>NC_140571.1:32719655-33994655 GCF_057381845.1 Rhamphochromis longiceps
CACATATCTGGGCCTTCTCTTAAGCTTAAATATTTAAGCCAGTGATGATGGAGGGTTCAGTAGATCAGTAATGTTTTGCTCTCGCAAAGCTAGTAATGATTTCTTTTCAGACTAAGTTTGTTTCAGTTCTTCGAAAGACATGACAACATATTTATATGAAGTTTGATGATGCAGGCCTGGAGTTATTTCCCTCTAAGGGGCGATCGTGGCTCAAGAGTTGGGAGTTCGCCTTGTAATCGGAAGGTTGCTGGTTCGAGCCCCGGCTCGGACAGTCTCAGTCGTTGTGTCCTTGGGCAAGACACTTCACCTGTTGCCTACTGGTGGTGGTCAGAGGGCCCGGTGGCGCCAGTGTCCGGCAGCCTCGCTTCTGTCAAGTCTGCCCCAGGGTGGCTGTGGCTACAATGTAGCTTGCCATCACCAGTGTGTGAATGGGTGGATGACTGGATATGTAAAGCGCTTTGGGGTCCTTAGGGACTAGTAAAGCGCTATATAAATACAGGCCATTTACCAGGCCATTTAAGTGCAGTATATTTTCTCTTCCTGGGGGTTTACGTTGTAAAACTAAAGCTGATTATAGTTTCTGAAAGTGTGCTTTGGCAACATCTTGCTTGCATTTTAGTTTTGGTTCATTTCCCGCATTTCTACAAGGTGACATGTAACAGGACAGTGGGGTTCAAAATTCTGAACATTTTACTTCAGAAGTTAATACAACCCCCACCCCAACACACATGATTAGTACTCCGAAGAGTTTTTTTATGATGTCACAGATTCTTGTCCCTCTCTCCTTTAAATTGTGCATGGGGTTGAGGTCAAGTGACAGTCAAGGACATTCTTTGGTCCTTTTTGATCTTTTTACTACTTCAAAAAGCTTTGGAGTGTGTTTGGGCTCGTTATCCTCCACAGAGACACAGATCAGATGGTGGAACATGTCTGTGGAGAATGAAGTGAAGTGTTTGCTCAGGGTGCAGGTGATATGATGCAGCTGTTTGACTCCAGAAGAGACAAACACTCCACAGTGAACATTGCCAAAGTTGTCTTGGTAATGTTCATAACACTTTGAGGCCCATGTCTGCAGTGAGGGCAGCATTTAATGTTTGACATAGTCATACAGGGTTCTATTAAAAAAAAAAAAAAAAAAAATTCCAACAGTTCCAGAGTGTTCAATTATTAGTGTGAATGATTGAAAAGCATTCACACTATGAATAAAGTTACGTTGAAACCAAGCACACCATTGTTTTTCTTGTGACATTATAGTTTGATGTGTCACATGGCCCTCTTCCTATTGAAAAAAACAAAAGTTGTATCCAAGATGGCCGACTTCTAAATGGCCACCATGGTCACCACCCATCTTGAGGAGTTTGCCCCCTCACATATACTAATGTGCCACAAACAGGACTTTAACATCACCAACCGTTCCCATTTTATTACGGTGTATCCATATAAATAGCCCACCCTGTATATCAACATACATTCACATAGAGCCACCATTAAAACTTTAAAACGAAGCCAAGACATTGAACTATTCAGCTTGTATTTATCGTTTTATTTTAATGAAGTTTACTTTAAGTGTTCAGATTTGTACTCCTTTTTATTTGACTACATTAAAGTAATCAAATAAAGACAGTTTTGATAGAGCTCCTGATGTCAGATGGTAGGTTGGGCTTGCCAGAGGTCGTGCGTTTTCTCAAGTCTATTTTCTGTGAGACAAGTTCTAAAGGATCTTCTCGATGGCACAGCGGATGTTGGTCAGAAACACTTCATTTCCCTTCTTGTTGAAGTGAATTCAGTCCTGTCCGAATAGGGTTTCGTCATAATATCTCAGGGAGGGATGTTCAATGATGAAGCCTCCAAAGGAATGAACTGCCTTTCTCATGATTGAGTTTACAGTTTTTTCGCCCATGTCCATCATGTACTTTGGATTTCTGTACCTCCGCACTTGGCGTTTGTTGATGCAGGAATATAGGATTGTCATACAGGGGATCCTTGCATGCAGTTCAGTCAAGTCTTTAGTCATTGCAGAGGAAAGTTCCTGGGCGGATACGAGTCCCAAGTCGTTCCCGCCTGCATGAATGACCAAAATATCAGGTGGACTCTTTCTGGACATCAACTCTGCATCAAAACGAAGAAGGACGCCATCCCAGCGCATCCCTGTTTTTCCAAACCAATGAACATTGGCATCAAGTCCAAAGTTTTCTCCAAACACGTGGCGTGCTGCCCATTCTCCTCGCTTTATGTAACTTGAGCCGATGATCCATATGTTAGGTACCCTCTTCTGTGTCTTGCTCATTTCAGTGTGACTGCGGGGTCTCTCTTTAGAGAAACGCCGTTGCTTCTTTGCTGTGGAGAAGCTTCTTTTGTCATCAAGTCGATCCTCAACTTCAGATCGCTTTCTTTTTGATGCAAGTTTGTTGCTAGTTAAAGCAGATTGATCAACCAATGATAGTTTCATCACACTGGGTGGACTTTGCACTCCAGTGGAGAAACTGCTCCGTACTTGGCTTGTAGACACTGGCTGTTGGGTTGGATCATCTTTTAGGCTCAAAGCCTTCATCATTCTAATGATGGTCTTCATCCAAGATGAAGAGTATTTCTTTGATAACCCAAGCATGATATCACAGCAATGACTTCAGGGACTTTTAAATACCTTTTGTCAAGACGTGTGAGAATTGCAACTATAAGCTCCGAACTGAAAAACAACAATGAAAAGAGTTGAGGTTACAACCTCTATTTAAGGGGTTTTGAAGGTCTGTCATGTGGAATTCCTTTGATGTCATCTGCACCTCAATGATGTCACAGAGTAGACCCGCTTTTTTGTATGCTATTTCCTTTATCACCATCAGAGATGGGCAGTAACGCGTTACTGTAATCCGATTACTTTTTTCAAGTAACGAGCAAAGTAAGGGATTACTATTGCAAAAACGGTAATTAGATTACCATTACTTTCCCGTAGGAACGCTGCGTTACTGCGTTACTAAAACCGTGATTTTTTTTTTGCGAGAATGTCTCATGACAGTGACGTAAGCAAGTGCGACGTTGGTGACAACAGCTGTGTGCAGATCAACAATGGATAATATATCGAGTGCAGGAGAGAGTATGAGCGTGCAGCGTTTAAAGTGTGGAAGTACTGACCTTACTTTGAGTTTGATTCCATAAAAAGTGACAAAAACATTAGTGTCCGTTGTGCGTGGGAAGAAAACTTCTTTTTACAGTGAAAAAAACCCCTAAACTTCCAAGCAAGCACCGAGTGTGCAACGACGTAATGGGAAACTCACGGATTCTTCCACTGACCGCCGCGGCACACCTGCACCAGGGTAAACCTCCGCCTACGCCACTCCTGCTTTACAGGTGAAAATAGAGCAACAGGACCGCTAGTCTTTGATTTTATTTATTTTCTGCTGTGTTTTACTTGCATCTATTTGAAAGAGTGAGTGTAAACACAAAAAAAATAAAAAATT
Source organism: Rhamphochromis longiceps (assembly GCF_057381845.1). Taxonomy (NCBI): domain Eukaryota; kingdom Metazoa; phylum Chordata; class Actinopteri; order Cichliformes; family Cichlidae; genus Rhamphochromis; species Rhamphochromis longiceps. The sequence continues at coordinate 32,723,111 of NC_140571.1, forward strand.
ATGTGCTGGAATGTGCAGAAAATAGGTTTAAATATTAAACAAATATCTTCCAGTCAGAGAATGTTGCATATAATTAAATTTATGCTTGATGCATAAAGTGAAAAGATTAAAACTAATAAAACAAGTTTTAAAAAGGGACCTTTCCATTTGATTACATTTTGTATGATGGATTATGTAGAAAAAGTAGAATTGGACTGAAAGAGCTATCGCTTTATTACCTATTCAGGTTGTAAATCATGTTTTTAAAAAGTAACTAAGTAATTAATTACTTTTGAAAATAAGTAATCAGTAAAGTAACGGGATTTCTTTTTTGGGGAAGTAATCAGTAATTAGTTACTGAGTACTTTTTTCAAGTAACTTGACCAACACTGATCACCATTCAACTTAGAAAAACCATTCAAGCACCATTAGATTTCTCTTCTTTTGGAGATGTGTGCTTGTATTTTTCTCATTTTTATGTTTTTTTTAATTATTCAACTTTATTCAACAAAAAATTTCCATGTAATTCAAAGGGAGGATCTTCAAATTCTCATTCAACTTACTCCTCTTTCAACTCTAACTATAACTATACTTCCACATATGTTGACCTAGAGACACCATTCAAAAACTTTAAAATGGAGTCAAGACATTGAACTTTTCAGCTTGTATTTATCTTTTCAATATCTTTTATACCTTTTCTTCAGTTCCAGTTTACGTTTCGTGCTTTTTTCACCCATTTCAGAATTTATAATGGGTGTATATGGGACGGAATATTAACGGTTAGAGTGAGAAAAGTCAACTGCTAGAGTGGGAGCAGGGAAAAATTTTATCTTAAAATCTTCTCTTTAAACTGCTGCTGTGTCCACAGCGTTTGATCTACAGTCATCATTTTACCCTCAAAACGTAGCCATCGTTGCCCTCTTTCATCCAATGTTATTGTTATTGTAGTAGATGTTATGGTTCTTTCATAAATGCCACCAATACACAGCCTCCTCCATGTAACTCTTCCATAGAGTCCAATGTTAAAATGGCTCCAAAAATTTGTCTGAAAATCAGAAGTACAGGCTGTCTTTACACTGTCACCACGTCCACATTATAAACTCCACAAGCATGAAAACTGAGAATTCTGTAGACTGGACATTACTGGTACTCACGGTGAAAGCATTTTGTCTATACAAATGCTTCAGAAGCATTTGTTTCGGGGTCACGTTTCTGTTTATTTGAAGCAGCAGAAGAGAGGCACGTGTGTGTGTGTGTGTGTGTGTGTGTGTGTGTGTGTGTGTGTGTGTGTGTGTGTGTGTGTGTGTGTGTGTGTGTGTGTGTGTGTGTGTGTGTGTGTGTGTGGTGCCACTGGCTGGAGTTGCTATAGCAACCAGGCTCACACCGCCTGCTTAATGAGCTCTCTGTCACTCTGCCAAGAGAGCTGCTGCCTATCTTGGCCAGGTCTCCCTTGAAAAAGAGGTTTTTAATCTCAGTGGGATCTTCCTGGTTATTAACCTGGTTAAATAAAGGTTAATAAATAAATTAATTAATTAATCTTAAAAACTTCTGTTTCAACTGCTGCTGTGTGCACAGTGTTTGCTCTACAGCTATCATTAAACGCTCAAAACGTTGCCATCGTTGTTCTCTTTCCAACAGTGTGTCTTCCAAAGCTCAGAGATCTAAACTTTTTAAACTGTGTGGATCCAAGTAGAGGGATAACCTTCTAGCTGACCCATTGAAATACATGGTATTTTCAGTCAGGAGTTTATCTCAACAGCAGAAAAGACCCCACTTTTTAGTGATTAATATAATATGAATTTTTATATTCATTCAGATGTTTTCTGACTCTGAATTTTCTTTAGTCATTAGTCAGCTTTTTCAAATATAGATTTTAAACATGTTCAGCTACTTTTCAACTCCTGTGTGAACATCAGCTTTCAACAGTTCTGCACTTTTGTTTTCAGGTGAAAAATTCTGTATTTTTCAGCTCATTCAACATTTTCAACTTAAGATTCAGCAAATATTTCATTTCAGCTAAAAACATTCAGCTATCAGCATTCACACAGCAGATTCTTCAGAAAATGCATTTTCTAGTTTTTATTATTATTTTATTTTATGTATTTATTTTTTTGACTAATTTGAGTCCCCCTCATTGAGGTGGTTTGCCTGTACAGTGGTCCCTCGCTATAACGCCGTTCACTTTTCGCAGCCTCGCTGTTTGGCGGATTTTTTTTTGTGCAATTTTGCATGCTTTTTTTTTTTTTTAAACAGAGCATTGTGTCCTGCGTCCTGATCAGCTGTAGATCAATCAATCTCCTCCGTGCTGTGTCTCCTGTACAGTACAGAATGCGTTCAGAATGCTTGTCAAATGTACATAAATCTTCGATCGCTAGCAGTGTGACTCTGAATTGCTGTACTGTATGTTTGCAAGTTTTCTCCCCAACAAACACTTTGTCGACGAAACGTTTTGCACCGTCAAAGGCACCTGCGGTAGCACCCAAAAGGCAGAGGAAGATGCTAAATATCACACAAAAAGTTGGACTTCTGCACATGCTAAAAGAAGGTAGAAGTTATCGTATTTTTCGGACTATAAGGCACACCGGATTATAAGGCGCATTAAGCAAAACAAAACATAAGTCAAACTTAACTCATTCTTCTTGCTTCCTTTACTTCTGCTCCATTCATTCATTAATGTTGAATTCTCTGGCAGCTGCTTTATTCCCATGTTCTGGACCTGAAAACAGGGTTTTGATTTTTGGTTTCGTTCTATAATACTGGACTTACTTTTCTACGAAGGTTTGAACTTTAAGAGTGTTTAAACAAGAAAGAAAAGTGTGAAAATGTTCATGCCTGTCTGAGAAAAGAGTATAAAGTGTATAGTGAGGGGTTTTACAGCCTTAAAACATCTATTATAATTGTAAAAAATAAAGCTGGCTTCTTCACAGATTTCACCTATCGCAGGTTATTTTTAGGATGTAACTCCTGCGATAAACGAGGGACCACTGTATTTCCAAAAATAGAGCTGGTAAGTTTTTATTTATTTATTTATTTTAGTAGACCAGCTCAGAAGATTGCATTGGCTTGGTTCCTGCAAGAAAAAAGCCACTGGGGATTTTCCATCGTCTTTGGGATTCATACAGACAACAAAATGATTTTATGTCCCTTACATATTTTCACAAATTGCATAAAGGAAACTACAAGAAATACAAAGCTAAGATAATGCTACAAACAAGCTACATATAATCTATGACTTTAATGTCACCAACACAAAGCTCTGGTGTTCAGCTAGAACAGATTTCATTTTCCCAATAACATCTGTACATGCACAGATGGACGTATATGGTTGTGGAAACAGCTCTGTTTACACAGACTGGCTGAATTTTCCACCAGGTTTCGTGTAGCTTTGCTGACAGAAGTTTCTGACTTTCTGACAAAGTACACCAAAGTCCGCTGATTCACCCAGTACAAGAATCATGCTTCTAATCCACCTAGTTTTTGAGTTACACAACGTTTTGTAACTCCAAAAAACGCCGTTTTTCGCCTCTCACCGCGATCTCATTCTGACTGCTCATCACCCTGTTTTCCAGGCGTTTGCTCTCTTTCCCAGTGGTGCAGTTGGTAATGACACGGGTCTGCAATCCAAAGGTCGTGGGTTCGATTCCACCTTGTTCAGCTTTTTTTTTTCACTACAAATTAGTACACTATCACAGACCAGTAATTCATATTGATCATTTATTACAATTCTGAAAACTTTTATGATTTTACCATCTTTTCTAATATGGACCTCACATTCTTGTTAACACTCCATGGCACAAATACTGTTCCCTTTAGGCTCTGTGTATGTGTTTGTGTATCAATATTTCTCCCATTTTAAAGTATTACTCCTCCATAATTGTATTCCTGCTAAATCAAAGTACTTTTACTACAATTTATTATTTCTGCTCAATCATAGTATTTCTGCTAAATCATAGTATTTTTGCCAAATCATGGTTTTTGTGCCAAATCATAACATTTGTGTTATGTTATAGTATTACTACTAAGTGAAGGAATTTCTGTCATGTTACAGTATATGTGCTGATTACAGTATTTCTGCTAAATCATAGTATTTCTACTATATTATATTTTTCTTTCTAAATATAGCATTTCTGCTATATAATTGTATTTCTGCTATGTTATAATATTTGTGCTAAACCAGAGTATTTGTGCTAAAACATAGTATTAATTTAAAATTACAATATTCATAGTTCATCACAGTGTCTCTGGTAAATCACAGTATTTCTGCTATGTTGTACTATTTTTCTAAATCATAGTGTTTCTGTAATGTTTAAGTATTTTTGGCTAAATATATTCTTTCTGTTATCTTATACTATTTCTCCTAAATTCTTGTATTTCTGAGAAGTTATGATGTTTCTGGTAAGTTACAATATTTCTGCTAAGTTCTGCTATGCTATTGCATAGAGACACCATTAAAACTTTAAAACGAAGCCAAGACATTGAACTATTCAGCTTGTATTTATCTATTTATCATTTTATTTTAATGAAGTTTACTTTAAGTGTTCAGATTTGTACTCCTTTTTATTTGACTACATTAAAGTAATCAAATAAAGACAGTTTTGATAGAGCTCCTGATGTCAGATGGTAGGTTGGGCTTGCCAGAGGTCGTGCGTTTTCTCAAGTCTATTTTCTGTGAGACAGGTTCTAAAGGATCTTCTCGATGGCACAGCGGATGTTGGTCAGAAACACTTCATTTCCCTTCTTGTTGAAGTGAATTCCGTCCTGTCCGAATAGGGTTTCGTCATAATATCTCAGGGAGGGATGTTCAATGATGAAGCCTCCAAAGGAATGAACTGCCTTTCTCATGATTGAGTTTACAGTTTTTTCGCCCATGTCCATCATGTACTTTGGATTTCTGTACCTCCACACTTGGCGTTCGTTGATGCAGGAATATAGGATTGTCATGGAGGGGATCCTTGCATGCAGTTCAGTCAAGTCTTTAGTCATTGCAGAGGAAAGTTCCTGGGCGGATACGAGTCCCAAGTCGTTCCCGCCTGCATGAATGACCAAAATATCAGGTGGACTCTTTCTGGACATCAACTCTGCATCAAAACGAAGAAGGACGCCATCCCAGCGCATCCCTGTTTTTCCAAACCAATGAACATTGGCATCAAGTCCAAAGTTTTCTCCAAACACGTGGCGTGCTGCCCATTCTCCTCGCTTTATGTAACTTGAGCCGATGATCCATATGTTAGGTACCCTCTTCTGTGTCTTGCTCATTTCAGTGTGACTGCGGGGTCTCTCTTTAGAGAAACGCCGTTGCTTCTTTGCTGTGGAGAAGCTTCTTTTGTCATCAAGTCGATCCTCAACTTCAGATCGCTTTCTTTTTGATGCAAGTTTGTTGCTAGTTAAAGCAGATTGATCAACCAATGATAGTTTCATCACACTGGGTGGACTTTGCACTCCAGTGGAGAAACTGCTCCGTACTTGGTTTGTAGACACTGGCTGTTGGGTTGGATCATCTTTTAGGCTCAAAGCCTTCATCATTCTAATGATGGTCTTCATCCAAGATGAAGAGTATTTCTTTGATAACCCAAGCATGATATCACAGCAATGACTTCAGGGACTTTTAAATACCTTTTGTCAAGACGTGTGAGATTTGCAACTATAAGCTCCGAGTTGAAAAACTGTTTCTGTTTATTTGAAGCAGCAGAAGAGAGCCACATGTTTGTGTGTGTGTGTGTGTGTGTGTGTGTGTGTGTGTGTGTGTGTGTGTGTGTGTGTGTGTGTGTGTGTGTGTGTGGTGCCACTGGCTGGAGTTGCTATAGCATTCAGGCTCACACCGCCTGCTTAATGAGCTCTCTGTCACTCTGCCAAGATTAATCTTAAAAACTTCTGTTTCAACTGCTGCTGTGTGCACAGTGTTTGCTCTACAGCTATCATTAAACGCTCAAAACGTTGCCATCGTTGTTCTCTTTCCAACAGTGTGTCTTCCAAAGCTCAGAGATCTAAACTTTTTAAACTGTGTGGATCCAAGTAGAGGGATAACCTTCTAGCTGACCCATTGAAATACATGGTATTTTCAGTCAGGAGTTTATCTCAACAGCAGAAAGGACCCCACTTTTCAGTGATTAATATAATATGAATTTTTAATATTCATTCAGATGTTTTCTGACTCTGAATTTTCTTTAGTCATTAGTCAGCTTTTTCGAATGTACATTTTAAACATGTTCAGCTACTTTTCAACTTCTTCTGTGTGAATGTCAGCTTTCAACAGTTCTGCACTTTTGTTTTCAGGTGAAAAATTCTGTATATTTCAGCTCATTCAACATTTTTAACTTAAAATTCAGCAAATATTTCATTTCAGCTCAAAACATTCAGCTATCAGCATTCACACAGCAGTTTCTTCAGAAAATGCATTTTCTAGTTTAGTTTTGGTTTTTGCAAGTCTATTGTTTATGGAGTTTTTTCTACTCTTGCAATAAAAGCAGCCTCTTTGAGTTTACTCTTCCGTCTGAGTGTGCTGCATTTTGGGTCTTACATCCTGCATGCCTTGACAATAGCAAACACGAAGCTACAGTAACATGCGATTAAAACACACAAGTGTGTCTCAGTACAATTCTTCTTTTGTTCCGCCACTTTAATGTCTTCTTACAAACGCTTTGGTTGCGTTTTGTGAGATTTCATTTTTGTTTTTTCTACTTCCTTTGTGTTTTATGTGCCTTTGCAGCATGTTTTATGTGCTTTTCTTAAGTAATAGACTATGTGCACGTTAGCATATGCTACTTCCGGTGCGGAAACTCCTGTGGGGAGCTTTGTTTCCGGTGTCCTATTCGCGCCTTGTTTACGGTCCAAAAAAAGTTAAGCAAATGAATGAATCAAGCGGCGATTTACATTTCTATAGATGTCTTGGGCATTTACCCAATATATCTGTAAATGATGTTCATCGACTTGTCGATATTTCCCCCCGCGCCTCAGAGCAAAAGAGAAAAGGGATTCAAATGTTATATTTCTCAGTATCTGTAAACAGCGGTCCCTTGTTTATCGTGGGTGTTATGTTCTAAAAACAACCAGCGATAGGTGAAATCAAGTAGCCAATTTTTTTTTGATGGTGCAAAACGTTTCGTCGACATACAGTACTGCACTTCAGAGTCACACTGCTAGCATCAATGCAGCGATTCTGTACTGTACAGGAGAGACGTCACGGAGGAGATCGTCTGCAGCGATCAGGACGCAGGACACAATGTGATGTAAAAAAAAAAGCATGCAAACTTGCACTAAAAAATACACGAAACAGCGCGGTGAAAGGTGAACCGCGTTATAGCGAGGGACCACTGTAATTTTGAAGGTAAGTCACAACATATCCTTCGTAAATACTAATGTATAGAATAGAGATGGACCGATCCAATATTACGTATCGGTCCGATAGTGACGTAAATTACTGGACTGGATATCGGAGAGAAATAAAAAATGTAATCGATCCGTTAAATATCAAAAAAGCACCTCACAAAACTTGCGACATGGCATAACTCGGCTCATAACTGTAGCACCTTGCAGCAGTATGCCTCACATGATAGAGCGGCTGTGTGTATTTGTAGCCTCACTACCAATCCGGCATTTCATCTCTGAGGAAGTGATCCCAGAGAGAAGTAAAGCAAGTGTGTAAGTTCATCTCTGAATGTTTGTAAAGCATTGCCGTGTTAAGCTTAACAACCAATATATGGAGCGACTGCCTCTTCTCTCTCCCTCCCTCTCCTGTTGCTACTTCAATCATGAAACTGCTTAATGATCAGCTGATCGGCTTTTCTGTCGCCTGTCCGTCTCTTGTTTGTTTTTGGCCCACTTTGCACCAGAAAGAGGAAACCAGCGGCTGAACAACAGCAGCACATTTAAGCTTGATAAACTGCTGTTAGAATTTATTTAATATTACTTTCTACACCAGGATCCTTTTCTAAGCAGCTGACGCTGGTAACTGTGCAGGGGCGGATCTAGCAAAGTTTAGCCAGGGGGGCCGATAGGGCATTAACAGGGAAAAGGGGGCACAAAGACATGCTTTTCTTTCTTATTCTCATTTAAAATGTCTAGCTTTTAATAAATAATTATCCGTATCTTACACCCAAAGTTTTAATCTGATGTAAAATGTATAGAAATCCATTACTGTATACAGTGTTGGGGAGTAACGGAATACATGTACCGCCGTTACGTATTTAAAATACAAAATATGAGTAACTGAATTCCGTTACAGTTACCGTTTAAAAAGGTGGTATTTAGAATACAGTTACTTTGTTGAAATAAATGGATTACACGGCGGTATTTTCCTGTTTCATATTGTGGCGGGTCAGGACTGTTTGGATTTTGTTTGATAGCTATGTTCTGTTGTTCCAGGCGGCAGCGTTACGGTTGCCATGGTGACGCGCTCTCTCTGCAACTGTGTGTTTCCTGGGTGAGAGAGAGTGCCTTTTTGCTGTTGTTGTTGTTGTTGTGCTAAGCTAATAGGCAGAATGCTACAGGCATAGCCCTAAAGAATGTAGCCTCATTGGCAGTGTAGTCCGTGCTGCAGGGAGAATGGACCGCCATACAACAACAAAGTAAAGCTATTTTTCGGCTACGAGCCCGACACGGAACCCGACGTATTAGCCAGAGGTCCCTTTACTACGGTTCGGAGCCGCGGACCTTCAGTAATAGTAATAAATCACACAGCAATAGTACATTCATGCAGTTGTAAAAAGCATGATAATATATTAAATAATCCAAAGTATTCAGAATACGTTACTCTCATTGATTGATTGATTGATTGGTAATTTATTTCAACATGTGAACAATATACAAGTACATTTAGAAAAGAAAATAAGAGAGAAAAAAAATACTATACAAATTACATACAAAAAAACGTTGTGATTAATTTACATGTTGAAAGGGAGTGGGAAGAAGTATACACTTATTTAATCCCACCCCTTTGCCATAAATTATCAGTTAATATTTAGTCAGCTTCCTTACTGCTTCATTGAGTAACGTAACGGAATACGTTACAAAATACATTTTGAGGCATGTATTCTGTAATCTGTAGTGGAATACATTTTAAAAGTAACCTTCCCAACACTGACTGTATATAGTAACTATTAAGTCTAATATATCCTAGTAAGCTATAGTACTTTTTCCTTTGGGAAGGTATGATCTGTGCAGTCTGCAATTCTGTTGAAAATATTTAATCTATTTAATCATTCTTGAAAAATAATTTATTTCTGGGCATTTTTTTTTCACACTGCATCAAATCAAAGTTGATTACGTCAATTAAGCATCATGAGGTGGAGGGTGGTTCCTTATTTTTTTATTTTTTGCTGGGAGTTTTAGAACCCTATTAGTTAGGTTGCTTACTCTTTAAAATACCAGAATAGGGAGGATGGAGCAGTTTTAAGTTTATTAGATTGATCAGTATTGCTGAACTATGAAATATTTTGGGTGCAGTGTATTTTTTGCATACAGGTATAACAGAATAGCTTTAGTGTTTGTTTTTTTTAACTTAAGTATGAACTTACACAAAAAGCAGCAAGATTTAAAAAAAAACAGTTTTATTGATTAAAAAACACACTATATCGGATTCATATCGGTATCGGCAGATATCCAAATTTATGATATCGGTATCGGATATAAAAAAGTGGTATCGTGCCATCTCTAGTATAGAAACCCTTACCAGCAAACACTCATTTTTTGTGTGGCTTTTTTTCACGGTTTGTTAACATGCTGTGTAGGTGTGTACTTGACTAGCTGATATCGACATGACGGGGGAAACATCTGGTTTGACTATTCTTCACCTGTAGTTTGAATTTTTGCCTGTTTAAATCATAAGAGCAGTCACTATACAGAGATGTGCTTCTGAATGTGGATGATGTGTCTTCTGATTTTGTAATGCAGTTCTGCTTGTGTTGAGTGATGTAAACAACTGATCGATCTAAACTCTTTAAACGTCAAAATTGATCATTCGATTTTTTTGTGACACAACAGTGGTGAGTGTTCCCACCTTCTGCTCTTTGTAACTTAACGCGATCTTTATGTTTTCGAGTTTTGGACATGATTTTGGAGTATATCTTCGCAGTAGCGATTGACCACAAAGTAAAGCTACTGGAAATGTACAACCCTACATCCGGTCTCAAACCAGGAAGTTAGCATTTTCTCGTGCACAGGGTCTATTAAAGGGGTGGGTTTTTATAATCGATTTATCGATTAAAATCGATTCTGGCTTGGATAACGTAAAATCGATTCATTAAAATCCTGAATCGATTTTTTAATATAAATTTATTTTGCCCGAAATGCCAGAATCTCTGGTGAAATCTCACAAAATTTCAACAACCACCAAACAGCTAAGACAGTAAATGAGAGCAGGAACACAGATTCTGCACAAAGACTTAAACACACAGCGCAACCAGCGGATCAGAATCAGTTAGATGTCGCCCTTCTCACGGTCGGGGCTGAAAGCCGACAGCTCGCTGATCCTGATGTGTTGGCGGGTCCGTGCTTTGTGTTCACGCCCTTTCTAAAGCTGTTAGTTTGATCTCTCTCCAAACAATATTGACCGAACCAGCAGCAAAATAAGATCCAAACTACGCTTCACATAAACATCGTCATGTATTCACTTTTCACTTTTACTGTTTTGCTTCCACCACGATACACAGCTCTCTCTCTCTCTCTCTCTGTACTTCATTATTCGCTTGCTTGTTACGCACAAGTCTACCATTGTTTACAGGCTGTCGGCCGAGGTTTTTTCCCCCCGTTTTATATACTTCCGAAAAGAAAACCTAATTTCTGCCGTTCAATACTGAACAAATTTAAACTTTTTAAAATTATGCAAAATGCAAAACGCTTAGCCGTGTCTCTAATAAAACCGTTGTAACTTCAGAGGTGATGTTCATTTGTTGATTGATGGTTTTCTTTCGTTTTTGATGTACTGCAGAATATTTTTATAAAATCCCAGGCCAGGAAAATCACCTTCATGTTTTTCTGTTTTATCTTCTGCTACTTTGACACAAAGGCATCTGCTGTGATGCTCACACCTTTGATAAAGTCTTGCATGTGTCAGCTTCCTTTTTATAGATACAAAAATATGTGAATGTACTGATCTGAATTATAATATTTCTGACTGTCAAAATTTCCCAGATTCAAATCGAATCGAATCAAATCAAATTAAATTGAATCGTGGATCGAATCAATTTGGGACCTTGTGAATCGGAATTGAATCAATTCTAGAAATCAGTGACGATTAGATTAGATTAGATAGATTAGATTAGATGAAACTTTATTAATCCCTCGGGTGGGTTCCTCCAGGAAATTCAGTTTCCAGTAGCAAAGCACCGAAAGAAGTTGCATGTTACAGATACATTAAGGGGAATGAGAGTAAGGATATAAGCATAAATACACTATATATACACATATACACATATATAGATACAGAATATACAATATGGATAAATAGGATTGCTCATTTGAGTGAGTATATTGTACAGTGATTATTGCACAGTCAAATATAAGAAAGAAACAAAAAACAAATATTGCAAATATTGCACCGTGTAGAAAAGTCCCTACAACTCAGTTGTTCCCGCCCTCCCTTGTCCCCCTGTTTCTCCTCCCTCTCCCCTCCAGTGAGGAGTTAAACAGTCTGATGGCGTGTGGGACAAAGGAGTTTTTAAGTCTGTTGGTTTTTGACTTTGGGAGAAGCAGCCTGTCGCTGAATAGGCTCCTCTGATTGTTTACGACCGTGTGCAGAGGATGCCCGGCATTGTTCATAATGTCCATCAGTTTCTTTAAGGTCCTCTTCTCTGCCACTGTCACCAGAGTGTCCAGCTTCATGCCGACCACAGAGCCAGCCTTCCTGATTAGTTTTTCCAGTCTGGATGAGTCCCTCTTTGCTGTGCTGCTCCCCCAGCACACCACGCCATAGAAAAGGACTCCTGCGACCACTGACTGGTAAAACATTCTCAGGAGCTTCCTGCAGATGCTAAAAGACCTCAGCCTCCTGAGGAAGTACAGTCGGCTTTGGCCTTTTTTATACAGGTTCTGTGTGTTGCATGTCCAGTCCAGTTTGTTGTCCACCCACAGCCGAGGTACTTGTATGTGTTGACCACCTCCACCTCCTCTCCCTCTATCTGAACTGGCAGTGGAGCTGGTCTGGACCTCCCGAAATCCACAACCAGTTCCTTGGTCTTTGAAGTGTTGAGTTACCCAGCCCTAGTCTATTAGGTAGGAATAAAAGCATACATTAAAAGTCAAAAGAGAGGACGGAACATTGTCTTTGCGTGCATTTTTTTTTTTTACAACACATCCACTGATTAAATGCTGGCCCCTGGTGGTTAAATTCTTGTTTAAAGTTTGCAGAGGGTAATAAAAAGTAGGGTAAACAAGGGTAAACAAAAAGTACCTTTAAACTCTCACCGTTCCACTTACTAGCCTCAAATGTTTGCTGTGCTAGTTCTCTATACTGTATTTGTATAAGGTCAAATGGTCAAATATTCTTCCATATGCTTACATTGTTCTCTGCTGGACACCCCCCCACACGCACACACACTCTCTTAGACTTGTGCCACCCCACTGAAGATATCCTGGAAACGCCTCAGCAGCTGCAGTGTAAGGATACCCGCAGCCCCGCCCCTCTGCGTTGTCTATTTATAAAAGTGCAACGGCAGATGTTTGACAGTTGCACATGCTGCAGTACCAGCATTACTGAAGCTACAGCCCCCGTCAATGGATAAAACTTTACCGTGCCCCCAAATCTCTGTCATATCCTGTGTCTGAATTTATTGACCTCCCCCTGCCAGCCTACGCGCAATACCTCCATACTTCAAAATCCGCAGTGCCTTTTTGACACATTATTTTAAAAAAAATGACAGAAGGGAACAATATGCCAGAAAACGATGCAGCCGCCGAGACACCAGCCGGCAGCGAACCCGCAAAGGAGAAGCGTCCAGTAGAGGAGCAGGATGGGGAGAAGGAGAAGACGGAGAATAAGGAGAACGGGGACAGCAAAGTGGATATCCCAGAGAAAAGCGAGGGTCCGGGAGCCAAGGAGGAGGTTGAGTTTGTGCACCCCGAGGGCGGCTGGGGATGGATGGTCATGCTGGCTTCCATGTGGTGCAACGGCTCGGTGTTTGGGATCCAGAACGCCTTCGGTGTAATGTATATCTACCTCCTGCAGGAATTTGGTAGCCCGGACGATAAAGACCTCCAGTTCAGAACATGTGAGTATAGGCTAACCTGGCTGTATGAGTAAAAGTACCACATTAGTAAAGAATTATATATATGTTTAAATGTCATTTTTATGTCATGAGTGTGTATTATTATAGAAGAAAGGCGTGATGTAACCCCGCAGGATGAGTAACGGTCTTAAAGTAAGTGATGTCTTGCTCATGGGACAGTTTTAGTAATGGCGGGGAATTGAACCGACAACTTTCAAACCACCAACGAAGGTCTTCTCGAGAACAATTTCTTCGTAAAGACATAATAATTCTATAGCATCATATGTTTAACATTTAGCCCACTATAAAAAAGTTAGCTAAGTTCAGCTAGCAAGTAATGTGTCGTTTCCTGGTGTGAGAGAAGGAAACGCATGCAGACAAAAGACAGTGCGGTTATATAGCACGGTTGTGGGGATAACGTTGCGAGCCTGGCGTCAAAGTTGTGACCTGGCACTCAGTGTGGTGATAATTCAAAAAAAAAAAAAACAACTGGGTTAAGTGTTTGTTATGGTTTGTGTCTAATCCCGAGGAGTCCTGGAAAGCTCTCAGCGTGCTCTCGGTGTGAAAGTACGGCAGAGAGTCGCTTTAAACCGCGAATGAAATACAGCTTGATACAGCTTGCTCCCAGCGGGGGACGGAGTATAGTTAATTATTTGAAAAGTCACTGAAGGGGAAACACAAATCAAAGTAGTAATTTCTTATACCATAGCGTGTACAAATACTCTTTTTTTTCTCACACGAATTCTCTTCTTGTCGTTCAGTCTAGTCAGCAGTCGGCATTATCGTACGAATTATGTAAAGCCTTACATGTTTTTCTGCATTAAACTAAAAGAACACCTTAAAAACATTGAATATTACACATAGCGGTGTGCCACACAGTCATGGCATAATCACATAGAGAATTTTTTTTGCGGTTTGTGTGTGTGTGTGTGTGAGAGAGAGAGAGACAGACAGACAGAGGGACGGCTTACCACATGAATAATGGCCCTGTGCTGATTGTAACCACCTGTTGTTGGTATTGCTGTTTGGCAAATGAGCATGTAAGAGTAGTACTGCATGGGGGACCCATGTTTGTTGGTAGTCTGGGGCCTAGCTGTTCACCGACTCAATAGCTTCTTCTGCTGATCTCTGTGATTATTGCATTGGATTTTGTGTTGGTTGCAGCCAAGGTGGTTTGTACTATGGCTCTAACCCATTGCTTGCTTGGTGTGTTTTTTTTCTTTTTTTTAAATGATCTGAAACATTTAATTAGATTTTTCATATGCACCAGTCATAGCACCATTACAGGGTTTGTGCCAGAAAAATTGTAAACCGCCAGGGCTTTTTTTTAGTCCAGTGCAGTGTTCTGGGCCCCAGCCCAACATGGGGATGCTATTTTGACTTATATCACCCACCTAAAGGTGGTTGCACAGCAAGCATGGCAACAGCACTCCGCAGTGGTAGCATCTTCCCCCAGTAGGACAGTTGGTAATGAGCACAAAGATTTGCCTTCAAACTCCACAGATCCCATTGCAATTAAGCATCCTTGGGATGTGCTCCAACAAGCCTGATCCACAGAAGCCAAAATTATGCTCGCAGTGTGTGTTGATTCCCGATGCCACCATAGGACATCCTTAAATTTCCTGTGTCTATACCTAGACCTATTTACTCTGTTCTAAATCAGATGATACTTTTGTAAATTAGTTGCTTTTTCCTGTGGTATGGTTTTTCTTTCCACACAGAAAACTCCTAGCCAACCAAAGTGCATCACTACAAATTATTTGGCAACGTTCAATCTACTTATTGGCCAAATGTGTTTGGGGTAGTATCAACAAAAGTAAATACAGGGAAAATGTGCTGTATTCTGGACTAATGGAAAAAAAACATGGAGAATTTACTGCAAATATTTATGTTTATTTGATAGATATTTCAGGATAAATGGTATGTAGCAGGCTGTTACTACGGTTTGTGTACTCTCCTGTGTACTTTCTTTTAAAGTGTCTTATAACCTTGGTTATATGAAAGTGCTAAGCTAAAACATGCACTGTACATTGGATAATTGGACTACATCGAGGTTAGATCGTATTCTTGTAATAAATCGCTCTTCAGCTTGTTTGGAACCAGGCTGAGACCACCCCTGGTGGTTGTTTTGGTCTGCACCTGAGTCCACCATCTACCATCAACAGACTAAACAGCACGTCCATACATAGGACAGAAGGAGAGGTGACCATCAATGATGTCAGCTGACAGCATAATGATTCAACGTAATAGCATGTGTTCACATTGAATGAGAGTTAGCAATGTATGAAAAACAATGTTGGTTAAGTATTAATTGAGTAATGCATTTCTTAAAGTTTTATGTATATTTTGTCTTTTACTATGCACACAGTTCACACACTGAATTTGTTAGCTAAATCTCTAATGAACTCTGGAAAATTAATAACACTAACAAGTATACTAACAAGTAACAACTACTTTATCCCCTATATATATATATATAACTTAACATTCAGACAGCACTAATAATTACTTCATTTTTCTATCCATTTGAGATTACAGTGCCTGACTGCCAGGATGTAAATTCTTGAGTTAGAAGTTTTAGTGAGGTCTTTCCTGCTTATTTTCGCTTCATGAGATGGACAGCATCCATTCTTTCCATTTTAATTCCCTGATCCTGTTTCTCAGAAAGAACACAAAGTACTGCTTCAAACTAGATGTTCACTCTTCAGCTTGCCTTCCTGTCGTGAGAACAGAACTAATGAGAATTAATGAGGCAGTTGAGTGGTTTTGAAGTTGGACATTGTCATAGAGGAAGTGCCAGAATGCTAAGAGAACGCATCTATAACAGTCAGGATACAAGTCTTCATAAACATCACAAATCCTTGAATGAGATCCCCTTCTTTCCCACATGAATATTTTTATCTGACTGAGCGTTAGAGGAAATGATGGAATTTAATTGACATGGAGGAAAATAGAATACTAAAATGAATTCCGTTGGATAGCTGGCTCTGTAATGGCTACTGAGTGTAGCGTGATTTGATCGTCTTAGTCTAGTTTCTGAGTCATTTTGGGGGAAGAACTGTAGCTGGGCAACGAATTTTATCAGATATATTAATAATGGTATTTCTAATATCTCATAATGAAAATGTAAAAAGTAAAGATGAGATGGAAGAAACACCCATCAGCCATTGTATGAGTGTTGCTTGTTGGCAACATAACAAGTCGTCTTCTCTAGCTGTGTAGACACTTTACTGCAGATACACTTTTCATCTCCCTGGTCAGGATTTTCCATGGAAATTTGCATCACTTGTTTACACGGACACTGCTGACATAGACTTTACTTTACTCAACTTTAGACAACAGTTTTACTTCCCAGCACAGTCCCTTGGATCTATTTTCTGTTTATCACTGGCTGTAATCACACATATGTGTATTTTTAGCAAGCTTTTCAAGCATTGCATAGCACACATTAAGAGTGCAAGTCACTGCCCCAAAAAAAAGAAAAGAAAAAAGAGTGCAAGTCATATAGAGAGCTTCATTTTAGCACAAGTGAAAGTTGCGACAAGATACTGATATGCAGTCTTGTCTTGGAGGGAGACATAGAACATGTAATAAATTACTCAACCCAAAATATGTACATGAATAAAAAATGATTGCCTGCTGTGAGTTAATTGGTTTTTATTGTTGCAATGAGAGATGGCAACACGTTGCTATTTACGTAGGTTCATTTCAGATCAGCATTTAAGGCTTGTACGTTTTGCAGTAATATTCTCTCCTCTGCTGTCTGTTTCACCGTGTGTGCTTATCTGTTTCGCTGTACACATGGAGTGGAGCAGATAAGACCATCAATATCATGGCCTGTGGTGCATGTCATACACAGAACACGAATACGATGTAACTGAAATGAATATATTAACTTATAAGCACGAATACTCAAAGATATTGAGTCAGTATTAGTCAGTATCTGATGTAGATTGGTGGGTTTAAAAAGCCGAATGGGTTAGACCTCCTTTCTGTTAAGACATTAACATTGTTTCTCATGTTACAGTTTTATTGTGTTACTGGATACTTATTAGTTATTTTCATTTTCCTGTGAGTAAGACACTTTTTGATGGGACAGTTCAGAAGAAATACTTTAATGAACTTTTATTTTGATGATCACCAGGATATAAAAACTGCAGGTATTGATTCACCAATGAAGTCAAATAAAAATAAAAAAATCCTGAAAATGTTTGACTTTGAACCAAAAATAAGGCTTTAAAAAGCTTTTTTTAAAATTCTGTTTCCAAGGGGCGATCGTGGAAGGTTGCCAGTTCGAGCCCTGGCTCTGATAGTTGTGTCCTTGGGCAAGACACTTCACCCGTTGCCTACTGGTGGTGGCCAGAGGGCCCGGTGGCGCCAGTGTCCAGCATCCTCGCCTCTGTCAGTGCGCCCCAGGGCAGCTGTGGCTACAATGTATATTTCCATCACCAATGTGTGAATGGGTGGATGACTGAATGTAGTGTAAAGCGCTTTGGGGTCCACAGGGACTAAGTAAAGCGCTATACAAATACAGGCCATTTACTGTTTGAGTGCCATGGCTCTCTTTTATCTTATCTCTGATTTATCCCACTTCGGTACATTTTGAATGGGCATAATTACAGTCAATAAGACCCGAAGTAAAGATAACATAATAGGGAGAGATTGTTGCTGATTTACTGTTTTAACCTTGCCTATTAAAGCCTTCTGATAGGTAGTTTTACTCCTGTTCTTTATGGAGAATGCAGTACAAACAGTAAGTTTTTAATCCTCTAAGTTGACTGGGGAGTTGAAATGTAGGCAGTTCCACATTGAAAACCCCTCATGTGCCCTGTGCTTGGTGATTTGAGTGCAAAGACATACCAACGCACATGTTTGAACGTGTTTCTTTGTCTCACATTCAAGCTCCGATGCGGCTAAAACTGCATATGCCTTGAAACTGCACCTAAGATGAAAATAAATGTTCAGTTAAGGTCTGCAACTTAAAGCAATTATTAGGGCCAGTATTTGTCTGTTCACTTTAAGGACCATGATGGCCTGATTGCTGTAAACGGGTTGCTCTTGTTGGAATAATTAAATTCAGTTCAACTTAGTTTAGTTATATTTATATAGTGCCAAATCACAACAGTTTATATTGTAAGGTCTTTAACTTGTAAGTTTTAATTCTTCTAGGGTCTACATTAATAATAATAATAATTATTATTATAATAACAATAACAATCCCTGCTTGGAATAACTGAAAATACTGCGCATTTCTCTCTTTCCTTTCTGAGAAGAATGATCAAACATTACTGCCTATGAGTAAAACTATATTCTTTTCTGTGATGCAGGGTAATGTGTATGATTTCAGGTCGCATAATGTGTTTATCATGCGTGCTAACATATTAATTTGAATTTGTAGCTGTAGTTCCTATGGTCTGATCTACTACCAATTTACCAGAAATTATCTGCTGGGCATTCATGAATTTCTTAAATAGGGATATATATTCCATAAAGAGCAAGTTTCCAATAGCTGAAATCTTCAGCTAGTAGCTGTTTGTTGGTGCCAAAGATAACGCGCTGCAAAGCTCGGAAATTGTCACAGTCAACCAATCACAATGCATTATGTTGGGGTGGGAAGGTCAAGGCTCTATGCTGGTTCCCTCCCTGTGAAAATGCCAGATGGGGTTATTCTTGAGCCTCGTGCCAAAAGCCACTTGGTTGTTGTCTACTGTCAGACCTGCCAAAGAACTTTGGACTAAACACAGAGTTTTTTGATACCTTGATTGTGTTGTTTTGATGACTCTGAAGTAATCAAAACAACATGTATTTAATTGACATTAAAATGTCAATAACAAGACATTATGTGAGCATATTTTGGCTGAATATTGTTTTGACTGTGTATGAAAGGAAAAAATAAAGAGATTGATGGTGCAGTAAAGGATAAAATATTGTTTTAGTATCAGTGCGTGGGAGAGTAAAGCAATGTCAGTGCTTTCACCAACATTAGATCAAGTGTTTTTTGAGTGTGTTAGATCAGTTAACAGTAACTATGACTCCCTTGTACATTAACAGGAATTTGGTTTCCCTCAGTTATAGGGCAGCAGAACTGACTGAAGAGGGATCAGAACACGGGGGAAAGACTATATTAGGACTTTTCACTGCTTGGCTGCTGTCTGCCTTGTACTGAGGGCAAAGTGTTCAGTTGATGTTGAGTTTATTCTGTCAGCAGTCAGGCTTACTATATTGCTGCTTTAGCAGTAATTTACTGTCACATGATGTTTTATGCAAGGGTTTGTTTTGTGAAGTAGACACGTTTCACTAGTTGAAAATGAACTGTTTTAAGTTTATTTTTTTAATTCAAATACCTAAAAGGTTATGGATAATGGATTTCCGATTGAATAATATGCTCAGATGGCTCCTGAAGGAGATGAGACAATTGTCAGTTAAATATTTATCTACAACTACAGGCTCACATGAATGTAACATGCCCAACCAAGTTTACAAGCACTTTTAAAAAGCATAATTGATTGATCTTCATGGGTAACTTGGTTCAAAATAAAACAAAATGACTCCGATGGAATGGCTCCACAAAACCTTGACAAGTTTTAATCATAGACTGGTTAATATTTGACAGGCCGTTTGATTTCAGGCGTGTGTAAGCTTGGGTCTGAGTAGGTGAAGGTTGTCAAGAGATAAAGTCTCGAGAAGATAAACATGCTGGAGGCAGAGCCCACTTCAGTGGCACCAGGACAAATTGTTTGGCCCCCTGCACATGACACGCAGGGGACCAGCCCCTCAGACCACAGCCTGAGGGGCTGGATGTGAACTAATGGCTGTGATGTCCTTGCTCTTGGGCAATGTCAGACTGATTAACAGCAGGCAATCCCTGTGTCACTGCACCAAGATTAGGTCTTGAAACAGTCAGTCTTTATGGTCTCACTCAACCACGTCTAATTGACACAATGTGGAGGTGTTACAGTGCATGACAAGTATGAAAATGCATTATTTTTACAGGGCAAAAGAGGGAATAAGAGGGAATAAATATCAGAAACAAAATTCTAAGTGGCACCTTCCTGTTTTGAAGGAAAAACAGAGTTGGGATAATGGTATAGTATCCTATAGTACTATCCTATGGTGACTAATATCCCCAAAAAGCTACTGAAGCTCTCAGTAGCCCTCTAGCCTAAGCATGGCATGGGGTACTCTTTGATTTGTTTACTGTCTCCTGCATCCGTTCATTTCATCGACCATGGATAAAATTAACTTTGCACAAAGACCACTGTGAACTAATTAGGAACATCGAACATCACAGGCAGCACCGGCAAAAACCACACTGCCACTATAATAAGATTCACAGGTACATGATCGGTCTGGTCTCCATGTGTCTCTAAGCAGCCATGGTAACCATAGAAAACAGCATGGCCATTATATCACAGTGCTCATATATTTCTCAGGACAAGATTTTAATACGTTTCTCTGTTGCCTCTTTTATCATTACAGATATTATGGATTGATGTGGGTTTTTATTATGTACATACATGTAATTTTTATTATTTTACAATAAAATAAATTATTATTGAAATAAATATTTATTTTAGATCAAGTTTATATGGCATCAACAAACGTTTAAACTTGGGACTGACTTAAAATAAAGTATCTATAGTTTTGTGGTTACTTTTTGTTTCTTTCTTAATACTAACACTATTGTTAGTTACTACAAAAAATCTCATATTTTTAAAGGCAAAGTAGGTTTCTCTGCTGTTTTCAGTTTACTTTTTTTGTTAGTAACACATAGCTAGCTTAGCTAGCATGGTTTTGGAGGGAACTTTTTAGTAAACAAACATAAAATCACAATAGCTTGACACAGATGATAGCTGTATCTGTCATTGTCTTGCTCAAGGCCAATGAAAAGAAACCTTGTGGGGTAATTTAGCCGTAGCCCTTTACAAAAAAAGTACTGATGGAGCAACTGCAGAGTGCATGGAACAATAAGTATTTTATTCAAATTCTCAACAAACACATATTTAAGTACAACAAATCCTCTGATTTACCACAAGATACATAACATGTTAGTCAAAAACACCTTCCGATGGATACATTTTGAAGGTACAGATAATGGCAGTTCTAGGTTAAGTGTTGGCCTTTCTGTGAAACAAGAAGCTGGAGATAAGGGGACTTGGGGAGGAGTGTATGTATTCAAGCTGTTGTTTGCAACACTATACAGTGAGCTTAAAAAAGGGGGTGGACAAAAAGCTCCCCCAATCACCAGCTTGTTCTGACACACCACCCCTTTTTGCTTCCCTCTAACATGAAACACAACTCCCATTTAACATTTTTCATATGGACTTCTAGTATCTGCTGCAGAGGGAAGTCATTCCAAGCATGCATATGATGTGCTTTTTTATGCACAGCCATAAATCGCTCTGCAGCTGCTCCCCAAGTTTTTCCTGTGTCATCAGACAGACCTTTTCACTTCCTGCAGTGTGAGAGGCCAGAAAACACACAAATGATTTGAGTGGGCTGCAAACACACAAAAAACACTTCCCCCTTCTCCACAGTTTCCAGTGGAACTGCCCAATACAAATGGCTTCCAGCTGCTGTAAACTGGAATTGCTATATCCTTGTTGCAGACCCAGATGTTTGACTGCGGCACTAAGAGGCCCTGATTAGGGTTATGACTGGGGTCTTTGTGACTGATCGGCACCAGTTGAAAAGTCATACTGTAACAGTATTACACAGTAAGACCCCTTTAATTCAGCAGGAGTTGTAAGGAGTCTCCCTCATCTCTTTTCCAGCTATCCTGTCCTCTAATTTCTATTCTTTTTTGCTGAAACTTAATTTATACATTTTACAATTTTTTAAATTAATTTAAAAAGATAACACAGTCTTAAGCAGCTGTTATACATTTGTGGGCCAAGCTCCTCTGATTCTGATGCAATCTAGGTATGTGAACCTGTTGTTGTGTCTAGACTTTATTTAACAGATGTAGCAGTGATTAAAACCAACCAACCAAACCAATGGAGGATACTATCCAGTGTATCCTCCATTGTAATACAGTGGGGCAAAAAAGTAGTTAGTCAGCCACCGATTGTGCAAGTTCCCCCACCTAAAATGATGACAGAGGTCAGTAATTTGCACCAGAGATACACTTCAACTGTGAGAGACAGAATGTGAAAAAAAATCCATGAATTCACATGGTAGGATTTGTAAAGAATTTATACGTAAATTAGGGTGGAAAATAAGTATTTGGTCAATAACAAAAATACAACTCAATACTTTGTAACATAACCTTTGTTGGCAATAACAGAGGTCAAACGTTTACTATAGGTCTTTACCAGGTTTGCACACACAGTAGCTGGTATTTTGGCCCATTCCTCCATGCAGATCTTCTCGAGAGCAGTGATGTTTTGGGGCTGTCGCTGAGCAACACGGACTTTCAACTCCCGCCACAGATTTTCTATGGGGTTGAGGTCTGGAGACTGGCTAGGCCACTCCAGGACTTTCAAATACTTCTTACGGAGCCACTCCTTTGTTGCCCGGGCGGTGTGTTTTGGATCATTGTCATGTTGGAAGACCCAGCCTCGTTTCATCTTCAAAGTTCTCACTGATGGAAGGAGGTTTTGGCTCAAAATCTCACGATACATGGCCCCATTCATTCTGTCCTTAACACGGATCAGTCGTCCTGTCCCCTTGGCAGAAAAACAGCCCCATAGCATGATGTTTCCACCCCCATGCTTCACAGTAGGTATGGTGCTCTTGGGATGCAACTCAGTATTCTTCTTCCTCCAAACACGACGAGTTGAGTTTATACCAAAAAGTTCTACTTTGGTTTCATCTGACCACATGACATTCTCCCAATCCTCTGCTGTATCATCCATGTGCTCTCTGGCAAACTTCAGACGGGCCTGGACATGCACTGGCTTCAGCAGCGGAACACGTCTGGCACTGCGGGATTTGATTCCCTGCTGTTGTAGTGTGTTACTGATGGTGACCTTTGTTACTTTGGTCCCAGCTCTCTGCAGGTCATTCACCAGGTCCCCCCGTGTGGTTCTGGGATCTTTGCTCACCGTTCTCATGATCATTTTGACCCCACGGGATGAGATCTTGCGTGGAGCCCCAGATCGAGGGAGATTATCAGTGGTCTTGTATGTCTTCCATTTTCTGATGATTGCTCCCACAGTTGATTTTTTCACACCAAGCTGCTTGCCTATTGTAGATTCACTCTTCCCAGTCTGGTGCAGGTCTACAATACTTTTCCTGGTGTCCTTCGAAAGCTCTTTGGTCTTGGCCATGGCGGAGTTTGGAGTCTGACTGTTTGAGGCTGTGGACAGGTGTCTTTCATACAGATGATGAGTTCAAACAGGTGCCATTCATACAGGTAACGAGTGGGGGACAGAAAAGCTTCTTACAGAAGACGTTACAGGTCTGTGAGAGCCAGAGATTTTCCTTGTTTGAGGTGACCAAATACTTATTTTCCACCGTGATTTATGAATAAATTCTTTACAAATCCTACCATGTGAATTCATGGATTTTTTTTCACATTCTGTCTCTCACAGTTGAAGTGTACCTCTGGTGCAAATTACTGACCTCTGTCATCATTTTAAGTGGGGGAACTTGCACAATCGGTGGCTGACTAAATACTTTTTTGCCCCACTGTAAAAGAAATAAAGTGTCATAATTAGTCTCTTAGGGTAACTCCACAGAATTTATACATGTCGATTACAGTTCCTCTTAAAAAAGATTTCTGTTTCTTCCTTTTAATTCAAATAAAATGCCTACTCCAGACCAAATAATCAGAGAAGTGAGAAATTGTGTCATGGAAACAGAATAAACACCAACACTAACTTCAGCACGTCTTTGGTACACTAAATTTTAATTTGAGAACTCTTGCATGCTCTACAATCCCAAGTTCATCCACCGTCTCAAAAAGGTTTTTATAGGTTTCTTCTTTTGAGGCCAGCCTTCTGATTGGATGCCCATGAACCATCTTGAGGATATCCCCTCTTGACGATGTCATAGAGATCCAAAAGTATTCAAAATCATTTAAAATATTGAAAACTATTTAAATGGGCAGTATGTTGCCTCAAGAAGGTCCTGGGTTCGAATCCACCATCGGGGCCTTTCATTGTGGAGTTTGGATAGTCTCTCTGTATATGCATGGGTTCTGTCCAGGTACTCCAGCTTTCTCCCACAGCCCAAGACATGCAGTTAGTGGGGTTAGGTTAACTGTTAGTTCCGAATGACTGTTAGTGTGTATGGCTGTCTGTCTCTCTGTTTCAAGAGATGCAAACAACATGCTTTATTTGCATGTTGTTGTTTTTCCTTTTCTTTTTAAGGAGCTTGAAAAGAAAACCTTCAAGGGGCCTAAAAAAGTTTCAAGAAAGCTCCTTTGATTACTATGACCTGGATGACTGAGAACCTACACAGACTTTTCTTTTTTTTTCCTTTTAGATATAATTATTTGAGATTAGCATTAGGAAGCAAAGCTGGGAGGATGTGAATCGAGTGCAGTTAGCTGGGAAGTATGTGGGTCACTAAAACATATTCACTGCACTTAGTTGGCATTTCTTAACTTCCCTTTTCCTTTTTCTTCCCCCGGCTCTCAATGCTGTCGTCAGAGAAGAATGTGCTCTGCCTTGTGGGAGGCAACTGTGCGTTCAGTGCAGCAGGGTCCACTTCCTGAGCCCTGGTCAGCGAGTCCAAATGTCTGATAGTGAGCTGGCTGTGAGGCTGCTGGGTATAGACAGCTGCAGGATTTAAGGCCACTGCTCTGCTTAGTTTCTTCTGTCTGGGAGATTAAGGAGCCTGGATGTAACTACAGTACATGAAAGGCTAGGTGTTTCTAGCCAGCTAATAGCTTATCAGATTGAAGTGGCTGTGTGGATGTTAGACCACACAATTATCAACAGGTCCAACTGAATTGTTTTTGCATATCATTTAGTCCTTTGGAATTTAAACAGAACAACTTGTGGTCTGTATGTTGTCTCTCAGAAGAACTGAGCTATTCTAGTATTCTACTTTGTAATTAAGTACAGTAATTAATAGTTGCACATGGTGAAGAAGTGAAATGTTAAATATTTCTAACAGTGGTTTATTTAGCATAACTGCCGATGGTTATTGCATTTGAAGAAAAAACAGAGCACCACCTACAGAGTCTTAAATTGGATTCAGGAGGGGCTCTCTCCTCCACAGCCGCTGCTCCTCCACATGAAAAGGAACTAGGTGAGGTGGTTCAGGCATCTGACAAGGATGGCTCCTTGACGCCTCCTGGGTGAGGTGTTCCAGGCATGTTCCAACGGGAGGAGGCCCTGGGGTAGAACCAAAACACGCTAGAGAAATCTCTTGTCTGGTTTGTGAACGCCTTGGTGTTGCCCTGGACAAGTGGAAGAAAATGGATGAATGGAAACACTGTCCAGTAATAGCTCTAACTAACATGGTCACTGTATCAGGTTATCATAAAATCTTGATTCCCGGTGGTTACCTTTTTAATATTTTCCACCGTTCACTGAACTGCCAACTGAATCTGAAAAAACAGCTACTATTATTTTGTCTCCAAAACTTTTACATAGTGTGATCTCTAAAGTTAAACCTGGGTTTGGGTGTACTTTCATGGAATACCAGTTTGTACCTTTATCTCCACCAGCACCAATAAAAGAAACGGTGATGTACCCAGCAAAACAAGAGCTCTTGGAAAGTGAAGTGAAATAATGATGATGGCCTGATCACAATGTTGGGGCGTGCTGGGTGTTTTTATATATATATATATATATATATATATATATATATATATATATATATATATATATATATATATATATATATATATATATTTAAAGCCATTAAAGTCAATACTACGTCATGGTAACAAACACTTTTGCATTGGTGCTGTGTTGATACAGGGGGACATCTGGTCTTGTTTTTGGTTTGTTGGCCGTGAGAGCATTTTAGTCGCTAAAACCTTTTTCCTCCTCACTTTGTGTTCATTATAGTGGAACAGCCTGGGACTTCGGGGTAAGTTGTAAGTGGTCTATAGTGTTAAATGAAGCCTGTCTTCATTCTCCATGCTTCAACTAGACATTGGTAACATCTGAGCATCTTTGGTCAACAGATTCCTAGAACGTGCCATAGAGATGTTCTGTTTGTTTAATTACCTGAGCAAGTCTTGTGCTACCTCAATACTGCAAAATGCCTCATCCATTAGATGCTTTTGTTAATTTTGGTTATAAGATAACTCTTCAGATAGCTTTTTTAAATGCAAACCCTTTGAATTTATTCATACATTTAAGTAAAGTCTTCAGTGCTCCGTTTGTGGCATTCAGTGCAGTGATCTCACTTGATGTTTCATAGAAATTAGGATTAAAGAGATAGATAAATATATTTGTTTTAAGGAAGGAAAATAAAGAAAAATGACATGAACTTATAAACGTACATGCTATAGCTAAACTTGTCAGCACATAGCACAGGGGATGTTTAATTATAATTAATGGGTAAACAGTGGTAATTATTTGTCAGTACTTGAAACAAAGTTAAGAAACTTTTTAAAAATAATTTTAAAGTAATGACTAAACGGCCAAAATATTCGAAATTATTACATTTATTGAGCCGTTAAGCTAGTCAGTTAATAGTTAGCTTGAAATATTAGAAATTAGAGTTAAAACTGCACAAATGCATAATTGAGCATAACAAAAAAACACTGACATTTCAGTTATTGTTCAATGTTATTATTGACAGGTCCAACTGAATTGTCTTTCAAAACCCTCTTTCAAAACAACACGTGATGCATGGTGTCATTACTGAAGTTCTTGGGGTCGTTAGGGAAAATCAGGCAAGAATGCCCAAAGTAGTTACCTCAAATGATACACAGGCTTTCTGAGTTTTAAAATATGCAGTTTTCTGTGGATAACAGGTGTATTATGCAGTTTCCTAGGTCTCAAGGTTCAGTTGTTGTGGGGTGACTGGGTTCAGAGTTGGGGGGGTTCCAGCGAAGCAGACGGATGACTTAGGGAAACTCGTCTGCTAGTATTTAAAGCAGTGCCCGTAGCTAGAGGTGGATGTCACTGGGACACAGAGAATCCTGATTTTACATCGTTTTTAATCTAGAATTTCTCTTGTCTGAAGCATAAATGCTTTTAAATCAAGATAGCCAGAAGAGCACAACAGCAATTTCCTGTTGCTTTTGAAGGATTCTTGCTTCTTCTCGTTCACTGGCATTTATTAGAGTGAACATTTTCTGACTTACTGTGTTGTCTGGAATAACTCTAAAGAAGCTTTGGGAGTTCCCCCGAATGATAAAGACTATGTGTTCCTCTGACTTTCGGTCCATCCTTGTTATCAGAGTTTTAATTTGTACTTTGGTTTATGACGGAATGGCTGTAAAACTGATATAGAACCTAACAACATAAGTGCGTTTAGTGTTTACAACATTAATCCTTACATGACAAATATCTAAACTATCATGGTGAATTACTGTTGTGTAAAAAAGTGACTGTGATAAGAAATAAAATGAAAATAACTGTTTCCACATTTCGCAGGGACCACTAGGTAATAAACAACTGTGGACAGTTTGATTTAAACAATGAGCAATAAAGCCTCTCAGTTGCTGGCTGACTGTAAACTCTTGGCACACTGAAATAAACACGTCTCCTCAAGTGTGACTTTAAAAAGGGAGAAGCTGGTGACAGCGTTGTCCAGATTAATCCTAAAATCACAACCACACTGGTGTTTTTCTTTGGAACTTCATAGCATCTGTTTCATTTGGAAACCTGAGATTGCTTAATACTCTGCCAGCATGGGGTGAGGTGAGGAGAATAAAATCCCAGCAACAACCCTGAAACTTGACACAAGGGTTTCCTGTTAGTCGTGTAAAAAAACAGACAACAAAAGCATTCCAGCTCCAGTTGGTCTTTTCCCACAAGTTTCACCTGACTTAGCTTCAGAGTCAACAACTTTTTATATGGCTTGTGTCACATGTGCTGACCTGTTGTTCACCTGAAGGCATTTCTGGTCTCTATTGTTATCTGGTATTGGATGTGTGATGTCTTAAAGAGAAAGTTCCCAGTTCCCAGCAGTCTTTTGTACAAAAACATGTCACTCTCGCCTTTTTCCCTATAGTCATGACAAACACACTAACAGAATAGCTTTGTTCACAGCAATTCTTATTTACCTTTTAAGGGGCCTTGGTATAGTCCATTCATTGTCTAAAACAAATTTTTTTGGCTTTCCCCCTGCATTAAAATGAACTTTCTTCTCATTGGCTGGCTTTTGCAAAGAAACAGTTTGAACAGCAGGTGAGTAGGTCTTGCACAGCCGGAGCTGTTAATCTGAGATGACCATGTTATGATTGTCCCCCCTCACTGATGCCAGTTAGAGTAAACTTGAACCTTTGGCTCACAGGTATGACTTACTAACGACCTCAGTATTTGAAAATTAATAATAATGTATTTTGTATCTTGTGTGTTCTGTCACCAAATGGTTTATTTGCTTCTTTTCCATCTACGAAGGAAATCATACGAGGAATGTGTAAATGTATAGACTATGTACGTAAGAAGCATTTGTAAAGCCCGAGTTCAGTAGATTCAAATACAAAGTACAGCAGGAGTAAAATGGCCAAGATGTAAAAAAGGGAACTCATGACGTTGGTAAGGCATGTGATGACTGGTTGCCTAGTAAGCTGTACAGTCTGTGTGTATCCTTGAGTAAATGTGTGCATCGATACAGAAACAATAGTGTTCTGTTATTGCAACATGACCCTTTGTTTAGCGGTTAGTGTCTGTAGTGTAAAGTATTTTCCTGGAGACAGTTGTGCAAGGTGTTTTTTTCCTTCCCTGTATCTACTATTGTGGGGTTTACCTTACAATATAAAGCACCTTGAGGCAACTGTTGTTGTAATTTGCCGCTATATAAATAATATTGAATTGAATTGAATTCAACTGAATTGAATTGAAATATAATAGAATCATGACATTCATTCTGTCTTCCCACTGTGTGTCTCCTGCAGCATGGGTGGGCTCCCTCTCCATGGGCATGATCTTCTTCTGCTCTCCCATCGTCAGCATATTCACCGACATGCTCGGCTGCAGAATTGTTGCAGTGGGTGGTGCTGCTGTGGGTCTGGTCGGCCTACTGGGTAGCTCCTATGTCACGTAAGGAAGTTTTCCAACTCACAACTGCATAAGAATTTTTTTTAAATTTCTTAAGATAGCATGCTTTTGCTTTATGTATAATTCTTTTGTAGCACCTTTTAACTGTTATTTAACTTTGCACGTACAGGCAAAACCTTAGTATTATAGGATATCAGGCCTGTCTCGCTTCACTTTTTTGTCACATGACAAAATATGCATACAGTGTTTTCCACTGAAAAAGATTGTATTTGGGGCAGTAACAAGGCACCCATGATTTCTTATATGGTTTCCACAACTATAATATATCATGCTTTTTAGAAACTTCTAAGTTAACATTTTGGGCTGCATGTTGTGAGGGCAAAATGCATAGACACATGCTAACTAGTACTAAGTAACAAATGAAATACAGGACATTCACTCATCTAAAGTCAAACGCAAATGTCTTGGATGCACTGTATCTTGCAGCACAACACATTTACCCTAAATATCAAATACCAATATCACAAACATAGTGAAGAGGTCAAACTCAGTGACTCTGTTCACTTGGCGAAACTTTCAAAATGAGAGCAAGGGGACTGTACTGTAGTCCTGTTGGTTAATTGAATGGTAAAAATAAAAATAAAAATCAGTGTAACTGTGTGGTCTGCCTGATTTTATTTGATCAATTCGATGAGTCAGTTTGATCTCCCAAAACAAAACATTTTATATAAAATGATGACTTCATGGTAAAAATGACCTAGAATCTCATTGTGGCCTACAAGTGAGGAAACACTCACACAGTCATATGTGGTTCAAGCAACGCAACAAGTGCAACGCACACACTTTATCACTAGAGTAAGCAATAAAACTGCTGAATTACAGGTGGTCAAATGACAGAAACTGTGGTCAGGAAGCTAAGTTCTCAGGGTGCAGACTTACTATGTGACTGCTATTGGCACTTAGATATTTATTTAAGCCAAACAGAACTTTGAAACTCACTGTGTGCAAAACCATTTCCAAAAACGCTAGGCCCCTGTATAAAATGTAAGTAAAAAGAGAATGCAGTGATTGGCAAAGCTCATAAACCTGTAAAATATTTTATTAACAGTGGAACTAAGAACATGTACTATTTTAAGGAAAAGGCATTTGGTCATTTTGAATTTGGTGGCAGCAACATGCTGTCTGTCAGTTTTCATGAAATAGTAAAATGACTTAGTTTAAACAATTGATAACTTTTATAATTATGAGTCACTGACAATGTAAACCAATATGCACCATCGGTTAGAATGTGTCATAATGTGTTAAAAATATTTAAACTAATTATTTGTTGTCACTGAAGTTATAGCAAATTAACTTAATGTGAGAACGAGTTAGGAGACTTACTCTGTATTTGATTTATGTGAATGAGAATTGTGTTACTGCGTTGCATTTGATTTAACCTAATACGTGATAAAGCTTCTTGAAACAAAAATCTGTATCGTAATTTAAACAACGTTTTTTTGGACCTTTAAAGACATTTGACATCTTATTTTATAGTTGCTGCTGCTAAGAACTGATTCTTTTCTGGGAAATATCTTGCAGATGAATTGGCAACTCTGAATGAATCGACTGTACACTGATGTTATTTATTTGCTCCTAGGTCCCTGGACCTCATGTACTTCACATACGGCATTGTGTTCTCCTGCGGCTGCTCTTTCGCCTACCAGCCAAGCCTGGTCATCCTTGGCCATTACTTTAAGAAGCGCCTTGGCCTCGTAAATGGTATTGTAACAGCCGGCAGCAGCGTCTTCACGATCGCTATGCCCTTTGTGCTGTCAGCCTTACTGAAAAACATAGGCCTATACTCCACCCTGCGTGTCCTCTGCATCCTCATGCTTGTGCTGATGCTGGCTGGCTTCACTTACAAGCCCCTGCTGCCGGTCAAACCGAAAGACTCCCAAACAGGCAGCTCACACCTAAAACAGATTTTCAACGTCAATATCTGGAAGTCGTGGGGATATCGCATCTGGGCCTTCGGCATTCCCGCTGCCCTCTATGGCTACTTTGTGCCTTATGTTCATCTGGTAAGTACTTATCACTTCTTTCATCTGCTGTGCTAATAATATTTATGCTGGCATTCATACTTACTGTTTGTGTATGTGCCGTTCACTCCCCTCCAAACAAGGGGTTGGTAATGATCCATTTGACATATGGGAGCATGCCAATTCCAAGATTCCACAGTGTGATTTTGCAACTATCCTACTCCTTGGTTCTGGATCTCATTATTGGCATGGTTAACAAGGAATAAGGGTGAGAGGTTAGCTAGCTTCAACAGCACAGTCATCAAAACTCATAACAGCTATGTGAATAACAGAACTGTGAAAGGGGAGAGGAAGGGAAGTTGAAACCATGGCAGGATCTTCCAGACATTCAGCGGTGGCACAGAGTGTTACTGTCTTTTAATATTTTGCTTTTTGGCAACTGTGATAAATTAAAAATTTTATTTAAGGGAGGATGCAAAAGGAGACAGAAAAACATATCATTTGAGAACGTTTCCAGAGTTCCATCACGTGCACCAGTGTTATATCAGACGAATTTTCTCCAAGTGTGCACTTCAATATCACTATAATCCCAAGGACAAAACATCTAAACGCAAGCTAGACAGCTAAGTGCATGCTGAAGATGCATGGGACAGGATAGGAGAGCCAGCTCTTCAAGACAAGACTCAGCTGAACATCTGCACCCAAACAGAGAGAGGGCACTCCTTTGAAAATTCTAATGTTCACAGTTTGGAAACATGGTTTGAGAGAAGAGTCATCATTAGACTATCAGTCATTCTAATATGTGTGTGTGTAATATGTGGCTGTAATAATTCACATGATGGCAGGGTGGAGCAGTGTCGCACAAAGAGTTCACACCTTGCCTCGTGAGACCCTTAATGATTTGAAATGATGGGGATTCCAGTAGAAATGTTGGTGCTTTGCGCACGGCTTATTTGGCACGATACAAATGCACAAAAGTGGCACAAAGATTACAGTTTTACTATTGCAGGCTTTTCTTGACACCGAATTATCCTTGCTGTGCATGACGTGTCCATACCACCGTTGGCGTGCTTCCCTCATCATCTTTTCGATTGGGGCAACTCTGAGTCATTTTCAAACATCTTCATTTGTCACACAATCCGGGCGGGTTAAGCCCAGACATCCACCTGAGCATCTTCATCTCCATGGAGGATCTGCTCGTGTTTCTTGGTGGCTGGCCAGCATTCCGCTCCATATAGGGCCACCGGCCATAAGACTGTCTTGTAGATCTTGGCTTTAAGGTGTTCAGGCATCCTCTTATCGCACAGGATGCCGGTGGATTTACGCCATTTAAGCCATGCTGTGTTGACTCGTGAGCACACATCCGGGAGAGTCTCGCCGTCCGCCGAGACCAGGGACCTGAGATATTTGAATTGGGCCGTCTTCTTTAACTCCTGGCCGTCGATCTGGATCAATCCCAGGATCTGAGGGCCACATTCTAGGTATTCCGTTTTCTTGGTGTTCAGGTGCATTCCACTTTCTTTCAGCTGATCCTTCCATTCCTGCGACTGCTCTTGTAGAGGCAGGCGGTCTGGGTCTGCGAGTGCCACATCGTCTGCGTAAAGGAGGGTCCAAGGTATTGGTTATTGTAATGCTGTGTTCATGCAGAGGATGAACAGCAGGGCTGAGCTTTGGTGGACGCCTAAACGGTGGTGAGGTCTCCCTGCATTATAATGTTTTTAAAAAAATATTTACCTGCACTGCCTGCAGAGCCATGGGTCCATCAGCGCAATGCAATTACATTGATGTATGCAATTAAAATGAACACAAGGCCAAATTACTTAAGATGGCGCATTTAAAGAATAGCTCAACAAACACAGTTTGCTAATGTATTTGTGCACAATCCTGAAATATAAATTGGAATTTATTGTAATAAAGGTCTCTGTGTGTAATTGTGACATGGTCCACTTATGGTCAATTTTGGGCTACTTTTACATATTATATTTTACTAGATATTTAGTTCACCTTTCTTAATACAATGATACTTTTCTAGAGCCATTTTGAAATATAACTATTCAGTGCTTTCAACAACATCAATACAATATAGTGTGACTCTACAGCATTGGCAAAGAGCCCTGACTCTCAAAGACAGACATATTAAAAACAAAACATGATTAAAGAAAATCAGTCTCGGCAGGTAGATGTCACCTGGCTCTTTTTTCACCACAACAACTTCCTAGTTCCTCATGTGTTCATTATTTAGCTGTGTGGTCCTGGTGAATGTGGCATAATATGGAAGGAGGATTTAATCTGCAGTTCCGTAAACATGTGTCGCTTTCCCTAAATCAGTGTTTATTTCTGCTTTAAGATAGGAAACTTTGAGCTTAGAGACAACGTCTTGGGAGGGCTGCAGAAGGGGAGCCTGTATGTACTGGAAAGACTCAGGAGATGCCTGTTTATTTGGAGACGGTGACTTTGTTATTGGAGGGAGATCAGAGTGTCCTGTGGATCAATGCCTGTGTTTTCCCAACACTTCTCATGTCTGCTACACAGACTGGGATAACACTTGGATCTGGCTGAAGCCTCAGCACCAGCACTGGACTAACAGCCTCGGCAGCCATTCTTCCCCACTACCTGCACCTAAAGCCCCAGCCCTGTGGGATGGAAAAGCAGAAAAACATGTGTCCAGCAGCATATTGTTCGGCTTGTTGGAACGGAGTCCTGTCAGATCCTCCAAACAGCTGTATACTTTTTATTTTTTTATAGTGTCTATTTCCTTGAGCAAAGTGCTGAGCGCAGCCTTTTGAAATAGCCTTGCCCTAGTACCACGTATGTTTTTCATCTTGCTTACCTCTTTACTTAAAGAGTAAAGTCCAGTTCTCAACTTATTGCTGATTAGAGAAAAAAGAAGTTGCCTTTGTGTTTGCTCTGTAAATGGCTTGATAAAAGGTATGCTATTGCTTTGCCAAGTGCAAAGTGGGAGAGGAATTTGTGAAAATTATGCAACTTGCTGAAGGCCAATATGTTAGAAAGTTTGATCTTATCATCAAGACAGATAATCCATGTCCTCCCTTTCCTGAATCAACATAATTGAATCATGGAACACCATAAAGGACCATTCAGAGCCGTACTTTTCTTCAGATAGCTGTGTCTACTTTTAAAATAAGCTTGTTTCATTTTTTTAATGAGGAGCACCTGCAGGGCTGCAGTGTGTGGGCTGGATGTTTGATGATCATTACACATCTGCGAGAGAGTAGGAGAACGACAGCACTTGGGAAGGTTGGGTTGGTGCACTGGGGCTCTAAAGGGGAAAACTCTCCCTATAATTGAAATGTATTTTGTGTTAAGGTGCTCTAGTTTGTTACCTTGCTAAATCCACCAACTATAGATTTCTTTGTTAGACATCTGAACTAGTCATAAGTAGCAGCTCAGGTTATTGAGAACTTCAGTGATTGTTATGCTTAATATAATGTCATCAGCTATGCATGCTGGGTGAGAATTTATGAGATGAACCACTTTATTTTTCTTTACATTTATATATCGGTTGGAGCAGGAAGCTTTGAAAATGTAACCTAACCTGATAATGTGGGAATGAGTCAGATAGGGAATATCTAAAAAAAGATCCACGATCATTTACCAGCCATATAGCTGTGAACAAAGGATCTTTGTTTGACTGATAGTTCGCTGGTATCATAGATCTCATCATGGCAGTGAGTAGGTGATGCTAGGTTGTAACTCATACACTTCCATATTATCTTACATATTTGCTATATGACTCTCTTGGTCTGCTTTTCCTGACTGAACCACATTCTCCATAAGGTATTCACTACTGTATGACACATGAGGAATATCAATCACCTTCAGAAGGCTAGGCTGAAGCAATAAATTTCAACAATTATCAACTATCCACTGGTTTATGTCTGATAATGTGATCGTGTGATTGAGGGAGCAGCACGTTTGTCACGTGAACCTTCCAAGCAGAATTCTAGGTGGCAAAGTTCAAGATACATCTAACTTCACTTTAAAACTATCCTCCCTCTGGTCAGCCTCAACTGAGTGTGTGTATCATAAGTTAATCTCCTGACACTTATACAAACAAACAAAGATGTGTGTAGCATTGCTTCTTGGATGTAAGACTTCCTAAAGACAGAGCATGTTGTTGTACATTGGCAAAGAATGTAAGTCTCCCAGAAAGTGTAGGGGGTGATGGTGATGGGTCTATACATCAGCAGACTGCAGGTCCTTTGAAGAGGTCTGCTGCACATTGCCTGGAGGTAGAAACACAGCAGGCCCCTCTTTCTCTTCTCGGTCCTCACAGATTAATGCTTAGCAGTAGGAATGACGTGGCTACAGGAGATAATGTGGAAAGCCAACATCTGGACAGTGTAAACTAGAAAACGGCATTAGCTGGAAGCTGAAATACAAATGAGCACTGAAATATGGACAAGCTAGATAAAAGGATCTGATGATATGATAACAACAAACTGACCTGTTGCCTGAAATATGGCTGCTGTCATATAAATAAAAGGATTTGTAAAACCGGACATTTTTTTGAACCCAGTTCTGCAAAACCATTCAACCCCAGATTTCTGAAAAACGCATTCAGAATGTGAAGTAAAAGATACATTGAGTGAAAAATTTAGTGAATTTTCCCTCTCTTCATTCAACTATATGCATCCACAGGAGTGCAGCGCAGTGCTGACAGACTTATAAAAAACAAAGACCACACCAGGTGTCACTCCTGTCAACCAAGAACAGAAAACTGATGCTACAGGTTGGCAGAGTCACCTTTTATCATCAAACTGGTTTCTCAAACATGCCAATGAGTTCACTGTACTCAAATGGCTTCCTCAGCCACCTCCTCCTAATCCAATAGAGCACCTTTAGGATGAGGTAGCACAGGGGATTTGCATTATGGATGTACAGCCAACAAATCTGCAGCAACTGTGCGATGCTGTCGAGGCAACAAGGACCAAAATCTCTGAGGAATATTTGCAGCACCTTGGTAAACCTTTGCCATGAAGAATTTAAGTAATCCTAAGGCAAAAGGAGGTACAACCCGGTACCAGAAAGGTGTACCTAGTTAAGTGTCCAGTGAGGTTAGATCTCAGGCAAATATCTTCATGTAGTTAACACACAAATCCACAATGACTAAGCAAAGAGCACTGTCCAATGAGGTTTTAGTCAGTGGTTGCAGTTTCACAGTTTTTATTGTAATTCTTTGTGCTGTACTGTGCATCATATAACTGCAGTAAACTAAAGAAATGAAACAGCTGTGTTCATCTTTCATTTACTGTCCACAGATGAAACACGTGGAGGAGCGTTTTGGAAAAGAGACCAATAAGGAAGTTTTGCTCATGTGCATTGGTATAACATCTGGCATTGGCCGACTGATCTTCGGCATAGTGGCGGATTACATTAACGGAGTCAACAAAGTGTTCCTGCAAGTGAGTGTGTGGCCTAAACAGTCGTGTAAGCAGATTTACAGTGTCTGAATGCAGAAGTTCTGACCATTAAAAATTCTCTGAAATAGCATTTTAGGGATCATGTGAGGATCATAGCACAGTGAGACCTTTAAGCCAGTTAAAGGTCTTACAATAGGGGGTGAAGATTTAACATTACATGAGCCTTCTCGTGTAACGTTAAAGTAAAATGAGGGGTTTCTTTTGGTTTTGCATCCAATCTGAATATATAGAGTGTACTAAACCATAACAATTAACAAAATAATCTCTCTACTTAGGTGGCGTCCTTCTTCGTCATCGGTCTCATGTCCATGATGATCCCCCTGTGCAATGTGTTTGGCGGGCTTATCGCAGTGTGTCTGCTGATGGGACTGTTTGACGGCTGCTTCATCTGTATCATGGCACCTATCGCCTTTGAGTTGGTTGGAGCCAAAGATGTGTCCCAGGCCATTGGCTTCCTGCTAGGCCTGATGTCTGTGCCCATGACTGTGGGGCCCCCTATTGCAGGTAAAGCAGGAGTTAACTGAAATTTGTGATCATGCTCAGGTAACCCCTGAACATATGACACATGCCCACACTAAACTGATGATCTAATAATATGGCAGTTTAGTCATTTTGGATCCTTGGCCTCAACTAGCTTCAAAAATCTAGCACATGCATACTTTTATATATAAGCCTCTTTGGGGTAATTCCAACTGTGTAGTGATGTGTACCTACAAAAAGGACATTCAGTGAGCTGGTGAGTGCACAAGGATCACTGACGCATTTCCGCATTTTACCTTGTCTTGTACAAAGAGCTAATGCAGCACAATCTGGTTAAAGCCTTAATGCTGTCTTTCTGTGATACGAAGGTGTCTGAACACAGGGCATCACAGCTTGCTGTGCATGAGATTGTAGCTGCAATACTGGTCAGAGTGCTCATGCTGAGCCCTGTACTAAAGCTGAAGATCTTACACTGAGCATGTGAGTTTCTGAACTGGATCATGGATCAAGAGGATGGCTTGGTCTGATGAATCATGTGAGCCAGCTGTTAAGTCTAATTGTTGAATGTTGCCATTGTGTTTCTTAAATTTGTACAGTCTTAGTTCAAGCAGTAGGATCAAAGCCCTTCCTTTGATCCTGACCACCTCTCCAATCACTCTGTGCTGGGGGAGGTTTTATTGTAGATACATCCTATCGGAAAGATCTGTTTCTTTTGATGTAAGCTTCCTGGGTTTATGACCCTTTGGTCAGCAGGAGGTCTAACACACACACACACACACACACACACACACACACACACACACACACACACACACACACACACTCTTACAGAAGTTCACACATTGGTCTTAGAACCAAGGGGGCGTGGCTTTGTTCTGACATGTTTTGTGTGAACTGTCTCTCAATAAAAGGTAGCAGGAGGAGGTCAGATCTGGGGGTCATTTTCGTGGTGGACACAGACGAGGCCTCCCTTGCGCAAATAATCGATCGATCGACTGTCTTGTTTTCTTCATGATGAATAAGTCTCTAGAATTAGCGGGGTTTGTGGAAACACAGACTCAACACCAGCGTATGCACTTATCTACACAGGGAAGAGGTGGCAGCAGGATGCATTATCAGACAAGCCAACAGAGGACATGGGACTCCTGGGCCAATTTTCTGCTGGAAACAGTTACGTGGGAGTTGCATTCCCAAGAGCATCTCTTAATATCACTGACCCCTTAAGGAGGATAATGCATTCCACCATTGGGAACATTGCTAAGAGTTCATAGTGTTCAGTTAATCTTCAGATTCCCCAGATGCTCAATCATGAGCACGATTGAGCATCTGTAGGATGCCCGATAGCTATGCTTTGAAAGGTGTGAGACATGCACACTGCTAGGCAGGTGGTTTCAGTATTGTGACTAATCAGTGTATGTTGTATGTGTATGTTTCTAGCTGACGCTGTTTACATGTGGATTTTAAAAAATGCGAGAGTTCTTCAGTGCTGAATGCCAAAGGTTCACCAAAGGTTTACTGCTAGCATGTGCATTTACTCATGTGAGCTTCATGTGCAGAGGGCTTCCTGGAAGACAATCAGTTGTTTTCAGTTTTCAGTTTTCAGTTTTATTTGTCATATGCAAGTTAGCACAAGGTCAACATTGCAATGAAATGTGTTTGACGAGCAGCAGTCACTCAGCAGCATGGTAAAAACTGTTTTTGAGTCTTGTAGTCCGAGCAGACAGGCTCCTGTAACATCTGCCAGATGGTAACAAAGAGAACAGCTGATGTGCTGGGTGGCTGTGGTCCTTGATGATGCTGTGTGCTTTACGGAAGCATCGCTGGAGATAAATGTCCTGAATGGCAGGAAGCCTCGTGCCAGTGATGTGCTCTGCTGCCTTCACCACCCTCTGCAGTGATTTACGGCTGCTGGCAGAGCAGCTTC
The DNA here is from genome assembly GCF_057381845.1 of Rhamphochromis longiceps. Lineage (NCBI taxonomy): Eukaryota > Metazoa > Chordata > Actinopteri > Cichliformes > Cichlidae > Rhamphochromis > Rhamphochromis longiceps. Next base: position 32,762,237 of record NC_140571.1, read on the forward strand.
TGTGTGTGTGTGTGTGTGTGTGTGTGTGTGTGTGTGTGTGTGTGTGTGTGTGTGTGTGTGTGTGTGGTAGAGCTGGAAGCCATCTTTATTAGGAGAGTTTACATATGTAAAGAAGCCATACAGGTGACAAAAGTCAATGACATCTTGGTCAGCACCAGCTGTTAATCTTGCGATGTTTAGGAGTTCTGACACTTGTGTTTCTCTTTGTATTTGGATGTGATCGTAAACATTGACCTTTAGCTGTGTTTATTTGACCGTTACCCCCCCCCCTTTATCTGGTTGCAGGCTATCTGAGGGACAAAATGGGATATTACGACATGGCCTTCTACCTAGCAGGAGTCCCACCGATCATTGGCGGGGCCTTGCTGTGTCTGATACCCTGGGTGGAAGCCAAGCACAAGAGAAGAGAGAAAAAGCAGGCCGTGAAAGGGGAGCAGGACGCTGACCAGAAGATGATGAATCATGAAAAGGCTCAAGAAGTTGTGCAACACAAAGCAGGAGAGTCTGTCCTCTAAATACCCCTAGAGAGAGACTGACAGAGAGGTGCAGGGGGTCAGACTGAGGCTGCTGCTGCTCATTGATAGTATTAAGATACTCTGTGCATATCTGTGTTTATGTGAAGACTGTTTTAAGTAGGAAAAAATGCCAAAGTGTTCAAACATATCAGAGTCATATGTTGAAGCTGAACGTAAATGTGATCCTGAAGAACTATGCATCAGACTGAACTAATCTTACATCAGACAAGCTTGAAATTGTAGCTGAAAATGGGGAAAACTGGACATTTATTTTTTTGTCACAATAAGAGTTAGGCATGCAGTACTGTGTCCAAGATCAACTCCGTCAGCAGCCATTCTCACTGGGCTTACTCTAATCTTAACATTGACTTTTCATCACTATCATACAGTTTTAGACATACAGTTAAAACATGTTGTATAGTATAACATACAGAAAAACATAGGAAACAATTTATGGTGTTAATTTACATTTTTGTATAAGTTCATAGTGAACCAGTCTGCCAAAGATTTATATTTAACCCTGCCATCTTTATGTCCTCCAGTATGCTATGTAATCTGTTTTAGGGGTGCACTGATACAGTGGTCGGGGTTGGTTGATACCAGCATTTCTGCAAATAAATTGGCATATACTGATGTCCTGCCTAAAAGTTAACAAAAGCTGAAAAAAAAAAACCCTGACACAAATGAAATAATATGCTATATTTGTTTTCCTGGACCAAACCGGGAACTAGATAACAACAAAAACTAATACAAATACTGTTATCTGCAGGCTTCCAGATGCTCTTTAAGACATCAATATCTGTATCAGTACCAGTATCTGTATTACCGTTGATATTTGTACTGGTATTGGTCCTTTTGACAGTCAGTGCATCCCTAATCAATGATTGGTGTTTAAAAAGACACACAGTAACTATCGGCTCAGAGAAGTGCTCTAAAAAGTCTAGGTTTTTCTGTCTGACTCTGGAATCTGAGCTGTAAAGGTGCTTGTAAGGATGCAGCTTTGGGAAGCACAATAAAATATGTCCTGTCAGAGATGCTGACCCAGCTTCCCTTCCGAGGTTGGATCTAGGAAATCTGATCATTTAAAGGCTGTTTAACTCACCAAGCAGAGCTTGGCACCCAAAAGCTCTAAGTTCACCTCACTGAGCCCGTAATTCTTTCCCTTGAAAAATTCAAAATAAACTGCACAATACATTTTTTAAATACCAGAGGTAGCAAATATATGGTACAAATTAAAAGTCATATAAGATAATTAAAATGTACTTAATTTTTAAACAAATTTGTCTGATGGTTCAGTAAACAAGAATTTTCTGCAATTATTTTATATTTCAGGCTTTAAGGGGTTAAGGTTATTATCCACTCTTGATCCCATGCTGTGGAGCATCCCAGAATTTATGCTGCCTGTGTTTCCAAAATTACCACTATTGAATTATCAATGATCACATTATACAAACATGAAAGCATAGAGAGGGTTCTATAAAGCCCCCTGCAACTGTGTCATCAGTTAATCTGGTACTGTGACTGATTCATTCAAAGAGGCTGCTTTAAATCAAACCTCCTCAGTGTTTTAGATGTTATATTTAAAGAAATAGTTTTAGAAAGTAAATATGTGGCAACTGGTTATCCTAAAAAAGGCACAGAGACTGGAAGCAAGCAGAAAATATTAGTCTGGAGTAGGAAAAATAGGACTTCTAGCCACTGTGAAAGTTCACTTATCATCAAGTCATATCTGTTTAAAACTTTGTTGACTGCTTTCAGCCTATCAGCACATAAGAAGACATTCACCACTTACATTAGCCATGCGTATCTGATGTACTGCATCAGTTTGTTGATTACTTTGCTCTTTCAAAGACAGCGGGATGAAGAGCTGAACTGAACTCTAGGTCACTGGCCAAGTTAGGGCATGAGTGGGTTTTGTTTTAGCAACATGCTGAGTGAGCACATTCAAAGAAATTGGAAGATGTTACCTTTTAATTGAATCCTCACCCCTTTGTTAAAGCCTACTGCCAGATGGGGACCGTTTTTGTTCATTTTCTTGTAATTTTCTCTCACATTTGAGTTCATACTTAAATTGTGCAGCATTCATTAACAGTTGACCTGGTTCATGTCAGATGATCTCTTAAATGGCCCAAAACCCCACAAAACATTGTGCATTTTCCTTCACCTCTGTATGATTTACTCACTCTACTGAATCATTTCAGAGACGCCTCTGTTTGAACTGTGGACGTGAGTCTAACTAATAATTGACTATGTGACCATCAGTCCCATTAATTATTAACTCTGTCCAGTTCAATGACATTCAGTAGAAAGGTATCTGTTTTGTGTTTTATTTATTTTTCACTTCTGGAGACTTTCATGTTGTTAAAAGCCTTAAATGAACTGACTGAAGACCAAACTGTGCACAAATGCAAATGTCTGAAAGTGTGTTTGCTTGCCCTCATTCGCCTCCCCAAAGCCCCCTATGTAGTGCCAGTGAACCAAGTGATGTCACCCATCACTGACTGTGGTGGACTGCATATTTGGAAAACTCACGCTGCCGGGGAAATGAATCTCCATCATAGAAATGCTGTGGGTCAGTGTTTTTTTTTTCCTCTGCAGACCTGTGACCCGCTACCTCAGATGATAGCAGAGCTCTGCTCCTTGTCTGTACTGTCCTGTCACCGTGAATACGTCTTAACTTTGCTCTTTAATGAAAAACATGTTGCCATTATTTTATTTTATTTTAATGCACAAAGTGACTGAAATCTTCAGCATTTCCAATACTATGCTTAAATCCCATGTCTTATCCTTATGATGTGCATGACTCTTTATGGTGGAGTGCCATCATAGTGCTATTCATTTGTGAGAGCCTCGAGTAATTTCTCATTGCCATATATGAATATGAATGCTTTGTTGTATGTATTCATTGCACTCTATTCGCGCTTTTACTTGTTTTTTGTAGCTGTTCGGTCATATGTGCCTCTAGAAATGATATGTGCCAACCAAAGAGATGCTTTGTTTTAAATTGCATGATTTATTTTTACTTGGTGATTACTATAGACCAAAATCGTTGAGACAATCTGCTGAAGTTAACACACCAAAGCCTAACAGTATTTAGTTGCTGTTATTTTGCCATCTAATCCAGCCACTGGCTTTATTTGCTGCATCTTTACTGCTTCCGTCCTTTTCCATGTATTCTCCCCAAAAAGTGTTCTTAAATATGAATGTGTCTACATTTCCTCTGTTGCAGGATGTGTTGTGAACAACAGTATATGCAATGTATGTAAACACAATTAATTTTAATCATTTTAAAAACAGTAAAAATATTTACTTTTAAGTTATCTGGGTTTTTTTTAATTTATGCCTATAGATCATAGAAAACACTGAAGTTCATTTAATCAAGATGTAAAATCAAGTGCAGTAAAACTGAACATGAACAAAAACACTTTATACCTTTGAACCTGTGAGACACTGACATGCCACTCCTTCACAGTTTTTCTCTAATAATCTTTATCTTCTTTTGACCCATGTGTGAGCGTGTGTGATTAGATGATTTGTCTAGATTTAGTCCTTCTGCACTTTTATTAGGTTATGGATCTCAGTAAAGGAACCAGGATTTCTTAACAGTCAGAAAGCACTGCCTGGGGGTGGGGAACACGTACTGATGTGGAGCTAATGAATGTCCTATATGTAGGAACCCTGGCGTCATTGTTGCCCAGGTTAGGACACATGAAACAAATGTAAATATTTGTCTGGACTGTTATTATTTAGTATCAGGCTCCCTGAAAAGCCTTCAAATGATCTAAAATACCGCAGCATGAGACCAGGTAGAAATATCACATTTGCCATATCGACTTCTCCTTATTGAGTCCATGTTAAACCTAGAATTGAATTTAAAATCCTCATTCTACTTTACAAAGTCATGAATGATCATGTCCCTTCATATCATATAGGCATCACAGTAACATATTATCCCAACAGTGTTCACCTGATTCAGTCAGGATTTAGAGTTCATCACAGCACAGGAACAGCACCAGTGTAGGTTACTCATAATCTTTTTATGGCCTCTGACGGTGGACTCTGTGCAGCATTCTATGCAGGGTCAGCATCGGAGCATATGGGCAACTCTGATAGAGGATTTGATACCAATCACTTTGCTATTCTATAAAAAAACAAAGCCATAAAAGGAGACTGAAAATTCATATCACAGCAAGTAAGAACCACCGTAGGTTCCCAACAGCTAGCACAGCAGACAGTGCTTGCGGTGCTCTTTATTTTTTCCTACAGTGCTTAGTCCTTGTTGTGCATCGTGTGTGTCCAGTGTGTTTTTGCAGCTGCTCTCCTTCTTGTTGCAAGCTCCTCTCTGAATGGTCCCAGCATGCTTCTGCATGAATGGGCGGAACTGATCAGAAAATATGTGACAAGTGTTCCAGACCTGCTCCCACAAAACCACACCATGCTGCCACATGAAGTACACCGCAAAACCTTTAAGATTTACATTTAAGATTGACCCCTGTATGTTTTCTTCTATGCTTACTTGTTACGTCAAGGCCAAACTACTGCAATTTCTTATTAGAACCTCTCTTATAGGTGTTCAGGCTCCAACATACCACAGTGAGAGTGCTACGTGAGGTATTTTAATTAGAAGAAGTTAATTTAAAGTGGAGTATTTTACTAAATAACTACAATTTCACAAGTATCTGTAATAGCTTTAACATTTATCTGAGAGCTATTGTTACCAATACCTTTGAAATTAAAAGACATTCTTCTTCTCGTTCTTAAGGAAATATAAGATTGTATAAATTGTAGTTCATAAATAAGGTCAAATATAATATTTATATGCACTAATGCATTGGCATTAGCAGTTATTCTACATAGCTGAGAATTTACGAAAGAATATTGGACTTGAAATGTTTAAGGGAGAAAAGGGGATTTTTAAAATTCAGGTCTTTGAAGTCAGTTCAGTTTTATTTATATAGCACCAAATCACAACAACATTTGCCCCAAGGAGCTTTATATAGTAAAGGAAACACCATACAGTAATACACAGAAAATCTCAACAATCATATGACCCCCTATGAGCAAGCGCTTTAGGGACAGTGGGAAGGAAAAACTCAATTTTAACAGGAAAAACCCTCCAGCAGAACTAGGCTGAGGGAGGATTGAGTGAAGAAGAAACACACAGTGCATCGTGGGATGCCCCCAGCAGCCTGGACCTATTGCAACTTTGCTGCCAAGTAATTAAAGTTCTTACACGCTTTGGTTTTTATTTGTGCTCAGCCAGTTTACTTGGTACAAACTCTAGATGGCGCCATGTGCTTTCACTACAGCCAGGCAGAAAAGGCTTCTAACTACGACTATGACAGGACACCGGCAGCCCTGGATCATTTGGTGCTCTTGAGCTGTGAACAGCCAGTAGAAACAGAGGTCTTACTCTGCCATGATTTCAGGGTACTGAAAAGCTCATAAACAAAGCGAAGCGATCGCCTGTTTTGGCACATGGCATTCTGGGTTTTGCATCGGTCCCAGGTCCATTGATTTGCAATAATACGAAAACGCACAGGTGAAAGTGATAACATTACAAAACAGTGCTTGCTGATTAATATAATTAAAGTAAAAAAAAAATTCAGGTTATTCAAAAGGAAGGTGTCTCTTTACACACGGAGTGAGCAACAATCCTAATAGATGATCTTTGCAAACCTTCAGCAGCCATACAGGCAGCAGCTGTTGACATATGGAGGGATTCCACAGCTGCAGCGGTGGTACCCTGCGGTCACCGTCGCATTAAAGATGTCCGACTCAAAAAATCCGTGTATTTAATAACCAACTGCGGCCTTCAAACACGAGGCGCCAGAACGGGAGGAGATAAAAGACTCGCTTTATTATCTGTAGTCAGTCAGCAGTTGTGCGGCGTTGTGACAGCTCACCATCACTCCCAGCAACACACTCTCTCTCTCTCGGTGCTAGACCGACAGCTATGTCTACGTCCGTCACGCGTGACACCGATATTAAAAAGAAGCACGTCCATTTCGCCAGTATGGAGGAGGACGACAACGACGACAAGGAGGAGGACACCCTGTTTGACAAGAGGAAGGACACTGGGCGAGAAATGAAGAACGCATTAAAGGGGGCGAAGAGAAAGACCACACAAAACAGCGACGACCGGGTGGAGGTGGTTGGCGGAGGAAGGGGCGGCCAAGGAGCAGCCGGCCGCTGGATGGTTACGCTCGCGCTCTGTGCATCTTGCCTGGGCTTGGTAAATAGTTAGGAGTGGGAAGTTAGCTTAAACCTGCCGGTTCATTAACCCTCTGATGCATAGTGGTCATGGAGTGGACAGCTACTAAAACGTACATATCTCTTTAATGCATTGGTTTCTATGGTGGAACTGCATATTAGCCTTTAGAGTGCTCTCTGCTGCCATGCTCCATTGAGGTCAATTCAGTGTTCAGTTAGTGCAACTGCAAGTAAATTTCCTCTGAATCAAAGATGGCAGACAAACTGTCACCCCTGCCGACCACTGCTGGCATATCCTGTCAATCCTTCTATGCTAAAAGAGCCCAACAGGTAAAAAAAATATGATGATATGCAGTAACATCTAGGGAAGGATATTATCTGTTTGGAATAAGAAATTGTTATGTCTAATATGTAGAAAACTACGATTAACCATGTGTCCACTGTAGTGGACATCATGCATTACCCACTATATTTTTTTAACATAAGTCATAAATTGTCTCACTGTTTTTTGGGACTGTTTTGGTTATAAGTAAGCATATAATTGTTACATTTATAAGCTACTCATTTAAAATATATATTTCTGTGCAGATCAGCTGTAGTTTGAGTTACTATAATAATTACTTTATCATATTTTGTAGACTTCAAATGCAGCAAAGAATAAGGCAGCGTACAGAATAGTCCAGGAAATTCCATCCAGCTCCAGTGATGATGATTTCATTGATGAGTGCAGTGATGAGGAGTTCAGTGATAAGTCCAGTGATGATGAGAGTGGCTGCCAGAGCAGAACAGAGACATAGGAACTACGGACAGCCTAGGTGTGATGAACACAGAAGTGTTTGGAGATGCAGAGACTAAGATGTCAGTTTGTGTTTTCTTCCAGCATGCTACTAAGGGCTTGGTAATACTGTCCTGCATCGTTATAGAACTGTGTAGACTCAAAAATGTTTCTCTTGTTGGAGATAGTTTGCCATATTCAGGTGTAGGATTCACAGCTAGGACTGTTGATTGGTTTTGTTATTTACGTCTAAACATTGGGGCCTTATGAGTTGAAAGTTCCAAAAAAATTGCTGAGATGTTTTTCAAAGGATACAAGCAAACAAGTGTTTGTATATTTACAATAGAACACAAGGTAATTAATTTTTATAGTAAATTCACAGTATTTCATGCTAAGTGCTCAGGCGCATGTAGTCCACTGGAGTGGACAAGTTTATAACTTTATAAAAAAAACATATTTTTGGGAAAAAAAGAGTTGAATATTTTTTTTCATGTCCTGAGAAGAATAAAAGCACTTAAGAAAAAAATCTTGACCAAGGCTTTCATAATTCATGCATCAGAGGGTTAAACAATTCTCTGACTTTTCTCATTCCTTTAAAAAGGAAATGAATTGGAAAATTTTAAATAAATAAATATAATGTGGTAACTGAATAGATTTATTAAGTTGGTTGGGATATCTACAACAGTTAACTAGTTGGCTAGCTAGGGTTGTATTAATGTTATCCGTTAGCATATAGCCATAAACCGCTAGCTTATCACGGCTGTCCAATATTCATTTGCGTTCTTTGGAATTTCTACTGAAGTCTACTCCAGGAAATGAATTTGAAATGTCAGAAGATCTGCAGTTACTTATATAGTGCCATAATATAGTAGATTTTTGGCCTGTTATGGTTCTGTCGAGCGTTGTAAACGAAGGAGACCTTTCAATTTAAGTCGTACTTTGTGTCCTTAGGTTGTTTTTGACTGGCCCCACATGTCGGTTGCCTTTATAGTTGTTATAAAGGTGCAACAGAATGTGAATCTACGTACACAAGGTGGTCACATGTGCTTGTAACTATTGAATAGTAAGCAATATTACGGTTGTAATAGTTCAGTGAATGCAGCAGTATCCTGCACAACCGGATTTTCATAGTTGTAAATCTCGCTCTTCAACCATTTATTCCGCATCAGATTAGTGAAATCCACCTGCACACACTGGACGACTTTCTCCTGCATTAACCTTTTCTCCCCCCATTGGGCCTGGGGAAGAACATTCAAGTTTTGTTGTTTCAGCATCAGATTATCCTGTTAAAAAAGTGGGGAAATGGAAACTTTTATTACAGTTATTTAAGGATTGATATCAATCAGCTCTGATTGATGCCAGTGTCAGCTCTGCAGTTTTTGTTGTCACTGAGTGTGAACTCAGTGTAGAGAACAAAAAACTTGGAGGCTCTGTGAGCAAAAGCTCCACTTCACTTTTTTGTGTGATGCGAAGCAGTTAGATAAGCATGCTGGCACTGGTAAAAGGAACGGATAAACTCTGAGGATTATGATTCCAATGTTCAGTTTAGATTAGATTAGCCTTTGTTGTCTCCCTTCGAAGAAATTTTGCTTTGTCATTCAAGAAAAACCATCACATAAATTAATCGTCATACCATTTCACATGCACACACTTACAGTTTACTTATTACTATTCAAGGTTCAAGGTTCTTTATTTGTCACATGCATAGTTATACAAGTATAACACACAGTGAAATGTAGCCTGACACGCTCCTCGACATGTGCAAAAAAATTGGGGGGGGGGGGGGGGGGGGTGTAGAGGAAGAACATTATATATATATATATATATATATATATATATATATATATATATATATATATACACACATTGGGTGAATGTGCAGTAGTAGCAATTCAATGGTTTGACAAATTGGAGCACTAAAGAAAATATAAATATAATTTGAACAACTCACAATTTGGTACCCTGTACCTTTTACCTGATAGTATTAGCTTTATATTCTCTAGGTTTTTGTGTAAACCGTGTGATTTATATCTCTAGGAATTTTACAGGCCACACTTTATTGCAGTTTCCTCTGATAGCACCTGGGGGAAAATGGAGGGAGCATGCCAGTGGTCTTTCCAGCCCTTTGCATCAAATTTTGAACCTTTGATCTGAGCTGACACACAGGTTACTAAACTGTGTAGTATTGCCAGAACAGATAGCAGATTCAGTAGTTAGCATATAAAATAAGTAAAGCTTTCATCCACCCCAGGGAGTTTAGAAAGTGTAAACTCTGGAAGACTAGTTCTGGCACTAATGAATCTAGTATACATGAGAGTCAAGGTGCGTGAACGAGTAGAACTGACATTTAACTGTTTTTGTGTTTTCATTAGAAAAGCCAGGTGCTGTCTAGTTATACAGGAGTTCACCTTCATCTATAGCATGGTGTTTAACAGTATGTGAGGGAGTGTAGTCTTAAATCATGAGCTTAGGTCCACAAACAGTAATTGTGCATAAGCTTAACTATTCTCTAAATGTTTATATTATATTAGTTATAGTAGTTAAACAATTATATGCAAATTAGCAGGGATCAAAAAAAAGTTTAGATTCGTTTAAATTTGTAAAAATTTTTCAGTCTTAATTTTTCTCAACAGAAATCCTAAAATAAACATTTGTGCAGTATGTGTTGATACGTTGCCACCTCTGTCTTCACCTCGTGTCTTGTTGCTGACAAAAACACAGGAGGAGGAGGTAAAGTTTTCATTGGGGGTGAGCAGAATGCACAGGGTTGGAAATGTTAGTTTAGTTCTCCTAGATCCTGATGCGATCATTTGTCATTGATCTCTCAAGGAGATGAGACAAGTAGGACAATGGAGGGAGAGGAGTGGGTCCAACAACAACAGTCGTGGCTTGCTCTAAGCTTTGTCTTATTTTCTTAGGGGATGTGTATCTCAGTTCTTGGCCCCACACTGGAAGACTTGGCTGCAAATGTGAACCAGGATATCGGCAACATCTCCTACATCTTTGTTGGCCGCTCTGCAGGCTACGCCGGCGGATCCCTATTAGGAGGCATTCTGTTTGACTGCATGAACCCCCATCTCCTGCTAGGTACCTTTCTAGCTTGTTGTTCTTGCCAGCCGGCCTTTACAGTCATTTTATGAGATTGATTTTGCCTCCTGTGGTAATCTTCTAGGTTTGTCCATGCTGCTCACGGCTTCTGGAATGTGTGCCATCCCTTACTGTAAGCAGGCTCTGCTCCTCACTGTGTTCATGTCCAGCATTGGGATATCCATGGGTGTTATAGATACAGGTAAGTAAACTATTGATATTCACTGTATCAGTGAAAGTTCAATGATTTTAACGGTCAGCCTCAGCTGATGAGTTTGTGCAGGGCTCAGAGCCACAAGTGGCTGTTTTTACCTCTTTTTCTCATCATTCTCTCGCCTGCTGTGGTGATGCATGTTTAAATGAGGGCATGGCTTAGCTGCAGCAGAGTGAATAAACAGTAGTGGAGTCCTGTTTGTAACATTGAGGGAGATGGTATGAGTAATTCAGTGCAATAGACATGGGCTGCTGGGAACTTCCCATGATATGATATGACATTCCTTTTGGCTCTCGGAGGAGGCGGACACACTTTTTCTCCTCTCTCTTATCTTCCCTGCTTAGTTCTTATGTCCTTGTCTAGTCTCGTGTTTTTTGTATTACTTTCCCTGGAACACTCTCTCACAGTCTGTTTCTAAAACCTAAAGAGAATTATGGATTTGATCAACTGGTCTCTGAATGCTATTGACACCCTTGTTGCTTTTCTGTGTTTATTGTGCTATGGTGTGTTGATATCTGTGCATTCCTGTATTATCCTTTTGTGTTACACATTTCGATGTTTTTTTTGCTCGCTACCTAGCCTGACCTGTCTCCCCAATGTGATGTTTGTGTATTGTATGTACGGTCGGCAAGGTCTGTCATCTCGGTTGTGGGCAAAAGACCAAATAAAGGCTATCTCATCTCATCTCATATACTGAGCATTTATTCTCAACTTGATTCTTTTCACTCTACATGTGTTTATCCACCACTTTAGATTTAAAGCTTCAAACCACATTACCAACTCGTCCACAGCGTGCCTTTCCTGTCTCCCTCTGTTCATCCCTAACTGGTGGCCAGTTTTTCCTTCCGACTGTTCCCAAGTGCTTTGTCATTAATGTTGTCTCATTGTGAGGTTTTATCTCTAACGTTGTAGGCTCTTTACCCTAAAATACAATGTGCTTTGAGTTGACTGTTGCTGTGTATTGGTGCATACGTAAATAAAATTGAATGAAAGTGAAACCGTGGAGAGAACAGGGCACCAGTGACAGACCTGCTAGTTCTGGTGTTCTGTGGTTCAGCTGTAAGAACAAAGGTCTCACTGAGGGACAGTGGGCCCTCATAGAGTTTGTTTCCAAAAGGTTGTTCAGAAACATGCACAAGTAGCATGCCGAAGGTAATTTGTAGCACTCTGGCAGTGCTTCTCCTGATCCTCCTCTCAAAAAACGAACAGATACTTGTCCTGCTGTTGGGTTAATGCTCTTCGAAGGCCCCTTTCAACTCTGCTTGTGTAACGTCTCCTCTCCTCTATACTCTTGACACTGTGCTGGCACACACAGCAAACCTTTCCTTTTCGGGGTGTTGTCTGGTTGTTGCTTCTTCAGTGCACCTCTTTTCACTTTGATGTGCACCAGAAGAAGTGAAATGAATTCATAGTGAATTATGTTTCCTTCCTGCAAATTGACCTATAAAGACCTTACAAAGACATTTACAAACTGTTTTGAAATCTTGTAAATCTTGCATGTAGTTAGTGCACCACGTGGTATTAGGCCTGTAGAATAATCCTTCATCTGCTTTTGCTAACAGTGGTAGCTTATTCTTAACATCATAAGAATGGAAACTTGCCGATGGAGTTATTTGGAGTCATTCCTTGTTTTGTCTGATTGTGATTCTTCTGTTAATCTTTTTTTTCTAGTTTAGCCAAAGCAAAGTGATGCTTGTGTCTCCATTCTTAACTATGTGTTTCTCCTGTGTGTCAGGTGGTAACGTGCTCATACTGGACACGTGGGGTGAGCAGTCGGGGCCTCACTTGCAAGCGCTGCACTTCAGTTTTGCCGCTGGGGCCTTTGTGTCTCCTATCATAGCCAAGCTGGTGTTTGGGACTGACTGGAAGGGCACTGAGGCCATAGCACCAACCAAGAGTACGCCTTCCACAGAGCCCCAGGTGACCAAAACCGTCAACACTCAGGGAGTCTCGCACAGTACCCTCAACTCCACCTGGGCCTACATCGTGATCGGTGCTTTTGTCTTTCTCATGTCCTTCCTCTTCTTCATCCTTTATTCTCGCTGCAGCGTGTCACGTGCAAAACCCCGCTCGGCCTCAGGAAAGCCCCTGGTGGCCAAATATCATGTGGCTCTTACAGCCCTCCTTTTCCTCTTCTTCTTTGCCTACGTCGGTGCTGAAGTAGCATATGGCTCCTTCATCTTTACCTTTGCTAAGGAGTACATCCACATGGCTGAGGCGAAGGCAGCTGGGCTAAACTCCCTGTTCTGGGGGTCATTTGCAGCGTGCCGTGGGTTAGCCATCTTCTTTGCAGCCTGCATGTACCCGGGAAACATGATCCTGCTCAGCCTGTTGGGCACCGCTATCTCCTCTCTTCTGCTCTGCTTCTTCAACAAGAAAGAGGAGGTCCTGTGGGTGTGCACTGCTATCTATGGGGCTTCCATGGCTGCCATTTTCCCAAGCGGCATCTCGTGGGTGGAGCAGTACACCACAGTAACGGGGCGCACAGCGGCAGTTTTCGTGGTGGGTGCAGCGCTGGGCGAGATGGTGCTGCCAGCACTCATAGGCTTCCTGCTCGAGAGGTTTCCAAAGCACCCGCTGCTCATGTACCTGTCACTCGTCACTGCCATCTTCACCTCCATCCTCTTTCCAGTCATGTACAAGCTGGCCTCGGTGAATGATGAAATTGAAAGCAGTGAATCCCAACGGGCACTGCTGGACTCAGGAGCTGATGAAGATGAGGATGAGGAAGAGCAGGATAATGAGGCCGATCAGTTGAACGACGCAGACTTTGAGGTCATTGAAATGGACGATACATCAAATTTTATGAATTCACCAAGCAAGATGTCCTCTCCCCCTGATGTCATGGCTCTAACAGACAGCCCCACTGCCCAAACCACACTGGTGTCAGAGCCTGCAGGCGCCACTTTCTCAGAGAGCATCTCTTTGGTAGGACACTCACCAAGACAGAACCTGCTGCTCTCTTTGGACCAAGAGAAGGGAGACTGAGAATGTCGGCTCAGTGACACGCCTCAACTGTCCATTTGCTGTCCAAGACCTGGAAACTCCAACATAGTTACTGTTTGTACTCTAGTAAAGGAAGCACTGACTAAGCAGTGCAGCTTATAAATCATACACACGCTTCCGCAGCTCAACTCAGTGCATCTTTTAAAGCTTTTGGACATCTGCTGGACAGTGAAGGATCAGATGTTGAAGTATTGCTATTTTCTTATAAATCATTTGACACTGTGTTCAATATTGTTGTGTCCTTATCCCCTCTGTAGTTAGGTAAAAGGTAAGGCTAGAATGAAAGTAAGAAATAGATCAGATATCAGCCTGATCCTGACCCAACGAACTTCACTGGGATCGTTGGCAACAGGTCAATCTATTCAGTTCAATTCTATGTTCTGTGTTTACTATGCCTTCCATCAGCAGTAGAGCACTGATTACAAACGGGAGAGCTAACATTTTGGTAACATAACATGAAGCCAAAAGCCAAGGGACAACAAGTTGTTATACTTCTTACATTTTGAATGTTTTTATGTTTGCAGTGTTTTTTGACTACAGCTAAGACTTCTCTGTCAGCTTCTTTCTTTGAGTTACTGGTATCACATTGGAGCTAGACAAACATGGATTGATGCATCGCTAGAATTCAGTGCCTTGTTTGAGGACGTGAGGAGAGTGGATGAGCTGAACCAGGGACAGACAGCTAGCCACCCCCTTAAAATAAAATCTTGCACTGCAAATACACTATATTGCCAAAAGTATTCACTCACCCTTCTAAATCATTACATTCAGGTGTTCCAATCACTTTCATGAGCACAGGTATATAAAATCAAGCTCCTAGGCATGCAGACTGCTTTTATAAACATTTGTGAGAGAATGGCTTGCTCTCAGGAGCTCAGTGACTTCAAATATGGTACTGTGATAAGATGCCACCTGTGCAAAGTCCAGTCAGGAAATTCTGTCACCATTAAATGTTCCACAAAATGAAAGTGATTGCGATTGACAGCAGCTCAGCCACATAAAATAACAGACTGGGGTCAGCAACTTTGTGCACAGTAGGGCTGAACGATATATCGCATTTGCGATAATATCGCGACATGATCAAGTGCAATTTTCTAACCGCAAAGGCTGCGATTATACTGCGATTATAAGGCTGTCCAAATTACTACCATATCCCAGAATTCATAGCGCGGCCCAGCCAAACTCCAGTTTCCAGCAATGGCGGCCGCTACTAAGTTTTAAAATTACTCATACTAATCTTTCTGGGTCACAAAATAAACTTTTAACATATTTTCAGGCGAGAAAGTAGTTGTGTAAACATCAAATATCTGCTCGGTTTATCAAGATATCCCATATTTGCAAAAGTGCTTCGACGTTTTCAGAGGCGTCTGCTACCCACCAGCTCGACAGCTAGCCGGGAGCTCGAGGATTACTGATGCGGCCGAGAACGGCACAACTCCCGGCACATCATTTTCAGATCACCGCGGAGTTTCGCTGCTCGGGTTAAACGTGATATATAAGTCACTTAGACAACCTAAAAATGTTATTGTTGGGCTTTTTTCAGTGTTTTGTTTGTTCGTGAGTAAATCGGTTTGGCTGAGATTAAAGTTATTAGATTAGATAAAATAAAACTTTATTAATCCCCCGGGTGGGTTCCTCCTTGGTTTTCACACAGCTGACTAAACGTCAAACAGAAAACTTATTAAACAGAAGTATGAGACAGTCGAGAATTTACACCAGTGTCTGGTTATATTTTAGATAGCAAGAAGCAGACGGCCGAGTTTATTAAACTCCACCGAGACAGCGGTGACGCTAATCAGAACTAGCCTTCTGATTAGCTAATCAGAAGGCTAGACCGTCCAATTTCACGCCTTTAAACTTTAAAGGCGTGTTTGTGTGTGTGTTTATACAATTGCTATTATGTTTGCACTTTATGTGTAATGTTACTGACTGCAGAGATCAGTAAGATGTGTGTATTTTTTATTTATTAGTTTTATTTATTTAATATTATTTTTTAATTGAATGACTGTCTAGTAGTTCACAGATGTCGAAAAACTGAGTGTGGTAAAGCCACTGATTTTTTTTTATGTATATTTCTGCAATCTGCACATTGTACTGACTTTCATTTTAATGTTTACACCAGGGTTCCTTGTCAGCACTTTATGCTCAGATGTTTGTAAGCTAAAAATAAACTATTGTGTATGTTAAAATATACTGTTGTGATTGAAGAAGTTAAATAAAAATGTCAGTCATCAATTCATGCATCACCTCATGTCATCATAACAGAGGTCTGTCTTCCAGGAAAGAACAGTTTAAAATTAATGTAATATAGTATTGGCCATACTATATGATGTATTGCTTGTCTTTGTTTAATAATACAGAAGACAAAGACCTTAAAAAATAATCGCATATCGCATCGCAATCGCAATATTGGGGCAAAAAATCGCAATTAGATTATTTTCCATAATCGTTCAGCCCTAGTGCACAGTCAATCACTGCAGACTTCTAAACTTCATGTGGCCTTCAGATTAGCTCAAGAACAGAGTACAGAAGGTTACAGAATTGCAAAGTGCAATGCAAAGCATCATATGCAGTGGTGCAAACTGCATATGATGCCACTGAACTCTAGAGAAGTGGAGAGGTGTTCTCTGCAATGACGAATCATGTCTACATCTGGCAATCTGATGGAGGAGTTCGAGTTGGCAGCTGCTAGAACAGTACTTGTTTGACTGCATTGCACTAAGTGTAAATTTTTTTTAATGGGCTTGGGCTTGCTCCCTTAGTTCCAGAGAAAGGGACTCTTGATAATTCAGCACACCGAGACAATTTCATGCTTCCATTTTTGTGGGAGCAATTTGGGGATGGCCCTTTCCTATTCCAGCACAACTGTTTCTAAAGACATGGACGAGGAAGTTTGGTGTGGAAAAACTGGACTGGCCTGCACAGAGTCCTACACCTCAGCCTGACAGAACACCTTTGGGATGAATTAGAGCATCCCAACATTGGTGTCTGACCTCACAAATGCACTTCTGGAAGAACACTTCTAAACCTCGTAGAAAGCCTTCCAGAAAAGTTGAAGCTGTTATAGCTAAACATGGAATGTCACTCAAGCTCATATGTGTGTGTGAAGGCAGACGAGTAAAGACTTTTGGCAATCTAGTGTGTGTGTGTGATGAGCTGAGCTGTACAGTGTATGCAGCTGTTTTCTGTTGCACTTTTGTGAAAACTGGATTTTTTTTTTCTTCTTTTTGGTCTTGTGCTGTAATGGGTCATGTCACTGTGATTCCTCTGATTTTTTCTTTTTAAGCTCCTGATTTAGTGAAAGAAAGAAGGCATCTTCATACATTGATTTTTTTATTTTATTATATCAATCTCAAACCTTCACCCACAGCAATGTCCATTAAAAACAAACAAAAAGGATCTCCTTCATTATAAGTTTTTACATTTTTACAAATCCACAGATCCTGTGTACGGCTGCATGGAGTGGGAGGGTTAAAGATCAAATTTTAATGTAGTTTGAAGACGGTTCGCACAGTAAAATTGGAAACGTACACAAAACCATATATCCACAAGGAAATAATAGACTCTTCATGGCATAAATTACCAAATACAGTATTGCAGCAGTCCCACATTTAAAACTAAAAAAATGGAGAGCTTTCCAGTTCCCATACTCTGTAGTATGAACTGTCAAATCTGCCAAAACAGACAAGGTTAAAGAAACAGAAAAATGGCACCTTCAAAAAGAACGCATCAAACTGCTTTGATTGTGTTCATGGTTGGAGCTGTAGTTGGTTAATGCACAGTGAGATTGGAGATGGATCTGTACAGGAACTATTTACAAAAAGACTGCAGTCAGTATAAAAAGGAGAAAAAGTCAATTAGTGGTTTGGGTGTAGTTCGTCTCTGAATTTATAAGATCTTTAAAAACCAGTTACAGTGAATACACAATACGACACATGTTCCATGATTGGACTGCACTCAGTCCCGCAACAGGCCGTCTGTTGCCGTGTCATCAAAAAGATCAGCTTCATTCGGCCCATAGCAGCTAATGGAGATGGCAGCAAACGAACACACGGCCTCTTCCACTGGAGGCATGAAGTAAACAGTCTCCATACTCAGAGAAATACTTTGAGACAAAATGAGAAAACCCGTCAGGGCTCAATCAAAGCACCATTTAAACTTTTACAACCAAATGGACAAACACTAAGATGGAAGGCCAGGAATTAGCACCAAATCAGTGGGTGGCTCCGGGACTCGGGAGCCAATCAGAACTGCTCCAGCAGCTGACGGAGGTAGGGGGCCTTGGAAAGTTGTCTGTTTACCCGGGACAGCTTGTAGAGGACGAGACAGTCGAGGGACACGCAGGGAACCTGCCGCTCAGCACTGCCACTGCAGTTCCTACAGATCTGTATGCAAACAGAAACACAAGCACACAGTGATCACACAAGGATGAGCTCTGGTATGGACACCACTCACAAACATGTCACTACTAGTCTGACCAGAGAAAAACTGTGGAGTCCGACATTGTTTAAGCAAAACTGCACACCAACTCAACCCGAGTGATTGCTGCCACCAGGCATCATAACTGCTGACGTCAATTGCTGTCTTAATAAATCTAGATTTATCGCCAGAAAGCAGTTTCCGTGTTCCTTCAGTGTCGCCTGCTTTGAGTCGTATCAATTGGGTAAATGTTTAAAGACAGTGCGACAAAAGCAGGAAGAAATAAATACCTGTAATCACAGAAGTTAATGGTCCAATTATTATTCAAAACCTTAACAGGAGCTCATATTCTGTGTGTCCTCAACTTCTCACCTTCAGCAACTGCTCTTGCTGACTCTCCCACTGCCTCATGTCCTGGTAGAGTGTAACAGCGACTCGCTGAGGTTCAGCACGACACCGTGAGCACACACCCAGCTGGGTCAGCTCATCACACACAGGGCAGTGAAGCGTGGTGAAGTACTGGGAAATTGTCCCCTTCCTCCCCGCTTCCTCCCCACCCACCACGGAGGAGCAGGATGCCTTCTGGATCTGGAGAGAAAAGAGCGATGTAGCTGAAAACACACGTTTGATTGATCACTGCTGCTGGACTATATGCAGACACATGGAGTTAACATGCACAGCATCTTCATGGACATAAAACAGTGTGAACTACGTGATCATGATACTTTTCAGGTTTGTTAAGAAGCCTACCGAATATCATTAGATGCTGAAGGATCAGAGATCAAAGATTCAATTTTTTTAATACAAATACACACATTCAGGATTTTGTGTGTGACTCTGTTTTCACTGGGAAAAAACAAAGACATAAAAGGAGTCAGTGGCACTGGAGCAGCAACCATTTATGTATCTGACTGTGATTAGTAGCTATGCCAGCAGATGGCGTGTGCACTCTGTCAGACTTCAGGAAAGAAACAAAGACTGAGGCAGCAGCGCTGCAGCTTGACTCATTTAGTCATCAGCAGGAAGCAGAAGAGATCTCTCTTCATCCTTTGTTCTCTCTAAATGACAGACTGCTTTTATTTTGACAAGAGTGGAAGCAGAGGGTGACCTCTTTGACTTGCCACAGTCAGTCAAAGGAAGATACCAATTAATCTAATTCATCCTCCAAACTCAGTATTAAGTTGATTGTGTGTCTTTATGATGTTCCTGGTTCTTTTTTTTGTTTTGAAGGGTTTCTTATCTCCACTGCTGCTGCTCTGCTTCTAAATGGCAGCGGTGAGACAAAAACATCACAATGGCCTGTATGTCTGCAAGTTGTCCTCACCCTGGGGAGCTCCTGGTACCAGCTGAACACGTCGACTCCGATCAGCTGGAACATACGGGCCAGTGGCGGCAGGATCTGCTTAGTGATGTAGTAGGTGGCATTGAGGCGCAGGGTGGGGTCCTGCAGCACCTCGGTGGGCCGGCGGACCAGCTGGATGAGGGGCACGCCGGGTGTGCCGTACACAATGACATAGGGCACCCGCTCACTCACGCGTGGCTCCAGCCTTCGGTCATAGGCCATCATCCGTCTGAGGCGAAGCAGAACAAAAATGAAGTGACAGCAGATGATGCAGTTATTGTTTACATCACACAGCCAACATGTTCACATTAGCAGCGAGAACGTGTGCTGGTGCTCTGAGAGAGAAAACACAAAATAAAGCAGATGAACTGAAGCAGGGCTCATAAATGCTTCTTCCTTGTGCATCTAAAAATCACTTTTTTTTTGTCCTCCACTCGTTAAAAAACAGGTTGCCTAGCAACACTCAGGTACTGTACAGGCTAGTGCAGCCAGACAATGAACACAGTGAGGGAGGACTAATTGGATTCACGCTGGGTACTGTAACTGTAGCTGACAGCAAGCTCTTACTCACCATCCTGTTCTCTGCTGCACGCACACACAGACACACACAGAGCCAACCAGCAAACATTTATCCAAGCCACACTCCTGACTTCTCCTGTACTGTGACCACACACACACACACACACACACACACACACACCTGGTGAGTTCCAGCGCAGGGATGCAAGCTCCAGGTCTGTACGAGCCGCTGCCCCGGTACTCCTTGGCGAAGGTCAGATCCTGCATGCTTGCCCGGCCATCCAGAATCTTCATACACTGACGCTGCACAAACTGCTTCACCTGGCTAATGTCACGTGTCTCAAACAGCAGCTTGATGGAACGCTCCAGAATCTAAGGAGCACATGAGTAAAAGAACACAGGTATAAGAGGATGAAGATAAAATGATTTACTGGTAATCTAAGAGAGGTGTTGATGCTGTTTAATGTGCAAGCGGAAGGAGACGACCTTTTCCCTGACTGACACATGCAAAGCGGTCTGAGTAAACGGGAGCAGGAACAAGAGTGGCATGCCTGCGATTGGTGCACAACACAGTGAAAATGAGGGGAAAACATGGTTTGCCTGTTACCTTGGAAACAGCAGGGCAGCCGTCGCGGCGCACCGTCTCAATCCCTTTGGCATCAAACACGGGCTCCTTTTGGTCAAGGCTCTCATACATGTAGCCCACGTAACGCTTCTTTGTCTGCAGAACGCAGGGCAAGTACACCTGAGAGAGACACACACACACACACACACACACACACATAAATAACTACATCTAATGTGTGGAGATGGAAAAATCACAGTGAACAGATGTTAGAGAGAAGCCGCTACCTTGTCTTATTCGCTCCCTTTGTGTGTGTGTGTGTGTGTGTGTGTGTGTGTGTATCTACCTTCTCAAACTTGAGCTTGATCGGCTTGGGGTTGGTTGCAGTCACTGCTTCTGCAATCTCTTTGCCGATCTTGAAAGCCTGCTCTTTGGTGGCTCCTTTCAGTAAAACAAACATGCTGCCAAACACACAAAAACACACAAGGCTCATTACTAATTCTTATCAAACAACCCACACTACATACTACAGTGGTAAACGATACGCTCTCAGAGGCTTCGCGTTTGGCTCTGTGCTTGAACACATCCCATGTGGACGAGCGAGTCTGGAGGAAAGTGTGTCCCATATATGCAAAGCATGCTGCAGTTTAAAACTTTATGCTTCTTCTTCTATTTGAGACTCTGCAGGTCAGAAACAATCCAATTCCCTGTCTGCCAAACACAGCGGCAGCTCTTCTTTAACGGACTGTCAGAAATGAAAGCTGTTAGCTAATTGGTGCAAGTGTTCATGAGAACACGGCCCAAGTAGACTCAGACTTACACATCATCACAGCGTAGTGACACACAACAAAGCTGCTGGTCATGAATGGGAGATGCTGTATAAGGAAAAAAATATTGATAAAGCTTATGAGATTTTTTTAGGAAAATTTAAACTGTTATATAATAGTCATTGCCCAGTAAAGAAATATAGTAAAAAACAAAAATATGCAGAGTGCCCATGGATTACAAAAGGATTGCAAAATGCATGTAAGAAGAAAAATGCCTTATACAGAGAATTTATAATGAACAGAAGTACAGAAGCTGAAAATAAATACAAGAAATATAAAAATAAATTAACGAGTATTTTAAGGTCATGTAAAAAGGAATACTATGAAAAATTACTGATTATGAATAAAAATAATATTAAAGGGATCTGGAAAACATTAAATACCATCATCAAAAAGGGCTCGGGGGAGGCAGACTATCCTTCGTATTTCACAAATAATGATAGAAACATTACTAATATGAGCGATGTGGTAAATGATTTCAACAAATTCTTTGTAAGTGTTGGGCCAGACTTGGCTGAAACAATTCCTGATATGACAGATTCGGTAGAGAAAGAAACTAGACTCATTGACCGCAATCCTCATTCAATGTTCTTAACGGTGGTGGAAGAAATGGAAATCATTGATATTGTTGGGAAATCACAAACAAAAAACTCTACAGACTCTGACGACATTGATATGGAAATCGTTAAGAGAGTGATAGAGGGCATTTCCAAACCCTTAACACACATTTGCAATTTGTCCTTACAAACTGGTACATTCCCAAAACAAATGAAAACAGCTAAAGTAACACCACTGTTTAAAAATGGTGACAGACACCAATTCACAAATTATAGGCCTGTCTCTCTACTTTCTCAATTTTCAAAAATACTGGAAAAAGTCTTTAGTAATAGACTTGACAAATTTATAGATAAACACAAAATAATAATGGATAGTCAGTATGGTTTCAGATCAAATAGATCAACATCATTGGCATTAATGGAACTGATCGAAAATATCACCAACAATATAGATAAAAGACAATGTATAGTTAGTGTATTCATTGACCTAAAAAAAGCTTTTGACACAATTAATCATGACATATTACTTGATAAACTGGAGTACTACGGCATTAGAGGAGTGGTGTTAGAATGGGTAAAGAGTTATTTGAGAGACAGGCAGCAATTTGTGAAAATTGGGGAATATCAATCAGAGTGTATGGACATTGTTTGTGGAGTTCCGCAGGGGTCAGTATTGGGACCAAAGCTGTTTATCCTCTATATCAATGATATATGCAGAACATCAGATATACTACAGTTTATTCTATTTGCAGATGATACAAATATTTTTTGTACTGGAGAGAACTTACAGCAGCTTTTGGAAATTGTCACACAAGAAATGATTAAACTGAAAACATGGTTTGATAGAAATAAGCTATCATTAAATTTGGAAAAAACTACATTTATGTTATTCGGAAATTGTAAAAAAGATGCAGGAGCAAAATTATTAGTAAACAATGTTGAAATAGAGCAAGTTTCGGATACAAAATTTCTGGGTGTGATAATAGATAACAAAATCTGCTGGAAACCTCACATAAAGCATATACAAGCCAAACTGTCAAGAAGCATCTCCGTACTAAGTAAAGTTAAATATTTTTTGCCTTCCAAATCACTCCGGGTACTTTATTGTTCACTTATATTGCCATATTTGGAATACTGTGTGGAAATTTGGGGAAACACATATAAAACTGCACTTCAACCAATATGTAAAATTCAAAAAAAAAGCAATCAGGATGATTAATAAAGCAGGATTTAGAGACCATACTAACATCATGTTTTTGAAATTAAAAATACTGAAGTTTATGGATCTTATAAAATATAAAACTGCAAAAATTATGTACAAGGCCAGATACAATATGTTACCAGGAAATATACAGAGGATGTTCTATGACAGAGAAGGAGACTATGAATTGAGGGGGAAATTGAATCTAAGGATTCTTAAAGCACGGTCAAAGGTTAAAACCTTTTGTGTCACTATTTATGGGGTAAAACTGTGGAATAGTTTTACTATAGATCTACAGCAATGCTCAGGAATTAGTAAGTTCATGAAAATACTTCGAAAACTGATTTTGGAAGAATATGATACCGATAAAGATGATCACCCATTGTATGTATAAAAATATCAAATTATATCCAAATTATATCAATCACGGTAGCCAAGTTTATATAGGTTCTCCTCATGTATCGTGTGGAGTATGTGATGATGGGAATTAGGTGAATTATGTGGGATCAATAAGATGTTGAGTAGGGGTAGGAATTAATAAGTATGTTCATACTTCTTCCTACTCCTTTTCAGACCAAACATTGTTACATTATGTCAGACGATTTTGTTTTATTTCATTATATATTTTTTGTTTATCTGAACACATACGTGTGTGTGTGTGTGTATATATCTACATATATATTCGTATCTGTAAATGAAAATATATGTAGTGTGTATATATTGTTTTATATGTCTGAAACAAATAAAGATACAATACAATACAATACAATGTTCACACTCGAGTGAAGTTATGAATTTGTCAGTAAAGTTGTGCAACCTGTAAACCTGCCTGTTGTGCAGATAATGGAACAGTGACTGCAGGTTTCCCATGTGAGGACACAAACACTGATCAGGCCTAACATGATTACCACTGACAGTGAATAACACTTTGTACAGGTCTTACCAAGGGCATGCGTACTATTTATTTACTAGGGGTGCAACGATATTCGTATCGATATTGAACCGTTCGATACAGTGCTTTTGGTTCGGTACGCATATGTATCGAACAATACAAAATTTTTAATTTATTTTATCAACTTTCCTTCTGACGATGCTGTCTGTGTTGAGCGCTTAGTGGATCTGCGTTCGACTACTCCACCTAGGCTGCCCTGTGGAGCGCAGATCCACTGAGCGCTCAACACAGACAGCATCGTCAGAAGGAAGAGCGCAGGGCAAGCTAGCGAGACAGAAGTTAAGCTCTCCTTGCAACATTCAGATCTGGCGTTTGGAATTATTTTGGTTTTCATGTGACGTATGACCCTGAAGGTAAGTGAGTCATGGACTCAAGTAAAACAGTATGTTGGATGTGCCATGCAATGCTCAATTACATGGGTGGGAACTAGTGTGTTAGCGCAGTTAGCTCGTTAACGTGTTGGCCGTCTAGCCCCATGCGATCAGGGGTAGCTCGTTAACGGAGATTTGCCGTGTTATGGCGTTATGGTCATTTCAACGAGATTAACCTGAAAGCACTAGTGGGAACACAACGAATATGACTGCACATTTACACCGACATCATCCTAGTGCAAAGACAAGTGGAAGCAGACAAAAACAACAAGCATGCATGCTACAAACTTTACCCGGGTCATTTAGACAGCTGTTAGCACATGATTCTCCTTATGGAGACCTGATATGTTTAATGTGCTGCTGAGAATATAGCCCAGAAGAAGCGGATAGTATAGGTTTTATTTTGGAAAGAGACATTTCTCTGTAATAAACTCTCTTTTCCAAAGATGAGTGATTCCTCAATCAGATACAGGGCTCGCAATATCGCTAGCCCGACGTCCCGGAGCTAGCGATTTTTTCAGTCGGGCTACCAAAATCTATCTCTGCCCTGCCCATCGGGCTTTTGTAGGAAGGAAAAATATATGTCAATGCTTTTGCATTCTTTCAGAAATGTAGCTGGGTAATTATGTCATTGGCATCGGTGAGCCACTGTCAATATGTGACATATTGAAATCGCGTTTGAATTTGCGCTTGTTTTTTTGCTTTCACTTTGCAATCGCGCGAACTGTGTATAGAGAGCGACAGCACTGATCTGTGAGTGATGATAATTTGTGCACCAATTCCTCTGACATAGTCTTATCAATCGTTGGCTTACTATGCAAACCTGACAAGTGAAATCTCCCGCAGCAAGCTTAAACATGTGAGAGGTTGATCGCGCAGAGAATCGGTGAGCTTATGTGAGTGCGTGTGTAAAAGCAGCAGGATATATATTTGACTACGATGACCTGGATGACTGAGGACCTTCACAGACAGATATATATTTTAGTTCTGCTGAGCCAAATAAGACAGGTCAGGGTGAAGAAGTGACAGCCAAAGAAAAGCTTACCACAAAACGGAGAAGTTATGACAAATCAGACTATAAGGCAAAAAGAAAGTGCAGCTTTATGGTTTCATGGACAAAAGAATTTCTGTGGCTGCGATATGATGAGCTAAATAACCAGGGCTGCACATAAGTGGTCCGCAGGTGCGCATTCGCTGTCAAAATAAAAAACACGCACAAGGGTGAGGGTTAAATTTAAAAACTGTACTTTTGAGTTAAAATATATATTTATAATTTTAATAAATGACAAATTAAAAAGGCATGAACATTTTTTTGGATCGAAAAAATATCAAACCGTGACACCAAAGTATCGAACCGAACCGTGAATTTTGTGTATCGTTGCACCCCTATTATTTACATCTGAGAAAAAGTCAAAAAGTCTTGTAAAATTGCTTACCTGTCAGTGTCTCCGTACACAACACGCGCTCCCCATTTCTTCGTGTCATTGACCATCCTGATGGCTCTCTCCAGGGTCTCTCTGGCTTTGTGGACAATGCTGTCTCCAACCTGGACACAGCAGATTTAATAAATATTGGAGCAAAGGGGTTACGACTACATTCACAGCAACACTGACTCAAGGTAAAGGCCCTACAATAATACAGAGAAAATAGTTTGATTGACAAAGCAACAACAACTATTTTCATGGATTATAGTGGTATCGTACTGGGAGTGCACAGTGCAGAGACCATATAGCAGCTGCTGCTGAGCCTACCTCCACACTGGGCATGCGCCCAGAGTAGTTAGCAGCGGTGTATCCAAAGGTGACGTTGGCGATGAGCTTGAGTCCGAGCTGCCGTGCGTCCAGCAGCTTCGTCAGGGATTTGTCCTGCTTGTAGGTTTTCATGGACTGCTTCACCATGATCCTTGTGTTGAGGATTTCCTCCAGCATCATGGGCAGGACACCTTTACGCACTGAAGACTAGAACAAATAAAACACAGATCATTTAAAACACAGATTTTTTTTTTTTTTTTTTTACAATGAAGAAACATAAAGTAGGGTTGCACCAAAACTCTAAGAAGGACCTAAAATGGGCCTGATCTGCAGCATGGGGAAGCGCTGTAACTTAGAACGTAAAAAGCAATTTAGAAGTTTAGCTTTAGGCCCACAATATCTCTCAGTGTAAATAACAAAAATAAAGATGTTCCTGATCTACTGTGAAAGCTGCTTAAGTAGCACAACAGGGTAAAAACGGGCAATGTGGAGCAATCAGGCAGTGAATGAATGGAAGCACAGAGATCACAAAGTGGGTTTTCTTAGGAGGCACTGGCCCTTCACAGCAACTAATGAGACAATCCATCACAACGCCAACACTAAGAGCTTGGTGAGGTCTCGTCAGAGACAACGGTCATGATGATGAGGTTGCTGTACCTTAACGAAGGCGATGCCACCAGGCGACACGGTGATGTCGTTGCGGAGCTGGTAGAGGAGCTCGGGAGGGACTCGCAGGGAGGTGCAGCCAAACTTAAACTCATCAGGCCTGAGACAGAATGTGAACAAGAACACCAGTTCAATCACTTAACATTATTCTTGCAATGTGAATATTACTGTCTGGAAAGACAGCGTCAGGTATAAGTGAGAAAAATGCCCGTGTAGAAATCTGAACTGCACCCCACTGAGCTGTCTCTGCTGAGGATGAAGCCTGTGCACGCCTGCCACAAACCACTCTTTTTGTGTTACTTCAATGTAGCAGACATATGCATGTGGAAAGAAGTGTTCATGGCTCCTTGCTGTTGCTATGCAACCACACAAATCTCACTGAAAACCTGAACTCAGTCTTAAGTTGCGCTGCTCGCCGCCCTGAGCTGTGAACAACATGCCGAGCTCTCAGCGTGCCTGTTCCATTAAAAATAATGAGGGGAGGAAGCCGCTGCCAGAGGGAGATTTTCCTGGCAGGCGTGCAGTCTGAGCGAGTTCTCTACATGCTGTAGCTGTGTGGGCCTGTCATGTCCTTACGTTCCCAGGTTGTCCACATGGCCGAGGCAGGTGGAGAAACAGTAGTTGTATGCGATGACAATGGAAGGGTAGAGCGACTGGAAGTCCAGCACAACCACCGAGTTGCTGTAAAAACGGGACTCGGGCTCCATCACCAGAGGGATGCACTGTGGAGCCCTCTGCTGGGCACGCTGCTGTATGCTGGGCGTCACTGGGACGTAGTTTAGGGGCTTGGCCACACGCAGCATCATGGACTCCACACGGTACTAAAGACAAGAGGAGGAAACAAAGTTTGACTTATTATTCCTTTTGTTCCTTCACACATCCAACTGGAATTTTTACCACCTGCAAACAAAACTCTTAATGACGTCTTAATGACAATCTCATCTGGAGCACGCTCGGTGTGTTTAAGTAACTCAGAGTTTTTAGGGTTTTTTTACTTTTTAGTTCATATTTGGCAGGTGGAAGCAGCAGCATTGGGAAACATACAAAAAGCTGCAATCAAGTCAAACAGATTTCAGCTGCATTCAGTCTGTACAGGAAGTCAGAGAATCACTCATACCCTGCTGGAGCTGATTCAGATTTAGGAAGGTGTTATCAGACCCCAGTATCAGGTTGTATTCAATCCGCAGTTGTTAAAATGTTTTACGGGCGCAGCATCATCCCTGTTTGCAGAGCAGATGTATCTGTCTCTCTAATAAGTAATATTTTTGTGTTAGTTAATATTTAAATCAAATTGTCTGTGTAACTTCTCAGTCATCCGTCATGGTCACCTTGAGAAATCGAGGAGGCGGCAGTTGGATGTTTCACCCTTCATCCAAGAGGATGCTTCATTTCATTTAAATCAAAACAGTCCAAGATTATAGGGCTTTGAAATCATGTGTAGGCAGTGATCTCTTCAACTAGAAAACATCAACATCAGCCACACATTTACTGTGTTAACAGATTAAATGTCATACTGTTTAGTCAACCTCTGAGGCAAACAGCTGTGACACCAGTTGAGAGCCTAGACAGTTTCCCATTGTGCTCTGAGGCTGTAACTGCATGATGTTAGCGCACGTCAGCATCAGTGTGCACAGAAATCTGTGCAGCAGTAAGCAGTGATCAAACCAGCACAGGCGGGGCTCGTCTACAGTGAGCTCAACGCTAAACCAGCAGAGCAGAAAAACACCTCCAAAACTGGATGAGAATTACTGGACAATTTTAAAATTACACACACACACACACACACACACACACACACGATCCATTGTTAACATCCAAATGCTGATGAGTGTAACTCTAGCACTGCAACATGATTTCATCCCACTTTCTTACCGCACACTCGTCAGCATTTTTCGATGTGAAGACGGTCATCAGCTGTACGACCCACTTTGTTACCCACTGACAGATTTCAGGCTGCACCACACAGAACTGGGTTTTTAAAATGTTCTCATACATTTTCACCAACATGGTTAAAACCCTGCTCACACGGCACTGAGACAGAAGCATGCTCTAAACTTTTCTCACCCCATGACTGAACCTGAGGTTTCAAAACAAAAAAAAAAAATCTGCAGTTATCTCACACAGAGAACATCAAAGGGACTTCATCTACCTGAACAGTCAACTATTAACTAACCAGGAAGGATAGACTGACCTCGGTCGATTTGAGCCGGTCGAACTGAACCACAAACTTGGATTTTCCATAGAAATGCCCTGCCTGTGTCTCCTACCAAGCTATTTGAGGACTGAACTAAAAATTATTGGGAATTGTTTGTGAGTGTGTGTGTGTGCATGCCTGTGATCCTCGGGTCAGAACGTGGAAAAACTGAATTCCAAACAGCCTGGCCAGCTCGCTGGTTCTGCCAATGATGTCATGTTGCTGCAGGAGCTGCATGCAGCCACGCACACGGCTCACGTAGTGATCCACCATCTTCCACCTAGAGCAACACAAACAGGATAATCATATAAGCCAGAGTTACAGAGCTGGCTTCAAGGGAAGAGTCAATTATGAGAAATTTACAACCATCTCTTTGTACTACATCTTTTAATTTCATGTAAGGTAATGTCCAAAAAGCTGGTTGTGTTTGACCCCGGCACAAACCTGTACAAGTCTGTGTTGTGGTCAAACCAGTCAGAGAGAGTGCGGGGACTGTAGAGAGGGAAGCGCTGGTGGAGCACATGGAAGGCCACGTTTTCAAAAGTGTAGTTGTTTAACGTCACCTGGAGGAGGAAAGAAAAAACATTTTCTAGTTCTATTTTTCAAAACTGCCTCTCTCTGACGTTTACACAATTTATGGATCAGAATCAAATAATAGCAATAACAGAACGCAAGGAAAAGAGTAGCACAAAGGGTTAACGTTTCCTCGCTTCAACTAAAACTCTGAATCTTTTACAAGAGATGTGTTAGCTTACTTAAATGTATACAAGTGTCTACATGTGACCACTAATCACACATTGTAGTCTTTTTGTGGATGAGCTGTAGAGATCTCTCTCTCTCTCTCTTTCTCTCTCTCTCGATATATAGATATATCTATATCTATAGATATATCTATATCTATAGATATAGATATAGATATATCTATAGATATAGATATATCTATAGATATAGATATATCTATATCTATATATCCTAGCTGACTGAGGGAATCCCCGTGTATTCTTGGTGAGAGAAAAAAAAAGTAGTTTTAATCCAAAAGCAGCAGAGCACACAGCATAAAGCTGCAAAACAACTGGACCAGTTCAGACAGCAGCAGCTCACAGTAAACAGAATCAAACAACAGGACAGAGAAAACTGGAGTCACAGGGGTTGAGGGAATGTAAAGACAATAATAACTACTTGATGATAACATTTTTTATTTGTTAATACGAGAGCTTCACTTTATATGAAACTATGAAAAAAATAAGAGTCACAGAAAAAGCAGCAGCAGAAAAAGTAAAGTGGGGAGAGCCGTGCTGGAAAAACAAGTGGAAAGACAGAAAGTAGGTCACGAGCTACAAAGCTGTGAGGAGGTCATGCCAGGACACCTGCCTCAGTTTTCATCACCCTCCACAGGTTAAGGGTGATGCGCCCGATGATGTTGATCTCTGTCATGGTGTCGGCTCCGTACTCATCCCTCTCTGCAGCAAAGCGGTTCTCTTTGGAGTCACCTGAGGACACGCACAGAGCCAGACAGGCAGCCGATTACAGAGGAGGGAAGCCGCCAGAGGCTCTCCATTCAGCTCGAGTACACAAACACACACACACACTCAAAGGGAATCACACATTCACACACTTATACAGGCAAACACATACACATACATGCTGTATCAAGACTCAGTCACAGGCACACCACAAAAATGGGGCTACACGTTTGCACTTATATTATCTACAATGTGTACCTACATTATGCACCAGATCCAGCACACACACCATGTACTGGCTTTCATTAGCCAAACTCACACTGTCAGATTCAATAACAGGGATGCACAGTAAAGTACTGCACGTGTTTAATATGTGGCTGCACATTTAGTGCCAGCTGCTAATTGTGGATCAACCCTGATGAGTCACAAGCACATTTTAAGAGGGAATTTCACACCTAGTGAGACAGGAAGATGGGAAGATGTATTCGCCCCCTTTGTCACTTTAGTTTTTTCCATATTTGTCACGTTCCGGACTGTCTAACATTAAAATCTGACAAAGACAACCTGACTAAATCCAAAATGCAGTTTTTAAATGATAGTGTCATGCATTAAGGGAAAATGTTCTCGAAGCCTACCTGCCCCCATGCCAAAAATAAACCTTTAATTCAGCCTCATTTGAGGGTTTTGGAAAATGAATGGCCCGTTTAAAGCCACGGCAAAGCATCTGAATTTGAATAGAAATCTGAATTGTGACTATGCCACGCCAAAACTTCCACTACACGTTTTTCTTCAGAGGCATTTCAGATCATTCTCCTCATATGTAACATCACTGGAGCTTCGTGCAATGAATTGATGGTTGGACATTCTCCTTTAGGATATTCTGTTGAGAGCAGAGCTCATGGTTCCATCGATTACAGAAAGTCTCAGCAAAGCAGCTCAAGACCATCACACTACCACTGATGACACGATGTTCTCGTAACAGCCAACTCCAGATGTAACAGGACTCAACAAGTTCAACTCTTCTTCCTTCAATCCACAGAATATTTTGCAGAGAATTTTGGAATCATTGAGATGTTTTTTTGCAAAATGAGACTAGTGTTTATGTTCTTTTTGGTCAGCAGATGGATCTCTCCCTTTATTATTGAGTCATGAACACTAAACTGACAGTTTTTGAGGCAAGTGAGTCTCACTGTCGTGTCCCATGGACACCGCCTTTCACTGGAGTCAAAAGCCTCAGAAGTGTCTTTGCTTACTCTCTTCATAGGTTGTGCACATTTGTCTGCCAGGGTCTGGCTGCCCACATGGAGGGGGGAGACCTTTCGGCAGAAGTGACCATAACTGTGCACTACTGTGTAACCCCGGCTAACCACCTGTACTGAATTATCTGATCTAGCTCCCTATGACTTCATCCACTTCCTTAAAAAAAGTAATCAAATTGAAGAAAGAAACATCTTTGGCCAAAAGTATGGATCAGAGCTGCATGAGAAGACAATCTTAAATTACAATCAGGTATGGTTTTTGATTTTATTCACCTACTTTCAGACTCACTTCTTCAGTGTGCCTGAGGGTGTAGAGGTTAAGTCGTCACTGTTTGTGTCTAAATCGAACATGCAGAGCTACCTGCTGAAAGCTACCAGCGGCTGAAAGTAGCTTCCTCTCAAAACCCCCAAATCTTTACTTCTGCGTCCCCTGAACTGCCGTACTGGGTACCACAGCAGGGACTACTTTCAGTGGCTCCTGGCTGTACCTGGCACTCGTGACAGCTGCTGGCACAGATCCACTCCAAGTGCTGAGGACCGCTGAAGGAGGTAGCCCCAAGAATGCAACTGCACCTCGTAGCCCACCAAGATGTCCGGGTCAAATCTGACAGAACAGACCGTGTTAGCAGATGGAGATCATTTCTCAAAACAAATCCCACCCCCACCCCTGTAGGAGGTGTAAAATCTACAATGAAGGCAAATTTAAATGATAGTAATGATGCACTACAGTTGCAGCAACTCTGCCCTTGGTTCCCTTTCATAAAACAGTTGCACACACCTCCTCATGATGGTGACCAACACGTCAAACAGCATCTTCTCATCAGCAGCGTATGTCACTTGCAGCCCAGAAACACCTGATCTGACCAGCAACGGCGTTCTTCCTCTGGATCCTGCGGGAGCGATTAGAAACAGAAAAAAAAAAACAGCCAATTATCTAGTGGCTTTAAAACTAGTGATCGAACCTTATGTTCTCGGAGGAAAACACCGCTCGCGTGCTTCACCTTGGCCGGAACCTGGATGGTCTTTATCTACCACGATGGCCCCTGTGAGCTGGGTGTTGTCTACATCAGGCAGGGGGGTATCTGAACTGAAGCAGTAGAATAAGGCACATATGGGGTCAAACTCGGGGTCAGGTTCGAGGTCACGGCGGGTTCTTGCATGAAGCTCCATGGTCATCAGTGTCAGGTGCTGGACCTGAAGATGGAGGCGGAAACAAATACATTTGAGGTTTAATAGACTAAAAGCAGCACATCCTGTCACCCTCTGCCTGTTAAACCACAGTCTTTTATTTCGTATTTAGCTCAATCATTAATATAAATAAATAAACCATCCACTCTAACAGAAATTACAGTATTCAAGAGATATTAAAGAGGCCTGAAACCATGAAAACATGACAAACCTCTCTTTGAATTTAATGAGATCTACGTGTGCTGGCAGTGATCTCAGTTACGTTCAGGCCTTTTTGGAAAAAGCTTGAACTTAATCAAATCTGTGCATACATTCAAAACACCTGTACTCAGGCCTACATTCAAAGCTGGGTGTGTCTTGGTTTTATTTAGTTGTTTTGTGTAAAGCATATCGATTTGGCGATAGGACAGTCAAAGTCGAAAGCAGGATGTTGTGATGATACTTGGGGAAATAAATCCTTCTTCCCAATCAGGTGGACACTTCCTCTTAAAAACAAAACAAAGCAAAACCAACATCTAACCAGAACAAAGCCATTTATTCATCGACTTGGAAAAGAGCTACAGGTTAGTTGCCCTAGACTTACCTCATGCAGAGCTTTGGCATCCTGTAGGTTCTGCATGCTGACTTTAAAGCCGTAGGAGTTGGCTATACTTGGCCCTTCGATCTGAGAGTTATCTTTCTTTGGCACATTCAAAGCAGCAAACTGATTCTGTGGGGGATAAAAAAAACATGACAAGAAAAGTTGGAATCAGGAGGAAATCACAGGCACATCAAACGATCAGCGACCTGAGAGACAGGACTGCTACATGCAATGTTCTGGAGTGATACTAAATAGTTGACTTTCTGACCCGTGCGGCTTGTAGTTTTTGTTTTAAAAGTCTAAAAAGAAAAATCACAATCAGTTTTTGACCTTCATCTGCGTGGTCAGTAACACTCTTCTCAGGGGGTCTGCCTGGCTCCGCCTCCTCTGCTGAAGTCTCTGAGAAACAGGATCCTCTGCAGCGGGAATTAGACCAGAGAAGGAGTGAATAACAGTGAATATTAATAACAGAAACTCCATGCTGAATTTTCCCAAGTTAGGATTTACCGCAATTCTTTCTAACAGTTGATGGTGTCACAACATCAAAGGAGACAGATGCACATTCCTTACCCTGAGATATGGGTGTGCTGCACACTGGATCCAGATCTTCTTTGCTTCTCCATCGCCTCCTCAAGAAAGGGGTGCTGTGAATGAGCTGGGGACTGGTTCTCCTCTCATCCCTGTCACTGACAGCGAGAGGTGAGGGACTGTGGTTCCCTCTTAGCAGCTCTGGGGAATTACAGCGCATAGGTGATAGCGGTTCTGGAGAGTCTTCACCTGGCTTGTTCTCACTGAGCTGTCCTTGGCCAGAGGGGCTTGGTTGATGGGACTGCTGCCATGTAGGCAGCTCTGGGGACTCTGGACAGGTGGTTTTATCATCATCATCCTCTTTATTTTTGTCCTCCTGTTCAAGACAGACACTGCCTTTATCTGAAACTGGACTTGCTTCTGTGGATTTACACCTCAATCTTGTATTCTCCAGCGGAGACAGGATTAAAGACAGGCTCTGTTTCTTTCTCCTTTGAGTTCTGGTACAGGAAAAGTTACCACAGAGCTCAACCTTCAAGCTTCTGTCAGCAGCTGGCAATTCGCTTCTCTCTGAGCTCCCATGTTCCTCCACCTCCAGACCAGCCCTTTCTGTCTTCAGCACCTCACACTCTCTCCTGCCTTTTTGTAGACTCTCATACTGCTTTCTAGCTTTTAGCCACACCTGCACACGCTTGCGGCTTGGTGGGTTTTTGCAGGGCAAAAGCACCACCTTCTTATCGCTGGATGAGGATAGGTCACCCTCTGCCTTTTGTTTATTTGTCTCTGAAGCCTCTGCTCCTTGACAAGATGAGATAACGGTGGTGGCGGGGTGCGTCATGGCCGAGAAGGCCGTCTTCCAGAAATGGAGGCCTTCCAGAGACAGGTCTCCACCAAACTCTGCAAGTTCCCGAGCTAGCCGAGTGCCCACTGTTAGCTTACGGCCACCGACCTCCCTGGAGAAAAGACGAGGAAAGGATCAGTACACTCATTTCCATTTGAATTACAATAAATCATCATGTAGACAGTATAAAACAGAGCCAGATCAGTGGATTTCTTTTTGAACATACGGAAATTTCAGACATTTAATGATAAAGGATTGAGTTTGCTGTAGTCTAAAACAAATGCTAAAACTCTTTCCTCACTGGACATCTATTCTCTTATCTGACAACCTTCCTTTTATTTATTGCAGTACTTTGTCGATTAAGATGTTTTACAACCCAATTAAAAAGCCTGTGAGGGAAGCTAAAAAAATCCCACAAACAAATATAAAACCTTACCAACCATCACAATCAGTTAGATCATAGGTGTCAAACTCTGGCCCGCAGCCTAATTACATTTGGCCCACAAAGCCATACCAAATTACTATTAGAGCTGGCCTACTGGTATTATACAGCTAATATATATATTAGGGGTGCAACGATACTCGATATTGAACCGTTCGATACAGTGCTTTCGGTTCGGTACGCATATGTATCGAACAATACAAAATTTTTAATTTATTTTATCAACTTTCCTTCTGTCGATGCTGTCAGTGGATCTGCGCTCGACAGTGCAGCCTAGGCGGAGTCGTCGAACGCAGATTCACTGAGCGCAGGGCAAGCTAGCAGACAGAAGTTAAGCTCTCCTTGCAACATGGCAAATTGAACCTCCCCCACCCTCATTCAGATCTGGTGTTTGGAACTATTTTGGTTTTCATGTGACGTATGACCCCGAAGGTAAGCGCGTCATGGACAAAAGTAAAACAGTATGTTGGATGTGCCATGCAATGCTCAATTACATTGGTGGGAACTAGTGTGTTAGCGCAGTTAGCTCGTTAACGTGTTGACGCCGTCCAGCCCCATGCACAGGGCGATCAGGGGTAGCTCGTTAACGGAGATTTTCCGTGTTGTGCCGTTAACGTCATTTCAACGAGATTAACGCTGACAGCACTAGTGGGAACACAACGAATATGACTGCACATTTACTCCGACATCATCCTGGTGCAAAGACAAGTGGAAGCAGACAAAAACAACAAGCAAGCATGCTACTAACTTTACCCGAGTCATTTAGACAGCCATTAGCACATGATTCTCCTTATGGGGACCTGATATGTTTAATATGCTGCTGAGAATATAGCCCAGAAGAAGCGCATAGTATAGCTTTCATTTTGGAAAGAGACATTTCTCTGTAATAAACTCTCTTTTCCAAAGATGAGTGATTCCTCAATCAGATTTTTTTTTTATTATTATTACTTTGTTTCAGCAACATTAAATTTAAAAACTGTACTTTTGAGTTAAAATATATATTTATAATTTTAATAAATGACAAATTAAAAAAGGCATGAACATTTTTTTGGATCGAAAAAATATCGAACCGTGACACCAAAGTATCGAACCGAACCGTGAATTTTGTGTATCGTTGCACCCCTAATATATATTGTTTAGTATTAAGCTTTGCTTGTTCCATATTCAGCTTTTCAGCAAAACTTGTTTAAGTCCATAAGAAAAGTTTAATTCTTATATCTGGAGGAAGATTTTTTTTCAATAAATATTAATGTTAGCCTGCGACAGTTTTAAATTTTGGCCCACTGTGCATTTGAGTTTGACACCCCTGAGTTAGATTCTGGCTCTTATGTGAAAACTTTACTAATACATTTATTTTGTTATATTTAGTAAATAATGCATGCTAGATGATGGTTACTGTTGCTGTTACTCTTACATTGGCTTCCCTGGGGCATCAGAGGGGTCACTGCAGAAAGGCTCCAGGAAGGTGGCCTCTGACATCTCCAGGTCCAGAAGAGTGCTGAGGATCTCCTCTCGGCTGGGAGGGGACATGAGGGGCTTGAGAATGTGGGCTCCTCCGGCCGCTGTCCCTCGCTGCAGCTGGCTTGCCCTCACCTGTGATAGCGAGCTGATGGAGCGTGGAGAGCTGCTGGGGGTGGTGGATGTTAGTCCGTCAATGCCCTCCGGCAGCTCACCTGTTGGTGAGCCCTCGTGGTCGACGAATGAAGCGGAGCTTAAAGGCAGTGAGTCGAAAACTGAAAAGAGCAGCTCTTTCCTCTCACAGTGAAAGTCTTGAAAGGGGCTGAGCGTGTGGGCTTTACCTAAAGAGAAGTCCCACTCTCTGCTCTTGAGGGACGTGAGGCTTGATGTAGGCTCGCGGTTCGTATGCCCATCTAAAAGGTCGGGGCTGTCCGGCCTTGCTCTGTTGCAGTCAGAGCCCCTTTGAAGATCCTCCCCAGAACAAAGCAGCCTGTCAAGTTTCTTTTCGGAGTCCGGCGCCTGAGCAGATACAGAATCCTGGCTGATGTCACTCAGGAATTTGACCGGTAAATTTTTATCAGTCACGACAAACTGACTGCCACTGTACGGACTGGAGAACTCTGTTTGATCGATAGCATTTATATCAAATGTGTAGTTGTGCGGGAGCTCTGGTGACAAGCTGTCCTCTATGAAATTGCATCTGTCCAGTCCCGGGTCTGACAGGAAGAGGGGACATTCATCTGACATGCTTCCCTCCTGCTTTACTGACAGTTTTGGCTGAGTACTGCTTGTCTTGCCTTTCCTGTTTCTCGGCCCCTTTTCTTTTGCTGTGGTAGATTTTGGGGCCCTGGGTTTCCGAGAAGTGAGGGTGGGGGCTTTTCTGGATTTAGTGGGTTTAGTGGTGGGAATTAGAAGTGCTGCCGCCTGGGCTATGGCTGTAGAGTGGCTTGCTGTACCAACCACTTGTATGGGAAGGGGCTGTCCCTTCTGCCTCGTCTGAAGAAGCTTCTTGAGGACAGCCAAGCCAGATGGGGTCTCAGAGAGAGGGGGGATCTCCCCGTTCTTGGGGCCTGAGTGTGGGAGACCTTCTTTTAGCTGGGCATCTTTATTGTGTTCCTGTACTGGAGGCAGAAAGTCTGTGCAATAATCCTGTGAATCCTCTGCCTTTACCACGGTGGTCTGACAAGCTTGCTGCTTCGTCTGAGCAGGTGCCGAAATGCTTTGGTTGACCTCCATGATGGAAGTCTCACAGTCTTCAACCTTTGGCTTGATAAACTTGGTTACTGAGTTCCTTTCTGGTGTAGATGGAGTCTGGGACGTGCTCTGGCTGTCTTTGCCCACCTGCTGTTGAAATGGAGGAACCTCTTGTGAAGAGTTCTCAGAAGGAGGCAACTCATCCTCTGGGAAAAGGAGTTGGGAGCTCTCTTTACTTAAGTCATGGCTTTTGGGTTCCTCTGTTTTCTTTTTACGAGACCTTCTAGGTCTTGTAGTGCTTGTAGAACTGTTGACAGCCCCTCCAGCTTTGATCCTCTGCCTCGAAATAGCAGGATTACCTTGTTTTGCCTTCTCAGTTTTAGGCTTTTCTGCAGACTTACTTGTTTTCCTTTTAGCATCTGACAGTCTCTTGGGTTTGGCAGTTTGACACTTACTACATGCTCCTTTGGCTGTAGACGATCTATGTGGCTTTTGGAAAGCAGAACTAAGACATGGGTCAATGTGTGGATTTATCAGCTCTTTTGAACTCCTGGTATTCATGAGGGGGTCACTTGGGGACCAACAGCGTGGAGGCGTTGAGTCTCTCGGGCTTTGGGATCTATCTGAGAGGTAGCCCAACTCTACCATGACATCTGAATAGTCAACATCATAGTCATGTGCCAACTCACAGTAACATGGTCTAGGGGGTGGCAGAGATGGCAGGACTGGGGCTTTTTTGCGGCCTTTTGGCCTCTGAACCCTTTCACCCTGTCTGATCAGAGGTTTGGAGGAGTTGTTGATAGTCTTTTTATTTGTGGAGTTAACCTTTGCCTTTCTTTTGGGATGTTTTTTGGCTTTTGGTTCAGTCACGGGAAACTTAACAGCAGTGGATTCTGGTACCTTGGGCCAGAAATCCTTGAGAGGAGCCAGTTTTTTATAGTGCTCTAGCTTGTCTGGCGTCAACACCACCAACTGCTCAGCTGCATTCACTTTGGACATCTTCACCAGCATGTTTTTCTCTCCCTTGAACCTGTTAATAATAATGTACTTTATAATAATAGGAGGTTCCTTCTTGCGTCTTCTCTGATACTTTACTTCTTGCCCACCTGAGACATCATTGTCCTTAAGTCGTTCTTTGACAGAAGCTAGGTTTTTAGAACGAGTAGCACTTGAGTGTTCCCCATCCTCTGAATCATATTTCATCTTCCGTTTGGTCCTCAGGGTGTATTTACTACCTGGCAGTGCTGACGGTTTAGTACAGGTGACTTTGGCAGACAAATCTTGCAGTGGGCTTACCACATCCTCAGTAGAGTCTTTAGTTTCCTCAGAAAAATAGGAATTGGTAGCAGAGCTGGAGACAAGGGGCTCTGGCTGTGGTTCTGCTTGTTCACCTATGGACCGCTCCTCACTTTCAGACTCATTTTTCACAATCGTTTCCTCTTTGATCAACTCGGCCTCTTGTAAATCCTGATGATCCTCAGAAATCAGCATTTCAGTGTCCGTAGTCACAGGACTAGCAGGTGTTACTGAGGTGATGCCGGTGCTAATCTGGCCATCAGAGGTAGAGCTTTGGACCATCTTTAATTTGTTCCTAGGTCCTGTCATACCTAGCCTTTTTTTGTTCATCTTTAGCTTAGACCTGCGAGGTTGGGCCTGTTCTACTTTACTGCAGGTGTCAGCCATTTTCTTGTTCCCAGGTTTCTTTCTGCTGAGGCAGTTGGAGAGAATGACACTGGGGAAAAACTTGTAGTGTGCCTCCTGCTGGGCAACAATAGTCCTCTCAGTCTTATTTTCCTGATAGTCCTCGTACCTGATTTTCAGCTCACCGACATCTCCTTCCTCGCCGTCTTTACCAATTTCGTCCTCATGAGGATCAAGAAACTCGTCCTCCTTCAAGGTCGATGGGGCTGATGTGATGCTCCTCAGAAGGGGGCTTTTATTGTCTTTTGTGTTCAGTTCCAGGTCAGTCTTAGCTGAGCAGTTTCTCAGCTCAGAATAACAGAGAGAAAAGCCCCTGTGGTTCTGAAGAATGGACAGACGGTTTGTTTCTACATTCTTTATACTGCTGTACTTCTTCCTGTCCTTGGCGACCTTTCCATTACCAAATGGGAAACTTTCAATATCCGTCTTATCCAAAGCTATCGAAGCTTTCTTATCGTAGGTGTACAAAGGTCGTAGTTCTTCTTTGTCCATGCAGATGGGAGACACCTCAGGGTGATTGGCTAATATGCAGGGAATAGGGTGCTTGACTGGCTGGATGTAGGGGATTTCTTTATTCACCTTGAACCCTGTCAAACATTCACTACTGCTGTCCTGACTGCTTTTTAACTGAAAGTGCTTGTCAAGCGGCTGCTCCGTGTCCAACACGTGAACTGGTATGTGCTCGGGATGCTTGCACTCCAAAAGGATCTTAGCTGTAGATGGTGGCTCAAGGTGGACCGTCTCCCCTGGGATGGGATTTCTTTTGCCCAACATCTTTTCAGTGGCCGTAAGCGAAGACTGCGTCATTGAGCCACTATCTGTTAAGGAGGAATCTATGGATACAGCATGTGAGAAGAAGAGGCATATCAGTTAGTATCCACAGCTGCAAGAAATTAACCTGAAATTCATCTGATCAGACAGCGCAATCACCCATGAATCTTAGCCCAAAACCCCAGGGTGAGATCGATCACTATTTTGATATATTTAAATTAGTGCTGTCAGCGTTAATCTCGTTAAAAGGACGTTAACGCCATAACCGCATTAACACGGCAATTCTCCGTTAACGAGTTAACGTGGATCACCCCAAACGTTTCACTAATGCGGCATCAACGCATTAGCACCATGCAGCCCTGCACACGTGTTAACCTGCTAACCGAGATTTGCCGCGTTAATGGCGTTAACGTCATTTTAATGCTATTAACGCTGACAGCACTAATTTAAATTTTAAAAAGTCAAACTACTACAATATTTCTATGCCATTATAACATGTTGAATGCCAAAATTCATAATTTAAGCTCAATAAGAAAGTGACCATCGCTCTACATAAGACACAGGGCAACTAGAACATCACTAACATGTGCATCAGCAGGAAGCTTGTCCCTCATTCTCTGCTCTGGCTCTTCTGATAATGTAGTTGTTCTGCTTTTGGCCCAGTTGAGCTACTGATAAAGTCATCTAATGCAGGTGGGGTGATAAATAACAGCTCAAATATGGTCATGCTATGGACTGATAATACTTCTATGTGAATATATGCAGACAGATCTTATATCTATAATGAGTTATTAAATATATAAAAACAATTCATAATAAGTATAAAGCATATGATATTCTTCTCGACGGTATACATTTCTCCTGTTTGTTATTTATTCCTGCACAGCTGGCGTGAAGTACCCATATTTTGTTGTCCATGTACAATGAGTCTATTACCAGTCTATGAAGTTGTAGTCATCTTTCCAAACACACATGCGCGCTCTAAAAACGGAACAGTTAATTAACCCCAGAGAGTCAGTTTTTACCCCCGAGTCTGGCATCAAATTGTAGCCTGTCAGGTCATAGAGCCAAAACTAAAAATCATACTAACTTTGTCTTCTGTAGCAGCTATCAGATCCCGTCTCCTGACATACTTGACAGAGCGTGAATCAGTGGGGGGTGTCAGATGGGCATCAAAGCAAGCTGACACTTCATGCTTTATCAGTACATCTCATCATAGGACAACTCACCGCTGCTCTCGTCTGCGGCGCCATCGAGCTGCGGGATGGACAGGTTAGCGAACATAGAGTTGTTTCCACTCCACTCCATGTCTTCGTCAGAGGACTCCTGCTGGGCATCACTGAAGCAGTTTTCTGTCT
The DNA here is from genome assembly GCF_057381845.1 of Rhamphochromis longiceps. NCBI lineage: Eukaryota > Metazoa > Chordata > Actinopteri > Cichliformes > Cichlidae > Rhamphochromis > Rhamphochromis longiceps. The sequence continues at coordinate 32,804,194 of NC_140571.1, forward strand.
CCTTCATGCAGGGTCTGTGCACACACACACCAACGACAGGAACCGTATTATTAAAGAAAAATGCCCAGGCAGAGCTCACTGGGGATGACTCACAGATCGTGTACAGCGATCGCTCACCTATTTATTTAAGATACAACCAGAAACAAAAAAGGTGTAGCTTACACTTGTACTTATTACTAAAAAATGAAAACATTTTGATGCACAACATACTCTAAAACTGATGGTTATACTTTTGCCTTCAACCATGCAGAGATAAACATGCCTCTGAGAGGAAGCACTCTCAGTAGGGTTGCTGTCCCAACGCTGTGACATTATAACACTGAGTTCTGCCTCTTCCTTGTCCAGTTCTGGGCCTGCTTCCTCTTCATCACTGTTGCAGTTGTAGTTCGTGACACCGGGGAGTGAGCGGGACTGGGAATTCTGCCTAGCGGGTGTCCTGCAGAAACCATCGTCCTCCAGGCCTGCCAGCAAGTCAATGATGGCTTGGTCCCGGCTGCTGTCTGCATGGAGGACAAAATAAAGCACACAGACAATATCAGACAGCTGTACGCAATAACTTTCTCTCCAGATCAGCCAGTTAATCAAAGCTAGAAATGTCGTCTGCTTACAAACTTTTATTCACAAGTTTTTGGCCACCAACTTAGAAGAATTTAAAATGTAGAAGAGAACAAGAAGAAACTAAAGATGCTTTTTACTAAAGAAAACAACACTTGGACAGCTGTTAAGCATTGAGGTCAATATTTTCTCCTTTCAGGGTGTAGTGGCAGCCAAGTGGACAAGAACCAGATGTATATGGAGGAAAGAATCCACTAAATATCAGAAAATATGGATGGAAAGGGGAAAAAAGTGGCTTTTACAACAGGACAACAATCCAAAACAGCCATAAAAATCCATTTCAGAAGCTTCTGGAGTCAAAGTCACATGACCCGACCACTGAATCGGCATCTTTGAAATGCTGTTTGCGGAAGACGGCCTTAAAATTATCACCTAAAAATCACAGTTTAATCATGGGAAGCAAAATCGAGCATAGAAAATTAAAAACGTGCACGAATGAAAGAGGCTGTGTTACCTAACAGGGTCGAGTGGTTGGATGTCTGGGAGAGTGGGAGGAAAGACTGACTGTTCTCCAGGAGAGTCAGGATGGCCTCCTCATCAACGACAGCCTCCTCTGGGACTTTCCCACTGCTCCTCACATAGTCTGTGGGCAGCAGCAGAGAAGATGGAAACTACCGTTAGCCATACTTCGATGTCACACTTTGCTAACAACAGTTTCACCGAGATACCATATTAAAGCAGCACAGTTCAGCATTAGCTCGGTGACTACCATCTTTGGCAGTTTCTAGAGTACCAGTGAAACGTTTGGACACACAAGCACAGAGATTTCCTGCACATTAGCCCAATGTCAGTCTCACATCGTCACTCCTTCAACTCCCGGACTTGGGAAGGAGCGACAGGGTGATGAAACAAGTACTTCTCCTGCCAAACACACAGGCAGAATGAGAGAAGAAACAAATGCATGTCACAAGGGAAACCTAGTCCAACTAGGGCTTAAATTCTATGAAGGAAAAGGAAGTGTAGGATGCTAGTACGTAAAATCCAGAACTTCTTCATCTCCTATAGTGAATCAGACTACTTACAAGATGATATTAAAAGGGGATTTCTCTTCTGTTTTGTTCTCAGATTTAATAAGCTTATAATAATAATAATAATAATAATAATAATAATAATAATAATAATGGATTGCATTTATATAGCGCTTTTCGGGGCCCTCAAAGCGCTTTACAATTATAACAACTTTCATTTCTGATATTGGCTTTAAAGCCAGACAAAACAAATGTAAGAAAGAAATGTCGCTGTACATTGTTTTATGTGCACAAAAACTTATTCAACTTCCTAAAAAGTCAGTTTATTCAATTATATAACCCTTGATAACTACCCAAGAAAGAATAGAATAGAATTCAACTTTATTGTCATTGCACATGCACAGGTACAGGGCAACGAAATGCAGTTTGCATCCATCCAGAAGTGCTTTAGTGATATAGATATATTACAATATATATTAGCAATAATATAGATATGTGAGTATATTACAGAAATGGGTCTATTATGGTATGTTATAATGTACACGGTATGAAGTATGTTGTGAATATTCTGTAACTATAAGTATGTACAGGCTGTAGTGAGTATAAGCTATGTTCTCACTACAGCCTGTACAAAGAAATGACTTCCATTATCAAAGATACAACAGTATCTGGTTTAACCCACTTCATGCCACCAAATTACTGATGAGCCACCAAATAAAAAGTGTAAAACACCAAATCAGAACATAGCTTTGGTCTTTATTGGTTTCATAGCAGGTCAAACTATCCCATCGTGATAACTCTATATGATATAACTCAAAGCAAAATCTGCTGTTGCCGGTCTGTGAAACATCTACTGCAACTGTCCTCACCTGGCTGTGAACCCCTGTGCACCTCCACAGCGTTAGCAGGGGTACACGGCAGCCCGTCTGGGGTCAGGGGGTCAAAATGAAGTGTTAGTTCACCGGGGAAATCTTCTTGGTTCTCCCCATCACAAGCACACAGATCTTGTGTCCTGAGGAGATAAACAGACATCAAGTTTTACTTTTTACCAAAACATTTAACAGTGTTGACTGCATGGCTGTTAGCTGAATTAGAAAGCTGAGCACCTTGTGCAGCAGCCATGTTTTATTAGCATCTCTTTACAGCGGGTCTTAATCAGAGAAAGTGCTCGGTTTAGTGGGTGAAAGCTGTGTGTGGGACTGCACAAGTGTGCAGAGTGTCTCTTGTCTGGCAACTGTGTGAGGAAGTATATGGGTGTGTACAGCTAAGTGGTGTGTGTGTCTGTGTGTTGGCAGAGGGAATATGAATGGAAAACGGGCAGGCAGCCAACTGGGCTTTGTATCCCTCCGGATCGCCCTCAGCCACAAGCTGCCTATCACGCCCCCTTAATCGTGCTGCCCCTGCTGCATCGCCTGGCAACTCACCACTTAGTGACTCTGAAATATTGAAACAAAGACGAGGCGGGCGGCCGCCACTCGCACGTGGAACAGATTTCACAGGAGTGGTTTTGAGGAAGAAAAAAAACGAATTCCATTTTAGGCACTGCTCTGGAGGAGGTCTTTCAGATCTGGTGAAGATGGTAGACTAGAGTCTGAAGCCTGGCCACGAGTCTGACCATGTAAAAAGCCCTCAGGATACTAAACTGTTGCTCCTGTGACTGCACGGACGACTTCTGTAGCACAAGTTCAAGCTTCTTTAAACCTTCTGATGCAATATGTAGAAAAGCACGGGACTGACAGGTGAAGCTGGAGAACACCATGACTGAGCCCAGTCACGGCTCAGGGAAGAACACAAACACTCGTGTGGGAAGATGGCCAGACAGAGACAAATAAACAGCAAACACATCAGACAGAATAGTAGACTATGAATCACAGCCTTGTGGACACCCTCTAACTCACTTTAAATGATGAATGAGCAGCAGCGGCAGGCAGGAGGCTGATAAATGATGAATGGTTTTCAGACAACATGGCTGTAAAATGAAATCTACTCCAGACTCAGAGTTTAGGTTGAGATTGAGGGAGGTTTCATGACAGAGACTTCGTTCTGCTGGTGCTGTATGATGAAGAGCCTCCCGAGAGTCAGCGTGCACGTGCTACTGTCTGGTTGTTCTTAATTAGTCTGCCAGCTAACGACTTTAGAGGGAGCCAGGGAGGGAGCCTGGCAAGCGTCAGGAGATTTCTGCAATGATGAACACATTTTGCCACCAAGCCACGCCCTCTCAGAGTTTGAATGATGAGAAAGAGAAAGGAACGATAACTAGAAAGTCTTGTTAGCAGATATGTGCCTTTGTAAGTATATACTGAAATACAGACTCTGAGCCATTTGATGAGCCGTTAACAAGATTTAACTTAAGACTACTTGTTACATTAAAACTACCAGACCACACAGCTTAATCTCTGATTCAGATGTTCTTCATCTTACAAGTGTATAAAATCAAGCACCACATCTGTGATTGTTCTAAAGACTGAATTCAGGTGTGATACTGTAATAGTTTTTGAAACATCTTCTCTCGTCATTACTCCATGACCAGCTGGAAGTGGTATTATAGCAAAGTGGAACCACAGCAACTCCAGTTGCAGACCATATAAGTAAAGAATGGGGATGCCAAGCCCTGAAGCAATAAGGACTACAAATCGCCATCGCTCTGAAACTTAATAACGGCAGAGTTCCAAACCTCTTCCATCAACATTAGCACAAACACTGCACTGGGAGCTCCAGTGTGGGTTTCCATGGCAAAGCAGCTCCTCTAGGTGTAATATGTAGATGCACATATGATTTGCACCTTTGACTGTAATTTTCTATCTGCTGCCTCAAGACAAAAGTGTGCAGTTACACTAATTGTTAAGATAATACCATGCTGAGTGATGAAGAGCCACAACTGGCCACAGATACACCGATGAGGCATCACAAGTAAGAGCTGTGTTGTGAAGTTCAAATGACACAGAGGCTCTGAGGCTGACACTGCGATTAATACACGGGAGTCAGAAAAATAAAAAAAATGTAGAACTACATCTGCTGATGCTAATTTGAACAAACAGATTTGCTTCAGATGGCTTTGTTTAACACTTTATCTAACTGACAGTTAATGTCCCCACATCTTTATGCATTAACCCCAGGCCGTGTGGGGTAATCAAGTCTGAGCACTGTCCAAAGGTTCTCTTCCTGTCACGTGGCACACAGCAGAAAATGCTCCAAATTCTTCAGTGGGTTTAGATAACAAATGGTAAATGGCCTGTATTTGTATAGCGCTTTACTAGTCCCTAAGGACCCCAAAGCGCTTTACACAACCAGTCATCCACCCATTCACACACTGGTGATGGCAAGCTACATCGTAGCCACAGCCACCCTGGGGCGCACTGACAGAGGCGAGGCTGCCGGACACTGGCGCCACCGGGCCCTCTGACCACCACCAGTAGGCAACAGGTGAAGTGTCTTGCCCAAGGACACAACGACCAAGACTGTCCAAGCTGGGGCTCGAACCGGCAGCCTTCCGATTACAAGGCGAACTCCCAACTCTTGAGCCACGATCGCCCCAGATAACAATATGGCACCAGCATAGACAGGAGGCTAGAAATAAGACATCCAATTGACTTGGAGTAAATTCCCCATACCAATACCTGACTGTTAGGATGGCCTATAGGAGCTGGGTTCAAAGAGGAGGATTGAGGCAGAGATGAAGTGCAGACAAACCTGTTGGTGTTTATTCACCAACATTAAAATTCCAAAAAAAAGAGTGTAGGCCAGGGGTGGGACATGGTTCCTGTAACAGCCTCTGATGTTAACTAGCAGCCTTTTATAGACTGCGGCTAATTGGTCCTCAAGTCATACAATGATCTGGGGTTCCATCCATCCATTCTCTTCCACTTATCATTTTTCAGGGTTGCAGGTGGACTGGAGTCTATCCCAGCTGTCTTAGGCCGAGAGGCAAGGTATACCCTGGACAGGTCACCAGTATGTCGCAGGACTAACACACAGACACAGACAACAGTTACTCTCACAGTCACGCCTATGGGTAATTTAGAGTTACCAGTTAACCTAACTGCGCTAACTGCATGTCTTTGGACTGTGTGAGGAAGCCTGAGTACCTGGAAAGAACCCATCCAAACACGGGGAAAACATGCAAACACCACACCGAAAGACCCCGGCCAGGTGGTGGAATTGAACTCAGGAGCTTCTTGCTGTGAGGCAACAGTGCTAACTGTCTTACGTAATAACCTTTATTGATATCAAATCAATATTGTAGACATAATTAACATAATTGCAATTAGTAAATAAAATATTTCCCACTTGGCCTAACGACTACAATCTACAATAAACTAATATAGCTATGGGTAGCACCAGGAACCTTTAAAACGGCACTCGAGATGCCTGAGGACTCTTGTGGCTGGCACACCATCAAAAGAAAACAAAGGTAAGACAATCTCATCCAAAATGTAAGTGTTAAAGTACTGGTTTCCACCAGCTTAACCAAACATTCTATACTAATTGAAATCTCTTTTCCTAGGCAGACATTAAACGGTACCAGCTGGAAGACTGCCCACAAGGAAAACCAATAAAAACAAACTTTTGTATGAGTGCCCTTTCCTGTAATATAAATATTAAAATTACTCATGTTTATACAGTTAAGTAATGAAGATGACCTTCATTACACTGACCTATTCTCACATGACCTTGTATGAAGAGCGTGGCAGAACAGGGTAAAGGTTAATCGAGTGGGAGGACATTTCCAACCAAAATGAGGTTTAAAGAGCTATATATAGAATCGGATATAAAAGCCCTCCCATGGAGGAGAAGGCTGGAATCCAAAATCAGGGAAGCCCAGAAGGTCACTTGCCTACCAGAGAGTGTCATGAGAGACTGGTTCTGGATGAATAAGAGGTACAAAAATGTGTCCATAACTGAGGCTGTAGAAACTGCCAAAACAAAGGTTCACAGCTGAAGAATTGGACAAAATCCCTGAATTAAAAGAAAACCATGAGTAAAGGGAAATAAGATGTTTCCAAAAAGCAGCAATATTAGCAGTACATAGTAGAGTAAAGGAGAGCCAACAGACAGGAAGTGATAGGCTGCGTGAGAGTATTAACAGAAAGGGTGACTGAGACAGCCAGGTATTGGGAAAGAAGCCAGGCAACTCTGTGTGTGTGCGCTCCATCACTTAAGACGAGGCCGACTCTACACCGAAGGTCTGCGCTGCTCCCCCCTCCCTTTTGTTCCTGTCTGATATCAGGGGTTGGTGAATGGAAGCCATCTGGATGTGATGCAGCAACACACACACACACACACACACACACACACACACACACACAGTCGAGTCAACTGTACTTTATTTATAACAGGAAATACTTTCTAGCTGTACATCTGGCGATTGTTTCACCATCCCCCTCCCTTTTTTTCTCCACTACATCTGTTGCAATTTCACTTTCCCCATTTTATCCAATCTCTGATTTTACTGCTTCGCTCTCTGCCCTGAGAAGAAAAACACTGAGGCAGAAAGAAAATGAGGACACACAACAACTTCATTACAGCTCAATACAAAGAACTAAAAAACAAGAACAACTTGTTATTGATGTGGGCTGCCAGACTATGGGAGACTTTGCTCTCTAAGGCTGGGAGCATTTTGTCCCCATTTTCAAACACTGTTACTCTCTTGCATAAACTCCAACTCTGTGACAGTTACTCCAAATTTCATGACGGATCAGGGCTCTAGAGTGCGACCAATTTGGTCGCAAATGCGACCAAATTTTTCAGTGGTGCGACTAAAAATAAATATTTGGTTGCACAGGTGCGACCAACTGTTCCGGTAACAAAAAAAAAATCTCTGTAACTCTCCGTGTGGTCAACAACAGACACACATTATGCCCCTATCGTGGACTAAACCAATCAGAGATAGTCAGGGGCGGGACCTCTCTGATTGGCCGTGGTCCAGTTGAAAGTGCAGGTGGAAGAGAGAGGTGAGTAGCTTGAATAAAGCGATATCAATTCATTAACGGATTCCACACAAAGACCTAAACACGGAGCGGACCCAACACATCAGAATCAGCTTCGTCTTTCTCGGCTTTCTCACCCGACGGCCTGAACACGGACACGCTGTCGGAGCTTAGCGATTCTTCGGGTCCGCGCTGTGTTTACGTCTTTTTGCGCTGATTCTGAGCTGCAGGTTTTGCCTCTCTCCAACCAAAATTCACCGAGCCTGCAGCAAAAGAAGCAGCAAACTGCGCTTCACATTTGATCAATGTCGTCATGAATTCCCTCTGACTTTTGCTGTTTTGCTTCCACCACGATAAAAATCACACTTCCTGCACAGCTCTCTCTCTCTCTGTACTTCAGGAACAGTTTCCCGTCTCAAATCTGTTTTCTGCATTATTCATTCGCTTATTACCCACCAGTCTACCGTTGTTTACAGCGCTTTTTCTTTTTTCACTTAAATGACCTCGGACAAGAAAGCCTAATTTCTGCTGTTCAATACTGAAGAAATTTAAATTTCTTAAAATTATGCAAAATTGCAGAATATTTTTAAGGTTATCTGCTATAAAAAGCCAGACCAGGAAAATCTCCTTCATGTTTTCCTGTGTTTTATTCTCAGTTACTTTCACACAAAGGCATCTGCTGTGATTTTCACAATTCTGATGAAGTCTCATGTGTATCAGTACTGATAAATGATCAGAATTATAATATTTCTGACTGTCTGAGGCTAAATTGAATCAAATCAGGACTTTGAGAACCGGAATTGAATGGATTATAGAAATCAGTGATGATACTCAGCCCTAGTGAGCAGCCTAGGCCTGAGAGAAGTGGATGTAGCTGTGGGTAATAAGAAAAGATGAAAAGAACTATTGATAACTTTTTTGTTAAGTTAAGGCCTGATCTGTCTGAAATTCATAGCCAGTGCTCTGACACGGTGCCATCAATATTTGAATGCTGAAAAAGCACAGTGTATCCAGAAAACACATTATATGCTGCAATAAATGCACTGCCCAAGTGTCCCCTCTCCCCACGGCCTTTCAGCAGCAGACAGCAGCAAACAGGTCGTCAGAGGAGGCCAAGATGATGATTAAGTTTTTAACATTTTCTACAATATTGACAAAGCACTTTAAGCACAAGTTTGTTAGTTAATAATTTAGAAATTAATATTGTCTGTATGGACTTCCCCCCCCCCAAAGAAAGTGCATATGTAAAACTGCGGTGTTAAGCGATGCGGTTGAAAAATTTGAGTGCGCCTAACTTTTGTGCCGGTACGCCTAAATTTTTAAAGTTAGGCGTACCGGTGCGCCCATGTCAAAAAGTTAGTCTAGAGCCCTGCGGATATGGGACATTGACTTTCAGTTATTAAATTTTTAATAATGACAATAAGACAAACAAACAACAAACCATAACCTAACATGAAAAGAATAAAGTCAAAATAAGCACTCTCACACTAGGAAAATGAGATAAACAAATAAAAGAAAGGCAAACAAAATAGTTGTGCAAGAGAAAATCATGTTGGAACACTGTGCATGCCCACACTGACTTCAAAGGCCCTTTAGAACTGTCATGCCACAACAAAATTAGGACATCTGTGTTGAATCTGGCAAAGAGCGAGTAATGCATCATACAGATCAGATGTGATCTTGGCCATTTCACCATAGACCTCAAACTTGCAGACAGTGAATACCAATTTCTGTTCCAAACTTTAAATGCAGGTTTTGTGTAAAGGGGGTCATAACACAAGTGATGCAAATTACCAAGAGTCCCGTTTCCAAGCCTGAAGGCAGTGCATCACGTGAGAAGGGACACAATGCCTTTTTTCCTCTAGCACCTAATCGTTTCGCCACAACTCTGTTTCGGTTGTTTTTCATTACAATTCAATACCATCTCAACATGGGTGGGCAAGGTGGCCTCAAAGTCCAGTGATGTCATTTGCTTTTGACACAAATAACACAACAATAGTCTAACTCCCTCTTGGACTGTCATCAGGCACAAAAAAGTCTGCACCTCATTGTTAGAACATGGTGTTGGTTTTGTGTGTCGCCTTTTCCAGGATTCAAAAATGGTTGACTTGATTCTCGTGAAAGAGTTGCTTTCATAATTTATCCAGTGATATCACATTTGTGGCTCGGCTGAGCTCACTTGGAACCCCGGCCAAACTGGTACTAAAAAAATAAAATAAAAATGTACATCTACCTATTGGAAAACAGAAAAACCAAGTTGAGCCTAGTAGGTGTTAGTGGAGAAAGGCACATATTGGATATTAACAGGGTTGTGCATCATGAAAACACCACTGCTTGTTTCTACAGTAGTAACAGACCGTTGACCTCTGACATCAACAAGGCAACCAGAAGAACTATTTCTAGAACTTTGGGATACAATAGGCTCGCTCATGCTCGGCTCATTTAATTTTGCAATCCGGAACGGGTCTTTCCATAGAGACCAGAAAACAGCACTTATTACCCTTCTCTTAAAAAAGGGAAAGGACCCTCTTGAGTGCTCTAGTTTCAGACCGATATCTCTGCTCACAACTGATCTTAAAGTATTTGCAAAAGCTCTCGCATTGCGCCTGGAAAGAGTTATCCATGTTTTGGTCAATGCAGACCAGACAGGATTTATCCGAGGGCGGCTTGCATCTGATAACATAAGACGGCTGTTGCACATCATAGATGCCGCTAACAGCTATCAAAATCCATGTGCAGTATTTTCACTTGATGCAGAAAAAGCCTTTGATAGGCTAGAGTGGGACTATATGTGGATGGTATTAAAACACTTTGGGTTTAAGCAGAAATTTGTTGCTATGATTCAAACACTATATCACTCACCTCTTGCTAGTGTCTTAACAGGGGACCTGGTCTCTCCCCCTTTCACGCTGCAGCGTGGAACGAGGCAGGGTTGCCCTCTCTCTCCTCTCCTGTTCTGCCTCTCTCTAGAGCCCTTAGCACAAGCCATTAGACAGTCCACGATTTCTCCCATAAGAATTGGTGGTCATAATCATATCATATCTCTATATGCGGATGATATTATTCTGTTTTTGGACAACTATGAGACGTCCATCCATCCATTGATTAAAAACTTTGACCATTTCAGCTCTCTATCTGGCTACAAAATAAACTGGTCGAAATCTGCTTTGATGCCTTTGAACGATAAAGCTACGAAAGTTTCCTTACCCAGTTGTGTTCAGATCAAAAGCACTTTTACTTATCTGGGCATTTCAATTCATAATAGTATTCCAAAGATAATCAAGGAGAATTTTACTACTATGCTAAATAAGATCAAATCCGACTTTCAAAGATGGGACAATTTAAAAACTTCGCTTCAGGGTAGAATCAACACAGTAAAGATGAACATACTGCCACGGCTTAATTTCCTTTTTTTTATGTTGCCACTTTCTCCTCCTCTAACTTATTTTAAAGACATACACTCTGCGGTGTCTAAATTTATTTGGAATGGCAAAAGGCCTAGGATACGTTTGTCAACATTGCAGCGGCCCAAATTGTTTGGTGGCCTGGCAGTACCAAACTTTGAGTTTTATTACTGGTCATTCCAAATCAGGGCGCTTAGTACGTGGGTCAACCCAGAGACTACTACTGCATGGAAAATGATCGAATCCGCCAAGGCAGCACCGCATAGACTACAAGATCTTCTGTTTGCTAATGTTCCCGCCAATACGCTCTACAACAACAACGAATTTGGACCTATTATTGCCAACTCTATACAGGTATGGAGGAAGATAGAAAGGTGGCTGGGTGCTCCAGTTAAATTTTGTAAAAGCTCACCACTCTGGCATAATTTAAAATTACTATGTGGCAGCCGACCATTTGTTCAACCCTCTTGGTTCTCACTCGGGATAAACCTTTTTGATGATCTATTCAACGCCCAAGGCCTTTGCTCATTTCAGGACTTAAGGACACGTTTTTCTCTTCCTGCATCTTCTTACTTTGTATATCTGCAGCTCAGATCAGCTTTAAAAGCATACGGTGTCCCCTGGGACTCTCCTCTTCCCTCTCATCCCATGTTGGACTGGATCCTGCCTAAATCTGGCAGACCCTCTGTTTCCAAAATCTACAACAAATTAGCTGAACATGGTATGAAGTCCCTGCCCATTGAATCTATTTGGGTCAGGGAACTGGGAGAACTACAGGTTAATATAGACTGGGATACAGTGTGGTCTAATCTGAGTTTGACTTCTAAGAACCTGGCGCATCAATTAATTCATTTCAAAACCATACACAGAACATACATTACGCCCTATAGGAGGTTCCAGATGAAACTACAGGCTACATATTACTGTCACATCTGCAATGATTCATCACCTGGCACGTTTTTGCACATGTTTTGGGACTGTCCTGTGGTATCCGATTTTTGGGTCTTTGTGAACTCTGTGTTATCTGAGGTACTGGAAGTTTTTTATGTTCCCAATCCTGGTCTTTGTCTCCTTAATGATACCTCTGAAATCTCCTTAAAACAAATGCAATGCAAAATGTTGTTCGCTGGATTTACATCCGCAAAGAAGACTATTACAAAGCAATGGTTCTGTCCTGACATTTGTATGGAATCATTCTGGAGACGATGTCTTATCCGTGTTATTGGTTTTGAACATACCACAGCAAAATTAAATAAAGCTCGACCCACGACTGTTGACGCTTGGAAAATCTTCTCATCCAGAGTTATCTCCTGGAAGAGGCAATAATTGGTTTTAACTTTGTGTTTTTGTGTCTTTTCTTTGCTGTCCCTATGCCTTGTTTGCTAATGTTTGCTTTGCTACTGCAGTTTACAGTTGTGCTGTATATGTCTGTACCCCCCCAAACCCCGTTTTAAATCAATAAAATGTTGATCACAAAAAAACAAGGCAACCAGAGAACTGCCACTCATTGGACAGTTTCTTGTTTTCAGATCATTCTCTGTAAACCCTAGAGAGTTTCTGAAATACTTAGACCAGCCTGGCTGCCAAGAGCAACCACATCACTTAAAAGCCCATCTTCCTTGTTCTGATGCCCAGTTTGAATTTCAGCAGTTCAGCTATGCCTGCATGCAACAAGGCGCTTTATATTGTACGGTAAAAATGCTACAATAATACAGAGAAACCCCATTAATCAGACAACCCTCTAGGCGCAAGTCCTTTGTGATAGTGGGAAGAAAAAAAAAACTCCCTTTTAGCAGGAAGAAACCTCTGGCAGAACCAGGCTCAGGGAGGGGCAGCCATGTGCCATGCCCGGTTGTGAGTGAGGGGAGTGAGAGGAGTGAGACGTGACAAAAGGCTGCCATGTGATTGGCCATATGAGCTGTACAGGTGTACCTAACACCGGTACAAAATATACACAAAGTGCTACAGCACTTCTAAGCGAAGTGGAAGCGTTAATAAACGGTTAATATGTGATGTGATTATGAATTTTCTTCGTGAACAATCTTAAGGATCAAGATTCGTGCAGTCTTTCAGATATCATGTACCCTGGCACTACCAAGATAAATCAAAGGAAGGAGAATGAACTTACACATCAAACTCGTTCTCCTTGAGGATCTCCTCGACTCTCTTCATGAAGATTTTCTCACTCTCTGATGAGGTGACAAACCCACGATCTGGAACACATCAGACAAGCAATTTCAACACTGCACTTTCTGGCGCTTAGAAACATTCTTCAGACATAGAATTCTTCGCTACAATTAAAACATTGTGGTCAGTAATAGCTGTTAAGCATGCTGCTGTTTGGCTGGGTAATTTTACTGTCAGTCTGTAATAAACTGTGACCTTAATTCTGCATACCATAGTCTTTTGTCTTTGCACATTGTAAATTGTTTTGTAGGAGCTATAATTCATGGACATTATCTCAGTTCTTCTCTCTTCACTTTTCAAGCTTGGGAACCCCGTGTGCTTATGTGCTTGGGTGTAGGCCTGAGAAACTTTTTGTCACAGTGCAGCCATGCTCTGATTATTTGGCAGCCTATTTCCATGACAGCTGTGTGTGTGTGTGTGTGTGTGTGTGTGTGTGTGTGTGTGTGTGTGTGTGTGTGTGTGTGTGTGTGTGTGTGTGTGTGTGTGTGTTTCGGGGAGAATCAGACTTTGGCAAGATTCAAAGGGTTTGCAGTTTAAAGACAGTGCTTTCCCACCGATCATATGGACAGCTCTTTGAATTATAACTCTGACTTGTGGAGGTAATGGAAAATTCTAACAAAACTAAGACAGATGCCACAGTTGGACAAAGAGAAGCATAACATGATAGAAGAACACAGTGAGCCACAGTCTACACTGCCTCCAGACATTCTCAAAACTCTTTCACAGTAACCAGAAACACTGGCGCCACTGAAATGAGACTCCCCGCACATTAGAACCGAAGAATTTTGCATCCAAATCAACGTTTCAAAACATCTCCTCTCCTCTGAATTGAGAAATTCAAAAGTTAATTTACAATTTGTCATGTTGGTCAAACCATTCCTGAGCAGTATGAACAAAGCACATTTTCCTGCTGAAACCTCTGCATCAATTAGATTAGCGTCGGTGAAATGATGTAGGTGGCCTGTAACTATGTTTAGTAAGTATTACGCTGCAGAGCATCATACTGGCCTTCTTTAAAAGCGAATCATGCAGGCCAGCTCTTCTTTCCAGATAAATGAGACGTGCGCCCGGCCTTTGGCATAACGTCGAAGAAAATGTGATTCACCAGACCAGGCTGCATTCTCCTGCTGCTTCGTGGGTCACTTCTGACGCTCGCTTTGCAGCTGCTGAGGGCAGTAGCCAGCATGGGTACTGTGTCACATGGCCAAAGTCTGTGGCTATGCAGCTCCATAAACATTAAGCTGTGATACGCTGTGTTCTTACACTGTTCCAGCATAGGCACTGTTTACGCTTTCAGCACTAGCAATTCTGGGGGATGGAAGAATCGCCAAAAAAGGGCAATTCCTCAAGAAGTAGATCAGATGCTGGGTGCAGCATGGGTGATTTTCTTTTTAAAACTAATCCAACTGAATACTGATAAGGTGTGGCTGTTGTTATTGACAAGTGTGCCAACAGAAGTCTGTCTAGCCAAAAGCTCTCTGCCAATTCCATTTGCTGGACCTCTACATCACATTTGTTCTTTCGATGCCTGATAATGGAATCACCTGACAAACAACACAGCCTGCTTTGTTTCATGAAAATATGTTTTACTTTGCACTAATGAGCAGATTTGTGTCCCTGTGCATTGCACGCGTTCAGTTTATGAGCCTCGCTTGATAACCAAGCCTGCTAGCTCCAAAAACAGTCACTTCTGGCTCCAAACAACCAATGGGAATGACCCAAATGGTGAAACTGAAGAGTTAAGAAATGAATGGGTGACAGCATAGTGACTATGACCATCTTTTATATACAGTTAACCATACTCATACATTTTCCATTATTCCCAGATCGCAGAGAAATTAAACAGAAAACCATAGACTGACTTAGACAAAGCTAAGATTTTCCATGGTGAATGCCTGTACCTTGTGACTCGGGGGTTTCAATCTGGGAGGGCTGGTTCTTCTCTCTCCTCTGCTTCTCATCCTCCCAGATGGCCTGCAGGCCAGGATTCCTGCCAATTTGATCTGGAAAAAAATGGAGAATTAAGCACAAAAATACTCAAACTCTGTACCCTCAAACACGGTGTTTATATAAAGCTGTGCTTAACAACATCAACTCATAAAGTTGTTTTTAACTGCAAGAACTACTGCATAGTTTTTTGCACATGTTTCCACAGCAGGACTTCTGCTCTGTCTGTATAGCAGTCATTACACAGTCATGCAGCTCCAACACCGCAATTAAAGAAATAATGTGGAAAGAAGATGAGGTGCAGAGTCATTATTTCATCCAAAACCTGCAGCCTTAAAATAGGAAGCAGGAAGAACAAAAGCAGTGGGCATCTTTACACACACATATCACAATAACAGCTTTATCAACACACAGATAACTTGCACCTGACAATACACATCCTACACATCCCACAGACCAGTTATTATATACCAATATTATGTTAATAGGGTGAAGCAGTGATTCTCTGGATAATTTTTCCAGAGAATGGTTAACCTCACCTCCAAGCCCCACTCTCTCTTTAACCCTTACATCTAAACTTATCAGTTCTCATTCAGTCACATTGTTAGGACTTTCCACAGAACTTTCTGAAATCTTCTAGTCCTAATCTGCCTAATCTTTGCTGTTTTTAAGACACAAGCAAAGCTTAGAAGGAATCTTCTAGCTCCCAGGAAAATAAAGTTCCTGAGAAAAAGCCCTGGCTTTACAAACTGTAATAGTTCATAAGTGCAGAACACACGCACTTGTTGTCTATCACGGCCTCTCTTTTCACTTTAAGACAGATTCTTTGTGTGGTTTAAGCTTGTTAGGTCCCATCTGATTTCAATGATAAAACTCAAAGCATCTTTACAGCCCAGATGGAAGGACTGCTTTTAAGACAACACAACGTTCAGCAAAACTGGCACCGCTCAGATTGTAAGTGCAAGAATGACCTCTCTTTCTTTCTTTCACACGCTAAAACAACAGATCCAGATGTGTGCGATTAAAACAAATCTTTCAGGAACAAAAGCTGCATCTGCTCTGGCACTACATTACTTTGCCAGATGACAGCATCTGTCTTTATTGTCCCTGGTTCGTTTTAACCCTCTATCCCATCCTCTGTACGTCTAGCTGCTCCCCTGTGATTGGACGGATTAGGTCAGATCCACGATGTTTGTATTTGGGGCTGATAACAGATTCGATGTGTGGCAGCCGTCAGAGCAGTCCGTCACTCTTCTGTGCTTTAACTTGAATTTCACATTCCCCCACCCGTTGCTTTCTTAAGTTTGTGGCTACAATACTGAGTGAACTTACTTTCGATTTCGAGGCGGTTGAGAACATCCACAGCAACAGCATCAACCTCCAGCTCACAGGTGCTCTGCCTCTCCACCTCATCCAGGACTAAAGAGCTACAGTCAGTGAACATAAAAAAAAAAAAAAAAAAAAAAAGGGGGGGGGGGGAATAAATGAATAAAAACAAGCTACCATTTTGGTTTTCAATTATCTTTACGGAGAACTAATATCCACTGCAGCTCGGACATAAGCCAAAAACAGTGCATTCAGATTCTGCTTAGACTAAGATGTGGCGAGACTCGCCTGGGTATGGCGTTCTCCTCCCAGCGGACGAATGTGCCTCCTATGGTGCTGTCGTTGAGCTTGGACGTACAGGGAGCCTTCCAGGGGCTGATGCTCCTGAACGCCGATCCTTCTGGGTCTGCCTTTGCTTCATCTGTTAACCATATACAGAGATATACATAAGAGGCACATGAGAGGATCACAGTAACGGTATTTGGATAACCACAGGGTTTTCATTTCATGCAGATTGATTAACTGCTCAGTGCTGCCATTTCTTAGCAATTAAACTGCGATCCACACTGTTAGAGAATCTGAGGTATAATGAATCATGATTATCCTCCTTTCTTTAATGCAGCAAAGGTAAGCACAATAAAACATTGTTTTGTTACATGGAGAGTTCTTTTGGTACCTGTGACACTTTTTAATCTCAGTATTTAGGAGGCCAGAGTGTTCAAGTTGTTGAATGGACTTCAAAACACATTAAGGGTTTCATTTATCTTGAATTGGCCCATTTTACCAGCTCAGTCTATTATTATTCTGCTGCTTGATCCCAGATTAGGAACTTCCTTTCAAGTTGGACATTGAGGGGAGCAGAAAATGTAAACTGGTGTACCCATTATTGGAGCATTTTGGTTTCTTTGTTGTAAGGGGAACACTGGAGCCCTTTTCCATTGATTGCATCAGTGTAGAGGTGGATCAAACACGGGAACTGTGCTTTTGTTGGAGGACAGTCAGGCGTGAGGACTTCTATAAAAGAACTTTATTAAAAGAACAAGTGTGGAATTTCCTGTCTGGAGTCTTTAATGGCCTCACAAGTGAAGGTGGTCCTGCTGGGCGGGATGCTCTCTGGGAGTGTGGAGAGAGGTCTGATTGGGCACGACGACCAGAAGGCTGAGTTTAGGCCTAAACTCAGATCAAACAGAGTTGGCAATCAGGGGTTTTAGTGCCTACGAGGGGCGAGAGGAGTTGGGTAAGATTCACCAAAGATCTGAAGAGAAACCCCCAGCGTGACACTACCACTGTGAGGTCCAAGACACTGCTGAGCTTCAAGCCCACACACTACCACCTCTCTCCAGGGGTTACGTGAAGCAGATCAATACAGAGATATCAAGAGTTCAGCTCACTGTAGCACAAATCATAGATACATGTAGGTCCACAAGCTTTGGAGAATGACACATTTTTTTGGTTCTTCAGACTTTATTTGTTTATATACCGCTTTGTATTTGATGACTAGATATTATTCAGCTCCTGCTCTCTTCCACAGTGTCTCTTCTGTCCCGTCTCCCTCCTCTCACCCCGAACCTGTTGCAGCAGATGACCGCTGTTTTGCAAGCCTGGTCACACCACAGGTTTCTTTTTGTTAAAAGGGAATTTTTCCTTCCCTTGCTGCCAACACAAATACAGGGCTATAAAAATTAAGCTAATGAAATTTCTAAAGCTTGCAGTTCTTCTAATGACCACTAGAGACTGAGTCAATCCCCATAGACACCCATGTAAAGTTATCAAACTTTACAGCATTAAAAGCTTTTGAGAAGCCAGTATAATATTTTATAATCTGGGTGAAAGCTGTAGCTAGCAGCCCTCTGTGCTTCATTTTTAATATGTGAAATTCTATTTCATTAGTCAGTTAGCAATAATTAGCACGTATGTGTGTCTCTGTGATGCACCTGTACATTTTATGGATGTAGCTTGATAAGATAACTAGCAGTAGCTGAAGACGTAGGTCACCACCTTGTCATCCAAATAGTCACTTCTGGCTCCCAAAATATATAAATAAAAAGATTTATGTTAAAAAAACCAAAATCATGGTGGCAGTGAAAATTCTCACCCCGAGTTGTCCGATGCAGACTGCAGAACCCAACAGGAAACTGGTTCTTATGTTATCTAAATTAAACAGCCACATCAGTCAGCTGTGTACTTCTCTGCTAAGCGGATAATGGCAAAAGTAAACTACAAACTTGATGGTAGCCGGTGAAGAAAAAGGAGGAAATACTGTTTTTCACATTGGTCAAACGCCACTTCATGTGTAAGAAGACACAAAGAAAGACAGAAGCAATGAACATCATTCAAACCTGTTGTAATTCTACAGGGTAAATGGTTTATTTTTATAGAGCTGCTTGCAGTGTGGCTAATATTAGATAAAGACAGCATGAAAAGTGTCTCCCATGTTTTGCTTGTTCACAGACTGTCACATCCAACTTCTGCTATGTATTCACCTTATAAATCAAACAGGAGCCAAAACCTAGAGCAGCTGCAGCAGGTGTCTAATCTGTTACTCTGTAGATGTGACACGGCTCCACAGGCTACAGGGAGCTCAGACAAATAAAATGAAGAGTCTGAGACTGCGGGCTACTGATCCCCAGTATCTGCTTGCCATTCCTGTCCTCATACTTTTCCACTTGTTACTTTCATATGGAGGTATGCGTCCTCTGTATTTCACCTTTGGCCATTAACGAAAGGAACAAGACAGAAAGAAAGACAAAGAGGTCAGAAAAAGAAAGTTCAGAGAGAAAGAGAGAGAAAAGAGCAAAGACCACAAGACAAAACATGAAGGGAAACGTGAGGACAACATTAGGGATGAAAACAGAGAAAAAGACAACAGAGGCATCCTGAGGCTGAGGGGAGATCAAGACTAATTCAATATGACATAAGGCATGGCAACCCTTCCCTGGCCTGCTCTCATCCCTGCCGAGCAATGAGGGAACAATCAAGTAATGAGTTAAAAAAAAAAAAAAAAAAAAAAAAAGGCACTGCCAACTGATATAAAAAAAAAAAAAAAAAAAAAGAGCAGCCTGTCCTGCATCCTAAAGTACACAAGGGTAAGTGTCAGATTAAATCTATGGGTTTTTCCAAGTATGAGGAAAATGTTTATCGGTCAGTACTACAATCAGATGCTAAAATTAGATTTTGATGACAAGGCACGAAGAAAAAACTGACAGAAAACTCAAACAAAAAAAGAGAAGAAGACAAGATCGGAAATCTGTGCTCTCCCTGTCCAAATCCCTTACCTTTTTTCTGGCTGCTTCGAAACTTGACAGCTGCCAGGTTAACCAGGTTCATGCCGTACAGGTTGTAGTCTATGAAAAGCTGCAGCAGGTAGGGGATGTGGCCCTCATGAGGCTGGTAACTCTTGTTCATCACGGCTCCGCTTTGCAGCAGCTCGCACACTCTGCAGCAAACACAGATTGCTCCATTTAAAATAAAAAGATACATGTGCCACTTGGTGTTTAAAGAAAAAACATTCAACCGCTTACACACAACTGAACAAATGCTCCCCCAGCTCGAGAGAAAGCGTTTTTGGTGGAGACCAGACACAACTGCGGTCTGCCTTGAAATCAAGGATTGCTACAAGTTGTATCTGATAAAGTTTTCTCAGCAAAGCTTAATCATTTTGTTCCTTTTTGCTCTGAGGGCATGCTCTGAGGATGAGAGAGAGATCACAGAGATGTCATACCACATTTTTATCAAGCTGCACAGCAGAGGCCAAAATGTCAAGGACTGGCTCATATCTACATTACCCCACTGTGAAATTAGGAATGTTTAACTACACAAGCTTCAGAAAATCAAGCACATTGATGTTTGAGACAGGCTCCAAGTACATGTAAAGTGGGGCTAGTAAATTCAGTTTCACTTAGGCCCAGAATTTTAGTTTATTGGCATGCTTTAATTTAATATAAAATGTCTACATCTTCATATACTTTAGTCCACATACAGCCCCAAGAAAAGTTTAAATGTTTAGAAGTTTTACCATTCAGTCATACGAAGACAGAGAATTACTGATTTGTCTATACAAAGGCTTCCATACAGGCCCCTCTTACATAGTCTGAATATGACAACTACTGGAAATACTGGGTAGTTAATCTAATCAAACTTTACTTAATCAGTGAGTGAAACTCTTGAGATTTACAATCTCTTTTCCAAGAGTGTCCGGGGCTAACATCGGCAGCATTAAACTTGCATGTTTTCCAAAGGCAGGAGAAACAACAGTTCTTAGAGAAAATGGGGGAACATGCAGACTCCACATACAGGGAGTGCAGAATTATTAGGCAAATGAGTATTTTGTCCACATCATCCTCTTCATGCATGTTGTCTTACTCCAAGCTGTATAGGCTCGAAAGCCTACTACCAATTAAGCATATTAGGTGATGTGCATCTCTGTAATGAGAAGGGGTGTGGTCTAATGACATCAACACCCTATATCAGGTGTGCATAATTATTAGGCAACGTTCTTTCCTTTGGCAAAATGGGTCAAAAGAAGGACTTGACAGGCTCAGAAAAGTCAAAAATAGTGAGATATCTTGCAGAGGGATGCAGCAGTCTCAAAATTGCAAAGCTTCTGAAGCGTGATCATCGAACAATCAAGCGTTTCATTCAAAATAGTCAACAGGGTCGCAAGAAGCGTGTGGAAAAACCAAGGCGCAAAATAACTGCCCATGAACTGAGAAAAGTCAAGCGTGCAGCTGCCAAGATGCCACTTGCCACCAGTTTGGCCATATTTCAGAGCTGCAACATCACTGGAGTGCCCAAAAGCACAAGGTGTGCAATACTCAGAGACATGGCCAAGGTAAGAAAGGCTGAAAGACGACCACCACTGAACAAGATACACAAGCTGAAACGTCAAGACTGGGCCAACAAATATCTCAAGACTGATTTTTCTAAGGTTTTATGGACTGATGAAATGAGAGTGAGTCTTGATGGGCCAGATGGATGGGCCCGTGGCTGGATTGGTAAAGGGCAGAGAGCTCCAGTCCGACTCAGACGCCAGCAAGGTGGAGGTGGAGTACTGGTTTGGGCTGGTATCATCAAAGATGAGCTTGTGGGGCCTTTTCGGGTTGAGGATGGAGTCAAGCTCAACTCCCAGTCCTACTGCCAGTTTCTGGAAGACACCTTCTTCAAGCAGTGGTACAGGAAGAAGTCTGCATCCTTCAAGAAAAACATGATTTTCATGCAGGACAATGCTCCATCACACGCGTCCAAGTACTCCACAGCGTGGCTGGCAAGAAAGGGTATAAAAGAAGAAAAACTAATGACATGGCCTCCTTGTTCACCTGATCTGAACCCCATTGAGAACCTGTGGTCCATCATCAAATGTGAGATTTACAAGGAGGGAAAACAGTGTCTGGGAGGCTGTGGTTGCTGCTGCACGCAATGTTGATGGTGAACAGATCAAAACACTGACAGAATCCATGGATGGCAGGCTTTTGAGTGTCCTTGCAAAGAAAGGTGGCTATATTGGTCGCTGATTTGTTTTTGTTTTGTTTTTGAATGTCAGAAATGTATATTTGTGAATGTGGAGATGTTATATTGGTTTCACTGGTAAAAATAAATAATTGAAATGGGTATATATTTGTTTTTTGTTAAGTTGCCTAATAATTATGCACAGTAATAGTCACCTGCACACACAGATATCCCCCTAAAATAGCTAAAACTAAAAACAAACTAAAAACTACTTCCAAAAACATTCAGCTTTGATATTAATGAGTTTTTTGGGTTCATTGAGAACATGGTTGTTGTTCAATAATAAAATTATTCCTCAAAAATACAACTTGCCTAATAATTCTGCACTCCCTGTACAAAGACCCCAAGTGGGTTTGAACCCAGGATGAACGCTAAGCCAGTGGTTCCCAAACTTTTTTCGCTAGGCCCCTCTTTGTTTTACAAGAAAAATGCTCGCCCCCCCGCGCGTGAGCGCACACGCACGCACAAACACATCCTCCAACCACACACGCCCATATTTTGCTCCATTGCGGTTTATTTCACACCTCAAACATTTAGTAAACAATTAAGCAAATACAAGTAAACTGCAATAAATTACAGGTAGTAAGAAAATAAACTACTAACTCTTTTACGCTACGTCCGCACCTACACGGGTATTTTTGAAAACGCAGCTGTTTCTATGCGTTTGGACCTTTCGTCCACACGTAAACGGCGTTTCGAATCACCAAAAACTGAGATTTTTTAAAACTCCTTTTTTTGCCTTTACGTGTGGACGAGGAATACAGAGTTCGTCACGCAACGTTAAAGGTATGTGCCTTTTTTCACGTCACGCTGTGCGCCACGTTATTGTTTACATGACATGAATTGCAGAATGGCAGATAGTCAGATTAACAGTATTTTGTCTCTATCTTCAGGTTTTACACGCTTACACATGAAGTTACTGTCCCTCCATTTAGAAAGGCAGAGGCGTCATGGTGTAATTTGTTTTTTTTCCTGTGTAATAATATTCAACATTGCTATCAATACATTTTTCAAAAAATGTCTCTCTGTGCAAAATGGGTTTAAAAACAAAAACATAAACAGCTGTGGGATCCTGTTTGTCCGCGATTTGAACCGGGGGAACAAATCATGGCAGGATCAGCCTGATATTATTTGTATCCCACTGTAACTTTACTGTATAAAGAGCTAACATCTCCAAAATGTCAGGAGTAGTTAGTCATTACAACAAGTGTTTGTGAACTAAAAATCAAGAATGTGGGACACTGTTTGTCCCTGATTTGGAGAGCCCAGTGCGTGCTCTCGACGAAGGGAAAACCAATTCTGCAGGGGAGACCTACCTTGGCACTTGTGCAGGTGAAGCCAAAGGGCAGATATGCTTCACCATATTTTCTAGTCTTTGGCTTAGAATGAAGTTGGTTTGGAAACATATTCAGCAATGCTTCATCTCCTGCTTTGCGTTTGTGGAGGCGCCCCGTGCTAGCAGCGTCCAAGCGTTGTTTTTTGTCGTTGTTTTTTTCCCCCCTTTCATACCGCGCCGGCCCCACACTTTGGGAAGGTCTGGTATAGCCTAAATATATATATTCACATCCAAACATACATGTAATTACAAATAAAATTTGCAGTTTCACCTTAAAAAAAATTTATTTTGACATCTGGCAAAAATGCAACCAAACCTTAAACATACTTACACACATACAAGGCCAGTCTACTTTTCCACCTTCCTTCCTTCCTTCACCCCACCCCTCCCCTCCCAGCGATACATCATTCGTTCCTCCAGCCTGTCCCTCTCTCTCTAACAGAGTTACTCGCTCTCTGCCAAGCCTCAAATCAGTAGCTCCACTCACACTTTCAACACCAACACTGATCACTCTGGCAAATAATTCACAGTCTTCCCGTGTGCTTTCATGCATGGACACACACTCAGCCAATCAATGAGTACAGCTGAATACGCAGCGATCGATTTCAGTTTAGTAAGCTGGCAGACTCGTGCGCACAGTGTGGCATTCAAACAACAGGAGGCTGGGATGATCTCTGCTCACATTAAACTGCTTCGATCCTTACCTCTTGACCATCTGAGGATTGTATAAATAGATCTTCATAAAGAGCTTCTCCTTGGCGTGATAACCATAGTAAGGCCTGAAAGAAAAGAAGAAGAAAAAAAAAAAAAAGGCATTCAATATGTAAACCTGCATCACATACACATGTTAAAGTAATGTATACATACACATATAGACAGGTCACAGAAAGTAAAGGTTCTCTGGTGCACAGTGGTGCTTGTCCATGCAGAGCTCTAAAAGCTAAAACCACAATCTTAAAGTGGACTCTGAACCTGACGAGAGTCTGAGTAACTGAATTAGCAATAATGTGACATGAAAACTTAGAATACGTATATCTGAAACTGAGTGTTTAGAGAAGTCTTAAGTCACAATTGTTGGCTCACACACCCTTTGTTGTTTCAGAAAGGCTGTGTTTAACAACAACCTTTACCAAAGTGTGCAGTCAAGCTGCTTTCTGAAGCAAATCTCAGCTCAGTTGTGTCGGTACAACACAGCAAACACAAGTTACTTACATGCCGGAGACCAGCACCACCTTGAAGACATGTTGGTTGTTGGAGGTGGGGTTTCCCATGGCGACGTTGAGGGCCCTGTCGATGCTGAAGGCCACTTGCCGCAGGTAGCGCTCTGGCTGCTGCCCATAGTTGTCGTACGGCACGTAGATGTAGGGGAACACACCGTGGAGGTGGAGACACGTCTTCTGGCCTGCAACGCAATAAGAAACTCTATTAAAGCAGGATTACAATTAATTATCATGTTTTCCAAGTCTCTTACATCGAAATGCACATCAGACTATAATGTAAGCTGCTGATCATTAGAAATACGTTCTGTACAGCTCATCTCTCTTCTGGGAATCCGAAGATCAGTGTCCAATCAGTGCCAGCGCTCAATTGTGGTGATGGTGTTTATGCAAGCTCTTATTCTTAGCAGTTGCACTGCTTCATTACAGCTGATAATTGTATCATTTAAGAAAATGTTGGGATAAAACCAAAGACAGTATAAAACTTGGACAAAGCTTCTAGCAAAAAAAAAAAAAATTAAGCCAATGTGGAATTGCCTTAAATCTCCTATCTGAAGGCCACCAGACAGTGAGAGCTGTGGTTGTAAAAACACTTCCAGTAATATTGGAGTCTAAGGGAAAACAGCTTTAAGTACTGACATATGTAAACATTTTCCTTGTCAGTTTATTAAATCCAGCTAATTAGCTGAAAAACTCCACAGAAAAAGACAGGAAAAGTGTGGGAGGAGTGCAGCACAGAGGTCGATGTGAAGTTAGGAATACTGCAGCTCTGTGCCGGCTGACCCAACGGTGTGACACAACGCTGCTCCATCATTGACAAGCACACTGAAGTTATCAGAGGTGATCTGTACTGCAGATGCTCCGATTCATTCTCTCGCTGCGATTATCAGCCTGGGCCAGAGCTTTTATCTGCTGTCTTAAGCCTCACGTAGAGAATAAGAACAGCAGTGTGAAAATTAACTTACAACGAAGGCAGAGGGTGGTAAGGCTCATCCATGCCAAGCCTCTTTCTGTCTGCTTATCTTGCATCACTGACAGGCTGACAGGCAGTTGGACAGGAGGAGGCAGCATTGAGCAAGAGCTTGACTCTTGCCCAGACGTGTCTGCACATGCCCAGAGACTTCCCCACAATCATCACAGGGAGAACAGAGGAGAGTGAAAAGGGGAGCTTCTGGCATTCTTCCTCTACCCCACACACATATACCCACAGCTTGCCAAGTCTCCATCCTCATTCTGTGTTTGACAGATGCTGTGTATGATGCAGTGCCGCAGTCCTCGGGGCACCATTGTCGAGACCCCCCAAGATGGCACCTCAAAAAAAAAAAAAAAAAAAAAAAAAAAAAAAGCAAAAGAAATATTCCCAGCATTTTCTGCACCAAGATACATGTCAGGGCATCTGAACAGGAAAGGGAGGGTGATGCAAGATGGAACGTGGTGCTGAAAGACAATGAGATCCTCAGAACATGCCAGAATCAGGCATCTACTGTGCTGGAGCTCATACAAGCAGAGCTACTCATAGTGACAGGAGATATGGATGTGTTTACAATGATGCTTGTAAGCCCGCACTGTTTCCCATTAACAATGATTAGATACGCAACAATTATTGGATTTATCAATTACTTGATTGCTAGAAATACTTAAACAAAACTGTGCCTGTGAGGCACTGATTGTCAAAGTCTTTTCGTAAGCAGAAAGTCAAACAGCTGATTTTGGACTGTACATTACTGCTCTTTATTAGGCAAAGCAAAAAATTTGAAAAACGTTTGTTTGAAGGACATGGCGGTGAGCTGGTATGACATGGGCATTGTCAAACTGGAACACTGTCTACAAATAATGCATCGGCCGAAATGGCAATAATGTAGAAAAATAAATAATTCTTCAACATTTGAAATGATGTCAATATTATAAAAAATAAACAGTTGTTTGTATTTCTTTCTTTTTTTTTTCTTTTTTTTTTAAGGAGAGTAAGTAAGTAAGTAAGTAAAATTTATTTATATAGCACATTTCACAGATAAAAATCACAAAGTGCTTTACAGTAAGATCAGACATACAAGTAAAAATTAATTAAATTAATTAAAAGCCCGTTTGTATAAAAATGTCTTCAGCTGCTTTTTAAAGGAGTCAGTAGAGTCTAGACAGCGTAAAGACAACGGCAGAGAGTTCCACAGCCTAGGTGCCAGTGCCTGAAAAGCTCGATCCCCACGTGTTTTAAATCTAGAGCTTACTTTTGGGATTACCCTGTAATAATCCAAGTGCTAGAACTGCAGTTTGTGTCATGGCTGTTTGAGAATCGATCAAAGACTCCCATATTAAATGCCATTAAGTCCATCTTTTATATAAAGTATATGCTCGGCGCTAACTCTGTACTTATATTCAGGTGATTCTGTCAGCTACCTTAAGTAGAAGTGAAAAGGACATGGAGCAAATATTTGTATATATGAGACGTGAGCATAACACAGGAAGACATAAAGAAGTCACTGATTCCACAGATCACCATGATCACGGTTAGAATCGTAATAACAAATTTTTGTGATCTTGAAACTCAAAATAAAAAGGGAAAAAAAAAAAAAAAAAAAAAAAAAAAGGAGAAGCAAAATTATATTTTCATCCAAGGAATGAAAATTTCACTGAATAAGACAATCAGCTGATCACTAGTGAAAATGTGGATTGGTGGCTCGTGGCATGCAGACAGACTGTGAGATCGGGAAGTCCCAGTCTTGTTTGTACCATGTGTTTGTGTGTCTACACTAAACACTGCTAAGGTTTGTGTAAGTGTGCCTACTCTGGAGTCACAAAGGCTGGCGACCACTTCTGCGCCGAGGGAGTGGTGAGAGCGGCGTGTCTGTCCTCAGCCTGCCGAGTCAACATGGAGTCTCTCTCACACACACACACACACACACACACACACACACACACACACACACACACACACACACACACACACACACACACACACACACACACACACACAGTCTCTGTATAAGCAGCCAATGCCGACTTTTGCTGCAGTTGCTAGGCAACGGTGACAGCAAAGCAAAAGCCCCTGACGGGCAGCAGGGGAGATAAACAAGTGATTCTTTCCACCCAGCTGGTCAGGCCACAGAAAGAGACAGAAGGAGAAGGAGTGAGAGTGTGTCTAAAAAAGCAGAAAGAGAAGAGCTGACAGGCATGAGGTGTGTGTCTGCATGAGAGGAAAGAGGGGGGGGACAAACACCAGGAAAATAAAAAACAAAACAAAAAAGAATAAAATGAAACAGAAGGACAGAAACTAAGATGAGAAACAAAAAATGTATTTGTCAATGGAAAATTGTACGAATTTACGATAACGATATAACTGACGATATAATTGACACTAGACAAAATACTTTACAACTCCACAACTTTATTAGTGCAAAAAACCCATCAATGTATTTTCACTTAAACAAGCAGCTGTTTTTTATGTGCATTAAAGTTATATAAAAATGTAACAGTGCAAATGCAAAATTCTTGCTGACAGTTTAACCAAAAGGCATTTCCAGTGGAAATTGGCCGACAAATCTTCAGCATAACCATGTATAATATCCACAAAACTTAAAAAGAGGTTATACACACAATACGGTAATATTATGTTGAAGCACAGTATGTATCACTCCGCAAGGCTCCTCCTTATGATAGCCGTAATGCTCTGACAATCCATCAAGCGGTGCGGGTTTGTAGCTTAGCAAAGTCGTACTACAACATTTGCCAGATTTTCGAGTGCCATGTACCCCATAAAATAGTTTCAAGGTCAGTAAACAACCAGAATTCCTACATAAGGCACACGGGATTATAAAGGGCACTGTCGATTTTCAGAAAAATCAAAGGATTGATTTTAGGTGCACTGTATTTTCCAAAAAACACGGTAATAACGACGGCCCGCTAGCATGCTCAACCAAAAATAGTGCTTTGTTGTGTATCTGACGGACGAAAGCCAAACCAGTTCCACACCACTGAAGTTTTCGCATTTTTACAAACCAATTCTGGTTCATCGGTTTCATTCAACGATCCGCTTTCGCCCTTCTAATTCTTCGTCGCCACCGTGCTTTTCCCGCCATGTGCGTATGAAAACAAAGGCACTGCGCATGCGCGTTTTACCCATATTCTATCGCGATATTTCATTTTCGTATTGTTGCCCAACATTATACCGGTATTACCGTGAACGGTATGATACGGCCCAGCCCTAATTAGAAGTGCAGGTTTTCAGGAGCTGAAGAAAAATAAGAACAACAGGAAGTAGAGGGAGTGGGGACTGAGCAGGGTTTCAAAGAGGAAAAACATCTGACTCCTTTGTGCATTTAACTAAGAACTTTTTCTTCCTCGATCCATCCTGTTAAGCTGAGGTAAATTTCTGCAGACATACTGTCGGTACATTGAAGTGCTCATCCAATTAAGGCATCAGAAAGAACAAAACCTGCGCACGGCTAATCTACATCTGTCAATCAGGCATCACAAAAATCACTTCATCCTCAGGATTCACCACACTTTTTCTCTGATTTCCATAAAATAAGAAAGTGCTCTGGCTTAATTCCAATGTAAATTGTTCTTTCTGACATTGCTTCTATCTGCAAAGGCAAGCCACGAAGAGAACAAGAGAAGAAGGAAGAGTTTGTAGTTTTCCAGGTGCCTGAACATCTTTCATTACACTTCCCACATTACAGAGACAAACAGTCTGTCTTTCTGTCATATCTGACTTATTCATTTTTCTCCCGATAAACACAGCTGCTGTTTTTAATGGACACCTGATTCCTCCCACTCAGGCCAGCCTGTGAAGAAGAGCTCGTCTAGGCTTGTTAGCTTTGAAATGTCAGAAAAATATTTGTGTTAACCTCAAGATGAAAGAGCCTGACGTGACCAAACCCCAAAGGTATACAACCTGATATACTGAAAAGATAGAAAAATTATGAAGTTTGTTTTCATTACTGGTGAAGTGACAGCTCCCACACATCTCAGCTGTTCCCAGCCAAATGTGCCGTTTCCCATCTCCCTTCCTGCTGAGGAATTGTGAATGAGAACAGTAGGGAGGGAGGGGCTGTGACAGCTCTTGGGTGTTATCTTTGGGGCAGGAGTGCTGAGACAGTGAGACAGCACTCTGCCAATGGCCTTCCTCCACTCGAGCTCTTCTCCCCCTCCTCCAACCTCCTTGTGGTAACTGAAGCTCTATGACTCAGCACTGGCACAGAAGCCCCAGACTACTGCTGGGACAGTAAAATGACTACCAAGCAGTTCAGCTATAAAAACCAGCCAGTAAGTGAGTCTGAGACAGCGGAGCAGCCAAGTGTTGTTAACCACCCTGGGACAAAGACAGACAGATATTCTAACAAATAAAAAGACAGCGCTATGTGCTATTAAGTAATTTATTTATTTTTTTACTATTTTGGTTTATTGTTTATAAAGGATTCAAGCAACAAGCTCCCTATGGAGAAGTTAAAGTAGATCATTTATAAGTTGTGACAAAAAATGGTTTAAGGCTTTGTTCACAATACCATTTAAACGTTTCCACACATGAACTCCAGAAAATGTCAGGACCACAGAGAGCAACCTCCAGGGTTAAAAAAGAAAAACGACGTGCCAAAACCTGCAGTTCCTTGTGTGGCCACTAGAGACTGGCTCCAAAAGAGTAAGTGCCCCTAGACATTCATTTTAAAATGCTGTGTTTATAGCCTGGTAAAAAAATAAATAAATAAATGAAAACAGGTCCTGTAATGTCATTGACATTAGCAGTGAAATGGGGGGTTTGAAGTACTAATGCTTGTTGCTGTATATAGGAACTTGCTGGTAGGGCTGCTCAATTAATCGAATTTGAATCACGATTACGATCTGGGCTTTCAATGATCATTAAAAATGACTGAGCCGATTATTAGCCCCTCCCTCGTGCTTTACTCTCGCGCTGCTCCGTGTGGCAAATCGAGCGCACCTCTCTGCATTTCGAACAGCGTCACAACAATTAAGAAGAGGACCCGAGGGAAGCTCGGAAAGCTAAGCAGAAGTTATGTGGAGAGGAGAGTGACTGCCGTTGGTGGTGTGGAAACATTATGGGTTCGCGGAGTCAGACGTGGATCAAGTAGACACAGTGTGTAAACTTTGCTATGGTGTAGCTGCACCAGAGCAACACTGCAAAGTTCACTAAACATAGATGTTTACATTTTTTATTTATTTCTTATATTGCAAACATTTGCACTGCTATCAGTATTTGCACACTATTTTATATTATTTTTTAAAGTCATTATCCAATACATTGTTATTGTTAACCCTTTAAAGCCGGTCAGAGCTGCACGCTCCGTTTTGTGTAACTATTTTTAAATCCCTATAGAACCGGAACCGCGTAAGCTAGCGCAATAATTTTTTTTGCATATGAAACCAGAGGAGTTGTACTTGCATCTCATGCCATCAGCTTGTCCTCGGTCACGGTTTCCTTCCACATAAAGCTTTGCAAAAATTGCATAAAAAGCGCTTGCAGGAACAAAAACATAATATTCCAGAAACACGCTTTGCCGATCCGATCAGCTGTTTGTAACACTTCCCACACTGAAACAGACGTCAGAGCGAACTATCGCATGTCCGCCATTTTCGCGGAAAATAGTTTTTTACTTGTAGGCCTTAAAAGCCTATACTGGTGTTTTTATAAGTCATGTTTGACTTTTCTGAATAGTTTCTGGGATGCTTAGAACTCGAATTGCACTGCTGGAAATGGTTTATTTTGATGCACCTGCTGTTTTCTTTGCAAATTTGCATCATAGGATTGTTTTTTTTTTCCTGCAGTATATAAAAATTGCTGCATCTCCAAAATAAAACTATGAAGACACTCAAAATAAATTTCCTGTTGTTGTAAACTATTTTTTGCAACTTTTTTGTATTTAAAGTTTTGAGGGATAAATCTCTTAAAATTTCTCCAAGTAGAAATATATGTAAAAAAACAAAAACGATTTTCAATTTTTTTGTAGTTTATTGCACTTTTTTTGCAATTAATGTAGTTACTATGGACTTAATGCATACATATTAAAATATGGGCTATAATAGTTGTATTGATGTATAGCAACTTGAAATGCTCCCACAAATTGCACTACAACATGTAAAAAAATAATATAAGCTCTGGCGGACTTGGTTCTATGGTAGGTCTTAAAGGGTTAAATAAATATCGTCAAATAATCGAGATCTCAATTTCAGTGAAAATAATCGTGATTATAATTTTTGCCATAATCGAGCAGCCCGACTTGCTGGTTAAAGAACATTTATCTAGAGCCCACAGCTCTAGCTCTAACAGGGTTAACTGATGGCACGACCATAGCTGGACTGGCCATCGGGCATACCGGGCATTTGCTCGGTGGGCCGATGGTGAATTTTCATTTTTATGGGCCAATGTTTTTTTTTGTTTTTTTTTGTAACGGTATAAACAATGAAAGGTGGTGGATTGGCCAGATGCTGGCTGATGTCTAAAAATAACTCAGTTGTTTGGTGGTGGTTATGGCGGAGCTTCCACAGATTCAGTAACATTAGTAAGTGGTGGAGGCCAGCAGGTGGATGAGGGAAAGGGGAGGCAGGAGGAGGAAAGACCCGAGGCGGGGCCGGTCCGAGTGTCAGGTGAACTGAACTTCAGGTAAGAATTTATGACCTGCAGTCTAAACTAACCAAGTTTAGGTGGAGTTTATTTTCGTTGTGCTAACTTTTTATAGTCAGTTACAATAACTCGTACTGCGTACTAGATAGCATGACGGAGTTTCTATACAGCTGGGTGGGTGCTATGATTTTACTGATAGTGAACTTTATTTTATTCATAAGGTTAATTATTAGAGTTGCCAACCGTCCCGTAAAAACGGAATCGTCCCGTATTCAGAGAAAATATTACACGTTTCGTATTGAGCTGAAAAGAAACACGATTTGTCCCGTACTTCAGCTAGAATAGAAAAAAAAAAAAAAAAAAAAAAAGACAAAGCTGGACTTATTCTGTCGTTACGCTGCAGCTGCCTCTTCTTCTCTCATTCTCCCCCTCTCTCTCCTGTTTCTACTTCAATCATGAAACTGATCAATGATCAGCTGATCGGCTTTTCTCTCGTTTGTTTATCGCTCACTTTGCGCCAGAAAGCGGAAACCAGCGGATGTCGCGCTAAACAACAGCAGCACGTTTAAGCTTGATCAGCTGTTGTTAGAATTTATTTAATATTAATTTCTACTATCAGCTGATGTTTGCTGGAGCCACAGCTGCAAAAAAGCTGCTGGTCATGATATGGTTTGGTTATCTGGTGAGAGGGAAACATGAAGATGAAACCAGGAGATGTCCTTACTGGATCATCAGAGCTGAACAGGTGATGGAGAAACAGGTTTACCTTTTAGGTGACATGAATGAGTTGAAGGGAAGTTATGAACTGTTTCTGAGAGACAAATAACACCAGGATCCTTTTCTATGTAGCTGACAGCTGGTAACTTGTGCAGGGGCGGGTCTAGCAAAGTTTTGCCAGGGGGGAAAGGGGGGGGGGGGGCACAAAAAATACTTTCTTATTTTCATTTAATTATCCACCTGCTCATTAAAGATTTCTGGTTTGATTAGAAAAGAAAACATTGGTCCACACACCTGAAAGTCCCAAAAATGCATTGTGAATTCTGTCTCGACTCTTCGGATGTATCCGTGTATTTCCACGGTGCTGATGCTGTGCTGAGCGGAAAGCTCCTGAAGCTTTTGAAGTGTCGGAATGTGGAAAGCTAACAACGTCCCCCTCACCAGTAGACTAAATTATTTTTAGCCAATTACAAGTTGAATCTGGTAGTTGGGGTTGTTAGCTAAGATACCATCATTAAGAAGCGGCACAACTAATATGTCTATGCGAGCTGATTTGCGATGTACACTGCTGGCGTGGCCTTTTTTTTTTTTTTTTTTAATGCACCGTCTCAGATTAATTCACTGCGTGTCGTGCTCAGGGCATTTTGGCTAAAGACCGGCCCACCAGGTATTAAAGCCATAAAGCCTTTGAATGAAAACAAACACTGTTGTGACAGTGATGTACAATCTTGTTGGTATATGTATGATTTCTATACATTTTATGTCAGATAAAAACTTTGTTTGTAAGCTTCAGAAAATTATTTAACAAAAGCCAGACATTTTAAGTTAATGCAACATTGAAGCAGCTGGAATCCATAGCTGTGCGTGTTCATGGAGCTTGCATTTTCACATCACTACCTGACAAGTTTGACTGTCTTCAGAACATTGCAGAGGCCTTATTGACAGTATTTGGCTCTACACATCTGTGTGAGCAGATTTTCTCTCACATGAAGAGTTTCCTCAGGTAGCCGTCTGAATGCTGGACCAGAGATCAGATTAACATGTGTATTAACAAACATGCCATATTGGCTCAGTTTATTTTTCTTATCATTGTTGTGAGGAGACCATAAATAGCATTTGCATTTTCTGTTGTACAGTTCATTTGCTGTTATGGAGTTCTTGTTATGGATAAAAAGTGTATTTTTTTTGTTTCAAAATAGCTGATAACTATTCGCTGATAGCTGCCAACATCTGCAAACAAATATAATTCTATAAAGTCGTTCTATATAGTGTGTAACTCTTCATATAGAGCGTTATTAAATTTATTGCTAATGCAATCATATGGCAAACTGACTTCTGAGGAAATTTTAGATGGCACTTGCCATCAGAAAGGTTGCCTACCCCTGGCTTAAAACAACAAACAATGCTTGTTATGGCGTTTTAAAGCATCAAATTTCCCTCCCTTGTTACAACCATCATATCTTTAAGCTCCAAATACACAGTGTCTGCTGCAGCAGAGAAGCAAAAAGACACTTAATAATAATAATAATAATAATAATAATAATAATAATAATATCATCATCCTCTATGAAAGGTGAGCTTTGCTGAGTACAGGTCCCATTTTCCAGGAACTCCCCGGGGAGCTCACTTGTCTTTGCCTTGGTGGCATCAGCCATTTTAGCAAACCTGGTTTTCCATTTTAAGATAAAACCTCTTCTCACCCATACTCTGGTATTCGTCTCCTTTTTTATGTTGCGGCTTTGAGCCGGGTCGTCACACACATATACATTTATACACCTGAAAGCTCTCTACAACCCAGTTATGTTTAAATCCATAAAAAAAATAAAATAGTCATATTCAAAACATTGCTCTAAGTTATGTCACGAGAATGTCAATCCTTTCCCCCCCCTTCCCTCTCCTACCCAGTTTGCGGGTACAGCTAGCCTCCTGCTGTAATTAAACAGTCAGCTGCCACCGGGAGGAGTGGAAGAAGACGTTAATAAAAGCACTGCTAGTATTAATTAAAAAGGCCCAATGAGAACTGTGTGAAATCTAGGACTGAGTAGCCACTCCCACTGCCTGCATAGAAAATGTCAGAACAGCAGAATACGATGGAGGAAGAAGATTATGACAGACAAAATAGTGATGATAATTCCCACGCCTTTAGGAACTTTAATCGAGGTGCATCTGTGCAACGGTTTTTACCTAAACCTGACAACAGGGTACGTGAGGGCAAAGCACACACGCAGTCTTGAGAGAATTAAAAATAAACAGAATAAAACGCAAGTTAATCTGATGCACACAAACATGTTGGCAGAGTCACCCTCTGGCTCACTGAGCAGCCTGGCAGAGTGCCAAACAAATGAGACAGAGGTAGAGGAGGTGTGTGGAAGGAAAGGACAGAACCAAGCAAAGCAAGTCTGTGGTACAAAGGACACTTACTGCTTAATGCTGGGTCTAAAAATGTGCTGTGAATGGCTTTGTTTTTATTTGGAAGAAGGACATTTTGAGAAAGAGACCGATCATAACAAGAGTCCAAAAAGAAGACTGAGAAAGATTGTGAAGACAAGTATGACCAGTTTACTCTTTGCTACGCAGGTGTCTTGTAAAAGAAAGACCAACAAAGAGGAATGTAGATTCCTTGTCAGAAAGATGAAGCCAATGCGCTCGTGCTGCAAGTGTTCATTCTCAGCCCCCAGTTTTAAACAAAAACAATGATAACACAGCAGCGGTGATGACGCTGGCACAGTTTAATGTGGAGTCGGAGCCGTTACTGTTACTGAAACTGTGAGCTCAGGTTGAGTGAAAGAAACTATTAGGGTTCAAAACAGCAACACTGTTCCATTAAAACATTTATTGGGAAAAAGCTAGGAGGATTTTTACATCAAAGCATGGGAAGAAAAGCAAACTTCGTAGCTGCTCCATCCATCACACTTTGTTTTACACAGACTCATACTAATCATGCTACCACTAGAATTCCTACTATAGAAGATTAAATGGTTCCACCAATCAGGGAATCA
The DNA here is from genome assembly GCF_057381845.1 of Rhamphochromis longiceps. Classification (NCBI taxonomy): domain Eukaryota; kingdom Metazoa; phylum Chordata; class Actinopteri; order Cichliformes; family Cichlidae; genus Rhamphochromis; species Rhamphochromis longiceps. The sequence continues at coordinate 32,839,915 of NC_140571.1, forward strand.
CCACGTCGTATGCGTTCAAGTTACTGAACCCCCATTCTCTGACAGAAAGTCAATTTCACTTTCTGACAAAAAGTAGCTGCTGTTATAATAACTTTGATTTCCTGTAAATGGCTGCTTCCAAAGAGCACTTCCTGATATAGCTCCACTTTGTAAGATTTCATGAGTTGCAGACATGAATGCACTCACACATCTCCATCAAACTGCAGAAATGGCTTAAGCAATCCAATTTTAATATTTCTGGAGGACAACAATGATGCAGAATCAGCTGCACATGAACAGAGTCACACAGACATAGATGATCGACAACCTGCTGGGACACTGTGGTTGCTAGGGAAAACAGTGTATTCCACGACTAGTTCGTGAGTAGTTGCCGTTCAAATTAAAAACTCAATAGGATTTATTATATGGAGTTTCATCTATTGAGGATGCCCTCTTACAGTTGATTTTACATCCAAGAGGTTTTGTATCTGGCATTGTTCATTGTGGCATGGTTTACAGAATTTGTGTTGCCTGAATATTTTTTCAATTCATTCTTTCTGTTGTGACTGAAATTTACATCTTAAAACCATTTATACTCAGATGGAACAGTTTGATCTTGAACAGGGCCTGTTATATAAGACTAAATGTTTAATAAGGTTCATGGTTGGTAGAGACCACAGGTTGGTTTTGAAGTTTTCAGCTGCTCCTTCTTAAAAAGGATAATCATATGCCCAGCTAGTTCATTGTTTTGAGTAAGGGAGTGGTGACTTGTGGGTTTAAATGTTTTCATGTGTTAATGTTTCTTTGTTTTGCCCTATTAGTGGTTGCCATGGGCTCAGTACAGCAAACTCCCTCTTACTTTTTGTACTGATCTGATACAAATGACATATGGAACAAACAAATTTATTAAATATGGTTAACATATAAATCACAAGCTAAAATGAAGTAATTTTAGAGATTAAAATAGCTTCCTGCTTAAAACCTATGTTAAAAACAGCTATTTGACAGAAGAGATGACTGAGTAAATTGCAACATACAATAACTATTTTTCTAGAGTGATCTGGCAACATGGGATGCTAATAATGCTTGTCATGAGGCCTTGACTGTGGTGATAGAGGTGGGTCTAGTGGCTATACAACTTAGTGACCAAGAGCATAGAATACCCCTGTACGCCGGCGACAGTTTTTCCTAACAAACTTAAAATTTAAAGTCTTAAAATTACCCTTGATAGTAAAATATTTATCCCAGGGACCTAGGAGCATTGATTTGTGAGGTCAGGGAGACATCAGACAGATGACTGCCTACATCAATGTATAATCATGTGGGTCAGAGCTACTACAAATCTTCCAGTAAAACTGTTCTTATATTCTGTTTTTATATTCTTTATATTATACACTCAAAGGAAAAATGGGAAACCTTGTCCTTAGAAAATACTTTCGACATATGGTACAAAGTGGCATATTAAAGCTACTTCCTCCGTATCATCTTACTACCCTATATGCTGTAATGAATCCTTTAGGGCTGGAAGGACAGATTGTGGCTTCAAAATCTGGGTGGCATTGGGTGACAAACATTTTCTCAAGTATCTGCAATTAAAAATGTCAAATTCTTAAAATACAGACGTATAGCATCTAATATCTGAGCTATCACTATCCCACCTTGAAAACCTTATTGTTGATAAGGAAATTTAGATTTCTTTAGTTTATACAGCATTGCTGTTGCATGAGAGCAAATCCACTATTGACATGTTAGAAGCACAGAGAAAGGATGTTCAAGCAAATACAGATGAAAAGAAGTGAGGAAAGGCATGCCTAAAAGTCCCAAAACAAAAACAATCAATCCATACAATAATGAAGATGTTAAAATACAAACGGTGATGAGGACCTATATCACCCCAACCAAGTTTAACTGATGGTCTCCTGATATTTGTGACACATGTATCAAGTGTTTGGAGGGAAAACAGCACTATTTCAACAATATTGGAAAACTTTTCAAATTATGTCAGACATGCTAAATCTAGAGATTCCTTATCAAGCAAAAATGAATGTATTGGCATCTACCCCAAAAAGGTACTTTTGTTTGTGTTTTAATATCTCTTGTACATTCAGGTTTTTCCACTTAATTGTACATTTTATTGTCAATTGGGGTCCATTTGCAATGTTTAAAATAAAAACAAAAAACAAAAACAGTATAGGTTGCAATACATATAGACATAACAGTAAGAAAGACAGACTGCCTGTACCTGTAACTACAGTGACTACCTATACCATAGCTACATCAAAACATATATTTGTCAACCCAATATGTTTTTTTTTCAGGAACTTTCCTTTCTCATATGCTGGAAATATCAGAAAAACACAAACAGCCTCTACACCCACACATAAATTCTTCTACAATATTAGATTGTTTGTGCCTTACCCCCACAAAATGAATAAATATATTTAGTTCAACACAGAAATAGCCACTATGCATGACAAACATAGCCAAACAATGACTTCTTAGTCAGCATAGCAGCCCTGACTAGGGATGGGTACTGGTACCGGTTCTGACATAAACGGTAGTAACCAGACCGAAAAGCAGCGCACATTTTTTTTCTTGAGATGTCATACACTTTGGATTCTAGCCAATTATTTTACCTTTCCAAGGATAGTAGGCGGACCCACCCAGGTACGTACATTCTTTTAGAGCAGAGCTACAGATTAAAAACGCCCAAGACGGAGCGCTCGAAAGTCTGGCTGTACTTCACAGCAAAAGATGCAAACTCAGCAGCCTGCAACAAGTGCTTTAAGGTGATACTGTGCAAAGGAGGTAACACCTCGAATCTGATGAAACACCTGGCAACGCATAGCGCTTTTTTAAGCCGAGAAATGCACCGTATTTTATAGCTTGCTGCAAGACCAAGCACCGAGCACATCTACTGCGGGTGTGGTGCCTGTTATCGGACCCAGAGTTAGCAACATCCCCCAAGAACTCGGAGAGTAGAGTCCTGGCCCCTAGCCCTGCCAGTGTAGCAGAAATGATGACGCATGATGACGGCAGCAGCAGCTGTTCTTCTCTGCGTGAGTAGCTTAATGTTGTTCGTGTGTAATTTATGTTGAGTAGGCTAACCACGTTATTACATTAATGCATGTAAGGTGAACTAGCAAACACCGTCGTAGTTACATGCGGCTGTCTTCTTGTGTGATAGAGTGATACCATATATGCCCTATAGCTGCAAAAAAGGCTAACATTGTTATCTTTTTACAAGAAAAACAGCCAAACATGAGAGGTTTTAGGACAAAGTTTGTGTTTTCCATTGTTTAAGCACCGGTTCCAACCAAAGGAGGTATGTTGTATCAACAGAAAAGGCTAACTTGGTTATCATTTTGCAGAAAAAAAAGAATTCTAAAAATAAAAACATAAGAGGTTTTTGGACAACGTTTGTGTTCTCCATTCTTTAAGCACCGGTTCAAGCACCGCTTAAGCACCGGCACCGTTTCAAAAGTACGAGTTTGGCACTGGTATCGGATAAAACCTAAACGATACCCATCCCTAGCCCTGACACCAACTTTCATGGTCACTGCCATTGTTCTAATCAATTAACAGCTGTCATTAAGTGTAGTTATGCCCCTGTATGATGTTGGGGGTCATTCTGAATTGATTCCAGGAAACATTAGTGGAGCACAGCACCTATACTGCGATGCTTTAAATAAGCCTTTGTGTAAATTCACTGAGGAATAGTGAAATATCAGTCAAATATGCACACAGCCACACAGTGTAGCTTGATGCTAGGGGTGTGTGTGTAGGAGGAGAGCAATAAGAGGAAGGGGAGTGAACAGAGGAGGGTGACGACCTGCTAAATCACAGCCTTTCTAATAGATTCATTCGCAATCTTGTGCTCCTTAAATTAACTCCTGGAGAGAACAGAGGGGATGTATTACACAGATGAGCAGCAGCGCCATGTCCCCGATAATTCCCCAATATAAACTTTCACATGATATAAAAAATGTCATATTTTTTGTGTTAAAACTGTGTGTTAAAACTCCTGAGTACACAAATAAGGCCAGGCATGTCTGAAAACAAGATTTGCTTGTAAGCCTCTGATCATTATTTAGTATCTAAAAACAAACAAACAAAAAAACTTCAAAAACCTCCAAAGCAACACAGTACTTGGCAAAATATGCAAACATGTTGATGTGTTTCAAACTCTTTCTATAGTTTAATGTAGGCTCTTTCTAGAAACACACTGGAAAGGTAAATGAAGACAACTGCCAAGAACAAAGAACGGCCGCACACTGAAAAGATCTGTCAAAGGGATGTGGTTTATCGATTACAATGTTTCCTTTTTATCTTATCTTCATTAAGTAACAAAGAGACACACATATCAAGAAATTTAACACAGGAGTCGATGCTGAGTCAAAACAGTTTGCCACATACTAAACAAATACTTATAGTACAGCAAGGATCGGAAATGTTGGGATTTTATCTGCACTGCGACCACGGCTGATGTTGCGTACTGATACCAAGACTTTTTGTATTCGTACTGATGGTATTTTGTATGTTTTGGAATAAGATATAACATTAGTTCTGCCTACATTTGAAGTGACACATTTCATATCCAGTATGGTTCAGACATACTGGATATAGGATTTCTAAGACTGATACCGATATTTGGTGATTAAAAAAATGTCACTACTCCCATAAATCGGCTAAGTTTTTTTCCCCCACATACGATTGTTAAAATGGCTAACCACTGAGGCTGCCATGGAAATATTAAGCTGTCTGCATGTGATTCACTCTGAGTGGTTTTGGTATTTTGCGAATGCATAATTAATCCACCCTCTGAACCAGAAAACCTTCTGCGCTGATCACGCGTGTTTATCTGCTACCAGATAAGGAAAAATATGGCGCCATCGTTTGGATTTCACAAGGAGGATGTTGAACAAAATCTGGTAATTTGCAAAACATGCCATAAAACTATTGCCGCTAAAGGTAGCAGTACCACGAAATTAGTCCATCAGCTTAAAAGTCATCCACTGCAAAATAAAGACTTTCTTAAACTCCACATGTCAACATCTTCCCACACACACACACACACACACACACACAAAAAAAAACTTTAAATAAACCAGCTGTGATACGAGCTACAACGCCTACTGGCGAGAGAAACAGAAAAACGGCACAGTAATTCCATGTTATTGTTTATTGAACGTGAAGCACATTTATGGTTTCTTTGCAGCTGGTTCAGTAAACTTCGGTCAGAGCGTGACAACACTTGCAGTTTTAGCCGTTTGCTTGGTTCCATGAAGTTGAGTGAGTTTGTGGCTTCGTTGGTTGTGTTTAGGCACATTTGGCAAAATTATGTAACTGCTCTTTAATTGTTTGTCGTTTTTGCTGTTTGGTGGTTGTAGAAATGGTTTATATGTGCTTTTAGCTGAGGTTTCTGTGGATACCACACATGCCGATATTTACATAAACTCACAGAGGCTTAAACTGCAGCTCACCCCGTTTGCCCCCAGTACCGGAGATGCTAAGGCTCAAGACATTTTGTGATATATATTGTATCGCAATATAGCAAAAACATATTGCGACATTAGATATTCCTCATATCACCCAGCCCTAATTTCGACTACTTTTTTTTCCATCTCATTGATGTTGAAGATGCAACCTCCGAAATTACAAATGCCTAAACATTAGCAAATAGCCAATATCAGACTATAATATTGGCCAGTCGATAAATTAGTTGGGTATAATAAAACAGATGCGGTATTAAGAATACACATAAGTGACTCTATTTTTAAAAGTTTTTCTTCATAGTCTCTTCAGCAACTGTGTTAGTGTTTGCAATTAACGGAAGTAAAGATGAACACTGGAGGCTTTTAAACTCTCCACATCCAGTTTTCATTACAAGACTTTTAGAGGAAATGCTATAAGTGCACAATACAGACTTTTGAATGGTACTTGTGCCACATGCAACATCAATTAAAAGCTGAACATCAAAGAGTGCTGGCTCAACAATGCACTTGCACAAACACAATAATGCTTAAAAGAACAAAAAAAACCACAAGTAATCAATGTCAGAGATTCATTCCCACTTACGACACATTATGTTAACACAATCTTCCTCTTACTGTTATCTACTGCTAGCTAGTTTATTGTGACGGTGCTGTTTTTTATTATGTTGCTCTTTTTTTTTTTTTTTTGTTTGCTTTCTCTTCTGTTTTTTTTTCTCCATACAGGTGATCCAGGTGTTTTGTTTGTTTTTCTTTCTTTCTTTCTTCCCCCTTTCTCACCGTCTCTTCTCCCCTTTGGTTTTCTTTCTCTCCCTCTCTTTCTTTCTCCCTGTCCTATCCCCCAGTCATGTCTGTCCCGTTTGCAGCAACCGAAAATAAAATAAATTCATAATTATGGTAAATGGTAAATGGCCTGTATTTATATAGCGCTTTATATTATTATAATAAAGGTCAATCAAATGGACCAAGGCCATGATGATCCACTTGGTAAAATAAATCCGCTTGGCATCTTTCTTGGCCTTAAGACAACAATTCTGATGGCTAAAGATCCAAACGGGACACACAAAAAAAAAAAAAAAAAAACCCACAATAGGGCTGGGCGATATGGCCTAAAATCAATATCACGATAAATTGAGCAGTTAACCTCGATAACGATAAATGGACGATAACCACCCCAAGTGCCAAAAAAAAAAAAAACGTTTGTTTTTTTGTTTTTTTTTTTCATTTGATGGGGCTGTGGCAGGCAGCATAGTTCCTCCAGTTATTTTGATAATATTATTCCCCCTAGACCTATTCATTGCAATTATATTATTACCACTTTAAAGGACTGTAAAATGTCACTGAAAATAAATGAAGACAATAGTAGTAAGTACTTTTAGTGGTTAAGATTTATTAACTGAACAAAATAAAAAGTGTAGGATACAATATGTAACCATGCTCTCTAAAAAATGTGTATCCCTTGTAAACAAAATAGTTTAATAATAAATATGTTTCACATTGGCTATTCACAAAGTAAACAATGATTGTGCAAATGTAATGCCATCATGGACAAAGGCCTATCTCTGCTAAGGCCTTGAGGTACTATAACTTGTAAACAAATAATGTCACAAACACAAATGTCAATTGAACACAGAAAAAACTATAATAAATACTAAGCACTGCCATGTGACTAGTGAAAACTATAAACTCTTAAACAAAAACTTGTGCTGCAGGTGGTGGAAGAGGTTGGTTGTGTTACCTTGACTTGACGCAACAGTCTTTTTGCAGAGTTTACATTTAACAATTTTTTGATCAATATCATCCTTGTTGAATCCAAAATGTTGCCAAACGATTGATGATGCATTTTTTTTTGTTAACAAGCGTCTCCTCTTCCTCCTCCACCAGCTCTACCTCCGTCGCTGCTGCTTCAACATTTAAATCGTCCTCCATTTGTTCACCCGTGTCTCGTCTTGTTATGCTGGGCTTACACTGTGCGATTTTTGGCCCATTTTGAGCCGATTTTTGAGTCGTGCGACCGTTTTGGCGATCGGCCCGATTTTGGCCTTCATCGTGCGTCATGCATCGTATAGTATACGTGGGGTAACGAGAAGCGATTGACACCTCACGACGAGCTCCCGATCATCAATCGCTTGGTCGCGAGGATTCACGACCGTCGTGAGGGTGTCACCGCAGTTTGTCACACTGCGCACGCGCAAACACAAATGTCAGCGAAAAAGACGGCGCAGCACGACAGTGCAGCGTGTGATCTGGACACAAGCGACGGAGGCACAACTTGTAGAACTTTGGAAAGCTCATCCGAGCCTTTTCGATGTGGCCTAACAAAATGATCACGACCACAACAACCGTGAAAATAGTTGGATCTACACTGCTGCTCAATCACAGCTGCCTGATCAATGTTTTTCATTAGCAATTTAGCAAAGTTGATGGTGGTGGTGTGCGTGTCTGTGTGAGTGAAAGACAGAGAGGGAGAGCGAGCGACAGAATTTCTGTTATAACCTTCATTTTATGGACGCACAGTGTGAGCACTCAGGTCGTATCAGAGCATCGGGCCGTATAGTGTGAGACCCTGCATCGTGACCTATGAACTTCTAACCCCTGCGAGTCAACCGTACAGTTTGAGCAGGAGCTGAATCGCGCGACTGAAAAAAATCGCACAGTGTCTGCCCAGCTTAACAGGTAGTAGAGTCATGTGACTCCACCCCGTCAAGTCTGTAACGTAGCACAGCGTCTTAAAGGGACATGAACATCGCCAACCTGCACATGCCTTTTCTTTTTTTTAAAATACCGAATTTACCGACATGGGCAAAATGACGTCGATGAGAGTCATAAATTTCGGTAACGGTAAATTTTTGATATATCGCCCAGCCCTACCCCACAATCTTCTTCATTACGAAAAATACCACAAATGAGGCAAGAGCCATTGTTGTTTTTTTAAAGACAAGAAATAATGTAGAAAAAAAAAATGCTGTACAATGGCAAGCTTGGGCTGCAGCAGTGATACAGTGTTGGATAGTAAATACAAGAATTTGGTGCAGGACTGAAGAAGGACATTTCCCACATGCTTGATGAATTACAGAGTTTAACAGCAAACAGATAATGCATAAGGGATACTTTAAAATCATGCATACAAAAAAAATGTGTAGTCCCACGCAAGCTCAATACTTTACAGTTACTCCTCTAAAACCAAATGAGGTGCCCAGTGGGTGGCCATTCACGTACTTAATTCAAGTGGTCGGAAGAAAGTACACGCTACTCTAATTTCACTACTAATTATGGTTGTGGAATTGCCAAAGTGGGAGTGAAAAGCATCATGTAGCCAAGGGGCAAATTCTAAAAAACTTGGCAGGATTATTCCAAGGAGGAGATGAAATGATGCTCTTCACAGTGTAGATGTTCTGCTTTTGTGGCAAAAAGAGATCAGTCAACTGCTATCGTGAAAACACTGGTTAAAACACAAACAGGAGGAATCCAAAATGGTAGCGTTGACAGGAAACGAGTAGCTATACAAATAGTGAACACAGCAAATCCATCATCTTTAACCTGTGTGTGGTGACTTTTGAAGATGATGTGCATCTGTTATTATAACTGCAGCAACTGATGCTGCATGCTACACGGCAACTAAAATTGTCATTTGGAGCTGAGATGAGGCTGTAACAGCATCAACCATTTTGCCTGGTGCGATGGCTACAGTGTGTTTGGTGTTAAGTCAGTGAGGAAGGCCGACATCCTTATTGGGTTAGCTGGATTGTCCTCTCTAGGAAGTGAATAAGGGTGAGCTCATATGGACAAACAACTGTAGCCCAAGTGGACCCAACATTACAGCACTGACCAGTATAGTCTGGTACCAGATGAGACTAAGTGTTTGGGACTCCAGTTCCAGATACTTCCCTTGGACTTTCAGGCTGATGAGCACCATCTACCTATTATTCTATATAATTATTCTGATTTTAAAAATGCAATGGCAGTTACCTGTTGGTGGTAAGACTTAACAACTCCCTTGCACTTTCTCTCTCTTTACACACTGAACTGATGTTTGCTGTACATCAATTAAAAGCTAAACATCAAGTTTTCATTGACATTGCAGATCAGAATATACATCAGAACAGACCAGGCACAAAAGCCGGGCCCCTTACTTTTCTTCATCTGTAACTCATCAATTTTGCACATGAACCTTTGAGGGGGGAGTATCAATCACTCCTTCATTCTGTATCACTATTCAGTCAGAACAAACTCTACTGACTCTGAATCCACTCAGACTTAACAGAGCCTGATAAAACAATGACATCTCACTGCATTGTTCTCTGGGAGAATGCAAAAACACCAGTCTGTAAAGATCCACGCACTCTCTATTCCAGGTTCACATTGAAGGCTTCAACTGGCCACTTTAGTGTTTTTATCAAGTCAATATTTAGTGGATAAAAAAAAAAAAAAAAAAAGAACAATGGACATTTTTTTTATGTTGGCGCAAATAAGAGTAATTTCCTTATACTACAGCTGCACAATTATAACTTACTAACAAAGTATCTCTCAAACAATTTATGTTGTAGTCTGGAGTGCTGCTAAGAGATCGTCCAGCTGGCTGGGTGAGGCTCCCTCTTTGGCTGTGTCTGGGCTTTATTAACGGGACAAATAAGCAGGCCCTCCCCCGCTGCTGTACAGCCAGGACTGTCATGGCTGTATGCCTGAGCAACAAGCCAGGGTTAGAGGAGAGAGGACTTGCTGGCCTGGTTAGTCCCGAACAAGCTGTGTAAGGCCTGCTTACAGAGCTGAAAAAGTGGCAATAGGATTTATGCTGTGAACTATTCATGACTCACTGCCCATCTTAGTTTGGACCTGAAACTGCAGAAAAACCTGAGTAAAATCAGTGTCATTTTAAACTTAACCCCAATTTTAGTGCGTCTCATTTCCCAAATGTAGTCAAATGTATTTATGACGGTGAAGCAGGTGAACACCATCCAATCCATTATTCCTGGATCCCAGTTTCGTGACTGAAAGCAGATTCGGCTTTGTATTTCTCTTTAATGACCACTTTGTAAGCAGCATGTCCCCATCACTCTGCTGGAAGACGGATGCAGATGCCTCAATTTGAGCCAAGCCGAGCAGACAGACGGCACACCAGAGCTGGTCATCTGAGCAGACAGGTTGAGTCTTACCAGATGGTGACTTGGAAGGTGCTTCATGCAAGACCTTCGTGAAGCAGACAAAACAAGGCTACACTGATCTTTACAAATATGAACAAGGAAATTGTTGGCCCACATATGATCAGATTGCCCAGACCGGCCTTCCTGTCATTCATTTATGATATGATTCCTGTGTGCCTGGCCTGGCTGGTGAAAACAGAGCAGATGGAGGCAGCAGACTCCACAGATTTGGACTGGGTAACAGATGGATCAAAAGCAGGATGGACAACTTGAACAATGCCACAAAAAACAGGAGAATGATGGGCTTCTCTTCTGGCAATAAAGTCAAAATGTGCAATCTTTAAACAGCCATAATGTGTAGCATACAGGGACTGTGAATGAAATCCCCATCAAAGTAGACAAAGACTGAATGCCCAATTTATGTCAAGCTCTAAACAAGTGTGCATAACACAGTACTGAACGCCTACCCCACAATCCTGAAGGTGAAGTGAAGTCTAATTAGGTGATTACTACTTTTCTCCTCTATGCCTGTATGTGTTCAAATCTGTTTTTTATATGTATAAAAAGGAACTAGTTCACTTGATTGCAGAGTTGCCCAGCTGTAGTTCAATCCGGTCTTTAAGTCTGACATCATTAGCCGTGACTGGGCCCAAACTCCGCTGCAGGTCCCCAAGTCACACAATCACTGCGGCATCACTGAGAGTTAAAAACTGTCTAAATCCTTTCACCTGTAATAAAATGATCAGCGTTGCTGCTCTACCAGGTGTAACAATTAAGTTTACCACCCAGGCATCTATGAAAAACGAATTTATGAAATTTAACGGAGTTAGACGTTAGCAGGAAGTTAGCTCGCTAGATTCCATCTAAATATAATATAGCATGTTCTGACAGAGATTTCCAAAACAAATTAAGACGTACAGCTCTACTGCCATTTCCATAAATGAAGACAGGAAAGTAAACAGCAGTGACATTTGTAGGGTTACTGAAGTTTGGCTAACTGTTATGTAATGATGTGCTACGTGATCACTAGCGACACAGCTATGTTAGCATAATATTAACAGTGAAGCTGGATGAACGCTAACTTTTTTTCCATTCAATAAAAGTTAACGCAAGGGTTCCCGAAGGTTCGGGACAAATCCAATCGTATGGCAGGATACTGTAAACAGACCAAACTTCAGTCGGGAGAATAACTGAGATAATCCATCCACAATACGAGGTTAGTTATTAATACAGTGGGGCAAAAAAGTATTTAGTCAGCCACCGATTGTGCAAGTTCCCCCACTTAAAATGATGACAGAGGTCAGTAATTTGCACCAGAGGTACACTTCAACTGTGAGAGACAGAATGTGAAAAAAAAATCCATGAATTCACATGGTAGGATTTGTAAAGAATTTATTCGTAAATTAGGGTGGAAAATAAGTATTTGGTCACCTCAAACAAGGAAAATCTCTGGCTCTCACAGACCTGTAACGTCTTCTGTAAGACGCTTTTCTGTCCCCCACTCGTTACCTGTATGAATGGCACCTGTTTGAACTCATCATCTGTATAAAAGACACCTGTCCACAGCCTCAAACAGTCAGACTCCAAACTCCGCCATGGCCAAGACCAAAGAGCTTTCGAAGGACACCAGGAAAAGTATTGTAGACCTGCACCAGACTGGGAAGAGTGAATCTACAATAGGCAAGCAGCTTGGTGTGAAAAAATCAACTGTGGGAGCAATCATCAGAAAATGGAAGACATACAAGACCACTGATAATCTCCCTCGATCTGGGGCTCCACGCAAGATCTCATCCCGTGGGGTCAAAATGATCATGAGAACGGTGAGCTTTGATCCCAGAACCACACGGGGGGACCTGGTGAATGACCTGCAGAGAGCTGGGACCAAAGTAACAAAGGTCACCATCAGTAACACACTACAACGGCAGGGAATCAAATCCCGCAGTGCCAGACGTGTTCCGCTGCTGAAGCCAGTGCATGTCCAGGCCCGTCTGAAGTTTGCCAGAGAGCACATGGATGATACAGCAGAGGATTGGGAGAATGTCATGTGGTCAGATGAAACCAAAGTAGAACTTTTTGGTATAAACTCAACTCGTCGTGTTTGGAGGAAGAAGAATACTGAGTTGCATCCCAAGAACACCATACCTACTGTGAAGCATGGGGGTGGAAACATCATGCTATGGGGCTGTTTTTCTGCCAAGGGGACAGGACGACTGATCCGTGTTAAGGACAGAATGAATGGGGCCATGTATCGTGAGATTTTGAGCCAAAACCTCCTTCCATCAGTGAGAACTTTGAAGATGAAACGAGGCTGGGTCTTCCAACATGACAATGATCCAAAACACACCGCCCGGGCAACAAAGGAGTGGCTCCGTAAGAAGCATTTGAAAGTCCTGGAGTGGCCTAGCCAGTCTCCAGACCTCAACCCCATAGAAAATCTGTGGCGGGAGTTGAAAGTCCGTGTTGCTTGGCGACAGCCCCAAAACATCACTGCTCTCGAGAAGATCTGCATGGAGGAATGGGCCAAAATACCAGCTACTGTGTGTGCAAACCTGGTAAAGACCTATAGTAAACGTTTGACCTCTGTTATTGCCAACAAAGGTTATGTTACAAAGTATTGAGTTGTATTTTTGTTATTGACCAAATACTTATTTTCCACCCTGATTTACGAATAAATTCTTTACAAATCCTACCATGTGGATTCATGGATTTTTTTTTTCACATTCTGTCTCTCACAGTTGAAGTGTACCTCTGGTGCAAATTACTGACCTCTGTCATCATTTTAGGTGGGGGAACTTGCACAATCGGTGGCTGACTAAATACTTTTTTGCCCCACTGTATACTGCTGCATGGCCTGGGCTGGAATTACATCGTAAGGTTTTAAAAACTGAGCTTTAAAATGATTAGCGGTAATAAAAACCGAGAGAGGCCGACAGTGATCACTGACTGTTTTTAGGGGCTTGTTGAGATTAAATAGAACAAGATACAAAGCATTAAAACATGTAAAAAAAACAAAACAAAAAAGCCTTATTAAACGAGTAGTTTGGGCCCGGAAGCAGGATTTATCACGTCATCACTTAAAGGCCGGATACAGTAAACTTGTGGGATACACCATCAGTGTGACATGTTTAAATTGGTCAGCTTGCTGAAGGTTGACAGCAGCCGTCCCACTTTCTGTCCCGGTGAGGGCTAGGGCTGCCACAAACGATTATTTTGATAGTCGACTAGTCACCGATTATTTATGCGATTAGTCGACTAATCAGATCATCATCCACTGGACGTAAAACTACAGCTTATTGCACCAGCAGCATCTGCTCTTATATAACTATCATTAGCTTACAGCTTTAAGCTTTTAAGGTGCTAACTAAAAATAAAGACAAGATGATAGTTTATTGAATTTTAATGAAATTTGCAGATTGTTTCGGTGAAGATTAATAAACTCCTTGCTATCTAAAATATAACAGGACAACGGAGTATATTCTGGAACATCTCACACTTCTGATAATCAGCTGTCTGCTTGACGTTTATTCAGCTGTGTAAAAACTATAACTTTAATCTCAGCCAAACCGATTTACTCAGGAACAAATAAAATACTAAAAAAAAAAAAAAAAAAAAAAAAAAAAAAAAAAAAAAAAAAAAAAAAAAAAAAAAAAAAGCCAAACAACAACATTTTTAATTTATCTAAGTGACTCATATATGTTTAACCTGAGCAGTGAAAGACAGCGGTGGGTTTGAAAATGATTTGCCGGGAGTCCGATGTTCTCACGGGCTCTAGTGAACCTTGCCCCTGGCTAGCTATCGAGCTAGTGGGTAACAGACGTCTCTGAAAACGTCGGAGCGCTTTTGAAAATATGTGGTGTCTTGATAAACTGAGCAGATATTTCAGGTTTATACAGTTACGTTCTCGCCTGAAAATATGTTAAACGTTTATTTTGTGACCCAGAAAGAATAATAAGAGTAATATTAAAACTAACTAGCTGCCGCCATTGTTGGAAACTGAGCTGGGCCGCGCTATGAATTCTGGGACACAGCTGCTTCTTCTTCTTCTTATTCGGGGTTTAACGGCAGCTGGCATCCTTGTACATGCAGTGCTGCCATCTTCTGTTTCAGTCCGTTATTACACTCTTAAATCCTGCTACTTATTCCTGCGTCTTTTGGGATCTTACAAAGCTTCAAACGACGCGTCGACTATTAAATCAGTCGTCGACGATTTTGATAGTCGACGTAATCGTGACTAGTCGACAAATCGTGGCAGCCCTAGTGAGGGCATAGTGTGTGAGTGTGTGTATTTATTGTGTACTACCTGTGAGGTCAGTACACAAACCGACACATGCCGTGGCTTGGCTGAGGCATGGGACTGGGACAGATACATGAAAATGTGTTTGGTGCATTGAGATGGGTTTTTACTCTGTGACAGCGATCTTTGACAGCCAAAGTGCATCATTCACATTAATCTATGGGAAGAGTATGTATGCGGCGAGTGAGACATGACCTGCATGAGAAGCACAGCGCGGTCTAATAAAAGGACGCAGGCTGATATCAAAACAGACATGACAGTTTGAAACTGTGGCTATGGGTCAGCACACTAGCCATTCCTCCCGTGCTTGAGGCTACCTTGACTCACTGCAGTTCACAGCTGATACATGTTGATGCTAAAAAAGAAAAATATCATCTCAGATCAGGTTTTCAGATGAACTTTCCAAATGTTGCCACAATCTCTATCTGTGCCATCTGAAAATCCTTAACTTCCTGAAATTATGTTTCACAGAAATATTCCACAGGCTCTTACACTAATAGCAGTGCACTTATGTTTTGCTGTCACAAAATCTAACAAAAAAAAAAAAATCTGTGGCTTTGCAGCACTCAGTCTGGTACCAGCAAAGTACAAGCAAAACGAGTAATGAAGTTCAGTCCTAAGAAAGAGCGTGTGTGCTCAGTAGGGATGCCACGATTAGTCGACTAGTCACGATTATGTCAACTATCAAAATCGTCGACGACTGATTTAATAGTCGACGCGTCGTTTGAAGCTTTGTAAGATCACAAAAGACGCAGGAATAAGTAGTAGGATTTAAGAGTGTAATAACGGACTGAAACAGAAGATGGCAGCACTGCAAGTACAAGGATGCCAGCTGCCGTTAAACCCCGAAGAAGAAGAAGCTGTGTCCCAGAATTCTTAGCGCGGCCCAGCTCAGTTTCCAACAATGGCGGCAGCTAGTTAGTTTTAATATTACTCTTATTATTCTTTCTGGGTCACAAAATAAACGTTTAACATATTTTCAGGCGAGAACGTAACTGTATAAACCTGAAATATCTGCTCAGTTTATCAAGACACCACATATTTTCAAAAGCGCTCCGACGTTTTCAGAGACGTCTGTTACCCACTAGCTCGATAGCTAGCCAGGGGCAAGGTTCACTAGAGCCCGTGAGAACATCGGACTCCCGGCAAATCATTTTCAAACCCACCGCTGTCTTTCACTGCTCAGGTTAAACATATACAAGTCACTTAGATAACTTACAAATGTTATTGTTTGGCTTTTTTAGTATTTTATTTGTTCCTGAGTAAATCGGTTTGGCTGAGATTAAAGTTATAGTTTTTACTAGAGATGGACTGATCCGATATTACGTATCGGTATCGGTCCGATACTGGCGTAAATTACTGGATCGGATATCGGAGAGAAATAAAAAATGTAATCGATCCATTAAATATCAAAAAAAAAAGCACCTCACAAAACTTGCGAAACGGCGTAACTCGGCTCATAACCGTAGCACTCGGAGCAGTATGCCTCACGTGATAGAGCGGCTGTGTGCATTTGTAGCCTCGCTACCAATCCGGCATTTCATCTTCGAGGAAGTTATCCCAGAGAGAAGTAAAGCAAGTGTGTAAGTTCATCTCTGAATGTTTGTAAAGCATTCCCATGTTAAGCTTAACAATCGATATATGGAGCGACTGCCTCTCTCTCTCTCGTGCTGGTACTTCAGTCGTGAAAATGCTTAATGATCAGCTGATCGGCTTTTCTGTCGCGAGTCCGTCTCTCTTCTTTGTTTTTTTGCCCACTTCGCACCAGAAAGAGGAAACCAGCAGCTGAACAACAGCAGCACGTTTAGGCTTGATAAGCTGTTGTTAGAATTTATTTAATATTACTTTCTACACCAGGATCCTTTTCTACGTAGCTGACGGCTGGTAACTGTGCAGGGGCGGATCTAGCAAAGTTTAGCCAGGGGGGCCAATAGGGCATTAACAGGGAAAAGGGGGCACAAAGACATACTTTTCTTTCTTATTCTCATTTAAAATGTCTAATAAATAAAAGCTTTTAGTAAATAATTATCTGAATCTTAAACCCAAAGTTTTAATCTGATGTAAAATGTATAGAATTCCATTACTGTATATAGTAACTATTAAGTCCAATATACCCTAGTAAGCTATAGTACTTTTTCCTTTGGAAAGATACCATCTGTGCAGTCTGCAATTCTGTTGAAGAAAGATGTTGAATCTATTTAATTATTGTAGAAAAATATTTTTTTTCTGTGTGTTTTTTTCACACTGCATCAAATTAAAGTTGATTACGTTGATCAAGCATCATGAGGTGGAGGGTGGTTCCCTATTTTTTATTTATTTTTTTTTTTTGCTGGGAGTTTGCAACCCTATTAGTTAGGTTGCTTAATATTTCTGCTAAGTACTCTTTAAAATACCAGAATAGGGAGGATGGTGTAGGTTTAAGTTTATTAGATTGATCAGTGTTGCTGAACTATGAAATATTTTGGGTGCAGTGTATTTTTTATTTTTTTTTTTAAAACAGAATAGCTTTAGTGTTGTTGTTTATTTAAACTTGAGTATGAACTTATACAAAATGCAGCAAGACATTAAAAAAACAGTTTTATTAATTAAGAAACACACTGTATCGGATTTGTATCGGCAGATATCCAAATTTATGATATCGGTATCGGACATAAAAAAGTGGAATCGTGCCATCTCTAGTTTTTACACAGCTGAATAAACATCAAGCAGACAATTCATTATCAGAAGTGTGAGATGCTCGAGAATATACTCCGGTGTCCCGTTATATTTTAGATATCAAGGAGTTTATTAAACTTCACCAAAACAATCTGCAAATTTCATTAAAATTTAAGAAACTATCATCTTGGCTTTATTTTTAGTTAGCACATACCGTGAACACTTAAAGCTGTAAGCTAATGATAGTTATATAAGAGCAGATGCATGCTGGTGCAATAAGCTGTACATTTTACATCCAATGGATGCATGATCTGAATAGTCGACTAATCGCAAAAATAATCGATGACTAGTCGACTATCAAAATAATCGTTTGTGGCAGCTTGTTACGTTCCCCTGAGGGGTCTAGGCGGCTAGAGCTGTAACACAGCCCTAGTGCTCAGTCAACTTTCCTGGGATAAAAGAAAAAGACGGGGGGGGGGGGGGGGGGGGAATCAGTTCACGTCAAAGAGTTCACAGCCTGCATGTCTCTAGTCACCTGAGTCAGAGGAAGGGCAGCGAAGACATGAATCAGTAACAATCAATGTAGAGAGGAGGTCCATCGCAGAGAACAATGTGCAGAGAGATGCTTTTCTTGTGGCTCTTATGGAGCTTACTGTCAGAGCAATTGATAAAAATCAATTCCATTTATGACAGCTGACATACATCTGGTAAGGATCCACTGTTATTAAGAAATTAAAGCAAATAATACCAACAAAATAAACAACAAGCATGTCATAAATTATCAGAAACTGCCATGAGCAGGTGAAATGTCTGATACAAAAAATTACAAACATTTTAGAAAACCACTTGAAACTTTTAGAACTAATATGGATACAGCCGGAGGGCCGAGAGAGGCCAAAGAAAAACTAGAGTGTGGACAGAAACAGACAAGAGACAGAGAGAAAAACAGTGCAAAGAGAGTAAAAGTGAGAGTCAGAAGAAGAAAAAAAAGAAAGAAAAAAAAGAGTAATCAGAAAGGGGGGTGCAAAGAGAAAAGAGCAGTCCATCCAGTGGGAGAGTAATTAGCAGGCTGAGAGTTTACAGGAAGAACCCTGTGAACTACGACACTTTATTCCCACATATCCTCAGCTGAACTCCTCCTCAAAACAGAGAGAAAGGGAGGAGGGGAAAAAGCAGATCTCTTTGGCGAGAGCACTGTGCATAAATATGGGGAGCATGAGCGTAGGCCATGTAGGAGAAAGCACAGCCCTGGGGGAGGGCTGTGCTGGGATCAGGGAGCCCTGACTCCTGGAGCAAAACAAGAGGAGGAAGAGGAGGAGGGGGTGAAAATGTAGGAGCAGTATAGTGCAATTAGGCTGCACCAGCATGCAATGCTTAATAAAGAAAAAAAAGTTATGCAACAGAGGAGAATTGAAATCCAATTAAAACCTGGCTTCACTGCACACAATCAATCATAGAGCAGAGAATTTATATTTATTTTTCCACTCATGTTCCCTGTCAAAGCAGCTACCCCACACCCCACTTCCACAATGAGAGGTGCAAAAACTACAAGAAAAACTTTTATTTGTCTGTTCTGTAGTCTTAACTAGACATGTGATGTTGATTACTGATACATATTTTGTATTTGACTCTTGCTTTTTGTTTTGGGTTTCTTTACGTAAAGCATGAAGTCCAAGTAAAGCCCACTGACCCCTCTCAATTAGCTCCTGCCAATTTAGATCTCCACCACTTTATGCTCAAGCAAGCGTGTGAGGCAACGAGATGAAAAGAGGTGGTGGCTGTTGAAGGGAGAGTGAGATTTAAAGTTGTGTGTGTGAAGCTTTGAGTTCCGGAGGACAATGGAAAGGGGATGGGAGAGTTGACAGGGTGAGAGAAAAGGCCAAACTTGCTCTGGTTGTAAACACTGCCTCCGTGTGTGAGGTGAAGCGGCTCTCCCTCAGCGCCACTCCAGGACAATCTGAGAGCAGAGAGAGAGGAGGTGGGAAGGACAGCGGGCAGAAATGAGAGGAAACGCTGATGTGATTCAGGCAGAGAGTGAAAACCCTCGAAATTAGGAGAGCACATCGAGGAAAACAAAAGAATGTAAGGGGCAGCAGTAGAGGGAGGAGGAGGAGAGCAAGAGGACAACAGAGAGTCAGGAACCATGACAAGTGGAGGGGAAATCCTCAGAGCGCCTGCAGCTATCAGGACACACATGGAAAGATATTCTCATTCTCTCACACACACACACACACACACACACACACACGCGCAAAACATAACAGCAAGCACAACTCTTTGAAGGTGAACACAAAGACAGTTGGGTTGCAGCCACTATATGCAACTATTTAACACAACTCTAAACGAAGAGTGAATCATTAGGGGATATCTACTATGTAAGGACCTACGTGTTGCATTTTACAGGCTGAAAGAAATAGTCAGGTGCAGTTTTTGGCTTTTTGACCTGAAACCATCTTTACATGAATTACATGTGAAATACTCAGCCTGCATAGAGTGTGCAGGAGGAAGCATACGCTACACCCACTATGTTGCTGTTAAACAATGGGTGTAGTGGGATGGACACAAATGGCCATTATGGGGACTTTGTACTAGAAAGCTGACAAGTTAAAGACCATTTAATGTGTGCTTTGACATTTGCATTCTCACATAGAACTCCACCAGGTGACGTTTAGAAAAGTTCAGACCTGTAGTAACTGTGAGGAAATGGCTTTATGGTGACAAGAAGGCTTCTGAACGCTGCACAGCAGTCTCTCGTCCTACTGACAGCCCAAAAGAATGTGATTCCTCCTAAACCAGTGTGTCACTTTTTGCTTTCCACAAAAGGTTGAACTAATTAGGATCGAGAACATTTAGAGATCTCATTCAGTATATTTTGGGACTTTAGACTACATCGCCACCTACCTTCTAAACACGTAAACGTAAAACGGCAAAGTGTTGTTCTAGAAACAAGTCTTGTTATTCAGCAGAAGTCATGTCAGGCACTTTGGCTACGTTCACACTGCAGGCGAAAGCGCATTAAATCCGACTTTTTTGACCCTATGCGACCCATATCCAATCATGGTATGACAGTTTGAACAGCACAAATCTATTTGATATTTTCAAATCCGACCTAAGTCACTTTCGTATGTGGTGCTGAATCCGATACATATCTGATGTTTTAGAAAGCGACTGCTGTTAGAATGGTCATTGAATCAGTCTTTTACGTCACTGACACAAGACAGACGCCAATTATCTGCGCCGGAGAAGACAAACGAGAAAGCATGGTGGCCATTGTTAAAGCACGGGCGTTTGCTGTCACATTTTATTTGTAGTGTGAAAAACCAGACAAAAAAAAAAAAAAAAAAAAAAAAAAATCGGATTTGATCAAAAAAATCGGAATTGAGCATTAAAACCTGCAGTGTGAACATAGCCTTATTTGGACAATCGTTTCGAAACGTCCACTACCAAAACTCATGCACAGAACTGCAGGTCAAATCTCATTTAAAAATAAAAACCAACAGTTTCAGAAACGTCTGCTGACTCATGCAGGCTTTTTTCCCCGTTTTAAATTATATGCCTTTCACCATCTTTGCTGTTGTGGAGTTCGACCAAAGACTTCAGTGCAGGTTTCTTAAAATGCCGTGTCTCTCTTCTAACATTCTTGCTGTTAATCTTATTTGGGCTGTGGTCAGCTTATGCAGCTGAACACTGCAGCTGCACAACCCCTGTGTGTGTCCAGAGAGGCTCACTTATCAAAAGGGCAGCAATCTCAAACCAGACAACTGAAATGATTTCCAAGCACTGCCTGCCCTTAAACCTCACTCATTTATATCCAGTGTAATGAATAGGGTGAAAAATGTATTGATTACTGAAGAAAAAGAAAAATTCAGACAGCGGATGAATTGAGGGCTGCACCAAGTCGTAGTATATGATCAATTTTGACTATTTTGAATGGTTTTAAACATGCAAAGCTACTTTAATAGACTAATAATAAAAATGTTGCAGCTGGATATGACGAGTTTAACAAAACAATAAAATATGAAAAGAAATCAAAATGAGACTCCATTTCAGGGAAATGGGAGAAATCCTATAAACAGTCGGATTACAGTAGGGCTGAACGATATATCGCATTTGCGATAATATCGCGACATGATCAAGTGCAATTTTCTAACCGCAAAGGCTGCGATTATACTGCGATTATAAGGCTGTCCAAATTACTACCATATCCCAGAATTCATAGCGCGGCCCAGCCAAACTCCAGTTTCCAGCAATGGCGGCCGCTACTAAGTTTTAAAATTACTCATACTAATCTTTCTGGGTCACAAAATAAACTTTTAACATATTTTCAGGCGAGAAAGTAGTTGTGTAAACATCAAATATCTGCTCGGTTTATCAAGATATCCCATATTTGCAAAAGTGCTTCGACGTTTTCAGAGGCGTCTGCTACCCACCAGCTCGACAGCTAGCCGGGAGCTCGAGGGTTACTGATGCGGCCGAGAACGGCACAACTCCCGGCACATCATTTTCAGATCACCGCGGAGTTTCGCTGCTCGGGTTAAACGTGATATATAAGTCACTTAGACACCTAAAAATGTTATTGTTGGGCTTTTTTCAGTGTTTTGTTTGTTCGTGAGTAAATCGGTTTGGCTGAGATTAAAGTTATTAGATTAGATAAAATAAAACTTTATTAATCCCCCGGGTGGGTTCCTCCTTTGTTTTCACACAGCTGACTAAACGTCAAACAGAAAACTTATTAAACAGAAGTATGAGACAGTCGAGAATTTACACCAGTGTCTGGTTATATTTTAGATAGCAAGAAGCAGACGGCCGAGTTTATTAAACTCCACCGAGACAGCGGTGACGCTAATCAGAACTAGCCTTCTGATTAGCTAATCAGAAGGCTAGACCGTCCAATTTCACGCCTTTAAACTTTAAAGGCGTGTTTGTGTGTGTGTTTATACAATTGCTATTATGTTTGCACTTTATGTGTAATGTTACTGACTGCAGAGATCAGTAAGATGTGTGTATTTTTTATTTATTAGTTTTATTTATTTAATATTATTTTTTAATTGAATGACTGTCTAGTAGTTCACAGATGTCGAAAAACTGAGTGTGGTAAAGCCACTGATTTTTTTTATGTATATTTCTGCAATCTGCACATTGTACTGACTTTCATTTTAATGTTTACACCAGGGTTCCTTGTCAGCACTTTATGCTCAGATGTTTGTAAGCTAAAAATAAACTATTGTGTATGTTAAAATATACTGTTGTGATTGAAGAAGTTAAATAAAAATGTCAGTCATCAATTCATGCATCACCTCATGTCATCATAACAGAGGTCTGTCTTCCAGGAAAGAACAGTTTAAAATTAATGTAATATAGTATTGGCCATACTATATGATGTATTGCTTGTCTTTGTTTAATAATACAGAAGACAAAGACCTTAAAAAATAATCGCATATCGCATCGCAATCGCAATATTGGGGCAAAAAAATCGCAATTAGATTATTTTCCATAATCATTCAGCCCTAGATTACAGCGAGAACTGCAGAGAGATGCTACAGATTTCATAATGAGTCTGGGGAGAACTGGCTAGAGCCCAGTGGTTGCCACGGTGCTAGAGGATGCTGTTTGCGTGTGTCCAGAGCAGCTCGGTTATCAGAGGGCAGCAATCTCTCGCCAGACAACTGGAGTGATTTCCAAGCGCTGCTTGCCCTCCTTTTCTCAGCTCTGACGAAATTTGATATTCACAGCATGTCTTGCTCTTGCCACACATCACGAGAAGCAGGGACGGCAGCTCAGCTGCTGCATTGGGCGAGCAAGGCTCATAAATGCCTATTCTCTCTCTTTCCTCCCCTCTCTTCCTCTCAGCGCCATCCCCCTCTCCTCCCACTCGCTCGACATACACAGGGACAGCCATAACGACACATGCAAACACACCAAATTGCAGCTGAGCTATTGCTATGATGGCAACAGATTACAGTCAGAGAACAGAGAGCAGGTCTAGACACAAAACCTTTTGTTCCTCGAGGAACTAAGTTCTCAGATGGGAGGCTGTGTGTGTCTGCCACAAATGCAGAACCACCTCACAAACTGGAGACACTCAGCATGCACTTAGAAAGAGTTGATGACCAGTTAAACAACAGCAACCAGAATGTTGTCTAGTCACACAGAGACAGGGCTCAGTCACATTGCAAACACACATGCCCTTACATATGTACATACAAGCTAGGCTATTTTTAGAGCTTGGCTTGCAAAACGTCCCTCCCCCCTCCCCTTTTTAATAAGCCTGCCCTCAAAATGACTGTGCAGTGCTATGGAATTAAAAATTGATCAAAAAGAACCCTTTCAGTTGGAGCTGTGCAGTTGTGTATGAAAAAGACTGCAAGACTGGTTTTTGTTTTTGTTTGCTCAGTGTTGTTTGTTCAGTGAGTGGCCACCAGTGGATGGATATCAGCTGAATAGATAAAGCTGCATTAAGTCGTAGCATTTGCACATTTCACAGAACCGTTTTTATATATGTAAACACAAGAATTAATTCACATTAGCTAACTGAATGGCTCAAGGTTTTGCCTTAAAATTTCCTGGTGTTTAAGATCAGGGTAAACTTGGTCTTGTCTGTCGGCACATAAGAGTGGCTGTAAAAAACAAACAAACAAAAAAGCCCAAATGTACAAACTCTAAATCTGTTGGAAACACTGAATTGAATCCAGTCTGAGTTGTATAAAAACTAGCATCAACCAAAACAACACAATTGGCTTACTGACATTGCAGAAGAATTTAGTTGTTTATATCCTTCCATCCCATCTCACTGGACCCGATCTAGGACTCTTGGCAGAGAAGTATACTGCATTACGTGATCCCAAAGCCAAACTATAATTCAATTACTACAGACAAACAGACAAAAAAAAAATCCTGTAAATTCTATCACTGAACAGAAGGTGTAATAAGAAAGCTTACACGCTGAAGCAACAGGAGGCTACTCCACCCCGAGCTGCAGATATACCCATCGCTACTGGTACAAACTTATCTGCTTTATTTGACTTTGTAAGTGCACGTGCGTACACCCAACCAACACACACATACGCACGCCTCATTAATATCAATGCTGAATGGCATAGCATGGTAGGTTCAAAGCATTCCTCCCTCCCCCCACCAGCAGTGATTCAAGCTTTCTTCGGCCTGCCAAATTCTTTCACTCTTTTTCAACAAGGTCTTAATCTGCCTTGAAATGCTGCAGAGTTCTCTTGCAGTAGTGCCAGTGGCCCTGAGGGAACACAGAGTGGGAAGTCTCCCACTCTCACAGGCTGGGTGCACAAAGCAGGGCCCACCCTCTCTCTCCCTCCCCTCCTTTGAGGGGACAATGGTGCAGGGAAAGAGGAAGAGACCGACGCTGAACCGAGGGCCTAAAATGACCCAACAACACGTGCCAACGTGGTCCCTTTTCAGACCACACAGAACCACATTAAAGAAACGACCTGCTTTGAAAAAGAAGACATGGTGCCATACTGAAGAACTTGCCCTTCTTTTGCACTTTACATTAAATGTTGTTTTTTCTTTCTCCATAGAGCCAAACTGAGAGGCGACGACTGCCTGTGAGCCTACCTCTCCTGCCTCTCTAGTAGGTATCCATCTCGTCACAGAGCTAAATCACATTACCTCGCTGGCAAAGCCATCTGGCAGCTTGTGCAGCTACAGAAAAACAACAACAGCAGCACCACCAAGGCCTCGCACTGTCACAGCCTGCGTGCCCTACTGACTTGGACAACAGACAGGCCGAGTGTTCTGATAAGAAATCAGATTGAAGAAAAAAAATTGCTAAAACACCTTTACAGAGAGCACAACAAACAGGGAAATGCACAGAAAGACATTTTTACTTGGTGCTGACTGCTTGCCTTTACAATTTTAACAATCTGTGCTGCAGATGTGCTAATATTCTATAACTTACAAAAATCAAACATGAGACAATTGGAATAAAGTGATTACTTCTTAGCTTTCCTTATTGCTAAGAAGCCATCTTTTTGGCTTGTATAAATCATACATGGGTCTCCCCCGACATAACAGCAAGCTTCCTGCAATTTAGAAGCACATTATCTTTCCATATCTCTCTTTTAGTTGAATTACAGAGAACCTCCTTAAAACGTTGCTCAAATAATGCATGCTGTAATGGTACAGCCCTTGTCAGGAATGTTAGAAGGCAGTCAACATGTGTGTATTCCATCTGTGTTAACTTTGGCAGTGCTGCTGGCTTCACTGGTTAGAGAATGAGAGGAGACAGCAAAACAAAGCTTTCCAAGTGCTTACTGTACTGCTGCATACATGTCTGTGGGAATGACACTGAGTTACAGTGGCAGCCGAGCAGGTGCTTTAAACTCACCGTGAAGGAGCACACGCTGAAGATAGATTCTTTTCAGTGGATCGATGCAGCATTGTGAAAAGAATATTAGGGGGAGGGGTGGCAGGGTCAGACTTGAACAATAGGAACTACAGTACTGATCTAACCTGTGGGGCGAAAAAGAGATATCCAGCAGCTCTGGGTGTTAATGTAAAGTCACCTCTACTACCTCAGCATGAATCGAGGTGAAAGGGAACAGAATGTGTTGGGGACAAAGTATGCTGCAGTGTCAGGCTTGTGCCCTCGACAGTGATGAGTTCGGTTACCCACAGAGAAGCCGGAGGGAGCTATTACAGCCATCAATCAGGTTGTCGCAGCAGCAGCAACAGCAGCAAGGACACTGAGGGAGCCTCTGTACACTCACAGCTCCTTCAAGACAAAAGCAGACCAAGCTGAGGAAACCCCTCATCCAGATCCTCACCAACTGAACCACTCACTGCAAGTCACACCTCGACTTTCTCTTCTCCATATTCCCTGTCTTGTTGCTCTACTGTCCTGCCAATCAAGGCACAAAAACCACCGCCTGTCACCGTGTAGTCACGACTGACTGCGGCTGGTTACTACAACTACTCTGATAATCTTTGTCGAGTTCCAAGTACACTGCAAAGAATTTCAACCCCAGGGGCATTTCAGATGTTTACTACTCTGAAGTGAATGCTTGGAACTTTCTTTGGTTAATTAAGTTGCATGAATTGTATTTGTTTAGTGTTTTCTGGAATCACATAGAAATTAAAGGCTGACACAGCATCGTGGTCGTGTTACATTCATAACCATAAAACAGTTATTTTGGTCAATTTAATGTGTGAGCCATATGCTGGATTAGATGCGGTGCCTTCCACTTATTGAGCATTTTAAAAAAATTAAAAGGATCTGGAAAATTGCCAAATGTGAATTACACTCGAGCAGTAACACATCACAAAGTTGAATGACTTCATCACCTCTGGCTAGATGTTCCTCATTAGCTGCATCTATCCAGCCTTTCTGTCTGTATTCCACCACAAAGACCAGCTGTGGTACTCTGGCATTCAGACAGAGACAAACTCTCCTCCGTATCCATATGTGACGCTCACAGGCCTATGTGAACTGGAGTCAGAGGACTTTGCCTAGGGCTGTGCGATATGACGAAAATCTTATATCCCGATAACGATATAAATAACAAAAATTTAACATTTTCTGTAAAATCTGTGAATCTCAGGCACCTCGTCTTGAGTGAAGCGTTTCCAGCTGGGCGTCGTGTACCTGGAGTCGAGTGTTTTAACCAATGCATGAAACTATACATTTTTAGACATAAGTTGTAACAGCCGCCGTTTTCTTTGTGAGTATTTATAACACGGCGTGATGCAGGGAAAAGCCTGTTCTAATGTTTGAGTCTAAGGTTTATTTTTTAGCACATGACGGCTCTTTTTTGCTTCTCATCCATAAATACTCCGCATACTCTTTCACGTGATTCAGTTTATTTTGAAAAGTCCCAACAGGATCTTGAGCTTTATTGTGAAAGGTTTATGTGGAAAATAAACAAGCGGACACGCGATGGTTTTACCGTCGTTGTTGCTAATGACAACGCATAAAAACAACCGCCTGCCCGTCCATATTTTGGTTATATTAAATACAAGAGAAAGAGAGAACTTTAAGAAATTAATATAGCCACTACAGTGACCATCAAAACGATGAAAAAAAAATATTGCCGTAAACAGTTTATTTTGCGACACCACGAATTAAACGATAGATGTTTTTATATCGTCATCAGATATATATCGTTATATCGAACAGCCTTAACTTTGCCTGTTTACTTATTAAAGCTCTTCATCGTGGCTCCCCTGGCTGCTGGTTAAGTCCCTCTGAAACCAGACAGCACACCCCAGAGAGGATGTCAGTAGGCCGCTTCAATGGAGATGTTACAAAAATGGTAGTACTACCAGCAGACCATGAGTACAGAGCGACTGCTAGTGTGGTGACTTGCCTCTGGAGTGAACTGGAAATGTGCTACAACTAATGTGCATGTGCACTAGGGCTGCCACGATTTGTCGACTAGTCACGATTACGTCGACTATCAAAATCGTCGACGACTGATTTAATAGTCGACGCGTCGTTTGAAACTTTGTACGATCACAAAAGACGCAGGAATAAGTGGCAGGATTTAAGAGTGTAATAACGGACTGAAACAGAAGATGGCAGCATTGCATGTACAAGGATGTCAGCTACCGTTAAACCCCGAAGAAGAAGAAGCAGCTGTGTCCCAGAATTCATAGCGCGGCCCAGCGCAGTTTACAACAATGGCGGCAGCTAGTTAGTTTTAATGTTACTCTTATTATTCTTTCTGGGTCACAAAATAAACGTTTAACATATTTTCAGGCGAGAATGTAGCTGTGTAAACTTCAAATATCTGCTCAGTTTATCAGGACACCACATATTTTCAAAAGCGCTCCGACGTTTTCGGAGACGTCTGTTACCCACTAGCTCGTTAGCGAGCCGGGGGTTAGGCTCACTAGCGCCGTGAGAACACCGGACTCCCCGCAAATCGTTTTCAAACCCACCGCCGTCTTTCGCTACTCAGGTTAAATATATATGAGTCACTTAGATAACTTAAAATGTTATTGTTTGGCTTTTTTTTTTAGTATTTTATTTGTTCCTGAGTAAATCAGTTTGTCTGAGATTAAAGTTATAGTTTTTACACAGCTGAATAAACGTCAAGCAGACAGCTGATTATCAGAAGTGTGAGATGCTCCAGAATATACTCCAGTGTCCTGTTATATTTTAGATAGCAAGGAGTTTATTAAACTTCACTGAAACAATCTGCAAATTTCATTAAAATTGAATAAACTATCATCTTGTCTTTATTTTTAGTTAGCACAGACCTTAAACACTTAAAGCTGTAAGCTAATGATAGTTATATAAGAGCAGATGCTGCTGGTGCAATAAGCTGTAGTTTTACGTCTAATGGATGATGATCTGATTAGTCGACTAATCGCAAAAATAATCGGTGACTAGTCGACTATCAAAATAATCGTTTGTGGCAGCCCTAATGTGCACACAAACAAACACACACATTCGTTAGTATACGAGAGACATTTTCCAACAACTGTTAAATCATCTACAACCATAGATGGACAGATATGGAACAATTATAAATGCAAATCTGTCCTCAGAGAAGTTAGTCCTGGTTACAGCCCTAGCAGTGAGTTAAGAGTGAAAGCCAATGAAACAAACACAGGAGGCTGGGCTTTGTCACTTCATATCAAGGGCAGGCATGGAGCAAATCTTTGGAAACAGTCACATTCACTTCAATAAAGAATGACACGGGGGGGGGGGGGGGGGGGGGGGGGGGGGGGGGAGTCCTGAGTATTGTGATTATGAAGTCAATGTTGTGGAAACATTTGACGTCAGATACGCGATCAGAAGAGTCAATAAGTCAAACCAAAATATATAACTTCTAAAAGCATTAGTCATTAGGGGTGGGGGAAAAAATCGATACTGTGTAGTATCGTGATATTTTGTTTGCTAATAATGTAGCGATACAGGGACAGCAGAAATCGATATTTTGTTACAAAAAAAGTTTTTGTGGACTGGAACTCTGACTTCAGAGCATGTTGATCCTTTTTCTGAGCAAGAATCCTGACATTCCTTCACTGTCCAAATGTGTTTAACTTGTTTTTTGGCAGCAATAAACATGACAGTTTACTTATTTTAATTTAAGACATGTTTTATTTTAATTAAGTTTAAAACTTTTTTATTTAATGTAAAATTATATTTTATTTTAATTTACTTTCAAGTTCTTCAGTTGCTGAATGGGCTGCATAGTTTTCATAAATTGCATAGTTCAGAATAGCTATAATTGTACCAGATGGTTGCATTCAGTTAAGTTGGACTAGACTGTAATACAAACCGTTCAGTTTGTCAACAATAAAACTGATTGAAATGAGAGAAAGACTGAGTGTGAGACTTTGATATTAGATAAAATGAATATTGATAAAGTTTACCTTTATGTACAGAATCTGAATATCGCAAAATATTTAAAAAATTGCAATAATATCGTATCGTGGGATGTATGGTGATTCCCACCTCTATTAGTCATACAGGATTTATAGATTAAAAATAATAACATACCTTTTTCTTAAAACATTAAGTCACTGTACATGCTCTCCAAACATACTGGTAAAAAGTAACTGCCAGTACTGCTAAAAAAAAAAAAAAAACCAAAAAACCCAAACACCTCCTTTGTCCTCTGCATGTAGAACATCAAGTATTTAATTGATTTTCAAATGAACAGTAACTCTGTGTCCCCACATCGAAAATACTCTAAAATGTTTCTTCCTCTATTGAAGATTCAAAAAAACCCTGACAAGAAGCCGGGCCTCATCTGAAGGGAAGGAAGAAAAAAAAAAAACATCACAGGAGGAGGATTAGTGCAGAGCAGCCTTCGGTCTTCTTTTGTGTTTCTACTCTATCACTATGGTAAACCTGCACTTAAACTTAAACAAAAGTGTAAAATCAGTGGGGGAAAAGAACGAAAGGCAACTCCAGAGAAAACCTGTCAACAACTAAACATCTTAATCATACGATAAGTGAACCCTGGTTCGACAGAAAGACAGGAGAGTAAACAGTAAAGGGAACAATGACCTTCTGTTTAATGAGCCAGTCTCCTTTCTAGTCTGCCTATTATCCTATTAATGGATCAGGAGGAATTCCTTCAGATGGTATTAAGGGTTCCCCTGGAGAGTGCTAAACCTGGGAAGGAAAGGGCCAGAGTAGAAAAAGAGGCCCTCATTTTTACCACCCTCTGGGCTTCAATGCTTGGCCCTCTCATTCAGGTCAATTGGTCATGCACTTTCTCCCCCTCTCCGCTCTCATGCGTACCCAACAAACACTCTAGTGTACACATCCAAGCGATGAACCAAAACAGCGTGCCTCCTGTTGCCACGAGGACCAGGCCCCGTCAGCGTATCTAGATCTAGCTTGTCAGCTTCAAGCCTGGAGATGCATGCCCTTAAAAGGTTTCCGGCACCTCAACAGCACCAATAACTTTTATAACGAAAGGATTCCTTGTATTGTCTTCCTCTTGAGCTAAACCAAAGATGGGCATGCATGTACAGTATGTGTGCTGCAGAGGCAGGACAGTCTCTGAATGCTAACAAAGAGTGGGGAGGGGGAAAAAAGCAGGAAACTTGGCATCAAATTACACAGTGGGAGTGTGCGTTGCTTAGGTCAGGGAAGGACAGGAAATATGAGGCCTGGGGTTGTGGAAAGAGCCACGTGGTGTGGATGCGCTGTTGACCGCTTACACCAGAGTAAACACGCTAATGATAAAGGCACATGAACAGTCTGAGGAGTCAACGCAATGAAACCATAAAAGGCAAAGTGAAATCTGAAGAAGAAAAAAAAAAAAAAAAAAACTTTCTAGTAGGTGTGGCTTGTTTCTAAGCTGCAGGAAAGGAAGAAAGAAAGAGATCCCTCTCCACTTCAATGCTTTCCAGATGGTGATGTAATTTTAAATCTGAAAATGTGGCCACACAACTGATACATAAACTGAACGAGAGAGGGATCCGACTATGAGAATCTGCAGGGCATCGACCGCAATGCACAGACTGCAGACAAGATACTCTGTCATTACTGCAAGTGGAAACAACACAGAGCCCGATATTCAAACTGCAGATACAACACGCACAGCAGAGAAACGAGGCTTGTTCGTGTGCTGCTGAACCTGTAAGGACTCAATCAATGAAAGCTCTTAATGCTCCACTGGGATCCTCGCTTTTGTTTCACTGCTGCATACTCAAGAATGTTAACCAATCAGATAGGATCAGAGGCATAGGCATTTAGACAAGTGTGTTGGCAAACACACGTGGGTCAAACCAACCGTATCGACAAACCATCATTGTTATGACAATTATGTAGCTGGCTCTTTTTCACTGCAGACATTTGTGCATGTCAGAGCAGGAAAAACACAAGTGGAATGTGGCTGGATATTATTCAGCTGAGTGACCTGCACCAGTGCACTTGTGTTTGCTACAGGTTTTTTGGCAAATAAGAAAAAAAGAAAAAAAAAAAACTGTACCATTTAGTTGTTTTAGTGTACACCTCCCTTCAGATGCATACTTTTGCACACGTGTGTAGCCTCCTAAATCTTCCAACACCAAAAACATTAATATATTAGTTACTGTCAACCACATTTTATTAAGAGGCCATCAAATTATGATGACTTCTTACAGCCCAAGGTAACAAAGACTTATCTGACAGGAAGCCTAGATTATGCGGTTCACTATCACAGTTCATATCAAACAGAAAGGGGAAATAAAATTGTTTGACAAAAAAATGTTTAAAAATTACTTAAATGAACCATTAACGTTCAAACAATGGATCTGCTTATCACTATCATTACTACTA
Source organism: Rhamphochromis longiceps (assembly GCF_057381845.1). NCBI lineage: Eukaryota > Metazoa > Chordata > Actinopteri > Cichliformes > Cichlidae > Rhamphochromis > Rhamphochromis longiceps. The sequence continues at coordinate 32,872,231 of NC_140571.1, forward strand.
CTACACTTTGAGACGAGAAAAAGGTATTAATTAATAACATACAGAGAACAGCCACAACAACTGCTTTGACTTTGTGCCACTAAAATAGCTCTTCCCTCCATAACGTACACAAGACGTCTGGGTGTCAGGCACTGAAACATTGGAAGCAAATTTTCTGGATTCTGTGGTTTGCTACGCGTAGAACATCCATGGAACGGGCTTGTTCTCTGGTGGAAGTTGATTTGGATAAGGATTTGGGGAGTTCAGGGGCCGGGTCAACACACTGGTCTCTTCATGTTTGTTGTGCAGATAACGGTCCTGCTGGAGGATACCACTGGTGGATAGAAGTCACATTATCTGAGGCAAGTTGGGTGGTAAAAATCAAACTACCGTCCACATGACTGGCAGGATGCAGGGTTTCCCAGCAAAACAATGAATGTTATCCACACCACCAGTCACTTCAGGTTTTAATATTGGACCTTATCATTCACACTAAAATTCACCTAACAAGCCATCACTGCAGTTTCTGGGTCTGTATACTCAATTTGCATGAGAAGCAATGCATGTGAACGTGCAGACCTGAACACAAACAGGGCCAAACCACAGCAGACACCTTCCTCACCATGACCCGCTGTCCCCCCCCCCCCCCCCCCCCCCCCCCCGTAAAGCCTTTAATCCTCACTGAGGGCACATCCTGCTGGACGCTGCTCCAGGTCATCCTGCGACCCAGGAGCACTGATTGGGCGAGGGGGCAAGTGTAACTCACCATTTCTCCCCCACTGGGGACAAACCTTGCTAAGAATATCTATAGTCACTACACTGCAATGTGTCTTCACCCATCAAACAAGGTTGAAAAGAGGGCACAGTGATTGCCGGAGGATTTGGCACAGGTTGCTAATGCTATGCCATTGTACAGGAAAACCATTCTTTTGTTTTGTGGGGATTAAAGTGGCCAGAATGCCTGGCTGTAATGGCTTTACCGAAGAGCAGGGCATGTGGCACAGTTCAGAAAAAACACACATCTACAATAAATATCTGCAACACATTTGTCCTGTATATTTTATCTAAAGCAGCACCTGCAAGCCACGATAGTTACTCCACATACTGTAGGGGTCTTGTCCAGGCTTGTAGCGCTGAACATTACACACTCACACAATGCATGTTCCGTTTTGTATACAATGACAACCTCTGTTGTCAAGGCTATCAATGTAAAGTCACGACTGCCCTGCTTTATCAACACATGATACAGTAATTATTCTATACATTTTTCTTCCACCATATAATACTGTCACCCATTTTACAGTTAGGCAACAAAATGGTGTTATCCTTTCAACCCCCCCAATAAAATAAATAAATATATATATCTGCATGCCAGCCACACTCCACAGGTTGCCATAAATACAATAAAAGCATCGCAGGGGAAAGGTACCAGTTTCCCTGAATGCCACATGTGGCAGACAGAGACACAAGGTGTCCGCCACCGCACCACGATGGAGCGAAAACAAAGCACAGCGGAGGGCTCCCACTGCTGCAACAGGGCTGCATGCCGCGTTGGTAAAACGTGTCAACACCCTACAACATCTTCCTGTCACATACATAAAACACCCGTTAGGTTTCCTCGGAACAATACAGCGCGGATGTGTTTGTGCGCGCGTGTCCAAACAGCAGCAGCAGCGAAGGCAACAAACCTGTGACACGCCGCGTGCAGCAAGCTTTAGCTTACTGAAGAGTCAACGAGAATAAAACACAGGACAAGGCTAACCTGCTGGTGTTGCTCCAAATATCCGCACCACCGGCACTTTCTTCACATCGCTCTCCCTGAATTCAGAATAGCAGACGTCCAGGTCTTTAATGGGACTTGTCAGGTAGTAGTCTGCGGTGACGATTCGTACAGCAAACATGACTGCCGCGTCCGTCAAATAAGCCAAAAAACTTTAGCTGCTAGGAGTCCACAAGATGCAGGGACCACGGTGGCCAGTCGATACCAGCCGAAGACTGCTGCTGTCACGGCGGTAACACAACGGCAGAGCGGAGGTAAAGCCCAGTTGTGTCCCATGGAAGAAGGGAAAAAAAGAAGAACGGGAAAAAACGCGAACAAAGATTCCCGTTGGCTACAACGCTTCCCGAGGTGCCGTCGCCGTTAATGTCCAGCTGCAGCCACGGGGAGCTAAACTCGACGGTGGCGGGTTGTTAACAGGCGCTCCGCAGCTGTCAGCTTCATGTTTTTAGTAGTGATTGCGGCTGTCCCGTGATTTTAGCTATCTCTGTGGTGTTGTAAGCCAGGAGGACATTCCTTCCAGTATGTAACGTTATCTCTCGAAATCACCCCTCAGAACTAGTCCCAGCCAGTCCGCTTTTCTCAGGTAGACCCTCAGTCTTCCTCTTGCTCCCTCTTCTTCCATATCAGGCTAGCCCGCGTTAGCTAACCTTTCACAAAGCTACTCAAAATCCAAAGAGTTGTACTTCCGTGTGCACACTTCAGAATAAAATGATTTTTGACTAGTCCAGCGCAGTGATACAAGACACTGGAGTGAGAACGACCATTTTATTTTGAAAGGCTCAGCCATGGCATACGTTGTTTATGGGCTACGTAACTGGGAGGCATATATACTTGGTTTTTTGGACCATCTCTCCGGCTAAGCGCATTAGGCCACAAAGCTGCATCTGTTTGGAAATTCCCATCATTCAAATAAGATTATTCCGCCAGCAGGAGACAGAATGTGCTATCCCTCAGCTTCTTAGTGTGTAATGGTTGCAGAAACCTTCAGGTTAGAACGTTTTATGTGGCGAGTTGTCCTAAAAATACCCTAAATACCCGAAATAAGCATGTCACAAATCAAATGCACGAAGTCACCGGTTCTATCCTGTTACATCCCGATTGGCATTTTTTTAAATAATATAAATATGAAAATAGACGCAATTTTTGCTAATACAGATCCAAGATTCAATATTTGTTTTTACAATATAAGTGACAGGAATTAATTTTTTTTGAGCTCGCATTGTTAGGTGAAACCTTTCACCTAACACTGCAGAGTACTTAGCACCACAAACAAACATTGGCAAGAGCATTGTTATTATAGGTGTTATATCATTACACTGTGTAGGTATGTGTGAATTAGGGGAAAGGGTAATATCCTATTTATCTTATTGTGAGGAAGGAAAATTATCCTAATAAGACGAGGATGATGATTACATGTCCTGTCTGTGAAGCATTTTTGAGACTTTACATGGTACATTGACCTGTACAAGTCCAATTGACTTGACTTGACTTTAAGTTATAAGGGGTAGGAGGAAGTATATTTCTGAGTCACATGAGAACAATGAGCATATGAAGTTATAGCTTATGAAATGTCTCTTCTTTTCTTTTATTCCAAACAGCAAAGAAGAAGAAGAAGACGTCTTGCTTAAAGCTGATTCATTTCATGTCAAAATATTTGTTTATACAGTAGTATTTTAAAACTATGAATGTAGCTTATGGCTGTGAAATAAGAAACCAATGTTGGTGTTCACATGTTCTTTATAATGGTCTGGAAATAGCGCATTGATCAAATACCTTCAATTCTTGGGAAATGTTTCAGAATTACAGCAGATCTCAGGATCAGCGGATGCTTCTCTGCTTTATTGCCTATTAGGCTTGTCCTTGTTCCTTATGGTATCAACAGCATCCTGTTGTTGCAACACCTCGAAACAAGTTGTTTTTTTGGGTTTTTTTTTTACTTTTAATGCACTTTCTATGATTTAGTGTGACCAGCACTCACGGGTGCTTTTTATGGATGCCTATAACAAATCTCCAAGCTCTTCATCATTCTGCTCAGATTCCTCGAACAGCCAGTACATGGCAGGCAGCAGTGCTGGATGTGCTGAGCTCACTGCTTTCTCCTCTCCAGTGACAGAGCCATAACCCTCTACAAACAGCTGGTTCGGTCCAGTTCATGCTGGGGACACGGCAGTCAACGACTCCCCGATGATAAAAATGTTTCATTAGCATTTTCATCAGCACACGCTCCAGCAGACAAAGGGAGCCTCTGTCTGCTGGAGTGTGCGCTGACCTTGAGTAAGAGCCTGGCCCTCTTAATGAACCAATCGGCAGTCGTATGCTTGCATTTTCCAGCAGCATGCCCGAGGTCTGAGAGCACTTATCAAACAAATCCAAAAATATTATGGATGCCATATTTAATGTAGTGTTTGGTGGGAGCTTTTAGCTAAAGTGCTTTACAGTGCTAAGTGCATACATTTTTAGTATGGATGAGCCCAGTGGGAGCAGAGCCTAAAACTTCCTGCTTCATAGGCAATCTGTTCTTAAGGATTTGTTCTCCTCAGTGAAGGAGAGGAGGGAAACGAGTGACATCCTTGAGCTGTTTCATATGTCTGCCATCAAGGACCTTGAGCTCTTACGTATTCTTCTGTCAAATCGACGTGTAACAGTTATAACTTTGAACGTGCTTTAATGGAAGTGGGTTTGTACATAGATCATAAATTTGGTTCTTTTGCCTTGTATCTCCAAAACTTGATGTTAAACAATTCTCACTATCACAGACTTTATTTCTTCCATTACTGTCAGTTCTTTTGCACCAATCTCTACCCTTTCAACATCAGTCTAAGGTAGAGCCATCTCAAGTAGAACACAGGAAGACCTTTATTTCTCACCTGGTTTTAGATGTGTTAGTGTGAGACAAGTTGGTTCAGGTCCTTCTGATATCAGCCTGCTTTGCGTCTCCTGTTTGGCGATGTCACCTTCTTACATGCGCATGTCCCACCTGTTCTCATGTAAGTGAATAATCAGTGGAATTTACCATCTCCGATTTGTTCAAATCTAGCAACATTTGTGGATATGTTCAGATTTGGTGTGTGTTCAAAATGTGTTGCACATTTCTCTGTTAGGCGATGAGTCTGAAGAATCATGTCAGGTTTTATTTGTTTCTGATGTTTTCTCTGTGCCTTCTGTGTTTATTAGGGTTATTCTTTATGTGCCAGGGTTCTCTGTTTGGTTATGTCCATGTTTTGCTTTGAAGATTAGTTCTAATGTGTCTCCTTGTAGTTTTACTTCCTGCTTACCTTGCATGCCCACTTTTGTCTTTGTCTGCCCCGCTATCATTAGTTCCACTTGTGTTTGATGGGCTTCACCTCTGTCTAATGCTATATAGTCCTGCCTTTCCCTTTGTCAGTGCATCTGTTTGTGCGCCATGTGTTCTTGTAGCATTTGTCATGCATTTAGTCTGGGATTGCTGTTTTCCTTTAGGCTATGTGTGTCTGGATTTTAATCAGCCTCTTTGTCCTGCATTTGGACTGTGTGTTTCAGTGCTTCCTGGAACTGAGATAACAATATTGAGTATGTGTGGAGGTTACTGAGATTACTGTGAAACATTCACTGGTTGCATGAGCTCATTCTTTAATGTAATGTTTTAGGGGGAAAAAAATCAATAGATAGATGTGTGTGTGTGTGTGTGTATATATATATATATATATATATATATATATATATATATATATATATATATATATATATATATATATATGAGAGAGAGAGATGGATATATATTGGAAGGGTAGCTTAATGGTCAAAGTTTTGTTGATGAAATTGTTTTTATTTTTAATTGTTGCACAGGTCATGTTCTTGCCATTTCACCTAACGTGGGCAAATACACATTAGTGTTTTGCCCACATTATCCTGGGAAGGGTTTGGATCTTGGGTTTTACAGCATTCCCAATAATGGTAACACTTGAGGAAAAGCATTTTTCATGAACAGTCTCTTCTAAGAATTCTGTAAAATTTGCAAAAAGCAGGCAATGCAGGCAAAAGACTGACAGACCTCTCATTGAACATATTAATGTCATTTTGATTCCCCATAGTGCTTTTCTGTAAGATTCTCATGTATTAGATGTAACTTCATGCCGTTTAGGAAGAATACGTGCGTTTGGCTGCTTTGGATCCACCAGATAAGACTGAGTGGAGTGGTGTGCAGGTCCTGAAACAATAACAAACAGTGGATTTATTGGTTCTGGCTGCAGCTCTGTTTACACGCAGGCACCTCATGCAGGAGCTGATAAAAGCTTGGACATCAGCAGAGTTCCCCACAGAGACGCACACATATGTGAGCAACATTTTTTTTTTCCTTTTCTGTCAGGTTTGGTAAACAGGCTGTGCACACTGACAGAGTAAAATGAAGTTCAGAGTGAAAATCTGGCAGTTAAAGGTGCCCCACACAATGCTGGCTTATCAGGGAGTCAGTGGTGGAACATATGGACCGGATGTTTTTACCAGACTTCCTGGGCCCCTGTCTACATGTTTTATCACACTGATGCTTTATGACCGACATTTTTTTTCTTTTTTGTAATCTGTTCAAAGTGAAAGGTGACCCCAGTTTAAAAATAAATAAATATACATTTTTACATGTATTTTTTAAATAAAAAAATAATAAAACAATGTATAATTGGAGAAGACATTGGCGCTTTCACCATGAACAGATGACTGATGCTGGGTGTTATTGTTTGGTACATGCTGCCATCTTCTGGTTCTTCCAGTTAGCCTTTGCATTACACCAAAGTACTTGGACCGTCTACATAACCATCCAGGGTCACCGTAGACTTTGCGGTACTGCAGACTCGACCTCTGCGAGCATGTGGCTATCTGGAAATGTGCTGTTTACTTTAAATAAGCGCAAATAAATAAGAACAACAGATTCAAATTGTCCTGTGTTCATAATCTCATTTTCTATTTCAGAATTGCAACATTTTAAATAATACTTTTCAAAAACCTGCATTATATATTTATAGCAAATTTGTGTTGAATTGAGAAGACAATTATCCTGTAATTAACATTGTTTCAGTGCATCTGCGAGCATCTCCGCTTTACCTCTCCAACTTTGTCTCCAACCTACTCAACCTGATCCGTCCCTCTCATATACTCATTTCTAATCCCATTGATTCTTGTCACTCCCAATGAAAATCTTAGTATAGTCAACTCAGTACCACCTCCATCCCCTGTCTTTATGTTAGTGCAAACACGTCCAAACCATACATTTTAACAGGTCTCATTATTATCATGTAAACATTTTTCAGTCTCGCTGCTATCCCTCTGTCACCGATCCCACCCTGACACCCCTTGCTTTGGCTCTCAAACTTAAATGTATCCACCTTCACTACCTCCTGTCACGATGAGTTGTGTGGCTGTTAGTGGCTGGACCCACGTGCAGGACTCGGAGACAAAACATTAACTTAAACGGCAGCTTTATTTGCTGGTGAGACAAACTTGGCGATACATAAACAACAACTTAAACTAACTAGACTGGAGACGCAAATGACTCTAACCTGAAGGCAGACAACGACGAACACGCACACAACAAACATGGAGGGAAAAACACAGAGCTAAAATACATACTGAGGTGATTAGGGAATGTGAAACAGGAGGGAGACACAGCTGGGAGAAATTGGGGCTAACAAGACAGGAGGAGCAAAGCTGGACATACTGACATAAGACACAATCTTTCAAAATAAAACAGGAAACAATACACAAGGACGCAGACTAAGAAACACAGACTTAACACAGGCAGACCTAAACATAAACCAGAATAAGCCGGAACATAGAACATCATCATCAAATATATCAAGAAAATAACCAAAAATACAAAATCAAACTAAAACATGAAAACTCAAAATACTGGGTCAAAACGCCCAGAACTGTGACACCTCCGCTCCGTGTAGCTTCACTGTTACACTTCTCTCCCTCTCAGCTGCATGATTTCTGTCTTGCTTTTATTCAGTTTAATTGCTTTTCTCTAGTGCATACCTCCACCTCTCCCAGACATTACCTACAAACATCATAGTCCACGGAGACTCCTGTCTGACCTCATCTATCAGCCTGTCCATCACCACTGCAAACAAGGAGGGTTCAGAGCTGATCCCTGATGTAATTCCACCCCCAACTCGAACCCATCTGGCACTCATACCGCACACCTTACCATTGTTTTACCGTCTTCATAAATGTTGTGCGCCATCTTTACATACTTCTGTCACTCCTGACCTCCTGACTGAAAGTAAATGTTATGTGTGTAATGCACTTTCTTGGCAGGAAACCACACTCAGGCTTGTTGATGATCCCCTCTCTTCTTAACTTAGTTTCAACAACGCTTTCACATAGCTTCATGGCAGGGCTCAACAACTTTATCCCTGCATAGCTTGAAAATCAGTACCAGTTCTTCCCCATTCCTCAGACATGCTCTCATGCTGAACACAGATTGTGTTAAGTAGTCTTGTTTAAATCACTTTCCATCTCTTGTAGACATCTCAGCACTTCTACAGGTATTTGGACCAAATGCATTTTTATTCATCTCCCTTATTTCCTCCTTACTAATTCTCTGCACTTCCTTGATTCTCTTTCCTCAATCCACACTCCTTCTCTAATTTTCTACATTATTTCCTTGAAAGCTGTGCCATGTAAAATATATATTAAAAACTGCATGGTTTGGTGGTAATGAATGAAGACAAGACAACATCAAATATTGAAACAGAATTTTTTTACTGTACATTTCTAAAAACAACACACTGTGTTTACTGGGGGAGACCCAGGAGTACATGTTGCTGTGAAAGCAAAATATTTTACAATCTTTGCTTAATGAAGGATTTCAACTGCTCAACAGTTCAGGCATTGGTGCTATGCGGACCAATGCCCTCCATACCATCATACGTGCTGGCATTTGAACTGCATGCTGATAACAAGCAGGATGTTCACTCTCATCTTTACTCCAGAGGGTAGAAGTATTCCTGGATCATAGTGGTGGTCTGTGCGTTTGCGTGGTTTTTGAACGTGCATTTGTAAATGCAGTCAGATATCACATCCACGGACTCTTTCAGAACAAATCCTTAGCCCATGCAGTCTACCGCTGAATCACGTCTTGAAAATCATAGCCGCTCAATATCAATTTTCAGCTTTTTCTATTATGTACAGAAATATGTTAGTGATACTTATTTACTCTAGATCATGAATTCTCTAAATGCTTTGCAATTTTACATCCAGAATTTTTTTTTTTTTTTTTTTTTTTTTTTTTTTTTTTACAGTCCTACTTAGCACTCCTTTTTTGGTTGATTTTCTATATCTCTCTATCTCTATATAGTTTTTTTTATCATTAGTAGTAGTAGTGGCCTGCGTTGCCTTGTGAGCTGAAAGATATTTAAAATAAACACACTTCTCAAAATATACTAATGCTTCTCAGTTTTGAGATTACTCTTAAAGCACTGTACCTGCCCAGCACTTAACTGTACACTGTTAGGAAAAAAATAGATTAGATAAATAATTATGTGGCTGAATATCCAGATATTTGTAAGTGTTGGTGAAGACTAAGCCAGATCTTTCACATGCACAAAATCACAACTTCAGATATGTACTAATGTTTCTAATATAATAAGCTAGAAAAAAGCCTTTCTGCCTTCTCGTAGACAAATATTGGTTAAATTCATTTGAAGTGTATATTAAGGAAAGAATAAGAAACCAAAATGAAACCTACAAAGTAGCAGCAAAAGCTCTGATTGGCCAGTGTAAAAGCAGATTTGTCGGAAATAAACAAGTACGTTTAATCTACCTGTAAAGGTTAAACGTGCCACTTCATTGATTGTTTATAACTGAACACTGTTAAAGATCAGTAAATCTGGGGTAAAGTAAACAATTTTAACTATGCCACATATTTTGTCCCCAGTCCTCTTTTTACTGCTCTCAGACAGGACGGAACGTGAGGGTGAGGTCAGCACTCCGGTGTGGGATGATGTAGCGCTCCTCCCTCAAGAGACGCAGAAGCAAATCCTGGGTGTCCTGGGGCCAACGGTAGATTCTGGTACTCTGAAGCCAGCTGGGTACATGAGCCTGTAAGAGGATACGAGGGGTAGCCGTGGGTTAACATGCACAGTCAATGTACGTAATCCTCTGGATTCATGGGCCTTTTACCTGGAACCTAACTGCCCTCATCTCTTTCCTGTTTATAGTCTACGCAAAGCTGTAAACTTTATTTGTCCTTTTCTTTTCAATCAGTTTTATTGGAGGGTTTTATTTCCTCACATAGGTTTTACTTATGCTTCCAATGCGGGGTGATGGTGAGTGGTTTATTAAAGGGTCAGTTCACACAAATCACAAAGACATGCCCGTCCGTCCCCCCAATCATGTGTTGATCAGTCTTACCTTGGCTGCATTGGGAAACATCACAGGAACCAGTCTGAAGTTCAGGCAGCCTTGCTGGATGTACTCATTTTGAATCTGTGCCATTGTGAAAGGATAGTCAGTGATAGAACTAAACAAAGGCTTCACTCATGAGTTCAACCAAAATGTATTTTCCTTGTCACCTAACATTGACACAATTACACATTGTGATTGATGCTCTGACAGAAAGCAGAAGAATTTGACTGCACTCTGCTCTGGCACACTAACACAGTGAGGAATCTGGGAGGAACGGCTGTTTTCAGTTCCTGGGAGGTATTTCCTCATTCTTCCATGCAATTGAAATGTGAGAGGAGGTACTATAATGATACAGAAAAGCCACAAGAGGGAGACATTGTGAGAAAATATTTGCTTCTCAGTTCCTAAGAGGCCATTTACCTGGTTGTGGATGTACTTTGTGTGTAGGCCATGCTCATCGACTCCATCTCCTTCCACATCCGCTTTGTACTTGGGGCTGATGGCCACAATGATCAGCACTGATTTCTGTCAAAACAATCCTCACTGTCAATTTTTCAGCACAGCTGTGATAAGAGTTGAAGAATTGCCTAATCAAACTCAGCCGTCACACTTACATCATTCAGAAAACGGTCCATCCATTGGTTGATACCCATGCTTCGGATTGAACTGTCAAACATGTCGAGCTGAGGAAAGGCAGAGCGAGTGAGAACATTTGAAGTGGAGTGAGCATCTGCGGGAAATCAAAGGCTGATGGACTTACTGAGGGTCTAAAGCCTTGGTCCACGAGAAATTTAACAAACATGAACATTTCCTTGGCTATGTCCACTGAATATGTGATAAAAACTCTTCCTGTCAATGAGGGAGGGGAAAAACAGAAAACAAAAAACCCATCAGTCATTATCCTGAACAGAAGGGAAACATGAAACAGAAGGGAATGATGCATGCTTTGGCACATGGTGGGACTTACTGCACTCCTCAGGAAGACTGATGGTCCTCCTGATCTCCTTCGTGCCTGATCCTGCGCCTGCAAGGTCAGAGCAACCCACGCTGACCTCATGCATCACGTCTAGAGGAGGTGTTGCATAGGGAGGCGCAGAACCACAGTGACCATTAAGAGCACCTTTAAGTTGCTGCCCATTTTGAGAGAGATTCCTGTGGAGGGAAATGATGAGAAATAACCACAGAGTGACTCACAACATACGGTATTGGGGAAAGTATTCCACCAGTGAACCAATGCTGGAATTAGTAGATCATAATGACAAACATTTTCTGGTGAGGTTGAGGCTCCTGGTGTCGGGCTGCTGGGTAACCCGGGTCTTGATGACAATAATTATCGCGTCCGCGCAGGTTTGCTGGAGGCCAGCACGCGCGCTGTTTCAGACAGCTTCCCTGCATTGGCATGTGGCCTGCAGACAGACACAGAGGAGCAGACATAAGTTCCTCTTTCAGATGGTTTAGCAGAAATGAGATGCAGATTGTCCTGCTTCTGGAATGCAATAGCACATTTACTGTTTGTTCTTGAGTGCTAAAATTATGGTTTTAAATGATTGCTGCCTACAACCAATTTTTTTCAGTGACATTCAATATCATATGTCAAATTCATAGTCACAATATGACCAATTATAGTTATCATTTGTTATGGGACACTCGATGTTTCCATGTTATTGAGCGCCAGCCGCAAAGTAAAGATGTCTTAAAGTGGGCATGAGTTTGGTGTTTTAGTGTCCTATGACACAGTATCAACAAACAGGGCTGAAAAAGGAAGCTAAAAGCTACAGTTCACCAGCTTGTCAGTCCCTATAGAATCCCATTTTAAAATGCTTAACATTTTTACAGCCTGTTACAATGTGGCACAACAGCGCTGACTTCTGTGTGAATTTGTTTTCCTGCTCACCTGGTTGGATTTTTTTTTTTTCTTCACAGGCCTAAAGTTGTGGGTGTGATTGTTTATGCTGAAAGGTTTCAGTAAACAGTAGAGAAACCTATGGATTACGTATTTTTTTGTTTTCCACGTAAATCTGTGGACTCCAAACATGTCAGCAAAAACTGAGACATTGTAAGGGATTAAGGTACAGATTATTTTTCCTTTAATTTGTGACCTCTTTTACGGTGTTCTGTGTAAATATTGGATAATTTTTCAGATCTACTTAAATGAAACAATCCAGTGGTAATTCACTGACATACTCACATGGCATATGTGGAATTGGCATTTTAACATAGTTGATGCTGTTGAAGTCCGATTTGAGCGGTTGGGGGGGCTCCAAGTACTCTGCATTGTCCACAGAGTGGCTCCGGTGCTGGCTTGAAGGGCCTATGGGGTCTTGCTTATACTGCACTTTCTGTCTTAGGCTAACATGCCAAAAATCTTCCATGAATGGGGCATTCACGTGTCCCGAGAGTGGTGCTGCTGGGGAGTTAATGCGAAACTGGTGCTTATACTGGTTCTCAGGGAATTTACTCAAGCCCACTTGTTGTGCTGCCCGCTGTGGAGGCTCAAATTCACGGGCCTCTAGCCTTTTGACGGTCTCTGTGTGTGCGTTACACTGTTCACATGGGGGGAGCCGTTCCAAGTCCAGAGTCTCACCCATTTCAACAGGAATGCTATGATGGGGACAAGGCCCTGAAAGCAAGAAGGAAAAGATCAACAGGTTTTTACTCACTTCACTTAAAATGGCATTTTTGGCAAGCTGATAGCTCTGTGTCTGTGCCTTCCTACCTTTATAAGGGTCCATTTTTTAATTTTATTTTACCAATTAAAAGTGTCTTTGGCCTCTGTGGTGAAAATGAAAGCAGTGTTAAAATAATCTGTTGCAACATGGCACCTTAAAGACAGACACACAAAAACACACGCACGCACATACACACACACACAGCAAAACGCCCTACATAAAATCAACATGGCGGTTACAAACCGAGACTAGAACCACAGGGAAAAGCATTACCCTTAATATGGCAAACGCTTCTCGGTAGAAGTATTCATGTGTTCTTTTATTTTTCACACTGAAACAAGTGAAAACGGAGGATCTCTACAGGTGGGTTGAAGCGTAACCTGATCGTGACAAACAAGTACAAAGGTCAGAATCATTCATCAAAAGCAATGCCAGGTATTTCTTTTTAAACAATAACTAAAAAAAAAAGAGTCAAAAGTTAACATGGTGTTTGACATTACAAGTTAAAGAACAAAGCCAATGTGTTTTCACACCTACCTTCGCTTAAAGCTGCTCAGCCTCAGCACAAACCTGTTTTGTGGCAAACAGGAAACATTCCCGCTGCTTGTTCCTTCCTGTCTTATGCAAATCCTGGAAGTCTCGTGACCCATTTATGCAAAAGGTGTGGAGCGTGAACTCCAGGGCTGCCAATCAGGTTGCTTCTTCAACCAGGTAGGCAGGCTGCAGCTAGCCACATTCAACTGTTTTGTTGGAAAGGTGTCATGTTTTGTTTTCATCACACATTGTGAAGCAATGAAATTGAAGCAGCAGGGGGGAAAAGGATACACAGGACTTGACAGGTAAAGAACATATACTACAGCATGTATAAAACGGTACAGTGACCCATTTTCAAGGCCATCAAACAAGAACATGTTTTTGTTTCATAACTAGACATGATCCATATCACACCCAAGTCTGATTTTCCTTTTTTGTTTTATAAATAAACTGTATTGACAAAGGCCCACAGTCGGGCAAAAGGTTGTATATAATGGTTCTTTGAGCAAAATGCATACCATGTTTTTGTGTGGATGGGAAAAAATGCAGTAACTTCTGGGTCTGAAAAGAGAACTAGTTTAATATCTTAAACTTGCATTCTTTCTGATGTTCAACACTGGTCATTCCTGTGCTTGGAAGAAGAAACCAAGAGGGGTGTGTCATTAAGCTAGATTACTAGGTTAGCAAGAAAGTCTTGTTTTAAGTTGTTTGTCATGAAAGTGGCTTTCTTTCTACCTGACTAAAAAATTGTGGTAATTTAACCTGAACAGGAGCGGGTTATGTTCAGGATTTCTTTTTACAAACGGCTGGACTTGCATATGATTTTTTTTCTTTGCATATTAGAATTTAAATTGTATCTCTGTATCATGGCTTTTGTACCTCACTGATATTGCAAATGAAGCGCAGCTGTACAAACGTCACAATGTTGCTGGAATATTCATCTGATGATGCAGAAAATGTGTAAATGTTCATATACTTGATTCTGATCTGCTGCTCTTTTACAGCGCAGTTAGTAGAATGCAGAACACACACAAAGAGCACCTGTCAATCAATAAAATTGATTTAACTTCTGCCAACAAACTAAATTTCCACATCGCCTTTATTAAGGTACAGGCCAGTTTTAAAGTTCCAGAGCTCTACTGTGAATGATAGGCAGAATTCATAGGGATAATTTTGTATGGAAAAAGATCATATGACACAGCAAAGAAAGGCCGCCTCAACAGAGAAAGTTGCAGAAATTATAGCGTGATATCTCTCATCTCTGACTGGGGTTTTAGGTTTTGTCAAGTCAGCTTATACAAAGAAAGCCTGACTTATTTCCTTGGTAGTACACCCTTCAGTAGTACAGAAGGTTGATTTTAAAACAACAAGAGTGCCCAAAATCAACCTTCTGGGTTAATAATGTAACTTTAGTAACCAGTGACTGTTGGTGACGATGTCAGTAGATGTACTTTATATGTTGGCATCACATACAGTAAAAACATAGACGTAGGACCCCGGTTGGAAAAATTCAGCCAATATGCAGTTCCTTAAACCTGCCTTCTGTCTCAAGTCCACCTGATGACGATAGCTGTGAATGCAAAAGGACTCCCAGTCCCATAGAAGTCCATGGAAAAATGGCTTTCTGACTTAGAAGGAAAACGTTTTGAGAGGTTAAGTTTATGGGCTCAGTCACTCATTTTGGGTCATATTGAATACAAAATAAATTTTTAAATCTCAGTCATAATTTTTTTTTAAGAAATAGAGGCTTATCTGTGGCATTAATTCACAAAATATCTGTTTATCTGTTGGATTCAGCTTTTTGGGACATATGTATAACTTCATAGCAATCAAGAAATTGTTGAGGTGTTTCAGAGCAGGTCATCCATCTGTCCAATTTGGGCTTTTGCTGCAATCTAATATTGTTGTATGTATTGAGAGCCATGACACCAACATAGGTATTTCAATCTTTCTTTCAAGTCCTCTCACTTCATTTGACATTTTGACACCTTTTCAGAATTCGTCCCAAGTATCTGTTTTTGCAATATATTATGTTAAACAAGTTTTTCATATACACCATCTGCGTATATGCTGATACTGTTCTACCTGTGTAAACCAACCAAACACATCATTCTGGCTTTAGGTTAATATCGAAGTTGATGAGTTTCCGGGGATACAGCCTATAAAAGTAGGTAAGTGTACCTTGATTCACGGCTTGATTCACGGTTCGTTCTATTCTGTAGGTTTTAAACTGGTTAGCACCACAGACACAGGGTTGCTGGAATATGAAGCCTTATGATCCACCACTGAAAAAACTTTCATGGTAGTATTTGTGAGGACAGAGCCCAGTTCAAGTGCCTTCTCATTACAAGTCAGTACCTGGACCACCTCTTGCCGGAAGCGGCGACTGACCATACAGTAGAGTAGGAAGTTTGTGGTGGAGTTCAGGTTCTGCAGCATGTTGGCAATGTCTCCGGCAACGTTGATTGGAATGCTGTAGTCATTTCTATTAAAATTCTCATTATTGTAGTTGGTCCTCAAGATGCAATACGTGACAAAACGAGGAAGGCTAAGCACAACAAAAGCCATAGAGACGGTTCCCAGCAGGAGAATGGTCCTCCTCAACATGCCCCTCGTGCTTTTACCCTGCATGACACGATACTCCTCTTTAGTGAAGAGCTTACTGGCGTTGCACAAATGGTACCCAATGAGGTAATTGAAAATGATAACCAACACGATTGGAATTCCTCCTGAGAGGAATGTAGTTATCCACACTATAACAGTAGTGTAGGTCTCATTGCGGTATAGACATCTGGGCAATGTGATGTTCTCTCCATCCACTGTGAGGTTCACAGGTGTGACAATATTGATCCAAGCCAGAGGCACAGAGACCAGGTGGGATACCAGCACAATAGCTATGCAGGTAAGCTTAGTGACCCTAGTTTGTGACAAATGCTGTTTGACAGCCGTGCTGCGGAGGACCAAGTAACGCTCGATGGTGAACACCACCACAATCCAAGAGGAGCTGTAGAGTGACCCATACTGCAAAAATCCCAGAATGCTACACCAGGGGTAAGAGTGCCAGAAGGGCTGCAGGGTCCAGAAGGCGAGAGTTAGGTCAATAAGAATTACCCACACCAAGTAGAAAATGTCAGCAATAGCTAGACAGCTGAGGTAGATGATGGCTGTGCTGGACATCCCACAATTACGGAAACAGATCATGTAGAATGTGAAGAGGTTTCCTAGAACAAAGAGTAGGAACACAGGCCCACACTCGTTTATTGATCATTTGGTCAAAGATAAAAGCTAAAACTAAGGATGCATATGATATTGTACACATCCACAAGATACAGTAAGTAGCAAAATTAATCTGATGTCCAGTTTTCACACATTTTTAACTATTCAGGAACTATTTAGGAAACTTCATCTCATGGATTTCATCAAGGATTTGGTAGCTAGCATACATCAGTTAGCTAATGTTGTTGGTTACAGAGTAGCTGTGTCCAAATTCAGAGGCTACATCCTCCTGAGGCCGCATTTGTAGGCCGATTACATCACAACGACGCGACAAAGGCTTGAAGACTGAGAAAAAATAATTCAGATGACTTTTTTCTCAGAATTCTGACTTTTTTCTCAGAATTCTGACTTTTTTCTCAGAATTCTAACTTTTCTCAGAATTCTGGAGAAGAAGAAAAAAAAAGATGTGCCCACTTTTTCTTTTTTCCAGTGGCCCTAATCCTCGTCCGCAGCTAAATACGCAATGTCATATTTCTATTTCTACTTGTCTTGTGCATTGTTATATTTTGATGTCCATTATTCTTGATAGATCGTGGAAAGCCAAACGCAATACAAACCTGGAATGCCGATGACACAAAGTAAAGGGTAGTAGATCTTCTGGATAGTAACAAAGATGGATAAAGTGGCTCCCTCCATTGTTTGCTCACATGCTAATACCTGCAATAAAACCACTGGATGTACAGTAAGACAAATAATGTTCAGGGCGTCACATTGTGCAGCTTTTTAAGACCTACTTGGAAAGTTTTAGGTGTAACTGTTAGGATAACATATTGTACATGATGACAACTGTTGAGTTTAAGCTGCTAAAAATAGATTTACATTTTGTAGGCTACTTTGTTGTAAACTCAAAATAACTCTACATGAAAGCTGGCCTACTGTGTTAGGTGGGTTTCATCTGGGTGTAACTAAAACAAAGCATTAATGGTTTCTGAAGAAAGTTATGTTTTCTTCAAATCTCTGTCACTTGGAAATTGCTTGTCTGCGGCCCTGTGTTACTTGAGAGAAGTTAGGGATCCACTGTAATCTTGATGACATACAGAACCATACATATAGCTTTATTCTTTCATCCTTTTTTACCTTTTAGAAGCTTCAAAACTCTGTATGAATATAGCAGTCTTTACTATTAAAGTGAACTAAATTAGACTTACCTAGTTTCTGCAGGATGTGATTGCTGTGCTCCTTTTAGCTATAAAGTTGCCACATAAAGGGGAGTTTTTCCACAGAGATGCATCCCAGCTGGTTATGAGTCCACAAAGACAATGGTATTGATAATATGAAGGAGAGATACTGAGGGAGCTCCACCTGCTGCTCCAATAAGGCTTTGGGAGGGGGGAGTCACACCACCTGACATACGGTTGAAGGGAATTTTCCTACACAGTGGAAGCTCATTTCTGGCAGCACTTATAACACACGCCTTTACAAACCAAATTAAGTTACTGAAATGACCCCCCTCCCACTCGTGTGTTTTGAATGAAAAAACTTCAAGCAAGAAAAATAGACAGAATTTATTTCTTCCTCACTATGCAGGTTTGTGAAACCTTTTCATTGGACAGCTCCACTGAAATAGAAAGTCATATGAATTTGAAATGAAACTCTGAGATTTCTGATAATATTTTGTAAATTTACAGTGAATTGCTCATCACAATTACTCTACAAGTTTATCCTCTAACACATTTACATCTTAAATCTGGGACTCTCCACCATTATAGTCTTAGAACTGAAGAAGATTCTCAGATGAGAGGTGAAACGTTTCCAAGCTCCTTAGACTACGATGACCTGGATGACACAGGCACATTTACATCTCCTTTTTTGTCCTAATCCTTGCTTTTTGGAACATAACTTTTCCTTTGACTTCCTCTGAGTATGTTGTCTCTCTAATTTTGAAAAACTTGAGAATACACTTTAGGACATTATTGTGTGCTTTGCATATTACCATTGCAGTGCTGAGCTCAACTAAATTGCAAAATTTCAAGGCAGATTTTTCTTTTTAAAAAGATGTGCCTCCCTCCTTTTGAATGTAGTACTGATTCTGCAGCTGGTGTCCGTCTAAAATGGTAGGTTGCACATTGATGGAACATCAAAGCTGCTCCCATTCCTCACTGGCAGCATTGACTTTTTAAGCTCTAAACTCTCCCAAAGTAAAATTAGCAAATTATTTTGGATGGTGGTGCTGCTCAACTTTAATTCCACTCACAAACAATCATATATTCAACCCACCATTACCTGTGATCCCTGAGCGTGTCGGCATAAGTGGAAATTGGAGCGAGAGTGGCTGAGGAGAAGTGAGTGTGCGTGAGAAAAGGAGTGGCGGCGTTTGGACTGAGTGAAGAGCGAGCATGGATTTCCTCCCCTCTATCCCCTGGAGCCCTGGACCCCTGCCCCACTCACTGTATATATAAATCACTGTGGTTTCACTCTTGTGTCAATAATTTGTCACCTTTATTGCTTGCCAGAACGCTGTCTGCGCTTGAATCCATCTGTTAGCCATGACAAGCTGTACAGTGTGATTAAAGTAATTAGAAATAAGTAACATAACTTGTTTTATAAGGCTGTGATCAGGTGAGATGTGGTGCTACTCTAAAACTGCTTTTTTGTGAATTTAGCCAATTAAATTCAACAAGATTTAAACAGATGTTTCACAAGCTGTATGGCTGATTTATTTATTGATTTTTTTTCCAAAAAGTTAGCAAATCTCTTTACTGTACTCATACTAGCTGTCCTCTTTTCTGCCTTCAAATCCTACTGATCAATAAATCAAACAGCAGTGTACAAACAGAATGCTTTAGCTGAGTTTGGAAAATTTGTTGTCATGGAAAAGAAGTGATACCTTTCACATAGAAGACATTGATTTGTCAAACATAGGCGCAATAATCATTAATGGCCATTAATGGTAGTGTTACCAGTTGGTGAGCCAGAGACCTGCACTTTCAGTGACTTTAATCCAGGGGTAGGCAACCTTTCTGATGATGAGTGCCATTTAAAATTTCCTCAGAAGTAAGTGTGCCATATGATTGCATTATGATTCACTCAGATATACACCTGGTTTATATCTGACCCAGATAGACTGCAGGTCATAACTTCTTACCTGAAGTTCAGTTCACCTGACACTCGGACCGTCGGCTGCCTTGGGTCTCTCCTCCTCCTGCCTCCCCTCTCCCCCAGCCACCTGCTGGCCTCCACCACTTGTTAATGTTACTGAATCTGTGGAAGCTCCGCCATAGCCACCACCAAACAACTGAGTTATTTTTACACACCGGCCAGCGTCTGGCCAATCCACCACCTTTCATTGTTTATACCGTTCCAAAAAAAAAAAAAAAATCATCGGCCCACCGAGCAAATGCCTGGTATGCCCGATGGCCTGTCCAACTATGGTCGTGCCATCAGTTAACCCTTCGGGCATGCGTGTCTAGGGTTGCCGACCCCTGCTTTAATCCTACTTATATATGTAAGTTTTTGAAAAAAATCTACTTCTAAAAGTACTTTTATTGCACCATGTTTATTCACTCATGAGCTGCTGTAACATCAATTAAATGGCTGAATTACCACATCAGGTGTTTATTCAGGTGTGTTGCAGCAGGGACACATTCAAAAGTTTAAGGACCCCATCCCTCAACGACTGGAGTTTGACACCTGTGACCTAGGGGAAGCATGTATAATGCAAACAGAACTGGTCCTACATGGAACCCTGTGGAACTCCAATATTAACCTTAGTGTGTGAATAAAACTCCCCATTTACATGAACAAACTGGAGTCTATTGGAGAGAGATATGATTCAAATCAGTGCGGCACAGGACCTTTAATACCTGCGGCCTGCTCTAATCTCTGTAATAAAATACGGTCAACAGTATCGAACGCTACACCGAAGTCTAGCAGGACAAGCAAAGAGATAGGTCTATTTGTCACAGGTCATAAGAAGATAATTTTTAACCTTCTGAGTGATGAGGTCCTAAACCTGACTGAAACTCTTTAAATAAACCATTCCTCTGTTGCTGCTTTACAACAATTCTTTAAAGAACTATTGAGATAAAAGGAAGGTTGGAGACTGGCCTACAATTGGCTAAGACAGCTGGATCAAATCTTTTTGAGTAATGGTTTAATTACTGCCAGCTTAAAGGCCTGTAGGGGTACATATTAATGGTACATAGCCCACAGACTTATCATATTTAAGATTGACACATTATTTAATGGTAGGACTTCTTTGAGCAGTCTTGTAGGAATGGAATCTGACAGACAGCCTGGTTGGATTACTGAAGTTATTCACTGCATACCAGGCAGAATCGTACGCAGTGAGAATGTCACACTATTAACATGATAATCAGGCATAGAGCAGAGCAGCTACCTAAACTAAACTCCCACGGTGTTGGCACATTTCATTCAAGAGGATAACAGCAGGCGGATTATATCCTTGACTTAGCTACAGCAATTTCAGAAAGACATCTACAGTAATGTAATGTATTTGCTACTGCTGTGTAATCCATGTTTTTAAGAAATTATCAGACAAATGAAGGTTTTCAGGGAATACTGTAAAATCTTTAGTTTTTAGAGTATATGTCACAACAAGATCCAGAATAAGATTCCTCCTCCTGCTCTGCTGCTAGCAACAGCAGCCTCCTGTGACTGTGAGGGCTTGTTACCAGTTGTGCTGGTACTAACATGGCAGTTAATTTGTCACATTTTGCTGCATCTATTTTTAGTTTCTTTTTCTCTCTTTTCAGCTCCACCTTTTGACCACTTCAAGTTGTGTGAGGGCACAGGGAAAGTAGGGCCTGGCTGCCACTGGCTCTCTTGCTCTGTGAGCATGCAGTTTCTCTTGGTTTCTCAGGCAGGTGCACACACACATGTAAAACACTGGCATTGGTCATAATAAGTGTCTTGGAAAGAGTGTAAAATGTTTATTGGTCTTTTCTGAGTTCCAAATGCCAAATCACTGAATTAACAAAACGAGTCATGTTAATAAAAAATGGAAATGAAAGATACAAAGGAGAGAAGTTAGCGACACTTAAAACCCATTTAGCTGTACAACTGAAAAATGAGGATTTACCAAAGGCTTTGATACCATCTGCATTAAGACCAGACCAGACCAGAGCTGGTTTCCATTTATTTTCAATGCGTTTCACATTCAGACTCCTGTCACATGAACTGGTCCAGAGCTCCCCTGATCATATACTCCAAATGTCTCTCGAAGGATCACCTAAAAGGGTTAAATAAAATCAAAGACTCAATATAATCGTGTCACTTAAACATAAAAGAAGAAGCAGCTCAGGAGGTAAGATGGTCCTGGTTCAGGTGCAGCCTGTTGATCCTGCAGGCTCGGGTGGAGGACGTGCAGGAGGAAAAACCCCACGATCTGTTTCCAAATGAAGATTCTCAATCAAAGACATTTATACTCTTAAATGAAAATCTTTCTTGTCTCCCAGCTACAAAATAACACACCAGTGGTATAAAGACAGAAACATTTTCACCCAAATAGCAATGAGGGATATGTCAAAATCCTTGTACGTTGCTGTGATTTACAAAAATGTGGCAGATCGTTTGTAAAAGAACCTGCAGCAGCAGCAGCCTAACTAGAAGCTTTTGTGACGGGAAGGCAAAAAAAAAGAAAAAAAAAGTGGACTGTGTCATGCTCACCAGGAGAAACTTTATGCAATAACACGTGTAACTGAAAAGTAGAGAATAAAGCGATGAATTCTCTTTTATAGGAAATGAGAAAAAAATATAGAGCCTTCCAATTCAATCTCTAGAAAATAATAGAGAAGCTACAGTATAATACACATACAGATTAACTGTGCCTCCTCAGGTACTTGACTTCCTTTTATCATTATTATTACTTTTGTGCAGAAGAAAATAAAATCTGAAACGGAAGCAGACAAACTAAAACAAGCTTTTCTTATTTACATTGAATACAAGGAACTGCATTAGCACAACCCCCAGTTAACCCCAGTTCCATCAGCCTTGTTAACTATGGCATTTACAGAGTTCAGACACTAGGGGGGCGTGTCGGAGACTGAGGGCGGTGTCGTCAGGGGGTTTGTATTGGAACTCAAGTTGAGCTGAGGAAGCTGTACACATCCCTAACATAAAAAGGCCAGGCTGAAAAGGATCCATAGTTTTTTTGTTTTTGTTTTTTATATAGCACTGCTGTAGCTAATCGTGTCCAGGCCTCGAGCTGACCCCGAGAGAGAGAGAGAGACAGAGAGAGAAAGCAAGAACAGGGTGTGGGGGGTGGTAGCGGTGGGTTAGAGGTTGTCCCCGGGCTGGTACTGAGGTTCGGTGGCTGTGAAGTAGTCTTCCAAGAAGGCTTGCAAGTACTCAAAGGTGGGCCGCTCCTCTGCGTCCTTCTTCCAGCACTGTAGCATCAGCTCGTGCAGCGAAATGGGGCAGTCCTGTGGGCACGGCATCCTGTAGCCCCGCTCCACCTGCTCCAGCACCTCTCGGTTGTTCATACCTGAAAATTAAATGCAGGAAGCAGGTGAGAAAGAGCGCTCGGGAGCTCTGCCTGGGATCACGCAGTGATCAAATTCAAAAAATCAGTTCTTAACGTGCTGAATCTGCAAAGGGTTGTTTAATGAAGATCTGTTTAATTAAAACCTCTAACTGAAGAAAGCAAAATCTACAAAATAATGTTACTAAAGTTTTGAAAAACATGGCCTAGTCTGAACATGTCGTGCGTTGTCGGTCTTAAGTGCTCCTCAGTAACATTCAATATTCACTATTTACTGGCACTTATGCTTATGTTGGTTGCTGCTGTGGTCTCCCTACTGTGTTCTTCTCTTTTTGCTTATTTTCTTTTCAGTAGGTGATCAAACAGACACACAGCAGTGGATGGAAGCAGCTACAAAGTTTGCTTTTCTTCACGTTGGAGGTTGTTAATCAGGTGCTTTGATGAAGGATTCCTGTCGGCTTTTTCTCAGTAAAGATTTGAATGTTGATTACAGCTGGTTGTTCTGGATGCTAGAAAACCCCTTTTTTGACTCCACCTGAGCTCACCATCTTTTTGAGTTACTCAATGCATTGTTGCAGCCTTATATTGACCAATACAGAACAATGGGAAAGGACAAGGAACTCAGTGAACATCGACGAAGAATTGTAGATTTATACAAGTTGGGAAGGTCTTCTGGAGCCATTTCTAGACAAGTGCTGATTCAGATCATCAGTTGAAACAACTGTACTCAAGTAAAAGTTATTCTGATGGTCTAACATTGGTTAGGTTGTTTAGGAACAACTCACGATCCACTGTGGCTCGAAACCTGCCAAAAACTGGAATCTGCTCAAACACACAGTCATTGTCCTCAGTGCTTGACTAAAATTTGAAGCCAAATGCCTTCTGGAGAAAAGCTTTATGGTCAAATGGGACAAAGAATTGAACTAGTTGGCCACAATGACGAGAGATATTATTGTAGTAGTAAAGATGAGGCAAAGCTGAACTCTGTAACAGTGTCAAGCATGGTGGTGGTAGCGTCATGCTCTTGGGATGTTGTGCTGCTAGAGGCTCGTGGTACATTGCACAAAGTGAACGGAATAATGGACTACCTCCAAATTCTCCAACCAGACAGCCAGACAGTTGAAACTGTGTTCTAACACAGAGGCCTTCCCAACACACCAACCTCATGCCTATTAAAATTTGTGGACTATGCTTCATGCCAACCTACTTCAATGAACAGTCAAATATCCAGTCTGAAGTATGCTAGAAGCTTGTTGTTGGCTCCCAAAAGTGTTGAAGTGAAACTTGCCACGAGACATTTAACCAAATTTTACTGATGTTGTATAATTTTGACCCTGAGATCAGATAAAATTCAATATAAATTCAAATGATGTCTTTTCCCTTTTTAAAAACAGCTGAATTCTACGGGGTCTCTTTCCAGATGATCTGAGAAACCTTCCAGTTTTTAACTGAATCTGGCAATAATCTTCATCTCAAGTGTCTCCTGGGTAGGATAGTTCTCTTTCTTGAGTCCATTTTTCTGCTATTTTGTCCACTACCTTATAAAGCTGTTAAGGTGCTGCTTTTCCCTCAGCTCACTTGCAAGCTAACCATCCTCACCTGCTCTCTACAGCAGAACCAGCCCACCAGCACCATCTGGTCAAACATGTTCCCCCTCCCTGCATGGAGCTGTATACGGAGTACGCCCCAGCCTCTCCCACTCTCTTTCTTTTTGTTTCTGTGTAAAATGTATCTTGTCCCACAGGGCAGCAGAAGTAATTAAGGGTTAGCTCATATTCTGGCAGGGAAACGAAGGTTACCCAAGCGTAAAGGAACATTTTAATCCCATAAACAGCAGCAGGAGCTGCCTGTTGTGATAGCTGTGTGTACTTTGGTAACTGCTCAGTGTTTCGCAGTTCCCCTTTATTGAGCCCCTTAATCAGTGTAGACTGACCGGCTCAAGGTGAAAGCAGCTGAGCGAGCAGACCTTAGCTTCTACTGCACCGTTTGATCCTTCCCCTTCCTTACCTGGGTAAGGCACCCGACCCTTGGTGACCAACTCCGTCAGCAGGATGCCGAACGACCACACGTCTGACTTGATGGTAAACTTCCCGTACAACGCGGCCTCTGGGGCGGTCCACTTGATGGGAAACTTTGCACCTGAAGGAGAGCAGTGAGACCACATTAGTATTAACGAGGAGAGCATGTCTACACTTCAGGTTTATTCAGTTTAACATGATCCTTTTTTCTGTTATACTGGGCCTTCACAGTCCCTTATCATTTTAAACTAGCTTGATGAATTTATCTTTAAAGTACACACATATACACATATACATATATATACATATATATACATGTGTGTGTGTGTGTGTGTGTGTGTGTGTGTGTGTGTGTGAGTGAGTGTATGTGTGTAAATGCATATTATTGTATATGTGGTGGCCTTTCTCTTTTAAGTGAACAATGCTAACATGTACAAATTTGATACCAGCAATACAGCCTGTAAAAAAATTTACAGGATAAAAAGGAACATTCACGTTTTCTCTTAGGTTCCCCTTCACACGCTGTCATTGATTGTAACTGATTAAACTTTAAAAGTACTTCCTGGGAAAAGTCAGGAAGGAAATTAGAGACCAGAGATTAAACATCAGAGGTCTGACTTTTAAAAGTGAAGTGAAGCATCTAGCAGAGAGCAAAGAACATGTGTGCAACAAAATGACTTCATTTGTCAAAGGGAGGAAAGAAATTACAACATAATGACAGTATCTGCTGAGCACATAGAAATGGCATGAACAGCTGCTATGAGCTTCAACTAACCAGCTGGGAAATGACGATATTTACAGTATTCTGAGTGCTGACACGTACATTTGTTATAAACGTTAATCTAACATGACCCATAATTCTGCATGAAACTGTCTTTCTGCACATTTAAAGTTCAAATGTGGAAGAAAATGTTCCTTTGTTGAATTAAAAGGATTAAACCCAAGAATTATTTTATGAGGGCACAGCAACGTTTTGGTGTCTCTGAGACAGACTGGTGATCTGTCCAGGCTGTACCCCATCTCTCACCTACGGTAGCTGGAATAGGCTCCACTTTGTCCATGACCCCGAATTGGGTAAGCGGATGAAAATGGATTGATGGATGAAATGGCAATTAGATCAGAAAAAGGTCTGTGGATATTTATTTATACTTCCAGAATGCAGAATGTACAAATATGTTTTCTCCAAATCAGGGAACAGCTAGCACAACCTGATATCTGAATATCTCAAAGGCTTCAAGGGTCAATAGTGAAGTAACATGATGTCCAGTTTAAAATCTCTCTGTGTCTCTGGGGCAGGGAGTGTCTTCCCTCAATGTCTGTGTTATTGAGAAAAATATTTGGAGCTGACTGGCTGTGCTGGCTAGTCATTTTCTTGTGGGTGTAATGCAAAACTTGCAACTCCCAGAGCGAATTTCCTCCATGATCTAATGCAGTCAGGCAGCATGTGAGCTTGTGTGAGTGGGAGCATTAAGTATGTGCATTTAACATCGTTTCTGAGCAAGTTGGAAAGGAGTTAGAAGCCCTACCTTGTCGAGCCGTGTATTCGTTGTCTTCGATGAGCCTTGCCAGGCCAAAGTCGGCGATCTTGCACACCAGGTTGTCGCCAACCAGGATGTTAGCAGAGCGTAGGTCTCTGTGGATGTAGTTCATCCTCTCAATGTAGGCCATACCTGCTGCCACCTTGAGAACAGCACAGAAGGCAACAATAGCTAAAGAAATTTCTGTCTCAACTGTGAGTTGCTCTCACTTCACGAGAATACATTTAATAGCATCTATATCTATTTATCTATATCTATATCTAATGGTAGGTAAAGCTTGTTTTTTGATAGGACAGCCCTCAGTAAGATATGTCGTTGCAGTTTGGATTGGTTTGATTCAACTTCTCTCTCAATGACTCTCTATTTGCTAAAGATTTGGGTCAAATAAAAAGAAATTGACAATAGAAGCCCTCAAGTTATCTCTTAATGAAGTCCTCTAATCACATGATTAGAGCAATCATAAAGTTGCAGTTTTGAAAAGAGGACAACAAGAAGGGTACACTGAAACCAGTGTAGAATCATATTTTATAAAGAACAAAGCTGTAGAATTACTGGCACAAGTTCTGGGGTTGAAAAAGTAAGCCAATGCAGAAGTGCAGTTTCTGGAGTGGCCACTAGAGGCGGACTTTAGCCTTTCGTTGTTCTAAAATGCTGGAGCAAGAATCCTAACAGAGAATACTAGAGAGAGCGTATTTCTCCTGTACTGGCTTCTCTTCATTGGATCCCTTTTAAATCCAGAATCAATTTTAAATTTATTCAAATATATCACATATATTCTAATCTAACCAATGTCAGACCATATTCTAATCACATATTAGAATATATGTGATTATATTGAATAATCAGGCCCTATCTTAGCTTAAAAGACTTCATAGTACCACATATTGTAGGGTGTACATTTATATAAATCAAACTGAATTGAATTGCATATTTACATTTTATTCAGTGTCCTAACGGTTTTGGGATGTTTTGGAATTTATGGTTGCACAAACAGATTTTGCTGCCATAGCAGGACCATTTTCAGGACCATAACCTGAAGTCTGTGGCATACCTGTGCAGCCATGTCCACCAGGTTAGGCAGTTTTAACCCTCGTCCTTCTCCATCCTTTAAAAAGTCCAGTAAGCTTCCTGGAGTAGGCATAAAAACATGTTATGTTGCACACATGTGCACAATAAAATAAATAAAACACAACTTTATTAAATCAGTTTTGGTTTCCGTGCCCTGTGCAATACAGGAACACAGGAAGTGTTTGTAAATCTGAAGTAAAATAACCTTGAAGAAAAATCAGGTGAATATCTCTTAGAAATAAGCCACAAAAAGCTCGCCAGCTACAAAAATAAATATTGGATTGGTGGACCTAAAAAGATCCCCACATAAACTTCTACACTCATACAATTCCACAGTGGATCGGCTCTTTTAAAGGCACTCCTCTCCAGCTTAA
Source organism: Rhamphochromis longiceps (assembly GCF_057381845.1). Lineage (NCBI taxonomy): Eukaryota > Metazoa > Chordata > Actinopteri > Cichliformes > Cichlidae > Rhamphochromis > Rhamphochromis longiceps. Next base: position 32,900,288 of record NC_140571.1, read on the forward strand.
TTGGCTGACCTAGATATGGCAGGCTCTGCACGCAGCAGACACAGCAACGTACATCAAAGTTTCCATTCTTGCATTCTCTGGTGATTAATGCGCGTCCACAACGCTTTCTTGTGGCATCTCTGAACCCCAGTGTTTTGAAGGACTGTTTTGCAGGCCTTAATCATCTCCACTCTCTTTGAAAGGCAGGGTTTGCCATTCCAGAGCGCTCACTCTTCAGACTGGAATGAAACAAAGTGCTTTGACAAACATTTTTTTAACTGGCCACAAGTTTCACTTTTAGGCCACAATATATGCTTTTTATGGCTTTAAAAAAAAAAAAAAAAACACCCAGCACGCCCCTGCGGGCGGTTTATCCTTCAAGCTCGGGTCCTCTACCAGAGGCCTGGGAGCTTGAGGGTCCTGCGCAGTATCTTAGCTGTTCCCAGGACTGCGCTCTTCTGGACAGAGATCTCCGATGTTGTTCCCGGGATCTGCTGGAGCCACTTGCCTAGCTTGGGAGTCACCGCACCTAGTGCTCCGATTACCACGGGGACCACCGTTACCTTCACCCTCCACATCCTCTCGAGCTCTTCTCTGAGCCCTTGGTATTTCTCCAGCTTCTCGTGTTCCTTCTTCCTGATATTGCTGTCATTCGGAACCGCTACATCGATCACTACGGCCGTCTTCTTCTGTTTGTCTACCACCACTATGTCCGGTTGGTTAGCCACCACCATTTACACAGCCTGCACCTGGGGTCTTGCCTAGTGTGATAGACCCCAGCCTCTATGGATCTTGTGCTCAGAGCTTGTTCTTGTGCTGCCATGATTAGTGCCTCTGTGCTGTCTTTCAGTCCAGCTTTGTCCAGCCACTGGTAGGATTTCTGGATATCAGCCACCTCCTCTATCTGCCGGTGGTACATACCGTGCAGGGGCCTGTCCTTCCATGATGGTTCCTCGTCTCCCTCCTCTTTCTTGGGTTTCTGCTGCCTGAGGTATTCACTGAGCACTCGGTCAGTTGGGGCCATCTTCCCAATGTATTCTTGGATGTTCCTTGTCTCATCCTGGACTGTGGTGCTGACACTCACCAGTCCCCGGCCCCCTTCCTTCCGCTTAGCGTACAGCCTCAGGGTGCTGGACTTGGGGTGAAACCCTCCATGCATGGTAAGGAGCTTTCTTGTCTTTATGTCAGTGGCTTCTATCTCCTCCTTTGGCCAGCCTATTATCCCAGCAGGGTACCTGATCACGGGCAGGGCGTACGTGTTGATGGCCCGGATCTTGTTCTTACCATTCAGCTGACTCCTCAGGACTTGCCTGACCCTCTGCAGGTACTTGGTGGTTGCAGCTTTTCTAGCGGCCTCTTCATGGTTCCCATTCGCCTGCGGGATCCCCAGGTACTTGTAACTGTCCTCTATGTCTGCAATGTTGCCTTCTGGTAGTTCATTCCCTCAGTTCTGACTACCTTCCCTCTCTTTGTTACCATCCGACTACACTTCTCCAGTCCGAACGACATTCCAATGTCATTGCTGTATAGCCTGGTAGTGTGGATCAGTGAATCGATGTCTCGTTCACTCTTGGCATACAGCTTGATGTCATCCATGTACAGGAGGTGGCTGACAACTGCTCCGTTCCGTAGTCGGTATCCGTAGCCAGTCTTGTTAATGATCTCACTGAGGGTGTTCAGGCCTATGCAGAACAGCAGTGGGGACAGAGCATCTCCTTGGTAGATCCCGCACTTGATGGTGACTTGTGCTATGGGCTTGGAGTTGGCCTCTAGTGTTGTACGCCACATCCCCATTGAGTTCCTGATGAAGGCTCTTAGGGTCCCATTGATCTTGTACAATTCTAGGCATTCCAGTATCCAGCTGTGGGGCATTGAGTCATAGGCCTTCTTGTAATCAATCCAGGCAGTGCACAGGTTGGTCAGTCTGGTCTTGCAGTCTCGGCTGATTGTTCTGTCTACCAGTAGCTGGTGTTTTGCGCCTCTGGTATTCTTGCCAATTCCTTTCTGTGTCCCGCTCATGTATTGACCCATGTGCCTGTTCATCTTAGCCGATATGATGCCTGACAGGAGCTTCCATGTAGTACTGAGGCAGGTTATTGGTCGGTAGTTGGAGGGGACCGGTCCCTTCTTGGGGTCCTTGGGGATCAGGACCGTCCGGCCTTCAGTTAGCCATTCCGGGTGTCTCTCGTTAACTAGCAGCTGGTTCATTTGTGCTGCCAGACGCTCGTGGAGTGCAGTCAGCTTCTTCAGCCAGTAGGCGTGAACCATGTCGGGCCCTGGTGCTGTCCAACTCTTCATACTGGAGACCCTTTCTTGGATATCTGCCACTGTGATGGTTACTGGACCCTGTTCAGGGAGGTCGCTGTGGTCTGCCCTCAGATCCACTAGCCACTGAGCATTGCCGTTATGGGTTGCATCCTTCTCCCATATGCTCTTCCAGTATTGCTCCGTCTCCAGCCTTGGTGGTGCTGTTCTCTTATTGTTCCCTTGCCACTGAGAGTACACCTTTGCTGGTTCTGTGGAGAACAGCTGGTTTATTCTCCTGCCTTCTATCTCTCTGGTGTACCTCCTCAAGCGGCTGGCCAAGGCTGTGAGTCTTTGCTTGGCAGTTTCCAAGGCCTCAGGTATGGACAGCTTGCTGTATTTCTTAGGCACCTTATTTGTCGCACCTTTCTGCAACTCCGTTAGTTGGCTAACCTCCCTCCGTGCTACTTTGATCTTGCCCTCTAGCCTCCTTCTCCATGGAGGGTACTGCCCCTTGTCGCTGTTCAACTTGTAGCCAAGCATCTCACTGATCACTGCTGCCGTATTGTAGATCAGCTTGTTAGTGGTTGTAGGTATTGCCCGTAGTGCTGCATTAACATCATCTAGCAGACCTTCTGAGGGTACTTCACGTAATCTTGGTAACCGGCTACGGGGGATCCAGGTTTCAAGCTTGGCCATGATCCTATTTTTCAGGTCAGTTCCTCTCGCACTCAACGATCCTTCTCCTATCGCACTTGGGGCTATGTACCCAATCTCGGGTGGGGGTGATGATATCGCCCCCCTGACCTGGCGTCCTGACTCCTCCTTGCCGTAGCATTTGTGTTGTACCTCGTCAATCTCTAGCTGTGAGAGCAGTCCCTTCTTTCGAATATTGGAACACTGAGCTACTAGTTGTTTCGCCGTCATTGTGGATGTTGGGTATCGAAGAATCCATAGGTCCCTCATCCTATTCATGTAGCCCCTTCCGCCGGGGTTACTTTTTACTGAGATAGTGGTCAGTGAAGACACATACAGGGGCTTGGACTGAGCTGGTCACACAACCAACATACAACATAACATAGAACTTTAAACTCTTCTACTAATGGAAATTAACTTTGCTTTGCTTTGCAAAACTTGGCTGTGTTACGTTTTCTGAGTCTGCAGCTTACGCACAAAACCATACCAAGAGCTATTTCTCTTGTTTGGTGTTAGTCCTTTCCTCTCTCACACTTTGTTTCTGCACAAGGGTGAGAGAGGCAAACTCGCTGACATGCAACCAAAAGCAACGCAAGGTCAACTGCTTTACAACCCATTTTTGTCACACAGAGCTTTAAGCTTGTGTCTCCATTATTAGTTTTCTCTTTCAACAGAAATTCTGTAAAAATTCATCTTTTTCGTAATTGAATGGTGATGACAAAATTCTTCTATTCTTCTTCAATAAAATCACTCTACATAGTATAAGATGCTTGTAAAAGCGAGAGAAACTGCATATTTTGAAACAGGAAACTGTTGCATCAACTCTTATTTTATAAAAATAATTATTTTTTAACAAGTGAATAACTAGCACTTTTGGGGTGCAATGAAAAACGCAAGTAAGCAGCTGTGGATTGTGGGTGTGTTCCATCTACCTTTGCCCATGTACTCTGTGACGATGTAAATGGGCTCCTCAGACACGACAGCGTAAAGCTGCACCAGCTTATCATGACGGAGTTTCTTCATGATCTGAGCCTCCTCCAGGAAGGACTCTGGGGACATCGTGCCAGGCTTCAGAGTCTTCACTGCCACCTTAGTGGTGCCATTCCACGTTCCTGGTACACAGAAGCTGGCATCAGTACAGTGGGAAAATGCATTCGTGTCATTTCAAAGTCAAGCTTGACAACCCTGTGCTCTAACCCGAAGACATGATTGGCAGGTGTGAGGCAACTGTAGTTTAAAAACATGGGGAAAGTCTTGCTTTGAAATGACAACGAGATAAACATGCAAGACAGGAAGCGATCGAGAGACTGAGGGAATAATCTTTCATGCACAGTGGTTGGGCTGAAGGATAATTAAATGTGTACGGGATTTGGAGCGGACATTGATTTGAAATGGCTTTTAAAGGCTTGGAGAGAGATTCAGCAGGGCTTTAAGAGTCACAATACGCCAACATGGGAGCGGATAATCCTTTGTAGGATGATCAACAAAGGCAAGCCTGTAAGCTCCTCACTGGTTACATGTCAGTGACTGTAACACAGCACGGCTATGCCTCCAATATGCACTCTATCAAAATACTGTGTGAATGTAGGTAAAGGTATGGATGACTTCAATTATTTTATTGAAGCAGTACCTTTTTTATATTATTTTTTACAGTAAACATACAAGAATCTTAGGAAAGACAAATTTGACCTACTTGTTTATTTTAAGGGGCTTAATTTAAGATTAAGCTCATATATCAGAGTGGGCTTCTGTAGCATCGTGACTGTGCTTTCAATTTTGGAAGTCAGGACTGGTAACCTGCTGCTACAGTGGCCCAGAGAGGTCAAACATACTGCAACTGAGAAACCATCAGCAAATAGAGAAATACTGCAAAAGCACACAAAAAGTATTGTTGTGTGTGTTTGTGTGTACTTTTGCTGAGTATTTTCTGTTTGCTGGTGTTTTCTTAAGCTGCAATGCATTTCACCTTTCAGGGCCACCTCAGTGTTCAACTGGAATATTATAAGAATGCAAACATACACTGTGGGGTGGAAAACTATTCTTATAGGTATCAGCTGATTTTCAAAGAGACTTTATAGTTTATGTCTTAAGAAACTAAAACAAAAATCCTGTGGGAGTGCTGGAGAGGGATAAGAAAGCTCCAGCTTGCATGTGAAATGGCAAAATAGCTTCTTGGCACAATTATGAATACATAGATGAGCATAAAGGAGACTCCACGTGTACTTGTGGGATGGGCCAGAGTGAAAATTTCAAAGTTTGGTTTTGAATTTTCTTACCATAAAACACATCGGCAAAACATCCTGTTCCCAGCTTTACTTCCAACTCAAGTGCGTCTCTGCTGATCTCCCAGGCATCATGACTCAAGCCCACAGTGTCAGGGATGTAGTTCACACACACGCCCGTTAAATTAAAGCACAAACCATCCGCACTCTCTACAGGGGAGGGGGGGAGGTAAGGCAAACAGGGTTAGGGGAAAGGAACATGCAGTGAGGTACACATGGAAGGAGGCCATCTTTAGGCTGTGAGAGTTTCCTGACACACTGGATGATTTTTCCAGATTATTTTGGCAGAAAAGTTTGGAAAACAAGGACAATTTGACTGGCAACACCCTCAATCTAAGAATTACCAACATTTTTGCCCCATGTTCTCATTTGATCGAACCCATCAGATTATTGGCCTGTGTTTTGGACTGTGTCTGGTGTCTCCGTCAGCTCTGTGTGGCTCCTTCCGAGTGGCCCCCTTACTAGGAGGCGACTCGATCCGTACCCATCCAAACCTCCCCAAACTGCCCATTCCCGAGACGCTTGATCAGCTGCAGCGACTCCCGTGGGATCTCCCACACGTCTTTGGTTTTGACGGACAGGTCAGCGAGGCGGGGCATGCCTTTGTGGCAGGGAACCACCAAGCGACAGCAGAGCCCCGCGGCTCGATCTGCACACAGCACACGGCAACGCGCAAAAAAGAGCAGAGACAGAGAGAGGGAGATGTACAGAGGGTTAGCGCAGCACCCTGCAGGAGACAAAGACAAGCTTCAGAGTGGCACAACAACTGGAAGCATAGTAAACATCAAAGCTGAGAACCAGCGCCTCTGTTTTCACTTTCTGGTGGGCACATGAGCTGATTACAGGTGAAAAGATTCAGGATGTGGCCTCTTTCATCCATCTTGATCATCAGATTAATCAGTTTGCTTACAAGTCACACGCGTCTCATACTTATAAAATTAGAGCGTTGTGATGTAGCACTGGCGGATGAACTTTTCACAACTGGCTTTTTATGTAATAACTTGTTAAGTATATTCTTCCTAATAGCCAAAACGAATAGAAATCTATTAAAATGTTCTCATTTTCTATAATATGATTTCAGAGCATAGTTAGAGTTGGAAGTCTACCCTCTGAACTCCCAACAATCTGTAAAACAAGCGAGTAATGATGTATAGACTGTTGGGTGTTGGGTGGTGAAGGGGTTAAAACAGCAGCCAGAGATACAAACGCCAGCTCTGACATGTAGCCAAACAGCCAAACTGGGGGTCGGTTGTCATTTCAAATTGTTGGCAGTCTACCTCTGAGTGTGCTATAAGTTCACAAGCATCATCTGTTGCTGGAAAGCTAAAATAAAACAGTACCTAGCTCTGCAGTTACAGCTGAAATTTAAATGACTTTAATGGTTATTTCTGGCCTGGGTTGGTAGAGTATCACAGTATAACAGTAAAAGTCTTCAACACTCAATAGCAACAAGCAGAACTAAAGACTCTAAAGGCTTCCTGTGGCTAAGGGCATGGCGACGTGCACACGGTTTATGATAACAATGGCCATTTACGTAAAGAGATAGCTGCACGGTAAAATGTATATATTTATAGTTATGTAACGTTAAATCATAGGTACTTTGTGTACTATGAAAAGCATTATCGACCATACTTGTTTAGGACGATGAGTGCCCTTTCCATTTAGATTAGGCCTGTTTGCTGTCACTTTAGCTGATAACACCACGACATCTATGTGCTCGTTCAAATCATTCTTTCTTATACTCTGAAGGAAGTCTCATGTTTGCCCCCGACTGATTAAGCCAGTGGATTAGGTCAGAGTTTCCGCAGGCATCCTCACGCTGATATTTAGATATTGCCTTGACAGCAATGATAAAGTGACCCTTGGTTTTTATCCTCACGGTCACTGGTAAGACCCCAGGGTGTTTGCACAGGGCAGTAAAGATGAGATAAAGGCCCGCGTCTCACCCACAGGAGTGTTAAACCTGGAACACGGCCATCAAAGCCCATCTGGGCCACCTGCCTGCTGCCACAGCTGCTCCGCTCAAACATCAATACGGCTCTGTGTATTCTCCACTGGCTGTCATAAAAGCTGTCAATATGTGCACCGTCTCCACGGAGAAAACACAGAAGCAGAGGGTGTTTCACAGAAAGAGGTGGCGGCTTAAAGTGTGGAAAGCTCATTTTATTTTGAAGACCAAGTTAGTCTTTGTGATGCTGCTGAACTCCATTTTGCCTGCTCATAAATGTGTTATTGCTGACAGTTATTAAAGTTTATGTTCTGCTCTCTAATCAATTACAAACCTGAGCAATTCCCAACACCTGGTTTTGGTAGAATGATGGTAGGATCATACACAAATCCATTCAGTGCCTTATCACATCAATTTATCACGAAAAAAATAAATAAACAGAATATAAAAGTAGACAGGGCTAGCTTGTTAACCGTTTTATAATCGCAATAAATCATTTCAGAGGATTGTTTCCTGGTCTTCTCTTGGGTCAGTTGCCTTTAAAGACATTATTACGCAACCAGAATGTGAATGAGTGAGAGCAGGTAACAACACTCCTACTGTAATTTGTTCCCCTGAAGCCACTGATTCTATCAATGCATTTTAATAAAATGTTATTTAAATGGTACCAATTCACAAGAAGGCATTTGACCTTATAAGGTAAAGACCAGAGAGTGATCTTGACATCAGTGGAATGCAAAAAGCAAAAGCATCATCATGAACTGCAGCCATTTATTTGTAAAAACACACTTAAGGAATCGGATTTCTACAACTAAAAAATGCAAAACGATAAAAATTAAAAACAAAACAACAAACAAAACTCAGTACTCCTTGAAACTGACTATTTTATTTCATCACGTGCAGCTTTTAATTTTCTCTCTCGTGACTAGCAGAAATGTCGTTTGAACAGAGTAAAGCTAGGTTTGATTCTCAGCCTGTTAGTGAATTTGGCCAGATTAGCAGCCAAGAGTTATTGCTTTCTGACCCCTGCAGGTGATGCGAAGAACAGAACAACGCTCTACGATGCCCGATATGCTCCTCGGCTCTTCAGCAACATGTAAAATAGAAAATAGCGCAAAGCAGAAAGCAATAAAAGCATAAGCCCTGCAAAGAGTCAAGGTTATTTGCAAAGGTGTGCTCCATATGCCATTTAGAGTGGCGATAAAGTGCAGGACGGACAGCCTCTCTTCACATGTTGCCTCCTGTGAGATTCCTGACACCCCTCCCCCACCCATCACCTTCACTCAATACCAGGTTGAGATGCAAATGAGGAGACTTCACTCAGGCAAGTCTGCTGGACCAGACGGAGTGAGTCCCCTTGTCCTCAAGACCTGTGCCCCCCAGCTGTGTGGAGTCTTTCATAAACTGTTTATGCTGAGTCTGAGTCTGCAGAGGGTCCCGGTGATGTGGAAGACATCATGCCTCGTCCCTGTACCAAAGACGCCTCGTCCCAGTGGCCCCCAGGATTACAGGCCCGTGGCACTGACCTCCCACATCATGAAGACCCTGGAAAGGCTCATCCTGGACCAGCTGCGACCCATAGTAAGACCACATCTGGATCCCCTTCAGTTCGCTTATCAGCCTCGTCTCGGAACAGAGGACGCCATCATCTACCTGCTCAATCGTGTCTACACCCATCTGGACCAGCCGGCGAGCACTGTGAGGGTCATGTTTTTTGACTTTTCCAGTGCTTTCAACACCATCAGGCCGACCCTCCTGGGTGATAAGTTAGCAGCGATGCAGGTGGATGCTTCTCCGGTGTCCTGGATTGTTGATTACCTGACAGGAAGACCACAATATGTACGTCTCCCACAGTGTGTGTCTGACAAGGTGATTAGCAACACAGGGGCACCACAGGGGACTGTCCTCTCCCCCTTCCTCTTCACCCTCTACACCACAGACTTCAGCCACTGCACAGAGACCTGCCATCTTCAGAAGTTTTCTGATGACTCTGCGGTGGTTGGATGCATCAGCAGGGATGATGAGACAGAGTACCGGGCTGTGGTCGACTCCTTTGTCACGTGGTGTGAGCAGAATCATCTGCAGCTCAACGTGGCAAAGACCAAGGAACTGATCGTGGACTTCAGGAAGACCAGGAAACACCTGACCCCTGTTTCAATCCAGGGGGTCAGTGTTGACATTGTGGAGGACTATAAATACCTTGGAGTACACATTGACAATAAACTGGACTGGGCTAAAAACACCACAGCACTTTACAGGAAGGGCCAGAGTCGTCTCTATTTTTTGAGGCGACTGAGGTCCTTCAACATCTGCCAGAAAATGCTGAGGATTTTCTATGAGTCTGTGGTGGCCAGTGCGATCCTCTATGCTGTTGCATGCTGGGGGAGCAGGCTGAGGGTCGCAGATGCCAACAGACTTAATAAACTGATCCGTAAGGCCAGCAATGTTGTGGGGATGGAGCTGGACTCCCTCAAGGTGGTGTCGGAGAGGCGGATGCTGTCCAAGATAAAGACAATGTTGGATAACACCTCCCACCCACTCCATGACATGTTGGTCAGTCACAGGAGCTCGTTCAGTGAGAGACTGAGATTACCGAAAAGCACCACTGAACGACACAGGAAATCATTCCTGCCTGTGGCCATCTCCCTGTACAACGCATCCACTTAACACACTGTTTGCTGCTACAGCTACACATGTTTCTTTTCCAACTATTTATTTATAAGTGACTTATGTATGTATGTATGTATGTATGTATGTATGTATATATATGTATATATTGTACTATTCTTAGTTAGCGTATTGTCTGTCTTGTCTTAATGTTGGTTTAAAATGGAGCACTGTAACAAAAAATAATTTCCCCCAGGGATCAATAAAGTATTCTGATTCTGATTCTGATTCTGATTAATGTGCCATGACGCTAACGCATACAGAAAATCCATGGCACTGATTTTAGGACTTCAAGAGATCAATATGTCAATGACAACTGGAGCGTGACTGGAAAAGCACCGTTCTTAGTCAAAGGGACGCAGAATGAGAGAGATCAAACACAACAAATGAGCACGCTTTCAAAGAAGCACAAGTAGAAGCGAGACAGTGAGAAAATGCTGAAAAACAGAATCCGTGTTAACAAGTAATAAGTAAAACATATATGTGTCAGTGCACCAGTGGGGTGTCCGTTTCCAATAAGCTCAATATGAACAGCAGGATGGGCTCACAGTGGCTCTTCAGGGTGTCAGAGTGCTCTCTCTGTGGCCTCTTGTTTGCTGCATTAAAAATTAATGTGAATCCAGTTGCACGTGAGACACAAACTAGCAGGTATTCCAACACAGGCCATGTCTTTGTGTCTCACAGTACGAGTCATCTTCTATTCCTGTATGTGAAAATGCAATAACAGCGTAACAGTGTTTGCTTAATGCATGTTTGATCAATTCACGGAAATGGACACCACACAAAACACTTTCCTATTTGGGCTTGTGAAAATGGGGTCGCAGTGTCAGTGCTCTGCATCCACCGACAAATCTGTCTACGGCAACGTCTGTCTGGAAGGCTTTTAAAAAAAGAAAAGGCATTTCTCCCGTTTGATCTGCTTGTTTTCAGGCCAGCGATGCACTTTCTTGACATCTGCATCATACATTCAGCATTTCCCAGTACAGCATTAAATATTACCAGATTATTATCTGAACTTAAATTTATGTGATCATTCCTGTCTACCTGGACTGAAGCAGAAAGTACCAAGCTGAATTTCCTAAGTCCTGGTGGAGAAGTGGAGCATGTAAAAAGGATAAACACATTTAAAACTGGACGATTTTTGTTAAGATCAACCTATTTTATTTGTTTTTTTCTAGGTTCAAATTGATTCTTATTATCTTACACTCGGCATTAGTGAGGCTGTTTTAGCTCTGTTCCCTCTCCATTTAGACTGACTGACTGGTTGTCCATCTTAAACATAAGCTTTTAACAACATATATATATCTATATGAAAAAAGGGAAAACTAATAGCTTTAGTGGAAGCATTGTACTGTAAGCATAGAGTTTAGATTATTAGATATATTAGATAATATTAGAATATTATGAACATTATTTAACACATAGTGAGTCAGAAAGGTGACTGAAGATCATGGGAATCATCCAGCAGCCTACATCTACTGCAGCATAATTAAGGGAGGATTCAGGGTCACCTGATCCAGCCCTAACTATATGCTTTAGCAAAAAGGAAACTTTGAAGCGGGAGACAGATAGTGTCTATCTCCTGAATTAAGCTGGTTCCACAGAAGAGGGGCCGGAAAACTAAACGCTCTGCCTCCCATTCTACTTTTAAATACTAAATATATAAGTATATATACTTTAAATATATAAATATATAAGGATTAACACACAAACGTAGCCCTATACCTCTACAAACATATAAAACCATATTGTATTATCTCATAGTATATTTTGTCCTAACAAAGAGGAGAAAATCCAAACAGACCAGAATGAGAATATTTTGAAATTCTTCAAATTTACTTGAATAAATAATGACAATGGCTCATATTCAGCGTTTTCTGAAACAAAGAGCTCTACACCTGCACAGACTCTTCCTTTAGCCATTCTCCACCTCTCCATCAGCTTTAATGACATTCAACCAAAACGGCACTGAACGCTGTTGTGGCTCATGTGGAAGAAGCAATTACAATCTAAAATCATTCAAACTGAACAGTCGCACATTTACAAGAACAAACTGCAAAGCTACCTTTTTTTAAGTCGACCTTAAATACACAACAAACAAAAATAGTTACAAGTTTACACAACATGACAAATTATAGAATCTTTGTATTTTACCTGAATAGTGCTGAACCAGCTGCTGCAGTGTTTCAAACTGAGCCCTGGTAGTGATGTAGTAGCCGCCGCTGTCTAGCTTGCGGATCTTATAATGCTTGACGTGGTCGCCCTTGAGATCATCCCAGTCCCGTATGGATAAGGAAAAGGCACCTGAGGAAGACAGACCAGGAGGTTCGAATCACTGAACACCAAGTTCCCATTCAACACTTCAGTACTCACTTCTACCCATCCAGTTCTGCTGCTATTCAAAAAGCAGAGGCTATCACACTACACTTTTACTACAAAAGTCTTATGAGAAATATGAGAGCTTAGAAAATACTCCATGCGTTCTACTTGTGATTACACCATCAGGCAGCTGTGAACACTTCTTACTCCTAAGTAGTAAATCTGTCATGGCATAAACACACACACTTACAGGTCGATGTGTGTCAGTGTGTCTGTTTTGTGGTTTTTTTTACCCTTTGTGGTTTCACTTTCTCGGATGAGATAGGTGCCTCGAGGGTTGCCAGTAGACAGTAGCTGCCTCTCTGCATCCTTACGGCCCAGTTTACCAAAGTACCAGCTGCAAATATAGGAAAAGAAGTCAAACACAGACACACTGCAGTCACTGTGTTCAAGTCATGCATAAGGTCACATCATAGTACTACTATTTCCAGGGGTATTGCCAAAAATGGTTCTGACAAGGAATCAGAAAATCCCGGACAGTATCGTGGAGCTTTTTAGTCTGATGATGCTAAAAGACTGTTAAGATAAGCGTAATTCTCAAGAGGCCATTCATTTGTCCAACATTTGTCCAACACTGTTGGACAAATGTTGGACAAATGAATGAGGCCAAAATGTGTATGATAGCACTGGAACACGGGGTTTGCGATGTCATCACTGAGAGCCCTGCTGCCAGCTGACCTTTTAACATTATGTAACACATGATGAAATCAAGTGATGATGAGACGGTCAACACTGATATTATGGATGGAGAGTAGAGCTGGGCGATATGAGATTTTTTCATATCACGATATGTTTTTTTCATTTCAGGCGATAACGATATCTATCACGATATAAGCCAAATAACTATATTTGTAAGATTTAAATGTGCTGTTGCTCACAAGTAAAATGTGAAATAATCAGCAGCTTGTTTTTATTTAAATATTTATTTCCCATAATAAGTTCAACAGGGTAGATGTACTTAAGGAACATGAGACTTTTTCAGATAAATAAAGGCAAATATTGCAAACTACACAAAAGGCAGCCGCTAAAGCGTTTAAGTTTCAAAATAGAACAAACGAAACAGACTAAATTGTCAATTCCACTTAGAAACAAAATATTAATTCTAAAAATAAATCTTAGTTTGTGTTACAGAAGAACAGACAAAACTGACTAACTTTTGTCAATATCAAATAAACTGAGAACTAAAAGGAAATTCTCAATCTCTCCTTGTTGTATAGCTGAGCTTTTCAAACAGTTTTAACAGTTACTTTAGTCTGACAAAAGCCGAATGACGAATTAGCGCTTCCAGTCAGAGACTGAGGCTACGTCCACACGTACACGGGTATTTTTGAAAACGGAGATTTTCCGTTTTCGTTTTAAAAAATAATCCCGTCCACACTTAAAGGGAGAAATGAAGGAAAACGCTGCTATGAACATGCCAAAGCAGCAGGTGGCGCTAGATTCCTAACCGTGCAGAAATATTGGCCAATCAGAAGTCTAGAAGCCTCGGTGGGAAAAAGTAAACAAAGCTGGGGCATAGAAGCAGAACCGAGTCGTATGTGTGGACAGACAGTAACTGTGTGTATATGTAAGCATTTAAACACTGCAGAGAGTAGAATTAACAGTATTGTAGAAATTCATTTCACCGAAACAATAACGTGGCGCACAGTGTGACGCATGCACCAGTTTATTGTATTTCCAGACTTGCTTTCGGCACAATTTACAGTGCACGCTACTCTGTTTTTTGTCAGACTTGAAATAGCCGAAATACCTTCACACTACGGAACTTCTATGGCTCTTCCGTTCGACAATCTCTCCGGCGTTGGAACCATTATCTGTTTTCTTTTCGGTCACGCTCGGTTGATTTTTCTAGTCGGCACACTCATTTCCTCCATTACCCGCTGGCTGCTTCCCAAACAAACACACGTGCCGCTTGGCACTTGTGCCGTACGTTACAAGTCACGCGACGTGACGCTGCGGCTGTGATTGGTTCGGCTCTGCGCTACTTAATTTGGATTGGCTGATTTTTTATTTATTTATTTATTTTTTTTTAAGAGGACAAGAGCGGCGAGGTCTATCGCGATAGCTTAATTTCTCTATCGAGTAAAAGTTATATCGCGATACATATCGTTATCGTTCTATCGCCCAGCTCTAATGGAGAGTAACACTGACAATCTACATTCCTACATTACATATTTGTTTCGAGTATCACAACATGGCAACTAGAGGTGGGAATCACCATACATCCCACGATACGATCTTATCACAATACTTAACGCACGATACGATATTATTGCAATTTTAAAAAATATTTTGCGATATTCAGATTCTGTACATAAAGGTAAACTTTATCAATATTCATTTTATCTAATATCAAAGTCTCGCACTCAGTCTTTCTCTCATTTCAGTCAGTTTTATTGTTGACAAACTGAACGGTTTGTATTACAGTCTAGTCCAACTTAACTGAATGCAACCATCTGGTACAATTATAGCTATTCTGAACTATGCAATTTATGAAAACTATGCAGCCCATTCAGCAACTGAAGAATTTGAAAGTAAATTAAAACAAAATATAATTTTACATTAAATAAAAAAGTTTTAAACTTAATTAAAATAAAACATGTCTTAAATTAAAATAAGTAAACTGTCATGTTTATTGCTGCCAAAAAACAAGTTAAACACATTTGGACAGTGAAGGAATGTCAGGATTCTTGCTCAGAAAAAGGATCAACATGCTCTGAAGTCACAGTTCCAGTCCACAAAAACTTTTTTTGTAACAAAATATCGATTTCTGCTGTCCCTGTATCGATACATTATTAGCAAACAAAATATCACGATACTACACAGTATTGATTTTTTCCCCCCACCCCTAATGGCAACGTGAGAGCAATAATTTGGAAAACGATTCGTGCTCAACACTACCCAGCAGCTGTCTCTGCTCCCCTCACAGATTTCTGAGTGCCCTTTCAACTGATGGATGTACTACAACCCTAAGCTCCATCAACAAGAGCATCAATTACTGCTTTGTTAGCTACATTTAACTACATTTTTTATAGAAAAAAATACACTGCTCAAAAATCTTAAGGGAACACCTGATCATCACAGTATAAGTTAGTCAGTTAAACTTTAGGGATATCAATCTGTCCAGCAAGGATGCATAAACTATTGTGAGTGGATTCTAAATGCTTTGGTGTAAATGAAAATAACAACAGGTACAGTATAAAATCATCAACAAGACTGTCACGGTCCTGGGTCGGTGACTCAGTGGTTTTGTATTTTTGAATTATTATATAGTTTCTGAGTTCATGATTTGTCCCTGCTAGTCTCCTAGTTTTTGTCTCAGTATTTCTAGCTCCCTAGTTTTTTAGTATTTGCTGATTTCAGGTTTTGTTATGTGCCTTCCCTGTGTTCCGTGTTGTGTCTAGTCTGTGCCTTCCTGTCCCACGTTTCAGGTTCATTGTGTTAAGCTTACATGTCTTGAGTTCAGCCTGTGTGTTTCCTGTTTTACTTTGATGGTCCTGGTCCTTTGTCAGTGTAGTCTGATTTACTTCCTGTGTCTCGTTATGTCAGATTAATCCCAGCCGTGTGTTCCTCCTGTTATGCATTCCTGCCTCGTTACCTGGTGTGTATATAGTGTGTGCTTTCCTTTGTTCAGTTTGATCGTCTGCGTTTCCTCCTGCATGTTATCATCCTCTGTGGTTCCTTTGGATTACCTCTGTCCTCGTGTTTCCAAGTTTTCTAGTTTCAGGTTTGCGTTATCTTAATGCTTAGTTTTGGTTAGTTTTCTCTGTGCCACCTGTTTGTACTTTTGTTCAACCATCAATAAAGGCTTTTGTTATCATCCACCTTCGTCTCAGTTTGCCTCCACTTGGGTCCTCAGCCTCATTCCTTCCATGCCAACTGCCCCGGCAGACGTGACAAAGACAACCTCCAACAAGAGATCGTCGTTCTCTCCTTGTCCCCCTGACTCAATTTTCTTTCGTTTTTTGTTTTCAATAGGATCCTTGTCACTACTGGTAGCATGAAACAGTACCTGTAGTCCATTCAAGTTGAAGAAGTAGTCTGGCTCTTTTAGAAAGGCACATAGGGTTTTCTGCATCTCCTAATACAGTCTCACAAGTGTTCAGGAGTAGCAAGAGACATGAGAAGAGCTGGGCAGGGATATATACATGCATTAACCCTGAAGCTGGACCAGTATGTACTTCTTTGTGTGAGCAGGGCATCATTACCAGAGCCCTCCAAAATGACCTCCAGTGATCTACTTGTGCATGTTTCCCAACAACATGTCAGAATCAGATGCTATAAGGTTGACATTAGTGCCCTTTATCAGGCCCTGTGCTGACAGACCAACACCATATAGTTTGAATGGCATTCGCCAGAGAACACCAGAACTGGCAGGTCTGCCACTGGTGCTTCATTCTCTTGTCCTATGTGAGCTCGTTAGCTTACCACTGTATGAAAATGCTTCTCTACAAAGCTAAATGCACAAGAATAATATAATTCTTCACAGTGAATTGACTGAATCTTGATTCAGAAAAACATCTGTGTGGAAGATTACAATAATCCAGCCGTTTGATGTCTGAATCAAACATAATACTCTTTATAGTGTCACATAAATGCCATTTTATAAGGCCAGTAGAAAAGCTTGCCTTGAGTATAAAGTATAAACTGTTCCTCTCTCCTGAACTTCCTTTCTCAGAAGGTTAACGTGCAGCTGTCAGTCTGAAGCTTCACATCCACTAATCTCAAAGTACTTCAGAGCACATTCTCTATGAAAGTCAGCGGGTATGAACAAGTGCACGCTCACACACATATGCTACTTACTCTTCAGCCTGGATAGAGTCCACTGGAGCCACATAATTACTGGGAATGTAGCCGCTGCCACCGGTAGTGAGGGAGCGAGCATCCCACCAGTCCCCTTCACTGAAAGACAAAAAGAGGAATAGGGTGAGGAAAGGAGAACATTTATACAACTTCATTTTATATGAGCTGACATGCTCTGGTCCACTCACTTGTGCAACATATATAGAACTCTATAATCCCTATATAAGTTTAAAATTAAGAAACAGCTAAAAGAAATGCACGTTATCAAAGAACAGCTCAATGAGTTCAGGAGAGCATATTTTAGCCGCTGAAGTAAGAACATAATGACGATATAATAAAGATGTATTTTTTTGAAGGTGTATATTATTATTTCCTCATCATCAGAAAACACGTTATAAAAAGCTGAAGCTGGTCCTGATGTTTCCTAACGAGACGAGGAAGAAACTGAGATTCTGGGTTCATCCAATCCTCATGAGAAGGCAGCAGCAAGGAGACTTTCATGGTTTAAACCAGGAGTTCGAGTTAAAGCACCACATCTGGAAAAAAATTCACAGAGGCTGAGGTGAAATAGTACTATACTAATAATTATAATATATTATAATAATTCAACCAGGCTGCATTTTGAGCTACAAGTACACTCGTTGCCAAATGCAGTCATCTGATTGGTCAGTTCTGTTTATTTAGACCTAAAAAATCTGAAAACTTGAGCTTGGCTTGGCTCAAAAAATGAAGTGTTCTATAATGTTCTACTAGAAATAATCTCCAAGGACAAGCACTATATCCCCCAGTCCTCTGAAATGTTTGTTGAAAAACTACTGCTGGCCTCCAAGTTCTTAAATTAATAATAAATGGTAAAATGGTAAATGGCCTGTATTTATATAGCGCTTTACTAGTCCCTAAGGACCCCAAAGCGCTTTACATATCCAGTCATCCACCCATTCACACACACATTCACACACTGGTGATGGCAAGCTACATTGTAGCCACAGCTGCCCTGGGGCGCACTGACAGAGGCGAGGCTGCCGGACACTGGCGCCACCGGGCCCTCTGACCACCACCAGTAGGCAACGGGTGAAGTGTCTTGCCCAAGGACACAACGACCGAGACTGTCCAAGCCGGGGCTCGAACCGGCAACCTTCCGATTACAAGGCGAACTCCCAACTCTTGAGCCACGATCATCCCGCATAATAAGCAATCAATTGTAATCAAATAATAATTAAAGTTCTAAAACAGACGTCTTGATATGAAGACTATAATGTCAAAAAGGAATTTGACATTAATAACGTCCTGCACTATAGTTTCATAAGTAGCTAAATCAATATTTTTGACCCATATTAAAAATATAAAGACAAAGTATGGAGATCACAAAACACTGAGAGGTGGAATCACACCAGTAGTTTAGAGTTTCAGATTGGATTTGCCAACAAAAGTAAAAATGTACTGTAGTACAGCGGTCCCCAACCCCCCGGCCTCGGACCGGTACCGGTCCATGAGTCGTTTGGTACCGGGCCGCGAGAGTTGAGGCTCAGGTGTGAAATGTATGGTTTTCAGGGTTTTTATCGGTTTTCAGCGTTATTTTGTTATCGTTTTTATCATTAACTCGGTTTTCCTGGGTCTTTTCACGTGTGTTATGAATAAATCTTCTTTTTTCCGTACCAGTACTAGTTTTATCCGCGACACCTTAAAGGCCGGTCCGTGAAAATATTGTCGGGCATAAACCGGTCCGTGGCGCAAAAAAGGTTGGAGACCGCTGCTGTAGTATCTAACAATGTACCCTTCGTCTCTCCATCTCTGTGCTAAAACCGTGCCTCACTGACATGCTGTACCACTCTGCACTTATTACTATCATGTCCCTTACACACTGGGAAGGAATGGCTTTAGATGTGTGTGAGTTTATCTATGCATGAGAGAGACGGTTATAAGACAGAGAAAGAGACAGAGAGAGGGGAGTGGAGGAAAGGGGAGGAGCGCAGAGGCGTTGCTGAGCCTTCATTTATTCTGAATAAAGCCATGATGAGGATTGCCTGGGGACGACATCCCAGGCAGAAACAGACACGCTTCCCTTTGTTCAGAGGGGATCCCTTGGGAAGGGAGGGAGAGAGGCACACATGAAGTCTCAACAATAAACCTTCTGAGGGTAAAAAGTATGCAGCAGTAAGAGGATGTGTTTTTCTGTGTAATGTCGATATGTGTGTTTGCATGGAACCGGGGAGGCATAAACAGACGGGGTGGGGTGGGCCCCAGTCTGTCCCGCTGCCTCTTTTGTCTCCTGAAACAAACCCTTTAAACCAACTCTGCACCACCACAAAAAGACTGAAAACAACAACGAGAGTAAACAAGGAACCTCCCTCCTGTCTCCAAATGGATTCAAATCCTCTTTCCCTGTGGTGACTGCTGATGAGAGTATAATTAAATACAGCACTGTGTCGACTGAGACGAGTGGTACAGACGGCCATTCACACCACAGCACGTTTATTCATAGCCTGTGGTCGGATCAGAACAATTCAAGTTGAATTTACTAATAGTGTAATCGTGTAGTGTAGGATTCTTTTTCTTTATTATGTCTGATGAAGCTACACAATAACATGCTCAATGGTGGCTTACAAAAAACCTGAGCTGAAGGGAGTGGCTTCTAAACATTCAGAGATGTTTCCTTTAGGATGCCATCATGTAACACAAAGGAGACACATTGCCTTCTGTCAGCTGAGACTCTCCCAGAACTAGTTTGTTGCCCAGGCAGGCGGGGGCATCTGTTAGTCACTGCCAGCTCTGACAGGCTAGAGCAGACGAAGGCTTTAGGCAATTTTACTGCCTTTCTCCACCAGGGGTCAGTGTGGGCAGCTGAAAGGAGCCCTGACCATACTTGAGGCGTGGGTGGATGGAGAGAGGTGGAAAGGAGAGAAGTAAGGGAGTAAAGATATAGCAATCTATGTTTCATGCTGGGGAGAAAGACATACAGAAAGGAGGAAGAGGAGGGAGGTTGGGGCTTTAATGACACTTTTTTCCTGCTCTGGCTGGAGCCCTGGAAAGGCCGAGGTGTGTTGTGGAATGTGCAAGACGGCGGCTAAGTGGGTGTGGTGAGAAGGAAGGCTAACCTTGTTGTGCCATAAGGCACTCATGTATGGACAAGAGGCTGAAAATGAAAATGAATCAGAAGAAAACTCACATGGGAACTGCATTACCTTTTAACAATAGAGGCTTGTGCTTGTTTATAATATAGTATCAGTAAGACCACCAATACAAACATCCATGTTACTAAAATTAGCAGCACTGACTCACTTCTACAAGGAATCACGGGGAATTTGTGAACTTCTTTCCCATTTTTGACCTAAATTTAGTCTCTAAGGTTTATATAGATTGCTCCACCGTTAGAATTTACTTAGAATTTTCTCTGAAACCAAAAAGATAAATTTGTGCAATTTCCACATTATTTCTAACAAACTACTTCAAGCTGCTGCCCGATTAATTTGACAACCCATATTAGCATGTTGATTTATTTATATTTATCAAGGACAATGGAAATCAAGATTGTAAAAGCCAAAAGCTGAAAACTTAGCGGTCCACCCTCTTAACTCAATATGGTCACTCCAAAACCAGTGGGTGACAATTACCATTTATATACATTGATCTCAGTCAGGGAAAGCAAGGTAGCACTACTTGCCCAGTGAAATCAAAAAATAAACATCAATTTCAAAGCAAAAGATTTCTTTCCCTTTGCATCTCAAACAGCGCTCTTCATCATAGCCTGTCTCATCTCTCTCCGTCTCTTAAAAATTACTGCCATATTGTTGTCGCTGGAAGCAGCCTTAACTCTGAATGACTATGAGTCCAGTGAAATCTGAAGTGTGTCTCATTTCTGCTGGTGTATCTGTCCTGATTTAAGCTTGTCACAATGTAAAGTCAGCAGCTTTTTCTGGTGTCTATGTGTGAGCATTGTGGATAAACCTCTCGTATTTGACAAGAAACTGATAAGAGACAAGAGACTAGCGAGGTAGACAAGCTGCTGCTGGCTCTGCTTTCACTGCTCTGAGATCAGTTACCATCTGCACCTACTGTTAGCAAGTAAACAAGCTTCTGTGATTTCTCATCTTTGCATATAAGTTTGATCTTATTAGCCTTATAAGGAAAACTGAAGTCAATATCAGTGTTATACACTATACAGTGTTATATACTAGATTGATAGAAACTTTGTTTTCATGGTTGCATTCTTCTTACAAGTAATAAACCCAACTTTTCTCTGAAAAATAAATATTCAATTTTGAAATCCAGCAGCAATATACCAGCAACATAATACTGTCACTCCACTGTGTTCATGTGCTTAGAAATCACAAAACTAACAGCAACACTCACAGCCTACTGTTTAATTCTGAAACTATATGGGTCTCCTCTGCAGTGCTATTCTGCACATGTACTGAGCAACCTTATTACAATGAAATGTGAAGGAGAACAGGGTCACAGCGCAGTCCCAGCAGTGTTCATGCTCTCCTCAAATGTCAGCGCACTGCCGCAGGAACCCAAACAAACAGAGGCAGGCTGAGATGCAGCCGGATGCAGACACAAAGACAATGAAAACCATCAAGGATAGTTAAAGAGCTGGCAGATGATTGTGGCTCTTGTTCAGTTTCACTCACACTCACACACACACACACACACACACACACACACACACACACACACACACACACACACACACACACACACACACACACACACACACACACTTTGCTGCAGTTCTGCTGACTAGCAGAAAGGCAAGCCAACATGACTGTGGGTGTAACCTAGGCACTTCCTGTTCAGAAGGAAGTCTTGAAGTTACACTACACTCATCACTGCTGGTTGGAGATCCTGCTCCACCCTCTGTAAAATCATGACTGTCATATTGCTTGTTCAAGCCACCACTTTTACCTCATGTGAAAGGCTCTGCACCCTTTAATGCCATACCCTATGAAAAGCTGCTGCCAATTCTGGCTTTCTCAACCAGCTACTGTGGTCTTAGGTCTTATTTCATGGTTTGAATAATTGAGTTTTCAACGCTGAGGTTGCCAGAGCAGAACACAGCTTTTATGTTTCACAAACTGAAGCAGTAAAGCAGGCTTATTTTGGGCTCTTTCCTGCTCTACATTATGAAACCAAAACATTTCTTTTTCGTGTACAAGCTGCCACTTTCGACTCATCTGAAAACTTGTCTGCACCTCTCCAAGTAGCTAGCGCCATCTTCTCATAGACTTGCATTTCTCCTGAGTGTGGACAGACTGATAAGCAGCTGCAACTTACGTGCTGTTGATAATCTGGAACCTCTCTCCCTTCTTGAAGCTGAGGTCATCTTCTGTCCGTGCCTCGTAGTCATAAAGTGCCACAAAGAGGGTGACTCCTGCAGGAGGGACCAAACCATAGTGTCAGCGCTAGGAGGATTAGCAAGAAAATCCAGTTTAAAATTACACTCTGAACTGAAATGAGCTGCAACAACAGCTCCTTCACAATGAGGATAAAGGAACAACTGTGTGAAGTACATTGTATGGTAGCAGATCTTTTTAAACTTTTAAAATCAGAACAACATGACTTTTTAGATGCAACTCCTAGAAGGTAAAAATTAAAGATCTTGTACAAGAACTTCAGCCGAATGGGTGAAGACAAAAGCAGAAAAAATGGAACTATTTGATTGATTGTATACTATTGTATGGTACTAAGGAGGTTCTTAAAATATATTAAAACTATTTTTTGGTTGGCAGTTGGAACTGTTTAGCCTGAGGTAGTAGAGACTGACTGTACATACACTAGGATAGGTTCTGCTGTAGCTCTGTAATGTCCGTTCAAAGCTTTTTCTAACATAGTCACGATCCAAATCCTCTTTAACATGTTCAGTGTTGATGAGACTCCTTCTACACACAAGTACTGCCGTCACTTTCTGTGTATATAATCAAGTGCTCTTTGAGGATAGACTGTTAGAATGTTTAGCCTTAACTCCCTTCGCAGCATTAATTTCACCGATAACCACAAAATGCTGAAGATTCTTGAAAGAAGATCAAGGAGGAGATACGATGCTGCCAACCATGGCTAAATTGGAAAGAGCGATGGACAACAGCACCGTCCATCTTTCCAGAGAGACATTGATCGATTGCACTGGGTTGAAGTCCAATGACTAAATCAGAAACAGACAAAAACGAGCTAAAAAGATACAAGTTCAGTTTCTGTACAATCATGGTGTGTGGTGGATGTGAATACTGGATCATCTGAAAGATAAAACATAAACATTGAAATATCAGATAGAAACCTTGTTTTATAATGGTTTCAAACCATCAAACCGACACGTCAGACACAAACTAAATCCACCAGCTTCCTGCAGTTTACCACAAGTTATATTTATGACCTTCTAATACCTTTGTTAATGCCACTATGGTTAAGCAATTTGACAAAGCAATAATATTTGGTTCATGTAGTTCATTGCAGGCTTGCCCATGTCCTTGTCACCGTGGAAATCTTGTATGTAGGCTATCAATTTAGGCTAATATGTTAGAGCTGCTTGACCTGGAATTGCTGCTTTTCACTGATTTGATTCCTTCTGTGCCAGGATCGAAACCCTTGAGCAATATTTTGAGATTAATTTTAAATTGTAATGTTAGAAGAAAAAGCTGTATGTTGATTCCTGCTTCTCAGGTCTTAGCATTCTGAATATTTGAAGACCTGATTTACCAGTTAAGTCCTTATTTTTAGATTATTGTCTTCATCTTTTTAAGGATTCGGGAAGGCTTTTAGTCTAAAAGAACCAGCGAGTCTTAATCATACAGATCACGTTTACTCTGTGACACTATATGCTTTATATTTGTAGACTAACTTTTGCAGAATCAATATTCTCCTCCACCAGTTTTGTTAATTTACCTCTTATCACAGATGTAAGAAAGAACAGTATCCTTTAAATATCTATCTCAGCACTGTTTTCTGACCCTTACACACCTTTTATAGAATATGTTATTGGATAACAGGAGGTCAACAATAAAAAGAGACTAAGGAAGAAAGAAATTCAAACTGGTACAGTAATAAAAAAGCAATAGAAGAAACAATCAAAAAGGCATTTTGTCTAGACACTGGCTCAGTCAAATTCTGGCAACATTGTGACATGGAGTGATCTTTGCTTACCTTTAATTGAAGCTAAAACCCACACAGAACTGCTAAAACTGCTACAAGATAGTTTCAAAGTGTTGGCAAAAGTTCAAAATTGACCTTACAAGCCAGAGCTCCTGCTTGCCTAAAGCAAATCCACCACTTCAATTAGATAAAGCTGACAGTAATGTGAATGTAGCAGCAGGGCAGCCAAAGGTCTGACATTGAATTGTCCAGTGACAGAAGCTTGAATATGGACTTACTTCAATCCAGCCTGACTCCCATCAGACTGGCTAAAACTCGAGATAAAGACCAGTGGCCTGCAAAACCTTTTCAGCCATGCCAGCATTATCTCAACGACTCCACACAGACAAGACTAAAAACATCAAGCTGGCTGAAATAGAGCAGAACTTGTTGTTTTCCCTTTCAAAAGCCATTACAAAGTGACTTTTATGAACAAATCTCGAATGCCTTTCTGCTTCTCTGTTTGTCACACCAAACTGCAATAATCCTGACAACAAGGCAGGTGTTGTGGAAAGTTCAACTGGAAAACCTCGCAATGTGTGAAACGAAAGCAGTTATGTAATGCTTTCAATGTCCAAATAACGATTCTACTGACTGGGACTGAGTCAAATGAATGCAACGACTTGGATAAGTGAGAGCAAAACAACCTGCTTATACAATATGAGTACTTATTAATACAGTGTGAAACCCTTACTCTGTCTTTACACTGTATTTGTAATGTTACTTATAACAGATACAACTTCGAAATCTAAAGTTGTTAACAGTAACATCTGAAAGGTTGAAACATCATTTTTATAACAGGCTTTACATGGCAGAATCTGTAATCTAGCTGTGTTTGTATTTTCTATAACATTTTACCACAAATAAAACAGATTAAACAGTTACCTCCTCCTAACCTGCTGATATCATTAGCTGCTATTAGCCCATTCTGCATCTATTAATGTGGGTATATAATGCTTTGATATTTGCTGAGTTTACCCATTTTTTGGTTAACATTACATAAAGCAGAAAATGATACTTGAGGTAATTTACAAACAACCCCATAATTTGTACAGAAAAGTAGCTGTAGCTCGATTGCACCATCTGGAGCACAGTTGAACACACATGCGAGTGGCATAATATGGCAAGTTGGTAACTACTTTGTGAAATACATTGATGGAAAGTTTTCCTCTTTCAATATTAGGTGAACATACTTCACGTAGATATGCAGAGAAAAAGCAAAAATCTAGTTCTGGTAAGTTATAGAAAGAAAATTGTTTTCTGCTGACTTTTTAGTGGATATATATAATGTCACTTACAGAGCGTGATATTTTATTAATTTCAACATATTGGCGGATGTTCTTTTTTCTTGAAACACATAAAACATAAAGGTAAGTGTAGTTCTTTATTGTTCCAAACACATATGCCACCAACAAGGAAGCCCTCTGGTGGACAAGCTATACAACGTCAACACACATAACATAGTTGAAGGGTGTTTCTTATTTCTTCTTTTTTTTTAATTTAATGGCTATTACTGATACTGATAGACTGACAAACAGATAATATCAAACAGACCATTTTTCAATGCTATTTGAATGATTGTCTTTCGCCAATTAAAAAACTACTGCGATGACGGAGATACCTCTTATGGGAGGTTAAAGTACAGACAAGAACATGTAAACAGCCATACGTTACCATACACATGCACGCAAAGCTCCTGAAAGTTGAACAAGAAAGTTGGTCTTTGAACTGGAATTTATCTTAACGACAGACAAAAACTTCTCTGATTATCTGGATGCTCATCTTTCTTCCACCATTTCATCAACTGTAACTGTAATGATATTATCAATAACAAATGATGGCTCCAGTTATGAAAATAAGACCCCAAATCAAATATTATCTTTTAACAGCTCGGAAATCCAATTTTAGTTTCGCTCCATTTGTCTCGCCTCGTAACAGGTCTCAGGTCTGAGACGACAGCAGCTGTTTGATGCTGTGGAGTGTTTGACATATGAAAGCTGAACAGGCAATTCTTTAGAGTCCACTTACACCGGCTTGATAATTCAAGTAATTTCTCATCAGAGTCTCATCAAACGGATTCTTTGTCAGGAGGCAGCAGTGATATGAAGAGGCTTGTTGTGGCGCTCTGGGTGATGGAACTGCAGATAAAGAGGACCTGCTGTTACTTATGTGAAAAACCAACACAGATGTGAGAGGAGACCTTTAAAAAGAGTGTTTGATTGAAACACTCGAGTTCTCCAACCGAACAACATCAACAAAACCTTCAAGCCAGAACAGCTGTTTGTGGTGTTTGAATGTTCGATTAGGTCAGCAGAGGTGAGCGCCAACTATAAACTAGTTTATCGATCAGAGTTGTCTGTTGCGATGCCACTCAATTAGTTACATAAGACCATGGTACTAGCCGAAAGTTTCCATTTGGGGAGAATGACATCAGCAAAAGATCAACTGATCAATAAGATTTCAGATACCAGCTCCACTGAAGGGGCTGACTGGGGCTGAGGAGAATGAGCTAGGCAGCTGCGTTATTACAAGGCTTTAAAGGGAAGGCCGGCTTACATCCAAATTTCTCCCACCAGGAGAAAATTAAAGAGCTAAACCCCTCTCTGCTTCTCTACCACCGTGTGGATTTGGATTATACAGAGCAGAAAAATAATCCACACTTTCAGGGAGTGTTCTGCTAAGTTGAGTGGAAATGCAGAGTTCCTCTGCATAGCAGCCTGGACTCAATCAAACACAAAGGATATCCTGAGTAGGAATATTCCCTACCTAAACAATGAAACCGGCACACAAAGGCCGGTGCTAATGCCAGTCGGACATTCCTGACATGGCCGGGCTGGGGTCGGACTGTCGAGGTTTTTGGGATGTTATGGGAAGTCTTTAACAGCAAGAGAAACCCCTCTTAGTTTGCTTTTGCATATGGAGGCGTATGCCTGTGGGTGGCTGTGAGCACAACACTATTACTAGGCCCAGTCAGCACCTTAATTGTGTGGGACTGAAACAAAAAGAACTAACACTCACACTTCAGGCTGTGATGGAAATCCTTCCCGTCTTCTGTCAAGCAATAAAGAGTATTTTCTCCAAGAAATTTGTTATTTACTCCCTCTATGTTGCTTGTTTGCAAAATACCATTTGTCTCTCAGCAGCATTGTCCTCACACTTCACATGACAGGACTGCTCAGATGCGAAAGCAAAGATGGAACAAGGATATGATCAGTTTTCTGCTTCTCTTCTGCAGTGATTTTCTAAGGGAGAGTTGCTCTTTTTATATGTCACACTATTCCCAAATGGTAACTAACAACTACAAACACAGTCTAATCTGTTTGCCACTGAGCAGATCTGCAAAAGAAGCTGAATATAAAGGTTTTTTTGCCCTATATCACAGCAGTGGTGACAGGCAAGCTCTGCTCTTTGTTTTCCCATTCTGTTATCATCCAAGTCCAGGGATCAAAACTGGCTGTTGTGAGCAGAGTCATCAAAGTCTTGATACGCTTCAAATGAACTTGAATTGTCTGGCATCCTCATGGCAGAATTGCAGTGGGAAAGTGGTATTCTTTGTCCCACTTGTTAATGTTAATGATACAAAGAAGTTCAAAAGACACAATTCATGGAGATAATGGTGGCCAAGGGAGGCGTTTTCAACCCACAGTGAAAGGGACGACTTTTTGTCTTCCCTGTTAATGTGCTTTTAGAATTTAGAAAATATAACTTATAAAATATAACTAAATGCTTTTTAAAACTGAAGAGAGACATTGCAGTCATATTTGTTGGGATCCTAAAGTCTGAAGCACCGTTGGATTTTATACTTCACTGTTGTAAAAGTTCAATTAGCTTCAACTCTGACTTTGTTTGGCGTTGACCTTCCAATTTGCAACTAATAAGATCACAGCTGTCCACGATGTAACCCGTGATAAACTTGTGATAGATGAAAAGGTTATTGTCTCTGTGTTTGAGTCCTCAGAAGCCTACGACAACACCGTCATGTTCTGCCACGATCTTAGCTGGAACTATACAGCATCCAACAACAACACTAATACCTGTCGACAGACATACTAGAAACTTCAGTCAGTTTCCTTTGCAGGGTAAATTGGCATACCAGCACTGTGTTTAATCACAAATTTAGGGCAAAGTTTTAGAGCACATGAAAAAATGTTTTAATAAAAGATTTGGTAATTAATGGAGGGTTTATGACTGTACGGAGATGAAAGGAAATAACTAAGGCTTCATTTATAATTTAAAACTGAACCTAAACCTTTTGTGCATAGGTAAAGCACAGGTGTAGTGTAAGGACGGCACTGGTACAATGTAGGTAAGGTAAGGTGTAGGTACAGCACAGATAAAAACAGTCAAGGCGCAACAGGAGATGTATACATCTGTGTACTTGCCACAGCACTTGCCACTCACTTGTACACCACTTGCATTTAATCATCACTTATTGTTATTTTTTTCCCAGCCTCCCGACCCCAACCACCAGCAGGTTACGGCTGATTGATGTCCCTTCCTGAGCCTGGTTCTACAGGAGGTTTCTTCCTGTTAAAAAGGAGTTTTTCCTTCCCACTGTTGCCAGTGCTTGGACAAAGAGGGCCGTCTAATTTTCTCTGTATTACTGTAAAGTCTTTACCTTACAATATAAAGCTCCTTGAAATGACTGTTGCTATGATTTAGCCCTTTGTAAATATAATCACATTGAATTGAACTAAATTGAATTGGTAAAGCTCTGGATATTGATAAATCAACCTTAAGTACCAACGCTCTTTCATGTCAAAGTTGTTTAGACATGCGAGGTACCCTGCTGGCCTGCCTGTGCAGGTACATTCATTAGTACTGTGACAAAGTGGAAAACCCATCAAGATGAGGATGGCAATATAAATTAGGTATAAAGAAGGGAATTTTGACAGCACTGCTTAGTCTCCCTACACTGGGATCTTCAACAAATGGATCTACGTTTCTGAAGCTAACATGCACGTGCTCAGGGTTTATAGCTCAGGGAAAAAAACCCTAATCAGGACAGGTCTTACAGCAAATGCTAAGCATACTGTATATTACTGTGCAATTAATATATATATATATTGAATCACTTTTCATTACTTTCACATTCAGAAATAAAAATTGTGATTCCTTTACCTGTTCCACCCCGGGTCCTCAGCGTTCCCGTGTGTGAGGAAGTGCTGACTCCCCCGAAGACGGTCATCCCCTGTCCTACAGGAGCATGGAAGTTGTTGTAGTTGGGGATGGCGGTGACCCCGAAGTTGGGGTAGTGCTGTGGCGTGGGGTCGGCCCCATAGCGGTAGCCCGCTCCCTGGGAGATGCTGTTGTCTCGGTCATCTGTGAGTTTGGTTGCCTCCTTATCCTTGCATTGCACACAGCCCATTATCTATAATCTGTTCACGACACAGAAACAAGAGGCATTTTTTGAGTTTGGATAATAACTGTTGACTGGAGTGACAGGTCATTAAAAACAAAATGACTGCAGCTAACCAAAAGAAACCCATCCAACTGATTATATAAGTAATAAGGAATGAAATGTAATAATGAGCAAGGGAAATAAACACGCTACAAGAGCCTTAATTCAGGCAATAAATAAAAATTATATACTTTCAACCTGATGGGTGGATCGATAGGATGAGCTGGAGAACAGAGCTTAGCCACACTCCACAACAAACAGAACTGAAGCCATCGCTCTGTTAAAAGGTTTTAGTTCACACCATTTTCTCTACAGCTGAGATCCTTCCACTGATTAGCACTCTGGTCTGAGACACGGGGACCTTTTTTTTACATAGCCTGACATACAGCTTGGTCTCTGGATGAGTCACACAAACAGTGTTTCTCTTTTATGGCCAGGAAGAAAAACAGCTCCTATCACATTAACGGTGCGGAGGCACAGAGCCATGCTGTCAATGTCACCTCGTCAATCTTAATGGATAGCTGTAGGAGGATGGAGAGTCGGCGATTGGACGCTAGTTTTATCACAGAGCCTCCTAATCAAAGTCAGTAACAATCTTCACCTGTCTTTCATGTGCTCGAAGATTTCTGTACCTATAAATCTCAGTTCATGCATCCCTGCCTCTAGCTTACAAGTAAGATTGGTCAGTATTGAAAGCAGCTCACTCTTCTTACCCAATTTAGTATATTCCTAAATAAATAAATAAAAAACATCTAATTGTTTCCTTAAAGGAAAAAATCTATAAATATAAGACTATTGGAATGGAACATAAGAAAGAATGAGCAATAAATCTTGTCTCTCCTTGGAAAACAAAATCCTGATCAGGCCTTAAGCTCTGGCCTGTTACATGAAAATATATATTCACTTCCTGTTTCTTTTTAAACCCTAGTTTCCTTCTGTCTTTTGCCTCCAGTGACTGCAGAAAAGAATTAAATTTATTCACTTGTGAAAAGAGAATATTAAATAAGGAGTGTAGGATTCCCCTCCTTCTTCCCATGATCCATGATCTACAGCAGGGGTGGGGAACTCCAGGCCTCGAGAGCCGGTGTCCTGCAGGTTTTCGATGTGTCCTTGATCCAACACAGCTGATTCAAATGACTAAATTGCCTCCTCAACATGGCTTGAAGTTCTCCAGAGGCCTGGTAATGAACTAATCATTTGACCCAGGGTGATATCTAAAACCTGCAGGACACCGGGCCCTTGAGCTCTAGAGTTCCCCACCCCTGATCTACAGCAGCAAGTGGATCACAGATCATAGGAAGGAATATGAGTCTTCTATCAATCGATAATGTCCCTGATAAACAGGATACTGTGACACAGATAGACAGAACCACATCATGAACCATTATAGCCAACGACTAAGAAAAACTGCTGAGGATATTTAACTTTTCTAGGAGAATAATCTCTTGCAGTTTCAACGTGTCTCCCAGCATCACCTTCACACCCGATTTGATGTGAATTTTCCTCATCTGCTTAGACAGAGTGTCAAAAAACTTGTTGAGCACATTCATGTTGCCTAGGGGAAGAACCATTTTCACTTTGAACTGATAATGACCTTTCCACTGGTATTCTACCCCAGGACAAGTTTACACTGTCAGTCTTATTTTCATGCTTTTGTTGTTTCTGCTGTTCAGATACCAGGGTGCTTTGATACTGCCTGTCTTGTATCTCACTGAGGGTTGGATTCTGACAGATTACTGTTAGGTTTATACCTATCACTGTTCATGGATATGAAAAGTTAAAACTGACCAAACTGATCCGTGAGACTTGAAAGTGACAGTGAAGTGACTGTCTGAGCTCTAGAACAATGGACATTACAAAATTCACTTTCTTTCCTTAAGCTCAGGGATGCCCAACTCGAGGCCTTAAGGACTGGTGTCCTGCAGGTTTTAGATACCACCCTGGGTCAACACACCTGAATCAAATGATTAGTTCATTACCAGGCCTCTAGAAAACTTCAAGACATGTTAAGGAGGTAATTTAGCTATTTAAATCAGCTGTGTTGGATCAAGAACACATCTAAAACTTGCAGGAGACGGGCCCTTGAAGCCTGCAGTTGGACAACCTCTGCTTAAGATGCTCTACCAGGCACGTACTGTGTCCGTGTTCAGTTGCAGCTTGTTTGCTGGTCTCTCTTCCTTCAGTTCTGCCTTCAGTAAGCAAAAATCATGCTCTTTTGGGATGAGATCAGGTCAATGAGTTGGTCATTGAAGTATATCCCATTTCTTTGTCAGTAGCCCTTAACAATGACACACCTCCTTTAACATCTCCTTAACTTCTCCTTCAAAACCAAAGAAGAAAACTGTCTATTGTAGTCTTTCAGGCCTTTTGGCGCTCTTGCCAGTACTTTTGAGAATGTATTAGATGGTTGATATTCCCAGTCAAAAATTTCTACTATTGGTCTGACGGTTGTTGTTGGTGTTGCGTTCCCACATAGCAGACAGGTCTGGCCCGGATGTAGTGTCAAGCCAGCACTGCTGGCTGACTTCTGGCATGGTACGTGTGTTATGTCATCCAAATAGGGGCCAGGCCTGGCATAGATGGCACTGTTTATGTGATGGCATGCCACAGCTGGCCCGATTGTAGTTTGGTTTATGTGGCCCAGGCTCATAGAAAACAGGTCTGGCCCAGATCCGGCATTAAGCCTTCTGACTGACTGGTGTCATGGCAGGGTGTATGTCAACCAGATGTGGGCCAGGTCTGGCAATGATGACACTGTTTATGTTCCGATTTTCCTATTTCAGTTAAAAGACCCAAATACCACGTTGCAATACTATACTGCTATGGGCCAACATTTCAAACGCAGGTTTGACAGGTTTGTGAGTGTACACTTTTTCCAAAACGTAGTGAGGGTTTACTCATGTGTACCACCGGGTGGCTGTAACTCAGGAGGTAGAGCAGGTCATCTACTGATTGGAAGGTTAGTGGTTCGATTCCTGGCTCCTCCAGTCTGCATGTCAAGAGTATGAATGTAGTTAGGAAGCGCCCAGTTTAGAGAAAGTGTGTGAATTTGGCATGTTGTATAGAGCACTTTGAGTAATCCGGGAGAGTAGGAAAGACCTATCTAAGAATCAGTTAATTCAGTGTCTAAACAGAGTTTTGTCATGTTACTTTTGTACTATTATGTTCCGGCACATGTTGTTATTACATTGCTTGACACACATTAGGCTGACATCTGGGGCCAGAGCTGAAACTGTTCTGCGCCAGCACAGGGCCGTCATTCTTTGTGGTATGTGTGCCATGTGTAAGCACATTGTGTGGGCCAGATCCGGGCCATACCAATTTTGCTATGTGGGTTGATGTTGGTTTTTCAGAGTATGACCTCCTTCATTTGCATCAACATCTCTTTAGACCTTATGTATAAAATACCTGTAATCCCCCAAACAGTTAAATACTTTTATTATATCTTTTTAACTACGGCTGCAAGTCTGCATCTAAATTAAGTCTTGACTGTTTTAAAATCCAAAAACTGTACCTCGCTAATGACATCAAATCAATTTGGGAAGAAATTCCTGTGATAAAGATAGTTGCACCTTCCTAAGCTTTTTTTTTTACTGTTAAAGGGGATTTCTTCCTCTCTACTGTCACACGGGCTTCCTCACAGGGGATCATATCATTAATTTCACCCTAATATTGCTGGGCCTTTACCTTACAATAGAAAGTGCCTTAAGAAGACTGTTGTAAACAGTTGTTTTATAAATAAAATGGAATATTCAATCTATGCTTTCGCAATCATGTGGATGCTACATCGGTCCACCGTTATAAGGAGAGAGCTTCCAAGTGCTACCCTCTCCTGGGCTTGACTCTTTGTTGATGCCAGAACAGTGACTAACCATTTAGAACAGGTGCCTCATGCTGACTGACACACTGTGACTATTCTCTTTCAACATAATTATAGACCAGTCCCTCAGATGGCACCAAAGTGCAGACAGAGGCCGAAATGCCTGTCAAGACAATCAGAGGTTGTCACAGCAAGTGGAGGTGTAGAACAGAGACCAGTCTTACTGTAATATTGGTTTGCGTTTAACATCTTCGGCAAAGATATGCCTTTCAAACAAAGTGTTCTGTTTTACTCTTTGTTCTTTCTGTATTGTATTGTATTGTGTATTATTCATATTAATCAGAATCAGAAATACATTATTAATTCCAAAGGAAATTTTATGCTGTATAATGCCAGATATTATACAAAACACGAAGTGTGGACATCTTCGTTATGTAAGGATGAAAATCAGGAGTGGACAATACCCTTTTCATCCTCTGGCTGAACTTGAGCTGACCTATGCTAAAGCTATGAAACCAGCAGACAGAGTGAATAGAAGGCTATGCATGAAGAAGCAGTGCACCAGCACACTCTGTCAGGGGACGCTGTAATGATCAGTGACAGGACGCAGGGAAGGCAGGGAAGGCTAGGCGACAACAGCAGCAACACTACGCTCAGTGCGAGCCTGTAGAGCATCTCTAATCGTACGCTCCCAGCAGAAGCCAACATCAACTGCTGTGTATTCCGACCCTCTACATAACCCACACTTGGCAGAGGCAGAATCAGATTTTATAGAAGGGAAACCGATGTATTGATCCCTCTGAGCTGGATGGAAAGCTGTTCCTGCTGTTAAACGCTAATCTATGGAGGAAGGATGATGACAGATCAGGTCTATATTCCAGAATGGATGGCTTAGCATTACAGCTGGTCACACAGAGCTCGATGCTTTTGACACATTTTTGCTTCTGATTAAAGGCAGATAAAGAGCGATGACACAGAGAAAAATAGACTTGTAAATGCACCCAATGATGCACACACAGAGCATCTCTCAACATTAATATGCAATATGAAAGCACTATGAAGGCCCTGCTGTCACTCAGAGTGGTAGCAGAAGATACAGACAGTGTAAAGTCAGAGGATTGTTCTTCTATTCTACTTCACTCTGCTGGGATAGAAGCAGCCCTGGCACCTCTTAATTGTTTAGGTTACCTTTATGTTAAATATGTTAAAAGATCCTTTACATTTGAACTTTGCAGGCCGAGTGGGTGAAATAACGTTAATTTATTAAATTAAAGCAATTTTAATCATAGAAATCACATCACTGTTTTAAGATAAACACATGTTTATTGTTGTAGTCATTAAAAAAATGAGAAAAATAACTTTTATAAATAATGGATAACCATAGCTTATGTGTTAGCCAGCTAGCAACAGCAATGAAAAACTTTACAAAACTGAATCTGCCACCAGGTATAAGTATCTCGTGGAAAAATGGTATATTGCCCAACACCAACATGAAGAAAAAGGCACTTACATTGGGCCTTTTTAGCTATATGTTGCTTTCCCCGTGTAGCTGAAATAGCAAACTATGGGATTCCTACTGAGCAGAAGAAAATGGTTGTCTATTTCCACTGGGTACTTTTTTATGCAGTAACTTTTTAATCTATTGGATGTTTATTGCAGTCAGCTGGTAATATATCCGATAGTATATCAGGTGCAAATGTCAGAAATGGGTTTTCCTCGAAGGAACTCGGAAACAGGGTGAGGAGCTCAGTCACTCAAGGGATTCAATTTCAATTTTATTTATATAACGCCAAATCACAACAACAGTCGCCTCAAGGCGCTTTATATTGTAAGGTAGACCCTACAATAATACATACAGAGAAATGTATTATGATATGGTACTACAAGGTCATTGAGATAAGATGGAGCCTGATTATTTAAGACCTTGTATGTGAGGAGCAGGATTTTGAATTCAATTCTGGATTTAACAGGGAGCCAATGAAGGGAAGCCAAAACAGGAGAACTATGCTCTCTCTTTCTGGTCCCTGTCAGTACTCTTGCTGCAGCATTTTGGATTAGCTGAAGGCTTTTCAGGGAGTTTTTAGGACTTCCTGAATATAATGAATTACAGTCGTCCAGCCTAGAAGTAATAAATGCATGAACTAGCTTTTCAGCGTCACTCTGAGAGAGATTTTTATTTCTAATTCTAGAGATGTTGCGCAAATGGAAGAAAGCAGTCTTACATATTTGTTTAATATGTGCATTGAAGGACATATCCTGGACAAAAATCACTCCAAGGTTCCTTACAGTGTTACTGGAGGCCAAGGTAATGCCATACAGAGTAAGAATCTGGTTAGATACCATATTTCTAAGATTTTCGGGGCCGAGTACAGTAACCTCAGTTTTATCTGAATGCTCAGAGACAAGTTGCTGTTCCTCTCCGTTGAAAGGAAAGTCTAGGTTGGTTGGGTATTTGGATAGAAGGCCTCCTAGAAACCTCCTCGCTGAGGTGTTTGGGATTATCAACCACTTAGGAACCCCCGGGCAGACAGAGGACACACTGTCCCTGTGATGACTTGGGAATGCCTAGGTATCCCTCCCACAAGAGCTATAAGCTCTGGCCAGCGACAGGGTGGTTTGGACTGCTGCACCTGTGACCAAACCTGAGATAAGCCATAGAAAGTGGATGGGTGAAAGGTTGGTGGTTGAACAGCTGTTAATTTCATTCAGGTTTAACGATCAATGTCTCATTTACCAGCTGTTCAAAAAAACTGCCAATTATTTTCATGCAGGCACGCTGCCTCTGGCCAGACGTTTGATGCCAGACGTTTGGTAGCTGACAGTTTTTGATGCTCCAGACAGACATAACAAGGCTCGTGGTGACAAATGAAAGAAAAAAAAAGTCTTTGTAACGTGTCAGTTAAAAATGAGCTTCAACAAGATCTTCAGTTCTCCTTGTTATGATTACTTTTTTTTATCCTATTCCGAGAGTACCTTCACTTCTTTGAACGATATTCCCTCATTAGGTATTTTATTGTTATCGAGCAGCCATGAAACTTTGTTTATGTTAAAAATATTTTTAGGCCACAATGCAATTATTCTGCTTTTCTTAAAACTCAAATCAATTAGACCAATCACTGATGCAATCGGATTGCTGGTTCCATGCTGAATGTACTCTGCGTTCCTCCAAAGACAGCCCTGTTTGTCTGGGGCCTTCCTCCATAGCCTGCTGCAGTGGGCCAGGCTCATCACTGACTGCTGTCTTTGAACTGAAGCCCCTTTCATCTCTTTCTTTTCCACTTCCTTCCCTCCTTTTCACACTGCCCGCTCCACTGATTAATTATTCCTCCTCCACAGAAAAAAAAAAAGTCACCTGCTTGCCATAGGGGCTGTTTTGCTGTTTATTCCCTGCAGTCTCTCTTCTCCTCACCCAGAGTGAAGCAGGAGCTGCTATAGAGGTGCCTAATCACTGCCCACCACCAACACAAGGCACTTCTGCAAAATGTCTCTAAAATTTGTTTATTCAACGCAAATTATTTGCCTTTAAAATGAATCTTTACAAGAAAGCAATACAGTTCTCCACGTCCTTGCATGCTACACATCAGACTAAGCACCCCTTCTATATTTCATCCTTATTCAACATGAAATCAATAAACTCTTGGTGAAAATCCAATTACAGAGCAGAACATGACCAGTAGTGGAGTTGGATCTATAATTAGTTAACGCAAAAGGCTATTCATTGGATGGTCAAAATTCATTAGGCTCTTTAATTGGAGCCAAAGACCTAAAGCACCTAAAGATGTGAAGAGCATCATTAAAGGAGTTAAAGGAATGAATATAGATTAACTCGGTGTGAAATATGATTCCTGTTAAAGAAAAGATGGGGGGATAAAGGAGGGCACTGGGGGCTTTGACCAGAGGCACGACCAACCGTGCACTTGGGTAAATAATTCATTGGATGGCTGTGCAGGCCTGAAGGTATGTCACTGTGTTTGGAGGCATCCATTGAAGGCAGCGCTCCCTGACTGCATTCATATTTGATGGGGAGGTGATGGATTGAGGTTCATTAAAATCAGGAGAGGAGGGAGAAGGCTCTGAGTGGTTGAAGTAGATGGAGCTGGAGGACACAATGTTACATTAACCCCTGAGGGAAGGCTTTTTCCTTCCCCTTGAATACTGAAGGGCTTAGGTCAGATCCTAGTGAAACTGTCTAGACTAATGATTGAGAAGAAAGGAAAGTGGTGACTTCTCCAGAGCAAGAATGCGAGCTCCTGTACTTACTCAGTTTAAGGGAGAACAACAAGGAGTAGTCACTCTCTTTTAATGATGACTTATGAAGGAGTTGATAAAGGTAAAAGTGCCCACGACACAACACTCAAGGAACTGGAGTTACCTCCAAGAATGACTGAACTATTACTTTTATTTCTCTTATTTCATATTCCACACATAATTTATATAGGACGGGGATGTAAGCATTCAATAAGTAGAGCCAAACCTTGTGTTCTTTCTATTAGCCAATAAGGGGCAACTAGTTACAAAAAAGAAGTCATTCTTGAATAAAAGTCAGTCTCATTTAATTTATAACCTCACTATTCCCATTTTACTAATGAATTAGGATCTCAATCGCTACTTTTATACTCTTCTTTAATACTACTGAAGGTCATTATGGATTTTATAATACGATTTAGAGTCAGCTGGATAATCATGATAAAGCAGGGTATGATTTAGTGTGTGGCAACTTTGCTATTGTCAAACTGTAGAGGAGTGCACAGCACTTTCCCATTGATCTCTCACTCGTTACTTCTAGCATCAAAACATGAAGATGGCAACGGCCTAATTAGAAATATCAGGCTATAAAATAATTGTCATTTATATACGGTGTACATATTTAACATAATATAAGCTCATACTTAAAGCTGACTCTGACTGCAATCGCACCCTAATATTTCCTGCCTGCTGTGGTTAAATAAAGGCAAAAAGATGCTCAGGAGAGTTAGTGTAAACTCTCTAATCTGACCTACAGTTTATATAGAAATTGCACAGCCAGCAACAATAAAAGTCAAATTAAAGTGCGTTTGCATGAGCTATTTTTCTGCCCCCTGTTAAAAACATCAGTTCATGCGCATTAATACAGCGTGCAATTTCATGCAAATTCATTTTTAAGCTCCCTTGACAATGCTGACCTTTGAGGGAACACAGAGACCCAGAAAGTCTAAAATGTAGGAGGTGTCCGTGACAGCTATCTGACACCGCCCACAAGTAATATGAAGTCCCAACACGAAGCTGCTTGCACCACCTTTTTCTGCAGCTTGCACAGGTTGGTCACTGATCATTCAACCAAATGTTTAGTTTCTCACTGTTGTAGAACAGACGACACATCACAAAATAACTGTCCACTTCACATCATCTGTGCCCTGAATCAGAGAGACATAGAATCAGAGGTGGGCATGGAGTAATAATGCAGAAGAAAAGGATTACGGGGCCTGGAAGGAGGGCATGAAGCAAAGGAGGAAGAACGGTGGCTCAACCACTGGAGGAAGATGGGGGAGGCAAGTGTGAGACGGAGCTGAAGTGAAGGAGTGAGTCGACAGGGGAGTGGAAAAGAAGGTGGTGAGTGCTGAAATGAATAGACAGAAAGAGAGGAAAATATACGTGGGTGCAGGGGCTTGACAAAGGAGCAGGCTAATGATGGGCTCGGGCTGTCACATGCTGCGCCCGTCTCTGCTGGGGGAAAGCCTTGTCTCTGCCCTCGCAGCGTGCCGTCCCACCGCTGTCATGCAGCGCCCTGTGGAGGGAGGATGTCTGTGCTGGTCAAGGTCAGTCGCTCACACACAGACAGATGGAAGGATGTACTCCCAGGCCTCACTCCATCGCTTCCTGTCTGATTTATTGATATGTACACCAACTATAAGAGTACACCCCTAAACCTGCTTCTCACTAAAGCTGCAGATTACCAAATGCAACCTATCGGGCATAAACATGTGAGCAGCCTCCCGATTTAAGAAGCCAGGTCACTACACTTGAATCAACAGTTCAACCATAATATTTACGCAGCCTTAGTGTCCAGTCACTCTGCTTTTACTCTGCACAAGACTGTGTGAAGCTGTGAAACACTGTTCACTGACGAGGATCTAAGAATAGCCCGGCTGAATGCTCGGCAACCTTAGAGAGTTTATCAGTTATTTAACAGCCGCAATACTGTGTGGGGTTACTGAAAAGGTCCGGTTAAGAAAAATAAATTAGCCATTGCATAGCAAGAATTTGCTCTTGTAAATGCAGCGACCCCAAAATTGCCAGAATCAAAATAAATCAGTGAAGGAAAACTCAATCAGTATTTGTTTTTTTAAATGTATTGCACCAAAAACCATTTTTTAGTTGATATTCTTTCAGTTGGTAATGATTTCATTCCTGAAAACCTCACACTAATTATTTCAATTTAATTTGCTTCTGTATTAACTTACCTATATATTAATTATCCTGTATGTATATACATTAAATTATGAATAATTGAGTTGTTTGTTTTTTTTTTAAATTGTGTATTTATTCCATAATTTACTTATGGCTTTTGTTTGTTTTTTTAAATTATGTCAACTTTGCATTCTAGTCTTTATATTTGCTTTTATTTGATCTGGATCGTCAGTAAAATAATAATCTAACCTTGCTAAAGAACATTTGTTTAATAGGAGTAAAAAAAATGGAATTAATCCCATTCTAATTTGGCAATCAATATGATGGACTTAAAAATCACCATGTCTGTGTGGCTTGGAGCTTGGTAGTCCTTATTCAGCTGTGGGTTCACTGAGGTCACCTGCCACATCACAGAGGAATCAATGCTGACACAACAGCACTGCTGCAGCATCTGCGGTCCTTTCCTCCCCCAGCTGCTTAGAGGGTGGCCTCTGCCCAGGCTGACCAAACCATTTCACACAGAGCAGGCTCCGTTTTCTAAGGAACCAGGGTATCAAAGGAAAAATACACACAAGTGACCAAAGACACTTCAGCTGGTCGGGTTTCAAAAGGAACACGTGGAGAAAGCTACTTTTAGCTGGCAATGACTCGGTTATGACTACAGGCCCTGATTAACGACCCAGGAACAAAGCAAGGCAGGATATGTGAAAATATATTTTCACTTGGCATGTGCAGCTGCTACTAGCTTCCCCATTTAAAGAGGTAAACTCTCCATTTTGCCCTTAAGTAAGTAGTCATGCAGCGGTTTGGCTTCAGTTTATTTTAAAGAGGTTGGGTGGAGCAGAGTCTGGAAAGCAAAGGGCTTCATAATCGTGTGCTCAGCAGCACTTTGTCTCTGCAGGAGGTCTTCCAGAGGATGCCCCAACCCCCCTTCATTAAAAATCTGACTATCTTGTGAGCTCCTCAGCCTGAACAGGATAACGCCATAGAGGATAAAATGCACTGCTTCGTGGTTCATTTCAGGGTGCAGTATCTCCGCTCTGGTTGGGATTATGAGCTGTGAGCTGTCAAAGCAAGAATAAGCCTTCCTCCTGCCTCTGCTGGGAGAGAGCTGAGACGCAACATGTTTGTCTGCATCCCTTCCTGGTGGGTGAGCGTAGATCACAACAACACAGGTCTCAACTGCATCTCTCCCAGCACTCTCCACATTGTGGAAAAAGGTACATGTCTCTGTCCTCCCTACTCCTGTCAGCATAACCCAGGCTGGGTGGAGCACGCCGTGACACCATTGTGTCAGGGCGGCTCAGCGTCAGAAGCACCGACAGTGATGAAGAGCTGGGAGAAGATGACAGTCGACACCTTGTGATCCTCCAGGGTGGAGACAGAACTCTTAGACTTTGTTAGAAAACGATTATTTTGCTCCAGACATGCTGTGTCTTCAGGTAGGAGCTGAACCTACAAACCCTGAACAGCAACTTTAACAGCAAGTGATTCATCCACTGATCTGTGGATCGCAAGAAAAATCTTGGGTTTTTGTTCCTATTAACCAGGTATATAGGTGTGTAATTTATGTATTTTAGAGAATATGAATGTGTAAAATCCCTTATTTAATTACAACCCTATAATTTATTCATCTCAATAGTCGTAGGTGCTCATTCACGACACTGCATCTTATATGTGTTTTTATGGTTCAGTAATAAAATCTGTTCCAGATGCACTGTGTTATGTGCTCCTTGTGGTCTGCCTCTGCTTTATTGAACAAGAAAGAAAAAGTTCATGAACCTTCATTAAATGGCATACAAGGTTACAAACATCCCAGCCGCAGGCTCAGAAACACAGGGAGCTGCTTGATGTGAACCCTGCAGACGTGCTGACAGCTGACCTTCTGTTAATAATGCAGCTGTGTCCAGGACTTGACCTGGCAGCCCCCCCACTCGTCCCCTGAGCCCTGAATGAATCAACACCAACACGAGATGCTACGTCTGCTCTCCTCATTGAAATATTCCTCGGCTGCTTGGAGGAAACTGTCAATTAGCTTTCGGTTTTATTCAAGTGCTTTGCTTCAACTGAGCAAGGTAGAAAACCTAACATGTAAATTAGAGATGGACCGATCCGATATTACGTATCGGTATCGGTCCGATACTGACCTTAATTACTGGATCGGATATCGGAGAAAAATAAAAAATGTAATCCGATCCATTAAATATCACGAAAGCACCTCACAAAACTTGCAACACGCCGTAACTCGCCTCAGAACGTTAGCACGTCGGAGCAGTATGCATCATGTGATAGAGCGGCTGTGGCATGCGGGACCTGTCGGTGGTCTGGATAGCATTTGGAGCTTCGCTAGCAACCTGGCATTTCATCTCCGACAAAGTTATCCCCGAGAGAAGTAAAGCAAGTGTGTAAGTCCATCTCTGAATGTTTGTAAAGCATTCCTGCGTTAAGCTTAACAAGCGACTGCCTCTCCTGCTGCTACTTCAATCATGAAACTGCTTAACGATCAGCTGATCGGCTTTTCTGTCGCGAGTCCGTCTCTCTTGTTTGTTTTTGGCCCACTTTGCACCAGAAAGAGGAAACCAGCGGATAAACAACAGCAGCACGTTTAAGCTTGATAAGCTGTTGTTAGAATTTATTTAATATTACTTTCTACTCCAGGATCTTTTTCTACGTAGCTGACGCTGGTAACTGTGCAGGGGCGGATCTAGCAAAGTTTAGCCAGGGGGGCCGATAGGGCATTAACAGGGAAAAGGGGGCACAAAGACATACTTTTCTTTCTTATTCTCATTTAAAATGTCTAGCTTTTAATAAATAATTATCTGACACCCAAAGTTTTAATTTGATGTAAAAGGAATAGAAGTCAATTACTGTATATAGTGACTATTAAGTCTAATATATATACCCTAGTAAGCTATAGTACTTTTTCCTTTGGGAAGGTACCATCTGTGCAGTCTGCAATTTTGTTGAAGAAAGATGTTGAATCTATTTAATATTTCTTGAAAAATAATTGATTTCTGTGCATTTTTTTTCACACTGCATCAAATTAAGGTTGATTACGTCGATTAAGCATCATGAGGTGGAGCGTGAGGGGTGGTTCCCTATTTTTTATTTATTTATTTTTGTTGTTGCTGGGAGTTGGAACCCTATTAGTTAGGTTGCTTAATATTTATGCTAAGTACTCTTTAAAATACCAGAATAGGGAGGATGGTGTAGGTTTAAGTTTATTAGATTGATCAGTATTGCTGAACTATGAATTTATTTATTTTTTGCATACAGGTATAACAGAATAGCTTTAGTGTAGTTGTTGTTTTAAACTTGAGTAAACTTAAACTTAAACTTAAAGTTCTTTTATTGGTTTTTAAATGTCTTAATGGTCTTGGGCCTTCTTATCTCTCAGATCTGCTTTTACCATACGAACCCTCGCGGACCCTGAGGTCCTCTGGTACTGGCCTTTTGATTGTCCCTAAAGTCAGGACACATACTCACGGAGAGGCAGCTTTTCAGTGGTATGGTCCTCGTCTGTGGAACAGCCTGCCGGAGGAGCTCAGGGCCGCAGAGAACGTACATGTTTTTAAGAACAGGCTCAAGACCCACCTTTTTAATTTAGCTTTTACTTAGCGTTTATTTATTTTTTATGCTTATTTATTCTATCCTGTTATTCTATTATTAATTTAGGATTTACCTAATATTTCTTGATTTTATTCTTATTCATTTTTTAATCTTCTTACTCTATTTATATTTATATTTATATTGTATCCTGTTCTTATTTATTTTATCATTTTACCCTGTATACATCGTATTGCGTCATATCTCCAGTGTTTCCTCGGAGGGCGCTCTCTGCACCGGGGCTGTTATTGACCGTGGCTGCTGGGTCTCTGGGGTCCTCTCAGCCTGGTTGGGGGGCTCCTTTGCCTCCCTCCGGCTGTGTGCCCAGCCCGGAGGCTGCGGTCTGTGACCGGCTCCCGGTGCAGACGGCTCTCTGTTATAATGTTTCCTCACTTGGCTCATGCGAGCCCAGCCCAATTTTTACTCTTTAAGTGTGCGCGTGTGTGTATGTGTGTGTGGGTGGGGGTATATATGTGTACTGAGAGTGTGGGGAGTGAGTTGGAGGGTGGGGTGGGCTGCTTTTAACTATGTAAAGCACTTTGTGCTACATTTTTTCTGTATGAAAAGTGCTTTATAAATAAAGATTGATTGATTGATTGATATGAACTTATACAAAATGCAGCAAGATGTAAATATGTGTTTCAGCTTTACTTTCCTCCCATAAGAGTTCATCTGGTAAAGAAAACAACTGTGAAAATGAAAAACATCCAAAAATCCTGACTCCTTAATAAGTCACAGTTCCTCATTCACTTCACAAATGTCACTGTGATTTTGTCACCTCAGACATATTTTTGTGATCATGTGATAGGACTGAGCCATGTATATATATATATATATATATATATATATATATATATATATATATATATATATATATATATATATATATATATATATATATATATATATATATATATAACACCCAGCACGCCCCTGCGGGCGGTTTATCCTTCAAGCTCGGGTCCTCTACCAGAGGCCTGGGAGCTTGAGGGTCCTGCG
This sequence comes from Rhamphochromis longiceps, assembly GCF_057381845.1. Taxonomy (NCBI): domain Eukaryota; kingdom Metazoa; phylum Chordata; class Actinopteri; order Cichliformes; family Cichlidae; genus Rhamphochromis; species Rhamphochromis longiceps. The sequence goes on from NC_140571.1 coordinate 32,944,621, forward strand.
CAGTATCTTAGCTGTTCCCAGGACTGCGCTCTTCTGGACAGAGATCTCCGATGTTGTTCCCGGGATCTGCTGGAGCCACTCGCCTAGCTTGGGAGTCACCGCACCTAGTGCTCCGATTACCACGGGGACCACTGACGGCACCCTGGCGACAAGTGGGCTACTGGAACAAGAAGGCATCGGTGGGCAAGAGACGAAAACAGGGCGTTGTTGGAATGAATAGGATATATGTGTATATATATATATATATATATATATATATATATATATATATATATATATATATATATATATATATATATATATATATATATATTAGGGGTGCAACGATATTCGTATCGATATTGAACCGTTCGATACAGTGCTTTCGGTTCGGTACGCATATGTATCGAACAATACAAAATTTGTAATTTATTTTATCAACTTTCCTTCTGACGATGCTGTCTGTGTTGAGCGCTCAGTGAATCTGCGTTCGACTACTCCGCCTAGGCTGCACTGTCGAGCGCAGATCCACTGAGCGCTCAACACAGACAGCATAGTCAGAAGGAAGAGCGCAGGGCAAGCTAGCGAGACAGAAGTTAAGCTCTGCTTGCAACATGGACCTCCCCCACTCTCATTCAGATCTGGCGTTTGGAATTATTTTGGTTTTCATGTGACGTATGACCCTGAAGGTAAGCGAGTCATGGACTAAAGTAAAACAGTATGTTGGATGTGCCATGCAATGCTCAATTACATTGGTGTGAACTAGTGTGTTAGCGCAGTTAGCTCGTTAACGTGTTGGCCGTCTAGCCCCATGCACAGGGCGATCGGCGGTAGCTCGTTAACGGAGATTTGCCGTGTTGTGGCGTTAAGGTCATTTCAACGAGATTAACATGAAAGCACTAGTGGGAACACAACGAATATGACTGCACATTTACACCGACATCATCCTAGTGCAAAGACAAAAACAACAAGCATGCTACTAACTTTAGCCGAGTCATTTAGACAGCTGTTTAATATGCTGCTGAGAATATAGCCCAGAAGAAGCGGATAGTATAGCTTTTATTTTGGAAAGAGACATTTCTCTGTAATAAACTCTCTTTTCCAAAGATGAGTGATTCCTCAATCAGATACAGGGCTCGCAAAATCGCTAGCCCGACGTCCTGGGGCTAGAGATTTTTCCAGTCGGGCTACCAAAATCTATCTCTGCCCTGCCCGTCGGCCTATTGTAGGAAGGAAAAATATATGTCAATGCTTTTGCATTCTTTCGGAAATGTAGCTGGGTAATTATGTCATTGGCATCGGTGAGCCACTGTCAATATGTGACATATTGAAATCGCGTTTGACTTTGCGCTTGTTTTTTGCTTTCACTTTGCAATCGCGTGAACTGTGTATAGAGAGCGACAGCACTGATCTGTGAGTGATGATAATTTGCGCACCAATTCCTCTGACATCGTCTTATTAATCGTTAGCTTACTATGCAAACATGACAAGTGAAATCTCCCGCAGCTTAAACATGTGAGAGGTTGATCGCGCAGAGAATCGCTGAGCTTATGTGAGTGTGTGTGTAAAAGCAGCAGGATATATATTTCAGTTCTGCTGAGCCAAATAAGACAGGTCAGGGTGAAGAAGTGACAGCCAAAGAAAAGCTTACCGCAAAACGGAAAAGTTATGACAAATCAGACTATAAGGCAAAAAGAAAGTGCAGCTTTATGGTTTCATGGACAAAATAATTTCTGTGGCTGCGATATGATGAGCTAAATAACCAGGGCTGCACATAAGTGGTCCGCAGGTGCGCATTCGCTGTCAAAATAAAAAACACGCACAAGGGTTAGGGTTAAATTTAAAAACTGTACTTTTGAGTTAAAATATATATTTATAATTTTAATAAATGACAAATTAAAAAGGCATGAACATTTTTTTGTATCGAAAAAATATCGAACCGTGACACCAAAGTATCGAACCAAACCGAACCGTGAATTTTGTGTATCGTTGCACCCCTAATATATATATATATATTCAAGTATTCAAGGAGCTTTATTGTCATTCGCATCACATGTTTACATGAGGTGGAACGTGGAACACAACATTGAGTGCTAATACCAACTCTCTCATGGGGCATTAAAATGTCCATCTTGGCTAAAGGATCATTTTTCAGTAACAGTAATTGCAGGTCGGGGTAGTTGGTCAGCATGTCAGCGATATCCTTAGAACACACACTTGAGGTTCATTATTAAAATAAACCCATGAGTGCAAACTTTTTATTTTTGGCAGTGGTTGTGTATCATAAGTGGTCTAAGTAGTTTGAGGCCAGTGATGAAGAGAGGGGCTATATCAATCCCCAGTATGAAATAACTACACTTTTTAACTGTGAATTATGCAAAGTAGAGTCTAACAATAAAAATATAGAGAAGGAAAGTAGAAAATACATTCAAAGTATGTGAGTCCAATCGTAACCCGTCCTGTAAAATACAAATTAAGAAAAAAAAAAAGTTGATCGCTTACTACTAATCAAAGTCACAATGCAGCCTAACTTTACTCCTACATCACGAAAACTGATACTTTAGAAAATGTAAAAAGCAAAGGCACTTTTTCTTTGGTACTGTAGATACCATTGCTAGTGTACAGCATGTACAAGTGTTCTACTCTTGCTTTACATACTGAAGAAGAAGAAGAAGAAGAAGGAGAAGAAGAAGAAGAAGAAGAAGAAGAAGAGGGAAGCCCACAAGCACAAAAAACTACAGATGGCATAGTAACAACTACACGAGGAAGATGGCTACTCATGCAGCTGCTACGATAGTGCTGCTCTGACTCATTGATAGGAATGGCAGCGTATGGAAGTACTTTGTGTTTAAGGGGGACCCAGGGATGACAAATGATTCTCAAAAGGCATTATGGGGTCTTTTGGAATAAGGAAGGAAATGCTTCCAATTTAGCAAATCACCTAATCTCCAGATCTGTCCGAAGACTTCAGTTGACAGTAAAAACATCCAAAATATCATCCTTCTTACATCATCCTAAACTGCATGCTACCTTTTTGTTTGATACATCTAGCACTGCCATTGTCAGGTCACGTTTTGTACACCAGGCTGCAATGTTTGCAATAGCTAACATAACATAATTATGCTAACATAATGTAATTAAAACAGTAGGATATTCTGCAACCATCCTAACATTTGAGTCTGTGTCCTGTAAATAAAATACAATGTTCATATTTTAAATAAATGTTCTGTCACCATATCTACATGACTGCTAAACTTCTAACAACCCTAAATCTCCCTTGTAAGTGGCTTTCTGGTGACCTGCTGGAGGTTAAGAGGTTATTTTTGCAGTAATGATAATAAATTGGACACATAGGAAGTAGAAACAAACACTCCACCTAACCTGACCCTATTACAATGACATCCCAAAGAGAGGATTTGAAAAAGACTGTCTACAGGCCGTGACTGTCTGTCATGTACAGATGAATGTGTTCTGTGTGATCAAAGTGTTCTCTCAATGCTCTGCACCAGAGAAAGAAATTCTGCAGATCAACACTTCTAGTGCCCTGCACAGGAAAGCCCTGCTGTCAAGACATCCTCGCATTAGCGAGCACAGCCTGAAGCTGCTGCTGCTGCTGCGCTGACTGCATTCTCAACAGGAAACAGGAGGAAATAAAACATTGTTAGAGCGTAATGCTGCAACTTCCCCAAGTGCTCAGCATCCAAGACAGCACGACAAATGCTAGCAGTGTCAGGGTCATGCTCTCTATTCAAATGCTATTAATAGAAAAACAGCTGTATGGACGATGATGAGGTAGGGGCTTTTACTTAGACTACAGGGAAGCAATATAAGGGCTTTTGCCTGATATGGAACACATTCACTGTGATAAAACCTGGCTGCTCGTCCTTCATGGGCAACCAACACATCTGAGCACACTGAGGAATGCTGTATTCAATTTAATTCAATGCAGTTTAGTTCAATTCAAATTTATTTATTTAGTGCAAATCACAACAACAGTTGCCTCGAGGTGCTTCATATTGTAAGGTAAAGACGCTACAATAATACAAAGAAAACCCCCACAATGAGACAACCTCCTTTGAGCAAGCACTTGGTGACAGTGGGAAGGAAGAACTCCCTTTTGACAAAAATAAACCTCCGGCAGAACCAGGCTCTGAGAGCAGAGCCGTCTGGTGAAGGCAGTGAGGAGAGGAAGACATGACACAAGATGTGAGAGCGATCCAGATATTAATAATCACTAATGATTAAATGCAGAGTAGTGTATAAACAGATATGCTCAGTGCATCATGGAAATCCTCAAGCATCCTGGGCCTATTACAGCGTGAGTAAAGAATGATTCAGGTCAAAAGGATCTACAGACTTCTGAAGGTTTCCTGGTTTATGGTACAAAGATGTCACCAGTAAAAACACAAATTAGATAAACTGAAACAAAGAACTTTTCTTGAGCTGCAATTAAAAACAAACTCTTCAACATCTGACCATTGGGCGGTATAAAAACACAGACGTCTGAAGGTAAGTTTAACAGTTTCCTTGCTCTTTATTTGATCTCGTTTAATAAGCTAGATGCTGTGTTGTGACACATTTGGGGCAATAGGTAAAAAGTCTGTTCTAAAACCTGCTCTAAAACTAAAGAGCTGCTCCATACAGCGCCCTCTGCTGCAGATCAACAATGCATTTCTCCGTTGGGAGGCTTGCACTCAAGACTTTCTGCTGCCTAGAAGATGCCTATTCAAGTAATGCATACCATCAGAGGTGTACATTTAGGAGATAAGCCAGATTCAAACCTTCCTTTACATTCAAAACCCATATCCTGCTACGCTACCACGATATCACAAATCAGACAGCAGAAGCAGTTCTAGTCCTCTGGAGAATCCCAAACAAGTCCCTTAAAAGAAACAGTCTGCTCAAATTAGCTCATGAATACTTTGACCATAACAACACAACAACTATTCAAATTTGGCTGATGGTGACAGGCAATAATGGTTTGATTCTTGTTATAATCACTAAGGCCCATTTATAGCGGTTCACTATATCACACCATAGCATGCTGTTGTCACCAGCTAATACATGTTTTTTAAAATCTATGCGAGATGTCAATAGTTTTGTGTCTACATAATACTTTGAGAAACAGAAACCACTGTATTTTAACAGCTGATATTCACTTTAATACCAAGAGGAAATATTTTGATAGAAGAAAATTTAACAAAAGGTCAAAACTCACAAAAACAACCATGTTTACTGTAACTAGTGGGTGATGCACCTTCCTGTAAATGTAAAAATGTGAAGAAGGTGCAACAGTCTGCTGAATCCTCCTGGCAGAGCGCTATAACACATTGACAGCTAGCTGAGCATCATCACATTATGACTGCTAGCAGGATGTGGTTAAAGCCCCAAATATACCTTAAAGCATGTAAGCTTGTAAGTTTCCATTCATGTCACTGACAATAAGGTTGTAGGGGAGCTACGTAATAATGGCTTAGGCATGAAAAAATATACTGAAAATAACTATTCAGTTCTTCCATTTGGAGGAAGGCAGTTTTGCTGAGGAAATGTCTTACCCGTCATTCTAAAAATAGGCCACAGAGGCCTACGTGCCCTGCTCTGAATCTCTGCATTTTACCTTAGCTGAACAGGGGTTTGACTGTGGCTCTTGTAGCTCGTAAGGTGTTTCAGGCAGCTGACTGACGTTTCTGTCCAAAGCTTGTATGGTATTCCTTCTCCATCTCATATGGATCATATGTTTTAGTACAAAACAGCAACATGCATGCATCATGTTGTACACAGAGGACACATGAGTTTGAAAAAAGTAACAGATCATATAAAAAATACGTACATACAACCGTAAGAGTGCACTGAGTAAAACGCATTCTCATTGAAATGCAAATGATTTAGCCTAATTTAATTGCTGTATATAACTTCTTCGTATTATTTATACGTATCAGATACTTTAGCTCACTTAATGGCTGAGGCTTACATCATAAACAGCAAACAAGCTGGCGTTCAGGCCTCATTTTTCGCTCTCTTTGTCAGATTTTTTTCAGCTACCGCAAGATATATTTGGTTGTATATTTGCAGTGTTCGTTGTGGCATTTTGCCTAGACTGATGCTGCTTTCAGGGTGAGTGTGGCTGTCTCAGTGCAGCCACAAGTCCACCTTACACGGACGAGCAGATATGTGGTGGTATTTGTGCCACATCTAGCCCACAAAGAACTTGATGCCTGGACTACATTTGGCGCAGACGACACTTGTGAGAGCCTCAAGTGCCAGAAGCCGAAAACATTAGACCCAAACGATTATGTCCATTTGGGTGGCATCATAAGCCTTTATGATCTAAGTACAGAACAGACATGCATGGATTGCTTTTCAATCTGTGGTATCAGACTTGACAGCAAAGAGAAACCAATAAAAAATTCCAGACGTATGAATGACAGCTGAGGGTGACTTCCTATTTAGAGGCAGGGTTTTCCTTTAAGCAGACGAGCCACAGTCGCCCATCGCCAACCTGATCTGTCTCTCCGGCCCTGTTGCTAGGTTACCGCATTCCAGAGCACACTCAGTACTGTGTGTCCTTGCTCTGCCGCCAGAGTTGGGTCGGAAGAGTCTGGGACTGCAAATGACACAGCAACCGCGATGCTTTAGGAGCCTGTGAAAGAAGCCGACCCACAAAGGGATATTTTTTGGGAGAGAGTGTATAGAAAACTGCACGCAAGCGTTTCTATCCGAGTGAGTTTGTTTGTCACTGTGGCTGGGCGACTTCTGACATGAGATGCTGTGATCCAGCTGTGACTTTTTGCGCCAGTGTGTGCAGCTGTCTGGCTTAGTACAGCACGTTCCTCCACACACAGCTGAGCAGCAGCAGCGTCTAGACAGCACCCAGACTCAGATACGCCCCGCAATGCACAGCGCCTCCAAAGAGGATTGTGTTCCGGCTGGGGATAATCTTTGAGGCTCATCATTCTTTGTCTTTGCTCGCTTTATGTACGTGGCTACACGCTCAAACATGCACACACAAACAGGGTTACACACCAAACTGCAAGGGTGCCTACAGCACATGCTGACAGTTTCTGATTAAACAATTTGCCTTTAAGCCACTTTGATCACTCAACAAAAACAACACACCTATGTGTATAGACCCTAATGACAAATTGGGGTCATTAGGGTCACTAGGTCTTTATATACCTCTCTGCATTTAATTATTTGTTATTATTAATTTCCAGCTCTCTTCCACAGAATGTCTTTGTCCTGTCTCCATTCACTCACCCCCAACTGGTTGTGGCCCTTCCTCAGCCTGGTTTTGCTAGAGGTTTCTTCCTGTTAAAAAGGGTTTTTCCTTCTCACTGTTGTCAAAGTGCTTGCTCATAGGGGGTCATATGATTGGTGGGGTTTTCTCTGTTTTCATCGTATTATTGTAGGGTCTTTATCTTACAATATTACAATTACAATTTCTTAAAGGGTAACTTTAAAAGTACATTTCTATTAAAACTTTATTCTCCTATATGTTAAATGCTCAATTGAATTTATTCCTCTCTGCAAACAGAAGACATTTTGCCTATGATAACAGGCCAGTCAGTTCAGTTCAGTTTATATAGTGTCAAAACACAACAGCAGTAAGCACAAGGCGCTTCTTAGTAAAAGGTAAAGACTCTATAATAACAGAGAGAAAACCCCAACAATCAGATGACCTCCCTGTGATCAAGCACTTTGGGAACAGTGTGAAGAACAGGAAGAAACCTCTGGCAAAACCAGACACAGGGGGCAGCACCTTGAGGTTAGTGTGCACCCAGGGATATTTGGTATACAGACCAGAGCAGCTAGGGATCGAACCACCAATCTATCAGCTTGGAAGCTGGAAGAAAACCAGCAAACACCTGCACTACCTCCTGAGCTAAGAAGGCTGATTAAAACCACCAGCCTAATGTTGTACCACTTAATGCCCTTACAATACATCTGACTAGTTGGGGATGGAAACCGGGCTCTTTGAAATGCTTCTTGATCAGGTTGTCAGCATTGCTTGGTTGCACAAGTGGAAACTGATGGCATATGTATTAATCACAAAACTGCATGTCAGCATTTATTTCTTTAGGCAACACTGCCGTATCATGTTTGAATTGTTTGAGGGCAATGCTGTAAGAGCACTGAAAACCCAACACTCACACAAATGCATACGTTGATGAATACAGGGTTCAATGTCTTACTCAAGGATTCTTGGACATGTAGCGTAGAGAAGCCGGAGATCAAAGCACCGTACATACTAATATTTAACACCTAGCAGAATTATAGTGCACTGGAGTGTCGCAACGATGACCTGTTCTTTGCAGTTTGAGGCTACATCAAGCAATAGGGCAGTGATGCTGAGTGACCGACTGACATCACTCAATCTTCAATCATTGTTCAATCTTTGATAAGCCGTATGGAAACAAACACAGGAAGTGTAGTGGACCTGGCTCTCTGGAGATGCCTAACCTTAGCTCAGTTGGAACAACATTGGGCATAGCCAGCCTCAATCAATACATCTATAAATGGGTATGTAAATGAAGCACAGATACTTTATAACATTATGGATCACTGTGCCAGTTTAAAAATGAGTTTCATCTCTCTGCCATCTGCATTTCACCTCAGAATCAATGTACCCTGTCTGGTGGAAGCATTAGTTCTGCCAAACCACAGCTTCCATTTTTTGAGGCAGACTTTAGGTCACCACGGTAAGTAAAGAGGCCAGAAGCAGGCCACAACTAATTTGCCCCCTGTTGCTTGCTCCATGTCTGCACTGAGGCTACCACACAGCACAGTGGGTGAGTTCTATTAAGATCAATCCACTGATAATGTCTAAAGAGATGCTGATGTAGCAGCAACTGATAGATGGGAGTCCTTTGGAGTGGCGAGTCAGCTTACTGCACTAAATATACAGTATGCATTCATTCTGGAAACACATGCAGTAGAAAACTGAGAACAAAAGACTGATATTGTCTTCAACTCAGAGGTTAAACTCTGCCTCACATCCAACTTCCCTTTCCTTCAGTTGTTTTCTCTCCCCCTTAGTGCAAAAGACATAGTCAGGGTTTACCACAATGCACTGAGCATTTTTTTTTCACTTCTCACTATCTTTATGTTATTACACCTTTCTGCACTCAATCATTGAGCAGCTGACCTCTCCCATCAGTCAAAACACTGTGGTTAAAGTAGCACTAATTCCTGCAGGGCTGCTTATTATTAAGCTGTGGGCTGAGTCCCAGGGGGCCCGAGGCCAGCATATGGCTGGAGACCAACAGCCATCTTTATCCCCGCCCCCATTATAATTAAATCTACATCACCGCACTGATGGAAACTGTGGCTGATTACTGACAGGCCACACTGGATAGCATCATATCAAATTGGTCCTTTCTTAGTGTTTGACAACCACTAACCACTCAATGACCCAAAGTCAGTAAACTGTTAAATAACCCATAATGAGAAAGCTAAGGAGGACCTCGGGAAGCTGTAAGGAATGATGTCCCATTTCATGTGCTACATGTCGATAACTGAACCTCTGCAAAGTGATCTCTACACCCATGGAGACTGAGAGGTTTCTGCCACAGAAGTTTCCTTTGTTGGATCAATGCTCGTCTTGCCTGGGTGGGTTAAGATTAGGCTAATTTGCAAACCAGAAATGTTTCCAGCCCTGCCAGTGTAAGGTTTCCAGCCCTGCCATGGCCGACTGAAAGACTCTATTGTTGGCCTCCGTGAAGACGGGTCCATAATAAGCCCTTCGAAATGTGAGGGAAGGAAGCCCTGTTAAATCCAGAGCGTCCCACAGTTTCAGCCACAATATACCTGTCACAGCTCTCAGTGGGCTGGGCAATAAGTCTAAAGCTTGTCAGCAAAGAGCTACAGCTGCTGTTGTTTAGGATGTGTGATTGCCCCACCCTGCTTATTTTTAAACTAGCCCATAAAAAAAAAAAATCAGTGTTCATCTTCTGGCCATATGGTGGCCTAGTCACTTAATCTGCATGCCTACAGACAAGGAGCTCTCCCAGTTCTCTTATTTCTGTGCTTATCCGCCACTACATGCAGTTGAGATTAACAAGAAAGAAAAGAGGGTGTGCTGACTACGTCATCACGAAAAATACCCGTCTAATTTCACAAGGAGATGCGGGAAATAGGTGCGAGACATAAATTATTTAACAGATCCAGGGCAAGTCATTAGCATGCTGCAGCAGATGTGCTTTTGGTGGGCTCTTTAGCAAATTGGCCAGTCAGTAAAGCAGGATGAGGTTATGTTGCTATACCATCTGCACAGTAGGCGCAGCAACACACTGCTGCCAACATGCATACACAAGCTTTAAACTTTCCCAGTCAAACAAACACGACTGATCAGTTTAAGGAGACGCACTTCATAAACATCTTAATCCGAGACGAATTTCAGCCTTCTGCTTGTGGCCCCTGCCCACATGCCTAACCTCGATCACAAGCTTGGCTATGGATAGATGAGGGGTTAAGTAATATCACTGAAATGTGTTTCCAACCGACACTGAGTTCCACTCAAGTGAATGAGGGGGTGAAGCATCAAAAGAACTTTCTGAGGAGGTCGAGATAAAAACCACTCAGAACAGGTGGTCAATCATTCCACCTCTTCTATGGTTGTTTGATTTTCCACCTCCTCCTGCTTTGTTTGAAAAAAGAACAAAAAATAAGAAACATTTCAGGGTAGGCAGATGAAGAATGGACCAGAATGCATAAAATTCTGTGCAGGCAGTTACTGGAAAGCAAACCTGTATTTTTGGTCTGTTTCACTGTTTGGGTGTACATCTCTCTCTATATATATAACTCTTGATATTCCTGTTACATAGTTCTGTAACCGTACGGGGCAATGCTGCAGTAGCAATAAAATGCACCAGTTTTTCCACAGACCAGAATAAAACACATCATCCTTCCCCGACACGTAGTAAAAGCACCCTGTGATCTCTGGGAAACGTAGGAAAGAGTCTTGAACAATAGAACAAATTATTTTCATAAGTAAGAAATGCAGTAAGTAAGAAACACACAGACTTTACTTGGCCAGTCCAACCAGGTATATTAATAAACAACAACACATATAGGGAGAGTCACATTATCTTTTTAATACATCTGGAATTGATTTACTGGGCTGGAGAAGTTCAACTCAGTGCCTGAAATTAGCCGACACCTGAAAGCCTAAGGTTGACAGTTTCGAGATGACTGCCAATCCGCAGGGAACACACACCTAACTCCAGGTGGATGAGTTGTAAAATAAGAAAAAAATACATCCATGTACAGCAGTTCTGAAGTGGAAACTATCCATAGAGGCCCAAATCCTTTTTGTACCAGGCTGTAAACATGCTTTAATGATGTAAAGTTGGGAACCTTTCAGGTCCTTTTGTAGCCAGGGTCAGGGTTGGTCTACAGGTCTACATGATAGGCATATATATATATATATATATATATATATATATATATATATATATATATATATATATATATATATATATATATATATATATATATATATATATATATATAGGAGGGGTCCAACAATACTCGTATCGATATTGAACCGTTCGATACAGTGCTTTCGGTTCGGTACGCATATGTATCGAACAATACAAAATTTTTAATTTATTTTATCAACTTTCCTTCTGTCGATGCTGTCTGTGTTGAGAGCTCAGTGTATCTGCGCTCGACAGTGCAGCCTAGGCAGAGTAGTCAAACGCAGATTCACTGAGCGCAGGGCAAGCTAGCAGACAGAAGTTAAGCTCTCCTTGCAACATGGCAAATTGAACCTCCCCCACCCTCATTCAGATCTGGTGTTTGGAACTATTTTGGTTTTCATGTGACGTATGACCCTGAAGGTAAGCGAGTCATGGACAAAAGTAAAACAGTATGTTGGATGTGCCGCGCAATGCTCAATTACATTGGTGGGAACTAGTGCGTTAGCGCAATTAGCTCGTTAACGTGTTGACGCCGTCCAGCCCCACGCACGGGGCGATCGGCGGTAGCTCGTTAACGGAGATTTGCCGTGTTGTGGCGTTAACGTCATTTCAGATTAACGCTGACAGCACTAGTGGGAACAAAATGAATATGACTGCACATTTACACCGACATCACCATAGTGCAAAGACAAGCAGACAAAAACAAAAAGCACGCATGCTACAAACTTTACCCGAGTCATTTAGACAGCCGTTAGCACATGACTCTCCTTATATGTTTAATATGCTGCTGAGAATATAGCCCAGAAGAAGAGTATAGTATAGCTTTTATTTTGGAAAGAGCCATTTCTCTGTAATAAACTCTCTTTTCCAAAGATGAGTGATTCCTCAATCAGATAGATTTATTATTTTATCCCTTTGTTGTTTCAGCAACATTAAATTTAAAAACTGTATGTATATATCTATATATATATATATATATAGATATATACACACACACACACACACACACACACGTATTAAAAACAGGTACAACGCAGTGAGACAACAGGTTTAAAGTTTGTGACATCAGGGCTGCAGGCTGGAGTTTAGTCCAAAGGCATCAGATAATGTGGCTGCAGTAATGAGCTGTTTTTAGCTGAGTTTGACATCCACATCTTCACTTCTTACCCTTTTATTGAACAGTCTTGTATATGTAGGTTCCTTGGGCTTTCTTTAAAAAGTAACAAAATTACATCTCCCATTTAAATCAAATGAGTACAATTATATTTGTTCATCGTCAGTCGTATGTTTACATTTTAAAAACAACAAAAAAAATTCCCCACATCTTTTTAAAGAAAGAGTATTTAACCTTAATCATAAAAGTACATTTCCCAATGCTAGAAATTTGGATAACATAGTAGCCAGGTTTTCAAATGTGGTCTAGTGACGGAATCCGTGATTTGGCTATGCCGTATTTTGCCTGTAACAAGCAGTAAATTGTGTTTTTTTGGTGAACTTTGCTCAATTGGCTTGCAGCTGTTTAAACTTGTGTCACACGGTCCTACATACATATTCCACCAACAGAATCTAAGTATGTGGTTAAATCTGGTCAGTCAAGAATGATACTGATACAAGCTGCTGATGTAATGTGAGAAATAAGAGGTACATTTCCGTTAAAGCCCTAAGGTCTTGCTCAGATTGCGCGTTCATTCCACTGCAGGGCAACCTGCCACTGCATGTGGCGAATAAACTTTGAACTTGAACTTGAACTTTAGTTTGATCAAAATTCGAAAACCAGCAAACAGTCCTATTCTAAAACCAAAAAAGTGTTCTACATATCTGGAGAGTCCATAACAAGTTTGAAAAGGCAGCCACATTCCCCTGATGATAATTACATTAACTGATAAACACATGAGCAGAATTCTGCTAGCACGGTTTCTACAAAGCAGAAGCTAAGACAGATCTCATTACCTGACTGGTACTGACTGATGATCCAAGGGTCCGGCGCACCTAGCTGACGCCTTAGTGTGGTCGAACACTACTGCTGCTGCTAATTCACTGACATCTCCTCAGACACAGCACCTGAGGAAAGTTCTTTCTGTAAAGTTGGATAATTGACAGCCATCGAGTGGGCAAAAGAAGTCTGAGGCTGAATCTGCTACTGACGTATTATACTGAGGTTTCACAAAGTCACTTCAAGGCTGGTTAACAAGCTCAGAGAGCTAGTGTAGAGTGCTTCCTGTGTGTTCTACAGTGGGTATGCTTTAGTTTGCAGCCCAGATCACTTAATTAGGCTGAGGACGGAAAGCAAGCGGATGAAAAATGCCACCAGATGTGTCAATATAATAGAGTGGAGCTTAATGCTGTTCATTAGCGCCACCACTTCCACCCCCAACTGCATCTCCTTACCATCAGAAAAACTGGAAACCACAATGGAAGACTGAGGGCAACACCGACATTTCAGTGAATAGCTGCCCAGCCCACACTGGCATGGCCAGTAACAAGCTGGGAGGAGGAGCGGTTTAACAGTTAGCTCTTGAGATTTAAAGGCTCAAGGCACAAGTGTACATTTGTTCCATGGCTGCAAGTGATTGCTGAAATGCATATCAATGTCTGGGACGGGGACGACGTCACGATAACATGCTGTTGTAGCTCGCTTCTCTGTACAGTGCAGAAACTCTCTGAGAGACAGAGCAGAAGCTTGAAAACACGATTGGAATTGGTGACTCATTTGCTGTTTCTCACCAGCCTACAATCACACCCACTCAGCAAGAACACTGAAGCACAGACACACTCGCGAGCTCCATGCTCCCACCACGAGGATGCTCTTGATGTGCTACAGTTGAAGCTCTGCACAGCTTCTTCTGACGCTCGCTGCATCGCTCTTTCTCACATTTCAACCACCGCCTCACATCTACAGCAGAGGTTCTAAACAGAAAATGAAAAAAAAAGACATGCCAAACTGTGACTCCGCTCTCCGACAAGCCCAGGCTGTACGCTCCATCGAAACATGCCGAAGCGTCACAGGAAACTGGGGTACACAAAATAAAGGAGCTATCAGAGTAAATATGACTGAACCTTGCATAATGAATACACTTGCTCAGCTGACTCCAGTTTCCTGGAAGAATGCCCTTGTTAAGTGTTTTTCCACTCAACCATTGATGAAATTTACCCCTAAAACCTTGCTCTCCATTTATAGCTACTCTTCTCCTGCTCTTCTGTTTTGTTTTGTTTTTTGTTTTTGCCTTTTTATTACAATGTGTCTCCTTTGTGAAAGGCTGGCTCTGGATTGGAAACTCCAACGAGGAAGAAATCACAAAGTCAAATGTTCTGGACGAGTCCAGGCATTGACATCTTTTCGGTACTAATAGTAGGTCAAGAACATCCTGTGACTTCACAGAAACTGCCCTGGAATATAATTTTTAGCATTTAGCACAGATAGGCCTTTGACACATTGTCTCAACCTCCACAGAGGATGAAAAAATACTAGTGCAATCTGATTTTCCACTCATCCCATAACTAGCATCACCTATTTGGTACAAGCTTTTACACAAAAGCTAGAAACATCAACTCATATCAGCCTACTGTTCTCATTACTCATCTTTACACATTAAAAACAGCTTTTAATATAATAAAGTTACATAATAAAGTATTTCTGTAGTTCTGATTTGACACCAGATCTTAATGTAACTGTGAGTTTGCAAAAAGACAATGACATCTCCCCTCCTCGACTTCTTTTTCCACCCGTGAAAAACTGGGTGTGAAACACTTGGCTTGTAAGTAGGGGACACAGTGAAATATTGAGACATTTTATATTAGCAAGTAAAGCTACAAGAAAAAGAAGAATATGTAAAAAAAGTTCTCTGTGCATATATGAATAAAACTTCTGCAAGGTCAAACATCCACCACCGATGTCATTTAAATTAAACTAAGACACGGTGACTGGCAAAGTGAAGATCAAGCAGTGCAACTGGCTAACTGGGGAAATGCTGAAGTTCAAGAGTAATTCTAGTATTTCAGTCTGTGAAATACTAGAATTTCACAGACTGAAATACCATTAATTTAGCCTTAATTTTCGACTTCCATTGTGGTTCATTTAGCTTCATTTAGGCTGCAGGTAAGTTTCCATTAAGATAAAATGACTTTCCGTTGTCTTCTTAATGATCTACAGGGTCATCCACTGTTTTTACATATTGAATTTCTACAAAGCCAGTTACAAACAAATTTGCATGAGTATATGAATAGGACATGTTAAGGTCAACAGTGAAAAAATTCCTGTATGGAGATCCTCAATTAAGTTGAAACAGCTAAATATATAAACATATATTTCAATTGAATTGAATTTAATTTTATTTATATAGCGCCAATTCACAACAAAAGTCGCCTCAAGGGGTTTCATATATTCATATATGAAAAATTTCCAAGTCTATCTTAAGTGGACAGTGAAAAGTTAAAGGATAAAGCATTCATAAGAACCATTAATGGGAAATGCAGCAACCTGAATAATCATGTAAGGCACATCCATCTGAATGCTACAGAAATCCTTTGATATACGCCAGTCCTTCCATCTTTATGTTTTTATCCTATTTTCATGCTCCTCTCTGGTGGTGCTATCCACTACAAAGTTCTTATAAATACTAATACAAAGGGTTTTTTAACCTCTGGACCTCCAGAACTACAACTTCAAGACATAAACATGTGACATTCAACCCTTGACTTAAACATTTGTGATCACAGTAGGAATCCCAATGAAGTACATGCTTTAAAAGTCAACTCCTGTCCTTTGTCTCTGCAGATCCTGGACTCCTGAACATCAAGGTAGACATAGACGTATGTTTCTACGCAGTACAATGGACTTTGCAATGTTTCTTCTAGATTTCAAGAAGCAATATCAGGTTTACTGTTTACAAAGTTTTACTGTTTATGTTAAGTGAAAAGCATTGAATAAATTAAACAATTTGAATTCTGTATCAGTCCAGTGCGGCCAGTTCGGTCCAAGTGTATGAACGAATAACGACAACGGTAACAATACTAGAGTACAACTTTTATTGCGCCATGCATCTCAGCTCAGTTATAGTAGTTGGTAGCCTCAGGCAACCACAGTACAACGTTAAACAATGATCAAAGGCAGAGTCTAATGTCAGTTATGCTCTTTTCTAACTCTCTGTCATACATGATGGGGGCTCTCTTATCAGCACTTTCTACCATTCCCACATTGTCATTTATCAGATCCCTCCTTCACAAAACCCACACAAAGGAACAAAGTGCATTTTTTATGCAACATTGTGCTCACTTAAAAAACAAAAAAACAAAACGTATCACGTGCTTGTGCACTGTGGACTCCAAGAAGGAAACAAAGAACACAGTGCTGCTGCTGGCTGTCGAAAACCAATCTAATATAAGTGCCGTCATGTTCCAGTCTAACCTAGCAGCCACACTCGGATTAGGAAATAATGGGAACATGTTTTTTTCCGCTGCAGTTTTACCCCCGGATATATGCAGCATGGGACTAAGAGAACAGACACACACACACACAGGACTGATGTGTCAGAGCTGAGGAGAGGTTGCAGTGGGCACCGGCTGACCTTACCTTTACTCCCACAGGAATTTTTCAGGTTGACCTTAGTGCTGTACTGCGTATTAAAGATGGCAGCAGCAGAAATGGAGGTCAAGAAGGAATCCAACACTTTAGCTTTTAGCTGGTGGCAGCTGTTGACCTGCAGGTCAGACTTGTAACAACATCAGTGGCGCACCACTATTACGCTGCACGCCCCAAGCTAACGCACCACAGGTATGAGCGCCTATTTGGAACAGCAGGTTAGCTTGTGGCAACTATCTCCGCTTCATGTGTACGCATGTGCTTTAATGCATGTGTGTGCGCTTGCTCTAGTATCCTTATGACCCACATCCATTGAAGGAAAATCCTCCAGAATGAGCAGGTTTTGTGGGCCATCTGCTATGAGGTTATTTTCACATGGCAGTGTGTGTGTGTGTGTGTGTGAGCAAGAGAGTAAACACGGCCGAGTTCATCCACAAGTGTGTTTGTGTCAGCTTACAAATGTCCAGTGGAGTGTGAAGACTCATACCTCGGGTTTTCAGCGTATCAGGATCTTTATTTCCTCCACATTGCGTTGTGCTTCGCCAAAACAGAGGCCCTGCGGAGACACACAGAGGCTCAATTATTCATTGTTGCGATTCAATAAAACATGAATATCAACTGCGTATGTGCCAGACCTCGTCATTCACGATAGTCTGCGGAAAATGGGTCTTATACACATACACACACACAAAAGACACAAAACAAAACAAAGCAGCAGATGTGTCCAGCTGGAATGAATGACCTCGATCCAATTAGCAGAACAGAAACTGCAATCCCCCCTTACACAGCAGCATGGCGGCACTGTATTTGTGACATTCAACTAGTCAACAACAGGTTAGTGTGAAGGGTGCAGGAACTGCTGGCTTTAATCACAGGCCTGTGTGGTGGCCCCATTTCTGACAGCCTCTCCAGCAGGTGCATTCTGGAAATCTATTCATTCACTCGTCCAGGTGCAAATGAGACGATGCTGCTAAATGTAGGACATCATCCCTCACTGCCATCTGCCACTGAATGAGGCTTGACTGCATTCTAAGCATGAATGATGCTGGAATAAGAAAATGTTGCTTATAATAATACAGTCTAATGCAACTTTACTAGTGTTTGTAGCTCTCACTGCATTTTTTAAAGTTACAACTTGATTTCCACTTTTGTTCTGTGCTTCAAACTGCCTCAGAGGAGGGATTTTTTTAATGGGGTAGCACAGGGTGGGGAGCACAGGAAATGAGGAAATAAATGCTATGTAGAAAACATAACATTTATAGTTTTCTACATGCCTATTTACGTCCACAGACTAATAAACCTTCACTCTTCATGTGAATCCAGCAAGACAGGAGGAGGATCTGACTTTTTGGGCATCGCCGTCCTGGGATTGGCTACGATTTTTCAGGCTCCTGTGCCCTGTTATTATGTAAAGAGTGCCACTGCTTAAGCTACTGAAATTATTTTCTATTGAACAGCTTTTGCAACAAAAGCAACTTAAAGTGCCTAAAGTAAAACACACATACAGTACTGTGCAGCCACCTCTCAATTTGGTAAATTTTATGCAGTTATTTTATATAGGTGCATTCCACGTGTTTGCATGTTTATTAAATTTAGGATGCATAATATAGGGCAAAATAAAGGTTGTACAGAAAAGAAAAAAAAGGTTGTACAGAAGAGCTTGAAAGTCCATATTTGATATATTTAAAGTCTGTATTATAACGGAATACTTCTCCTGGCTTCCCTAGTAGGAAATTCTGCTCCTTGTCATTTACAGATGGCTTTAGACTGAACATATGTACAATTTTCCCCTCTTAATAGCTATCAGGGAATCACTTTGTTGGTGCAAAAAATACAATTTCAGTGTCAAATTGCATTACTGTTTGCATTTTTCATAGATTCAACTTGCTAGATTTTCTGTTATGTGTTGACCAGATGCTGGTTCATTGAGTTGTCAATAACAAAAATACAACTCAATACTTTGTAACATAACCTTTGTTGGCAATAACAGAGGTCAAACGTTTACTATAGGTCTTTACCAGGTTTGCACACACAGTAGCTGGTATTTTGGCCCATTCCTCCATGCAGATCTTCGCGAGAGCAGTGATGTTTTGGGGCTGTCGCCGAGCAACACGGACTTTCAACTCCCGCCACAGATTTTCTATGGGGTTGAGGTCTGGAGACTGGCTAGGCCACTCCAGGACTTTCAAATGCTTCTTACGGAGCCACTCCTTTGTTGCCCGGGCGGTGTGTTTTGGATCATTGTCATGTTGGAAGTAGAGCTGGGCGATATGAGATTTTTTCATATCACGATATGTTTTTTTCATTTCAGGCGATAACGATATCTATCACGATATAAGCCAAATAACTATATTTGTAAGATTTAAATGTGCCGTTGCTCACAAGTAAAATGTGAAATAATCAGCAGCTTGTTTTTATTTAAATATTTATTTCCCATAATAAGTTCAACAGGGTAGATGTACTTAAGGAACATGAGACTTTTTCAGATAAATAAAGGCAAATATTGCAAACTACACAAAAGGCAGCCGCTAAAGCGTTTAAGTTTCAAAATAGAACAAACAAAACAGACTAAATTGTCAATTCCACTTAGAAACAAAATATTAATTCTAAAAATAAATCTTAGTTTGTTTTACAGAAGAACAGACAAAACTGACTAACTTTTGTCAATATCAAATAAACTGAGAACTAAAAGGAAATTCTCAATCTCTCCTTGTTGTATAGCTGAGCTTTTCAAACAGTTTTAACAGTTACTTTAGTCTGACAAAAGCCGAATGACGAATTAGCGCTTCCAGTCAGAGACTGAGGCTACGTCCACACGTACACGGGTATCTTTGAAAACGGAGATTTTCCGTTTTCGTTTTAAAAAATAATCCCGTCCACACATAAAGGCAGAAATGAAGGAAAACGCTGCTATGAACATGCCAAAGCAGCAGGTGGCGCTAGATTCCTAACCGTGCCGAAATGTTGGCCAATCAGAAGTCTAGAAGCCTCGGTGGGAAAAAGTAAACAAAGCTGGGGCATAGAAGCAGAACCGAGTCGTATGTGTGGACGGACAGTAACTGTGTATATGTAAGCATTTAAACACTGCAGAGAGTAGAATTAACAGTAACAGTATTGTAGAAATTCATTTCACCGAAACAATAACGTGGCGCACAGTGTGACGCATGCACCAGTTTATTGTATTTCCAGACTTGCTTTCGGCACAATTTACAGTGCACGCTACTCTGTTTTTTGTCAGACTTGAAATAGCCGAAATACCTTCACACTACGGAACTTCTATGGCTCTTCCGTTCGACAATCTCTCCGGCATTGGAACCATCATCTGTTTTCTCTTCGGTCACGCTCGGTTGATTTTTCTAGTTGGCACACTCATTTCCTCCATTACCCGCTGGCTGCTTCCCAAACAAACACACGTGCGGCTTGGCACTTGTGCTGTACGTAACAAGTCACGCGACGTGATGCTGCGGCTGTGATTGGTTCGGCTCTGCGCTACTTAATTTGGATTGGCTGACCTTTTTTTTTTTTTTTTTTCTTGAGGACAAGAACGGCGAGGTCTATCGCGATAGCTTAATTTCTCTATCGAGTCAAAGTTATATCGCGATACATATCGTTATCGTTCTATCGCCCAGCTCTAGTTGGAAGACCCAGCCTCGTTTCATCTTCAAAGTTCTCACTGATGGAAGGAGGTTTTGGCTCAAAATCTCACGATACATGGCCCCATTCACTCTGTCCTTAACACGGATCAGTCGTCCTGTCCCCTTGGCAGAAAAACAGCCCCATAGCATGATGTTTCCACCCCCATGCTTCACAGTAGGTATGGTGTTCTTGGGATGCAACTCAGTATTCGTCTTCCTCCAAACACAACGAATTGAGTTTATACCAAAAAGTTCTACTTTGGTTTCATCTGACCACATGACATTCTCCCAATCCTCTGCTGTATCATCCATGTGCTCTCTGGCAAACTTCAGACGGGCCTGGACATGCACTGGCTTCAGCAGCGGAACACGTCTGGCACTGCGGGATTTGATTCCCTGCCGTTGTAGTGTGTTACTGATGGTGACCTTTGTTACTTTGGTCCCAGCTCTCTGCAGGTCATTCACCAGGTCCCCCCGTGTGGTTCTGGGATCTTTGCTCACCGTTCTCATGATCATTTTGACCCCACGGGATGAGATCTTGCGTGGAGCCCCAGATGGAGGGAGATTATCAGTGGTCTTGTATGTCTTCCATTTTCTGATGATTGCTCCCACAGTTGATTTTTTCACACCAAGCTGCTTGCCTATTGTAGATTCACTCTTCCCAGTCTGGTGCAGGTCTACAATACTTTTCCTGGTGTCCTTCGAAAGCTCTTTGGTCTTGGCCATGGCGGAGTTTGGAGTCTGACTGTTTGAGGCTGTGGACAGGTGTCTTTTATACAGATGATGAGTTCAAACAGGTGCCATTCATACAGGTGGGGGACAGAAAAGCTTCTTACAGAAGACGTTACAGGTCTGTGAGAGCCAGAGATTTTCCTTGTTTGAGGTGACCAAATACTTATTTTCCACCCTAATTTACAAATAAATTCTTTACAAATCCTACCATGTGGATTCATGGTTTTTTCTTTTTTCACATTCTGTCTCTCACAGTTGAAGTGTACCTCTGGTGCACATTACTGACCTCTGTCATCATTTTAAGTGGGGGAAGTTGCACAATCGGTGGCTGACTAAATACTTTTTTGCCCCACTGTATATATATGTGTGTGTGTGTGTATTGTACTGAAGAGAGAGCTGAGTGTAAAATGGAAGCTCTTGGCTCTTGATTTACCGGTCGATCTACTTCCCTACCCTTAGATTAGATTAGATTAGATTAGATAGAACTTTATTAATCCCTCGGGTGGGTTCCTCTGGGAAATTCGATTTCCAAAAAAGCACAGCACCGACAGAAGTTACAGAGTTACAGAATATTATATATCTATCTATATATATATCTATCTATATATCTATCTATATATATATATATATATATATATATATATATATATATATATACACACACACACATATATATAAATACAGAGACACCTTAGCTATGGTCACGAGCTGTGGGTAGTGACAAAAAGAATGAGATCGCGGATACAAGCGGTGGAAATAGGTGGCTAGCCTCTCCCTTAGAGATAGGGTGAGGATTTCAGCCATGAGCGAGGGGTTCAGAGTAGAACAGCTGCTCCTCCACATCAAAAGGAGCCAGTTGAGGTGGTTCAGGCATTTGACAAGGATGCCTCCTGGGAGCCTCCTGGGTGAGGTGTTCCAGGCATGTCCCATCGGCAGGAGGCCCCGGGGCAGACCTGGGACACGCTGGAGAGCTTAAATCTCTCGGCTGGCCTAGGTATGCCTCGGTGTTCCTCTGGACAAGCTGGAGGAGGTGGCTGGGGAGAGGGAGGTCTGGGCTTCTCTGCTTAGGCTGCTGCTCCCCTCAATCCCAGCCGGCACAAAGCAAGAGCCAGAGTACACCTTGGACAGGCCAAAACAGAGACAGAAAACCATTCACATTCATAGCTACAGCCAACTTTGCATCTTCAGTTAACCTAAGCTCAGGCATGTCTTTGGACTGTGGGAAGAAGCCAGAGCAGCCAGAGAGAGCACATGCAGACAGGGAGAACACACAAACTCCACACAGAAAGGGCCTGGCCAGATGGTGGATTCAAAACCCAGACCTTCTCGGCAGTGCCACTCAGTAATAAGTATTATAATATGGGTTTTGGTAAGTTTTGTGAAAACTCAGCCTAAAAGTATTTAAAATGAGTTTTTATCTTTTAAGTCAAATTTAAATGAAACCAATGAATGAAATCCATGGAAGCCATAAGTGGAAAAATGTAATACAACAGCTTTAGACTTTCTTGTCACCTCCAATCATTCAAATTCACTTTATTCTGTTCCTCTGTCTGTTTGCAGCTCATTTTCTTTTTTCTTTGGTCTTAGCTACATATTGTCCCCAGGTATGATAAGGAGAGGAGCGTGACCACTCACACAGACTGGTCCACATCCAATACTCAGATCTACCTTTGACTTGTCTTAATACATTAGATACTTTTGAGGTTGCTGAAGTTTATTATAGTTCCACACAGCGTACTTTCCTACCACCTGTAGTTAAAGAAAAACCCATGTATTTTGCTCACACACACTGGTTATAAAAGAAAACAGAGGCTCTCTTTTGTATCTACAATGCTAGCACCAAGCTCTTCTTGCATTCATTTGTTAACTCAAAAGTGCAGGGAGCAAAAGTGCGAGAAATAAAGCACACACAGACCATTTCTGACACGCTACTTTTCTTTTTTTCCCCCACAAGTTAATCTCCACGCGGGCGTGAATAAACTTCGCAGTGGTTGCCAGATCTCTGACTGACAGCGGAATTACACAGTGGAGTGATTGTGTGGCAGCAGGGCTGGGGTTAACTGCGTGGCGCTCCTCCTAACTGCCCTTTATTTACAAAAGACGCACTGTTGCTGCTGCCAAAATATGTTAGAAGCCATTAGCTGCTGATCTGACTTTAAAGCTCAGTCCTGCTAATCTAATTTAATCTGCCTCTGTGGCTTTGCTGATTGCTGGAGCGGATCAACGGTGACACTACAAGTGCAGGCGGGCTTTGCTGATGTGATGCAACTGTTTGTTCTGCAACAGCAGACGCCCACGCTGAACGGTGCTGCTGCTGTTGTTGGTTTTTTGGGGGGTCTCTTACATGAACACTTCCTGTCGTCGGTTGAATTAGGCCTTCACGGAATGTCTGAGTGGTTTCTCTGGTGATAGTCAGCTGCTTAAGATCAATAAGCACGAAGCAAGGTATGATGGGAAATGACCTGAAAAAGATGCATTCCTTAATGCGCAGCTTTTGACGTTGTCTAGATAAAGTGCAAAAATGTATAAGGGTAGATATTTATCGAGGACAGCCTGGTGTAACATCTAAATGGTGTAGGCGTGGGTGGAGGTGGGTGCTTTGGCTACTCTTTCTTGGCCGATACAAAAACAGAAAAAGAAGTAGCCGAAGAGACAGGAAATGAGAGAAAACAAAGATATGAGGACAACAGGATGATGGTTTGACACTTTCTTTCCTGTGAAGTCTCAGGTTCTCACAGTCAGCAGCAGCACGGCAACACAGCACTTGTCCTAGAAACACAACTGTCTGCACTAATGTTTTTCCAGTTTGGGTGATCTGTACATAAAACTGCGAGGGAGTCTCAAAATACTCACGATGACCTTAGCGTGTAATTGAAACCTGTGATTTAAGTCTTCTTTACCAGCACAAAATTGCAGTGTTCCCACGAGCGACATGCTTCACCATGTCAGGCCCCAGAGAAAGCGAGCTGATTCTCTTCCTTCAGCTGCAGCCCACCCGGCTGAGGGGGGGGGGGTGTTAGTCATTCAGCCACACGAAAGCTGTCACATGACTGGCCGGGGCACAACAGCAGTCATTCTGCTCCTTCGCTGCCACTTGGCTAGCGGGACACATGAGTGGGCCGCTAAAGTGGCCGGACACGCAGCGGGATCCGGATTCAGTGTGCTGAGCTGCCACTCAGGGACAGGGGGCTGAAATACATGCGCTGCATGTACTGAGCACGAGAACAAAAATCAGGGTTTGTGCTGCTTTTGTTTTTGTACTTCATCCAAGTGAGCACAGTCAACAGCGGCTCCATATGCACATCTATTAATGGTCACAAGTCTTCTATTGTCCTTTAAAAACTTTTCACATTCTTCCAGTCCTCGTCACCCGAACTCAGCAACCACACACAGCTACACACCCAAACACAACAGCTGCCTGTTTAGAAAGCATCCGAATACTGAAAGTGTTCTTATTCTGCTCATTTCCTGCTCCATGGTATATTCTGTGATTCACAGTTCAGCTGGACCTCAGTGCAACCCCATCACCTCTGACACACGCTGGTTTTCACTTCCATGGTCGTTGCTTTCTGTTGTTAGCCCTTAGCATCTAGGTTTAGCAATGATACAAATAAGATAATAACCTAATTACAACCATGAACTCATGTTTATGCACTGTGCAGTGCACCTAGGGAATAAGCAGTGTAGTAACTGTACTAGACTTAATTTAGTATACTTCTTTTTTAGACAGATTTTTAAACAGATAGTAAGAATTGTAAAGAGGTGTAGCTAAACCTGACCCTTTGATCTTCATCTTCTTATTCTCTGATAACAGCACAATAACATTAATAATAGCTTCATAACTAATATAGTTGGTTCAACTATTTGTCAAATATTACCAAGCAATAAATGTTTCAGTCTTATTAAGAGCATGCCAACTACTCCTTAACTACCAACATTTCCTCTGAATTTATAACTAAGATATGAGCCACAGGGTTATTGTTCTGTATTGTTTCACACTGTCCGACTGTCTTCTCAGCAGAAGAGCATCCACCATATAGCAGGAATTTCTTTCAATTATATAGTAACCTTTATATGCTACTATACAGAGTCTGCAATTGGTAAATGTATACGTCACAGTCGAGAAGTGAAGAGTTACAGCCCAGATGTCCAAGTTTTCTATCTCGCACTTGAATATAGCACACATTTGTGGATTTGTCTCACAACCTCATTTACATGTGATATGATCTATGCACACAACTCATGCAATCAGTGAGTGAAAAGACATTTGTGCTGAAGTGAGGTTTTCAGATTCAGACATATGCATTTGTAAAATAGAGCAGATGCTCTTTACATCTGTATTTGTATCCAAGTGATAGGCTTGAGGATCATACCATACATGTTTGTAACCTTTTGGAGACTCATTTCCTTCCATATTTCCTTGATTCCTCCAGCAAATTATAGCAGGAGACAAGTGCAAGTGTAGAAGGAGAGGAAACATAGAGGAAGCCACAATTCTTTGGGGACCCTCGCCAAGCTGGAGGGACCCCTGCTGGTAAGTGAACCCAAGAAGTTTCTGTTGTGGTGGGCGACTTTGTCTTTCTGACTTGTATAGTTGAACATATAGCTCGCTGTCAGCCACCCACTTGTGGTTCATTCTAGGGCTAGTCTCTAAAGGGTAAGTAGGGCACTTTGCCATTTCAATAATAGCTGCATTGGCAAAGCTTACAGCTGCAGGCTGTAGCCTTTACATGGATGTGGAGCAATCTTGCAGACAGTGTGGTAGTTCAACAGTGATTTTATATTCAGCTGTGTGTGTTTTGTCCTCCAACATTCTGATACAACTCATGGTAAAGACGTACCACGTTACAACATCCCGAATATTTCCCTCAGAGATTTAATTTGATTGACTGACCAGCACCACCAGTGAGAGTCTGACTGGCATACGCTGTTGAAGAGTGGATTAAAATGAACCATTATCCTAACAGCACATTAGGCCTCCTCCTCTGGGTTTCCGCATCCTTACATCAGAGAAGGATTTGCCAGGTGATTAAAGTGAGAAAAAAACTGAGGGTGTTCATAAGAAGAGAGAATTAACAACTGATCTTACTCCCACAGACCGCACTGACAGCAGAGTGAGGGAAACTCCAGAATGACTGGTAGACAGAGAGTGGGTGATATGGAGGATGTTGTATTTTGTGTTATCAGGACATACGCTATATGGCTAAAAGTCCTAAGGTGCCTAAACAGTATACCTAGAGGCGCTGCTCGGCCAGCTGTGTGCCATGACGCTTCATGTTGATGTTAATGCCAGGGGAGGTTTGGAATGCTGCAGTTCTAATTCCACTAAGTAAGAGAATGGCCTGAAAAGGCAAAATAAGAGCCAGTGTAAGATTATATTCAACTGAAAAGCTACTCTAGTACAGTATAGATAAGCTGATATGGTATCTAAAACAAGCCAAAATGATCTCCTGTGACCTGAAGGATCGCTCTGACCGGAACTTATTCTCTTGCCATGCTGAGCTCAACAAGGACCAACAGACTGCTGCTTGCTAACTGCAGTGCAAAAAGGCATCAACATATTATTATTTATTTATTTTAAATAGTTAGAGAGGAGATTTTTAATGGTTTTATTAAATATGCGAATGAAGCTGCGCATACACACAGCAGGAGTGAAAGAGAAGGTTTAAAAGAAGGTAGTGAGACCTGCTATGATGTATGGTTTGGAGAAAGAGGCACAGATAAAAAGACAGGAGGATAAGCTGGAGGTGAGAGAGTCAAAGATGTGAAGTTTTTCAGTGCAAGTGAGCAGAATGGACTGAGAGGAACAAGTCAGGTTGATTAGAAAGGTAAAGCTGCGATGGTTTGGACATGTGCAGAGGAGAGAGAGTGGATATACAAAACATCCATGGATGTCTGATGTGTGATTGGAGGACACAAATGGGACCCTATGTTTGGGTGACAAAACTGAATGTGAATTGAACATTTCATGTTTCAGCTCGAGTGCTGCTCAGTTTCACATCTCTTTCAGTCGGGGTCTTAGAGGAGCATCAGTGTATGGCAGCTTAGGGAAGATTCAGCTTTAGATTGAACTTTTCAACCCTGGCCGCAGCCAGCTATGCCAGCTAAGCTATGTGACTCATTACCATGCAAATCTCATTGCAAACGATTCAGATCCTTTCGATTGCAATATAGTGCATTATTCCTACGGGAATCTGAGAAATGATAAAAATCCTATCAGCATATGCTGATTCAAAGCTGTGGAACTCATTTAACATGTGCCAGGGTGTCCTGAAGATAAAGCTCTGTTGCTCTGCCAGCAGCTCTATCCCTTGGCAACATCACAGCCATTTAATGGGGGCCTGGTGTAGGCCTTGGCCTGGTGTGCCAGTGCACTGCTGCTGCCAGGGTGAGCAATCATCTCCTTTGTCAGCATCTTGCAGCTGCATCAGCAATGCAGGGAAATGACGCTGCACAGTGAAACGTAGACCACAGCGTAATACGGACAGCACACGGATCAGGGGGCTCTATATAGTGGTGGAAACTGGCTATAATAGAAACCTCCATCCATGGAGGAGTTTGTCACAGTTGCTAAGACAAAGGTAAAGGCTCAGAAACAAAAGCTTCCACACAGAAACACTCATTTGTCCACCACAATCTGACAGAAAGTCTGTGGGCACAAAGCAAAACCATAAAGTCTGCATTTGAAATTCATAGAGACCATAAAACATAATTGCTTCTCTGCTATGCAGATTTCAACATGTGGCACAGTAAGGCTTTGTTGAGACAGAATCCAGCCTTTGTCCCACACGTGACATTGGACGTAGCAGGGAAAATTCACAGCAACTTAATAATGCATGAAAACTCTCAGTGCCGTTAGCGTGTGTACAGAAAGCACTTTTGTTTTAGTCAAAACACAAACACTCGTTATCAGTCTCACGCCACCACCATAAACATATCATTAATAAATAATAAAGCACAGCGAGATGTATCACGCGCCTCAATCGTCGCTTCGATCAACGAAGATCAACGCCCACATGATTGCTACTTGTGACTGGCGGAGAAAGAGCTCGGAGATGCTCATGCTAACGCTCTCTGGAGAAGCACCGTCCTTGTGAATTTACAGCAAGCCATTCCTTGACCCAATCCAATGAATGCATTCACTACACATAATCGGCCTGACACATTGGATCATTTTGGGAGCCCCTGTGACGAAATGGCTGCATACATTATGCTGACTACATCAAGACTCTTTGCTTTGCTTAATGTCTAACACATTTCATGCAAGAAAGATGCCCCTGTGCCCCTGAACCAGTAAAAACATATGCTGGGAAAGTTGATGGGCAGCTGATGGTTTTTCCACCAATCACAGCTCACCTGTCAGGCGCTGAACAGAGCTCTAACATCTAGCTTTTTTCTTTCAGTCAGTATTATAGCAATAAAAAACAGTATAAGAGGAAAGAGAGAAAAAACGATTCTGTGACGTGGAAAATACTGTACAAAAGTGACAGCGCTCGGTTGTGTAGCACGTATGACTAAAATAGATACGTGCAGACTATAAAACATATTGAGAAGCACATATACAAATAAAAAACAGAAGATTCAAATCAAGTAACCTCACACACCAAACAACAGTGTGTAGTTTATGCTAGCTCTGCAGCCCTTTCTTCTCTGTCTGTCTTATTGTAGAGCTGACAGCAGCAGTTGCTGTAATCAAATCTATTCCTTAGTAGGTGAAAAGCCAACAAGAGTCATATGAAACATCGTATTCAACAAGCATAAGCATGAAGTAAAGCGATCCTCTCACAATCAGCACAGCTGACTTAAGAACAAGCTGTCTGCATGCAGACAACTCCTAGCTTTGTGTGATGTGTGTT
The DNA here is from genome assembly GCF_057381845.1 of Rhamphochromis longiceps. Taxonomy (NCBI): domain Eukaryota; kingdom Metazoa; phylum Chordata; class Actinopteri; order Cichliformes; family Cichlidae; genus Rhamphochromis; species Rhamphochromis longiceps. The sequence continues at coordinate 32,973,821 of NC_140571.1, forward strand.
TACAAAAAACTCTGAATTTAATCATGAGTTGTTATTAATCAGGCTCTCTTCCATCACCACCAAGTGGTGCAGCAGATAGCTGTCCCTCCCTGAGCCTGCTGCTGCTGGAGGTTTCTTCCTGTTAAAAAGGGAGTTTTTCCTTCCCACTTTCACCAAGTGCTTTCTCATAGGGGGTCGCTGGATTGTTGGGGTTTTCTCTGTATTATTGTAGGGTCTTTACCTTACAATATCAAGCACCTCGAGATGGCTTTTGTTGTAATTTGGTGCTGTACAAATAAATTCAATAAAAAATGTTCAAACTTTTGTGCAGGATGACAGCAACCATCCCAACTGACGGGTAGCAAAGCATTTACTCCACTAAATCTAATAACTACTGATGATACATTATTACAGATTGAGTTTCTCTGTAGTATATGGTCTGCAGTAATGAGCTTTATTTTATCTGATTCTTTGCTTGTTTCTTGACACGCCTGTTAAAATATGTGTGGGGCCTGTAAAACTCTGCAGACCGCACAACCTGTTAAGAGTTTGAACAAATCTGGAATTTTATTACATAAGAAATATGCTGAATATATGCAGTTTTCCCGTGTATGTAACTGTCCCTTGGTTACTGCAAAACTACACACACAGAAAAACTACTAGGTGTGATATTTTATAAAACATACAATTAATAGATTGTATGTTTTTGTATTTTTGTGACTTGGAAAGCAGGTTGATATGTGGGTTGGTGCTGGCTAATTAGCTAATATTAGAAAACAGCCCGCACTGCTTATAATTAAGTTTCTCCACTGATGTCAGAGGAAATGATGACATGTCTTGAATACAACTTTGGCTCTCTGACAAATAATTTCCGAGAAAATGAGCAAGCAAGCAAACAAATTCCAATACAAATGTTAAGATCCCAAAATATAAACATATCTAATAATACGTTAAACCCAATATTATTGCTTCACTTGGTTACTTGAGTTCTCTCTAAGTTCTTTTTGTGCACAAACCTGCTTCGGCACTTCTTTACTGGCCTAAAACTGACTTTTATGTAACGACTGATCTGCACACGCTGATGCTGATACTAATATCCTTCCTTGTTTTTTGTTATTTCTTGAAACCAAGAACTCTTTATAAACATAACTTATATGTCAGATATGAGATTAGCCACCATAGAATTGGCATGACAAACATACAAATCTTGACTGCTGACATCTATAATAATTTTATACATAGTCAGCATCGACTGGCTTTTTCCAACAAAATATTTGAAAATAGTTACAGAGTTACAAAGTCTGAGGATAACTCATTCAGTCAATTGTATCTCTGTGTAACTGCCGAGAGGCTAGCGTATGGCTGAAGCCTGGTAAAGGAACCTATCTCTGTCTTTCCTCTGCTCCAGCTCCACTGTAAAAACTCTGGAGTGGGGAGATGGCTGGCAGAATTAAAAGATTTCTGCTCGATTTATTCAGTGGTGAGGTTTTTAAATATAGACCGAGGAGCTCCAGTGCACTGCTGAACTCATGAATAAAGGCTAAATGGACTTGAGAGCTAAATGGAATTGGAGAGATTAAAAGAAAAAAAAGGGGGGGGGGGATTAAAAATGGAAAATGTTGAGCAGGATATGAGAAGCAGCCATGCTTGCTCAAATTCTCTTGCTTTGCCTGCACTCCAGATGTAAACGAGCGAGTGTGAGATTTTTTTTCAGAGGAAATGAAGCCACATTTAAGCACCGCCGACCGACTTTGTGCATTTTAAGTACTCTGTGAGCAAACACAAAGAGTGTGGCAGGTTGAAGTGGACTGTCATGATGCGATCGGCATGATAGGATCCCTGTATTCCCCGGGTCCTTGAAGCAAGACAAATAACTCCCACTAATTGAATTCCTTTGAAGAAACACCCCAAAGATGGACATCTCCACGGGCCCAGTTTTGACAAGCTTTTTCATGCCAGTGTATCACTTTCACACATCGTTTCCTCCCTTGACATGGCTACGACGATGACCCAGTGGCAATACGTTTGGCTTATAAACATGCCTAATTCATTAATGAAGCTGATGGATTGGGGAGACAACAAAAGCAGAATAGCCTCTGTTTTTAATTCATGGGGGACATCCTAGAGGGAGTGAAGGCCATCGTGTGATCTACAGCTCGGCTCCCACGTGTCACCGTATGTCCCCACTGGCTCAGTCAGAGCCTGCATTCATACACGGATCAACATTTACTCAAGCGTGACAATAATTTCAGCCTGCAAGCACGTCACAACCCAACCACCAGAGCAAAGAAACAAATAAGAAACTAAGAGGAAAAAGGCACATTTAATTGGTGTGAGGTTGAGAACAGATGAACGGCTGTCTAAGATTGTGTGAGCCTGAACAATCTGACCTCCATGTGATGACACGAAGTCCTGCATTGGTTTTTCTACACACAGACACCACTCAGCTGTGCTGCTACATCTGTTAATGGAGGGCAAAATATTCCCTTAATTATGGAAGCATTTAGCTGTCCTACCACGAGAGTTTCTCCTCTGTCAACATGTTAAAAAAATATTTATCCTAATCTTGTTTCATCCATAAATAAATTGGATTGTTGCATCCCAAATTCAAAACTGTACCGTCTTGAACAGCAGCAGTGGAAGTGGGCCTGGAGGATCCCTATAACCAGAATCTCCAGCAGGTGGAAAACTGGTTCATGTGTCACTTGACTGAACTCACCAGAACAAGTATTAGCACTGCCAGCTGAACTTTAAGTCAATCTGTGGGATGAAAGACACTCACTGAAGAAGCAACTTGTTTTCTTTTTTACTAAATAAATATTATCTGTAGGTCCATCCTGCAGAATTTAGCTACTAAGGGTAAAAGTCTTCCAGAATGTCTATTTTCTGTCAGAAAAGTGTATAATTGTGCAGTAAGAGATTAAAGATTACATAAGATTGCACAAAGATGAGGATTAGCATTAGCCTTGATGCTGTCAGCTCCCCAAATCTACTCAAAATGGATCTAGCCAAATTCACTGTGCACAGACAGGAACCAAAAGGATAAGAGGGAATGACAACACCCGAACACCCTCCTCAAGCAGGAACACTGAGCACAATGAGAGCGCATCTGGTCCTATGTGGGTCAAATCCCAGGCTAATTTCATACTATCAGCTTCATCTGCAATAATAGAGCAACTTACCATATAATACTCTCATGATACATTCACCAGAATTACTATGGTATCATGATTCAGTGATTCTGCTATCCTTAGATATAATGAGCAGAGGCCAGTTCTGACTGACCAGCCTCATACTAATCTAGTCCTTATTCCAAGACCAATCCTAGCATAATCCCCTTTATAACTCTGATAACTATCATAACGCATAAAATAAACATCATCATCACAGTATGATATGAAAACAGTGACTGAGCCCATTAAATCTTTGAGAAAGTGTTTACTTAAGTCTATTGAACTCCACACAAATGGAACAGAAAGGAGTCTCCCCCCACATGTTGTAAAAAATATGGGTTTAAGAACTTTTACTTTGGCTTCACTTTTTAGACCCTGAAGAAAATGAACAAAACTGATCAATAAATATTTGTGTTTTGTCTCCTGGTGTGTCTGTGGATATGCTTCAAGTGTGAAATGAGATCTTAAATTCATAGGTGTATTTGATTCAGATCACCACAGAAGCAGTCCAATTAGGCTCTCGAGCTGTCTCACAGTTAATTAACCCTCCAGCAATTAAGTTAAATCAAGAGCTTAAAATTACCAACTGGGATCAGCTGTGTATATAGGAGTACCTACAGTACGTGGGTCCTACAGTACGTTGTTTCCTTCAGAACAGATATTCTTAAATGCTATAATGTAGTTCATTATGAATTTCAATCATATTTATGCCAAAAAGGCCAATCCTACATTATACTCTGCTGTGGATACGGACAGCTGGAGACCCCATGGCCGGGTAGTCATTCTTGTTATACTTCTTTACTCAGCCCCACCCTGGGCTGCATTGTAATCTAAGTTCCCCACGGAATTCCACTTCGGAGCGGTCACATTTACTGTCTGTTGATGAAATTTACGTCACGCGGATCCCAGCACACTTGCAGATGGAGAGAGTATAATGTGCACATTAGGGTTCGGCTAGAGACTGCTACAGCAGTGAATGCTTCTTGCGTCTCTCAGGCTGTTCAGTTCAGCCGTAGTTCAGTGCAAACTTTACAACGAAGAGCTGCAAAAATCAAAGCCTGTATTTTCACTCAGTTTCTGTAAGCACACAAAATCAGTGTCCAAAATATTTCCTAAAATTGAAAAACTTCTAGATTATCATGAAATTTTCTATGAATTGTTGACTGGAAGATGTCAGACTGTGACCATTCTGTGCATTACTGTAGGTTAGTGACAACCATTAAAGAGACAAATAGTCACTTGCAGTACGTTCATCAAACATTAAACTTCTGATAAAAACTCCACCAGCTTTTCAAGACACTGTCATCTGATCACAATCATGCAGCATTATCACCACAGCATAAATACAGAAACTACTATTGGGCCATGTTGCACCCCTAAGTGTGTGTGGCTTCACTGAGCCAGGTTTTTACCCAAACAGCCTCTGAGAAGTTTGCTGGACAGGAATTTGGTGCACGCATAAGCAACTGTTTAATAAACTGCATTTTCAGACATAGTTTGGAGAGTTGCTCAGTCTTTTTGCACAACCCACTGTCATTGTTGCATGTTTTTTGGCAATTTTTGCACGCTTTGCGCTTTATATAGTCCCGTGCTGACTGTATGTTACATGTAGCACCATGGTCTTGGAGAAATGCTGTCTTGTTTCACTGTGTACTGTACCACTGCACACAGCTGGTATTAAAACATACTGATATTATAGATTATTTAATGTAGGCTGATGGGACAAACAATATGAATTGCTTGAATTGCCAAAGAAGCAGCCAAATACAGTGCAAAGACAACAACAGGGCTTTACCCTTTTTTTCATTTAACAAAATGTGGGTGTGTCTCCTTTTGCGCACATCCCTGTCCGCCGCAGACAGAATCGACTTCTGTGTGAAATTCTGCACTAGTTTGGATTTAATCTTCAATCTTTGGAAGCTTGAGGCGAAAGCACTAGTCTATGACTGCAGTTATCCACAGTTTATTATTGGCAAAATTCACTGCAAACACTCCTCTTCTCCTGTTTTCCTGACCTGATCACCTCTGTGTGATAACCTGCCTGATCAGATCTCCTGGCAAAACAAGCTGTTTAAAGCTGCCTCACTAAACATGAGTGACTTCCATCAGGGACTCATGTCTCATCTGATTCGGTTAAGACAGAGTATTAAAAAAAGCGCCCCTGAACTCAGCAACGAGTCAGACGGCGACATGTGCAATCTAGAACTTTATTACAACGACTGGCATGTTAAACAAATTTTTAATTTAAAATTGGTAAAACAAATATTTCTGCTGATTTACAGTAATGATTTAGATCAGCAGAAAAAAACCTGAAAGCACTCTGGTTCCAACGCTCTGTTTCCAAGACTATTAGCTGTGAGCAGATATCTGATATCATCCTAGAGATACATCCGTCCTCAGATGCATATACTGTGCCTTTACACAGTGCACCTGCAGAACCTAAACTCAGCAGACCACATCCCAGCTTCTTCCTCCTACTGCAGAAATCTTGCACTCAGTGCAGGCGGAGGAGCTGCACACCAGCTGCTGGCATGCTCAAAACCAGAGGAAGCTGCCTTTCTGCAAACAGGCCATAATAGTACTTCTAAAAAAACGAAATAAAATCACACATTACAAGGCCCTCTAGTTTCTGCACTTTCCCTTTAAGTGCCACCAAAAACACATTGATTACAACTCTCGCAAATAGAGGGTCATTCATTAAGGATTGCTAATGACACATATATATACTGCACCCATTTTGCTATCAAAACACAGGGAACGTATGGCTGCCGGTCAGAGGTATGCAGTTTTATGGTCTGAAGTCAATAGATGGAGGGATGCTCATCATTGTTTTAAACGGAAATAGAGGTGATGAGTGTTTAACCCCAATTACTGAAGTGAAGGAGGGAGAAATCAGCCTGAAATGCAAACAACATCATCGGCACAGAGCATAAAAATCCACAGGTACAGTGAAAGTAGTCACCGATGGAAAGTAGGAAAAAAAGACTTTCCAACCAACCGCTGAAAGAGACAGAGATTGCTTGGATCGGCATTAACAAGAAGCGAATACACTCGAACAGCTGCATGGCACTGCGTGCACGAATGCAGCCCGCTCCTCAAAGTAAACAGAGCAGCCAGGCTTCTCCCTGAAGCACACACAGAAAAAGCATGGCAGAAAACAGAGCCACTGAATCATGTGAGGTTATGTCCTTCATCTGACTTCACTGAGCATCAATGGAGAGGAGAGGCTGCTGCTGCTGAGGATGGGAGAAAAGGGGAGGGGGGAATGGTAAACAAGCGAGCTGGAGTGAATCAAAAACGAATGCGTCAAGATGCTTTGAAGCCCCCTGCATGTCAGAGGCTCGGTTTCCATCGGTGACTGTGGATAACCTACTTGTTTAATTAGCTTCGGGTGCTGTTTCTTCATCCCACTTGTACATACTGGATGTGTGTATATTTATTCTACCATATATAAATCGGTTATCACATTCAAACAGCCTCACCTTAGCCTTTCTATACAAACTGAGCGGTGGAGCTAGCGAACGGGCTAAGCACGTTTACGTTCCAAAACGTCAATAATAATATCACCTGGGGAAAAGCAAAAAAATCAAAGTAATTCAATCGGTTTGGGAAGCAAGAGCGAGAATGATGAGCGAAACGAAAAAACGGTGTAACTTACCAGTTCAGAGACGTCTAATAGTCCGCGGCACTATATTCCATGGTCGTTATAATAAAATAATATGACAGTAATAAAAGACTGCACTGCTATGGTGGCCCTGCTGTCGCCGTCCTGCTCGCCGTAGCCGCTTCAGTGTGATGGCGTTGGCTCTGCAGGGCCACAATGAAACGGCTGATGCCTTCACGAGCCGTCGGATATTGTCGGCACAGACCAACTAGGGGAAAGAAGACTACATGGATCATTTGTATGGTAGAACGGGGGGGAAAGAAAGAAAGAAACTCCGTGACATTCTAAATATCTTCTGTTTAGTGCTACACTCACAGGACGTAAGACATAAAAAGTTACGGTGATGAATGTGTTTGCAAATTCATTTAATGTTGTTTCTGGAGTAGTAGATGACCGTTGGTTATTTTTCAAAGAAAAAAAAACACTGACTAAACGCTGGTCTAATTTGTGAAGCTTGTCACGTTTGTTTCGTACTTGTTTAATACCTTGGTGTTCTTATTGTGGCGTTTGAATAATCGATCGTTAAAATTCCGTATTTTTTAAGAGGCTTCGAAGGGCACATTCCGAACCCGGCGGTTTGACTGATAGGACGTCCTTCCAATCAGAGGAGAGGAAAGGTTTTGGAGGCGGAACAGGGAACTGTCCGTATATAGATTTCTTCGACGAACGTTTCATCGTGACACACTTCGAGAAAATTTTTGTTTACACCAAAGTTATTGAATTACAGTCTTTTATTAGAATGTTAAAGCTCAATAAGGCAAAAATAAAATACATTTGGGAATAGTTAGAGACAGTGAAATAATGTGGGGCCTTTGTTGTTAAAATTTAAAATAAAAATCGATTTTTATATAATAAAGTGCTAGGTGAATGACCTGCCATGAAGTGTTTGACTTTACAAAAGAAGAGACACATAGCTGTTTGGGATGCTGTGGAGGTTTGTTTGTTTTGTTATATTGTTGAGGCGCCATCTTTTGTCTGCACATGGAGCAGCACTTTTTATCACAGTTTTTTTTTGTAATATTATTATTCCTTTAGTTGCTTCTTCTTTTGAAAACAAAATAATATAAATATTTGCTAAAATGTAACAGTAGAAATATCTTCCATGGGTATAGCGACATTAAAAACAGTTATTCAGTTGTATTTACTTATATTTTGACTAAATTAGCATGAAAAGCTAATGAGATTAGTTCTTTATTCTGTGTAATATCCCTATCTTTATTTAACCTATATGCTATAATATCTGCTGATATTGTAGCTCACTGGGCTGACTTACTGGAACAACAAATGAAACGGACCCACTGCCATCCATGCTTCTTTGAAAATGTTGAAAGGGTAGGTCAGATACTCATAGATCGCCATGAGTCAGTGATGTTATACATAGCCAGTTCTTAAAAACGCCTAATTTTTTGTCAGGTGGTAGAATCCTTCCAATTTTTACTACTTATTCTATGCCAAACCTCCTCTAGTGCTTATCAGCAGAGAAAGGAGTCTCCTCAAAGAGGCCATTTCATTTTTTTCCCCTGCTGAGCACCGTGGCCTCACACATGGAGGTGCTAATGCTTGTCCTTGCTGCTTTGCACCTAGGTACAAACAGCCCCAGTCGCAGTTTCAGATGGAGGTCAGCGCTAAACAAAGCCAGCAGGGACCCATCATCTGCAAAAAGCAAAGATGAGACCAATAGGCCACCAAACCAGAAACCTTCCACTTGCTTTGTATAGGTAATCTGTTATTAATAGAACTGTGACAAAGAGCAAGCTCTGGCATAGTCTAGTGCCGGTTAGGAACGTGTGTGGTGCTCTTGATATGAATATATAGGGACCAAATTGCCTATAACAACAACCCTGATGATGCACAATCTCAGAGCACCCTTCTCCCAAACTGCACCAAGGGATACATAGCATATCTAGACTAGTCACACACCTTTAGATGTCCTCAAGACGATGAAGAAATAGTTAAGTGTTCCACACCAGGATGAAAACTGCACTAAAAAATACATTCTGTAGACCTTTCTACAAACAGGGTGGATAAAAATGGGAATGCAGTGACACAGGCTAACTGTGGAATCAGGACAGTGGTCTAGTCTTGCTCTATACCCTTTGCTTATTTAGGTTTCTGCTTTCCAGTTGATGTCTGATGTCTTAAGGCTGATGTGTCAGTGATGACAGCCACTCTACCCTCTGCCAGCTCCTTTCAACTTATATCCTACAGCTGTTCATGTTTGGCAGGATGGAGTAACACACTGAGCTTTACTTACATGCTTCTATGTAAGCAGCCCTGACATCCCATACATCAAGGAACCTTTGTCTGTCTGCTCGTCACCTATCTTAGCAAGGGGACTAGAGTAAATGGCATGTTGAGTTCAGCGGTCTCACTTTTGGGGTCTTGATAACATCATAAAAGTATGTCATGTCACAATTGTTTATGACTGCATTACAATGTCACTAGTTCAGATAATAAACCACACCTAACATGTTTGTGACACTACATTGACTATACATGATGTACAATCACCAAAATCCAGTATGGTCGGGTCATATTACAACAACTTTATCTGTCAATACCCTAGCATTATAATGCTCCAGCTGCATCAGTTCATGCTAATATACACAAGTGTAGTATTGTAGACATTAGTACATACTAATCACCCCTAGTTCACCCCTTCCCAGCATCATTGCAGATTAACCGTGGCTAGATTCAAGCATCATAAATAAGTTACAGCTAGCTGGTTAGGCTTGGCCTGCTTGTTTGTTGATATTATTAATTGGGTGTTGTCCTGACCCAAACACTCCTGGAACCCTCATCTGCTCTGTCCTCATCTTTCACAAAGGCCCAGAAACATGAATGCTTTACTTATGGAAAAGAGCATTTATGTGTCTAATAGAAACGCAGTAGTTATGGAATACTACTGGGGAAAAGAGGAGTTCTGCTACACTGGCACAGCTGCAGGCCTCACTATCTCAGCACTGGCACGGGATCCTGGTATAGACAATGGAGTGCTTCACGAGCTATAGCATGGAGGATGCTTTTGTGCTTTCTCTCTCACTGAATAGATGTCGTCTAGCCTTTAAATACAGTAGGAAACAACTTTTTTCACAACTTCTGCAACATCACTCACTGTGGATATGAAGCTCACCAAACACATGTAGTGACTGCAACTCTCCCACGGAAAGAACATTTAATAATTTCAGATCAATTCAATTTCAATTCAATTTTATTCATATAGTGCCAAATCAATAGATGCTTTATATTGAAAGGTAAAGACCCCACAATAATACAGAGAAAACTCTAGCAAGCAGATGACCCCCTATGAGCAAGTTTGTTTTTTTTCAATTTGAAGGAAAATCACCCTTTTAACAGAAAGAAACCTGCTGAACTGGGCTCAGTGAGATGCAGCCATCTGCCTAACTGGGTGAGGGTGAGGGGCGAAAGACAGGACAAAGACATGTTGTGGACGAGTGAGAGAGGGAGATTAATAATAACTAATGTTTAAATGCAGAGTGATGTATGAACACATAGTAAAAAAAAAGGTGAGCGGACAATAAACAGCTAACATACTAAGGGTTGTGCACACGCAAAACTTGTTCATAACTATCAGTTAGTTCTGCACAGACTAAAGACAGCTGATGTATAACACAGTTTGAGCTTTACTCTTAAATAATTTGTTACACATGAGGCTGCTTCATCAGAGTGGTCAGAATATTTTTTAATTGTGAAAGTGTTTTCTGTACTAAAAACAAAAGTAGATTTATTTTTCTGTAAACTATGTAAGAATCTGCAGTAGTGACTATGGTATTCTAATTATTGTACACATGTGTTTAGGCCAGGGATAATGTAACTATAACGTCACTTACTGGGCCGTTTGTGGAACACTTTATGTAACATACTCATTTAATTCTGCTCCTACAAGGATAGATACAGTTAATCCTTCACACCTCATACAATGATGCTGTACACTGCAACATATAACAATATGTGTTTTCTTTCATGTTAACAGGTTAATTGAACCTGTAGCTGTATCTTAGAAGGTAGAGCAGGTAAGCTGCTAATCAGAGGGTTGGTCCAGGACACGCTGGAGAGATTATATCTCTTGGCTAGAATGGGAACGCCTTGGAGTTCCCCCAGACAAGCTGGAGGAGGTGGCTGGGGAGAGGGAGGTCTGGGCTTCTCACACACACAAAAAGCCTTAAGTAATTATTTAAAAAAATATTTATTGGTTTCAATCAATATTCTCCTTTAATATTGATGTATGTAATGTAAAAGAAACACCAGCTTAATTGACTGCATCACTGCGCCCTCTGGTGGTAGGTAAGCTACAAGGCTTCTACTGTCAACTGGTTTTATTTTACTTCTTAATTACTTATTTGACTTCTCAGCTAGTTATGGCCATGGTCTAAACCCCAGCTATTAGGTTTTGATTTGGGTTTAGTTGATTATTTTTCTTATTTCTAGATTTTCACTTATTTCTTTTTAAAAATTAATATAATATTAATACAATGATATATACTTATGTTATCTGGCCTCTTAATGACTCTAGCCTATCCTACCAGCCACACAGCTGCACCTTTATTTTTGATCTAGTTTTTATTTTTATTTTAGTCATTTTTCCTAATTTCCAATGGAAAAGCAGGCCTCTTTAAACAAGAAGTCAAATCTTTCTCCCAGTGATAAAAAAAGGCCTAAAAACACTCTTATTTTCTGGATGTTCTTTATAGATCTCTATTTATATCTACTTCATAGATGGTTTTCACAGCAGATATTTGAAATTGTATAAAATACACATGTTGCATGAATGAACCCCATGTTCCTCCAAGTAATAGCAAGAAAGAAGCAGAAGAAAATATTGATAGATTTTAAAGTCTTAGTCTCCCTTATTATCCATCCATCCATCCATCCATTCGCTTCCGCTTATCCTTTTCAGGGTCGCGGGGGGCGCTGGAGCCTATCCCAGCTGTCATGGGGCGAGAGGCGGGGTACACCCTGGACAGGTCGCCAGTCTGTCGCAGGGCCAACACACAGAGACAGACAACCATTCACTCTCACTTTCACTCATAGTGGCAATTTGGATTATCCAATTAACCTATCCCCACAAGTTGCATGTCTTTGGACGGTGGAAGGAAGCCGGAGTACCCAGAGGGAACCCACGCAAACACGGGGAGAACATGCAAACTCCACACAGAAAGACCCCGGCCTGATGGTGGAATTGAACTCAGGACCTTCTTGCTGTGCGGCAACAGTGCTAACCACCGTGCCACCGTGCTGCCCTTATTATCCCTTACCTTCAAAATAAATGCAGTGCAATGCAATTAACTAGAGTCATTAGTACATTAGTGCTAGTAATTAACTAGGATATTAAGTGTCTGCGGCTCTTCTTATGTTCCTGCCTTTATAAACCACCATGCTCACTCAAAACTTAACCCTAAGAAGGATAAGTAGTCTTTGGCAATGAATGAAAATGTATATTATGTAAATATTGATTACTGGTTTATTGTTTCTCATTCAAGAGTAGTCACTGAATCTGTTTGACAGGTTTCTACGTGAGCATATTTTTTGGCAAAAATTGTTGTTGTTGCTGTTGTTTTCAATCTTAATCATTCTTTGATGGCAGCTTCCAGCAACACTCTGAAAGTCTTATGTGTCAAACCATTAGCCAAGGGTTCATTTCTAACCTTTTCTGCTAGTTCTCCTACATGATTTGTTCCACTTCTTACTAATGACTGATGAGTTTTCACAGAATAAATTCCCCAAACAAACATTTATTGTACAAAGAAAGACAGTAAAAAACATAACAGCTTCATTCAGACTTCTCTTCTGCAAAGTCGAAACAATACAAAAATACACAAAAACAATGCAGCTGTATATAAATGCATGTAAGAGCCTTACAAAAGATTTCAATGTTTGAATATTGTGTTTCAAGTATTTGTCACTAAGCTGTCAGAACCAATGTGACACTCACTGTTCACCAGTAAGTGTCAGCGTTTCCTCAAACACAGCTGCTGCTGCTTCTTACTGTAAACATGAGTGCAGTTTAACATCACCCATTCCCACATTTCCCACACCATTATTCTATGAAGACACTGACCATAGACTAGCACTACTTCTTCCTTAGCAAATGAGGATTTTTGTTTTTAAATGAAACTGGCTTTGTGCAAACTGCTTATAAAAGACTGTTAGAACACTGTTCAAAAAATTCACCACATACTGTAGCATTCACTTCACTAAGACAAAACAATGTTAAAGTAAGCTTACGTACGTGCCTGTGTATGTACGCAGCAATAATTAAAACTGCAGACCAAACACCAGACCAGAAACAGACCACTTATAGAGATAAACCCATGAATTCATTGTATTTCATAGCCCATCCATGCTCTACAGCATAGGTGTCAAACTCTGGCCCTAATTACATTTGGCCCGTGAAGCCATACCAAATTACTATCAGAGCTAGCCTACTGGTATTATACAGCTAATATATATATTGTTTAGTATTAAGCTTTGCTTGTTCCATATTCAGTTTTTCATCAAAACTTGTTTGAGTCCATAAGAAAAGATTCATTCTTATATCTGGAGGAAGATTTTTTTTTCCAATAAATATTAATGTTAGCCCGCAACTTTGTTCCAGTTTTGAATTTTGGCCCACTGTGTATTTGAGTTTGACACCCCTGCTCTACAGTGTCTTTAAGTCTCTTTATGGATATTGGGCATTCATCAAGCCGATGTAATTAATTGCTTATGTTAATGTGCTAACAATGCCAATATTACATTATATCAGCATAAACTAGCAACTGTTTGCTAACAGTTTTGGAGGTAATGCCATGTTAGCGTTGCATTCACACCTTGCTGAGCTGCCACAACGTAACCAAACAAAAAACCATAATACATTAATGCAGTTTTACTGTGCATCCTGTGCATCCTGTTCTCCTGTGCTCCTCTTGTTCCACATTTGTAATTTTAAAGTTTTATTCCAAAATGGATCAAACTCGTTTTTCACCTCAGACTTCTACACACAATACCCTGTAATGACAAAGTTAAACCTATGGAGACCTGAAAGACCTGTGCCACTCCTTAGCAAAATGCAAATGACAGCCTACTTTGAGTTTGCTAAATCAGACCACTGGAAACAAAATTCTCTGGTCTGCTGAAACAAGGATTGAACTAAAAGCCAAACATTATGTCCGGAGGAAAACATTGTGCAGAGAAACTCCCCAGTTTACTAGATGGAGGTTCTGCATAGAAGAATTGGAGAAACTGCTCAAAAAAGCTGCGCCAAGCTTGTAGCATCATACTCAAAAAGACTTGAGGATGTAACTGCTGCCAAAGGTGCTTCAATAAAGTACCAAGCTGGATACCTATTGACATGTTTTATTTATTTATTTTTTTACTTTTAATAAATTTGCAAGAATTTGAAGCAAACTTCAATTTGTCCCTTTGCTTTTGTGATTAATTAATTTAATCCATTTTGGAATAAGGATGTGACATGACAAAATGTGGAACAAGTGAAGCAGTGTAAATAGTTTCTAGACTGTAAGTCCAAAGCCATATATCTCTCAATAGCATGTTCCAAGCAGTATGTGGTCACAGTCACACTCATGTAATATGAAAGTATGTTCAAAAAACCTTAGCAGAAATATTCAGGTATGCTTTAATGTAGCAAACAGGTGCTGTGACTGTTCAAATCTTTCATTGTGTGCATCTGCCATGGCACCAGTGTCTTGTTAAGGACTCCAAATGGATTTCAGAATAAACCTTTACAATGTATAACACTTGATGAGACCAAATCAAAACAACAAAAAAAAAAATCGAATATAACACACTGACCTAGAAATGTATTTGAAAACAAATGAAATAAAAATTGTGATATAAATCTTCAGAGTTAGGGTGACTTACAGGACCTAAGTCTCATCATGACTTCCACTGGAAGCATAGACTAGACCAGTCATAGAAAACACATAGAATGTCTGTGGTCTGTGGTTGTGTTTCAGTCCATACTGGTGTTGCAGATGTTGATGTTCTTCATAGAAGTATTGAAGATGGCTGGCTTAAGACAGCTGTCCTCCTCACTAATAAAGGAAAAAGAGGGCACTTTTTAGAAGGTCATAAAAAAAATCGCTGGTTTTCATGGAATTGTGGAGAAGATGCCCTCAGATCTACAGGCACATATGGACCCTGCAAGAGGAAGAAAGTAATGGACTCCTTGATAGTGCTGGTGGTATTGCTGCTTTTTAAAAAAAAACAATTTTAATAGAATTACCTGACATTTCAGAATTAAACAAAAAGGGTGTTTTCTGGTAAAACAACATGGGTTAATAATTTAAAACTGTTCTGAAGCAATGGAGATTGATTCTACTAATTCCTACAGGCGTTCCAACTTTCCTACAGAGAAATCACAAAGAAAGTCAACGTGTCATTGAGTACAGTTTCCTTCAACATCTAAAGGCACAAGCTCCCAGGGCTCTGGTAGAAGACCTGAGCTTGGATAGGATAATATATATATTAGGGGTGCAACGATACTGGTATCGATATTGAACCGTTCGATACAGTGCTTTCGGTTCGGTACGCATATGTATGAACAATACAAAATTTGTAATTTATTTTATCAACTTTCCTTCTGACGATGCTGTCTGTGTTGAGCGCTCAGTGAATCTGCGTTCGACTACTCCGCCTAGGCTGCACTGTCCAGCGCAGATCCATTCAACACAGACAGCATAGTCAGAAGGAAGAGCGCAGGGCAAGCTAGCGAGACAGAAGTTAAGCTCTCCTTGCAACATGGCAAATTGAACCTCCCCCACCCTCATTCAAATCTGGCGTTTGGAATTATTTTGGTTTTCATGTGACGTATGACCCTGAAGGTAAGCGTGTCATGGACTAAAGTAAAACAGTATGTTGGATGTGCCACGCAATGCTCAATTACATGGGTGGGAACTAGTGTGTTAGTGCAGTTAGCTCGTTAATGTGTTGGCCGTCTAGCCCCACGCAGGGGTAGCTCGTTAACGGATATTTGCCGTGTTGTGGCGTTAACGTCATTTCAACGAGATTAACGCTGACAGCACTAGTGGGAACACAACAAATATGACTGCACATTTACGCCGACATCATCCTAGTGCAAAGACAAGTGGAAGCAGACAAAAACAACAAGCATGCTACTAACTTTAGCCGAGTCATTTAGACAGCCGTTAGCACATGATTCTCCTTATGGGGACCTGATATGTTTAATATTGTGGCGAGCTCAGACAAGGAGGAGACTGAGGTGTCGTTTGGTCTTGCTTCCCGTGAGCTAGCCAGGGAGCACAGCCGTTTATTGACATCTGCAGAAGAACACTGCCGCTAGCTAACTGCTCAGCGCAGCAACCGCACAGCAACAACAACACACAAGGCGCCCTCTGACCCCGGAAGGACACACCGTGGCAGCGAGAGGGCATCACCCGTCACTATGGCAACATAAACAAAACATAACTGTACAAACAGAACCCCGAACAGCCCTGACCGCTACAATATGCTGCTGAAAATATAGCCCAGAAGAAGCGTATAGTATAGCTTTTATTTTGGAAAGAGCCATTTCTCTGTAATAAACTCTCTTTTCCAAAGATGAGTGATTCCTCAATCAGATACAGGGCTTGCAAAATAAGCTAGCCCGACGTCCCGGGGGCTAGCGATTTTTCCAGTCGGGCTACCAAAATCTATCTCTGCCCTGCCCGTCGGCCTATTGTAGGAAGGAAAAATATATGTCAATGCTTTTGCATTCTTTCGGAAATGTAGCTGGGTAATTATGTCATTGGCATCGGTGAGCCACTGTCAATATGTGACATATTGAAATCGTGTTTGAATTTGCGCTTGTTTTTTGCTTTCACTTTGCAATCGCGCGAACTGTGTATAGAGAGCGACAGCACTGAGTGATGATAATTTGCGCACCAATTCCTCTGACATCGTCTTATCAATCGTTAGCTTACTATGCAAACATGACAAGTAAAATTTCCCGCAGCAAGCTTAAACATATGAGAGGTTGATCACGCAGAGAATCGCTGACGGTTATGTGTGTGTGTGTAAAAGCAGCAGGATATATATTTTAGTTCTGCTGAGCCAAATAAGACAGGTCAGGGTGAAGAAGTGACAGCCAAAGAAAAGCTTACCACAAAACGGAAAAGTTATGACAAATCAGACTATAAGGCAAAAAGAAAGTGCAGCTTTATGGTTTCATGGACAAAAGAATCTCTGTGGCTGCAATATGACGAGCTAAATAACCAGGGCTGCACATAAGTGGTCTGCAGGTGCGCATTCGCTGTCAAAGAAAAAAAAAAAAATAAATAAACGCGCACAAGATATGAAGTTGCAACGCGTGTTTGCATACATAAGATTTTCTGGAGGAGGACAGACATTTTTTTAAAACTCTTAAAGATGTCGAAGAAGCTCCTTTAAGCAATTACTTTGGTGTTCCTCTACCTCCAAAGAAATGTCAGAAGAAGTCCGAACCACAAAAGAAGCGCGTATTCTCGGAAAAGTGGTTGCAGGAGGTGAGCTGGCTTCAAACAAATGATGAACGCACAGAGATGTGGTGCGGAATGTGCTGTGAAAATCCCACTCTAGCGGACAAAAACAGTGCTTTTTATATGGACGCAAACGCGCGTTGCAACTTCTTATCTGGTGCGCGTCTTTTATTTTGACAGCGAATGCGCACCTGCGGACCACTTATGTGCACCAGTGTAAATAACATAATGTTCTGCCGGGTGTCTTGTTGGTTTTCTCTCGATTTCTGAGTCGACAAGCGCCTTTGTTACTGGGACCAGTCATTTTAAAAAAGGCCCCCATTAGAAGCCATGAGAAATGCAAGAAATGCATTATTGCTCAGTCTGCAATATCTTTCCCAGAACAAACACCAATTGCAAATAACATACTAAAAATAAACCTGAAAAATCTGTTTAGAACAGCGTACTATGTTGCAAAGAGTGAACTACCACTGGCAAAATTTAGCAGTCTTTGCAAACTTCAAAAAGCAAATGGCCTAGATCTTGGTTCCACTTGTCTCTTACCTGTGACTTCAGTGGAAATTTCAAATTCAGGATCTGACACAGACTGATTCATGTTCTACACAGTTCTTACAAGTTCATAGAAATTTCTGTTCAATTAGAACCAAGTGTTTGAGTTGATGATTGTCATTTTTATACAATGTTGTAATTTGTGTTTCAACTATTTTTTGATTAATGTTTTGTTTCCTTTACAATATTATACTTTAATGTATAATATTGTAAAGGAAACAAAACATCAATCAAAAAATTGCTCTCTTTTTTATTCGGGCTACTTACATTTATTTTGGGCTACCAAAAACTGAAGAGTCCCTGCCCGAAGGGCTACCAGGGATTTTGAAATTTTGAGAGCCCTGAGATATATATATATTTTTTAATTACTTTTGTTTCAGCAACATTAAATTTAAAAACTGTACTTTTGAGTTAAAATATATATTTATAATTTTAATAAATGACAAATTAAAAAGGCATGAACATTTTTTTTGTATCGAAAAAATATCGAACCGTGACACCAAAGAATTGAACCGAACCGAACCGTGAATTTTGTGTATCGTTGCACCCCTAATATATATATATATATATATATATATATATATATATAAAGCCACTTTTCTTTTCTAACTTCCTGGAAGTAAAAGTTCTGGTGGCCGAGCAAATGTACGTACTGGTATGTACATTTACGCACATTTATTGATCAAAGAAAGATCTATACCATCATATTTAGTTCTCTTTTTCTTCCCCATGATTTCATTGCTCACAAAAAAGATGCAAGTGCTGCTTCTTGATGTGCCTCCAGGCAACACTGTGGCCTCCTTGGTGCAGCAAGTATTTGATTACATTTACTTACATTGCACTCTTATTTTGCATCTCTAACCAAAAGCAAGATGAAATTGTCTGAGACCAACCAATTCTCAGTTCTCTTTTATTTTGCTTGTGTTACTGGCTTCAGAGATGATCCTAACCTTACTCCTAGGCTATGTGAATATACATTTTCTCATCAAACTCTTCCCCTAAGCTTTGGCAATCAAAGTGACACAGATCAGCAACAATTTTCATTATTTAAAAATGAACATTTTGCCTCTCTTCAAAATATAGGGTTAGGATCAGCACCTATGATGATCTTGCTCAGGTTAAGTCAACAGTTAAGTCAAACCTGTGATTGGATCCCTCAACGTCTTCAATGCTATCAGGCAGCGGCCTGTTGGCCGTCTCAGGAAGTAGCATTGTGAGGGCTGAACCCAGCAGGGGGCAGAGGCCACACAGAACCATGGGAGCGTGAGGACTGACCCCCCTCAGAAGGTACATCATGGGAGCCAGGACGCCACCAGTGCGAGCACACATAGAGCCTATACCAATCCCATTTTGTCTGAAAAATACAATGAATAAAAGGGCCCGGTTACAGGTGCTTATTATGGATATCAATGTGATCTCTGTCTACATGCCATAAAGTTTTGAATAAATTCTGATGGAATCTATTGGGTGTGTGGAGTTGGGTCATGTGAATAATCCATCAAGATGTGGTTTACATCCACTGACGTCTTCAAGGTCAACATGATGATTTATTGGAGAGAAAAAAGGACTCATACCTTAGAAACTATGTATGTATGTATGTATTGTCAGCATATCCTTCAAGGTCAATAGAGTGACCTGAAATTCAAAGTGATAATAGTGCTATTTAAAACTATGCTTCTTACCACCATTGTTTGCACTGACAACAGTTAAGCATAAAGGGATGATATATACTAAATATTGCATTACTTTGGACCTCTGACCTCTTCTCCAAGGTCAAATTAGGTCAAACTTTGATGAAATATCTTTTATCTTTAAAAATGTAAATTCTCCTGCCTTTTTTGTATTGGTAACATTTAGGAAACAAATACTAGTGTGTGGGGATTCTAAATATCACATTATAGTTTGCATCCAGAAATAATTTCCCTTAAAAGTAAGTACTGTACCAAGAGAGAGCTGCCTTGACAGAGGTTTGCACTCTCTGAGTGCCATTGTTGGTTAATGATTTCTTATCAGACAATGTCTTTATGGCATTTGTCTTTTCTGTGGGGGGGTTGTTTCTGCACTTAATTTCCATTACAGCTATTGCTTTCTTGCTCTCACTTTCACTCTGTATTTATAGATAGTAATGTATACCTTATATTTTCACTTACACTATTCCACCTTTCTTATCTGTGAACACTCTTAATAACAAACATGTAATGTAAATCATGCATGAATCCATCTTAGTAAATGGAACAAAGCTGGATTCTTGCAATTTAATGTAGATATAGTGATTTGCTTATGCATTAGAATGAACACATGTTTGTAATACACGGCAACAGCATTCTCAGGATTAAGATACAGCCAGCAATAATCATAAAGACATTATTTTAATGATATCTCAATAATTCCAGTTGGTATTTATGGCAACAAGGTAAATCTATAAGTGCTTAAATTCACCAGATCACCAGACACCTATATAGGGTTAGGGAGGTCGGTTTTGGGTTATAATTAGGGCTGCTCGATTATGGCAAAAATGATAATCACGATTATTTTCACTGAAATTGAGATCTCGATTATTTGACGATATTTATTTAACAATAACAATGTGTTGAATAATGACTTTAAAGATTGTCAAAAAATAATATAAAATAGTGTGCAAATACTGATAACAGTTTAAATGTTTGCAATATAAGAAATAAATGAAAAATGTAAACATCTATGTTTAGTGAACTTTGCAGTGTTGCTCTGTGGTGCAGCTACGACACCGTAGCAAAGTTTACACACTGTGTCTACTTGATCCACGTCTCGACTCTGCGAACCCATAATGATTCCACACCACTGAAGTTTTTTTACCTCTCTTTTCAACCAACGGCAGTCACTCTCCTCTCCAAATAACTTCTGTTTAGCTTTCCGAGCTTCCCTCGGGTCCTCTTAATCAGCGGTAGGGATGGGTACCGGTATCCGGTGCAATTATGGCACCGGTTCTGACATAAACGGTAGTAACCAGACCGAAAAGCAGCGCACATTTCGGTGCTTTATTTCGGTGCTTTTTTTTCCCTGAGCTGTGCTACACTTTAGATTCTAGCCAATCATTTTACGTTTCCGAGGATAGTAGGTGGGTCCAGGTACGTACGTTCTTTTAGAGCAGAGCTACAGATTAAAAATGCCCAAGGCGAAGCGGTCAAAGTCTGGCTGTACTTCACAGCAAAATATGCAAACTCAGCAGCCTGCAACAAGTGCTTTAAGCTGATACTGTGATACTGTCAAAGGAGGTAACACCTCAAATCTGATGAAACACCTGGCGACGCATAGTGTTTTTTTTAAAAGCCGAGAAATGCGCCGTATTTGATAGCTTGCTGCGAGACCTCACACCGTGCACATCTACTGCGGGTGTGGTGCCTGTTATCGGACCCGGAGTTAGCAACATCCCCCAAAAACCCGAAGAGGAGAGTCCTGGCCACTAGCCTTGCCAGTGTAGCAGAAATGATGAGGATGATGATGCAGCAGCAGCCGTTCTTCTCTGCGCGAGTAGCTTAATGTTGTTCGTGTGTAATTTACGTTGAGTAGGCTAACCACGTTATTACATTCATGCATGTAAGGTGAACTAGCAAACATCATCTTAGCTACATGCGGCTGTCTTCTTGTTTGATGGCAGATACTCCCTTCACCCTGGCCAAAAAGGCTAAAAGGACCAAAGAAAAAGAGGGAAACAGCTAAACATGAGAGGTTTTTGGACAAAGTTTGTGTTTTTTCCATTGTTTAAGCACTGCTTCCAGCCAAGAGTGATATCATATATGCCCTATAGCTGCAGAAAAGGCTAACATTGTTATCTTTTTACAAAAAAAACAGCTGAACATGAGAGGTTTTTGGACCAATTTTGTGTTCTCCATTCTTTAAGCACCGGTTTGAGCACCGTTTAAGCACCGGGACCGTTTCAAAAGTTCCGGTTTGGCACCGGTATCGGATAAAACGATACCCATCCCTAATCAGCGGTCCCCAACCCCCGGGCCTCGGACCGGTCCGTGAGTCGTTTGGTACCGGGGCCGCAAGAGTTGAGGCTCAGGTGTGAAATGTATGGTTTTCAGGGTTTTTAGCGTTATTTTGTTATCGTTTTTATCATTTACTCGGTTTTCCTGGGTCTTTTCACGTGTGTTATGAATAAATCTTTTTTTCGGTACCGGTACTAGTTTTATTTTGTTGTATTTATCCGCGACACCTTAAAGGCCGGTCCATGAAAATATTGTCGGGCATAAACCGGTCCGTGGCGCAAAAAAGGTTGGAGACCGCTGATCTTAATTGTTGTGACACGTGTTCGAAATGCAGAGAGGTGCGCTCGATTTGCCACACGGAGCAGCGCGAGAGTAAAGCATGAGGGAGGGGCTAATAATCGGCTCAGTCATTTTTAATGATCGTTGAAAGCCCAGATCGTAATCGTGATTAAAATTCGATTAATTGAGCAGCCCTAGTTATAATAAGGTTCAGTCCTGTGGGATTTTCATATATCTAAAGTAGGGATGTTAAACTCTTTATTGGCCTTAAAGTCTCTTCCTGCCAGTGTAAATATGTTCAACTATACATTAAATCCTATTTAATAATAGTATGTCTCAGTTTTTCTACATTATAAAGAAATGCTGATATAATAGCTGAAAGAAATATGTTAGCACAAATAAAAAAGCTATCAAACATAACCCAAATGCAGTCCATAATCTATGTCCTCCTTCACATTTTTCCTGTCATCCTCCTCTTCCAGCATCCTGTCAGCCAAATAGAAGTCTGTCCGGGGCTTATGTTTGATACGCCTGATGTAAAGGAAAGCCTTTAACAGGAAAGTTGCAGCGTTTTAACCACATTCTAAACTTCGTTAGCAAAACCAACTCTAACACTAACACTAGTTAGTCAGATGAGTGAGACACTTTAAGTATCATGAGTTATTTTTTTTAAGTTTTCCTAAACCTTGCTGTATTAAATTTAATCTAGCACTTCCGAAAAAAATAAATGTAAACAATTTCAACATTAATCATAATGGGACAAGTCTCAAAACTGCTCTGCAGACAGTTCGACCAGTAATCCGGTGTGCCATACATCTAAAACCTGTTGGTAAGTATTTGGGCTAATGAAGCTTTTCTATAAGCCTGATAAGCCTTTTGCCCAGGCTTTGATATAGTGATGTAGTTAATGAAAGAACTCTTCATGGGCCGAATAACTGGATTTTTGGATGAGCTAACAAAGAAACACCAAAAGTCATGTTCCGATTTCTTTGAATATATATATATATATATATATATATATATATATATATATATATATATATATATATATATATATATATATTCCAATATATATATTGGAAAATTATTCCAGAAACAACTTGCCAAAATGTTTTGTGTTTCCATAAAAATACTATTAGGTAACAATCACTGACTGCCTCGTCAAACTGCTTTTGTGGCACCATTAGCAGCTGCCTTTAGAAGACTCCACAGTTCTGATAATAACACAGCCTGTTTAAGTGAAATTGCTAGCCAGAACATGTTTAGCTTTAGATAGTGAAGGAACTCTTTGTGTTGTAAGACTCCCGGGTATTTGGAGGGTAACACTCACCTTATAACAGTGGGGAACACCTCAGCAGAATACACATAAATAATAGACAGAGAGGCTGTGATTCCAAACTTTCCAATCATGGCCAAGACCGTTCTGACGACAGACAAATCTAAAAGAAGATAAAAGGATGGCGAGAAAAGCTGTAAACTACATTTTTAGAACAAGTAGGGCAAAGAGTTAATCATGCACAGTCCAGCTAAGCTGCCCTGAGCGTGTGTTCATACCATCGGGGATGAAGATGGTGAGCAGACAGGCAGTGCCTCCAACTGCTAAGAAAGCTAGCTGGGAGATCTTACGGGAGCGGTTCAGGGTGAACAGGGTGATTGTGCGCGCAGGCATCTCAACCAGACCAAAAATCATCTGAGTCAGGTATATATTCATTCCAAAGTCAGAAATGTTGAGGGACAGGCCATAGTACACGAGGACATTGACAAACCTGAGAATGTAGGAGCAAAGAAAGAAAGAAACGCTTCTGCTTGAAGGGAAATGTCATGGCAAATGTCATTCCTTTGATACCTTTGAATGTATTATTTGTTGTTCATGGAAAAATTAGATAATTCCCACTGCTGTTAGTCTTTGAAGTTCCTACAGGATGATGCCAAAATAAGTTACATAGTGTAAAACAAACCCAAATCAAAGCTGGTTCACTTGGTTTTCTAAGTAATGAGCAGCAAAGCCTCACAGAGAGTTTAGCTTGTTCTGTTCATTAGTGTTTTTCCCCTTAGTGTGCGTTCCTGTTTTTCCTTTTTGTCTAAGCTGTTGTTTGCCCCTTCAGTTACTTCTTATTTTAGTTTTTATTTTGCAGTTACATCTTTATGGAGATTTTTGACTTTTCAATTTGCGCCTTTGTTTCTCACTCTTGTTCTCTGATCAAGTTCACGTATGCCATATGATTCATCTCCCTGGAGTGCACACAGTCTTTGGGTGTGTTCCAGTAGTCTGTTTTGCTTAGGAAGACTCCTAAGTGAGATAAGCGACCAAGAAGTGACTGATCCAACTCACTGGCGCGATATGGCAGCCTCTCTCCTGTCAGTCTGCCCCAGGGCAGCTGTGGCTACAACTGTAGCATGCCTCCACCAGTGTATGAATGTGAGAGTGAATGAATAGTGGTATTGTAAAGCGCTTTGGGTGCCTAGAAAAGCGCTATATAAATCCAATCCATTATTATTATTATTATTATTATTACTAAATACTAAGGAAAGAAGTGCCATGCAGTCCCAGAATTCTCTTTTTTCCCCTCTCACAATCTGACAATAGAAAGAGGCAGCAAACTGAAATGTCATTTGTGACACCGGCGACAGGTCACTGGTCGCTTTGTATTATTCTGATTCAACCCCCGTTTTTTTCTCTTGCAAGCATGTAAGTTCTTCAGCTAAATTCCTAGCACAGCCAACTAAACCGCTTTATCTTTACTGACCATTCGAAAACTCGAGAAAAAGAATCTAAAGCATAAACAAAGTGGAACAACTCATGGAACTGTAAACAGCATTTTCCTTCTCATAACCTGCTTATAACCTGCAAGACTGATCTCTGAACATCACAACACTGGAAGGAAAACCACGTCTCATTAGGTTGTTGCTGCATGAAGAATGTAGAATTGCTCTTTAAAGATTATGAACTCTGTTAACTGATCAAAGTCTGTTTAAGGTTCCGTATAATTTGGTTTAAATTAGTAATGCACTTTGCTGTATTGCAGCCTTTAGGATAATCACAAGGGATAAGTGACGGTTCAGTTCATTTTTACTGTGTTACTGAGGAGCACTAAGTGGGGTTCGCCTCTAAACACTGAGCAGGAGGACTAAGTGAAGAGTTTTTAGACAGAGAGGTTTGACATAACTTTGAGCCGTGGTTCTTATTTAAATGCCCCACATAAAACAATGGGGGTAGAACAAGTTGTGGTGAATTAAGATGCGCATTTTGTAGTCCATCTTCTGCACATTGTAGTTTCCGCATCGTTTTTACATTTACTGGCTATAAAAATCAGCCTGCTGGACTATTTTTACAACACACTGATTCACAGTAGATTTAAGGATAGTTGGAGTAACACTGCAAATCCACTTTGGTACAATTCACTGTTTGGTACAATTAAGCAATCACCATCCACGCCAGATATGTGGCCAGTATGAAAGAAATGCAGAGTAAGGTCAGCTGATCCTGATTATAGCATCAAAACAGCAAATGGAAAAAGCTTGAAGTGACAAAAACAAAGACTTTATTGCTCTGGCACAGATGACTATCTCGTGTTTCGACAGGAACAGGGACTAAAGCAACATCCGCATTTCAATTAATAGGAAATGCATCAATAAAAGCTATTTGATGACTGTGATGCTTGTGCGATAGGGCAATATGTATAAAAAAACACAGGGTTAACTGTTTCTCATCTGACTGTCAGTAAGAACTATCTGTAAACATGGATATTTTAGCAGGGCTGCAGTGAATAAACCCCTTATTGCACTGATGGATTCACATTTGAGAATTCCGTGGTGCAAAAACCAAAGGCACTCATCCTTAGCCATGAAAAATGTGATATGACAGGACATCCTTTATATTTTTAACAGGATATTTAGCCCTTAGGAACGATATAAGTCTTAATGCTTCACCTCAACTGTAAGTAGAATCAAACTAGTTCCGCAGGCTTCCACTGTAGCTTTTCATAATCAGATTAGAGGCAGAAAAACAAACTGTCAAAAAGCAAAATTCTAGACTGCAGGGAATGTTGAAGAGGCACAAAACTCCAAACTGCTTCCTATATCTTTTTAGGGCCAAAAGTAAAACTGTGCACACAGTGTGGTGTGGCTTTATTACTCGAGGGGTTTTTCCAGCTTTAATGTTGTTTTAACCCAGTGAGCTAATGAGTGTTTCACTGATTATAGATAAGCCCTCTGTGACTTGGTTCATGGCCTGCACATCCCAGCTAGTTGTGGCTTGCTGTTTTTCGCAACCTGTGTGACATCAGTTAGCAAAGATGTGCCAGAGATGCTATCAAAGTGCATTACATATAGATTAGCAAGCCAACACTACTGTTAGCTGATAAGCTCACAGTTCAACCTTAAATATTTAGGTGCCTGACTGCTACTTCAGCTGTTCTCTTTCTACTGTAAGTCTATTTTAAGCCCAGAATTTTTTTGCTAGCCAAAATTTCATTTTATGTCCCAGAAATAGATTTACCTAAATTAGCTAGCTGGCATTAGCATGAGCTAAGTGCTAATATTCAGCCATGTTATCAAGTATATCAAATAAGTTTGATTTATTTGTTTGTTTTGGGTTCAAATTCAAATAGGTCTTACATGGAGATTTTGTTCAGATGTTACATTTTTCCTGGATAAATAAGACTCAAGTATTTAGAAGCAAGACAAGCTTACTCATTTGTTTTTCCCATGGTCATTTTTTCTGTTGTTTGAAATTTGATTGAGCTTATAGCACTAATTTGTCCTTATTGCATTCCCAAATCCATGTTTCAGACAGACTCTTCAGCCCCTGTTGAGAGTTTAAAAGGTTCCCTTAGACAGGACTGAAGGCCGACATGCAGAGGTGGGGATGTGGATGATAAGCGTGAACCCTCAGGAGCAGTCTTGTGCTCAGTCTGACTCTGACTGAAAAAAACATGTGCTTATACTCACCACAGATAAAAGACAATCAGAGAGTGCTTCCTCATTCTTGGTGTTCGAACAAGGTCAAGGAACGAGTGTTTGTTCTTCGCTACAGTTTTCTCTTCGGTTTTACAGACCTGCTGTGAAACAAGCAAGACAATAGGTATCAGTGTCTGTGGTTGAGGGTGCAAAATATGTTCAGTAGTTCTGTTTGAATAGTTTGCATGTTTAAATGATACCCACTTATCAAAAAACACATGAAAATAAGTAGTGGCTCCTGAATAACAGAGGAGGATAAAAATAGAATAGCAGTGTCATAGAGGGAATATTCTCACTGCTAATAAAAACTATCCTTGACATTCATTTGTAATGAAACATTATTTATCTTTGCTTCTAGTGCTTTAATGATATCTGCTCTAAGCTGTGTTTAATTACCTTCCTACCTACAACACTACAGCTGAGTGGAAAGCCACGTCTGTATAAAGAGCGTAGCATGAGCAGCACGTTAGCAGAGCTGTGTGTGTGGAAACAGTTATATTTAGTAGCACTGAATAAAAAAAGAAATGCACAAGGTGTAAAAATACATTGAGATGAGCTTCTGTGCAAATCCAGTAGTTGATTTGTGTTTTATTTTTACTGAGCCTGTGCACTTTTCCAGTAATGGTGAAAGACGGCTGGCTCCTGCTGACAGATGACGCTGTATGTGTGCTTGTCTGAAATTGATTCACACAGACTTTTGACAAAACCTGTGAGTGTCTGAGACCATGAGCAGGGCTTGAAATTTTAGTCAGTGATTTCTTGCATTGTAACATGAAAAAAATGGGAAATGTGCGGTTATATGACCATCCAAGCAGCTGGTTCACATAAACCTTAGACTGCCATCGGGACACAAGGATTTACTGCACATTCAATAAAGTCAGAGATATTTCATGGACCAGACGCCTGTGGTTTTTGTAGTTTTCCATATGTTTTTTGCTGAAACCGCAGATGAGAGTGAGCAAACAAAAAAGAGATTCTGTTTGCAAGTTTTCTTTTAAAACCTGTGAGGTGTAAGTAATGACTATATTTTGCATATTCTATAGGACAAATTCAGTTCTAACAAAAGATGAAGAAAAGCGCCACAAGATGCATAGATGTTAAACTGGGTAACTTCAGAGGCAGACTTCTCTCTACAAGCCAGATATTTCTAAAGTTCATATTAGTGTATATACGTTTATGGAAGCCCATTTCTGCCACAAAAAACAAACAAACAAAGGATCCATAACTCGAAATTTCGAGTTATTTTCTCGAAATTTAGAGTTAACAAGTTAAAATTTCGAATTAGTAAGTCGAAATTTCAAGAAAATAACTCGAAATTTCGAGTTATGGATACCTGTTTTTAGGGTTTTTTTTGGTGGCGGAAACGGGCTTCCATATTCGTTTGATCAAACACATGCAAAATGGGGAATTTAAAAGCTCTTGAAATGCCCTGCATTATAGACACCCCATTAATCTCAGGGCCAAAGAGCACATTTACTAGCCAAACTGGCTAGTTTTTAGACTACCATTAAGGAAAAAAGATGAAAACAAAACACCTTCAAAATCTGTAGTTTTATTTTTTTTTCTAATCTGACTCCAGGAAAATGTACACTTTCAAGAGCCTACTGCAACTTTAATAAAGAACCTTAAGGGCATCATGTCTGTGCAGTGTACTATGCAGAACCAAAAAAACCCTCTTTTTTTTTTCTAGACTTGGAAGTATTATTAAGCTTCCTAGCACTAAATAATGCTGTAGAGTTTAACCAAACTGATAGCTGAGCACTTTACCCCCTTGTCAATTAATCCTCCAAAACAGTATTATTCAGGCTTCAAAAAACAAAGTGCAAAAAGCAGTGGGTGATTTTAAAGTGGCTACATCCACGTTCAGTGACAAGTTAGTGGGGACAACTTGGCACCTTCGTCCTCTTTTATCAGCATCAGAGGAGCACCATTTAAGTCTTGTTCACACAGGGAGTAACGAGATCACACAGAGTCAATGAGTTTCAGCAACTTCCGGTGAAGATGGGAAAATAACCACTTATTGATGCGAATTGGGCAGGTAGGCGAGATAACCTTTTTCAGCAGTGGCTCCTTGCAGGATACTGGTGACTTACAAATGACAGAGTAGTAAATACATTACAGGGGCAAACAGCAACTGAACATCGGCTAACAACCAACCACAAAGACTTTATCTCTTCCACCAGGGAAGTGTTTTTTAAAACTAAGTTAATGCCATGATCCCAGGTCATTTCATTCATTCATTTGATCTTTGAGTCTTCATTCATTCGTTGTCCGATCGTCTGCTGTCCTGCCGCATTATGCCATATTTCCAGGTCTTTGTGGATTCATGCCAAGTTGTCAGGTTTAAGGTTTTTTGCATGTTTATTTTGTCCTCGCCAGGTTTTTTCATGTTTAGGATGCTTCATGTTTTCGTTCAAGTTTTCCCCAGTTTTAGGTTATTGCTTAGCTTCAAATTATTTTTGCCCTTTTATTTTTTGTACTGCTCAATAATGCCATAATAAACGGCATGTTTTCTGTTAGAATCAAGTTTTGTTTTTGCGTGTCTGCATTTGGGCCCTCCTCTTCACTCCACACAGTCTGCATCCGCACACTGTGACAGTTAATAATACCATTTTCTTTGTTGTCATAAGGCTCATATAAAAAAATAACATTTGCTGTAGTTTGCCAAAGCTCACTCCAGAATAGTGAGAGAGAGACAGATTTAATTGCATTTGGAAATTTTTTCACGTGTCTCTCATCTGTAAGGCCCAAGACTGTTCGCTTTGGCAAAACAGTTTTGCAGCTGTTGCTCACTGAATTTGGCAATTTTTGTGTTAGGTGTTTACTTAAAGCTGAAATGAATATCTGGAAATCTATAATGATCATCTAAGCACTCATGTAGGACAGCTACTTAATGAAGCTACTTAATTTGATGGGACTGTTAATCAGGCCAGTGCTACATGTGTTACTAAGGATACTAAGAACTGCTTAGTCAGCAACATGAAATGGCAAGTTCCATAATTTCAGCTCACGACAGGAAGAGAAACTTATTTTTTTAAGAGTCTATCACCAAAATGAAAAAAACATGTTTTCTCACTTCCTTTCGGTGGTTCCTAAATTTGCTATGTATTCGTTTTTTCAACATTTTCGAACTTTCAAGGTTTTAGTGATGCCTCCCTGATGGTACTGTTAAATTTGATAGGATTCCAGACATCATCAGTTTATTTGCAGTACTGTGCATGTTAGGGAGACCAAAAAGACAAATGCAGTGTCTAACCAATATGAAGAACCAAGAGTCCAGTAACAGAATAATCTCAGCTTTAGACGTATCTAAATATTTAGAATGTGACAAACTGTTTTTTGTTTTGTTTTTTTAAATCTTGAAATCTTCTGAGATCTATGTCACATAGGCTAATCCTAAAATTTGGTGATAGGAAAAAAAAGCTTTTTAGATCTTTGATGAACAAACTAAATTTTTATGGTCTCTTAAATTTTTCAGTGAGTTGACATAGAGACCTTAGTGTGCAGTAAGACCATGAGTAGTAGCAGTAGACTAGTATTAGTAGGCTTAGTGGCCCACCATCAGACATCTGTCAGCACAACACTCAATGTCAGTTTCGAGTGTTTGCTGTATTCTACAATGACAGCTGTAGAAAAAAAAGCTCATGTGTAAGAGACAGAATTAACCTGTACCTGACACATCTCCAGGTCTTTAATGAGGGGCTTCCCGTTTATCTGCGCTGCCTTCTGGATCAGTTTCCATGCTTCTTCTGTCCTGTCATTGGCCATTAACCAGCGAGCAGACTTTGGCAAAACCCTAAAAAATATATTACAGATAGTTGTTCTTTACACACATACTTGACTCTCGATGCCTTAATTGGAAGCTATGACTTGTCGCATCACCTAATTCTCAAACATCTTAGTAGAATTCAGCTATTATTGACTGTAGTATTAAAGTATTAAAGTAAGGGACAAACAAGAAGAATTCAAAAGTAGGTCAGCGTGTTTTTCTGTAAGACCACACTGGCTTGTGAGGAATTTCATATAAATCACAACAGTGAGCATTGGCTGTAGTTTTATTTTCTGAACCACAGTGTTCAAAAACTCAGTCTGTTGTTGATTAGTTCCCTTCTTTCTTTGCTTTCTGATACTTTTACCAAATCATTATTGGAAACTAGTCAAAATTCTAGGCTGGGCTGCTCCACACTCACCAGATGTAGAAAATAAAGAGGAAGCCAGGTGCGGATATAGCCAACTGCAGTTTACGCCAGTCTCTTATGAGATACGCCACACCGGCCAGAAAAATGTAGCCAAAGCCAAAGAAGTAGTCTGTGATTATACCCGCCAACATCCTCTGTTTTGATCCGGTCCATTCTGTGCCTGTGCAGTAAGAACATATTAATACACAAAGCTTGACACACAATACAAAATACTATATGAAAGATATACCAAAAATAAATAAGTAAAAACATCAGTCAAGTCTTTGATTAAAACTACTTTCTATTTTAGAAATGTCACTGTACACGTACTCTAGTACTTTTTTTTTTTTTTACAAATTTAACCTGCATGTGCCAAAATGGTGGAGTGCCACCATTAAAACTGTGGTTGAGCCCAAGTGTTCATTCTTGTTAAATTATGAGAGAAGAAACTATTTTCTCCCTTCATAACATCTAATGGTAAGTATAAATGCAGGTTTTAGTTTAGGTTTATAATGCCATGCTTTGTAATCTTGTAAGCACTGTGCACCACATTCATTTATCTTCAAAGTAAAGAAGGAGAAGCAAAAACTGTACGTAAAACCACACCAGTCTAGCCAGTATAGGTAACGTAACATGTTTTTGTAATGTGAGAAAACTTTTCTTTGAATTACTTCCTTTTAATTCCTTTGAACAACAACAATTCATATAAGTTGATGATCTTGGTCAAAGGATAATACACATATCGTGCTGATCAGAATTTTTATCTGCACTATTGACACTTCAACAGTGAAGACATTTAGCATCTTGTTTAACTTCTGTTTTCGTGTAACCACTGCAGGACACTGACCAAGGACAAAGGCATTCATGATAACACCAGAGATGGATGTTCCAACCATAAAGCGAAGGGCAGTGTAGATGTAGAAATTAGGTGCGAAAGCAGCAGCGACTCCAAAGATAGCCTGGCTAGCTAGGTTGACAAGGATAATTATCCTGCGACCGTATCTGCGACAAAAGATTTCAGAAGTTAGTCATTCCAGTAAATGACACTCAAAAAATTCTACCACTACAAACTCCTAAAAGAGTAAAGTACTTTGTATTCAGATCAATAGAGCTCTGAAATGGGTATGCTATGTTTAACTTACTTATCAGCCAAGTGTCCAAACACAACCGCTCCAACAAGAAGGCCAAACATGTAGATAGATGAGCCCACATTGTTCAGGCTGGCATTATCGCACACCAGGTCCCACTAGGAGGAAGAAAAGCAAGATGTTTCATGAAAACTCTTAAACAGTGGAAAACAGGCGCAGTGAGTGGCACATTGGTACAAATGCTTTACTTTGAAAGGGATTGGAGACAATTCTGTGATTTTAAACAGCTAGAATACAAATTGATCCCCACAGTCACCCTAGACAAACCCTTTACTCAAGGACATGATATCTCAGAAAGATTGGATGTGATCATCATGAAATTTGGCGAGATAGCAGGAGACGTTTATGTCCCTCACAGAATAAGGTCTAATGATAGTGTTGGCACTAACATGAATTTTTCACATTTTTTTAAGAACTCGGGAGTCATTTAAAACATTATTTTTTACTCTTGGACCTTGAGAGAGCTTGATCACATAGGGATATGTAAGGAAAACTGCACTTTGTTAAAGCCTTGTGTCACCTGACTATAATTTCAGTGGTCACCCAGAGAGAAACAGTTCATGTAGAGAATCACTATCTTTGGTGTTGTGGCACTCTCCCGTAAATTTGAATTCAGGAATCTTTAAGTTGGGCAGCACAGTGATGCAGAAAGGTCACAGCAAGAAGCCCTAGGTTCAAATCTGACATCTGGTTGAAGTGTTTCAGTGTGAAGTATGGATGTCGCCCTCGCGTTTGCATGTTTTGTCCACACAGAGTCCAAAGACATGCAGCTAGTGGGGTTAGCTTAATTCGTGATTGTAAATTGGCAGTAGGTGTGAACGTAAGTGTGAGTGGTTGTTTGTTTCTCTGTGTTAGCCCTGCGACGAGCAGTTAATATGTCAAGGGTGTACCCCTCCGCTCCCTCTATGGCAGGTAGGATAGGCTCCAGGCCGACCGTGATTCTGAGTTGGGTAACAGGAAAAAATGGATGGGTGGATTCTTTAAGTTCTGTGTCTCTCTTGTTCAGTGTCTCCAACTGGATATCTGTGGTAGAGAGAACTCTGCAGCCTTTCATAAACTTCATTAACTTTGTCTCGACAAAAGGTGCTAGAGCGTTTGTAGGACGCTCTAGCAAAGTGCTCTTTGGTTTTAGAACTAACATTACAGATCAGTGAGGTCCTTTATAGCATAAAAAGCTAAAATGCTCCAGGCCGACATACATCTTCTAATCGAATGATGAGTCGATTGTCCTAAATCAACTGCACTTAACTCATAATTTTCTCCTTAGTTACTGTATTTACTGGAGATGAATTGTGTCTTACATGTGACAGTGCCCTGTCCAGTTACATCATTTTGGTCATGTAACTGCTGCTGCTCCCCGCCCCTCACGTGTATGTTTCAAAAACATTATCCAAGTATGTAGGGATGCCTAGAGGGCCCTGCCCTGCATGAGTCCAGCTCTCAACTGTAACCCCATTCACCCCTGTCTCAAATGTCACCAGAGGCCATTGTAATAAAAGTGTTAAGTCTCTCCACATTCCGTATCTCCATGCTGAACACATCTGGGTTTATCCAAGAGGCTGCTGGATTTACACTCACCTCAGTTACTATAGTGTTTTGAAATGTCTCTGTGCTGTACTCCCAGCCGTCTGGGCAGCTCCTCCGGGTAGGATGTCCATTGCCAAGAGATTCAGCACTGCTGTGGTTTAAAGGGACGGTGCAGGACAGGTCAAGTTGTCCATCACGGGTGGTTAGAAGGCTGAAGTTTGAAGAGGCTGGAGTCCCCGCTGAGAGCCCGGGAAAGCGGCATAAATGAGGAGGGACTGCCCCGGTGAAGACTGAAACCAGCATGTGGAATGCCAGAAAGATCTGAGGTAGACAGATCCACACATATAAGATCTTCTGGAACTTCCCAAAGCCTCCGATAACAGAGAGGATTTCATCAAAATTCATTGTGCTGACTGTTGGTGAATGCACAGTTAAAATCTGCCTTATTATAACTAATCGGATCTAATTCAGAAAGTCCAAAAGAGCTCCTAAAATGAAGCTGGAATACATGCACAAGCAGACAAAGCTTCAGTCAAATGTCTAAGAAAAAAAGGCTGGAATTTATGCCTGTGCCAGGCTGATGATTAACAGGCAGAGTCACTCTCATTCATATGCAGTCACACCTGTGCTGCGCCGCACTCTAAACAGCAACCTGTGGCTATCTGTAGGAAAGTGTGCAGCTCTCTGAGGGTGATCTAACCTCCGAGTGATGGGAGTGAACCAAAACAGGAGGGAGGAGGTTCCTCACTGTGGGAGGAGCTGCTGTGTAGTGGGCTGCTTGCCTTTTGACTCTCCGCCCCTCCTCAAAAAGTTTCATAAGAATAAATTAGGTAACCCGTTTTGACTTTTTACCAAGAATTTGTGGCTGTCTCTCCCAGTTGACAAACAACTTGATTCAGCTGAATTATTTGCCCAGCATTTCTTGCAGCAATAAATGCGGATCAAAAAAAGTTCTGTTTGTTTATGAGAAAACCCAAAGGCATCACATGGCTCCTCAGTTTCCTGTATTTCAGTTGTCAGACTAGTTCAACTTGTTGTCAGTGTGACTGAAACTGGGGGGGAGGGTGTCTTTGGTGGTGAGGCAAAGAAGCATTACCCATTTCAGAGCACTATTGAGGAGGAATTAGAGCTGCTTTTTTATGCTACTCCATCACTAGCTCACCACTTCCCAAACACATCCAGTCATCTCTTGGTTTGTGCTGCTGATAATATAGTTTAAAGAACCTCGATTATTTCTCCGAGGAATCCTCATGCATAGTAACTTATATGCAAACTGGAACAGAGCTCCCAGGGGTAATCTGAGAAGACTGGCATTCTTTGATTAGGCGTGGGGCTCCCGACACTGTCAGTGGGAAGGACAAGAAATTACTTCAGGAAGAATAGAGGAGTAGTTACACATAATGATCGAAAAAGACCAGAGGCAACTCAGTACAAGCCCTGCTACTGAATTCTAAGCAGGAAATACAACTCCGGCACTATTACATAAATGCTACTCGTCACTTTCACAGAAGGAAAAAGTAGCGTAAACAACTTTAATTTTTCAAGAGCTTCTAACAGTGTTCATTTCTGTGCCACCTGCACTGCCACTCATTCCACATTGCAGCACCATCTTGTGGTTACATGGAAACAAATGGAACTGTACAAAGCTGCAAAGAATCAATATATTTTCAATACTGGAGCTTTTCTGTAGTCAGTGTGGACAGTGTGTCTAATTAAATGTTTCTGCTTTGAATGGTCGACCCCAAATATTTAAACTCTACCAATTTCAGTATTCACCTTTTCATCTGTCTCGCTCTCATTCTTAAACATCTATCATGCCCTCAACAGTTTCATTCCTCTTCTCGCCAGAGCATACCTCCATGTATCAGTACATGTCTTCTCCATTCCTGAGATATCCTCTCATTTTCCAATGTTGTGTTAGCCAGTCTCCATATCTCAACAGGTATATCTGGACTAACTGCCTTTTTCATTCATCACCCTTTTCATAGCTGCCCCCACGTCCTTCTTACTAATCCTCTGGGCGTCTTGATTCTCTATCTTTCCTCCATCCGCATTCCCCTTTTTCTCATTTTCTCATTGTTTTCTATGTAAAATGTATGTAAAATCAGAAAGCATTGATGCTAATTATTTAACATCTATAACAACATCTTTAACAAGAAGCAGTTCAGAGCTGATCCCGAGTGTAATCCCACCCCCAGTTTAAACCCATGTGTAACTCCTACCATGCACCCCACAAAGAAGCCAAAGGATATTTGTATATTTTGTATAAAGCAGTTTTTTGTGTGTATGGATGATGTGTTGTTGAAGTATGTTGATTGCCAATGAAAATATAATTTCACATTTTAAAGGTCAACACGCAAGTAGCAACCCACTTAAAATTAATTTACAGCTTTTTCATAGAATATCTGTTTATTTGAAGCCAAATTGGAAAGCTCCTGAAAGGAAAAACTGTAATGCCAAACTGTGACAGAACTGAAATGCTTAGGTTTTGAAAATCAGCCTGTTTACCATGTGGCTTAAATAAAACTCAACACTAATCAAAGACAGATCATTTGTGATGAGGAGGGAAAAACACAACCAAAAAAACCCCCAAAAGAAAAACAAATGTTATGACTAAATATTTTTTTTTATCTATGCATATGTATGTTCTAATTACTGTAGGGTTAACTATTCATCATTGAATCATGATGGAAACTAACATGTTTTAGTGCTCTTATGGTGTATAAAAAACGTTGCCGGATCAAAAAGCTTTTCACACTTTTCCACTGTGAGAAGGTGTTCCTTTGCTGTTGATAAGAATGTAACTACATTACTGTGGTAGATAATGACAACTTGAACATGTCTAAACTAAAGAAATGTGAATGAACGGCAATGCTGATCCAACACATTAACACCACAACAACAAAAATAAATCCACCAGACCCAAATACCCCAACTAAATTTAAGATCCTCTAAAATTATATTTTAAGATATCAGAGGATTACACTCAGTTTTCAACATCATAATACCAAAAACTCATTGGCTGACCTTTGCCAACCCTGGAAGCTATTGCCACTCATGCCACTCACACAGTGGCATGAGTGGCACTCTATACTCTCTATACCCAGACAAGTCCTTTTTCACTGCTTCCTAGCACTTTGTTCTCCAGTGTGTGCCTTTCTTGTTTTGTACATATTCCTCTACTCCTTTTGAGTGTTATGAACATGGGTGAATTACTAGGCCATGGGGGCACATCCCTTGGAACCAGTAGGGGCTGTTACCCTTCATATTTTCATTTATTTATTTATTTTCAAAGTTAAATTACACTTAATACTGACCCGGGTTATATAATCACATGTATCTGGCTAACAACATATGGAAAGCACAGACAGCATAGATTACATTTGGCCGGTTGGCAAATTGAATTGTATTAGTGGGTCCAAGTTCAAGGCAGGATGGTGGCTTAGCCAGCAGAGAGAGAGACACTTGCTGAACCCTCTGATGTCACCTGTGGTCCAGGGTTGAGGAATATTAAGACAATTTAAGGCCTCCTGTTAATGACTTTGCTTTAAAGAATACCAGAATGAACTTTGCTTTAGGTAGGTGATTTTAAAGCTTGCACAGAATGTAAAAGAATAGCAGAAGAAGTATAATCTCAAAGTAATGTGCTACAAAACTTTGAATGCGTAGGTGTGTAGAACGTTTGTATCCAAAGTGTGTAGTCGTGATAATCCTCCCATGATTGCAAGTACAATAGCCAGATACTCACAGAGTGCATGATATTGTAAAGAGGCTTATGTACTAAACATTAGCATATGGAAGTATGCAGTTGAATAAAGGCTCTAGCCATGGTTTTGGTCAGTAACCCTAGTAATGCCAGTCCCACTATGGTGCTACACATAAACACTAGCGAATCACCATCACTATTAAGATTCATTCACTTCAGACTACTACAAAATCCAATTTAAAGCTGTTCTGCAGCAATGGAGGTTGATGAAGCCTTGAAAGCTGGTTCTACTAATTCCTACAGGTGTTTCAACTTTCCTGGATTGGTTACAACCCCCTCTGTCTGCATAAAAGCATTGTTGGAAGACATTGTGGTACCATAATCTCGTTAGAATCGGTTGAACAGTATTGTACTGCATGAAACACCATCATTGGGCTACTGAATACTGGAAGAAGGTATTATGGACTGGTGAATCAAAATTGGAAATCTTCGATTTTTAATGATCTTTGCAGGCAGGATCTTTGTACGCTTTCAAGTAGGCGAAAGGATGGTTCCACAGTGTGTGGCATCAACTAGCATGTTGAAAAAATGCTAGAAAGAATGCCATGTGTGATCAGCTGTCATACCCGCCAAAGGTGGCTACTTTGATGAGTCACAAGTTTAGAATACATTTTGGTCTATAATTTCACGATTTTTATTCTTTACTCAAATTGCTTATTTAATGTCATTTCAGACTGCAATTAGACATCAAACTCCATCATTTTCAATAAAACACTGGAAAAATTGGGCTGTTCAAAAACTTTTGACCGGAACATTACTTTGAGTGCACAGTGCACAACTGAGTGTAAAGGTGCTATTGGGGGGGGGGGGGATTAAAATCTCACTGCTGGGTCCAGACCTCCTCCAAACTGATGTTTATTTACCTACAAAGAAATGAGCAGTCTCCAATTGTTATGGCAGTTTCATTTAAATTAAGAGAGACAGAATATCCAGAGAAAATGACATAAAAGTTATAAATTGCTTTCAGACAATCCAACAGAGGATTCAGGAATGATTTCCCCCGCGGTATCAGTAAAAGAGACCATTAATATCTCTACAAGATTTTATAGCAACACGTTGATTACTTGTAGTTATAGAATATATATAGTTACATTGCGACTAGTTTTTAAAGTTGATAACGATCTGATGACATTCTGGCCTCTCATTGTTGGCAGTACTGGTAGTACAGCACGCAGTAGCAGCAATACGAGTATTATCAGTGTTTCCATATGAAATCTCAAAGGACTGCTGGTTTTAAGAGAATGTAGGTGGAGAGCTAGCTATGAGAGGAGCCTTTATACTCAGTGTAAATAATAATGGAATGTGAACTCAAATAGATGTCAGTCCACATTAGGTGAAGCACGCAGCTTCAGCACCGTATTAAATAAACGGCACAAAGTGAATGTGTCAACTGAGAAGACTTTTAAACATGAAAGTAGGTTTGTTAAGATGTTATGTACAATAGTAGCTTATAACACACACGGTTTAAAGATTTAACCCGTATTTTCATTCAGGTGTGAGTAAGGCTAAGGCTAAGACTATGGAAGTAGGCAGGTTCTGAAGGCTGTGGAGCGACCCAGCATCAAATACTTCCCCTCTGGATCAGTGAAATGGGGGGAAAGGTGTGTTTGAGGAGGGACAGAAGGGTGCTTTGTGGCCTTCCCCAGTCAGGTCAGCTCTCGCAATCTCTCCCTACCCCACCCCATTCCAATCCTCTCCCTCTTCCAGCACCCAGTCTCCCTCCCTCAATCCCACCTTCCTGCTCCCTCGTCACCCCATCTCTCTCCTGGATCTCACACAAACCTTGACCACTTGAGAGATGCTACTGCTTCTCTGCCATTCCCTCCTGCTCATCTTTGCTCAACAGGTAAGAAGAGCACTACCCTTTCACCTTTTTTTCCCTCAGACTGCAGATAAGACAACACTCGATGCCACTCAGAAACTGCTATATATAAATCCAGAGGAAAGCAGTCAGCTGGGATACCTGACTGCAAGTGAATACCAAAACACCCCGTTCAGAATTGACTGTTTGATAGTATTATTTGTATGTAGGCTTTAGTAGTTTACTGGCTTTAGTGTAGGGCTTATTTTAGAAGCGTGAAGTAAGAAAAGATGACAAAATTGGGAAGCCTTTGCAGTTCAAGCTCCCGTGGACTCATTTTCACACCATGAAATGAGCTCATTCAGCAAACCTGGCAGACAGGCTTCAGATTTTTGCCATAACCCTCAGTAACCCTTGGAAGCTCTGAGAGACCAGGGGTATTTGGAGCACAAGTGGTGCCATGGCTGGATTTCATCACAGCAAATACCATCAGGTAAACATGGACATTCAAGGACTGGAATATATTGAAATATCTAAGACATTTTGGCCTCTCACTGCTCTGAGCTCTGTGCAGTGTGTCACTATGTTAGATGTTGAATTTTTTGGCTGTCATGCTTTGTTGAAAGGTTTCTTATAGATTTTTGTTTCTATTTTGAATTTTTGTTTTGTTTTGCACTTAGCAGTGAAAAATACAAAGCAAGAAAGACTGGGAGGAGCCGAGTTCCCCTTAACCAGACTGTCCCTGCACAGTTACAATGACAATGCTAAACTAGAAGTATGATGGGTATTAGACATGTCTAAGCCTCAAACCTGAAAGTGTGTGTGTGTGAGAGAGAGAACAAATTTCAATCTTTTCTGATAATTATTAAAGATGATCAGAAATTAAGTGGCTAAATGTGTTTTAGCTAAAGCTAACACATGGATCTGAGTAAAGCCACTGCAGTTAGGATTTTACTCGTGGTTTTTAGACACAGACAGTAAAGATAGATAGGTTTAAATACCTGAAGTCAACCATCCAAAGCAATGGACACAAGAGAGATGAAGAAGAGAAACCGGCAGGGTGGAGTGGGGTGGGTGGAGACGGGTGTTAAGTGTGATTTGTTACACACTTAATACTTAAAGATAGCAGTGAGAGGGAAAGGCAAGGGTTACAAGACAGCAGGGAGACCTGCTATGATATATGGTTTGGAGATGGTGGCACTGACCAAAAGACATGTGCACCACTCTAAATAAGGGGTACATGCACTCACTGCACCATAAAGTCATATCCTGTTAGCAGCTTTAGAGAAATTTAGAAAACATGTACTTTTTAGAACAAGTATATTCAAATAACTCAAATAACTATTATCCAGCGTAAAACTGCCAAATCAAACATGTGGACCGGCCTGCTGTGGTGTGTGTGTATAAGAGAGAGAACGAAAGACAGAGTGAGATTTTATGTCTGCTCTAGTACAACGTGGCAGTAAGGGACCCCAGGAAAAAAAACGCCCCAGGGCCTATCATGGAGTTACTACTCCTGTGGCAATGAGATCATTTTTCCAGTCCAGGGGAAAAACTAAAAGCACCTTTGAGGCATCATCTGTCTCCTCACTTTCATCTCCCTCAAGCTGGGCTAAAAGATATCTGACACAAAATATTGACCTTGGCTGGTAAAAAGCACTACAGTAAAATGCAAAGGCATCTTGTTCCTTTAGTCTCCCATTAGAGTGTCTGCACTGAACAGTAAAGAGTTCTACTTTAACATTTTCCAGAGTAACTAAACCTGGTTGGACAAGGAGGGTCCAGAAAGATGGGTGTGAATGTAGACAGGAAGCAGATAGACGTTACTGGTACATGTAAACATTTTATTATTTGAACTGTCAATTTATTTAAAAAAAGCTACTGGTTCGAGGAGCAGCGTTTTTTACTGTACATTTCCCCTATCATCTCCATCATAATAATAAAATAAAAATAGTACTGCCAATTCAAAAATTTGACTCTTTCTGGCTGTTTTCCCCTCAGTGCTTCAGCAG
Organism: Rhamphochromis longiceps; assembly: GCF_057381845.1. Lineage (NCBI taxonomy): Eukaryota > Metazoa > Chordata > Actinopteri > Cichliformes > Cichlidae > Rhamphochromis > Rhamphochromis longiceps. Next base: position 33,015,302 of record NC_140571.1, read on the forward strand.
GGCGCAGAACAATGGGCAGCTGCAAGCTCCTCAGGGTGGACGGGCTACGACAGAGAGACGCCAATTCTGCCAGTGGCCCTGCAAGTGTCGGCAGAGACCTTACTGTGCCCCTGGTGTCAGCTCTGTCCTGGATGGGTGCGGCTGCTGTAAGAGCTGCGCCCGACAAATTGGAGAGCCGTGCAACGAGAGGGACGTGTGCGACCCACACAAGGGCATGTACTGTGACTTCTCCGCAGACAAGCCAAGATACGAGGTTGGAGTGTGTGCATGTGAGTGGACCTGGTCTTTTACTTGATTGCAGGCAGGGTTGCAATAAAGAGTCAAGGGGCCCAACACAGGTTTTAATCAGGCTTCCTTAGTTGCACTGCAGCAGTGACTCATGGTCAAAGCAGCCACTCATTTTACTCGGATCCTTCGTTATTATGTCCCTCCATCTTACCACGTTTGTTTCATCTTCCTCGTGGGGTGATCGTGGCTCAAGAGTTGGTAGTTCGTCTTATAATCGGAAGGTTGCTGGTTCGAGCCCAGCAATGCAATCCATTATTATTATAAACCTTTACAAGCTCGTAAAAAGATTTGTAATAAATATGAATGAATGGGCTGCTGTCAGTGCTTGTATGACCAGTGTGCAGCAGCCTTTCAGATCGGCGCTTCGGCCCACCGGGAATAGGGCCATTGTGCCAGATTACCAGTCCAGCTCTGATTACAGGGGTACATGCTGCTTTACTTCCTACAACTATGGCAGTGTGATGCTGGCTGTTGGCAGGTGGTCAAACATTGTAAAAGTTGGACATGGCTATAGTAACATCACCCACTGGTTTGCGTTTTAGTATTTTGAAGCCTTGACTTTAGCTTCATAGACATGGCCATCTTCATTCTTTGCAGAGCAACTGTAATGGATGGATATACTTTTAGACCACAGGTTAAGTTATAAGCTAATGCTAAGCTGCATCCATAACCGCACAAGTGCAGACTGGATTATTTTTAACTAATGCAGCTGATAAATATAGCTGCACCGTAGCTGCTAATTAATGCTGACAAACCAACAAAATATTTGAATTTTATTATCCAAAAACTAAAGACTTCCTGAGAGAATGGTCTGTAGCACACAACAGCCTATAATAATCATGATCAAACTAACCTCACCTCTCACTTTAAGCTTTAATACAGCTCAAAAGTTTAGTTATTGAAAATTTATGAAGGGAAATATTAGCTACTGAGACCAAAACACCTTTCTGTACCAACTTATAAACATGTTTTTGTTATTTTTTTGGTTTTAAACAGTAGTCTATGGGGCTCGCCTCACTTTTGGATTCAGCGTCAAGAGGATATTTGAGGATTCAGCCCCAGGGGGCTGCTGTCGCAGGGTTACGTGTGTTGCAACAGTAACAGAATTATGGATATATTGTGAATGGCATATTTTAAAGCAGTGCAAATCACAATTACTCTACCATGAGCCAAACAACATTTGGAAAGACCATAAAAGTTGTATGTTTAAATTAGTTTTTTTAGTGTTTGCATAAAGCCACACAGTGGCTTCAGAGGAGGCCGCTCTAAACCGGTTCAACGGGAAAGCATTTTAAAAAAAATATGCAAGTGTGAAGAAGCCTGAAGGGGCTTTTACAAACCTCAGTGGGAAACTTAAACTCCAATCAACAATTCCACCTACGTGAGTCAAAAACCACTGGCAAAAACATGTTTTTACATTCAATGTCATCATTCGAAATGTGCAAATTGCGTGCTAGGCTGGGAATCAATGCCAGCATAAAAGAATATGCCATTTTAAAAAAGCTAATTTGCACTCAAATCTCATATTTTGTATGCTTGTGGGGAAAAAGACACAGTAAAATTCTTGGTTTACAAAAAACCCCCAAACAAACAAAAAAGATATTAATTTGCATTACAGTCTTAAGATCCACCATAATCAGAGTTTGAGATTTGCACCAGCATGTTTCTTCTCATTCCTTCAGACATGATGGCGGTAGGCTGTGACCTGAATGGGGTCCACTATGAGAATGGAGAATCCTTCCAGTCCAGCCCCCTCTACAAGTGTACATGCATCGCTGGAGCCATCGGCTGTACCCCTGCTTTCATCCAGAAGCCTGCTGGTCTCTTAGGCTCTGCACCACTGATCAGCAACACGCCAGCTGGCCTTCGCAGTGGCCAGAGCCCAAACAAGCACCAGCAGGACACTACCTACATGTCAGGTGTGTGTTTAGAGAATGAATTCATGGAGAAGAGCCAGACTGTCTTGCCTGGAATGCTAATTGCTGTTAGGTAGCTGGAAGGGAAGGGGGAGCCTCATTACTCAGTACTGTCAGTGTGAGGTGTGACTGCCTGTGGTTAAACTGTCTGACACATATGATTCCAGTTAGAGGAGGAAAAGGAAGAGAAACAAGTTGGTTTTTATTAAAAGCCATAAAAATGTCACTTTGATGTACGGCAAAGCTTATTTAATTGGCGTGGCATGTAGCTGAACCAGATCTATCACATGATCTATCTGAGTCACATACAGTGATTTGCCACTGTGAAAAAACAAAGCACTTTCCCACCCAGCAAAAACTCATCGTCCCTGTCGTTGAGATTTGGTTGAAACATTTTAATTTTGATTAAAAATGTCAAGAAAAGACACGACAAGCTTACTAAGTGGTGCAAACGAGCATGATGCTATAGTCACAAAAATGCACTAACGAGATGGGAAAGTTCTGAGGGTGATCTAATAACAAAAGAAGCTTTTATTTTGGTGTTTGTGGGTCTGATCTGGTTGTGGTTCGAGAAGTGTTGGTGCTAGTGGACGGCTCCGGTAATAATAATAATAATAATAATAATAATAATAATAATAATAATAATATGTAAAGATAGCTACATGTAAAAGAATGCCTGAGTTTGTGTAGTGAGCTGGTATGTTTACAGTGTTTCAGATTCTTTTGTGTTACATTTCTATGCAGATCTTTTAATTTTTTTGTCCTTTTCTATGTAGTAGCAATTTCATATCATAATGAATTCAAAATTGATTAATGGGACTGCTCCCATAAGGCTCTATAGCACCTAGTCACAACCAGTATTAGTCAAGTTACTTGAAAATAGTAATTTGTTACTAATTACTGATTACTTCTCCACAAAGTAATCCTGTTACTTTACGGATTACTTATTTTCAAAAGTAATTAGTTACTTTATTATTTACTTTTTAAAAACATGATACATATGTAATAATGCAATAGACCTTTCAGCCAATTCAAATTTTTTTTCCTGCATAATCCATCATATAAAATTGAATCAAATCAAAAAGTCTCTTTTTCAAACTTGTTTTATTAGTTTTAATCTTTTAACTTTATACACATTGCATTAAGCAAAAATTAAATTATATGCAACATTCTCTGAGTTGAAGAAATTTGTTTAACATTTAAACCTATGTTCTGCATATTCCAGCATTTAAAATAAAATAATTTTTGCGTTTACTCTCACTCTTTCAAATAGATGCAAGAAAAACACAGCAAGAAATAAATAATTTGAAGTTTAATTTTTCACTGTAGAAAGAAGTTTTCTTCCCACGTAGAGTGCACGGCGGACGCTAATGTTTATGTCACTTTTTACAGAATCAAACTAGAAGTAATGTCAGTAATTCCAAGCCTTAAACACTGCATGGATGTACTCTCTGCCGCAGATCAACAGTGGATAATATCTCGATATTATCCACTATTGTCATGAGACATTAACAAACAAAATCAGTAACGCAGCATGCTTATGGTATAGTAACAGTAATCCCTTACTTTACTTGTTACTTGAAAAGTAATCAGATTACAGAAATGCATTACTTTTAATAGATTACTGCCCATCTCTGATGGAGACACAGCAGCTTGTTGGAATGATTCTGATCTGTGCTTTGCTTGACACAGTACCCTTTAACTGTAACACTGAAAGGTTACAGGGACCCTCCTTTAGCCTGGAAGAGGAACTGCCTAATCCAGACCACCCACTGGAGTCCCTGCTCCAAGACCTGTGGCCTGGGCATCTCTGTACGTGTCAACAACGATAACAGCAAGTGTGAGATGAGGAAAGACCGCCGCCTGTGCTTGCTGCAACCGTGTGAGAAAAGCGTGCTCAGGAGTGTCAAGGTGGCATCTTTAGCTTTAATCTGTCTGAATCTTTAATATTTTCATTTAATTTTTAAAGTTTTTTTTCTCAAACTCTTAAAAAGAAAGACACCAATTGCTATTCCCACTTCTAGGTGCCAAAGGGAAAGACGTGCCGACCCAAATTCCAGGCAAAGAAAGCAGAGAAGTTGACTCTCTCTGGCTGTACCAGCAACAAGAAGTTTAAGCCCACATACTGCGGTGTGTGTACAGACAAGCGCTGCTGTGTCCCCAACAAGTCACGCATGATCAAGGTCAACTTCACCTGCAAAGGCGGCTCCAACACACAGTGGAAGATGCAGTGGATAACGTCCTGTGTGTGTCAGAGGAAGTGCAACGATCCGGGCGACATGTTTTCTGACCTGCGTTTACTCTAAGGACCCCAAACGTCAGAGACGCAGAGTGGTGCAAGCCCCGCTGTGAGAAACTAAGGACTGAAACACACATACACTTTAATTCTCCCTTAGTAACAGTTTTGCACCTCCAAAAGGACAAAAACAAAACTAATTTTGAGAAAGAAGAACAACAGATCATTAAAAAAACAAAAAGTTTTATAGAGCACTCTTCAGGACAGGTATGTGCACTAACAACAAGGAATATGGCCAGTGTACTAGCTTTAACATTACCTCATAACAGAACAATCAGGGAGCTTGGAAAAGCAAATAGAAGCTTTAGAGTAGATTAAACTGATGTTCTCTTTAAGTGCTGTTTGGAACACTTTGACCATGCCATACATTAGATAACGTTGATATGTAAAAGCTTCAGTTCTGTGAGTTTGATTCCCAGATTCACAGCACAGCAGACCTTCATCTGGCGATGGAGAGTCTGGGTGCATCAGGCGTGAGTCTGGCCTTGGTGGCATCCAGATGATGATATTCTTCAATCAGTGAGTTGAGAGAGGCAATGGCCTCTGAGAAGAAGCTCTGTTCCATCCCTTCTACATGCAGGTAGTGGTGTAAGTGAGCCTAAAATGAAAAAAACAAAACATTAAACTGAGTCTGACTGATGTGTTTGTCAGATTTAGAGGCTGATATGCATTTGCCAATAAGCTTGAAGAATAAACCTGAGATATCATTTCACCTGAAGACAAACTGCTTTGTTTTCTGTGGCTGTACCTGCACCACATATTGAATTAAATAAAAGAAAATACACATTTTGAAATCCATGTATGCCTCTAAACTTAAACCAGTGCAGGTAGACTATATGCCAAGTTATCTTTTGTAGCTACATTTTACAGATGGGTTAAAAGGTTTAGGGTTTAAGCTAGAATTAGGTTTAGGCTAAGAGTAGACTATAGGTTTGTAATAGTAAAATTTAAGTTATTAGATCTGGGAATGCATTACTATCAAAGAATGTCCTCACAAAGACAGCTTGAGACGCACCTTCTTCCTGTAGAGCTTGGTAAAGCGTTCCCTGAGCTCCATGAACGTGGGCTTCACGCAGGTGTTGTTGGCCAGAGCTAACAGGGAATGGGAGTGTCCCACGGGAGGCACTGAACACAGACTCGTCTTCCAGCCTTCCTGGTTCCATGAGACAAAGGGCAGTGATGGTCTCAGTCTAAAGCCAGGAGAGAGGGGAAAATAACTGTATATGTAATGTTTAACATGTGAGCTTCACATGACAACCAAAAGACTTTGTTTAGTCTCAGTTTACTGTACTTTAAACTGTACTTTATCCTGAAATCAATATGTGAACAGTTCCCTAGCTAGGAGCTATGACTTTAAATCCAGAAACCAAGCACATTTACTTCACTAGCTTTAACAACAATCAAACAACTGGAAATGAAACAGTAAAAAACAAAAAAACAAAACAAACAAAAAAAAAAAACTTCACTTGTCTGCAGATTAGAGGACTACCAACATCTACAAGTATCCTTATAGTTAAGATACTTAGTCCTGTTTGTACATTAAGTATATATATATATATCTATATTTGTACTTCCTTCCTCCTCCTACCTCTTTTGCCAACAATTTTAACACAACAGTCACAGTACAAAATGTGTGTGCCAACTGAAAAGGAGTTCTGTGAGAGCAGTGGTTAGAGGAGAATATAGTAAGAGCTTGTGGCTGAATGCAGTAATCATGACTTACTGCTAGTGCTCAATGGGTATACTATGGGAAAAGGTGAGTGTGTGGATCACTGGGTACGTTGGAATGGTTGCATGAAATCGTTACATCTTTTGGTGTAGAATTATATACAGAAATAAAGGATTTTCCTCTGACCTCTCGATGTTCCTGCGGACATCAGAAACCTGCACGTTACCCCTGACCATGAGGGCACAAGCCAGGTACAGGCTGTGCTTTGGGTCAGCTTGTATTAGCTGGTGGTCTTTACTGAAGGCATCGCTGAACATCTGATCCAGTCTAGAGCGCACGGTTGGAAGACAGGAGAAGAAAAGAAATGCTTGTATCAGTTGATCAACTTTACAAGAAATGAATGTGCATCAAATCATGTTAAATATTCCTTTTATAGCTTTTTCTTCCAGCCTCAATGAACCCGATTTTAACTGAACATGCCTTGAAGATTTTTATCAGAAGTTCAAAAAGACTGGGAACCAAGACGGCAGTGTTTGGCATAGAAGAATGTTTGCACCTTTATTTATGTAGGGAAGTCCCAAAGAGCAGGCGAGATATTTTTAAGCAACACCATGCCCTGCATTCATACAGTCACATTTATTTACTGCTGGGAGTTATCCAGTAAAACCACCACTCTTTTTGACCAATAAGCATCTTCATAGGAGGAGAGAAGGTCTCTGTGGCCCACACAAGGCCACTTTTGTGGCAGCTGTTGCTGGGAGGAGGTAGGCAGATTGGTGTTTTTTTTTTTTTTTTTTTTTTTTTTTAAATCCTACGTCTGGAAAGCTAAAATTGAACTTGCCGCTTTTTCACATAATAAAAAGAAAGCTGGGGCTTTGTGGTGTTTTAAACTCTTACGCTTCTGTTTAACTAGGAAGAAAAGTGTTATTCTGAGTTTTTAGTAACTTGGTTATTCAGATCAGGTGAGTTCATTAAAAAAAAAAAGCTTTATATTTAATACAAACTCAAGGTCGAATGTAAAGTGTTAAACCTATTTGAACTGGATCTTACTTTAATACTATTTTTCAGTAATGATCAGCAGAATTTCTCAACTATTAATCATTAAGTACTGGATTATTATTTAAACCATTCACAACTCTTAGCTACGCCTCTATTTTCCAGCTGTTTCCCCACTTCTGCATCACTGCTTATATTAACAGAAGTGTTAAAAGGTGTTTGCCTCCTTCCTGATTTTGTATTTCTTGTATGTTTGTCACAATTAAATATCCATCAAACAAATGTAAATATTAGACAATATATGTTTATTATTTGGCAGTTTAATTCTACATCTGATCTATTACTTTTACCTAACTGATAACTTTTCTGCTCAAACTTGAGGCATTCGGTTCTTTACTTTTCCAATTTTTTTGTGACCAGACAAGCTAATCTGTCACTTGGACACTAACCTGTGGGGTGTTTGTACTTTGGGTTGAAAATCATAGACTAACCAGGTCATTCATAGAATCATTTTAAAAAGAAAGCTTTTATAGGAGATAATTAATTGATCATGAGCAAGTTTCACTTTTTTCACTCTACCACTGTAAAAGCAGACATTTGGGCAGTTTGCCACTCATTGGTAAACTGAAGCATTTAGGAGTGTGTAAAGAACACCACAATTCTTCCCAAGGTCACACCATGCAATGCTCAGAGGAAATCCAAAAGACCCAAGAGCTACAACTGAGATTCTACAGGCCTCTGTTACCTGGTAAATGTTAAAGGTCATGACAGTACAATTACAAAAAAAAAAGACTAACCAAGTATGGCTTATTTGGATAAAACCACTGAAATGGAAATTGCATAGAAATTATGAAAACCAAAATGTTGAAATATATTCTATTTTTTGACTTTGCATAATATTGCAAACTCTATGAATAAAAAAAATAACAACAAAAAAATCCATTATTTATTCAATTAAATACCCTGAATTCAAAAATTTAGTAGCATAACATAATTTCAATTAAGTACAAAGAATATAATAGGCAATTACCACCGAATATGCACAAGGTGTGGATATGAATGAAGGATGAACACAAAACCAATGATGTTATTGTGTATTTCTTACAGGAGTTTGGAACTATTGTCCTGACAAAACTGAAATGTGCAGCACACTGAAACCATTTAAAAATGTCATGTTTAGTGTTCATCTGAATTTGGGGCAAACGGTCAATCATTTCTCTCTGTTTTCATAGTGATTTTGTGTTTAAACCAGATGTTAAGGATGTGGTTGTGTTCCTTATGTCTAGAATAGTGTCAGGGACAGGAGTTATGTAAGCTGCAAGCTTCAGCCTATACTCTTTCACATGATTCATATCAGGAAAATATTTGAATCTAAATTATGCCACTAACCATATCAGCCACCCCATCTGTAGGAAATCGTGAGTCAGTCCTGCTTGACTGGTGCTGTTTCATCATCATGTTACAAATGACAGTTTAAGTTACGGTGTAAACCAACCGAAACCACTTCTAAATGGTCAAGTCATCAATGGAGGGGTTCATGTGAGGAGGAGCTCTGCAGGACACACAACAACTGTCAGGTAAAAATAACTGCACCGATGGGCACAAGGCTTACCTCCTTGTGGGCACATTAATATCTGCTAATGTGTAGAGGGGTGTGAGACTGGGCACCAGGTAGTGTAAACGAGGAAAGGGCACCAGGTTCATCGCAATCTCATTCAGATCCATGTTGAGGGAGCCCTCAAACCGGGCTGAGCTGCAAATAAAAAAGTTATAATGACATGCTCAATTTGACTGCATAATAACGTTAAGTTCCACTAATTAGGGATAACTAAAAGAAGCAAATCTAGAATATCTTCTTGATACATAGCACTGTGCAAAAGATCAAAATACTTTTATTCATAAATAACTTCCTAAGTTGACTTGTGTGACAGTACCAAATCTCCAGGTTGACTCTCAAGCCCTTGCAGGACTCTCATAGAAGCTTTTAATGATAAGATAGCATCACGCGATAAACACCTGAAATGCTTTGACATCTCTGGTTAGTGTCTTATGCGCCAACTTTGGCTGACTCAAAGGGCCAAAATTAAAACAGACAGGAGACTGCAGATGAAAGCCCAAACTGGCTTTACTGACTGTTATTATGAAGAGAATGGATACTAATGCATTTATTATGGCAATCTTATGGACTAGAAAAAATGGTCAAAAGGGTGTTAATGTTTTTCCTTAGCACACGGGCTTCTACTGTATATGAGCAAACAGTAATACTATACCTGGTAATATTGAGCAACAGGTTAGCCACAATGTTATTCATAGCATCAAAGGGTTTTTCTGCCCCACTGAGGCCTTCCTGTCCAGAGGTGACTGCGCTGTTTCTCTTGATATTTAAACCAGGCTTTGTACCATGGGACATAACTTTAATCTTGTTCACAATGTCAACCAATGACTGGAAGGGGAGAAATGAGGGAAAAGAAGAAATCACATTCAGTTTGACAGTTTTCATTTATGTGCGTTGTACAGACATTTGCAGGGAGAGAGGGGAGGCATTTCTGAATCCACAAACCTGGTTTTCCACTAGCAGGACACAATCAGCGTGCTCTGTGAGCTTGTTCATGGCAAGGACACTGTTGTATGGTGAGGTGATTACGTCATCTTCCCCAGATGGATAGATGGAAGTGACAACGCGACACACCTCAGGGAACTCCTCCTCCAGCAAGCTGAGCACTCTGGTTCCCAGGCCAGAGCCAGTACCTTAAATCCATAGTCAGTAACTAATTAATTATCAGCTGTCTACAGAAAAATCCTTAATTTACTGACATGACAATTGAAATCTTATTTCTACACTGCTTGAAAAATTAAGGTAACACTTTGACGTATAACAGTAGAGCTGCAATCCCTGGTAATCCCTGAGTCAGATCGTGGACACTGAAGATGAAGGGACCGATCAAGCTGGAGGAGACCTATCGGGTTTGGTTAGCCTGTGGGACCTCAGAGGCAGCTGATTGGTACTGGCAGGCCAAGCAGAATATAGCTTGGGCGGTGGGTGAAGCAAAAGCTTAGGTTGTGGGAGGAGTCCAGTGAAGCCTTGGACAAAGACTTTCGGTCTGCCTCGAAGTGTTTCTGGAAAATCGTCAGGAAAGCAGTGCTCTACTCTGCGGGTGTAGTACTGCGGACTTCAACTGAGTATATAGTCAGGCAGTGGAAGGAATACTTTAAAGACCCACTTAACCCCACTGGCATGCCTTCTATAGAGGAGGCAAGTCTGGGGACAAGGTCACTGAGGTAGTTAAACAACTATCGGTGGCAGAGTCCTTGGACTAGATGATGTTGATAAAATTCCTGAAGGCTCAGGAATGTCATAATCATCATGTTGCGGGGATATCTACTTAACACACCTCTGCATGGAGATTGAGGTAATGCAACTGGACTGGCAGTCTGCAGTGGTGTTTCCCATATTCAAGAAGGGGGAGCAGAAGGTGTGCTCCAACTATAGGGGGATTGCACTCCTCAGCCTCCCCAGGAGGGTCTAGGTTTTGAGCAAACGGCCTCAGAATTTGATCTCTGCATTTTGCAAAATGGTCCTGTTGCTTCATCAGGGAATGGCCTCCAGCTTAGAAATGTGGACGAGGCCCCTGGGGTAGACCCAGGAGACACTAGAGAGATTATATCTGTTGGCTGGTCTGAATAAGCTGGAGTACGTGGCTGCAGAGTGGGAGGTCTGGGTTTGTCTGCTGCCCCCATAACCCAGTCACAGATAAGACAAATAAAATGGATGGATGAATATTTGAATATATTATTTCAATAAGTTTTTTCTCTAAATTCTAGTTTCTATTTTATTTCAGCTAACTACTCTTACAGCCTTCACACAGGTCTAAAAGTAAAGAAGTGACGTGCGTGACAACAAAGATACAAAAATTAAGTAAGTGAAATGAAATCATGCACAAATGTATTCTTATTGGCTTTATTCATTTTTTTTGTCACTACAAATCTAACATGAATTAATTGAAGTAAAGCTTGGAGTACTGGACTGTGAAGCATGAATGAAAGGATGCCCTTGAATCAGAGCCTTACCTCCTCCCATAGAGTGAATGAGAAAGAAGCACTGCAGACAGTCACATTGCTCTGCTGCCTTCCTGAGCTTATCCACTATCTTCTCCCTGTAGGCCGAGCCGTACGTCATGTTTCCAACTGCCCTGAATGACAAGCACAAAACGATACCTTGGTTTTTCCCCCCTAATCATAAGATAATGCCAAAAATTGAACATTAATGATAAGTATAATTTTTAATGCTCAGGACAGATTTCATATTACTTTCATCTTTTATGATGATCACTATGTCAGATTAAGCAATTATATTGAGTGATCAACATGACAGACTGCCCGTTGCTCCCAAAGCATGCATGATGTGTTAGGAAGTTGTCAGTAGCTAGTGTGTTCATGGAAAGGAAAGGTAACAGACAAAAGCAACTGAAGGGGCTGTCAGGATGTCCTGGAGCATCCCATGTTGCTCTTGTGTTTTTTTCATTACGACAAACTATGCAAGATAAAAGAGTCAAAGTTCAACTCTCCCTACGTTATACGTGTTGTAGGACATATAAAAGAGTTTAGTGCAAAAGTCATTCATGGTAAAAACAATATTGGAATTTTAAACATAGGGTATAATTATGTGGGCCAATAAAAAGATTGCCGTGCAGTGTAAAGGCTTTCTCGCCTCTAAGCAACAAACTGTGGGAATCAGACTGACAGTCTCAAATTGTTGTGGCATGCCAAGTACAGGATTTACCACAGGCGTCATGGATTGACTACATAATCCATTGGTGGTTCATTCACAGGCAATGCTACACTGTAAACAAGTTGCACTTTTTTGTGCAGACAGAAAATAAGCCACCGGCAGCTGAGAAAAATTTACAGAAGATAAAGATTATTTGAAGAAATTAAAAGCGTGTGCTAATATAACTCTGTGTCAAGTAGACTTCCTGTTAACATCCCATAACATTCCATAGCATCTGATATCACTGTGGGCCTTCTGCTTGACCATTTCCAATCTGTGAATCTGTGAAATCTTAGAGTCATATATTAAATACTTTACAAGAGATATATACTTTTTTGAAAAATATAGACTATTGGCTCATTAACATATGAAAAAAAAAATTGTAAGAGGTCCTGTAAAGTCCCACATTGGAGCACACACTAGATAAAAAGATAGTACATAGTTGTATTTCACAATAATGCATGGAGACCTGGTCTACCTACAATTTCAGGTAGGTAGACCAGGGAAACCATACAGAGAAACTACTCACATCAGGCTGATCTTTTCCCTAAATTATACTCTGCACAATTGAGAATGTGAAAACTGAAAAAACAACAGTTAAGCCACCCGTGTTCCTCTTTCAGATTATACAAAATTCAACATATAGTGGATTATTAAGAAAACATGTTTAATTCTTTCAGACAATTACCAAAAAATACTTTCTTTGCAATCTCTTCAAAGACTATTCCCTGAATACCACTAGAACTGCATATAGTGTAACAGCACGTGAGCTGTAACACAACTCCAGCAGGATTTAAATTATGGTGTGCAACAGTTGGTAAAGTCCACGTGAGCTCGGTGGCATCCTGGGGCTTGTCTGTCTCTTACCAGTTGTTGCCTGAACCTGACACGTCTGTGAGTAGTTGCGTGCTATCAAACACTTCTCTTAACGGGCCCTGCAGGATCTGGTTGACCACACCCTCTTCCATGTCCACCAGGACCGCCTGTGGATTCAAATATGTGAAAATGAGGCCCGCTCATACATTTCAATGCTATCATATACTGAGCACATTCCTTTTACCGCAGTCATTTCATAATTCACCCAATGAATGCTGAACCTTTCAGTAAGCTCGACTCCAAAATAAAATGTGAAAAGAATACGCATCATCAATCAGTCTTAAGCTTATTATTATCCATGTTAAAGCCGTTTATCATTTTTCTTTGGGCCAAAGTTAACCCCAAAGGGTGAAATTTGAGATGTGGCAGCCCTTTTCTCATTTCTAGTAGAAGGCTTATTTAATGGAAACAGAAAGACGTGGCACCTCTGGCACAGCAAAAGCTACAGCCAAACTCAATGACTGAGAGAATCAGATATGGAATTAATTTGCATTTGATACAGTTGACCAAGAGATGTTCACAAAGAATTTACCTTCAGTATCAGTCCATACTAGCAACATTCAAAGCCTTATGCTTTGCATGTAAAAGACACTTGACTATGCCTGCACTGCTATTGTGAATGTTTCATAGGTTAAAATGTTTGCACGCATAGGCTAACATCTATTTTTATTATTACCAACTCTGAAATTTCTGAAGTTCTAACTTCTTATTTGCTTAATTTTTTATCCAGTTTTGACACAATAACTAAAAATTAGGGACTCGAGAGTCCTTCTAGAACTTACCCTGGCCTTCAGGTGTTGGATTCTCCCACCAACAGCAAATGCAGCCCCGTCACTTTTCCTGGAAAAGGACAGTCAGTGATTTAAAAAAAAAGGGTAAAAAAAAAAAAAAAAAAGCAATACATTTGGAAAACTTATACGTCAATGAACAACTGGAGGAAAGCAAGTTAAACATACCTGGAATCCACATTTCGGAAAAAGCTATTGAGGGCTTCATCGTACAATCCCCTCTGAGGATGAAGGAAAAAAAAAAAGATTTAGGAGCTGTGAGAGTCATGTCTGTTTCTTACAGGACAAAACAGGGCACACAGAAAACAGACATCCCTTAGAACAAAGGTTTAGTGAGAAAACATAATGACTTCCCTGATTATCATAGATAAGATGTTAAAAAATTTACTGAAAGTTTTTCTTGGTCACTTAAATCTACAGTGCTGTGAACAAGTATTTGAACTCTTCCTGATTTTGCTTTGTTTTTGTTTATACCAGCTGCATCTACATTTTTCATTCACTTAAACATAAGATTATAGTAGACTAGACCTGGGTATCTGGTGAAATGGTGAATCAGTAGTTTCTACATAGTTGATGCATTTTACCTAAACCCTAAGAATTACTGCACATATCACTGGAACACTTTCAGTTTTACCATGATAAAATTCATGTGAAATCAGGATTTCATTTTTGGAAATTAAATTAAATTGTTTCTAGTGCTTAAAACCAACATCCCTAAAGCTTATGAACTACAGAAGGCAGCTAACATTTAAACTGGAAACCAAAATGATTACAACTTGGATAAAGCTGAGGTAAATATCTCTCTGTCACACTAAAGAAATGAGTTATTAACTACCCAGCTGAAATACAGCGCTGAAAAATGAGGTTTTCTAATCATTAAAAAAAAAAAAAGAGAAGCATTCTCTGAATCACTTAGGGCGTGTCTGCTGAGGCGTCAACTGACAGCTCTCACATCATCTCAAACAGACTGCACAAAGCAGACAAACAGAGCTGGAATTGATTTAACGCAACAACACAAGTCAGAGAAGAAAATTACAATGTGTATTATACAATAGTGTTTGACACTTATCTGCTGTTTTTCTGTCACAGTCAGTTTGGAATGCAATTTAAAAATGACATGACAATGTGGCTGGAAAGTCTGGTAATTATAAATTTACACCAAGATGAGAAACAAATAACACCCACACTGATTATTAAAGCAAAATACCCCACTATACATTATAATTCCTCAACATAGATACATTCGAGCTGGCCCCAGTGTTTTCTGGCATTTTCAACTCCTCACTGCAGGCATGTCATGTGCCTGCCTGCTTCAAGTCCTCCACCATAATCCCTGTCCCCAAGAAACCTAGGATCACTGGACTAAATGACTACAGACCCGTGGCTCTGACATCTGTGGTCATGAAGTCTTTTGAGCGCCTAGTTCTCTCCCATCTCAGGACCCTCACGGCCCCCCTCCTGGACCCCCTGCAGTTTGCATATAGAGCCAACAGGTCTGTAGACGACGCCATCAACATGGCCCTACACTTCATCCTGCAGCATCTGGACTCCCCAGGAACCTACGCCAGGATCCTGTTTGTGGACTTCAGCTCTGCCTTCAACACCATCCTTCCAGACCATCTCCGAGACAAGCTTTCCCAGATGAATGTGCCTGATCCCATCTGCCGGTGGATCACTGACTTCCTGACGGACAGGAAGCAGCATGTGAGGCTGGGAAAGAATGTCTCGGACTCCCGGACCATCAGCACCGGTTCCCCTCAGGGCTGTGTTCTTTCTCCTCTGCTCTTCTCCCTGTACACCAACTGCTGCACCTCCACCCACCAGTCTGTCAAGCTAATCAAGTTTGCAGATGACACCACCGTTATTGGGCTCATCTCGGACGGGGATGAGTCTGCCTACAGGAGGGAGGTTGAACGTCTGGTGTCCTGGTGCAGCCACAACAACCTGGTGCTGAATGCCCAGAAGACAGTGGAGATTATTGTGGACTTCAGGAAGCACACAGCCCCACTCCCCCCCATCATCCTGACTGACACCCCCATCACCTCTGTGGACTCATTCCGCTTCCTGGGTACCACCATCACCCAGGACCTGAAGTGGGAGCCCACCATCACCTCCGTCATAAAGAAAGCCCAGCAGAGGATGTACTTCCTGAGGCAGCTGAAGAAATTCAACCTGCCAACACGGACGATGATGCAGTTCTACACTGCAATCATCGAGTCCATCCTCACCTCCTCCATCACCGTGTGGTACGCTGGAGCCACTATCAGGGACAAACAGAGACTGCAGCGTGTTGTGCGCTCTGCTGAGAAGGTGATTGGCTGCAGACTCCCATCTCTGCAGGACCTGTACACCTCCAGGACATTGCGGCGTGCAGCTCGGATCTCAGCTGACCCTTCTCACCCTGGACACAGTCTGTTTGACCTGCTCCCCTCAGGCAGGAGGCTCCGGTCCATTCGCACCAGAACCTCTCGCCATAAGAACAGTTTCTTCCCCTCTGCTGTTGGACACATGAACAATAACCATATGACTGTTCCCACCACTAACACATGACCCTACGCTGTGTCACTGCATCATTCCATGTTTGGCACTGATCACCACCTGCACTCATGTATATATCTTTCTACGTAGCACTCTTAATTCTTATTCTCATGTATATATCTCATGTATAGCTCATGCACATATCTTTCTACGTAGCACTTTTAATTCTTATCCCTACTTTTATTTTTTCATGTCTATTTAAGTGCTATTTATGACACTACTTAAGTGCTATTTATGACACTATGTTTGCACTGAAGCACCGCAGCAATTTCCTAATGTTGTAAACCTGCTCAACATTTGGCAATAAACCCCTTTCTGATTCTGATTCAAGCACATAATCAACACTTACTGTGGACTAAGTTACTAGAGGTGGGAATCACCATACATCCCACGATACGATCTTATCAAAATACTTAACGCACGATACGATATTATTGCAATTTTTTAAAATATTTTGCGATATTCAGATTCTGTACATAAAGGTAAACTTTATCAATATTCATTTTATCTAATATCAAAGTCTCACACTCAGTCTTTCTCTCATTTCAGTCAGTTTTATTGTTGACAAACTGAACGGTTTGTATTACAGTCTAGTCCAACTTAACTGAATGCAACCATCTGGTACAATTATAGCTATTCTGAACTATGCAATTTATGAAAACTATGCAGCCCATTCAGCAACTGAAGAACTTGAAAGTAAATTAAAACAAAACATTTTACATTAAATAAAAAAGTTTTAAACTTAATTAAAATAAAACATGTCTTAAATTAAAATAAGTAAACTGTCATGTTTATTGCTGCCAAAAAACAAGTTAAACACATTTGGACAGTGAAGGAATGTCAGGATTCTTGCTCAGAAAAAGGATCAACATGCTCTGAAGTCAGAGTTCCAGTCCACAAACTTTTTTGGTAACAAAATATCGATTTCTGCTGTCCCTGTATCGATACATTATTAGCAAACAAAATATCACGATACTACATAGTATCGATTCCCCCCCCCCACCCCTATAAGTTACCAACTAAAGATAAGCAAACACAAAATCTTTCACTCTGCAATGACAAGTATAACAGAAAATGGTGGCGAGACAGGGAGGAGACAGTTGGTTTGGGTCTGTTCACTACTAACAGCTGGTGAGTCCCAATTTATACAGTGTAAAATAATTAGAATAATGCTAATAGAAATGTACATTTGCTGATAATAGTCAGACATAACATTATGACCACCTGCCTAATATTGTCTCAGTCCCATTTTTGCTTCCAAAACAAACCTTACCCATCGAGGCATTGACTCCACTAGCCCCCTGAAGGTTTGCTGTGGTATCGGCACCAAGATGTTAGCAACAGATCCTTTAAGTCCTGTAAGAGGTGGGGCCTCCAGTGGATTGGACTTATTTGTCCAGCACATCCCACAGATGATCGACTAGATTGATATCTGGAGAATTTGGAGGGGTAAAAAATGCCTCAAAGTCATTGTTGTGCTCCTCAAACCATTCTTGAAGTTTTGCTTTGTGACAGGGTGCATTATCCTGCTGACAGAGGCCACAACCATCATGGAGTACTGTTTCCATGAAAGGGTGTACATGGTCTGCAACAATGCTTGGGTAGGTGCTACATGTTAAAGTAACATCCATATGTATGGCAGGACTCAAGGTTCCCAAGCAGAAGATTGCACAAAGCATCCCACCGCCTCCACCAGCTCACCTTCTCATAGTGCATCCTGGTGTTATGTGTTCCCCCACTAGGTGATGCACATGCACCCACACCTCAACCAGTTGTCTAGCCATCACAATTTGGCCCTTTTCAACCTCTCAAATCCTTATTAAATTAAGGAAAGCCTCCAAGCCCCCCCTTAACACATGGACAAACATCACAGACTGAGGAAAGCAGACAGTTTTCCCACCTTGGTTGTTGGAGGTGCATGTGCCAGAGGTTAATGACACTTTTGCTGCAGTTTAAGAAATGCTAACAGTTGAAGGTGTTTGTTGCTCCCAGCTTTTTGAATGAGTTTCTCCTCTGAGTTGATTAAATATGCTCAACTTTAAAGGTTTTCCTACACTAACTAAAGTTACTTGTACTTGAATTACATTTTGCTATTTTGTACTTTTACTACAATGCCTTGACATGATCCCAAAGGTGCTCTACTGGATTGAGGGATGGTGGCTCTGGTAGCCATTTGAGTACAGTAACCCCCTTTCGTGTTCAAGAAACCAGCTTGAGATGATCTGAGCTCTGTAACGTATTGTCTTATCCAGCTCAAAAGCACAGGTGTAATTATAAAAACGTTAAAAGCGGCTGTGTTTCACCCAGAGATGCTGTGTCTACGGGTTTTTGGTTGTATAGTCTGGGTCACCAGAACATTAGAAAGACAAACATGTGCTTTTCCTGTCGTAACAAGTCAGACTTCATTATTATTCGTCGGATACCTTCGTTGTGCTGTGCTGTGCTGTGTATGTAATTGCACTTACTTTATTGACATGGGCATGCTCTCGCAAAGCAAGATCCCAAAACCTGCAGCCAACCTGGTTGCCGCACTGTCCAACTGCAGAACGGAATTTCAGTTTAACTTAAAAAACACAATTAGTAGTAATACAGATTTCATTTGTTAAAGGTATGTAGCTACGTCACATAAAACGGAACTACTTGACATAAACACCGACCTGGGGGCTAAGCTAGCCTCCTACCTGTCATTTACCGCGCTGAGTTTCACTCACCTTGGACCACAACGGACTGTGTCATGTCAACAACACCCCATACACGTTGTAAAAGTGCGAAGCTAATCCATAATGACTGTTCCGTTTATGTTATCCATCAATAAGATCTTCACAAGACTTTTGAACACCTCTTCTTCCTCGCGCCTTAGCTATGTTTGGTCGAGCATTGATGACGTCATTTCCATGGAAACGGAACGTACGTTTCAGCCACTGACCCCCCACTCCCCAAAAAAGTGTGTGTGACGAACAAAAACAAACAATAAAGACATTTTTAAAAAGAAAAAACAGGAGGTTTGTAGTAATATAATATAGCAGTTTTGTAGAAACCACACATTAAATGATTAAAATCTCTTCTGTAGTTTAACTCCCATTAATAAAGTTAAAATAAAGGATGGTATGAGATACTGGTTTTTAAAAGCAGAATAAAAGCATTTAAGACTGTAAACTATATTTTGTCAGTGATGTTACATTATGGTTGAATTTTGTGTCTCAGCGTGGGTGCCAAATTAAGGTAGGTATATGTTTTTCCAAAATTAAAACAATTAGAAAACGAAGAGTTTTCAACCAGTTTTCCAGTGTTTTGCCTTGGTATTTATTGCTTGTCTGTGATTAGGCTTCCCAGTTATTTCACCTTCTGTCTTAACTGTCGTGAAATATTTTACCCCCTGAAAATGGTGTGCTTCTGAGTAAAAACATAATAAAAACATTTTTAAAGAAAAAAACAAACAAAAAACAGTTACTGAACACTTATTATGACTTTTCATCTTACATCACGAGCATGCTCTAATTTCCACGCCCACATAGGACATATACTTATTGGCCGCTTTGATAGGTACACCATCCAACTGCTAACTAAACAGCCATTAGACTGCTGATCCGCTTGGATTGTTGTGTATGTGTGTGTGTCGCCATCTAGTGGCTGATTAAACTGACTGCAAACAAGTTAACTACCTTTAACAAGATTGTGACAGTTGTTTAATTTTCATCTGAGTCATTGGGTGGACACTTTGGATGTACATGTCACTGGACTGTGGGAAAAACCAAAAGAAAACACTCCTGTGTTCTGACCATTTTTAATTTACTGAGTATATCTGTGCAATATTGCATGCATATACGAGGTTGTTAAGTCAGTCTCAGCTGATTTTGGTGAAATGAACAAGTGCACTATAGGAGAACACACATGTAAAAAAGTTTCAGTGGAGGTAAAATGTTATTTATTATCAGAAATAAAACAGTACAAAAGGAAAGCTTTGAAAATGAACTTATACAAAAAACATGTGCCATCAAGATTATGAAGTGGAGTAAAGGAACATACAGTAACACAGTAATGTTAGTGTGCCTGTGTGCTTCACACTGTGGACTGGAGGAATCAATCTGATTTGTTTATTTATAACGGGTGTTTGCTTTGATTGAATGGACGTTTTGGTCATACTCTTGGTGGGAGTGAAAAACAAAAACCGACAACTTCTACACAAAAAGCACACAAACGTGTCAGAAAGGAAAAAGACTGATGATATGGGGTTTCTACCATGCATTTGGTCATTGCTTTGCTGAGCTAGAGATCACAGAAATCTTATGTTGCTGGACAGGTTCCAACACTGACAGCTCCACTGACCAGGACCGCTTTGCTGAAGTTTACTTGGCTGTTGTTGATTGTCAGGTTTCTCATGCAGCCCACAAAGGCCTTCCTGGTAGCAGCACTTTCTGGAAGGAAACCATCTGAGAGGAGGTAGAAGGCATTATTAACAGCTTTATACCGACAGGACAAAATCAGGAGGAGCAATTGTCACCAGCTCACCTGGAGTGCCACCAATAAATACAGGCTTTCTGCTATCTGTGGAGCTGGGGCTCAGAGGTCCCACCACATGGTTGATCTCAGAATCCACATCCAGCTGGACAACGTTGGCATCCCGTATCACTGAAACCAAACATTACAGAACGCTTTCATTAAACATTAAACTTGACTAGCTACTGTAAAAAAATAAAAAAAATAAAAAAACTTTTTTTTTATTATGACACAAAAAGGCGGTTTTGCCTCTCACCCCCCACAACCCTGAAAAGGATAAGCGGACGCGAATGGATGGATGGACACAAAAAGAGTGACTGAGCCCATTAACTCATTCCTTGACACAGAAAGCTATTTTCAGTCAGTCTTTTTGAAACCACAGGCCTCGCCCCCTGGTGGTCTTTAAATAGAATGCTGGATTAAGGCATTTGTGTGTTTATTCCTTTTTCAGACGTGGAAGACGTAACATTGCACATACAATATACAATGTCAGATTATTTTTCAGAGAGTGATGTTAGTGTGACATTAACAGTGCTGCCACAGAACACATCAATTCTGAATAATAAACCTACAGTGTGATCACAAAGGAATTCTTACCGGTAATTTTGTGCCAACTCCCCGAACACACTTCCTGTTTTGGTGACACCTTTGTGAAGAACTCACGAGTCCCATCATTTACAAGAACCACCACCTGCAAAAACACTAATGCTATAATCTGTCTAGAAGACGGCAGTTCTTTTGAATGAAAAAACTTCATTTGAACCAACATGAATGTGTGTATTTTGTGTAAAAACGTACCGCTCCTTGATGAATGTACACAGTGAAATAGTCATCTGCTGAGTGCACATGTAGTAGCACCCCTGATGCCACACGAGGGCGCACCTCCATCACCAGCTCAAACCTCGGTCCCAGGTTGAAAGAATCGTCTGAATTAGGAGGAAGATGACGTGAGGTCTGAGTTATTCTTATTTATTATGGCCCCATAACCCTTTAGCTACGTTCATCAGTTATTCTGAGGTGGGTGCGAGTGTGAAATCATTTGAGTCCTGAGTTTCTTAGGGCTTTCAGCTTTGCCTTTTCCTCTTTCGTGCTTCTTTAACACTCACACATTTTTACCACAGCTGCACTTAGGCTATCGAGTTCCCTCAGCCAGCCACACTCTCCTCATGAACACGAAAGAGACTGTGGGCCTTGTGAGGCTAATGAACTGTGTAAGTTAACAGATGCTCAGTTTGCAAACAGTTGCAGATAGTGGAAAAATATATGTGGTGTTACTCACTGTGAGAAAGATTGCACAAAACTCTGCATACAACATATTTCTAGGTTACAGAAAAATAACACAGATATTAAATTGCTAGAAACACACCCAGGACAATGTATCCTCCTTCTTCTGAGAAGTATGTTCCTCCCTCAGAGACTCCATCAAAGCATGGAGTGACCCCAAATGTGTCTGCCACAGAGGAGAGCTGCTTTCTATCAAGCTGAAGGTTCTTTATACAGCCAGTAAAGCTGTATGCAGAGTTTCTCTGAAGATGAAAGATAACAAAAAGAATGATTAATTACGATAATCCACACAGAAACAAACCTAAAAAGGCATCACAGAATATTTTAAAGAACTACTAAATAACACATTCACTTATCCACAGTAGTTCTCATATACTGATTTTTACTCTAATGTACTAAGTACTGAAAGTGCTTTCTACTACAAGCCTCAGTCACATACACATAAACACAGTACTTTTACTCTAAGTGCTCTGTCTAACATTCATGCACACTTTCACACCCCAATGAATGCATTGGGTTCAGTTTCTTCTGTCTTGCTCAGGAATACTTCAACATGTAGGGTGGAGGAGCTGGGGACCGAGCCACTGACCTTTCAGTAGACAACCTATAATGGTAGAGTAGAGCTCTACTTACAAGCAACACAACAAACTCCTGATCACTACAGAATATTTGAGGACCCTGCAGCTATAGCCCTATTTGGTCTGGTATGACTAGTGGCTCTGTATGGCTAATGACGGCTAATGCTAAGCAAAGTTTAAGTGAATGTAGCTGTGAAATCTTAGTGGTCTGTTTGATAACTTTATGACTCTTCCCTTATAAGCTTATCTTATGTAATTTCAGCATTCAACAGTAATCCCCACATTTGACCATAGTAGTTGTCATATAAGCTGTCTTTAAGGCCGCATTAAGCAATGTTTTCATAGTAAGACTGAGTCATTTGGTGACTTTATGCAAGAAAGAAGAAAGTGTATTTTATTGATCTCCGTGGGGAAACTCCTCTCTGCATTTAACCCATTCACTCAGAGAAGCAGTGGGCAGTCATTGGGCGCCCGGGGAGCAGTGTGTAGGGACGATGCCTTGCTCAGGGGTACCTCAGGGTAGCTGTTCAGGGGAATCGAACCCCCAACCTTCTGATCATGGGGCCACCACTCTACCTACCGAGCTATCCCGGCCCCCAGTGCATGTAATGTACAAGACATTGCTTTTAGGGTCACACCCCATAGAGAATTATCATCTCACACTTTTACATTTTATCAGCTTACAGTGAAATGGAGCTAGTACATCAGAAGAATGCAGCAATTATTATTTTAAACTGTTAGCTAAAGTCATTCTTATTCATCAGGAGCGATCTCTGAGTGCCTTGTGCTCCGCCCACATCTGAAAAGCAGCCAATTTTTGAACAGTGGGATTAATAGGAAGGAGAAGGGCTCCGCTATATCAGCTCCAATACTCAAAACTGAGAGGAAACCTTCTTTCTTAGGGTCACAATAGTGGTTTCCTCTTGTCTGTGGGAACAGACAGGGCTGGATGTCCACACATTTTCCGGACAAACATAGGGCTATAAATAAAGTCCTCTATAAGATTCCAGTTGTCCCATTTTTTTCTGCTGTTTAATGTTTTTCACATGGCAGATTTTGACTTGTACCTGAATATTCTTCTGGGCTCTCCCTGCAGGAACTCCTCCGACATAGAGGGGGCTGCTGATGTGCCAGGAGACGTTGTTTCCCTGAACGCTGTCTTCCAGCATTGTGAGCCCATCAACTATTAACCGCCCCACATTTCCATCACGGATAAAAATAACCTTTGGGATGAGAAAAGGTTGTCTCTTACATAAACAAACACTCATGCTGGCATAAATATAAAATTCAGTTATGGAACAAATTCATGAACTTACACTGTGCCAGGCACCATCATTGTATTTGTCTTCACTTTTGATTTTAACTGTTTGGTCTCCTACACTAAAAGTGTACACAAGTTTCCCATGGGCCAGAAAGAGTGCCATGAAATTGTCCTCTTGGGCATCAGATACATAAAAGATGAGGCCAAAAGATGAGTGGGTCTTCATTGACAAGGAGAAGTGGGACCTGGAAGAACAAAGATGAATTTAATCACACATGGAGACACAAGAATATGTGCAGCTTTAAGCAGACATGACACTGAGGTTAAAGTTCTTGTCTTGATCTACCTCTGAGAAAGGGAGTCTGGGAAGTCTGTGTAGTGCTGCCTGCTGTTGGCAATGCTGCTGAACCGGAAGGCGTGGTGAATCGATTTGGGACTTGAGGAAAGAAAGCAGGACTTGATGTTTGGCTCTGCTGATTCCTGGTCATCACTTCCTAGCTCAGTCAGCACTGGGGGGAGGCTAGATTTATCTCTGGTGACCTATGAGAACATTTATTAAATATCAGGTTATCAGTCAGCCCAAAAATGTTTGTAGAACACATTCATATTTAACTAAGGTCTGCTGTATGTGCTATTTTCACTTCACCTTTTGTGACTGTTTGGTTCCAGAAGTGTTAGCCCTGTGCCTTAACAGCAGTGCAGCCGGGGGTCGCTGTGCAGGACAGCCCTCCAGGGAAATCTGGACCTTCTCTGGGTATCTCTTAAAGTCTTCAGGCTCAATGTCCCGGTCTAGTCTACAGTGACACGGCAGAAGTGTCAAACACTCTCAACACATTATTCATTGAATAGACTGTATATAAAAGATGAAAGCACTAACCATAATGTCACCTTTGGTTTCAGCAAGTGTTTTGGCTCCCAAAATATTGTGAGTTGTTTTTGGGGTTTTTTGTTATTATTTGGAATAGCCAGAAGTGAATATAATTTATATGGATGACAGGAGGAATTACTAAGTTGCCAGCTAATGCTATCAATTCTCCAATACACATACCTTCCAATTAGTGCCACGTAACAAATGAAACATCAGTTTTCACTCATGTCTTTATCCTGTCTTCCTTCTCTCACCTCAACTGGCTGCGGCAGATGGCCGCCCCTCCCTGAGCCTGTTTCTGTTGGAGGTTTCTCCCTGTTAAAAGAGATTTTTTCCTTCCCACTGTCGCTAAAGTGCTTGCACATATGGGGTCATATGATTGATGTTTTGCTGGGCCATATCATACCGTTCACGGTTATACCGGTATAATGTTGGGCAACGATAAGAAAGTGAAATATTGCGATAGAATTTGGGTAAAACGCGCATGCGCAGTGCCTTTGTTTTCATACGCACATGGCGGAAAAAGAATGGCGGCGGCGACGGAGAATGAGAAGGGCGAAAGCAGATCGTTGAATGAAACGGATGAACCAGAAGTGGTTTGTAAAAATGCTGCAACTTCAGTGGTGTGGAACTGGTTTAGCTTTCGTTCGTCAGATCCACAACAAAGCACTATTTTTGGTAGAGCATGCTAGCAGGCCGTTGTCATTACCGTGTGTTTTTGGAAAATACAGTGCACTTAAAATCAATCCTTTGAGTTTTCTGAAAATCGACAGTGCCCTTTATAATCCCGTGTGCCTTTTGTATGAATTCTGGTTGTGTTTACTGACCTCGAAACGATTTTATGTGGTACACAGCGTTCGAAAATCAAAAAAAGGTATACTGGTGACAAACTGAGCCGATTCTGCTATGCCTGGTGCGTGGGGAAAAACTATCATTATGCTTTTTGTGACATTTTTGTTTGGTGGTGTGTCGTGTGATTTTTCTAATGTGAAATACGTGTTGTGGCTCCAAAAGGTTGGGAAACACTGATTTATCTATCTAGCTATGAAATGACTTTTTAACATTTACTTCACTAGGACAGTGGAAGACACACAATGACTGGTCTCAGGGCAGATTCAAACCAGGTGTCTGCATTAACCTCACAATATATTTGTCACTTACTCAAC
This sequence comes from Rhamphochromis longiceps, assembly GCF_057381845.1. Taxonomy (NCBI): domain Eukaryota; kingdom Metazoa; phylum Chordata; class Actinopteri; order Cichliformes; family Cichlidae; genus Rhamphochromis; species Rhamphochromis longiceps. Next base: position 33,041,091 of record NC_140571.1, read on the forward strand.
CGAGTGAGCTAAATGAACACTCTGCAACACTACTGCTTTCACTATGGTAGAATTACCTACAGGGCCCGCTATACGGTTTAACCAAACTGTAAACATGTTTTTTAATGCTGCTAAATATTGTAACATGCATTTTTCTTGGCATTTTTATATTTGCTAAATTTTTCATCTTTTTAGCAGCAATCTCCATCTCCTCACAGTTTAACTTGAAATAACATAATACCCCCTCTTTTACTGGAGAGAGGGGGTGACTTACCTGTTGATGTAGGCATAGCTGATGCAGCCCGTGAAATTCTTGGAAGTGCTGCTTGGAGATCCTCCATAGTAGAAAGTCTTCTCCTCAGAATCGTATGACGATCCCGCGGCTGATGTCGGCCGCTTCTTGAACTGCTTGTCTTCGTCATCCACCAGCAATGAGTACCTGAAGTAAGGAGTTGAAGCCCCTCAGAAGATTTTCTTTAGTTGTTGATGCGCCCCTTTGGGTGCAGGGGCGTATGTGACCCATGTTTATAAAAGGATCACCAGATCTTATCAGAGATGCAGGCATCATGCACTGCACTAACGTGTTGTCTTATTCTCGTGCTGCTGTTCTTATTTGTTGTTGCATTGCCCAAAGTTGTTATTTTCCTGCAAGATATTGTCTATGCCACATGCAGTGTACCACATGCTGTAATTGTTGAAGATATATAATGTCTGCTGAAATGTTACATATGTGTGCTTTCGGTCTTTTTAGCTCTAATATCCTCATATTTAACATTTTTGACTAACTACTATCAATAAACAAGTAAATTGATATAATGTGATAATTAATAATGTTTACTAAATGACAAATGCATTTGCAACTTTACAGTAATCCAGATGATGTCCATTGATCATGTTTAGAATACTTATTGTAAAGCACATATTAGCTGGTGGATGTAGTGGCTGTGGTGTCATTCTTTTACTGGTTAGTTGTGTTTTTGCATTCACATTTGCTATTTGTTTGGAAAAAAATGTGGTTTGGATTAAACTGCAACAAGCTGTGACTAAGATATTTCTCAGTGATGCTGTAAAGCATACATAATGGATCTGATACCAAAGCATTCTGACGTCTTTCAGAACCTAGCAATTTAAAATATTGAGATAAAAATAATTTTTGTATGACAAAAACTATGATCTAAATGTAATTGTGTAATATTACTGAGTAGAAAAACAAACAAACAAAACCCACCATTAACGTGGTTAAGTTCCTATATGAAGGTTCAACCAGTGCATTCATTCTTCTTTTGAGACTTTATTTAAATGTATATAATCGAGAGGAAACAGGATGTGGAGCCTCAAAGACTAACACAGATGTGCACCAGAAGCAGCTGCCAACAGTGAAGTTAAATACTTACTTCTGATTGTTCACTGAAGCCAGTAAGAAGTGCGACCTTCCATCATTGTATTGTTTCTTGTGTGATTTGACCTTTACGCCTCTGTTGTTTAGGACCACTGCGCCATTCTCCAGGGAGATACTGAACTCGTCAGACTGAAGCAAAATAAAAAATTTTTAAGCAAGACAACGTTGCTTTAACATTGCAAAAGCATTCGTTTTGCATTTGAAAATGCATGTCCTAACACGCAGTAAACATGTATGTACATGTAGGTGTGTTTACCCCTTCATTGTGGTAGAACAAGAGTCCGCTGGGCTGCAGTGTTCTGAAGTTGAGTCCGCCCTCAAAGTTGTCAAACGGTGAAATCTTTGCTGTGGAACCGAGGTAACTCTTTCCAGAGAAATAAGCTTTGCGCGACATCTGTCAAGACGAAAACACATTTCAGTGACCTAGCAGTGGCAATATGGGCTAAAGCTGCTGGACTACACTGTCTCTTGTCTGTGCAGATGTTTACTATATTTGGTATTGGTTTCAGAGGGACACATTGCATTATCACTTAAGATGTGACGTGGTAGATGCACAACTTACAAAGGACTCCTCTGGGCAGCCGCTGCTAATACCAATGGTGCCAGGTTCTTCCAGCAGGTTGAAGTCTTTTCTCTGGAACTGGAATCCTTTCACACAGCCCTTCAGGCCAACCACAGAGGACAGCTCTGGCCTGTGGGAACACATATATTTCAAATTTAAAGCTGCAAGAAACAAAGTCAGGAAGTTAAAAAAGAAAACTATCTACCGTACTCCAAAAGTTCTGCTGTTAGAGAGGAAGGTGCAGTCTCCAGAAGCAACTGAGAAAAACTAACCACTTATTTAAAATGACATATTATGCAGTTATTGTTGGAGACGGAAAGCAACTTTCTGGCCATGTGATGAAATAACTCAAATTTTAAATGATGTATTAACTTTACATATTCTACAAAAAGTTGTTAACAATAAGAATATAGATTATAAAGAATAGAGCTATTTCCATTTGGAGTAATTTATAGTTAGCTGGATGGCTATATCTTGGGACTTAAATGATAAATACTATTATTGTTTGTTTGCATGTATGTTTAGCTCACCTGGATTTCAGGATGCTGGAGGGAGCTCCACCTATGTAAATATCTGCGAAGGGCAGGGTGGTTTTTGGGTTCTCCATGGACTTAACATGACTCTTATCCACCAACAGTATAACCTTTTTTGACTGATGGTAGATCACTGACACCTGAGGAAATGTCCCACCACAGACAGTTATTGTAAGACATTCGCATTTTTAACTTGGGATTATTTAAGAGTTTTAATAAAGACACAAAAAGCTACCTCGTGGTATTTTGCATCATTTATTTGCAGCTTTGCTAAGTTGTTCTCTAAAAGCTTTGGCCCATTGCTGAAGCCAAAGTCATACATTAGACGCAGGATGCCATTCTTTAATTCCAAAAGAAAGAATTTATCCTGAAAAAACAGAAATGAAACATATTTATATTGGCCTTATACAGTTGTCATAAACCAGTTACTGATGATCATTATTACAGGGTTTTTTTATGAGAATAGAAATGCTGGCAGTTGACCTGCTTTACAGACTGGTAGCACATGGGTAAGAAAAACTAAAAGCTTTCGAGATGTGAGACTCTTGTAAGTTTTCCAGATGACTTACCTCATTGACCATGAGGAAAAGTACACCATCACTTGCAATAGTTCGTACTGAAATATCAAATCTTGTGACAGCATTAAACGTCCCCCTCCTCTCAATATTACTGATGAGTGCGTAGCCTTTTCCATCAAATAGGTAGCTTGCAATGCGACTCTGTGAAAATGCCAACTTGTACCTGAGAGCAGAGTTGGAAACATGATTTGGTACCTTTGACAATTTCAAACCATCTATGTGACAAATTAAGTTAAGATACATCCCTTGAAAATCAGACAGGCTAAATATGAACTTAATGTTTGAGATGTCAAAAAAAATGTCAGATTTCTGTAGCAATGTTCAGGTAAGTTGTGTTTAAATTATACAGTGGGTGGTCAATGCTTGTTGAATTTGTATTTTTTTGCCATTGAGACCCTTTGACACATACATTTAGCCATGCAAAAGTTTACCTGGGACACGGTGGAGATGTGGTTACATTTATTTTGTGAGTCTGTTTGAAATTGTAAAGACTGATGACATCGTTGTTCATCGATGACAATTCAATACATCCCACGAAAGGTGCAAGGATCAAAGGAGGTGGAAGCTGGTTTGTAACAAAGAAACAGTCACATGTCAGATTTCTAAAAGAAAGAAAGATTTCTTTATATTGAAGAAATGTTGTAATTTACATTACCTTGACATCTGGAGGGACACCCCCAACAAAAAACACTAGATCTTGGGGGTCAATGTCAAACAGGGATTCAGTGCCTGGAGCTTCACCTTTCTGGATGAACTTCTGTTCATCAGTGGAGCTCTGACTTGGGACTGTTAGGAAGACTTTTCCATGCCTGCCCAGTCTGCAAGCAAAGATCTGCAAGTTACCACTGTGACCTCCTCCTAGCTTGAACTTCATGAATGCTACTTGCTTAGCTTTCTCAAAATTTGCTAATGCACAAGAAAAGTTAACCACACTAACTGTCATGTGTGTTAGCAGGATTTCCCTTGTGTTTTGAGGAGAAAGGAAACCACTGAGACCAAGAACAAATTTTCAGTTCCTTGTCAAGATCAGCGTATTAGTAACTTATATAGCAAAGATTTTAAATATAGCCCAACAATATGTATCATTCTATGACTCTATCATGCTCACCTTCTTGAGTGAGTGTGAAGCCAGAAGGTGCTCTAGCATATGGGACATTTTTCCTGGACTTTAAATATTTGGATATAAATGGCCCCATAGTGCTGCTACTGTTCAGAAACTTCATGTGATATATGTATATAAATTTTAGTTAGGCCTTTCAGGTGTTGAATCTAGCCCAAACTGGATCCTAACCCTATATTTTATTACATACTTCAGTTGCCTAGGATTATAATCAGGGCTAGTACTGGGGTTAGGGTCACCTCTGATGACGATTTAGGCTTTAGAGTTTTCAGTCACTTTTGTGTGTTACAAAAAATCTGTATGTATGATTTTCAAATAATGCCTAGCACAATTAAAATGGCAATCACTTTTGGTTAAAGATTAGGGTTGCTTTTTTCTTTTAGCCACATAAATTTGAGTGTTTCAAAGACATAAAAATTCTAAAAAAAAAAAGGGGGGGCAAATGATAACCCAAAACCCAGCCTACCCCAACCTTAACTATAGATATGCTGCCACTGATCATATGGATGTTAAGAGGTTAAAGCTCATTTACCTCTCTATTTTGACGTAGTTGAAGACTGCCGGCCATTGGCTGACAGGCTTTGAACTCAATGGGATCTCAATGTCTTCACCTCCAAGTTTATAGACAAACACCAGGATGTCATTCTTGGTGGCCAAGCCCATGTAGTCTTTTACACCCTGAAAGCAGGAGCAGCAGAAAACAGAGTGTTCATTTTACTACCAAGGCTTTCACTGTGTCATTTTAAAACACTTCAGCATGTTATAATGGTGGTACGAGTTTCCAACTGTGTGGTGTTACTTTATTTCAGTGTAGAGTGGTTTCAAAAGCTTAACTATGCATCATTTGTGACCAACTACTGCTGGGCCTATTATTCCACAGTGAAAAACATCACTGCATAGATTACAGTGATGGTAAAATCACCAAGGTGAAGCGCTGTTAAAGAGAACAAAGAGGCCCCACATTGGGTATGCTGTACTGTTTCTATACCCTGGCAGGCAGGGGAAAACAGTATTTATGTAAATGAACTTTGAAGGCACACAGATGCACCATTGTCTCAGGCGTCTCTTGGACATCTTTTGAAGGGGGCAAATGGGTGCTTTCAAAGCCATTCAAAGTCATTTCTGTTCTCATGATCACAACATGCTATTCATGCACACAAGCTCCTTTTCATCTTTGAAAGTTGGCATTTATTTTATCACAACTGATGACCCAGAAAGAGAAAGGAACAAAATTTATTCTGCCTGGATTCCTCACATTTCTGTCTCCCAAGTATAGGATGATTCGGTCCTCTATGGGATCCTTGTCAGGGTCCACCCTCATGAATAAACTGATGGATGTCATTGTCTTCAGTTCTTCCAAATTGCTGTGAGGATGAACCTCCACTGAGGACTGTCCGTTAAATTTCATGGAGACCTGGACCTGGGGCAGAAAATAAAGGAAACTGAGTTTTCTTTGTTTAGCAATTATCATCTTGATATCTGATAGCAGAACGTGAATTTAAAAAGGTTTACAGCTTCATAATGACTGGTGTGAAAATTTTAACTGGAGTAGTGGAATGGAGTAGAAGGGTTTTATTAAGTAGAAAAATTATAGGGAAGAATTTTGATAGTCAAGAGGGGATGCTGAAATACTACTTCAGAATTTAAAATGAGAACAAAGCTAACACGTCGGGTGTGTGGACAGTTTTTACTTTTCTTTTCTTTTTGTAGGGGTCACCTGTGTAGACATGGTAAGAAGAAATTTCATTTCTAAAATTTTAAAGAAAAACAAAAAAATAAGCAGAAATACAGAAACCATGGGTGGCTGTAGCTCAGGTGGCAGAGCAGGTCAGCCACTAATCAGAAGGTCGGTGGTTCGATCCCAGGCTGCCTCCGGGCTGCATGTCAAATATCCTTGGGCAAGATACTAACCCCATGTTTGCCTACTGGTGGTGGTCAGAGGGCCCGGTGGCGCCTGTGTCCGGCAGCCTCGCCTCTGTCAGTGCGCCCCAGGGCAGCTGTGGCTACAATGTAGCTTGCCATCGCCAGTGTGTGAATGTGTGTGTGAATTGGTGAATGACTGAATGTAGTGTAAAGCGCTTTGGGGTCCTATGGACTAGAAAAGCGCTATACAAATGCAGGCAGGCCATGTGTGAAAACTATGTATACCTAATGATTCAATAGATTATTATCGTATAGAATTTAAGCCCACTCTTTTTTTTCTTTTTACAATGTTCCCTCAGTTGACCGACGTTTGCATCTATACACAGTTCACTTAAGGTCTGACCACAGCATTTCAATTGGGTTGAGGTCTGGACTTTGAGTCATTGCAACACTGATTCTTTTCTTTTTTAGCTGTTGTAGATTTGTTGTGTGATGCAATCATTGTCCTGTTTCATGACCGAGTCTCTGCCAAGTTTTAGCTATTGGACAGGCAGCCTCACATCTGACTCCAGAATACAGTGGCATACAGAAAAGTTCATGGTCAACTGGATGTCAACTCGTGGTCAACTCATGGTCAGCTCGATGACTAAGGTACCTTGCTCCTCTGGCTGTACAACAAGCCCAAATAATTTCTCATGGGAAGTCTACAGAGTCAAATATTTGCCAGTTTTGTCAATGTTTTAATTTATGCACACACAAATGTTTAAGGTGCAAGGAACTTGGGTTGTTCTTATTAACTAATATCAATTCCTCTAAATATTGTGGTATAACAACATTTTGTTTGATTGGGCCTTAGTTACAGGCTAGCTAAAGCTAACCTCAATGCTCTTTAATTATCATGATCATATATCATCATCTTTTATATTCTCTTATTAATATTTTGTTAGCTTTATTTAGTCCGTAGGTACAGTTTGTGGTTCTGCTTTCTGCTTTTGTGTTGTATTGCTATATTTACTATTTTACCATTTTTATTTAATAACTTCACTCCCCCCCTTCTTTTAGTCCAGCAAAACAATTTTTTTAATTGAAAGTGTTTAAAATTTTGTCAGATAGCTTTTTACAATTGACTGCACCATATGGCATGATTTTAAGCAACTTTATACTAGCCACAGCTGCTGCAAGCCACTTTGAAATCCACTTCCAGTCCAGCTGATCCTTATATAATTTACCTAACTGAATCAGTGTGATGTTGCTGTTCTCCCTCTTTTGTCTTTTCTTCTATGGCTCAAAATGAAAGGGTAGGAGGGGTGCAACAACAGAGCCATGTCATCAAATATAAAATGATTGCACATGGAAGTCAGTCATCCTTTGCTCTAGTGGTAATGACTAAATTGGGATATCATTACTAAGTGTGTCAAAAGGACTGAACGAACTTTCTTGGCCACACTCCGGGCCTGGGCTATGAGCTCTCTGATCCTCATGATGTTGGTGGTCACGTTGTTGACAGGCTTCTTATCCTCAACAACCTTCAGCTTGTCCAGCAGGGTAGGAACAAGCAAATTCAGGTTCTCCACTGCCAAAAAAATAATGAAGAAAAATCAACTTTAAATGTGGTTGCGAAGGAACTGTAAGTCAAAAAAGCCGATAGGAATAACAATAGCTAACATGAAAACCAGTATAGTGTGTTCTACTCATTAAATACAAATCTCATAAAATGTAGTAATTTTGATATATACCTGCTGCCCCTGCAGAGGCAACAGCCTGTTCATAGGCAGCTGTGGAGTATTCGTTATTTTTCATGTTGTTGTTCCACTCCTCTACTTTGCTGCTAATGGGGGTGATAGATTGAAAAACTTCCACTGAGCGATTCAGAGTCTCTGAAGCCACTTCTGAGGTAAACTCCAGACGTTGTGGTGTTCTGTCTGAAAATTAGTGCACATTTATAACAAACTGCAAATTCGCATGTTTAGCAACTAAAGCATTCAGTTGATGGAGATTTCTGCCAATGTCCTCCTTAGTCCTGATAATGCAGAAACTTTAAGGTAAAGAACTAATTTGGGTCCGTATTGCCAAACTATGGGAAAAAAATTGCTATGGCCAAAACAGAGAAGACATATCTGTGAAGTGAGGCTGTCCGTACGTATTTTTAAAATAGGGGAACAGAAATTGTTGAGTAAATGAGTTACTAAACCATGCACACAGACTAGGAAACTGCACAAACCTAAATGCAGAATTTTTGGATGGAAGAAGAGAAGATTATCCTTTGGACAAAGTGGGCCATATGCTAGGTTTTTATGCTAGCGGACAACAGATCACGATGTTGTCATAGTTTATTTGAGAAGGCTGTAGTTAAAGTAGTTTAATATCAAAATCTGCACATATTGTTCCTAGTATGCATTCCTGAAAGTGGTATAGTGCTATTTGTTTAAGTAGCAGAGTGTATCGGTCAAGCCCGCACCCGTGTGTATATGCAAGCTTGAGTTTCACCATTTCACAGTTTCATCAAAGTGGCAACTTTATTCAAGTCAGACTGGATTTTAGAATAAAAGGTCTGACCATTTTAGCTGAATTTCAGCAGATCAAGCTAACTGTGAATATCCTCTATTGCTCCTGTAGTTCTGTAAGGCCTACATCTCTGATTTTCAAAGAAAGCTACTTTTTAAATTTTAACTATATAAAACCCCTGGGGGATTTATTCATCGGCTGACTTTATACATCGGCTGACTTTATACATTGGCTGACTTTAGGACCAAACCACTCAAGTAAAAGAACAAAAAAAATTTTTTTGTGTGTGTGTTATTTCTTTCTTTCTTTCTTTCTTTCTTTCTTTTTTTAATCACACATTCAATTGGAAAACCTAGCAAGGTCTGCCCTGTTAGCTATTCCAACTGTTCCAGTCTGTGCGATAAACTATAGTTTAAACACGCCACGGGCCTCCTTCTGAAACGTATAAGAAAAGTATATTCTTACCTGTTTGGAGTTCACTGATGTCCTGCACAATTTCTGAGAGTTTTTTCACGTTGTTTTCCATGGTCTCTTTGGTCTCCTCAATGTATTTTAGCTTGTCAGTCACCTCATGTTTTAGCTCTGTTACAGAAAAATGTATTAGACAACAAAAATACTATGAACAGTATACAGCTGAAATATGACTAATATGTCCGCAATATATAATTCTGTTGAGCTCCATACCAATTTGCTCTGAATGCAGTGTGACAGATTCCTTGAAAACATTGTCACTCTGTGTTATGAGGTATTCAAGCTGTGCATTGATCCCACTGGTGGCCTAAAAGACAGATGTATGAAGAAAAATAACAAGGACTGATAGAAAGTTGAATGCAGTAAACGAATGCCTTAAAACTGCATGATCTGACATACATCTTCAGCTCTTTCGGATAAGTTGAAGGTGGTGAGTGAGGTGATGTTGGCATCGTCAACGTATTTCACTATGTTGTTGTAGACGTTGGCAGCAGTTATAGCCCTCTGTACAAAGCCATTGGCGTCACTCTTTCTCAGGTCCCTGGGGGAGACAGTGTGATTCAACTCAAGTGTTCATAATCTGCGACCTCAAGCTCAGTGAAACTGCAGAGCAGAACACGGACTGCTGTCACTAGTTGCACTGCAAGACAGCAGCATCAGAATCTGTCCACTCTCTGGAGAGCCAGCTGATTCCTCCTCCACAATGCATATATGACATCACTTAACAACTAAGTGTGTATTCCATATGTTTATCATTGTTACCAAAAACATGCAAAGAAACTGTATTATTCTAACATTTTATATATGATAGAAATTAGGAAAAACTTCATAGGTCACAAATAAATACTATATGAAGCATGAAATGTTTAATAAGTTTAATAAATGGTTCCTATCCGGGCAAAAGTCTACTAAAAGCTACTATGTGCAACTGTGTGCTACACAGGTTTATTTCAGATGGATGTCTCACTCTTCCAGCTCATTGGCTTGTCTCTCCAGCCCCTCAGCATGTCTGTCAGCCTTCTGAACCAGATCTCTGTCAACCAGTGAGAGGCGCTCCGTCTTCTCTGTCAGCTTTTGGCTGGCACCATCGATTGCTGCATGGTACTCAGTCACGTTCTGCACACAGATGCGCGCACACACACACACACACACACACACACACACACACACCTCAATTACCTCGAGACGTGCTTTCATGTTCCAGCCTGTAACATTCAGTAATCTCTGTTTAGCTTGTAACTACTGTAGGTAACAATATCAGAAAAGATTTTTTAGCTTGAGATTATTTATTTCAAGTCCAAAAAGCTACAATATGCGCACACACACACACACACACACACGCACACACACACACACACACTTGCTAACATTGTTACTTTCAGATTATTGTAATTCCCTCCAGAGTAACTTAATACAGAGCTACTTGACTAAAACAGGAAAGCACTTTGAGAATGCTGCTTATTCAATTTTCTTTCCAGCAATCCATAAATTGCTTCCAAATCAAATTGCCCAGCAGTGCAATGTAACACAGACCAGGTCAAGTCTTAGCAATCATTTCTGGAATGAATTCAATTTAATCCTTGGGATATTGGGATATTACAACCCCATAATTAGATTATGCTACCTTGGTATGATACATAGCCTTTGTTCAGTAGGCCATGAAGAAACCTGACCATCATTATAAAAGTAGGGCCTGAGATATTTTTAGTCTCATCAGACCGTAATTTGCCTCACCTTTCCCAAAGTGTCCACCTCAGCCACAGTTCTCTCTGATTGGGCGATAAAGTCTCTGGCTGCTTCCAAAGTGTCGTTGACAGTGTCATGGTTCTCCATTAGCCTCTGCAACTTCACCTAGGATGCAGGGAAAGAAAGAGAGCACCATTTTTTTTATTTTTATTTTTTTTTTACCAGAGTCCAGTACTTCTTGGGGGGTTTGTTTGTTAGATATTCTTAACATGTCAAAATTCTAGGCCAGGGGTCGGCAACCTGCGGCTCCGGAGCCGCATGCGGCTCTTTAGTCCTTATAGTGCGGCTCCGTGCGGTTTGGGAAAATAAATTAGAAGCATTTAGCTGAAGTGTATTTTATTTATGTTAGTTATTTTTTTTAACTTGTAGTTCTAAATTGGAAGATTATTGTGACATTGAAATATAAAAATAAAATTATATTTTATTATTTTTTCATTGATCAAAATAAGCGTCACACTCGCAGAAGTCGGTGTACCCACTGAAACGACATGCATTTATAGAGACTTTCAACCCCAGGTAGGCCAGTTATGGATCTTCGGATCCACATTATGTCAGCAGCTATTCTCCACCGTGAACTATGTTAAAAACAAACACCGCTCGCGCCTCACAGATGACAGCTTACAGTCCTGCGTAAAGATGAAAGTGACTTCGTACAGCCCCGAGTTGCAGACGCTGTGCGCAGAGGCTTAGGAGCAGAAGTCCCATTGTAAACATATCACGGCAGACCCGACGATGTTTCCATGAACATGCTTTTCACACACGATTGCTGTACGTATACAGCCGGCTGTAGCTTTTCAGCTCACAGCCCGACACATACCAACAACAGCATAGATAGCACAGACGTTAATGTGGCGAGGCGTGATTACGGGTGCCGCTCAGGTGCGTCTGCCTCCCCTGCAGCAGTGCTGCAGACCACGCCCCGCCACACACATTAACCTGGTAAAATACATATTTAGGCAGAATTTTGCAAAGATCTATTTTTCATTTTTTAGCAGCATAGTGCATTTTTTTCCAATTATTTCTTTAAAAGACAGATCAAGGCTTCAAAAGCCCAAAGGCGATATAAGGGTGGCGGCTCACAACAGTTTCTGTTTGCTACATGGATCATTTTAGTTCAGGTTGGTGTCTGTCCTTTTGTTATGTTTCTTTAAGAGTTCAAAATGTGTTAATTACATAAATAAAATGTAATTTTCTCTGTAGCACTTCATGGATTTCATAAGCAACACACCTTAGTTGTTCACACAAAGCATCAAGGTAAAAAACAATATATACAGTGTTATCTTCATTTTAGATGTCAAAAAGGATTTGCGGCTCCCAGTGTTTTCTTTTGCGTGGAAACCGGGTCCAAATGGCTCTTTGTGTCTTAAAGGTTGCTGACCCGTGTTCTAGGCTTTCCTGCAGATTCTGAAGAAAACACTGCTAATAAGTGCCAATATGTGATTATCATTGAATAGGATTCTAAAGATTTTCCTGTTTAGTCCTGTTTAAAGACTAAACAAATGTTAAAGTGGTTATAGAGGTCAAAAATCAATGATATTCCCAAAGACTTTACGTCAAGTTTTGAGTCTGATGCATTTTTGAAATAACTGCTTTAAAAAGACTAAAGGGCTAAAACACTTCATCACTGGCTTTACTTTGGAAGCAATGTTAATCTTTCATATGCAGCGTAGAAGTATTTGTGTTTGCGTATATTTTTGTTGCAAGTAATTTTAAATGTCACATAGTTAATAGCTATACTATTTAATAAATAGTCTTATTTAGTGGAATCATAATATTTATGCTGTTCCATTCAAGCAGTATGTTAGGCATGTATGTTACAGATAATAGATTCAGCATCCACACCCCACTTTTAATTTGACTGCATGACTGAGTATTGTACAGGGATGAGATCATCTGATTGGCTGTGGTCAGCCAGCAGCATACAGCCACATACTGGTGTCGACCAGTCTGCTGAGGCTAGGTAGAGCCCTGGATTAGGAGAGGCTCTGTGTTTGGCTAGGAAGCTATTCATGGCAGACACCCTGATCATGGAGATCCCCACTCCTGATAACACGCATGCTCACAAGTAACCAAATGCAGAGTCCAACAGGAGCTGCTCTGCTGCATCCCTGGATTTCGATTATGACCAGATGTTTTTATGTCGACTAATTAAAATTTTGACTCTATTATAAAAACAAAAACTGTGCTATAGCTAGATAAAAAAATGTTTAAAGGTTATGTCCTTTGTTCTGACCAATTAAGCTTTAAAATTAATTTTAGGACTCATAGAAATCCCTCAGTATCTGGTCTGAAGAGGAGAGATATTGGGCCATTCCATCTCAAGTCAGCAAATCTTTACATTTTCTGCTCAACCGTCTCTAAATTGCCTAGAAGTTTTATGGAGTATTCACTAGTTAAAAAAAAAATTTGAGCATACACTTGCTAACTAACTTCACATTGCAAAAGGCAACTAGTGACAATGTCTGAATACATATGGTTATATTTCATAAAAATGCAAAAGAAAACTTTTAATATTTTTTTAACATGAAATTCTTAGTCACAAAAAGGAAGGAAATTATATTTTAAATCAACTTTCATGCTGGATTGAACAAACACAACAAGTTGTATTGTGGAAATATCTCTAGATAGTGTAATCCGAATGGAACAAAATTCTGGAATTTCCAAATGGTATTTTAACTATAACTATAACATAGTTTTGTTAATTATGTACATATTTTTTATTTTTATGACCTTTTCCTCTCCTACTATCCAACCTCTCAGGGCAGATGGCTGGCCTTCCCTGAGCCTGCTGGAGGTTTCTTCCTGTTAAAAGGGAGTTAAAAGGAACTTCCCAGATGTTTAAAAAAAACACCCCTGCTCTCGGTCTATTCAACATGTACATTATGTGCATCTTAGTGTTTTTGCAGAGAAGTGTTTTGTTTTTTCCCCCTCTTGGGATAAGACTTGGCTGGGTGCATCATGAGAAAGTCAGTCATGTTTGTGTGGGTAGGCTGTGAATATTATCGTGGGAAAAACACTTGCATTGCAATGTTGCTTTTTCCCCTGTGCAGGCCCCCTTCTAATGTAACTCCCACAGATGGTTTTAAGTTTCTGTTCTCATCACCTAAATACCACAGTAATAGAGTTCTCTGACATGACCGGCAAAGTACAACCAGATCTCCTTCTCTCTCTGCTCTTTTGCAACTGTGCATTTCGGACTAAGAACACGCTGTACTTCTGTCTTTAAATGCCAGGTACTAGTGTGAAAAATCACAACTCAACACTGTTTGAAGTATTCTGAGTTGAAAAAAGGAAGAAATAAGCCATTCTATAGAAGTAAAAACTAACAGAGAATCAAACATAGTGTAGATGGGAGAGGGAAGTAGGGCGCTGTAAGAGCTGAGGGGGGTCACGGGAAATTACCTCATGCCTCTGGAATTTGAGGACACTAGCTCGGTTCTTATTCTCCGCCTCGTGCACATTGCTGTCTGCTTTTGCAAGAAAGCCTTGAGCTTCTGACAGTCTGCCGGAAAAGCGGGACAAGACCTCTCGGACAGACGGGAGGCGGCTGTTTGTGATCATCAGCTTCTTTTCCAACTGCCGAATGCGGCCCAGCACTGCAAACATGACCAGAAACATTAGCTGAAATTTTATCACCACTGCTAACACATTGGAGTGACTCAGGGTGCTGTTTTTGTAGAACTTGTGAGTCTTTTCATCCACAGCAGTTATATTATAAATGGTAAATGGACTGATTCTTATCTAGCTCATTTTTACTCTGAGCACTCAAAGCGACCTGCTACATACATTTGTATGCATTATCTGATGCAGAAAATGTATTCTTTTAACCTTTTAACATCTACCAGGTCATGACTGAACCACTGAACCAGTCTTTTACATGCATGTTTGGCCTTACAGTTCTGCTGTGGTATGATTCCATTGGGCTATAGGGGGTAGGTATGAACCCAACCCGATACCTTAAAAGGTTGCCACCATTCAACTTGATGCTACCAGCCTGTTTTGCACATGTGCATGTTTACAAAAAATGTGCAGGCTTTGAATATCAAAATAATGTTCATATAATGTTGCATCTCCAACCCTTGCTCACTACAGTGTAATAGGGATATAGTGATGTAATCATGCGCAGGTGTTTGCTGTGTAACTGTTGTGTGTCTTACAGTCATGGGCCTCTGTGGACTCGCCAGTGGCGATTGGTTCTCCTGGAGAAAGGTCTATTTTCCTCATCAAAGCCACTATTTCCTCAGCGTCCGCTGAGCTCTTTCTCACCACCTCAGGATCCACTTCCTGCTGGATACTGTACACCTCCCAATCGTGGATCATCTCTGTATGAACGTGTAACATCAAAACCCAGTTAAGCTAGGTAAAATACATTTAGACATAGCACACAGTTTCACTATTTAATTCACCGGACACAGCAACAAAACAGGCTTTTGCGTTTGAGAGTTGTTTGATACCTTCAATGCGTATGTTTAGATCAGTCAGATTTATGCTGAGCTGTTCAGCGAGTGTGAAGGTCTCCAGTGTGTCATTATCCAACATGTTCCACAGAATGTTCACCACACTTTCCTGAAAAGCCACAAATAAAGAGATAAGTCAAAGCCTAAAATCAAACATTTTAATAAATGTAAATAAATGTAGCATCTTAAATGCTGTGACAGGTTATTATTTATAAAAGCATAAAAATATGCGTCGGGAAAGTATGACCTGCAAGTTGATATTGAGTAATATAATTTCTACATTATTGTAAGTGAAAAAATAGCTAGACTGCAGACACACAAACACTAGCTTTAAACATCTAAAGGTTTGATGGTGCTCACCGATTTCCCTAGCTCTCTGATGTCCAGTACCACAACATCTGTGGCCTCTTTCAGCTCCTCAGTCTGGGCCTGCATTACAGACGACTTGTTTCTCCAAACTCGATACCCACTCTGAAAGGAAGACAGGAGTGAAGTAGAAATAATGAAAACTCACTGCAGGAATTCATGCATCAGAATTTAAATAGCAGCATTTCTGTCTGTCTCTGTAGAAATGTCTTACATTCCACACATTTAAAGCTAAAAATGTAAAGGAAGCTACAACTATCATAGAGCTAACATTGTAATATGTTTGTGCAAAAATAAAGCCGAACTATAAGAATTAATTGGAAGGTAAACTATGAACAGAAACTGAATGTTGTGGGTGTAGTTGCTAATTCTTGCTAATTTGGTGCTATGCAAATTGTATTATTGTAGGGTCTTTACCTTACAATATTGTTGTGATGTGGCGATATATAAATGAAATTGATATTGAAAAGTCAAATCAAAGTTGTGAGGTCAAAAACCAAAACAATGAGCTTAAACAGTGATGCTACTGAAGCTAAAATGCTTCATACATTTGTGCGGCAACTGTCAAGCTACATGACAATTCTTAGATTCATCAGTATGAGCAATGTACCTCCCAGCACACATAAACTTTTGAACATTATATGTATAAAAAGGTTTTACTAGTGCAGTTTCATTTTACCTTTATAGCAGTAATACATATAAATGTGCATGTACCTGCAGTTGATGAGCAGTATAGTTGTAGTATTTCACTCTATCGTTAGCAGCAGCACCTGTGGTAATGTTCAACACTCCAACTTTTAGCTGGTCCAGTGTCTTATTGGAGTGCTCCATGTCTTTAATCAGATGCCAGATACACTGATCACAAGCTAAAGTCAGGAAAAAGAACGAAAAACCCAACTTGGATCAGAGCTGTTCACATAATTTTCCTTTAGTTAGTGAATTTCTGCCGCTGTTGTTTGTTGCACTTACTGATGTTGCACAGGTTGACCGTTGAAGACTCTGCCAGGCATCCTCCTGTATGCATATCACAGAAGCCACTCTCACAGTCACACTCTATTAAACCCCAACAAAAACAGACACTTCATTCAGTTTAAAATTTTCACCAGCTGGAAACAAGACATTAAAATCTGCAGATGTTCACTTGGCTTGAGGCCTGCACATCTGTCTTGCGGTTTCTTTAGTGTGTGACTCCTTATTTAAGCAGCTGTGTATGTATATAGATTTGGAATTGGGCGTTGATGTCATCCAACTCTCACAGTGATAGTCACTGGCCACAGAGACTATCAAAGCTTCCAGCAGATGTTCCTCTGACATCATTAACACCCGAGGTCAAAAGTAAGAAAGTAAAACACTTACTGTTACTGTCTCTGCATTGAATCTCGGACGTCTGTGCTTTACTTTACTTTGGATTCCTTACTTTTTCCGAAAAGCCTAATTACTATTAGGTTTAAGACATTTGAGGGGAATACATAAAAGACATTTCTATTATTATGTCCAGCACCTACACAACAGATTAAAAAGGCAGAAAAAACACATCTAATTAATGATGTCAGTCCCCTCTCACATGGGATCAGGTCCCAGTGTAGACTTTTAATTAGCCTTTTAAAATTGAAACCGGCCACAGCAGTTGGGTCTGGTTCTACCGAAGGTTTTTTGTTAAAAGGGAGTTTTTCCTTGAGCGTCGAGGTGGCTGTTGAAAAGTAAAACTGAAAAACGCAACACTCTTAACAGCTCAGCAATATCAAAAAATGTGAAAAGTTTATATTCAGTTAAATTGGTATTTTTTAAAAATATTATTATATTTCAAATTTTTACCAGAGTGTTTTTAAAAACAATTTTTATTTCTACTTAAGCGAAGAATTTGTACTTTTACCACATCCAATGAACATTAAAACAACAGTGGGTGTGGGAACATGAGCGTTCAGTGCAGTCTTTTCCTCTGGGAATCTACACTGAATGTTTTTAACAAATGCTGATTATGTCAAGTTATCTGCCCTACTGTGTACAGGCAGATAACTTACTCTGGCAGCCAGAGGGGCTATAATTCCAGTATCCTGGGAGACAGCGCTCGCAGTAACGTCCTCCAGCCCCCGGGCGACATGGACAGCTGTGGGTGAGAGGATGGCAGGTGGACCGGAGGGAAGCTGGCCCACAGTCGCACCTCCGGCAGCCCTGACAGCTGGAGAAACCCGAGTAGCCTTCCTAGATTACAAGAGTGAAAAACAGTGTTGGACTCCAGTTATTGGGCTCTTCCAGTTCATTTTGAAGCAGGCTCTGTGCATAATATAAGAGATAAATGCTGTGCTCTGATGTCATTGTAAGGGTCAAAATACAGTTCGCAGTAACTACTGTAGATCTTAGAAAAAAAATGTAGGCAAATCATTCAGCTGTAACTGCTTCCATCTTTTTTATGTTCTCACTTGAGAGTTCAGCTGCTTTCATCTGCAGCTTTCATGCTTCATGTAACAGTTGCCCTGTTTTCAGTACTTTTCCCTTAACCTCACAATGACCCTTGCAGACATTTCGTAACTGCAGCTTTTTGTGTTTTTGCTTGAACTCATGCATCGACTTCATCTTTTCATCGACACACGCATACATAAATTCACAAAAAATAAACTAGACCTATTTTGGCTTTTATATTGCCTTTTTCTTCTAAAGAATCTTAGCTTATTTATTATATGTTTGAACTGCCTTCTTGAGTCTGCTCCTCGTATGTTCTATGAAGTTTTATCCTGGGCAGTGGCTGAGTGATGTAAGGCTGGTCCTGCCCTGTAGCCACTCCATCCCAGTCTCATAACAGAATATGGAATAGTCGGAAAAAGGCTTTCTGTTTGTCTGGGAGGATCAATTTATAACTTGTCTATTTTGACAGAAAGTTTGTTTGATGTCAGAGAAAGTTGGAAGGTGTTACAATGGTAGCCAAGCCAAACCACGATCTTTTATTATTATTCTTACCTAACCGAGGAACTTGCCTAAGCCTAGTTGTCAGTGCCTAATTGTACACAAAGGGACATATTTTTTATTAATAAAGAAGAAATAAGAGTTGCAATAAAGAAGCTCACGTGCTGTGTCTCACCTCACACTGGTCGCACAGCCGTCCAGTGACTCCCGGCTTGCAGTGACACACTCCTGTCCTGTCATCGCATGAAGAGGTGCCACATTTGTCACACTCGCACTCTAGAAAAGACATGGGATGTATGGAGTGATGAGAACACCAGAGGTCAAATTATGTCACGAGTATGGTGGAAAGGGTTATTTTTGGACTTGCAGGGCCTCTAAAGGCATACGATAATCCTTGATATGGAATTGAGACCATGTGTCTTTGCAACAGAGCAACTTCAAGGTTGTGTGGGGCTAAAAACTGCACTTTTGTCACCTTTTGTCATCTCTTTTAAGCAGCTAAGGTTAAACTGAGTAAATAAGTTGTAAAAAATAGTCCTCCTGTGAAGTACTCTATGGCGACTTCAGGACAGTGTGACACAATAGTGCAGGTCAGTGTGTGCAGTCTGCAATGAGCTGCTGGAATGCCTGACTACTGTCACTGAGTGTGAGAACTGCCATAAAACATTGAGGAACAATGCTTTCATGCATCAAACATTAGCTATCCCATAGGAAATACCCCCCAAAGTATGGGTATTCACCCATTATCCCCACCTCTGCAGTCCTTGGCACTGATGGCATCGCCATAGAACCCTGGGGTGCACCTCTCACAGTTGGCACCGGCAGTGTTTCCCCAGCAGTGCTGGCAGTGGCCCGTCACATTGTGACACTCGTTGAAAATCAGGTTGGGGTCAGTGTTACCATTGCAGTCGCACCTCTTACAGGAACTACCAGTCGTCATTGGGCTGCCATAGTAACCGGGAGCACACCTGGATGGAAGAAACTGCAGATGACTGAGAGCCTCACTGTCTAACACAGTAAAGTAAAATCTACTTTTGGAAAATCTTTTTGACCTTTGTTACAAGACAAGCAAAGCTAATGATTGTTGTAGCTTTATGCCTAAATTGGGCATTATTCAGTTTTAAATGTTAACACATAACTAAAAGCTCAGCACGATCTGATATCCTCGTGTTGGTGTTGTTCCCAGATCATCATACTAAATGTTGTTCCAGGATCAACATTGCAAGTGACCAATCAGAATGTTGTGACGTCATACTTTTGCAACTTCGGGAAAAACCGGCGTAAAACAAAAAACTGTACTTAAGCTGCGAGAAACCGCCTCTGTCCGCCGATCAACGGATCCTGACCCTAACCCTAACACTAACAGTAACCCTTTAATAAACAGTAAGCAGAATTGATATTGTCCTTGCAACATTGGAATTTCATAAATGCACGAATGGCTTGGTGCGCAAAGGAATAACGTCACAACAATGTGATTGGTCACTTGCAATGTTGAACCTGGAACAACATTTTCATGATGGTCTGGGAACAACACCAACACGAGGATATCAGATCATCCAAAAGCTCATGACTTTCTTCCTCGTTGTTTAAAAAAAACAAAACAAACAAAGCTAAGGCTGCTCTCATGAACCAGTTAGAAGTGATCCGTAAGCTTTAGCAAATTACTAGCAAAATCTATTCATCTTGGGTGTGAGCATAAGTCCTATGCATATAAATGACAGTGTATGTGATGTTGCACTTTACAGAGATCTCATGTTTTCATAAATGTTGTGGTGTTTAAAAGTTTTGTACTATATATGGCAGTTGGAGTTAGATGCTGTATAGATATTGTGGCCATTCCAATATTAAGTAAGTAAGATAAAATAAGTGTGAATGTTGTGAACCTAAATATATTTTATGTGTTTCATTGACATGAAACTCTGCTCAGTCTGTAACGTGTACCTTTTTATTGAATGTGCAGGTAATGCAGTTATGTTATAATTGATTTACATAATTTACTGATTGCTTGTTCAAGGCCTTCTCAGCACAGACCTCTCACAGTAATTTCCAGAGTAGCCCTCTTGGCACTTGCACCGTGGAGTGGCACCTCCTTTGTCACAGTGCACTGCAAAGCTGGGCGGACACACAGAAGAAAATATTTTTGAGATGTCTGTCAGTCTTGTGGCAACACAAGCAACAGCAGAGCAGCTTACTTATTGGATGGGATGGGGAGGGGGCAGGCACATGGTTGGCAGGTGTGGCGTCCACCCAGGCCAGGAGTCAAAATGTATCCATCTTCACACATTTCACAGAAATCACCCATGCTGTGGTATTTGCAGTTCTGCGAGAGGAAATATTATGTTTACGACAACATTTGTGTACCCGGGCACCTTACTGAGTGAAAGGCAGTCAACTTACTATACAGATGCCAGTGATGTCTTCACAGTAGTCAGCATGCCCCTTGCAGTTACATGGCAGGCATTCGCTTTGCTCACTGAGGAAAAATCCCCTGCCACACACCTGCAGTGGGAACAGAAATGTCAGTTTTCTGTAAAGTAAAAATTTGTAGAAAACTCTAGTTGGGTTAAGTAGACACACTAACTGCAGGTAAGAGCTGAGGAACTCTCAAAGTTAAGTTGATTGGTTGTTTAAACTTGTGTTTAAACAACATCCTCAGGCCATGAAAAGTGGAATAACAATGCTAAAACTGTGGTTCCTTTACTGGAAGTTTAAGACTTTGACTGGTGGATCTTGGCAAAGGCAAATGTGGCTGGGAGCTGCCCTTTAGGCTTCTCCTTGAGTCACTGTACTTGGAGCATTTATAATGGAATTATCTGACAAACAGTTTGTGGTACAGCAGCTACAGGAAGTTTGTGCTTCAGTTTTGATGAATAAAATTTGAATATATATATATAGTCGCCTCCAGCTCCAAAAAAACAAACGAAAATATAACATGACAGAAAATAAAATACTAACATTGAAGCCAAGTGTAAAAACAGTGTGTGAAACATCAGCGGTTAAGTCCATCTGTTAGTCTATTGTCAGGGTAAAGCAAAACTTAATACAAGTGAATCTGCCACATAACTAAGTTTTATACCGGGACTCAGTTATATGGTAAACTGATGTATATGTCATGTGCCACGTGCAATATTCATTCATTAAATGCAAAATGTTGACTGATAGTAGTGATAGAGGGAGAATGTTCGGGTGCATTTTCTTCAGGGACTGAGCTCTGACCTTAGCATTTAGCGTTGGGGCTAGGACTGATGTCATCGCTAATGATGACTGCACAAAGCTGATTAGGGTTAGAGTTAAGTTTACAAATAGACCACAATAAGAGACTTGATTTGAAATGTAACATCTCTCAGTTTCTTAAACTATGCTGCTTTAGCATGTGGCTAAAATGCAGCTTAACTTTAATCACCAAGAAGCTGCTTGATGTTCAGTTCCATTAAAATATTATAGAACCAAATACAGATAAATATCGCTAACATATCCTGTGCTATCTATCAACATATAAGAATGCTATTGACCCAGGGTTCTCAGTCATGGCTCTCACTTTCTGGGCATTTGAATCGATGGTTGATAATTTAGCAGTTTCAACACACAACACGATAAAAGTACAGCATCCTGACATTTTACAGAACATCAGTCCAAACACTACATCCTGTCTGATGTTTGTTCACCAGACTTTCTGACGACAATGTGATGCAAGAGTTCAGAGGCGTCACGCACACGCTCGGCCCTCTGACTATCTTTGATTTTCTGAAGCAGCACCATTCAGTGAGGTGTACAGTAGCACTTTGTTTGCAGTAGTCTGCAAGACCACCATAGTTTGATCTCCTTGTTCCACTCACTCTGCTGGACATTGATGCTTTGCATTCAGAATAACCAGGCGATGGAACATTCCAAAGACATACAGTAGTGTATACCCACATGTGATTCATACTCTCCTTTGATTTATTCACAGATGGGCTGCGACACAAAGACGTTATTATGTTGCAAGCTGATGTGAAACATCCTGCAAACAGGAGCTCTTATTATTCTTGCTGATCCATTTCCTGTAGGCTTCCCTGAGTCTACAGGAAAAGCATCCACAGAGACATCTATTATTATCACGTAAACACTTATGTGTAAACCTTCCATGTATACACATACTCCTATTAAATGTGGCAATGGGATCAGTGCTCAAAGGAAAAAAAAAAATAGCCCCAAATGTTAGTTTAAGCTATTAGAACTAATGAGCCTAAAGTTTATGGGAAAACCACAAAGATCCCAATTATCTATCATTTGTAAAAGCACATTAAAGTCTTCTGAAATAGTTCAGACCTATTAACTGTGTGACAGTCTGTGATGGGTCAAACAGCTGCAGTTCATATACACAGGGGAATAGAGGAAGGGGGCTGAGGGCCGAAGAGCAGATGGTATACTGCTAGGACTTGGACATCTTTAGACTTGAATGTTAGGGACTATGTCTTTTTAAACAGAAGAACAAACAGTTACATTATACATTATGTTTATCTGGCCATAAACAGAAAGACAGAAGAGAAATGCAAATCACATTCATACTTAAAACAGATTTCTTACAGTTGATATGAATACAAATCATCAATATCAAGTGATTTTTGTCAGTTCAATTTCTTCGCCATGATAATCTGACATTTCCCCAAGAAGTACAAAACAGTGGTAACCAGATAGCTTAGGTCAGCATAAAGACTGAAGTAGATTAAACTGATAACCAAACTTCCCTCTCCGCACAACCTCATGCAGCTTGTCTGGGGAAATGCTGAAGCACACCCAGGGTAGCTGATAGACGTGATCTCTCCAGCATGCCATGGGTCTGCTCTTCCTTTTGGTAGGACATGCCTGGAATACCTCACTCAGGAGGCATCCTAATCTGATGCCTGAACCACCTCATCTGACTCTTGTCAGTCTATCTTGAGAATCACCAAACTCAGCCAATTTCTAAGGCAGAGACCAGCCAAGCTTCAGAGAAAGCTAATTTCTATTGTGTCTGCAACCTTATTCTTCCAGTCACTACCCAAAGCTTGTGACCATAGGTTATGGTGGGGAAGTAAATCAACCGGTAAATCGACAGCTTTGCTTTTACAGCTCAGCTCTCTTTTCACTATTACTGACTTGTGCAGCATCTGCATCACTGCTGACATGGCCAAATCTCCCCTTGTTCCTGAATAAGACTGCAAGGCACTCTTTGAATAGCCACTTCTCCCTGACCAGGGTGGGCCCTCCACCGTTTTCCGTCCTGCTGCTTCACACTCAGCACCACCTGATGAAGCTAATAGAAGAACATCATCTGCATAAAGCCAAGATGAAGCCACTGAGGGATGAAACGTTTCTCCCTTTAAAAAACGCTACGTCCAGATGAACAGAATAAACTTTTTGGGATTTCTGCCACTTGGTTAAGTGCAGAAATTCGGACCATAACAATTACGAACAGAATTGGTGACAAACAGTTTAGATCAATCTTACAACTTTACTCTCAGCAAAATATTTGGGTGTATTTTAGGTGAATATTGCTTTTGACTACAGTTTCAACATACTTTGATTTGTAAGAAAGCTTATGTTGCTCAAACAAACTTAAAAAGAAATCTATAGCCTCTCAGCCACTTCTTTAAAAAAAAAAAAAAAAATGAAAGAGGGTAAATGAGCCACATTTAAAACAAGCATAATTTCAGAAACTACATCTTTCAAATAAAGTCTGCGGCCTCACAGTGTTTGTGTTATTAGATTTCCCTTTGATTATGCCAAATAGAAATAGATTTGATAGCCTTGATAGAAACTTAAACCTGAAAAAAAACACCCCTTAAACCTGAAAGCATTAATAACATTCACAAACATCTGAAGCTCTCTGCCAGCTGTGAGCACGCTTAGTAATGTGAACAATCTCTGTGGCCCTCCTACACTGGGAGGGCAGGACAAAGCTTACATTCAGCATATTATATAACCTCGATTTGTTTTTTAACTGAAGATAACTTTTCCAATGATTCACTCTCTCTGACATTTAGGTATTTATCAGTATCTGTGTGTTGACCTAGGCTCTGAGGATGGACCATAAGGCAGGTATCACACGCAAAAAACAATTTATGGCTCCACAGATTAGCTCACCTAAAATCAACACCCTGTCCCATAATATAGGTTGAAATTTGTACAGCCATGTGTGTACACGGAGCTCTTATTGTGGATGTGTTGCTTATAATATATGTACTTCTGCCTGCTTTTTGAGATTTTCCTAGCACAAGGGCACTATAAGTGGATTAAATGTTAATGCTTGAGGGTTGAATGTCATTTCCGCTTTGCCTCCCAAATGGAGTTATCTGCTGTACTTAGACTGACCTTGAAGGGATGGTCAGACGGTGGATTTAGTCATTGTAACTCTTCTGAACATCCGGATATACCCTGGGTCATGAGAATCTCATCCCGACTATAAGTGACTTTGCTCATACAGATCTCATATTTATTATCACAATGTTAAGTTATAGTTAATAAATATCCCTATTTGCTTAAAGTGCTAGATTTATCTCTAACTATAAATTTATATTATGTTAAGAATGTGTTGCAAGCACTACCAAGGCACCACAAAAACTTAATTTTTGCAGTGATTTGCAGTATTATACAATAGTCTTGAACCACCCACCGATCACTTTTTTATACTTGTGATGTTTTAAAACATGCATATATTTTTTGGAATTACAGTACAGAATGTAAAAACAGTGTTTGTCCAATTCCAACGAGCTTGAAAATCAGTATTTGGTATAATCAGCTTTTTTCTTAAATAAAGTCTGAACCCTCTTTGACAGGTTTCCTTGTAATTTCTTTTACCAGTCTTTTCTGATTTCATAATTCCATCAATTTTGACAAGTCTTCCAACACCACTGGCTGAAATACAGCCCCAAACTATGATAGGGCCTTGAACGTGTTTTAAAGATGGCTGAAGACACACATCTTTTGTACATACTGATGATGATATGAGCATAAAATTTTACATTTGGATTCACCACTAGATAAAACCTGTCACTGCCTTTTCTCACTGGCATATTTAAGCCTTTTTCTCCCTGTTTCTATTCCTGAAGAATGACTTCACGACAAGTACTCTTTCACTGAGACCATCTCTGATGAGACTCCAGCAAAGTCCAGTTTCCTCTCTACTGTCCTGTGTCAGACCTTTGCTATATTTTTTTCTGTTGTTTAGACAAGAAAAGCAAAGCTCAGCAAGGTCCGTAAACACTGCCCTTAACCATAACCACTTTCGAGGTCTAGTAGCTGCACAAGACAATGCAGTCATTGTACTTACATCAGGCACTGGGTCATCATAAACAGACCAGCCTATAATGAAGATACATAAATGGACTTTTAGAAGTCCGTCAAAGATTTGAGTACTTGTGGGTTCGGAGCAAACTTTGATTTCGGGATCTAATAGCAAGTTATTCTTTGAACACTGAAGGAAAGAAACACATCTTTGACTGCTTTGCTAGAAGACCAGCTGTTGTCTGCACTCACAAACAAACACCGGCCTGAGTCGTATTATAACATAAAGAAGAAGAAAGAAGACCAGTGTTGTGCCGTATGATCATGCCAGGGTTTTTATATTATGTGAAAATGCACATGCAACAACCTCAGACTTTCACATTATCACATTATTTATCTCCATGCATCTTTCCCCACGGTCTAAGTTTATTATGATCGTAAATTCAATACTTTTAGGTTAAGCGTGTGAGCTTACAAGTATTAAAGCTATTGCCAATGGAACTGTAGAGTGTGTGCCAGTAGTCATTAATGGCTTCCATGCCCTTACTGCATATTGTGCCCCCTCCCCGTGCTGTTGCTCAACATTTTGTAGCTGCTTTCCATTAGAGAACTGTCAGGGAGGGGCAGGAGGAGCAGGCTGTGCCTGAATCACATAC
Organism: Rhamphochromis longiceps; assembly: GCF_057381845.1. Taxonomy (NCBI): domain Eukaryota; kingdom Metazoa; phylum Chordata; class Actinopteri; order Cichliformes; family Cichlidae; genus Rhamphochromis; species Rhamphochromis longiceps. The sequence continues at coordinate 33,067,472 of NC_140571.1, forward strand.
AGTAACTCAAAGCCTATCAGAGTTGTTGTCTTGGGGTACCTCTGATGGTATAAACACACATGCGAACCCACTGCAAGACCACTGTGAAGTTTCTGTATCCTCAGAGAGCTTTGCAAAGAACCCAAACTCCCAAGACATCATTTCCAGCTTCCCAAAAGCCTGTGTACTCAATCATAACTCATAGAAAGTCAGAAACTGATAACACTCACAGTATACAAGCCAAAAAGAAGGAAAACCAAATGTGTCTTACTTTGAGAACTGACTGCTGTTGTTCCCCAGAAGTTATTCTTGCAATCGATAAGAAGATGCAGAGAAAGCAGAAGGGCAGAGATTTTGCTGCCATATTTGTATTTGCCCACTGATCCTCCGTTTAAGTCTCAATCAGTGTCCACTGGCTGTAGGGAAGTCCATGGGCAGCTCCTTATGATCGGCTGCACCCTCTGGCTTCGCTTTTCCACAGCTTGCGATGTCCAGATCCACCACTGCCCCTTATCCCGGCCCTAGCTGAGTCCTGTAAAACAAACTTGTGTTGACTGCTTCCCTTCCTCTCTCTCTCTCTCTCTCTCTCTCTCTCTCTCTCTCTCTCTCTCTCTCTCTCTCTCTCTCTCCCTCCCTGCCCCGATTCCTCTCCCCTAGTGGACCTGCCTCTCCCCTGAGCCTGTGCCTAAATCACATACAGATGGGAAGACTGGAAACCGAGACAAACAGTGAGAGAGACAGAACAGCAGAGGGAGCGGGAAATGAGCCACAGAGGGTTTGTGTCTGCTGAGCACGCTAGGCCATCCAAACTGTTCAACCCCCAACTCAACTGTCAGAGTCAGACTGAGTGTTAAACCCTTGTCTCCATTTGCAGGACTTTGGCACCCTTTTCACCTTCAACACGGGATCCCTCCTTCTGTTGTTTCCCCCTCCCCTTCCCCTTCCCCTCTGGTCAGCCAGGGTGGGCAGAGGGTCTAAAGCTTCAACACTCACTCTGCGCTCAGCAGGCCGAAAAGAAAAAGCTGCTCTGATTTTCTGGCCCATCTTCTCTTCACAGTCCCAGACATGAGCCTTCTCTATGTTTTGCAAGGTTCGATCATCAAAAGCTGCAAAGTTTGCAGACACAGTGTGAGTCTGTTAACAGGAAGAGACTTAGCATGACACTTCCAGCACAAAGAAGGCATTGTCAGAGTCTGAGGAAGGTATTTTTAGATTCAGATTCAAACCGATGGGTAGGTATAACTCATGACTCTGCGAGTCACACTGGTCCCAAGACAGACTTTTTTTTTTAACACCACAAAGATCGTGTTGTAGGCAGTTCCAAATATGTCCCATTATGCACCATGTCTCAAGTAACCAATAAACACTAGTTATGTTTGGCAGTGATGCATTAAAACAACAGCATTAAGAGGCTTGTTAGGCCAGGCTAGGTTTACCCCTTTGAACAGAAAATTGACATAAAATCTGAATTCTTTTCACTCCTACAGTATTTTAAGTATTACAGTTATTTCACATGATCCATATCCAGTCTGTCTTTGTCTTGTCTCTGTGTTCTGTCTTCAGCGTCTCTCCTTAGTGTCTGTGTGCTTTCCCTGTCTTGTCTAGATGATACATTTGTAGTCCTGGTCCATGTGTTGTTTCCTTCCTGTTCCCACATTCATCCCTCTGTGTGTTTTCCCTTTATTTTGACATTCCCTTGTCTCCCATGCGTCATGTTCCATCAGTTAGATTATCCATATTCCCTGGATGTGTCATCTGCTCTGATTACCTCTTGTGTATATGTTGACTGAGTCTTTTGCTATTCTTTGTCATGTTGTCATGTCTTCCCTCTCGCTGTGTGGTCTAGTTCTTAGTTCTAGTCATGCCTTGGTTTTGTGTTGCATTGTTGAATCTTGTTCTAGGGTTGTGTAGTTCAGCAATAAAGCTGAAGTTCTGAATCACTTTTTTTTGCCTAGCATTGTGTTACCTGCCTGAAAAAGCAGTGATGCCATATCAGAGTTAATTGCTGCCTTAAGAATAAATGTGTACTTAAGTGAGGACTTTCTGAATGCAATTTCAGCCTTCATAAAACTTCTATGAAAAGTAAATAGCCTTGAACTGCACTAACAACCAGGAGGCTGAAGTTAATGTTACTTCATCCACATTCTGTTTATTTCACCAGCTCACTAAGAGGGTGGAGGCTCTCTCTCCATGTTTGGTCGGCTTCACATTGGTATTCTCAGCACAGCCACAGTATAAACACCAACGATCACTCATGGGCCAGGGTCATAGGCAGTGATAGGGGAGGTTTTCACAGCAGCAGCACTGCATTCTTAACTTCTCCACAAAGCAACGAGGTTGTCCCTTTGGGTGGTCTTCTCTGCCAACCTATTCAGCTAAGGCTATTCATGTAATCAAAGGCCACTGCTGGGTCTGGCAGCCAAGGGATACAGTGTGCGTGGAACAGTGTATAACACAGAGTAACACCGCTCTCTGAGCCAAAACCAACAGGGAGAAATCCATCTGCACTGCTTTGACTTAATATAATCGGTAAAGCTTTGCCACAACCACAGGGAGTTACTGACAGCAAACACATGTATTTCTGATGTCTGTCCTGCAGTACAGCAATTCTAATAATTACAAATGAGATCTTGTGAACTATTTTGGCTGTACATAAAACCATTGCAAATGGTTTACAAACAAACCCTTATGTTTGAGCAGTTTGAGCATTCATCACAATTTCTCTAACTGACTTCCTGCAAAGTTACATTTGAGTAACTTCTTTCCCCTCCCAAAAAAGAAAGACAAAGAATGAATTATTAATTCGCAGTGACTCTGAAAGCAGCCTGCTACATGCTTCTCCACACTGCTTTTAGTTTCAGACACCTAAGAGGCCAAAAAGTCCAAGGGGTCAGACCTGCGCCTCCTGCCTGTGGTGTTTCCTTACTCTCTGAACACAGAGAAAACTGTAACCTCTATCAGAGCAAAGACCTCCGATCTCAGTTGTAATACAAAAACACACCATGCTTAACAGAGTGTTGAAGACTCAGTATGATCCTGTGAATAAGATGGTGGGAGCGCTGCAGTTACACTGGAGTGAAAAACCTGTTACTGATTTTCACTGGGTAAGTACTTTGACTTCTACCCACTGATTAGGTTTAGGTACTAAAACTAATTGACTACAGGGAGTGCAGAATTATTAGGCAAATGAGTATTTTGTCCACATCATCCTCTTTATGCATGTTGTCTTACTCCAAGCTGTATAGGCTCGAAAGCCTACTACCAATTAAGCATATTAGGTGATGTGCATCTCTGTAATGAGAAGGGGTGTGGTCTAATGACATCAACACCCTATATCAGGTGTGCATAATTATTAGGCAACGTTCTTTCCTTTGGCAAAATGGGTCAAAAGAAGGACTTGACAGGCTCAGAAAAGTCAAAAATAGTGAGATATCTTGCAGAGGGATGCAGCAGTCTCAAAATTGCAAAGCTTCTGAAGCGTGATCATCGACCAATCAAGCGTTTCATTCAAAATAGTCAACAGGGTTGCAAAATAACTGCCCATGAACTGAGAAAAGTCAAGCGTGCAGCTGCCAAGATGCCACTTGCCACCAGTTTGGCCATATTTCAGAGCTGCAACATCACTGGAGTGCCCAAAAGCACAAGGTGTGCAATACTCAGAGACTATGGCCAAGGTAAGAAAGGCTGAAAGACGACCACCACTGAACAAGACACACAAGCTGAAACGTCAAGACTGGGCCAAGAAATATCTCAAGACTGATTTTTCTAAGGTTTTATGGACTGATGAAATGAGAGTGAGTCTTGATGGGCCAGATGGATGGGCCCGTGGCTGGATTGGTAAAGGGCTTAGAGCTCCAGTCCGACTCAGACGCCAGCAAGGTGGAGGTGGAGTACTGGTTTGGGCTGGTATCATCAAAGATGAGCTTGTGGGGCCTTTTCGGGTTGAGGATGGAGTCAAGCTCAACTCCCAGTCCTACTGCCAGTTTCTGGAAGACACCTTCTTCAAGCAGTGGTACAGGAAGAAGTCTGCATCCTTCAAGAAAAACATGATTTTCATGCAGGACAATGCTCCATCACACGCGTCCAAGTACTCCACAGCGTGGCTGGCAAGAAAGGGTATAAAAGAAGAAAAACTAATGACATGGCCACCTTGTTCACCTGATCTGAACCCCATTGAGAACCTGTGGTCCATCATCAAATGTGAGATTTACAAGGAGGGAAAACAGTACACCTCTCTGAACAGTGTCTGGGAGGCTGTGGTTGCTGCTGCACGCAATGTTGATGGTGAACAGATCAAAACACTGACAGAATCCATGGATGGCAGGCTGTTGAGTGTCCTTGCAAAGAAAGGTGGCTATATTGGTCCCTGATTTGTTTTTGTTTTGTTTTTGAATGTCAGAAATGTATATTTGTGAATGTGGAGATGTTATATTGGTTTCACTGGTAAAAATAAATAATTGAAATGGGTATATATTTGTTTTTTGTTAAGTTGTCTAATAATTATGCACAGTAATAGTCACCTGCACACACAGATATCCCCCTAAAATAGCTAAAACTAAAAACAAACTAAAAACTACTTCCAAAAACATTCAGCTTTGATATTAATGAGTTTTTTGGGTTCATTGAGAACATGGTTGTTGTTCAATAATAAAATTATTCCTCAAAAATACAACTTGCCTAATAATTCTGCACTCCCTTTATGTTTAGGCAAGACTGTGTAACAGCAACTCTAGACATTCAAAAATCATGTGCTGGGAGGGACAGCTCCATTTTACTAAGGTCATGACCAGGCATGTCGCACACCTCTGCCAGCTGACCCCTCGAGTGTAACTGAGAAGCACTGGTGGCTTTGACAAAAGTACATTATTTTACACACCAGGAATTCAAACGGTGTGAGAAAGACTCAGTGTTGTGAGCATTTTGCTGAATTGATTCAACTAAACTGGAATTATGCTTGAATGATGTAACTGCTGATAGCAGAAAAAGGATGAAGTCTGAAGTGCACATGGCTAACTCTGCACAGATTCAAAACTGACTGGATTGATCATCACAGTGCAAACGACCCAAAAATACTCCAGAAGCAAATCAAGAGTTTCTCAAAGAAGATGTTCTTTAATGGCCAAGTTGGTCACCTGCGTTCACCCCAATCTTGTCTTTATTAAATACAAAATACATGCAAACAGACCAACCAGCTAGGACTAACTGCATTTGGCTGCAGTAAAGGCCTGGCAGTGCATCTCAAGAGTTCAAGACTTCAGGCAGTCATTGGGGTTTTCATCCAAGTATTAAAAACAATCCTTGTATTTAAAATTATGTTATGTTATGTTTTTCCCAGGTAATTTTGAGTATCTGAAAATGGGCTTCTATGCATGTGTGAAATCTGAATCAAAGCTGCAAGTTTGTACAAAAAGCAACATGGCGGTATACAGAGGAAAACCTATAGGTTACGTTCACACTGCAGGCGAAAGCGCATCAAATCCGATTTTTTTGACCCTGCGACCCATATCCGATCATGGTATGACAGTGTGAACGGCACAAATCCGATATTTTCAAATCCGATCTGGGTCACTTTCGTATGTGGTACTGAATCCGATACATTTTAGAAAGCGACTGCTGTTTGAACGGTCATGTCGCATTAAATCCGTCTTTTATGTCACTGACACAAGACAGACGCCAATTATCAGCGCCGGAGAAGCGCCGGAGAAGACATTGGGACGCTTCCTGGCCATCCCGTGTAGATGTTAGTGAAACTGTTGGGAAGAAACGTTGGAGAAGCGTGAACATTTTATTTGTACTGTATAATCTGCCAATCTGAAAGAAATCTGCAAATCCTTTAAAGCACCGCTCCTCTAAAACAGCAATAAGGATAATTATTAGGTTATTTACATTATTATGTAAATAACAAAATAACTTAAAGCAAAAATTGGGAAACGTAAAGTCCGAAGTCTTTACATTAAGGGCCATCAGTCAAACAATATTGTTTGCTCTGAGTCTAAACAGAGCGCGTTATGTGTGACATCTTCTTTTGCGCATGCGGGCCGCTTTGAGCGTTCACTAGAGCGCGTTTGCTGTCACATTTTATTTGTAGTGTGAACAAGCAGACAAAAAAATCGGATTTGATCAAAAAAATCGGAATTGAGCATTAAGACCTGCAGTGTGAACGTAGCCATAGATGTGTCTCCGCCCAACGAATTTTCTACCTAATTGTACTTAATATTACTGTCCTTGATCAAACTGGACACATTTCAATGGAAGCACAACTACACTCAACAAAAATATAAACGCAACACTTTTGTTACTGCTCCCATTCCCCATGGGATGGACGTAGAGACCTAAAATTCATTCCAGATACACAATATAACCATCCCTCCCAAACAGTGGTCACAAATCAGTCCAAATGTGTGGTAGTGGGCACATCTGCTATATTGAGATAATCCATCCCACCTCACAGGTGTGCCACATCAGGATGCTGATCTGACATCATGAGTAGTGCACAGGTGTACCTCAGACTGCCCACAACAAAAGGCCACCCTGGAATGTGCATTTTTTTGCGCTATTGGGGGTCTGGGGACCCAGAACCGGTCAGTATCTGGTGTGACCACCATTTGCCTCATGCAGTGCAACACATCGTCGCATGGAGTCTATCAGATTGTCAATTGTGGCCTGTGGAATGTTGGTCCACTCCACTTCAATGGCTGTGCGAGGTTGTTGGATATTTGTGGGAACTGGTACACGCTGTCGTATACGCCGGTCAAGCACATCCCGAACATGCTCAATGGGTGACATGTCCGGTGAGTATGCTGGCCATGCAAGAACTGGGACATTCCCAGCTGCCATCTGCCCTGAACAATGTGAACCATGATTCATCTGTGAAGCGCACACCTCTCCAACATGCCAGACGCCATCGAATGTGAGCATTTTCCCACACAAGTCTGTTACGGCGACGAGCTGGAGTCAGGTCAAGATCCCGATGAGGACGACGGGCATGCAGTTGAGCGTCCCTGAGACGGTTTCTGACAGTTTGTGCAGAAATTGTTTGGTTGTGCAAACCAATTGTTCCAGCAGCTGTCTGGGTGGCTGGTCTCAGACGATCTTGGAGGTGAACCTGCTGGATGTGAAGGTCCTGGGCTGGTGTGGTTACACGAGGTCTGCGGTTGTGAGGCCGGTTGGATGTGCTGCCATATTCTCTGAAACGCCTGTGGAGACGGCTTATGGTTGAGAAATGAACATTCAATGCACGGGCGACAGATCTGGTTGACATTCCTGCTGTCAGCATGCCAATGCACGCTCCCTCATTGCTGTGAGACAAAACTGCACATTCCAGGGTGGCCTTTTGTTGTGGGCAGTCTGAGGTACACCTGTGCACTACTCATGATGTCAGATCAGCATCCTGATGTGGCACACCTGTGAGGTGGGATGGATTATCTCAATATAGCAGATGTGCCCACTACTACACATTTGGACTGATTTGTGACCACTGTTTGGGAGGGATGGTTATATTGTGTATCTGGAATGAATTTTAGGTCTCTACGTCCATCCCATGGGGAATGGGAGCAGTAACAAAGGTGGTGCGTTTATATTTTTGTTGAGTGTACAACCAATGACTGAAATCTTTAGTTACGTATTTGTCAGTGCCAAACAGCCTGACATGATTCCCTTGAACACTCAGTTGGAACACAACCACAGATGTTAATTTCTCTGAAATTCTGGACCTAGGTGTTGATATACTATGATAAAGAATACTCCTGTGGGATCCTGCAGTCAAGGTCTAGCTTGCAGACTGCTTTCATGACTTTCCTGTGTGTGAGTTGCCTCTTCAGGGAAGTGTATCTTAGTTTTGGCAGAGAGCGTTGATTAGAAACAGATGGAAGGAGGAGGGGGTGTGAGAGAGTGATTTCCAAAATGTAGAGCAGAGGTCTGACTTAATGGGAAAACTGAATGATTTAATCTTCACTCATGTAAAACTGAAACTACCCGACAGATAAGATTGCTGCAAACCACATGTGAAAATACTGGCAGTGCCATAGTGATTTGCTGAGTGAAGCTCAGGCCAGTATAATATATTATCTTAACTCTTAGTTAAATCTTAACTCTTAGCATGTAAAATGCCACTGCAAGTTAAAAGATACCTAAACCAGAACCACAGGTGCCTCCACTATCCCGAAGACGCTTTTGTGAAGTGGAAAACTGTGGACTCACCAATCCAAATTAGAAATTCTTTTTGGAAATCATGAATGTAATATTAGTGCTTGTTATCCTTTAAAATCTTTTATCCATGACTGAACAAAAGTCTTTATTTTATACAAATACACTTGGGCAACTAATTAAGTACATAATTTGACATAATTTTGAACACAATTATTTTGTATTTATGTGGAAATGGTACATGTGAAGCATTCATTTTACTGTTTAGTAAATTTATTTAAATGTTAGTTTTATGATCAGAAGGGTTTTTCTTTTGTTTACAAAAAAATCAGAAAAATTGTACATCTATTAAAATAGTTATATATTTAAACAATTATAATCTGTTGCTCTAATGTACATAACAGTCATAAAGTTACAATATCTATATATATATTTAGAATCCCTATTTACCACTTCCTATATGCTTATATGTTGTCAGTACTAACAATGGCAGTAGGAAACATAGTATCAAAAAGCTCTACATGAAATTAGGATATATGTTAAAAATAAAATGTGTCATATTTTGAATATTTATACAGTAGAGTCTTTACCTTATAATATAAAGTGCCTTGAGGCAACTGTTATTGTGATTCGGTGCTATATAAAAATACAATTGAACTGAATTTAACTGAATATAGCTTTCTGTCAATTTTCAACTGATAAATCATTAAGTTAACCTTGGAGACCTTAGTGGATGTAAGTAAATTTCTAACATGTCCGCACTCTCCACCCCTATGAAGTTTTATGAGAATTCATTCAAAACTTTTCAAGTCTTTAAGCAACTGGCCAAACTCCGCCTTTGGTCCCAAAAGTCAAAGTCAAACGAATACTGCGGCATCACCGAGAGTTACAAACTGTCTAAATTCTTTCATCTTTAATAAAATGATCAGTGTGGCTGCTCTACACGTGTAACAATAAAGTTTAACATGCAGGCATCCATGAAAACAGAATTTATGAAGTTTAACAGAGTTACACAGCTATGGTTAGCATAATATAAAAACAGTGAAGCTAGAGGATGAACGCTAACTTTTTTCCACTCAATAAAAGTTAATGTGAGGGTTCCCAAAAGTTAGGGACAAATGCAATCGCATGGCACAATGCTGTAAATGGACCAAACTTCAGTCAAGAGAACAACTAAGATCATCCATCCACAATTTGAGGTTAGTCATCAATATACTGCTACACGTGGTGGGCTGTAGTTACATCTTAAGGTTTTAAAAACCGAGCTTTAAAATGAATAGTGATAATAAAAACCGAGACAGGGGCTTGTTCAGATTAAATAGAACAAGATACAAAACATGTTAAAAACACAACAGCCTTAATAAACTCAGAGTAGTTTAGACCCAGAAGCAGGAATCATACATCCTCACTTAACAATGCACACATCCAAACACCACCAAACACACAACCTGATGAGATGGCAAAGGACATTATCATCAGACTACCAGAAGTACTGTTTCTTTGAGCCATTACATTTTAATCATTTTAACTGACAAATTAATTATTAAAGCTATGAAAACTATAGTTGTTTGTTTTAACCACAAATCTGATCTTTTTTTAAACACAGGACTTTTAAAGAAGAGTTTTAAGCCCCTTAGTTTCAAGCCCAAAGATGCTCAGGTCTACTTATTCTAAAAACAGCCACCTGGTCAAATAAACTCAGATAAATAAAACGTGTAAAACACAGCAGGGAAATAAAAGTTTGAATTGCACAGGGCCACATTTCCTGCCCCAAGTGGAGGAGTTCAAGTATCTCGGGGTCTTGCTCGCGAAGTGATGGGAGAAGGGAGCCGGAGATCGACAGACGGATTGGGGCTGCAGCTGCAGTAATGCGGACGCTGCACCGGTCCGTCGTGGTGAAGAGGGAGCTGAGTGTAAAAGCGAAGCTCTCAATTTACCGGTCGATCTACGTCCCTACCCTCACCTATGGCCACGAGCTGTGGGTAGTGACCGAAAGAATGAGATCGCGGATACAAGCGGCAGAAATGAGCTTCCTCCGAAGGGTGGCTGGCCTCTCCCTTAGAGATAGGGTGAGAAGTTCGGCCATCAGCTGCTGCTCCACATCGAAAGCCAGCTGAGGTGGTTCGGGCATCTGACAAGGATGCCCCCTGGGCGCCTCCTGGGTGAGGTGTTCCAGGCATGTCCCACTGGGAGGAGGCCCCGGGCTGGAGAGATTATATCTCTCGGCTGGCCTGGGAACGCCTTGGTATTCCCCCGGATAAGCTGGAGGAGGTGGCTGGGGAGAGGGAGGTCTGGGCCTCTTTGCTTAGGCTGCTGCCCCGCGACCCGGCCTCGGATAAAGCGGATGAAGATGGATGGATGGATGGAAGGGCCACATTTCATTATTTTCTTTAAAAACTGTGCGTCCAGCTAACAATCAGGTGACTTTGAAATTTGTACTGAAATTTTTTTTACTGCTCAACAAATTGACAATTGATTTGCTCTTTAATATTTTTCTAATGACCTGTGCATACTGATTTTTCCATCACATAGTAGAATGTGTTTGGCTTACTCTATATGCATTCAGACAAGACTGGCCAAAAAACCCATTCACAGCTGGTTCCACTAACCTCTTTATCTTAACCTCTCTGACCCCACACATCAAAGAGCTGCAGACTCCACTTCAGTCTATCTACGTACTGTCCACTGCTCTACTGCTGTGAACACAACACAGTCTCTGAGTGGGTCCAGCATCACACATTGCCCTAAAAGACAAACCAATCTCCACCTAAGACAGACCGAGCTCTCCATCAACCTGTCTGCCACTGCACAAACTCAAATTGACTTCATTTTATTTCCACCTTCCTGCTCCGTATCTGCACCACAAACTTAATCCATCTCTCCCGTCATGGAAAACCAGGCCTGCAGAAATTCTGGGTCACCAAATTCATTTTTATCTAAATGGTTTCACACACTGACCAGATGCTGTCAGTGTCTAGTCTGGCAGGAGTAACAAATTGCTTTTCATTTATCTTTAGAAGGGAGCCTCACAGTGAGTCCAGCCGGCCGCTCGATCTGCCAAGTGAAAACACCTGCAGTCTGAGCTGAGTCTCTCTGACATCTTCATTACTGTTTGACACAGTCAGACTTCACTTAAGCTGATTTTAGTTGTCTGAAATGCGTGTAAGAGTTATAACCAAGAATACAGTAAGCCCAATAACAATACTAAATAATACACTATATGTTTTAACATTCATAAATAACAGACCCAAGGCTTGTTGGTTGTTCTCTTTGTACCTCTGCTCTGGATATGGTCAAGTAAAAAAGAAAGTGGCCGATGTTGTAAAGAAGACTTATTCGATCAGTCAAGCATTCAAGTGTTATGCATGTTTGCACAGCCTGCTTTGAGGTGCCTTAGACTTTCCTTAACATAGCACAGAGATGTTGACTCTCAGCTGATTCTCACCTGACTAACATCTCTCACCTTCAGTCAAATCACATGAGCATCACCAAATCAATACATTAATTACAATAACTAAACCTTTAGTGCCGGGGTCACCAACATTTTACAAACTGAGAGCAACTTTAAGGGTACTGAGTAATAAGGTGGGCTCCTATTTTGATACAAACTTCCTGAATTAAATCCTTCCTGAATTTATGTCTTACCTTTACCTTGGAACTTATGTTTTCCGTTGCTTTCCATAATACAGTGGGGCAAAAAAGTATTTAGTCAGCCACCGATTGTGCAAGTTCCCCCACTTAAAATGATGACAGAGGTCAGTAATTTGCACCAGAGGTACACTTCAACTGTGAGAGACAGAATGTGAAAAAAAAATCCATGAATTCACATGGTAGGATTTGTAAAGAATTTATACGTAAATTAGGGTGGAAAATAAGTATTTGGTCACCTCAAACAAGGAAAATCTCTGGCTCTCACAGACCTGTAACGTCTTCTGTAAGAAGCTTTTCTGTCCCCCACTTGTTACCTGTATGAATGGCACCTGTTTGAACTCATCATCTGTATAAAAGACACCTGTCCACAGCCTCAAACAGTCAGACTCCAAACTCCGCCATGGCCAAGACCAAAGAGCTTTCGAAGGACACCAGGAAAAGTATTGTAGACCTGCACCAGACTGGGAAGAGTGAATCTACAATAGGCAAGCAGCTTGGTGTGAAAAAATCAACTGTGGGAGCAATCATCAGAAAATGGAAGACATACAAGACCACTGATAATCTCCCTCGATCTGGGGCTCCACGCAAGATCTCATCCCGTGGGGTCACAATGATCATGAGAACGGTGAGCAAAGATCCCAGAACCACACGGGGGGGACCTGGTGAATGACCTGCAGAGAGCTGGGACCAAAGTAACAAAGGTCACCATCAGTAACACACTACAACGGCAGGGAATCAAATCCCGCAGTGCCAGACGTGTTCCGCTGCTGAAGCCAGTGCATGTCCAGGCCCGTCTGAAGTTTGCCAGAGAGCACATGGATGATACAGCAGAGGATTGGGAGAATGTCATGTGGTCAGATGAAACCAAAGTAGAACTTTTTGGTATAAACTCAACTCGTCGTGTTTGGAGGAAGAAGAATACTGAGTTGCATCCCAAGAACACCATACCTACTGTGAAGCATGGGGGTGGAAACATCATGCTATGGGGCTGTTTTTCTGCCAAGGGGACAGGACGACTGATCCGTGTTAAGGACAGAATGAATGGGGCCATGTATCGTGAGATTTTGAGCCAAAACCTCCTTCCATCAGTGAGAACTTTGAAGATGAAACGAGGCTGGGTCTTCCAACATGACAATGATCCAAAACACACCGCCCGGGCAACAAAGGAGTGGCTCCGTAAGAAGCATTTGAAAGTCCTGGAGTGGCCTAGCCAGTCTCCAGACCTCAACCCCATAGAAAATCTGTGGCGGGAGTTGAAAGTCCGTGTTGCTCGGCGACAGCCCCAAAACATCACTGCTCTCGAGAAGATCTGCATGGAGGACTGGGCCAAAATACCAGCTACTGTGTGTGCAAACCTGGTAAAGACCTATAGTAAACGTTTGACCTCTGTTATTGCCAACAAAGGTTATGTTACAAAGTATTGAGTTGTATTTTTGTTATTGACCAAATACTTATTTTCCACCCTGATTTACGAATAAATTCTTTACAAATCCTACCATGTGGATTCATGGATTTTTTTTTCACATTCTGTCTCTCACAGTTGAAGTGTACCTCTGGTGCAAATTACTGACCTCTGTCATCATTTTAGGTGGGGGAACTTGCACAATCGGTGGCTGACTAAATACTTTTTTGCCCCACTGTATATACAGTATACTCATGAATTAATGTAAGAATTGTCAGGTGGGGAAGCCCTGCGATCAGATGTAGGAGTATAGCATGGGGAAAACACTTAGAAAAAAGGCACATAATTCCTGTATTCATTGGTGTTTGTGGATTTAATCAATCAATCAATCAATCAATCAATCAATCAATCAATCAATCAATCAATCAATCAAGGCTTTATTCGCCACGTGCAGGGTGCCCTGCAGTGAAATAATACCCCCCCGACCTTACACACACAACACAGACATCACATGGGGATACAGGTTGGAGATCGGTAGCGCTACAGAAAACTCCCCCCAAAAAAACTGAAATATACACTACAATGGGAAAGTATAAGAGGGAAAAAAAAGACCTCTACTCATGCTGGGCTCCTGGGAGGACAGCATGAGAACAGGAAACAAATAAACTCTGCACAAAAAAGCACATAAATGTCCACAGTACAACATTGTGGAACACGTGACAACCCACAGGGTCGGGTGGGGGGTGAGGAGTAATCCGAAGCAAACACAACAGCCATCCTGCCCAGCGCTACCATTCCAGCGCGGGCTCAGACCCGCTGTGTTCCCAGGAGGGAACAAGCATCGAAGGCGTTTGGAAAGGGAGGGGGGATGAGTGTGTGCATATCAGTGTATAAGTATGTGTGTGCGTGTCCAGCGTTCAGCTGAGACAGTGTCCTTCGCCCTGCTAGGCTAAGTAAACAGTCTTCCAGCCAACCCAGGTGGCCTTGCATGGAATGAGAAGGAACAGACTAAACACAGTCGTTATCAGGGTGTTTTTGTTCGGCTCCAGCCTTGCGACCGCAGCTGGCGCCGAAAGGGTATCCGCATGAAGTGATGGTGCTTTTTACTTTAGTGCGAACAGCTCATATGAATTTCAAAGCAGTTCTACAGTCCAACACTGGTCTCTCAATCTCCCGTTGGAGAGCCGCGAGCTTCGCCATACTTGCGTTCTGTGATGTTGTCATTCTTGTGCTCAAAGAGCCGATTCTGAGAACTCACGACAGTGTGCCTCCCCGAGATGCCATCCAATTTGCACCCAGAGATGTTATTCCGAGCGAGCCATTCCGAGATGTAATCAAGTCTGCACTCAGAGATCTTATTCGTATTCACGGCAGCCGTAAACCTTTCCAAGATCTTATCCGTGCTGACTCAATGAGCCCATTTTGAGAAACTCACGCCTCTTTCCATCGTTTCAATCCCAGCAGGCAGCCTTGTGGGCGTTTGAACAGCCAGTTCCGCTTTCTTAATTCTTCGATAAGTCAGGGCCAAGCCAGCTCCGATCAGCCAGAATTTAGCCAACGATTTAGCTGGATTTAACCATTAATGTAACCTAACACAAAAACCTACCTGTTCTGTAGCAGTCCAAAGAAGCGTATCAGTGTAATCTTTGTCATAATACTACAAACTACTGTAGTTATAGTAGGTGTGGAAGGTAAAATGGAGTGGTTTTTATATGCACTTTTCTTCTTGGGGATGGGTGTAGCTCAGCAGGTAGAGCAGGTCATCTACCAAGGTTGGTTGTTTGATCCCCAAGTCCAGTCCTCATGCCAAATATCCTTGTGCACACCCTGTTTCCTCATGTTTTTATCTACGTCATGTTTATTTTTCTTCATTTTTTCCCCGTAGGTTCTCAATCATCCAGGTAATTGTAGTCTAACAGCTTGGAAAGGAAGCACAGAAGCGATGTGTCACATAAACTCTATTCCATGGGAACAAATATAGACTCCATCGCATGAAACTTTTTAACCTTTCCCGTTTCATTCGCTCTCAGACTCTGTTCAGATTTCAGCTGCTTTGGTTTGTCGAGCCTGTTCCACGTTTGCAGAACACAGCAGAATCATCAAACACTTCACTTACACACTCATCTGTGACACTGAGACAGCTTCTGAATATTTGCTATATAGTTTTTCTCAAACTGCTGCACTTAACAAGTTTCCAAAGAACCTGGTGTATGAGACGATAAACATCCTTCATCCTGGAGCTTCTGAAAGAAACACAGGTGAGTCAGCTGCTTTTCATCAACTGCAAACACATTTGTACACTTTGTCTGTTTATTGTGCTTTTCTTAACACAACTTAAAAATCTGACAGTGCTTTAAATATTTCAAACTTTTTCAAATGAAAATGATAACTATACATTTTCAAGTGATTTTATATGTCTTGATGCATGCTCAATTATCCAGTTCAGCAAATCCCAAAAAGTTGATTCTGTTCATCTGGACTTAGTGTTTTCAGTGGGAGAAACGTTTCGTCACTCATCCAAGTGACTTCTTCAGTCTCAGCTGACTGCAGGTTTCTCCAACCTTAGAAACAGTACATTTGCACAATGACTGAAACTAGTCCAGTGAATGAACAATGGGTTGGTCGTCACTTTGTGAACAAGGATCGGGTCCCTGGCACAAACAGAGTAATATAGCGTACACCGTTATGTGCCGGGAGGATTGCCATGATTTATACATCGGGAAAACCAAAGAACCTCTAAGCAGATGGCACAACACTGAAGATCTACCTTGTCAGGCCAGGACTCTAGAGTCTATTTACACCTACAGGCCAGTGGACACTCTTTCAATGATGAGGATGTACACATCCTGAACAGGGAGGAACGCTGGTTTGAGTGGGGAGTCAAAGAGGCTTTTTATGTGAAAAGAGAAAGAACATCTCTGAATTGGGAAGGGAGCCTAAGGGTACATCTTTCGCCATCTTACAATCCTGTGATAGCAGCCATTCCCCAACTCTGTGAATGGTACTAATAGTACCAGCTAATAGTACTAATAGCTAGTTTTAGTCATTATGCAAATGTACTATTTCTAAGACTGGGGAAACCTGTAGTCAGCTGAGACTGAAGCAGTCACTTTTTTTTTGTTTTCCCATTGTCTAGTTCGTGTTTCCTCATCTTTTTACCCAGGTCATTATGGTTTGTCTCTGTATGTATCCTGCCTCTTTAGTTTTTGTTTGTTTTATGCTTTACTTTTTGTCTTTTGACCTCTATTCGTGGTGTCACGGAAGTTTTCTTCTTTTCTTCTTTTTTCATGTTGTTCTTGTTTTTTGTTTTCATGTCTAATTATTTCTCCCGTGTGTGCTGTTTCCTCTTTGTCTAATCCATAATTCCATAAGTTTCCCCGGTTTTTAAAAAAGGTTAGTCTCTGCTAGTTTTTACTTTTTGTAATTTGTTTGTTTATTGTTATTGTGATTTTATTGTTATTATTTTTATTTACACTTTTTTACCTTTTACTTTTTCTGTTGTTTTATTTCCACTTATATCCTGTTTCCTGAATCTTGCTTTGTCCTGTCTTCTGTCCTGTTTCCCTCTATTTGTTATCCATGTTATGTCATTGTTCATGTTACCAAGTTGTTTCTTCTCTCTGTTTAGTGTTGTTCTAAAAAAAGTACACCAATTGCTTTCAACCTTTGTAGTTTTATCTTTTTCAGTGTTTTTCTCTCTGTTATTGATTTGTAGCCTTGTGCTTGATATCACACCTATTATAATGTTGTAGAAATGACTGCTGTAACATTTCTTAGAACATTATTAAATCTTAAATTCATGTCACTTTTGTACTTTATTACATTTGTAGGACAAACAATTGAATGGCACGATAGGTTACATGTAGGGTTAAAGAAAGATGCTGGTTTCATTTTAACTCACAAGCATATCCTGTGTTTGCTCTTGATCAAATTTATGTCAGAAAAGGATGATACACAGAGGTAGGTTGAACCAAAACACGTAGACAACATTCATAGCCGCTGTGCATACACCTTTGTTCATTCTGTGTCCATAAGGCAACAAAAGTGTGGTACACCGTGATGGGCTTTGAGGTGGAGGTCATTTTGCAACATTAGGATTTTAATCTGTCCAGCATGCAAATTGAATGTTGCACTCTCACCAACGCTCTCATGTCCACTTGCATGAAGTGATTTGATTTCAGTATCCTCGAGCAGCCCCACCCACTTTTTCTCCACAAAGAACTTCTTTACCATGTGATAGATTTCAACTCCCTTCATTGTTGTATACATGGGCAGTAGTGTCAGGAGCTTTTATTTTGTGGACAAAATCATCAAAACGCTACCTGGATAAACAGTGTCAGCTGTGATGTATGGCTGTTGTACACAGTTACAATTTTTAGAGGGATCGCCATGGTGACTAGTGGTATTTTTAGAAGATATCTTGTTGGGCTACCACGTGCTCGCAGGCGCAATGTACCTGATACCAGTACCACTGATATAGTGTATAGAAAAGATGGACATTAAGCCAGTGTAGAAATGGCAGCAGAAGTCTGGATACATGACATCTATAGGAAAGTAACCCTTGGCTGTCTTGATCCATTCCCTCAGTAAACAGTGTCCTCATTAGTTTATGAGATCTATTAATGGTTTCAACTCTTATTGAATAGAATATGAAAGGTATTTAGTGGTCTCAATTAGAGTTGAAAAGAACAATAAAGCATGTATGGTGGGCCAGCTCTGTTTTTGAAAAAATGCTAACATGTGAGACTGAAGTGCGACTTTGTTTCATATTCATATTCACCAAGTAATCCTGGTCACACCAGACTTCAAAAAAGTAAAGCATTTGCAGTAAGTTAGAAATGCTGAAAAAGCTTTACTCATCAGGAGAGCTGAAGCTAAACTTCAACTGAACTCTGTACTAGCTTGTTGTGCAACCTGTCAACTATTTGCTAGCAGGTTCACCACAGTAACTTTTATAAAGTAATGTGTGTTCAAAATAAACATATACTCTGTTTCATAAACATCTGTTTAAACTCAAATTGTTAAGTCTGTTTTTCTAATGGAAGACAACTGATGCTCTGATCAAACATATGCCTGCACAAGTCAGAATGATTTCTGAGATGTTTTTTCCCCTTTGCATCATATACAGCTACTTCTGAGTTGAATCTACTGCTATCAGCATGGACACTAACTATAATAGGATTTAGTATATACATACTGGATATTGGTCTTTGTCCACATGAAAATGCAGCTTTTGGTCACTGAAAACAAAACCTGTGTCTTATTCAGAATGTTGGTTCTGACTGGTCAACATGGCTTTCTTATTTCTTTTTTCTTACATCTGTGGAAAAATACCTCGGTGCTCTAGGTCCATGTCAAAACCAGAAAACAAGAGTGCTCTGAGAGTCATCTTTCTGCTCTGAAAACAGCAACCCATTACTCAAGAACCAGACATAAAACCTTAAATGTCATATGGCAAGAACATGGGCAGCATCGCGGTGCGGTGGTACTCTTGCAGGTGGTGGAGTTAGGTTAATTGGTGATTCTATATTTTACATAGGTTATGAAAGGTTATGTGTATCTCTCTGTGTTAGCCATGTAAAAGGCTGGGAACTTGTCCAGGGTATACCCTGCCTCCTACCCTACGACAGCTGGGATAAACAAGATGAAGCAAGAATACACATGTAGAGCAGGAAGAAGACTGGGTTTCACCCAGTCTGAGATAATCAGCTAAAGAGCTGAGCTTGAAACCCTGAACTGTGTTTGAAATGATTTCCCTGGGTGTCATCATTAACCTCAGAGCACTAAGATCTATGCTAATGATTTTGGCCAGACATGCAAACACATACACATGCCCTCTATGCCCACAGAGAGACACAAAGATGCAGTTGGTTGACAGCATGGGAAATGGGATGATGGGATGGGAAAACAAAGCACTGACTCAGACCCTGGTTGAGATAAACAGTCTAATTTGTCATCAGGCCCACTGCTCTCATCGCCCAACACTATCACCAAACTCACAACACAGAGCGGGCCCCTTGTTTACCACTGTGTCTCCCGAACTTTTCTGTTAAGCTGCCGGTTCAGCAACAGACACTCTAGAGGGCAGTGTTGCTCTCAGATTTTAGCACAGGAACCAGCTGCTGCGTGTCCTCAGGGTGCTCCTGGAATGTAGGAAGGAGGCTGTCTTCCTCTTTTGTTTCCCAGTTGCTCTCGGATAGGACTCCTGCCAACCTCCCCTTGAAAAAATTAAGACAGAAGAAAGACCTGTGTGGCAGAGCTGGCAGATCACAAATCAGTAGTACTGGCCAAGCTCCCTTATTGAGTGTTATAGCGGTAGCTATACAGCAATTATGGCCCAGGCCAGTCAATAGAGAAGCACTGTATTTTCCCCCAGGGTTTCGAACAGGGTAAATAGATCCTTAGACAAAAAAGAAAACCTTCCTCAAAAGAAGGAAAAGTGTCAGCTGAAAGTGATGAACTATGTATTGTATTTGCTTTCAAATGTCTGATCCCTACAAGATACCTGATTTTGTTAAAGCACAAAGATGGATAACCTTATCTATGTCGGTTCACAACAAATGTATTCCTCCACACTTTCATCTGGGCCTTCGACTCTGGATATGTGGAGGAGGGTTCTTTACAATTCAAGAAAAGGGGAAAGGTTGGAAAGATGGTGTGCTACAGAGAAAGAGAAATTATCAGTGTTTAGATGAGATTTTGGATGATTCAACAATACAAAAATTCCCATGTGATCAAATCACAAGGGAATTTTTCTTAATCCTTGAAAATATGTAAGCAGATTGATCCAGATATTAATCTCCTTTTTTCTATCTGTGATAATGTATATTAATATATCTGGGTGCTCTGTCTAGTATCATGAAATACCAGTAACATTGGAAACCATCAGGACCATCAAGAATCAGTTTTTTCTCATCAGAGAACAAAACTTTCTTAAAACTTTCAATGTCCCATGTTTGGTGCTCTCTTGCAAAGTCCAAATGGTCAGTTCTGTGCCGTTCAAGGAGACAAGAGCTTTGCAGACATTTTTTGTTTTTGAAGCCTTTCAGTCTTTGATGCCGTCTGATGCTGCAGTCGGCACCAGTAACGGTCTTAATTTGATTGAAGGATCATCCAGTGTCTTGACGGACAGCCAATTGGATGGTGAAATTTTTTTGAAATTTTTTTTGGTCTTCCACTTGACTTTTTTGTTCCATAATCCTCAGGATCATTTAAGAAATTCCAAATGACCGTCTTACTGCGTCCCACCTCAGCAGCGATGGCGCATTGCGTGACACCCTGCTTATGCAAAAAAGGGAAAGTTTTTTTTCCTTGGCCATCAGAAGGTCAATGTTAGTGTGACTACCTGACAGAAAATGACAATGAATCCACATTTTTGCATAGATTTGGCCTTTTAAAGGCACATGATGCTAAACTTTTGATCAGCTTTAAAACAGCCTGTTTCAGTTTAAGCATTGTTTTCAATAAATTTCATGCTCATTTCTTCTTGTTGCATGTGGAAGCTCTACTTGGTAACTTGTTAAGTTCCAACCATGCAAAATATGATTTTTTGCCATTTCTCAAGTGGTCTTAAACTGTTTGTCGTGACTGTATATTAGAGTAATTAGAGTGCTGAATAAAAGTCTATTCAAACTAAAATTATTTGTGTCCAAGACAGTCTGCATCTGACAGCAGGCCATATGGTGTTTCAGATAATTGTATTAAAAGCAATTAAAATGGCAACAACACCACAATCACAATGGAGGAGGTGTAGCCAACTGTGCTGGCAAACATATCATGTGCCTTTTTTATTCCTCTACAGCTGTCAAGAAGAATGAAATTGTCCACAGTGACAGTTTTCATACCATTTTTGCTGTAAACTTTGGCATTTTAACATAGGGAAGAGTTGCTTTTGGATCCAGTCTCAAGTGGGAACTGCAACTTTGGCAGTAGCTTGCTTCATCCTTACTTGCTTGGATATTGACAGAGTATAAAAAGAATCATGGATCCATTTAATACAAATTTAGACTGTTGAAACCAGATGGACAATCTTCAAGTACAATTCTGTATGTGATTCATCACAGTGCATTCCAACATTCCTTGTGTTGTAAATTAATATCCACCCACTTAAACTGAACCCACACAGGAGAAAGTGTCCATTTCAAAGTTCTGAGCGAATGATTTAACCTGCTTGTCTTAAACGGAGTGCTCACTCAGAGAGATGGACATTTCCATTTGCAGT
This sequence comes from Rhamphochromis longiceps, assembly GCF_057381845.1. Classification (NCBI taxonomy): domain Eukaryota; kingdom Metazoa; phylum Chordata; class Actinopteri; order Cichliformes; family Cichlidae; genus Rhamphochromis; species Rhamphochromis longiceps. The sequence continues at coordinate 33,088,870 of NC_140571.1, forward strand.
GTTCAGCTCCTGTCAAGCTCTTGTCTGAGATTAATGACAACTACATCCCTCAATGCCACTCCTGCCTAATCTGTATTCAAATGCACTGCTTGTAGAATCAAAATAGGTCAGGACCTTAGCAAAGTAATGCATATCTCACAAGCTGATGTTAGAGGCACCATGTTCCAGACACAGTAAGAGCCATCTTTTTTTTTTACAGTCAGTTCAGATTGAGACTTTCAGCAGGGTCAATAACATCAGAGCAACACAAATTGGAGGTCGAAATCATGCCAGGTACCACTATATTAGTCATCCCGTTTTCTTTGGCTGTATATGCTGGTAAAAGCATTTGAACCCTAAAGTTTCTAGGGCAGGAGTGCCAGTCATGACCAGCAGGAATCAGAGAGCAGAGACAGCATTACTGTGCCATGGAGTCCTGATGGCAGACAGACCCACACTGCATCAGGGTCTTGGTTCAGATTCTCTATGATGCTCTTTCTGGGCCATCTTACCAGCACTGCTGAGGCTTGGCTTACATTGTCCCTTTGCCAGAAGACAGGGACCCTCAAGCATATTCTGAGCTGTTGCCCTGGGAGAAGGCTGCTATCAGTGGTTTAAGACCATCACCGAGAGCATCTGTAATATGATAACCAACTGCCAAAGGTCAAACACAAAAAGAAAGCCACCAGCTTCATCAGAGAAGGAGAGAAGCCAATAATAACATCTCAGGCACCTTTGGGGTTTCTCAACACTGCACAGGACTGCCAGCTGTCAGTGGACCTTGGCAGACAATTCCCAAGTCTCCCTAGCATGCCATCAAGACCACCCTCACACTTGACATGATGACGGTGTTAGAGGCAACAAAGAATGTTTTCACTGTGCTGTGGGAAGAGTGAATGGAGAAGACCTTTGAGCAGAATAGGGAGAGGTACCAAGAACTAGTCAGTGACTGCTACAGAGAAGGCTGGAAGGCAAGGTGCTGCTGCAGAGACTGTTACTGCACTTGGCACCACAGGTGAAATGCAAAGAAGGGCCAGCTCTAATAGCATAAAGGCAGCAGGTAGCTCTGTATAAAGAGAACAGATCTGTGGGAGTGTGCTACCAGTGCACAAGCTCAGCTTTGATCAACCTAATCTGGATTGCCTGAAAGAGGTGTTACAACACAGCTCATAGGCTGCAACAAAACAGAGGGAGACTGGATGAGGTAGTAACGAGTAAAGAATGATTTATTTTGCAGGATATAATTAAAGTGAATGTTTGTCAGCAAATCAATAGTGCAAAGCATGCATGGGTGTGTGGCAAAGTTGTTAGAAAGCAGAATGGCTCAAAAGCACATATTATAGCTGAGTTGGTGTAGTCTGGGAAACTGGTGTCCAAATCAGGATGGAGAGCAAATTAGAGAACCGGAGAGAAGCCAGAGGCCCACTGCAGAAAAGAGGGACATTTTATAGCCAGGCTCACTGCGCCAAGGTGAAGCTCATGCAGCCCATTACCACAATCAGCTCCTGAAGAACAAAGCACATTACAAACCACCACACCAAATCCAAAACAGAGACACCTTGTGCCTGGAGGTCATCACAGAGTGATGTTTAAAAGACTCAAAAACATCATGATGATGAGCCCCAGCTTTGCAACTAAAGATGCGTCAATATAACTGCACACATGTGAATAAGTCATGCAAAATAAAGACTATGTGCGCAAAAAGCAACAAACTGATAAACTGCTGATGTTTATGTTTCCTGCATTTCACATGGGAGAGGAGGGCTGATTGTTACACGCATTCCTAGATCAGAATACAAAATGAATAATAGCTATCCAGCTCTCATTCTCCACATTCAGAGTTTAAAAAACATATTACAAATTTGTGTAAAAACTGCAAAACACAGGCCCTGAAACTACGCCTGAAGCAGCACCATATTTCAATATTTGCTATAATAACTACCAGAGAAACAGCTTTACTCTCTGGAGGTAAAATAATAACTGTCATACTGCCACTATGCCATATATATATATATATATATATATATATATATATATATATATATATATATATATATATATATATATATATATATATATATATATATATATATATATGTGTGTGTGTGTGTGTGTGTGTGTGTGTGTGTGTGTGTGTGTGTGTGTGTATACACCCAGCACGCCCCTGCGGGCGGTTTTATCCTTCAAGCTCGGGTCCTCTACCAGAGGCCTGGGAGCTTGAGGGTCCTGCGCAGTATCTTAGCTGTTCCCAGGACTGCACTCTTCTGGAGAGAGATCTCCGATGTTGTTCCTGGGATCTGCTGGAGCCACTCGCCTAGCGCATGTTGGTCCGGTGAACCACCTGACTCAAAAAGGGTCTCCTCCACACAGTCTTCATTTATAAAGTGCTACAGACCCTAACATTTCAGCTAACAAGTGAATTTTCTTACACACAGTTAGCTAACATTGAAGAACCACTTACTGCTAAAGAAAAAGAGAGTGAAAATGCACAGTATAGCCTCAGTTTTTTTTTAAACATAAAACTCATTTCTACAGTCAGGGACAATACAAAAGTGACCCTTTAGATTGCTTTTCAGTATTAGGTTTCTTGTTTTCCAATGAGTTATCGCTTCTTTCAGTAGTTAGCTAGGATCAACTAATGTAAGTCTAGTAGCACTAACCAACTAACCAACCCAGTGATGTCACATTCTGCACTTGTGCAAGATGGCACTGAACATGCTCTAAAGACCTGCACTACAAGCTGTTATCTTTTAAATCCAGCTTCACAGTTGTCAGAGTTAAATCTGTGACAGTTTTTTTCAAAGCAGGGCTTTATTGTGTAAGTTATCCTTAATACAGGCAGTGTTTCGTGTCTACTAAACAAATCTCCAAATAAAAGGTTCCATATTGTCTCACTGATTTTTTTTTTGCACAAATAAAATCCAGCTGAAAGAAAAGTTCCACTTTATCGACAACTTTTTCAGTGCTTGGCATTCCCTGAAAGCTAGATATTACTATACTGTGTTGAGCTTCTTTGAGTACTTGAATCAGTGCTAGTAATAATACTAGCAAATGGAACATTTACAGCTCATTAAGTTTGAACACACTATTAGATTAAACTGTGACATAACAAACTTTGCTTTTGTGTTTAGCAATATGTTCTAACTGTGCTTATACAACTAAGTGGAATTCAGTGTGGCATATGTACAGTTGGTGTGAGGTAATTCAGATGTTTGGTTAGGGCAGGGTGTCAGCAATGAAGGCATCTGCTTATGATACATCAAAACATATCCTTTCGCAAAGGAGCTTTGGTTGTTATGCTACCTGCTTTCAACACGGCAACTTAAATACTGCTGAAATGTACCATTGTCGTTAGATAACAATCACTTCACTTGTCTGTGGTTAAATCATGGCAGTTAACAAAGAAAACAGAGTCCAATCCATGTATTTGCTGTATTTGTATTTAACAAAATTACAGCAGTTGCAGTGGGTGCCTACAGTACCTGCAACAAAATTACATATCTGCCATATATTAAATTAGGAAAAAATTTCACTACTCATACTAACTGAATAAAACAGTTTACTTCACTGTGCTGATATCAAGAGGAAACATGCTGTAACATGCTTTTCAGAATTTCCCACAGAAAAGGGATTTATGGAATTATTATTCGATGAAGTATTAAAAACAAGCTTGCTGGATTAGACAAACTATGTAATGCTGATTTTGAACCAGAGTACAACAATAGTACTGCAATAACACTATAATTCAACATAAACTGGACATATTTTTCCATTTTCTGCTGGTCCAATTGGAAAATCCATACACATCAATCCCTCCATCATATATTTAATTCATATTCATGTAATAAGCCATTTGACAGAAAAGGTCATGTGTGATAAATTCCAATGTGGGTTAACATTTTAATGATTAAGTGAACCGGGTACATTTTGTACTCCTGCATTTTTTTCAATGTTAAAAAATGAAGTTAAGAAAGAGCCTCAACAGTGAAACAGTCCAGCAAACTCAAAAGTAAAAGGTTTGATCATGGAGCAGATCTTTAAGGAACAAAAAAGGGGTTTATTTGCTATTATTAATGATGTGATTCATCCAAGACATTTTTGGTAGCTTCCCAATGTTTCTCTTTGTACACTTTGGAAAACAATGTGCTGTAAAAGTAGCTGATGTACAGGCTGTTTTCTATCCACTGGGACATGATCAGCATATACACAGGTGTTTCTGGTTATAACCCCTCAGTCTCTGAACAAATATTAAATCTGCATTGTAATGTGACTCATACTAAGGAAACAAAGAGTTTCATTCCAAAGTAAGGCACCCTTGCTTTGAAAACACTACCACCTGCATTCACACACTAACAAGTTTTTAGTTCAGCTGAGGTCGCTGCTGAACTAAATCCTTAAGTGACCACATCTATTGATAGCACATTGCATCATTATTTAATGTTAAAAGAAAAGTTCTCCCTTCATGGATTGACTGAAAGATTAATTCTGGCCTAGAAATGAACTCCATCCCAGGCTATTCTGTTATTTTGAAGCACAAGAATATTAACCTACAGTGGTGTGAAAAAGTGTTTGCCCCCTTCCTGACTTCCTATATTTTTTAGTATGTTTGTCACACTTAAAAGTTTCAGATTATCAAACAAATTAAAATATTAGACAAAGATAACACAAGTAAACACAAAATGCAGTTTTTAAATGAACGTGTTTATTAAACATCTTCAAGGTAAAAAAAAAGAAAAAAGTAAAAAATCCAAACCTACATGGTGCTTTGTGAAAACACGATTGCCCCTTAAACCTAATAACTGGTTGGACCACCCTTAGCAGCAACAAGTGCAATCGAATGTTTTCAACAACTGGCAATGCGTCTCTCACAGCTCCGTGGAAGAATTCTGGTCTACTCATCTTTGCAGAATTGTAGTAATTTAGCCTGACGGTTTGCCAGAATCTCTTCGAGGCAGTCTGAAAGTCTTTTGCTGACGTCGACTGAGAAAATTGTCAGGCGGTGGAAGGAATACTTCGAGGACCTCCTTAATCCCACTGACACGTCTTCCGAGGAGGAAGCAGAGTCTGGGGATGAGGGGAATGACCCGCCAATTTCCAGGGGCGAGGTCACTGAGGCAGTTAAACAACTCCTTGGTGGCAGAGCCCCTGGTGTTGATGAGGTCCGTCCCGAGTTCCTGAAGGCTCTGGACGTTGTAGGGCTGTCCTGGTTGACACGCCTCTGCAATGTTGCGTGGAGATCAGGGGCAGTACCTGTGGACTGGCAGACCAGGGTGGTGGTCCCCATCTTTAAGAAGGGAGACCGGAGGGTGTGTTCCAACTACAGGGGGATCACACTCCTCAGCCTCCCTGGGAAAGTCTATGCCAGGGTGCTGGAAAGGAGAGTTCGTCCGCTAGTCGAACCTCGGATACAGGAGGAACAATGCGGTTTTTGTCCTGGTCGCGGAACACTGGACCAGCTCTTTATCCTCTCAAGGACACTTGAGGGTGCATGGGAGTTTGCCCAACCAGTCTACATGTGTTTTGTGGACTCGACCGTGTCCCTCGGGGTGTCCTGTGGGAGGTGTTGTGGGAGTATGGGGTGTCTGGCCCATTGCTACGGGCCATTCAATCCCTATACAACCGTTGCAAGAGCTTGGTTCGCATTGCCGGCAATAAGTCGGACTTGTTCCCGGTGGGTGATGGGCTCCGCCAGGGCTGCCCTTTGTCTCCGGTTCTGTTCATAATTTTTATGGACAGGATTTCTAGGTGCAGCCAAGTGGCGGAGGGCTTTCACTTCGGTGGCCTCAGAATCTCATCTCTGCTTTTCATGGATGATGTGGTCCTGTTGGCTTCATCGGGTGAGGGCCTCCAGCTCGCACTGGAACGGTTCGCAGCCGAGTGTGAAGCAGCGGGAATGAGGATCAGCACCTCCAAATCTGAGGCTATGGTTCTCAGCCGAAAAAGGGTGGAGTGCTCACTCTGGGTCGGGGATGAGTTCCTGCCCCAAGTGGAGTTCAAGTATCTTGGGGTCTTGTTCACGAGTGATGGAAGAAGGGAGCCGGAGATCGACAGACGGATTGGGGCTGCAGCTGCAGTAATGCGGACGCTGCACCGGTCTGTCGTGGTGAAGAGGGAGCTGAGTATAAAAGCAAAGCTCTCAATTTACCGGTCGATCTACGTCCCTACCCTCACCTATGGCCACGAGTTGTGGGTAGTGACCGAAAGAATGAGATCGCGGATACAAGCAGCAGAAATGAGCTTCCTCCGAAGGGTGGCTGGCCTCTCCCTTAGAGATAGGGTGAGAAGTTCGGCCATCCGAGAGGGGCTCAGAGTAGAGCCACTGCTGCTCCACATCGAAAGGAGCCAGCTGAGGTGGTTCGGGCATCTGACAAGCATGCCTCCTGGAAACCTCCTGGGTGAGGTGTTCCGGGCATGTCCCACCGGGAGGAGGTCCCGGGGCAGACCCAGGACACGCTGGAGAGATTATATCTCTCGGCTGGCCTGGGAACGCCTTGGTATTCCCCCGGATAAGCTGGATGAGGTGGCTGGGGAGAGGGAGGTCTGGGCCTTAGGCTGCTGCCCCGCGACCCGGCCTTGGATAAAGCGGATGAAGATGGATGGATGGATGGATGGATGGATAGTAATTTAGCCACAGTGGAGGGTTTTTGAACATGAACTATCTTTTTAAGGTCATGCCACAGCATCTAAATTGGATTCAGGTCAGGACGACTCCAAAGTCTTCATTTTGTTCTTCTTAAGCAAATCAGAAGTGGACTGGCTCATTGTCTTGCTGCAGAACCCAAGTCGGCTTCAGCTTGAGGTCATGAACAGATGGCCAGACATTCTCCTTCAGGATATCTTGGTAGACAGCAGAATTCAAATTTACCACAGCAAGTCTTCCAGGTGCTGAGGCAGCAAAGCAACCCCGGACCATCACACTGCCAACACCATATTTTAATGTTGGTATGATGTTTTCTGAAATGCTTCCAAAAAGTTAGAGTTTTATCTCTTCAGTTCACAGAGAATTTTGCCAAAAGTCTTGGAGATCATCAAGATGTTTTCTAGGAAACTGAGATGAGCCTTTATGTTCCATTTGCTCAGCAGTAGTTTTCGTCTAGAAACTTGCTCATGCAAGATATTTTTGTCCAATTTCTTTCTTATGGTGGACTTATGAAAATGACTTTAGTGAGACAAGTGAGACCTGCCGTTCTTTCAATGTTTTTCTGGGTTTTGTTTTTGTGACCTCTTGAATGAGTTGCCGCTGCGCCCTTGGGGTAATTTTGGTCGGCCAGCCACTCCTGGGAAGCTTCACCACTGTTCTGCGTTTTTGCCATTTGTGGATAATGGCTCTCACTGTGGTTCGTTGGAGTCCCTCAGCTTTAGAAATTGCTTTATAACCTTTCAGACTGAGAGATCAGAAACTGCACTTTGTCTTTACTTGTGTTATCTTTGTCTAACATTTAAAGTCGTTTCATGATCTAAAACATTTAAGTGTGACAAGCAGACAAAAAATAAAGAAAATCAGGAAGAGGACAACACATATTCACACCACTGTATCTTTGAGGTACTAGACATCATGTTCAAACGTTGGGGTGAAAAAATGAGGTTCTTCTTTTGACCACTTTAAGCTGGTTCCTCTACCTGAGTTTGTTAAGGATGCCAAATCAGGCATGTTGACAATGGCACTATTGCTGGTAGTTCTCTGGCAGAACTTACTTCTGCTAATTTGAGTTGTGAAATCAACCTCTCAGACAATTGTAGGGACTTTTCAAGCATTTAATAGAATTCTCTGACGAATAACACGACTTGCTTCATCTTACATACTGTCAAAGAAGTTTGTGCTACAAACTTTGGATTAGATCAAAGTTTGTAGCACCCCAACCTGGTTATGCTGGAGGTTTCTTCCTGTTAAAAGGGAGTTTTTCTTTCCCACTGTGACCAAAGTGCTCATAGGGGGTCATATAATTGTTGGGTTTTTCTCTGTATGTATTATTGTAGAGTCTACCTTACAATATAAAGTGCCTTGAGGCGACTGTTGTTGTGAATCGAATTTAAATTTGTGTCTACACGTTTACGGATGCAGGTTGCCATTCAAAGTTGTGAGCTATAGTTGATCATTTAGAACTCCTCTCCTCCAAATATGATAGCAGTCTATGGATGAAACGCAGAAGATCATCATCACACTGCACTTAAGATTAGATTCGAGCCTTTTGGTCCAGCGGTTCTTGTAGTGAGTGGTCTTGTAATAACAATATTTTAGAACTGTACTCTGGTAAACTGCACCCCCACATAACTCGTGCAAGGAAGGAGGTTATTACCCTGAGAGGAGGGCAGAGGAAACAGACAGTGATGACTAGCCCAGATCTAATGCCATATGCTCACTGTCCACATTTGAATGGTACTTTCTCATTAAAAGAAAGGCAAAGACAGGACAAGCTTTTCAACCAAATGAGGCTTAAGTGTCCTGGTGCTCCACAGAAAGGAAGTGTAGGAGGCAAAAACTGTAATCAGTGTCTGTGGAATATATAATGATGCAGCTGGGTCTGTGCTTTGTGATCTGCACTGTTGTGTATCAGGGGCAATACAGAAATATACCTTACTTTACAAATCAATGGAATTATACCTAGAAACAAATAGGTTATAGACATGTATGTCCCTGCCAAAGTGTAAATCAGTAAAACAGCTACTTGATGCCGTAAGTCAAGGAGTTCATTGCTCTTTTGATTGTTCATTGACAAAATTAAGTAGAAAGTAACTGTGAGAGTATGTATGCACTGAAGTGACTGCCAAGGAGAAACTAAAATCCGTGGTAATTGCTTTATGTCCTGGGTTAGGGCAAGGACTTACATTGTCTGAAATGCAGTGAATAGCTGCGCTGGTATTTATACTTGGGACATGGATCTAATTTCATGCTTTTCATTAATATAGCTCACGACAATAGAAAACTTTAAAAGTCTGAAAATATAAAAGAGCTGATCCTCTGATAAAGACAAAAACCTTCAAATTCACAAAAGATGAAAAATATAGGTGTTACAGGATTATCAAACAACATCCACAGCTAGGGCCAGGGTTGCTCTGGACACTTAGTCAATGACATTTCTTGCGTTGGATGAAATTGTTAAGGTGCTGATGTCGTAATTGATGAAGCTCCTGCACATAGCTACAAAATTTTACAGCCAGTTTCCATACTGAATGCCCTGACATGAAAAGTATCTGTTGTGTCAGATCTACACTCAGAGATACACACTGTGTTGCTGTTGTCTTTCAGGATTCCCAGCATGAAACCTGCCTATCCACTCTGCATACCCTCTTCATTGCTGTACCCTTGACAGGCAACAGTAAGAAGCAGTTGGTGCAGCACACACAGGGCAGTTCCATGTAGGATTGCGAGTCAGGTCCTCACATGAATAATGGGAACGCTGTGCAGCAGCCCAGCTGCTCCAGTCAGGCCCCGGTGTAGCCAAAACCAAACAGCAGGCCCCTCACTCTCTGTCCTCCTAACACGATCTCATCATCCCAGCCACACAGGAACGTGGCCAATCACAACTAACCACAGCCCGTGGTGATATCTCAGTCTGCTGCCCATCTGCTTCCTGGCCTGTCTGACCTTGGAGGTTACCCAGACAACGGATGGAAGGTCAAAAAGCCTTGAGTGCAAGACTTCTGAGTGAATGATGGACTTCTGCAGAGCCTTATCTGAACTGCACTCAGATAAAGGCAAAATAAATGCAAAACGTGCATGGAGCAAACTAAATACGTATAAGCTGGAAAACAAGGCCATATCACTGATAACAACAACAATATACAGAATTGATATAGAAGAAAGGAAGCACTTCACCTCATCTAACATCTATTTCTATCTACCATTCAGACTCGAGTAAACACATGAAGCAACTCAGTGTTAAATATCTTGCCCAAGGATACTTTGGCATGCAGACTCAAGCAACCGTAGGTGATCGTGGCTCAAAAGTTGGCCGTTCGTCTTGTAATCGGAAGGTTGCTGGTTCGAGCCCCGGCTCGGACAGTCTCGGTCGTTGTGTCCTTGGGCAAGACACTTCACCTGTTGCCTACTGGTGGGGTCAGAGGGCCCAGTGGTGCCAGTGTCCAGCAGCCTCGCCTCTGTCAGTGTGCCCCAGGGCAGCTGTGGCTACAATGTAACTTGTGGGTGGCTGACTGAATGTAGTGTAAAGTGCTTTAGGGTACATATGGACCAGGTAAAGCGCTATACAAATACAGGCCATTTACAACCAACCTTCTGATTACTGCATGACCTGCTGTACCTCCTGAGCCACAGACTCGCCGATGAAATGTAATGCAAGAAAAATGAATACTCCAAACTGTTGAAAGCATTTGTTAATTGTGGAAAGTTGTAAACTATTTTTAACTCAGGAATTTACATTAAGTATCATAAATATCATCATCCTATCTGAAAGAGCAGAGTTTGGCATTGAGTCGTTTTTCTTCCACGAAACAGCTGCAGCTTGAAATAAGATTGATCTAGGAGTTTGTGGAAATCAAAACAGTTAATTAAAAAAAGTCTATCAAGCTCCATAGAACGAAAGGGAAGAGTTGGGTTGCCTCACTTTTTATGGGAACCTTTTTTCACAAAACAGTTCATCGGTTCAACTTTGACAGAAGTTAAAATCGAACTCACTGAACTAGGAAACTTTTCTTCTTCTCCTACAGGTCAAAGAGTTCTTCATTTTCATCGCTTATACTGTGGTCCAGCTGGTTTAAACTGCTGTTCAGTACAGTATTATTACACACAGAAAACTATGTTTGTAAATGAGTATAAGGATGATAGGACACCTGTGGGGTTGGATGGTCGTGAAACTACTGTGAGAAGCTGTTGGCAGCAACTGTGTATGCACTGGGGGGCTAGGAGAGTCTACCACTCTGTAGCTTTACTGACAGGAAGTGGGCCCCCTTTCTGTCCTCACATTCCTCCAACAGATGTTTGACAGGGAAAATATTTTCACAGCTGGAGAGGGAAGGGAGGGAAAATATGTTTTATAATATATCACGCTGGAGGTGGCAGAAACTGATTTTGGTTTTTTTGACAGTATGTCTTTAGTGGCTAGATATGGATGTTCAGTTGCTGTCTACCCTTCCACAAACTTCCCCAATTTCCATGGTTTTATGTCCTTGTGTTGGTGATAACAACTCCAATAAATCATTCAGTCAAAAGAATGTGAGCTTTTAATGATTAATACATCTCAACAACAGCTGTTATCCATCAGCAACACACTAGAAAGAGAAGTGAGCGATAATGATGATGTTGTGGATGATAATAGCTGTACCTGTGAACCTACCAAAGTGTATTACAATAAGCTGCTTGGTTATGCATTAAAAACACAAAAAACAAAACAAAAGAGAAAAAGACTAAATATGTAGTAAGTATAGTACAATTCGAAGCCAAAGACTGACCACAAATGCAAACAGCAGAACCTAAAAAACAACCCCAAAAAACAGAACAAAAATCAGAACTGCTAACAGTGCCCAAAGTGTTAAAGACAAGAAGCAGGGCACTTTCACTTCTCAGTTTTTCAGGGGGTCAATCTGGCAAAGTGAGAAGTGGCACAACTCAAATTCACTTCATGAGCTGCCACATTTCAAGACAGACAAACAGTTGTTTAATATTGTGCAGTCACCAGAGGCTGCTTCATGATTCTTCTCTCCTTGCAAAGCACAAACCAGAGTTTGTTTTCATAAAACTCTTGAAATATTTCAATAAATGTTTGATGATTGCTTCCCGTGTGATGGCAGTCTCCCTTTGCTCTGTGATGCCCTTGACTTCAGCTTACACTGTCCCTACCTCAGCCTGGACTCTCTTCTTGATTGTTTTTGTGTTGCCACAGTAGTGAGGTCATTGTTTGAAGATTGTCTTAGTGGAAGGAAAACATGGGATGGGAGAGGATCAATATCCCTCCTGTTAGTACAGCTGGTCCAGGGCTTGCCGGTCCCTGTCAGTCACAGGCCACCTGAAAGAGAACTTCAGGTGAGATCAAAATGAGCCAAAAAATCAATATACTGTTATTGATGAATTGCCAAGATTCATTACACATGTTGGAAGAATATAAAGGCAGAAACTCAAAGACTGTAAGAAGTAATTGAATATGCTGACAAAGGTTTTGCTTTTTTCCAAAGTCAAGAATGAACAGTAAGTATGGATGAAACCTGTAAAACTGCATAAACTTTCATCTTGTTAGAAAGACTAATAAGGTTATTTTCAAAACACTTACTGCACCCCTTAAGCTTTATTAGATTTAACCTCATTAAAGCAGTGATAAAATGATGTTTTTGAAAAATAAAAGTAAATGAAATGTGAAATCTCATCAGCTCATCAAACCTCTCTGTCCAGTCTTTGGTTACAGTATTACTGCTTGTCTATGGACAACAAAACTATTCATCTGTGTCATTACAATGACTTTGAACAGACTACTTGTCAGGTAACAAGGGAACTTTGCCCACTTTAGATGTGAGTCAAAAGGTGTGAATGAGCTTCCTGCTGCATCCGGCTGAAATACGTGCCCACGTTGTTTGGCTTAGGTCCCGGCTACCACGGCTGCTCTTCTGGCTTGGCTCCCACTCAGTCTGTCCACACTGACTAGAGGAGCAGCACAGTGTTCTGACCCTGTGAACACAAGCCTGCCACCCCTCAGGTCAGAAAACAAAGGTCAGAACTATGGCCAATAACATCTATATCTATATATCTATATATCTATGTTGCAGTTTCATTCTAACACATTTTAATGCTGCTACATACATTAGTACTGTAATAGTAGCATTGTGCCTTTCAAATACAAGCATTTCCTCATTTATTATGGTAGAAGGCATTCTGCAAAGGCCACACTAAGCAATACTGTGTATTTTTCTTCTTGCCAGGATTTGGCTTAAAACAAACTCCAGTGACCCCTCAGTCAAGCCTGAGCTTGTTTAACATCTTGCTCAAGGTTGTTGATTTCATGTGGGCGACAGCTACTGTGTTGTTAGAAAGAGAAGTTTATAATGTACTTCCAGTTCCACTAAGGAGATTACAACATAAACAAAACCATCCAGGAAGCTCAAAACAACACCAGCGTGCATGTTTACACATGCAGGTTATTGCATGTCTAACATTTCATGAAAACCATTTGTGTGACTTTCCCACACTTTTCATTTGACACATCAGTGTACCTGTTGAACGAGATCCAAGCTGTTTACAAACCTTTGTCCCGAGTACAGCTTTATGGTATAAAGAGAGCATTAATAACTTAATTTTGTGCTTCCTGTCTATTGGCCCTGACTTGCAGACCAACATGCGCTATGATAGCTTTAGAGTACAATAATTAGTGGTATAATAATGTTTACTTATGCATTTGCTTAAGGAGAATCTTCACCTGACCCAAGGCCAAACTGTCACAGTGCCAAGGAAAAGAAATTGTATTAGAGCATTCCTCTAGAGATAGGAAGAATCTGCTTTACGGTATATTTGAAGAAGAGCAGATAAGATGAAATTCAGGTGAGCTCACTGTCAAAACACAAATACATAAAAGTTGCTGCCATGATGGCCTGACTCGAGTGGGAGGAAGTTTCTTGCCAGCTTTTGTCAGATGTTTTTTTTTTTGTAACTGTTCTATGGGCCAAGTCTGAACCAGAGTGCCCCTATGAAAACGTAGGGATTAAGACAGTTGGAGAAAAAGCCAAAGAGCACACATTGCCTCTCTTCCAATGAGAGCGCCCACCCATCCACACAATGATAGTATACAATAGGATGATGTGTTCTTTTTGGCCCACACCGGATATGTCATCCTGCACTACTGTGCAGAACTTCCATGCATTGTGTGCTGGGCTCTGCCATTGTGGCTGAGCAATACTAATACCTTGCAGATATTTCACAGTTCATGACTACTTTCTTTTAGACAAGGAAGCCCAGAGTTCCCTGGCTTCCAGGGTCAGGAAGCAGGGAGGCCCTGAGACTGACTAGCCTACAGAAGCTCAGCTACAGCTGTGGGGGAAGAGGAAGTCAATGACCTGTGTTCCTTGGTCACCATTTGTGTCTCTACCATGTTTGGAGAAGTCTTTAAGGAGATTGTAAACACTCATTTCCTTTCTGTCTGAGAAATAAAAAGACATCTGTGAAATCTTTGTTGTAGAGTTTCTTGACAAAAAGAACGTCTCCCCGCTAAACCTTAATGTTACTTTAATTGTATAACAGCATCATCTTTAATTATAGTTCATTAATCTTGAAAGTTTCAGATATTCAGCATTATTTAAATTAACATCCGCCAGGAAGAGAACAAAATATTTACTTTGGTCATTTATCTGCATTCCTTGAGGAGTGTGCCTGCTTGAATTGCAGCACTTTTCTGTACAATGAGATTCATAAGAATTGGTGTATCTTCCCTAGCGTGGCTCTGGTGTGACCAACATATTTGAATATTTGATAAATACATGTAATGTCTGAAGAAGGCAAGGCACATGTTTGATGTTGCTCTATGAAACAAATGTACACTAACCTGCTCCAAATGTCTAATGCTTGGTGAGAGTCATAGACTGACACATGTGCATATCAGTATTATGTCACTGATATGGCCTGGCACAGCCCGCCTTCCACCTCCTTTGTTTCTTGCTCTCTCTCAATCTGTCTTTTGACAGGTAAGGGCTTTCCAGTCAGCTGTTGGCCACTCCACCTGGACGCATTTGCTTATCATTCCCTCAAGCTCCTGTGTATTTAAGGAATAGTTCAGTTTTCCACACTTCAGATCATTGTAGCTACTACAAATGTCACTGTAGTGGGTCTCTGATCTCTTTGATTGGACTGGACCATTTCTGCCAGTTTGGAGTTCTTCCTCAGATTCCTGTTTTTGAAAGAAAATATTCATCCATCCATCTGCTTCCACTTCTCCTTTTCAGGGTCACGTGGGGTGCTGTAGCCTATCCCATAGGGTGAGAGGCGGGGTACACCCTGGACAGGTCTCCAGTCTGTCGCAGGGCTAACATATAGAGACAGACAACCATTAGCACTCACATTCACACCTATGGGCAATTTAGATTGACCAGTTAGCTATCCCCACTAACTGCATGTCTTTGGACTGTGGGAGGAGGCGGAGTACCCAGGGAGAACCCACGCAAACATGGGGAGAACATGCAAACTCCACACAGAAAGACCCGGGCCTGATGGTGGAATTGAACTCCAGACCTTCTTGCTGTGCAGCAACAATGCAAACCACCGTGCCGAAAGAAAAAATATATATATTATTTTCTCTTCTCTTCTTCTTGGTTGATTTAATAAACTTATTTGAGGTATATTTTTATTTTAATGCTAAATATCCAAGACTTGGATTTGGGTTTGATTACTAAGGAAAAGTGCATTTTGCAAATGTCATGGACCAGCAACCATTTTCATTTACACACAATGAAAGCAGCAACCAGGAACCTTGGACATGCAGATGCGATATTTGTCATGACCATTCGTGCTGTCTGCAGCAAGGAACTGAAAAGGGTTGACAGAGGAACTGCCTGTGTGAGAGCAGTCAAAAGGAACGTTGCCCTTTGGCCTTTGAAAGCACATTTTTCTCTGCTGTCATGGAGATTTCTTTGCTAATGAGCTGAATCGGTGAACTATCAAGTACTGCCAAATGCAGAGGAGAGAGCTGTTTCTTTGCTTAATTAAATCCTGGCCAACCTTACAGCTTGAATATTTGGGAATGCCTCATGTAACTGTTAGTGGGACTTAGATCCACTAACTTTTGTGAAAAATTAAATTGAAATGCTTCTTTGTCAGGGTGAAAACAGAATTAGATGGTTTCTTCTGTAAGTATTCACACATTTTCACATTACTTAGACGTAATGAACAATGACAATTATTATACATATATATATATATATGTAATATATGTAATATATGTATAATAATTTCCATCTATCACAGTGTCTTCTTCAGCCTAATATACCAAAGAAATTGAGACTATTTGGGCAGCATTCAGCGTACAAACCAGTGTTTCCACAACAAATTGAACTACAGTAGTTTCTATCACTGCTCTTTACTTCTGTATATCAGCAAATGTGTGTAGAAGATTGACCGTTGTGACTTTCTATACTCTTCATCATGGAGATATTTTCAGATGGAAAACAAACAGTGCTGAAGAGAAACCTAGGGTTGTTCTTATATTCTTCAATCAGTGATGAGTAGTAAGATGTTCTGGCTTTCTTATAAAGCAACAAACTATTTCTCCAGGCTAAATGATGATCTTCTAAATTTGTGACACGCCATTTCCTCTCCAGCTTATGAGTCATCTGTTTTAGGCTACGTGTTTGAGAATTATACCACGGAGTCAAGTACTTCTGATTTGAGGCCTTAGTTTTCACAGGAGCTACAGTATCCAGAGTTGTACGTAGTGAGGAGGTGAAATTATTAACAAATTGAAGTGTTGAGTAGCGTTCAGGTAGCTGCTCTGC
Source organism: Rhamphochromis longiceps (assembly GCF_057381845.1). Classification (NCBI taxonomy): domain Eukaryota; kingdom Metazoa; phylum Chordata; class Actinopteri; order Cichliformes; family Cichlidae; genus Rhamphochromis; species Rhamphochromis longiceps. Next base: position 33,105,268 of record NC_140571.1, read on the forward strand.
TCTGTGTTGGTACAGGACATTGAAGATGATAACAGTGGGTGGATCATATTCTCAAACTTAGTTGCAGCACTTTCAGAAAGACATCTATTGTGATGAAGTCCGCTCCCCACTACTGTGTAATCAATTATTGTAAATGTAAATGGGAATCAGGAAATGATTAGACAGGAGAGGGTTTTCAGGAAACACTGTTAAATGTTCAGTTTCTATAGGCTGTCATTTTTAGCATCTACATGAATGTTAAAATCACCCACAATAATTATTTTATCTGAGCTGAGCACTACATCAGATAAAAAGTCTGAGAAATCAGACAGAAACTCTGTGTAAGGCCCAGGTGGACGATAGATGGTAGCAGGTAAGACTGGTTTCTGAGTTTCACAGCTGGGGTGGACGAGGCTAAGCATCAGGCTTTCAAATGAATTAAAAGTCTGTCTTCGTCTTTCATTGATTAATAGGCTGGTGTGAAAAATTGCTGCCACACAGCCACACAGCTGTGCTTTGAGGTTTCTGGTAGTTAGAATGACTCGGGGGTGTTGATTCATTTAAACTAACAGAATCATCCTGCTGCAACCAGGTTTCTGTAAGGCAGAGTAAATCAATTTGTTGATCAATTATTAAGTCATGTACTAACAGAGACTTGGAGGAGAGAGACCTAATATTTAATAATGCACATTTCACTGTTTTACTCTTTGGTTCAAATGTGGATACTGTATTGTTCTTTCTTTGTGATTTTTTTTTATGTTTAAGTTGTTTGTTGCTGGTTTTTAGTTTGTTTTTTTGTCTGTTTGAGAGCTGACACAGTCTCAATGGAGATTTGGGGGCGGGGGGCGGGATCCGGAGTTGGGACCAGGAAGCAGAGCTGCTTCCTGGTCCCAACTCTGGATAGTCATATTTTGGGGGGTTTAATAAATTTGTCCATATTTCTAGAAATGAGAGCTGCTCCATCCAAAGTGGGATGCATGCCGTCTCTCCTAACAAGACCAGGTTTCCTCCAGAAAGTTTGCCAATTATCTATGAAGCCCACATCGTTTCTGGGACACCACTCAGACAGCCAGCAATTTAAGGAGAACATGCAGCTAAACATGTCACTCCTGGTCTGATTGGGGAAGGGACCAGAGAAAACTACAGTCTGACATTTATTATAGCATTCCTCCAGTTTATTCATTTAAATCAGTGGAAATTGAACTAATTTTGAAAGGCCTGTTTTGGCCAACCTCCAAACTTCAACCCCTAACACTATTCAAATGTATAATTTATTAAAAAAAAAATGTAAATAACCAAGATGGACAAAAAGTGTTTTGTAAAGATTACGAACATGTCACTGCCATGGCTCATTTTAACTATGAGGATTAACTTTGCTGCTTTTGGGGCCCGCCTTGAGTGGCCATTAATGACAGGTTGAAAAGACTGTCATCCTAGAGAATGTTGAGTTGAGTCAATAGCAGATAACTTTATTTTATTTAATATTTTTGCACTCACCTGAACACACAAAGTAATGCTAATATCTCAGTATTTTCCCTTCTGGTCAGTTTTGTGAAGTACAGCATGTGTGACAGTTACAAAAGTCTTTGTGCACTCAGAGTAGAAAACCATTCCAGTCCATTTATGTTCATCTTCACCTTATACTGTACCTTTTGCAATCCTAGACTTTGGAACTCAAACACACGGTTTTCAATAGATCTTTTTTTCATATTTTTGTCACTTGATATACAAAAGATTTAGTGTTTGTGTAGCTGATGTGTGTCCATCATCTGGCAGATTGAATTGCAATACTTGAACTGAAGTCAGACATTGCCCATGGCACTTACTGTGACATACAATCCATGAACACTGCCTTCGTAAATGTAATGCATACATCTTTAAAAAGAACTTTGGTGATGTTAGCTATGCCCTGTGGTTCCAACCCATGGTGAGTTGAATGGAAACCAGGGGTTAACTTCATTTAGGATAAAGAGTGGAAGCAGGGTCTTTGTTCTGGAGGAAAAAACACATGAGTGGGAGCAATCTCTCATTTAACCACCAAAAGGTCCATTGAAAGATGAAGAATGCGAGAACCTACACTGGAATGATAATGTTCTGTTTCCATAAAGCTTTTAAGCTATTTTCTAAAGCGTATTCTATAAGCAGGAACACAGGACGAACAAACAGGAGGAAGAAAGGGATTCAGCTCAACAAGTTCCTTTCTGCCATAAAAGGGAAATGTGGTTTTGTGTCCAGGAGCTTTGAGACGATAAAAAGAGGCTCCTCACAAAGGCATAACTTCACAGCTGTTTCAGCAATGTACAGAAGTGTGAATGCAACTTTTTCATGTTCAAGACAGGTCCTCCAGATCAAAGGTTCTTTTCATGAGCCTTGTGAGCAATAAAAGTAGCCACTTGCAGTAGACTGGAACTCAGGGGAGGTAAGTCCAGGTGGCTTCTGTTGGCATACAATGTAAGGGAGTAACTAGGTGTTCTGGACTTGTGCTACAAAGAGTGGAAACGTTCATAAATTAATTGCAGTTGCTTAAAAGTCTCAGAAGTTCTGCCCAAGTGAAAGCAAGCTCCAAGCAGAGCTTGCAGAATTTGATGTTCCCTTCTCAATTAGGAATATTTTCTCACGTGGTTTCAAGTGTTTGAAACAAAATAAAAGAAGGGACAGCACCAGGAAGGTGGCACACTGTTGTCAGACAGCAGCACTGCGCTAGACTCCAACTCTGCTCCAGACTTACATTACTGCCACAAGGGACCTTGTTTATGACATGCTAAAGCCTAACAGGCGTGATTTCAACCGCTGAGATTTTCAAAGAAAAAAAAAAAAAGCAGGACTCCAGTGTTGATTCATCAGTGCTATTTGGCACACGTATCCATCTAAACTACATCTGTTCAGTCTGAAAGAACACACCCCCACACAAACACATGCATTTATTGGTTGCATCTGATGGAAACAGTTCTGGATAGCATGTGAAGTCATGTGGAAGTCTATAAGGAGGCTTAATGAATCCATAAGTATAACAGTATGGAGTGAGATGAATGGGAGACGACGCTGTTTGATGTGCCACTGTAATAGGTGGCCTTTGCCCACACAGAGGTTGGTGGAATGCTGGAGGTGTTTCTGTGGCAGCTGCTGCTGCTGCTGCTGTTAGAGAAGCACGCTCACATATAGGCTTTATGTTATAGTTTGACTATAGTCAGACATCTTCCTTTTCATGTTGCAACTCATTTAACTTTTTTCTGTTTATTATTTTTCTTTTACATCTATTGTCAGTAATGTTTAAAAGCTCTTTGTGTCCCCTAAACAGATATGCTTATCTGCTCAATCATCAGTGATACATAAACCCCCCCAATAAAAACAGTGATGTTTGTAATTTTGCTTATTAATTTAATTATATACAGAACCACACAATTACTTTCAAGTACTTTAGATGCTAAGATTCTCATCCATAGAGCCAGACTGGGCCAGATGGGTTTCATTAATTTTGTAGTGTATTATCTATCTCTTTTTTCCACTCTCACCTCATGAAATTGACTTACTTTTAATAAAATGTTGCAGATCACTTAAAACCTATCTCAGTGTGTGATCTGATATGTGTGATGAAAAAGCATGACAGTATATGTCTCACTGCTCTGGTCAATACTAGCTTGCAAGCACAAGCTACGTGTTAAAACAAGCATCAGCATGCTGATAGCGCTTGACTTAGCATTAGCAGGTGTTAGCAATGATTTTGTTTTTGCAGTTATCTTTGGATTATGTCCATTTTGACTAATCTCTGGAGATACCTTAGCAGGTTTTAAAGTGGTGGAATTGGAGAACTTTGTATTAGGCAAGCAGATTAAATTCACATTCACTTCAGTTTTAGCATACATATCTCTATTTTTGTTTCTGATTATCTGGGTTCTCCGCTAACATTTATTTTTTTAATGATCCTTTAGAATTTTACATTGGCTCTTTTTGCTAAATGCTTCTTTCTAAATTACATGCAATAAAAATAGTCAGAGTTTGCAGCCCGTTTTTGTAACTGTAAGCTCTGAATCACAACTATAGAGTTATGACATTTCTTTGCTATATTTTGAAGTTGGCACATTTTCTTTTTCTTTCCTGCCTGTTAAGAAAAAAGACTACATCTGGAAAGACAACATCTGGAAAAGGCATCAGCCATTTCCTTTGCTTTGTCATGTAGTTGCTGTGACCATGGCAACAGGGGTCTGTGCAAAGGCAGCGTTCAACAGGAGTTCAGCTCTGCATAAGCTGAGAGGCACTGAAATAACAGTTGGATCTAGACTAAAGGAAGTCGTGTTCAGACTGAAGTCATCAATAGATCTTTTTCTAAAAAGGAAACTGCGCTTCATCTATTGCCCATTGTTTAAAGAATGCACTAGAAGCCTAAATGAAGTGATTGATTATTCTTCTGTAGTGTGCCTTCTTACGCTGCCATCAAAGCAAATGAAAATCCAGTCAGATCTCCCTCTGACAGCCATCTTAAATCCACTCAGAGATCTCTGGGGTCAGTTTTTTTTGCAAACTCAATATGCTCACAGCTCCTTCAGCCCACACCGTTGCCATGGTGACCATGGACCACCTCTGGCTTCTAGTGCATCTGTCAGCTAGTACCCCACTCCTCCCCTCCACCAACACACAAACATGCTACTGTCTTGCTCCTTCATAACATGAACCGAAATGCGAGATGTTTAATAAGAATACAAATTGACACGCCAATAAAATTATCATATCTTGCATTTTGAGTTTTACTCCACCATTCTGACGCCATTCCCTGCACATGTAGCAGAGTGGAGGCAAGAATGCTGAGACGGCAAAGCAAAACTGCCCTTTGGTTTTTGGTTTTTTTGTTTTTTTTTTTACAGTTTCTATCTGAAGAGGGCACCCTTGATCCTTTTCTCAGGCAGCCCTGTTTTCTTACCACACACACACACACACACACACACACACACACACACACACACACACACACACACACACACACACACACACACACACACACACACACACACACACAAACAAAAGAACCCCAAAAGCAAGATAACAAAATTCTAAAAATTTTTATGACAATCCATGCAAACTTGCTGTGTCACTGTGTCAAACTATTCAGCAGTATCTATCTATCTATCTATCTATCTATCTATCTATCTATCTATCTATCTATCTATCTATCTATCTATCTATCTATCTATCTATCTATCTATCTATCTATCTATCTATCTATCTATCTATCTGTATGTGTGTCTGTTCATATGCATGCATATTTAGCAGCAAGAAGAAGAATGAAAGACTGACGGAGGAGCAGCTGAGTGAAGCAGCTCTGTTTAGCTCTGTCTTTTTATTTTCTCTTTCAGAAGCAAGTGAAACAGTATTGTGTATTTAGCTGTACTGAATGTGCCTTCTCTTCTCGCCCTTTTCTCTTTCATCGGAGATCTTTCTCTTTTGTCACCCTAAACCCTCCCCGCCTCTCTTAAGTCCCCCTTCACCCTCAAACCCCACCCGTTCTAAACCCTTCTGAAGTCCCCACACTTTATCCAAGAAGCAAGTGTGAGATTGGATTGGCGGAGTGGGGTATGTTGGGGGAGGGGTGTAGTACTCTTGTAATCTGCAATTGTTAAAGTCTGGAGCCTTGCTACGCCGTCACCATCCCAAATTGATTTAACCGTCAATGGCTGCATCTATTTAAGTGCTGTGGCTGCTCTGGCCACAACTGCCCAGATTCAGCTGAATGTGCAATGTGGACCCTTTTGCTGTCTTTCCCACCATTGGCTATCAAAGGCTATTGTGACCTGAGAAAGAGGAAGGGTCGCCCGTTCACCCCCTGTAGTTGAACCACGAGCTGGGACTGACGGGAAAGTGAAAGAGTGGTGAGGAAGAGGCTCTTTGTACTGATGCGGCATTTATCTGTACAGAAGTGTTTCTGTGTGTGGCCCTGATGTCAGTGGAGTCATTTAAAGTAGAGAACTCAAAATATTTGGAATTGAAGTACACCCCATCTGCTGAATGCTGAAGCTACTGAAACAAGGTGCCAGGTGAACTACAGTATAAGTAAGTAAGTAAGTAAACTTTATTTATTAAGCGCTTTTCGCAGACAGGCAATCACAAAGCGCTCACATTAGTGACACAGCATTTTATCCAGTGACGCAGCACAAATCAAACATTAGCACTATCTTTCTGTCCTTCCTAACCTGTTTGCACTTAATGGTGTCTCTTTTGTAAGTGGCAAAACAAATTTTTGTTTCCCCCTTTAGTAGGAATGGCATGCTTTGCAAAAACCTGTAGGTTGAGGTAGTTAAAATAGATCTCTTTTTAGGTACTGCCTGGGCTTGTCGCATTGCATGCACTTGGGGAATGCACACGCATTGCGTTTCCATATAATTTTTTGTATCACTTTTGCAAGAACCAAATAGATACATATGTTTCCAATGAATAAAAGTTACATATGTGCACAGTTTCTACTAGATTTAAACCTCGTAACAGCCTCTTAACCTCTTGCTTTTTATTCTTTTCTTTACCTTTACACAGAATTTGCAACTATACTTTACACCACAAGAACATAAAACTAAAAGCACGCAAAAATCTAGATTTAAAAGTTAATATCTTGTAGTTCTCAAAATTGTCCATGTTCAGCATGTACTTAAAGTGAATCCCAACCCTACCACTAACTGATTCACTAGTGACCTGTTGGATGTTAATAAAAGTATAATGTTAACCTTCAGCCAAAATATCCTGAAAATCCTTGTTTTTTGCTGGTTTTTCTTTTAGTGGTCTGGGAACAGACAGTCTTTGGGGATGGGATTCTGGCAGGATGACAGGGGAACATAACTTCACTTTCCAGCTTCAAACTCATGAGCCTGCCTGACAGTGTCTTCACCTCCACAACACTGTTCACATGCTCTTCCTTCTACATTATCCCTACTCTATTTCTCTTCTAATCTAAAGCATGGTAGAATAGCTTGAATCTACCCCCTGCGCTATTGGTCATGATTCCCTTCCACCTGGTTTTCTACATATGCCGGACCCCTTTTTCACACAACCTTTACAATTTTTCAGTGTGTGGGATTGACACTGGCTTGCGGCCCCCTATGGCTGGTTTGTTTTTTTTAAAAAAAATAAAACATTCAAGGCAAACTCAAGGCCTTATACACTGGTGAATTTTCAGCAACATGCAACTTAAATGCCAGGCAGAGTTCACATGACTCACCTCGTCATCTGGACACATGCTGGCTCCAGCTCTTGCCCATGTACTTTGGCTTATTACTAGCTAACAAATGTGCAGAGAAAGGTTAATGCCCTACTTTGTTCATGTTTGACAAGTGACATAAGTGCAGGAATGAAATATGATAATGAACAGCTTCCACAGAAGCATCAGTTAAGATCAGCAGTATGACTACAGTAGACTGCGGACAATTGACTCATGTTTGTCATGTTTTTGGTTCACTGACGCTTGGTCCAGAAATAACACAGATGTGTGTTTCTACCTGTAAGGAGCTGTTGAAAGAAAAATACTGTCATGCTTTTGTCTTTTGAGATATATTAAAATGTTGAAGTTTTCTGTGTCTATTTACCTAGCATTATAAACTGCTTTCAGTGTTGGTTTTTAAGCTTTCAATGCCAATACAATGAAAGAAAATGAAAATTTCAGGTTCATAACTCATACCATAAGAGAATCACACTAATGTGTGTGGTTAATTGTACTAACAGCCCATCCATGATGTCTTTTCTCCAGCTTTGATCAATTAAATTGTAATATTTTCTCTGTTACTTAAAAATAAATAGCACTTCTACCTCTCATCCAAATGTCACTTCTGGCTCCAAAAAACGCAAACTTAGAAACAGTCCAATGCTAAAGTTGAAGCACACTTAAATTTTAGCATCGGGCTTTTTCCATAAATGTCCTTTTGGCTACGTTCATTGTTTTTATTCAGTCTGTGGTGAAAGATGCCACATAAAAGACATTCAACCTTTCCCGTTCTTCAAAAAACATCGTCCATATTCACCAATACAGAACAAGTGGATTAATCCAGTTCTCCTGCCTTTCAGTGAATCCCTCCCATGTGCCAATAACTCCTCGTGATTACCTGTTAACCAACCCTCAGCCAACAAGTACCACTTGCCCTGTTGAACCATAGGTGGTATTCCATTCACATCGATTGTAGGTTCATAAAAGCAGAAACCACACAGATGACTCAAAATTATAAGACGTAAGTGAAATAACTTTCTTTTTCTCTGAAACAGCATTTTTAGGTAATACGAAGCAAATAAACAAAAAGAAAAACCTATAATGCACTGAGTATTATTTATTATTATACTGCTAAAATAATTAAAACTTCTGAAAAGTATTACTGTTTTCCATCTGCATATTCTGCACTGTTTTTTTTTTTTTTGCTGTTGCTGTGGTGTTAATTACATCCACAAGCAGGGCTTCTTGGCATGGCAAATGTTTTGACACTTGAGTGTTGTACAAATCATCCAACAGTGGAATCCAAGTCATCCAATTCATTATCCAATTGGATCACTTGTGTAGGGATTCAGGTTTCTATAGCCTTCCAACGAAAGTGGCTCAGGTCCAACTTAGAATGGCACTGGCCCAAAAATTGTTCAAATTAGCCACTCCGGTGCCATTTAGCACAGTTCAGAGAGGTAACTACATTTTGTAGAGAAGATGCCGCACAGGGACGGAGACAGTTCATTATCCCACTCACTAGCTTGAATCCAGGATGTCTGGAGAAGCTGTTTTTCACTGTGATAAGTTTCAGGTTCACGAGTGCTGCTGTTAATCTATCTGCTAATTGTCCAGGAAGCACTATTGGAAAAATAACATCTCTGAAATCTTAAATGGATCAGAAGGAAAGGAAGTAGCCTTCGGTGACAGCCATTATGCATATGATATCTTTGGCTTGGTTCATGCACCAGCATACAGATGAGGGTGCCTTTCACATTCCTCTCCACTACAAAGAGACTATCACTCCCTTGTCACCCAGGAAAGGCCCACTGCACTCACTGCCTTTATTTTAGTTTTGCTCCTGATGTTTCCATGGTAACCTAAATACTATTCAGCACTTGCAAGAAAAAGAGTCCTTGTAGGTGCCTTTTCTTTAAAGCAAAGAATGCCGCTTGCTCGAGCAAGGGCTGATCAGAATTCGATGATTTTGTGTGCGTAATTCTGCCAGCTAATTTAAAGGTTGGATACAAGGGGAATCCTTTAAGTTTAATGGTGGAGTCATGACTTGTTGACGGTTTTATTCAGTGACCTTTTTTCTGTCTCTCTAAAATAGCTCTCAGTTTGATATGATGGGGGAGGGGAGTGATCAAGTAATAAAACTGATGTAACATTGAGCGTATTTCTATGGTGAGCTTGTCGCTGAGTAACCAGTTGCCTTGGTAACCCTCTCCTTCCCCATTCTCCACCACAACTATTCCCTAGCCACATTCTCTGCTTCAGCACTGCGTGATCTCCAGTATGGGAGGAGAATATTAAAGTATTCTTATCAAGGCTTCAGATAATGAGAAGGGCTGTGTACTACGTACTCCCAGAGGTCTAATGTCATCTGCCATATGGTCCTGAGAGACTCTCAGGGGAGTCTCTAATGGCTCCACAGAAACAAATGAGACCCGAGGACTGGATGTGAACACGATTGGTTGTCCCTGACTGGCCGTTTGAGGTCGGGTGAGGGGAGGAAGACAGAACAAAAGACATATTATGGAAGAGAGACAGAGATTAATATTAACTGATGTTTAAATGCAAAGTGGTGTGTGAACACATACTGAGTGAAAAAATGTGAATGAAAAAGCACTCATCGTGATGAGACCCCATCAGTCTTGACCTATTGCAACATAACCAAAGAAGGATTCAGGGTCACCTGATCCAGCCTTAACATTATACTTTGTCAAAAAGTAAAGTTTTAAGCCTAATATTAAACATAGACAGGGTATCTGTCTCTCGAATTCAAACTGGAAGCTGGTTCCACAGAAAAGGGTCCTGAAAACTGAAGGCTCTGCCACCCAGAAGTAATAAATCCATAAACCAGCTTTTCTAATTTGAGAGATTTTGAAAAAAAAAATGGAAAAAGCAGTCTGATATATTTGTTTAATATACACAGTTTAGGACTGTAGTGAATCCCGCTGCCAGCCGTACTCACATCAACAACAACATCTGGTATGATATAACCTACGATCCTGTGAAGACCCTAGGAGACATCCCGATCAAATGCCCGATTCACCTCAACTGGCTCCTTATGAAGTCCCTCTCGATTAACGGAACTTCACCCTATCTCTAAGGGTGAACCCAACCACATTTTAGGGAACGCTAATTTCAACCATTTGTATTCGTGGCCTCATTCTTGTTGCTATTACCCAGAACTCATGACCATAGAAGGGGGTAGAGACATAGATCAACTGGTAAACTCACAGTTTTGGTTTAACGTTCAGCTCTCTCTTCATCACACCAGACCAGTACATCACTGCTAGATGCTGAACCAATCCAATTTGCCTCACTTGTGAACAAGACCCTGACATACTTAAAGTCTTCCATTTGGACCAGGATTTTGCACTACATGCTTTACCAGCTGAGAACCATGGCCTCAGACTCTTGGTTCACAACCGCTCCAGTGTAAGCCTAACCAAGCCAACAAAATCATGTCATCTGCAAAAAACAGAGATAAGATTCTGATGCTGCAAAGGTAAAAGCCTCCCACCACTTGGCGACCACATGCTTCTAAATTTTGATTTTTTTTATATTTTAAAAGCAACAGGTGAAATGGCTAGCATCAATTAACTAAAAATATTCTGCTGGAAAAATCGTGTGTGCTGGCATTTATACGGATGTTACTTCGACACATGATACATCGCACTTAAAGAGCAGTGGCCTTTTTCAATAGCTCAAGGAATGCGACAAAGAGCCTAAGTCTTTAACAACACTTCCAAAGTACCACGACCTTTCTGACTGAGCAACCGATGTGCCAGGATGAGTGTAAATCACATCTTGGTTCCAAACACCACTGAATGTCCTGAGGAGTTCCATGTAGGTGCACTGATGCACCAAAAACCATTTTGGTGACACAAGTGGGCATTACAGTTTTAGAGTGTTTATTGCTAATGCTTCTAGGTGTAAATGCACACTAACATATGCTGCTGCCACTAGTACTGGAACAAGCCTCCCTTGTCTCTCAGTTAGTCGTCATTTGTTGTATTCGTGATTTCACACACAATTTGAAACATTCAACAGAGACTATACTGCATATCCACATGATTATGTCACATAATTTCAGCAAATTTGTCAAGTGCACATTCATTATGTCAGTCACTGACTCACACATTGGAATTTGTGAATGAAATCTATTGGACTCATTTTCTGTTATTTTACTATAAGGGGATGGTAAGCTGTGATCTTAAAGAGCTAGACATGGTGAACAATGACGAAGCATTATAACATTATACCCCCAGCAGCTTGGACCGCAGATATTTATGATGGGCAGGATCAATCATTCATGGTCTTAATCAATGCCACTATCACATTTCTGATTAAAGAACTGTTTTAGTTTGTGTCTTTTTTGTCCAGTATTTAGTTTGATTTCCTGTCTTGACATCATGGATTTGTTTTAGTGGTCTCTTTTACACTGGTGTTTCCCGTCTCCTTTGACTACCAATCTATTCAATGCCTCAGTCTGTTTGTTTCTCATTTCATTGTACTGTATTACTGTCTGGCTTTACTTCTGTATTTCTTCTGCTTCTGTTTGTATTCCCATGGTCTTTGTTTTCAGCTGCCATTTAAACTGCTGCTCCAGCTGACTGAAGGTTTGTCTGTTGTTTATTAATTTTTTCTACATAGTCTGCACTTGACAGTCACACCGTGTTGTCACTCTATCCTGCTCTTTTCTTTGGTAAGGTATTGCTGCTGATGCCTCTAGCTTTCCATTTCATCGAAGTATGTATTCCACATATGCACTTCGAAGTGTGCGGAAATTCCAGAACAGAGCCAATAATAAATTACTGCAGATGGAAATATCAAGCTTTTTTTTTTTTTTTTAAATCACCACAATAGTAGGGATGTTTTTTTCCATCCTGATGTTGCCTGAACATTTACTGAAGCTTTTGACAGATATTTGCAAGAGTTTAACTACTGCTCTGCTGTCACATGATTGACTGATCTTGTTCTCTATGACAAATGGTTCAAATGGAGATTAAGGTAAATTATGCTGGCAGCATTACATGTAGTATTAAATTGTTACCCTGGAGCAAAGATAAACATGTTACACAGACTAATCAATCAGCTGTATTTGTTTCCTTAAGCCTCACTGGAAAACTCCTGCTGTCAAATCCCACACGGTTGCTAATGGGGAGGCAGTAGATTCACACATCAATATTTGATGCTGATAAATAATGAGCAGAGTGAAATGAGTATACACTCGGTATCTCTAATTACTGAGGATAATTTATCCTATGCTTTGAGATTTTTTGTGCGTTTAAAATGCAGTTTTGTCTTTCTTTAATTCTAACTGCCAAGAATGGAGGATGTGAACTGGCAAGATGTGCTATAAACCTTGGTTTATTCTGGTGTTCAGATAACATGCGTGTTTCTGCGCTTAGGATGGAATGTTTATATCACCAAATGTGTGTCAGAAGAAGTATGCAAGAAGCTAGAGTAACTTTAATCAGAATATGTAATTTAACAAAAGCCTTTTTATTGGTTTACAATATGCCTTACTCTGTTTACACTAGTCATAGCTGTGGAGACACTAACAGGACATTATATGTTACTTTTCTAATTACACCCATTTTTATTGCTATTAGACTGCAGCCCTCGGACGCCTCTGTAATATCTTCCTATAAGTGATATAGGCATTAAAACATCATTTCTACTCAGATGCTATATCTGACAGAAGATTAGTTTCCATCCCATCAGTGGGTCTATGCTCAGACCAAACACGAATTACAAGCAGAAACCAGTGCTCCACTAAGCAGGATTTTTAAAAAATGCTCACAAATTGCACATGAACTCCTCTGAGGAGTAATTTGGGGTGGGGTGTTCACAGAACCATCCATTAGTAAAGGCTGTTACAATTTGTCAGTTTTCTCTCCATTTTCTCCCTCCTGATGATCAGGTAGAAACATTGTGAGCCCCTCTGAGCCCTGTTTTGATGATATTACCAGCTGCTCCTCAGGAACCAGTAATGAGGAGCTCTGATTAATTTATTATTCTCTGGAGCAACTTCCAACTCAAGTCCCACCAAAGCACCAAATAATCACCTTCAGTCTACAAGCATCAGAATAAAATCATGCAAATAACATCTACACTCACAAAACCACTCAGAATAAAATCGATTATAAAAGACAAATACAAATTTCCACTGTGTGACATGTACATGAGGATTTAAAACAACTTGGTGCAGACTGAAATTTTGACAAATTTATACAAATAGGACCTTCTTGCTGTGAGGCAACAGTGCAAACCACAGTCCCACCGTTCTGGCCTGAATTACATTTCACCACCTGGCTGGGGCCTTTGTCTGTGGAGTTTGTATGTTCTCCCAGTGTCTGCGTGAGTTCTCTCTGGGTATTTGGCTTCCTCCCACAGTCCAACTGTAGTTAGGTTAGGTCATTCGTAACTCTAAATTGCCCATGGGTGTGAATGTGAATTCGAATGATTGTCTGTGTTAGCGCTGTGACAGACTGGCGACCTGTCTGGGTGGGGGTAAAAAAATGGACTGTCTTCCAGATCTAAATTGACCAGACATGTCTAGACATAATGTTTATAACACTTGGTTTTAAAATTATAAAAATGATAAAATATGTGTGAAAGATTTGTGAAAAACTAAGTACACTGCATGATTATTTACCTAATTATAAGACCTAATAAATATTCAGTTTTATTATGTTCCGCTACGTAAATTCTTATAGACTAAAAGAGGGGATGTTCATGAACTGGGGACACATGTCAGTATTCTGCCAAGTAGGTTTAGCACAAATCCAAATAACAAAATGAGACTGCTTTAAACAACTGTTTATCCATCTGAAAAATTACACAAATAAATTTGGAAAGAGAGGAGCTGCAAATCATTACTCAGATTCGGTCTCCTGATTTGGTTTTACAAGACAAGCACTTTGATAAATGTTTCATTCTGGTATTGTATTTATACAGGGCAAAAAAGAAAATCAATGCAGCTTGAGCATGCACTAGTGTAGAGTTTAAGCAGTGTATTCTGGACCCTGGAGAATCAGTTAGAGACACTTTAAAAGTCCACCTGTCCTGTAGTTCAACCAAGAGTTTAGCTGTGGTCCATGATTAACAGCGGCTGCACATCATGTCCTTGAAGCACTGTTCACATGGCAGTAAACGACACCCATCTTGGAATACCAAGATCGTTGATTTTAGATTATCTTTAGTTACATTTCACTGGCTACTTGGTCAGGTTTAGGATTTCAGTGATTTAATATTTCTAGAGTGTTTTGGCTGTTTAGCTACATTTTGTACCAGACTGTTGGATTTATTGAAAGACTGACTGAAATCATGTTTTTTTATATTGACTTCTATTCCCAATACGAACACATTAATTTAACACTAATTCAACACAAACAACAACAGCAACAAAAATCAGATGAAGGTGTTTTTTATTGTTTTTCTTGGTAGTGTTTCCCATGCTGACACTGTTGTTAGACAGCAAGAGGAATGACAAATAGTTGAAATGGAAATACAGGTTTTGACCAGCAGGGGGTTTGCGTGCACATGAAGTCTAGACAAATGAAACCTTCTCTGAACCAACTGGATGGAAAGCTTCAAGGCTTCATGAGGCTTCATCTGGTCATCACTGTTGAAGGACTTCCAGCATTGTAAAAAACTAACTTAATGGAGGGTGAAAAAATTATTAAAAAATTATTAAAAATTATTAAAAAAATATTAAATAAATGGAAATTTGCTACCTGGAAACCCACAGGAAACCAACAAGCACACAGTACATAACAACAGAACTGAGGGGAGACACAGGCTGCTTCCACACAATGTAATCACATGTATTCCTCTGCGGGGCAACCTGCATATGGCCAATAAAGCATTCATTCAATTCAATTCAATTCAATTCAAAGAAATGAAACACCAGGATACACAGCTGAAACTAATCAAAACACTGAGACAGGGAAAGTTTGAGAATGGTATAATTGCAATCAAACCAGGAGACTATGCTAGAATACAAAACCCAAAATGAGCAGCAAACTATACAGAAACATATTACAGATCAAACATAAGTGTCAGAACTTGAAATGCTTGGTTGGAAAGCCATTACTGTGACAAGCACTACTTATGTAACTACAGGGTTACATAAAAGTGAACAGTCCAATACAAGAATATGATTTGAGTAACATGGAAGCTTCCTGTGCATTGTATATCTGTCAAAATGCTGATGCTCAACAGCATTGATACACCTGGTAAAAAGCAATTCATTGCCTTACAACATAATGGTCATAGTTAAAGAATGTACCAGTGGTTCATTTGACAGATTTGAGTCCTGATGTCCATGAACTACAAATACAGAAACATCTTGACATATCTATCTATTAGGGGTGCAACGATACACAAAATTCACGGTTCGGTTCGGTTCGATACTTTGGTGTCACGGTTCGATATTTTTTCGATACAAAAAATGTTCATGCATTTTTAATTTGTCATTTATTAAAATTATAAATATATATTTTAACTCAAAAGTACAGTTTTTAAATTTAACCCTAACCCTTGTGCGTGTTTTTTATTTTGACAGCGAATGCGCACCTGCGGACCACTTATGTGCAGCCCTGGTTATTTAGCTCATCATATTGCAGCCACAGAAATTCTTTTGTCCATGAAACCATAAAGCTGCACTTTCTTTTTGCCTTATAGTCTGATTTGTTATAACTTCTCCGTTTTGTGGTAAGCTTTTCTTTGGCTGTCACTTCTTCACCCTGACCTGTCTTATTTGGCTCAGCAGAACTGAAATGCTTTTACACACGCACTCACATAAGCTCAGCGATTCTCTGCGCGATCAACCTCTCACATGTGTAAGCTGCGGGAGATTTCACTTGTCATGTTTGCATAGTAAGCTAACGATTAATAAGACGATGTCAGAGGAATTGGTGCACAAATTATCATCACTCACAGATCAGTGCTGTCGCTCTCTATACACAGTTCGCACGATTGCAAAGTGAAAGCAAAAAAACAAGCGCAAATTCAAACGCGACTTCAATATGTCACATATTGACAGTGGCTCACCGATGCCAAAGACATAATTACCCAGCTACATTTCTCAAAGAATGCAAAAGCATTGACATATATTTTTCCTACAATAGCCCGACAGGCAGGGAAGAGATAGATTTTGGTAGCCCGACTGAAAAAATCGCTAGCTCCGGGACGTCGGGCTAGCGATATTGCAAGCCCTGTATCTGATTGAGGAATCACTCATCTTTGGAAAAGAGAGTTTATTACAGAGAAATGGCTCTTTCCAAAATAAAAGCTATACTATCCGCTTCTTCTGGGCTATATTCTCAGCAGCATAAGGAGAATCATGTGCTAACAGCTGTCTAAATGACTCGGCTAAAGTTAGTAGCATGCTTGTTGTTTTTGTCTTTGTACTAGGATGATGTCGGCGTAAATGTGCAGTCATATTCGTTGTGTTCCCACTAGTGCTTTCAGGTTAATCTCGTTGAAATGACCTTAACGCCACAACACGGCAAATCTCCGTTAACGAGCTACCGCCGATAGCTCCGTGCATGGGGCTAGACGGCCAACACGTTAACGAGCTAACTGCGCTAACACACTAGCTCCCACCCATGTAATTGAGCATTGCGTGGCACATCCAACATACTGTTTTACTTTAGTCCATGACTCGCTTACCTTCAGGGTCATACGTCACATGAAAACCAAAATAATTCCAAACGCCAGATCTGAATGAGGGTGGGGGAGGTGCCCTGCCCTCTTCCTTCTGACGATGCTGTCTGTGTTGAGCGCTCAGTGGATCTGCGCTGGACAGTGCAGCCTAGGCGGAGTAGTCGAACGCAGATTCACTGAGCGCTCAACACAGACAGCATCGTCAGAAGGAAAATTGATAAAATAAATTACAAATGTTGTATTGTTCGATACATATGCGTACCGAACCGAAAGCACTGTATCGAACGGTTCAATATCGATACGAATATCGTTGCACCCCTACTATCTATCTATCTATCTATCTATCTATCTATCTATCTATCTATCTATCTATCTATCTATCTATTACACACACAAAAAAAAAAAAAAAACACCCAGCACGCCCCTGCGGGCGGTTTATCCTTCAAGCTCGGGTCCTCTACCAGAGGCCTGGGAGCTTGAGGGTCCTGCGCAGTATCTTAGCTGTTCCCAGGACTGCGCTCTTCTGGACAGAGATCTCCGATGTTGTTCCTGGGATCTGCTGGAGCCACTCGCCTAGCTTGGGAGTCACCGCACCTAGTGCTCCGATTACCACGGGGACCACCGTTACCTTCACCCTCCACATCCTCTCGAGCTCTTCTCTGAGCCCTTGGTATTTCTCCAGCTTCTCGTGTTCCTTCTTCCTGATATTGCTGTCATTCGGAACCGCTACATCGATCACTACGGCCATCTTCTTCTGTTTGTCTACCACCACTATGTCCGGTTGGTTAGCCACCACCATTTTGTCCGTCTGTATCTGGAAGTCCCACAGGATCTTAGCTCGGTCATTCTCCACCACCCTTGGGGGCATCTCCCATTTTGACCTCGGGACTTCCAGGTTATACTCGGCACAGATGTTCCTGTACACTATGCCGGCCACTTGGTTATGGCGTTCCATGTATGCCTTGCCTGCTAGCATCTTGCACCCTGCTGTTATGTGCTGGATTGTCTCTGGGGCATCTTTACACAGCCTGCACCTGGGGTCTTGCCTGGTGTGATAGACCCCAGCCTCTATGGATCTTGTGCTCAGAGCTTGTTCTTGTGCTGCCATGATTAGTGCCTCTGTGCTGTCTTTCAGTCCAGCTTTGTCCAGCCACTGGTAGGATTTCTGGATATCAGCCACCTCCTCTATCTGCCGGTGGTACATACCGTGCAGGGGCCTGTCCTTCCATGATGGTTCCTCGTCTCCCTCCTCTTTCTTGGGTTTCTGCTGCCTGAGGTATTCACTGAGCACTCGGTCAGTTGGGGCCATCTTCCTAATGTATTCTTGGATGTTCGTTGTCTCATCCTGGACTGTGGTGCTGACACTCACCAGTCCCCGGCCCCCTTCCTTCCGCTTAGCGTACAGCCTCAGGGTGCTGGATTTGGGGTGAAACCCTCCATGCATGGTAAGGAGCTTTCTTGTCTTTATGTCAGTGGCTTCTATCTCCTCCTTTGGCCAGCCTATTACCCCAGCAGGGTACCTGATCACGGGCAGGGCGTACGTGTTGATGGCCCGGATCTTGTTCTTACCATTCAGCTGACTCCTCAGGACTTGCCTGACCCTCTGCAGGTACTTGGTGGTTGCAGCTTTTCTAGCGGCCTCTTCATGGTTCCCATTCGCCTGTGGGATCCCCAAGTACTTGTAACTGTCCTCTATGTCTGCAATGTTGCCTTCTGGTAGTTCAATCCCCTCAGTTCTGACTACCTTCCCTCTCTTTGTTACCATCCGACTACACTTCTCCAGTCCGAACGACATTCCAATGTCATTGCTGTATAGCCTGGTAGTGTGGATCAGTGAATCGATGTCTCGTTCACTCTTGGCATACAGCTTGATGTCATCCATGTACAGGAGGTGGCTGACAACTGCTCCGTTCTGTAGTCGGTATCCGTAGCCAGTCTTGTTAATGATCTCACTGAGGGGGTTCAGGCCTATGCAGAACAGCAGTGGGGACAGAGCATCTCCTTGGTAGATCCCGCACTTGATGGTGACTTGTGCTATGGGCTTGGAGTTGGCCTCTAGTGTTGTACGCCACATCCCCATTGAGTTCCTGATGAAGGCTCTTAGGGTCCCATTGATCTTGTACAATTCTAGGCATTCCAGTATCCAGCTGTGGGGCATTGAGTCATAGGCCTTCTTGTAATCAATCCAGGCAGTGCACAGGTTGGTCAGTCTGGTCTTGCAGTCTCGGCTGATTGTTCTGTCTACCAGTAGCTGGTGTTTTGCGCCTCTGGTATTCTTGCCAATTCCTTTCTGTGTCCCGCTCATGTATTGACCCATGTGCCTGTTCATCTTAGCCGATATGATGCCTGACAGGAGCTTCCATGTAGTACTGAGGCAGGTTATTGGTCGGTAGTTGGAGGGGACCGGTCCCTTCTTGGGGTCCTTGGGGATCAGGACCGTCCGGCCTTCAGTTAGCCATTCCGGGTGTCTCTCGTTAACTAGCAGCTGGTTCATTTGTGCTGCCAGACGCTCGTGGAGTGCAGTCAGCTTCTTCAGCCAGTAGGCGTGAACCATGTCGGGCCCTGGTGCTGTCCAACTCTTCATACTGGAGACCCTTTCTTGGATATCTGCCACTGTGATGGTTACTGGACCCTGTTCAGGGAGGTCGCTGTGGTCAGCCCTCAGATCCTCTAGCCACTGAGCATTGTCGTTATGGGTTGCATCCTTCTCCCATATGCTCTTCCAGTATTGCTCCGTCTCCAGCCTTGGTGGTGCTGTTCTCTTATTGTTCCCTTGCCACTGAGAGTACACCTTTGCTGGTTCTGTGGAGAACAGCTGGTTTATTCTCCTGCCTTCTATCTCTCTGGTGTACCTCCTCAAGCGGCTGGCCAAGGCTGTGAGTCTTTGCTTGGCAGTTTCCAAGGCCTCAGGTATGGACAGCTTGCTGTATTTCTTAGGCACCTTATTTGTCGCACCTTTCTGCAACTCCGTTAGTTGGCTAACCTCCCTCCGTGCTACTTTGATCTTGCCCTCTAGCCTCCTTCTCCATGGAGGGTACTGCCCCTTGTCGCTGTTCAACTTGTAGCCAAGCATCTCACTGATCACTGTTGCCGTATTGTAGATCAGCTTGTTAGTGTCGGTAATCGTGGTTGTAGGTATTGTCCGTAGTGCTGCATTAACATCATCTAGCAGACCTTCTGAGGGAACTTCACGTAATCTTGGTAACCGGCTACGCGGGATCCAGGTTTCAAGCTTGGCCATGATCCTATTTTTCAGGTCAGTTCCTCTCGCATTCAACGATCCTTCTCCTATCGCACTTGGGGCTATGTACCCAATCTCGGGTGGGGGTGATGATATCTCCCCCCTGACCTGGCGTCCTGACTCCTCCTTGCCGTAGCATTTGTGTTGTACCTCGTCAATCTCTAGCTGTGAGAGCAGTCCCTTCTTTCGAATGTTGGAACACTGAGCTACTAGTTGTTTCGCCGTCATTGTGGATGTTGGGTATCGAAGAATCCATAGGTCCCTCATCCTATTCATGTAGCCCCTTCCGCCGGGGTTACTTGCATAGTAGCATTCCAACAACGCCCTGTTTTCGTCTCTTGCCCACCGATGCCTTCTTGTTCCAGTAGCCCACTTTTCGTCAGGGTGCCCTGGTTCCTCAACACCTGACGCGGACCTTGTTGATCCGGGCGACGTCCGAGCCGGCATGCCTTCATATTTATCTGTCTCGCTCATGTCTGCGGTAGGCTTGCTTAGCATAGGGGGTCTAGCCTTAGGACCCTTACTGGATACAGACGCCCCAGGCAGGAATCGAACTTGCGATCCTCTGTTCCAAAGGCGTGTAGTCTAACCACTACGCTATCCAGCGTATATATATATATATATATATATATATTACGACACCAACTCTCTGCCATCTATAATCCAGTTTTGAGATCCCTTCCCAGACGCCTTAACGCCCACTCACATCCTGGGCCATCTGATCTCAGGAATTCGCATGATAAGGTGGGGCCAGGTTTCACAATGAACTCACCCGAAACTCTGGCTGATTGGGACCCACACCCAGTTTCACACCTTGGCTCAGGCGATTATTAGAGGATCATCAGGGGGTCCTTTTGTCCCTCTGTGGGGGGATACTCCCACTAGGTTTATATCTGGGACTCTCCACCATTTGACCTTAGAACTGAAGAAGCTTCTCGGATGAGAGGTGAAACGTCTTCAAGTAACTTAAAGAAGTCCAGACGCTTTTCTTTGCAAGCTCCTTTGATTCAACAATGTTCTTAAGCAGTGGGCCTAGGACTGGACAAATTTAAGAAGTTTAACTTTTTATCATTATACAACCACAGGTTTGTAAAATTTAAAATCCTTAAAACAATGTATAAACATTGAAGGCACGCACGACAATCATGCACCTTTAAAGCTATGATCTTTCAAAATGTAAACTAGTAAGATAAATTGCAATATGTTTCTCTGATATAGCTTTGGAAGACTAACTCACCCCTTGGCTTTTTGTATTATTAGCTCCCCAAGGAAGCCGCCTGTAACTCAGCCTGCAAATGAAACAGACAGGATGTTTATTGATAGTAACTGTGATTGCCTCGGTGGGCATCTACACATGAATCCAAGCCAGATCTAAATATAACCCACTTCTTTCCCTATACAGATGGCTGGCAGTGAATACCATCTCACAGGCTTTCAGAAGCTCATGCCTTGGAAGATGGTAGAGACTTTGAGGGTGTGGATGAATACAGAATGTATTTTCTTTTCTATCAATATTTAATGAAGATAATATAGCACACCAAGTATTTTCTTTCCTATTTGCCATATTCTGCAGAAATAGCTAAAAAGTGTGCTGTATGGTCCTGGATCTTGGATCTAGAGTTTTGAGGTTTGGACATATATGTGATTGTTTATTTGATATTTGTCATTTGGATTTTAATTGGTTTATTTGTTACATTTTCATCATAATGTATAGTCTTTTATATTTTTGAGTCTTTAGTTATTAGTTCAGTCCTTGTTCATATTAAGAGTTATTTTGATCTGTGGGTGTTTTCTGTTTCTACCTCCTGTGTTGTTTCCTCTGTTGAGCTTATTCTTCTGTGTGTTTTCCTGTTTAGTTTAGTTTTTTGTGACAGCTGTACTACAATACAGTGGTCTGCTTCTTAATTGCTCCTGACCATCTGTATGAATATTTTAAAAGGAACTTGTACCTTTACTATTGTTGCAAAAGTCTGCAATGACAAGCATCAACTCAGTTTTTTAGCTGAAGTTTATACTGGACTGTCCCAATCTGGAATTGCCCTAGGTGAGAGAGAGGTAGGTAATCTTGTATCCCGTTGGTTTGTTATGTGTAGATTGGAGTATTTCCTAGGACCTATTCCCTTTGCCTTTGGGCTGGGAAATGGGTCCTTACTATCATTTGTGCTTAAGCACTGAATGACAGTTCAAAATACCCAGGTGTCTTTGAGTTGCTGGATGTGGTGCTGGAGAATGCCCTACCTGAGAATTCAGCACTGACCTAGGCAATGAAAGTGATACCTGGAGTAATGTGATTGGGAAGAATGACCTGCCTGATCTGAAAACGAGTGGGGTTCTATTTTTGGATGGTTGGTTCATAATGACCATAAAGGTGTTCATAAGTGCACATGGCACCAGGACACCTTAGATCACTACTCAGTGATGATAGAGTTTGTATTTGCATCATTAGATGTGTGGCAGTACACTCTGGACATGCAGGTGAAGGAAGGAGCTGAGCTCTCAACTCATCCATTGGTTGGATCAGGTGGTGCTTGACAGGACTAGCATACCCAAATATATAGTAAAGCTATGCTGTGGAGGATCTAGCAGAGGCCCTGTTTAGTAGACCTCTTTAAATCCCTCCCAGAGCAGAACACCTCCATTATTGAGGTGGCTGCACAGGTTTGGGCTTGGTTAGCTTGTGGGACTCAGGAAGCAACTTGGTTGATATAATTTAGCACCATAACAGTTAATTTACCCAAAAGAATTGTTTCCATGGTGCAACCTGCTCCAGTCAGTCTCAGTTTAGTAAATATTAAGATTAACCTCTGCCAAGTTGGTGAAGCTTTCTCAGTACTGTCATTTGTGAAACCACACATGTTAAAGACATCCTGAATATATGATACTATTGTAAAACCACAAATATTGAAATTAATACCATTTAAAATGTCTTAGCTAAAAAGCTGAGGGTAGCTCTCTCACACAGCATCAGTACCAATTTTACAACAGTAGCAGGCAAAAAGTCAGAAACTTAAAAGCAGCAGAGAGCAAGTGCACTGGAGCTGCTGATTAAATATTTATTGTATAATATACAAGACTTAAAAATACATTTTTAAAGAGACTCTGGGACTGTGGTTGTTTTTAGTAGCCACTGAATACTTTACCTAATTTCTTCCAAGGAGGTAGGTGACCCTCCTTTCACTACAACTATGAGTCCTCACATGCTCATTCCCATTCTGCTTTAATTTTTTTTTCAGCTCAAAGCATTTTATCTGGTGACATTTATTTATTTATTTATTTAGGACAGTGCATGTTAATGAACATAAATGTAAAAAAAAAAAATACATGAATGTAAACATACCAGATTATAGCCAAGGGCTAATTTCCATCTGTTGTCCTTAAGCATAAAAATTAGACATAATTCATAAAAATTCATCATTCATTCATAATAAAAACTCCATCACCAAACTTACACATACACACCATTCTGTAATTGTCAAGTGTTTTTCTTAAAAGTTAGCAATAAGAAACAGTTTTTAACAGCTCTATATAGCATTATTATTACATTGACCTTCAGATCAATCTATTGTCCTTGAAGGAGAGGTCAGAGGTGAAATGTGACATATTTTAAATCCTGTCTGTGGTACATTCTTTATCTTGACACTACCCCACTTAAGAGTAATGGTTATAAAAGTTACAATGCCTTTTTTTCAATTTTCAACCAAAGAATCACTTAGTTGACCTTGAAGACCTTGGTGGATGTAAGCCAAATTTCATTGGATTGCTAACATTATCCCACCCTACAGAGGCTTAGTTTTATAAGAATTCATTCAAAACTTTTCAAGTTATCATGTTTGAATCAGACACACGCACACAAGCACTACCAAAAATATAACCTCCTTGGGGGATGTAATAATGTTTACACAGAGGGTACGAACCCCAATCTCCCGGGTAAAGCCCAGTCTCCACTGGGGCCCCTATATGGGCTTTCAATCCATAGAAACCCCTTGTGGTGCTCATAATAATTTTGCACTTTTTGTCCCCTAAGAAAAATTTCTGTGAGCACCCTAGAGGGGATTCGCTCACTGAAAACCATGTAGGGCTCATGTAGTATAACCAATAGGCCTCTCAAAGCAGTTTTGTCCTTTTTGCACCCTGGTGGGTTAGATTATGCAGACACTACAGTAGTTTTAATTCAATTCAGTTTTATTTTGACAGTGCCAAATCACAACAATAGTCACCTTAAGGTGCTTTATATTGTAAGGTGATGATGCTTTTACCACATAAGGACTGCATTTGCTTTGTGTGGGCAATTGACACTGGGCATTCTTCTCTCTACCTAGCAGGAAACCCATAAAAGGCACAAAACACCCACTGGAGCCCAGGTGAAATAAGCATGGGTTTGCCCTTCCTACAGTTCACCAACATCTGCCAGGTGTAGGCCCACACGGCATGTTTGCTAGGCGATTTTAGTATCTGTGCCTGTGCATGTCTACAGTTTAAAGACAAAGGTCTACAGAGCATAACAAACTAAAGACTTAATACCCCCGCCTCCAAAAAATAAAAAACAAAATACATAAAACGCAAAACGAAAGTAAAGAAAAAACCCATCACAAACAATTGAAAATGCATTATGGTAAATGGTCCGATTCTTATATAGTGCTTTTCTACTCTCCCGGAGTACTCAAAGCGCTTTATACAACATGCCTCATTCACCCATTCACACCCACTCATGCAAGCACTTCTAAACCCAAATGCAAACTAACCAACATTCACACACATTCACACTCCAATGAATGCATCGGAGGGCAACTTCGGTTAGTATCTTGCCCAAGGATATTTGGCATGCAGACTGGGGAAGCCAATGATTGAATCACCAACCTTCCAATCAGTAGCTGATCTGCTCTACCTTTTTGTGGGAAGTTTTATTGTTGATGTTTAATGTTTTATATTGCCTTCCACTTCTAATCATTTGCTTTATTTAATAATATAATAGCACACCATCATTTTGCCATAACAGTAGCCATCTACTGAGCCATCTACTATTAATCTTCCAAACTGGTTCTGTAAGGTCCAAGCAAACAGCAAGACAAATATGGTGCATTCAAAGAGCAGCAGACAGTAAACAGTAGCTCAAGAAAGAGGACAGACAGTCACATTATCTTCATTAATGCATGAAGCAATGCTCAGTGAAGGAGCTCGACTGGATGTGCAGACGTACTTTACCACTGGTTTTTCTGTAGGTTATCTGTGAAAAAAAGAAAAAGAAGATTCTTTTCGTTAAAAGTGTTGGGTATGAAATCATAGTATGCACAGGTGAGAGAATCATAACCTGATTATCTGAAAAGAAAAAAGAAACCAAATAGCTTTGAAGTCATGACTTCAGGCTAATAAGTCTGCCCTTGACAAAGGGAAAGTCAATAATTCACTGGCCTGTAGCTACCTCCCTGTTTTATCTTCCTGCTTTATCTATAATTTTGCCAGGTTTAACATGGATTCACACAAATACTGAAATGACCCTTAAATATTTTGTGAGTGAGTCATGTGGGCAAAAAGCCTATGATAATTATGCAAATTACCCGACTGATCTGTCAAAATTTACAGCTGCCACTTTTGCTGGACACCATCAGCCCTAACAAAAATCATTAAAGCTTTTGTGTAGACAACACTGCCAATCAAGAAGATGCTGTTTTTCAAAACAATAATCCAAAGCTGACCTCAGAACTAAACCCTACTGAAATTGAAGAAGAGGGTTTTTGGATCTGGAAAGAAAAAGGAGAGTGTAAAAGGAGCTGAAAAGGGAAAGGACAGCCACAGGAGAAAGCATGGAGGAGCATCCATCCATCCATCCATCCATCCATCCATCCATCCATCCATCCATCCATCCCCTTATCCAGAGCCGGGTCGTGGCGGCAGCAGCTTAGGAGGGGGGCCCAGACATCCCACTCCCCAGCCACCTCAACTACTCTGACCCCGTCCCTATCACCCTATCACCCTATCGCTGATTCTCATTCCCACCATTTCACACTCGCCTTTGAACCATTCCAGTGCGAGCTGGAGGGCATCACCCGATGAAGCCAACAGAACCACGTCATCTGCGAAAAGCAGAGATGAGATTCTGAGACTCCAGTGCCCCACTAACACCAGCAGCATTCACTTTACACTATCACCCGCTCCACTCCACATCAGAGGAATCGACTATACCTCAGCCTTCAGGAGTTACCACCCCAGCTGCTTTCCATAATGACAGACGAGGTGAGAAATGTGTTAAGGGAGATGAAAGTAAGGAAAGCAAAGGGCCTGGATGATATCAGCTCCAGACTTCTCAGGGACAGCACAGACCAAACTTGGGTCATTTTTCATTGTAACCTAAATCCTGAAATGAGAATGCAATCATCAGAATCAGAATACTTTATTAATCCCAAAGGAAATCATGTCTCTGTTCCATCAATTTCTTTATCACCTAGATAACAATGGGAGCACTGAAGAGTCATTGAGCCATTTTCCTCGATTTTTCTTGTGCTTTCAATCCAATACGGCCATTGCTGTAAAGTATCATTGATTGTCATACTAACTGACTGCAGTACATTAGACTTCATGGCTGTGTGTCTATAGTAATGGTAAATGGCCTGTATTTATATAGCGCTTTACTAGTCCCTAAGGACCCCAAAGCGCTTTACATATCCAGTCATCCACCCATTCACACACACATTCACACACTGGTGATGGCAAGCTACATTGTAGCCACAGCCACCCTGGGGTGCACTGACAGAGGCGAGGCTGCCGGACACTGGCGCCACCGGGCCCTCTGACCACCACCAGTAGGCAACGGGTGAAGTGTCTTGCCCAAGGACACAACGACCGAGACTGTCCAAGCCGGGGCTCGAACCGGCAACCTTCCGATTACAAGGCGAACTCCCAACTCTTGAGCCACGATCGCCCCAGTAGTATTTTGCAGCACAGTGGCCCCACAAGGTACCGTGCTATCCATTCATTTTCACTCTCTACACATTGGGCTTCAGACACCATGTTCACAGTTTATCATCTCCAACGTTTTATAAATACTCAGTCATTATTGATTGAGGGGAGCGACCCAATACACCAATACAGGTGGGTTATTACCAACTTCATTGAATGGTGAACACTGAGAGAACCATTTTCAATTAAAGCAAGAAACAATAAATGACGACTGACCTCCCTCGCAAGGTGACACCAGTAAACACTCAAGGTGAGGAGACTGAGATTGTTACATTGTCATATACCAGAGCACTTTAAATTAAAATGAAAAACCTTTTTTGGTTTTTATACATTTCATGTTATACATGATTGCATTGCACTCTAAAAGTTCCTTATCTTTCCAAAGCACTATGCCTTGAAAAGGGACTTTTCAGCGGGTAAACAGTTTTTCCTCAAGAGTAAATGAAACAGAGGAATGGAGTCGACAAAAGGTTCTAGTGTCTCCAAGGAAAAGCCCCCTCAGTGCAGCTTTTGTTTCATGATGTTCTGTACAGGAAGTTTTAACAGAGAAAATGTAGGCGTTCTAGAATGGATTTTAGAGGGTATATTATTATTAACGAGCTGATTTAGTTGAGAGTCACAGATTTGCTAGAATGTAATATATGAAGGAACAGTGCCAGACATTTGTGGCTGACATTTAATTTCCTGTTCACAAGCACTTAATACTGAGTTCAGTACTCTGGGACATGATCAATAGAATTAAATATTCACTGTTCTATAAGTGCAAATTACTGACTAAGCAGTGCTTAAAATGTGATATTGCAGTTCATTCCTGTGTTGAATACAATAATGCTGTGCTGTGCACGAAGGAAATTGAACATAAACACTGTGCTAAGAAGCACAGCCTGTTTTCACTAAAATAATGTTAATGCCTGCCATATACCATTCAAACTCTTCCATGCATGGTTTGCTCTCCCTCAGTGTGTCTTTCTTGTGTGTAGAATGAGACATCAGTCAGATTTATTGGTGGTTGAGCCTGGCTTAATGGTGCACTTGACAGCTTTCTTTGGCTCAGTGAACAGACTAGCTCCTGGAGAAAACCTCTTTAGTTCTTTCAGAGTGACTTACTGTATAACCCTGTCAAACTGGATGGACCTGCGGCCCATGCACACTTGCCTTTGCTGATAATTACAAATAGAGGTTGCATTGTTCACTACAGAAAAAGAAAATGTGAAAAAAAGAAAAAAAAATGTGTAACCATATAAAGTTCTAAAAGAAATTATGTCTAGGAAGACATAATCCATGCTCCTCTCAGGGTCATGGGGGTGGGGGGACCCTCTTGCTGTGAGGCAACAGTACTAACCAAACTTTCCCCAAATACAAGCCAGGAAAAATCTGTCCCTTCTGACTATTGTTGCATGTAATATGTCAGAAAATCAGACCTTTAAATTTGATGCACTTTAAGTATTGTGTGCGTTTTGTAGCATCATCGGAATTTTTTGTGGAAAATGTAGATTTGATACATTTTGAAGCCTTGAGTTAGTTTATCTGGCCAAGAAGCTTCTGTTTTCAGCTAACAGTAGCAAATAAGCTTAGCAAACCACAACCATAAACTGTGCAAATGCAACTAAGAAATGCAGATGCAGTCACTTGCTAATTATTAAGTGCAACCCCAATTCCAAAAAACTTGGGATGTGGTATAAAATGTAAATAAAAACAGAATGCAACATTTTGCAAATTGCATAAACCACATAAAGCCATAATTTCATCAATTCAATAGAACACAGAAAACATACTGTATCAACAAACTGAAAAGTGTTTTTATTTCATGAAAAATATTAGATTAGTTTGAAATTGACGCCAGCAACATGTCACAAAAGAGTTAGGTTAACACAACAAGAAGCTGGGAAATGTTTAAATGTTAAGTTTTAAGACAATGTTAGAGGAGCACGGCTGACATGGTTTGAACATGTGCAGATGATGGATATACTGGACAAAGGATGCTGATGATGAAAGAGAAAAGAAAGCTCTCAAAGACGATTAACTGAAGTAGTGAAGGAGGATATCCAGAGGATTGGTGTGACAGAGGAGGGATGATCTGCAGATGATCTGCTGTGTTGACCCCTAAAGTGAGCAGACAAAAGGACAAGAAGATGGTTAATTGGCAACAGGTAGATTAGAATTGGTATATATTAAGAGCATCCAGAGTTTCTCTGGAGTAAAAATAAACTAAACCTCTGTTTTCTCATTCAAATGTAAACACAGATTTTTGAGTTCACAAGCTGTGTTTTCAGTAATCAGGAGGAAAAGACAGGGAAACACTGGGAACACCAGGAAATATGATTTAAAAAGATGACTAAAGAGCAAAACAAACTCAACAAATACAGAGCAAGAACCTGGGATGATGACAGGACTTGGCCCACAATGTGTTTTGGCTGGTTGTGGGCTCACGCTCATTGTGACAACTGAATGAACTCATTTTTTAAGTCCTCACCATTATTTCAGTCTCCACCACCTTCCACAAGGCCAAATCTTTGCTTTTCTAAGTAAAAGAAAGATGTGTGCCCCCCAACTGAGAGGAAAATAGTTGCAGGACACTGCCTACTTGAAATGGAGCCATTTATTACACCAGTAGCATTAATGAAGGAGACATAGTCAGTAGAGCAGAAAAAGGAAAAGAAAGAAACATCTCTTATTTAATTAAGAGAAAATGCACAGATTGACAGTGATTGGCAACTAATAGGATTCATTTTAGACTTTTACTGGATAGTTTTTGGAAAGCAGTTGGAAACAGTTTGTGTCTTCACAAGGGTGCGTGGGCTTCTTAACTAATTTTCCAGAATAAAATAAGCTGGAGACTTACAATAAGTAACCCAAAAAACATTTATAATTCTCAAGTGTTTCTAAAACTAATTTCAAAAGAAACCTTTAACTGAAATTAGATCCACTGAGGTTTTGTGTAACATTAATGCAAGACCTGTGGGCCATGTGCCTGGGGTCAAAAGCCAGCAGGGAAGGGGGATGTTTGGTACAGTATTTGTTTGCACATGGACTCCAGAAGGAACTCCTTGGTTAAGCAACAGATGCCCAGTGTCAAAAGTCACCACGCACCCCTAAGCCCCCCTCTTCTGCTCAGACAGACGGGAGATAGGGAGGGACAGACGGCTTATGGTCCCCTTTGAGTGCACTCCTTTCTTCTTAAGCCTCTGATGCCTCAGGATTTGTCTTCCTTTGGAAGCCTGCTCAATGTATTATCTTTGAAGTGGCTAAGGGTGTACTTCAAGGTCTTTGTTTGATGCAGAGGATGAATGTAAAATTGACATTAGTATTAGTATAGTTTTCTTTGTCACTGTTTCTTTTGACTCCATATGAGCTGGACTAAGTGTTTGGGGAGGGAGAGACCTGGGCTTCTCTGCTAATTTTTATTTTTATTTTTTTTAGAAAATGTAGATGTTCCTAAAATCTTTTAGATCAATTGTGTTGTGATGAACAAATTAAGCACTGTGATAAATCATCATCAAATTGTAGAAGGCCATTCTTTTTTCCCAATCACCGCCAAAATTTGTGTCATTTGCTTCAGCTATAATTCAGGATAAACACTCTTCCTGTCGCCACAATGACATTCTGTTAAAGCATTTGGTTACACTGTGTGCAATCTGCAGACTGATTGAGCAGCTTCCGTTTTTGGAAGTTGAGAAGATGACTTATTTTAACAGGCAGAGGAAGTGCTGAGGGAAGTGGGAGGTGGTGGTGGTGGGATATAACATTTTAGACAATTCATACAGAAAGTAAAAAAAAAAGTGAAATTGTCCTTTGTAGCTGGCGCTCTGAAACATTGCATTGACACTGGGAGTCTATTTACCATTTGTCAGTCATAAGTCCTTAGCAAATCAGACTAGTTTCCCTGTGTTTCCACTCTACTGCCAAGCTTTCTGGCATGAAATTGGCTGTACATAAAAAAAATGTTTAAATTATAAACTAAAATCCTATAACAAGTATTTCCCAAGATAAAACTTTAGTCTGTTGCAGGTGTATTGTATAGTGTCACTAATCAGAAGGACTATGGTTCAATCATTGGCTGCTCCAGTCTGCATGCCAAATATCCTTGGGCAAGATGCCAGCACCAAGTCGTTCATAGAAAGCACTTACAAAGAAAAATGTGCTTGTATGTATGGGTGCAAAGGCAAGTTGTATAAAGTACTTTGAGTACTCAGGTAGTGTAATATAAGAACCAGTCCATTTATCACAATTGATCTCTAGCTTTCTGAACCCAAATTAATCCATGACTATAAAGTGATATATTAAGTTAATTATATGTCTTCCTTGACACACCCACTGGAGTGGGAGCTGTAGTTGTGAATACTCTAGGTGTTTATAATATAAACACATAGGGTAGGTGTCTGTACATTTACAACACTATTAAGCGCATTTGAGTATTAATGGGTTGGAGTGGTCCAACTTGTAAAATGGTAGGGGAAGAGACACTTTATGCCCATGTCTCATATTCTTTTTTACTCTGTGAGGTATTTGAAGTCCTATAAATATGATTTTAATGCCTTTAGGTGAGTGATTTTTAACTAAAGGGCAACCTCTGGAGCTTATAAATCAAGCCAGGACAGAAATTCGGAAATGCAAACTGCAGTTCCTCAGGCACTTGAAGCTTATTCCAATCCCCACGGATTCTGTGGCCAGCTTGGCCAGCAAAGAAGCATATTTACAGCCTGATATAAAATGCTGATAGTTTCCACCCTTGTAACTGCTCAGTGGTTTAAATGTGTTTATAACTCATTGTATATTTAA
Source organism: Rhamphochromis longiceps (assembly GCF_057381845.1). NCBI lineage: Eukaryota > Metazoa > Chordata > Actinopteri > Cichliformes > Cichlidae > Rhamphochromis > Rhamphochromis longiceps. Next base: position 33,137,067 of record NC_140571.1, read on the forward strand.
ATTAGGTGTCTAGCTGAATCGATTGAATGGTGTCAGCCATGGCACCTAAAGCCAACTGGTGTCTGCTAGACCTCAGCCACAGCTTTGAGTCAAACTCAAAGCAGGCACATCCGCTGTGGCTTAATTTTTTTTCAGTGATCCCATCATACTGTATGCTAACACAGCAGCTAAAACGTACTTTATATGAGCATGGTCAGTGGCTCTCATGCTTGTCATTCTGACTCTAGACTGACAGACATCTGTAACAATCTGTCAGACCACTTGAAAGGATCTTAGTGGTAGTTCAAGACAAAGTAGGTGTGCCTAGGACCACATATTACTTTGTCTACAGATACGTGGTTCAGTAATTTTGCTGGACATGTCATATGTTTCTATATTTCCTAGAGCATAAATCAGGCTTGTTACTCAGACATGTTGCTTCAGTAAATGAGAAATGTTTTGCACTGTCCCTTTGGCATTAAGGAAACATGGGCTCCAGAACAAAACTTATTATGTTTTTATTTTCAGTCAAATGTATTTTCAGCGACTAAGTTTGAAGGAAAGTGATGGTACATCAAAAGTACAATCCTGTTCCTGCAAATAGTTGGAAATGTGAAAAAGAAAAATATATAATGCAAAAATATAAAATGCAGACTAACTAATAATAGTATAAATAAGACATCCAATGTTAAAAATAAGTTACATTTTGTAAGAATATGTTATTATGTGATGTCATCAAGGCAGTTATTCATTGATGACAAATGTTCATTTTATAGAAGAGGTTTACATTGTTACATGGCTGTGAAGACTTTAAATAGAACAATCTTAACGGTAGGTAGGTAGGGACACAGTTAGTGTTGGTACCAGAGGGCGTTCCAAGCCACTGTTCAGTTACTCAACTAAGTGCAGACATAATAGTGAACTTTTTACTGTTATTCTGAATTTAAGAAACTACAGTAATCAGAAACTGCATAGTCATTCCTGTCATGATCTGGCTGAGAAGCTGGAAATTTCCGCCAGGTTCCCGAGTTTCTCTGGTCTCCACCCCTGGGCAGGGCTGCTACCTCTCCAGCAGCTCCACGCACCTGGAGTTGATTCAAGGCAATCAGAATGAGAGATTGAAGCTTTATGTGGACTCTCCTTCATCACCAGTTTTTCAGCTACTCCTAGTTGGTAATTGGCTCCCATGCTCCATGTTCCTGTTACTAAGTGCCTTACTTAGCTTGTTTCCCTGTGCCTCAGCTCTCCTGGACTCTCCACGACACTTGCCTTTGGCTTCAGCTTATTGTCTTGGATAATTATCTCACTCTGAAAATCTCTATGAACCTCACCTGGCTGCCCTCCAGCCATCGAACGCTATCGTATCCTACGGAACTCAGGTCAGCCAGCTCGCACCATCACCTCACTCGGATACTCACCGCCTCTCCCTTAAGGCCTGATCCTTCATGCGCTCCTCTCTAATCCACCATTGTAACGCCATTCTCCTCTCTCCTCAGTACGACCTCTAGATGTACCTGTCACCTTCCAGTCGTTTCTCCAAGCCCCATTCCCCTCTCTAGGCCCACGACCTCGGCACCACACCACTCACGCCACATCATAGTTTCATTCCATGTCTCTCTGTGCCCAGTACTGTTAAATCTAACCTGTGCTAGTTTAATAAACATTGTTAAACATTCTGCCATCTCTGCCTTGGGTTTCTGCGTTTGAGTCCAGTTCTGGACCAGCCTTCGGTCATTGTGACAATTCCAGGTCATGAGTTAAAATAAACAACCCAGAACGTTCTCATTTGCGCTTAACGGCTTTATTTCTAAATTTGGGATCAAACCAACTGTGAGCTGCCTTTCTTCAGACTCCATGTTCATTTATGGGTAGTGTGAAAAATATAGGGCAGGGTTGAGCATTTTCTCTTATTTTCACAATAAAACTGGGGAATATTGTCTTCATATGAAAAAAATATTCAGATATTCTTCTTAATATATTCAGTGATAGGTGAGGTGGGAATTTTTCTCCTTTTTTACCTCGGTGGAGGTATGCAGCCTTCAACTTTTTTTACTATGTATCTGCCAGTCAACAGATGATGAGCGTATCTTTGGACAAACAGGTTTGAGTTTGTTTCCAGATTAACTCAGATAATGCTTTTATAGCTTACTGGGGTTTCTGTGCCAACAATACTTCTGCCTGGGAGATTCAGATTTCATATAATCTTGGCAGATTATACGAAAACAAGCATTAGTTACATCTGTGGTTGTGTGCTGTATATTCTCGGCGCAATGTTTTTGGTGCAGTATCACTTCTATTTCAGTATACTAAAATTGCTTTGAGTTTGCCTTGACAGAGACACATTTAGATGATAGAGATTTACAGAATTTTCAGACGTGTGTCATCATACAATATTTGAGTGAGCAAACAAAGCTTAGGCGGAAGAGTGAAGAAAGGTAAGGCAAGAATCAGTGGGTGGAGGAAGTGTAGTGTTGAAGATGAAAAGAAAACAGACTAGAGGATGTTTTGTTGTCAAGTTCAGAGCCTGCTATGGATTGTAGGTGGCTGCTGCTTGAGGCTGTGCACAAAGCAGTGTGCTCATTAGCACTGGGCTGACAAAAGCCATGCTTTTAATTAATCTGTTCATTTTTGTCACTTAATTAAATAACGAAAGAGTACGCAATACAGGGTTCCCCTTGTCTTTGATGTGTGGTGACTGGCGGCTCCACTGTGCACCCTACCCATCTGGCTTGAACTGACAATGGCAGTCCAACATCAAATCTCATTAGTGGTGACTAATATTCTTTTCATCTTCCACAAAAGGCTTCCATTGTGCTGGTGCTAAAGTGCATTCCTCAGCTCCCCTTCTTCTCTTCTTGTCTTCTCTGTGTCTCAGAGGGAGGGATAGAGGGGGGTGAAGACAGTGTAAGAAATAGAGATTACTAGCAGGGTTGACTAAGTTCATCTTCAACTGTTCATGAAAAAAGAGTTTACATCAGTCGGGCTGTCGGATTTTGTGTTTTTAATCTAATTTTGGATTAATCGTGTTAATACAGTATGTCAAAATTAAAATACTGTAACTATAAATTCAGACATGTGAGGTTGTGCTGAAAAGAATGATACCAAACAAGGTAAGGTAAACAGTTTTAAAGGTGAAATGTAGAGATAAAATCAAAAGTAGTCAAAAATGGCCAGTTATACCCTGGACCCCAGAGGGTTAAACATTTTTTTAAAGTAACACAATCGTTACTTTTCCTAGTAATCGGTTACTTTTATAATATTGTAACTCACTTTTTTGAAGAAGTAACTAGTAACTATAACAAATTATTTTGTCAAAGTAACTTGCACAACACTGGCAGTTATAGGGTCTGCACCATCTCATCCATATTGAACCACTGACTACACCTGATATAAACAGAACTTGAGAAAATGTATTTTGAATTTGCTGCAAAGACCTTGAGACCAAAACAAATTTAAGTACCATCCAACTGTACAAGACTTTGTGCACTCACTGGAGTAGTGACATTAACTTGGTCCATATTAAAAAGCAAAAACACAGCATGACATAGACAGTTGCAGGATTGAGATATTTTATTTATAATATATACAGTACTGTGCAAAAGTTGTAGGCAGGTGTGAAAAAATGCTGTAAACAAAGATTCTTTCAGAAATATAAATTATTGTTTATTGGCCCCAAATGTATTCTGCAGCAGGACAACGACCCCAAACATACAGCCAAAGTCATTAAAGAACTTTCTTTAGCGTAAAGAAGAACAAGAAGTGATGGTATGGTCCCCACAGAGTCCTGATCTCAACATCACTGAGTGTGTCTGGGATTACATGAAGAGACAGAAGGATGTGAGGAAGCTAGATCCACAGAAGATCTGTGGTTAGTTCTCCAAGATGTTTGAAACAACTTACCAGCCGAGTTCCTTCAAAAACTGTGTCCAAGTGTACCTAGAAGAATTGATGCTGTTTTGAAGGCAAAGGGTGGTCACACCAAATATTGATTTGATTTAGATTTCTCTTTTGTTCATTCGCTGGTATTTGCTGATTGACGAAAATAAATGATTAACACCTCCATTTTTGAAAGCATTCTTTGCTTACAGCATTTTTTCTCACCTGCCTAAACCTTTGCACAGTACTGTAGATATGTATATATATGACTCGATGCCCCAAACCTGGATCCTGGAATGCCTAGAACTGTACAAGATCAACAGGACCCTAAGAGCCTTCCTCAGCAACTCAATGGGGATGTGGTGTACAACACCAGAGGCCAACTTTAAGCCCATAGCACAAGTCAGCATCATGTGCGGGATCTACCAAGGAGATGCTCTGTCACCACTGCTGTTCTGCATATGCCTGAACCCACTCAGTGAAATTATAGACAAGACTGGTTACGGATACTGACTACGGAAATGAGCAATCGTCAGCCACCTCCTCCATATGGATAACATCAAGCTCTATGCCTAGAGTGAACAAGACATCAATTCACTGATCCACACACCAGGATATACAGCAAGGACATCGGAATGTCATTCGGATTGAAGAAGTGTGGCTGGATGGTAATGAAGAGAGGGAAAGTAGTCAGAACTGAGGGGCTTGAACTACCAGAAAGCAACATTGCAGAAATGAAGGACAGCTACACCCCAAGTCAAGCACCCTTAGGCTGTATGCTAATTGGAAAGAAGGGGGCAGAGGACTAGTGAGTGTCAGTACCACAGTCCAGGCTGAGACGACAAACTTGTACAGGTACGTCAGGTAGATCGTCACAACTGAGCGCATGCTCAGTAAATACCTCAGGCAGCAGAAACCTAAGAAATAGGAGCAAGAGGAGGAACCATCATGGAAGGACACAGTATGTACCCTGCACAGTATGTACCAGAGGCAGAAAGAGGAAGTGGCTAATATCCAGCACTCAACATACAGGCCTAGACTGATAGGCAAGCTCCTGGCAACCTCTGGTCACTAGGGAAACATGTATTTCTTGACTGGTTGGCAACTGGTGTTTGGCGGACTCCTGGCTGTCACCAGGTTAAATTGGTCACAAAGAGGATGCTGCACCGAAAACTTCATTGTGATCGCTTTAATTGCAAACAGATCGACATAGCTGTCGTGAGAATATTATAAATGTGATTGTACTACCTCCAGGTCTCGCTGTAACGACAGCGAGACCTGGAGGGGCGTGATTGGGAGGAACGGCCTCCCTGATCTGAACCCGAGCGGTGCTTTGTTATTGGACTTCTGTGCTAATCACAGTTTGGCCATAACGAACACCCTGTTCGAACATAACAATGTCCATAAGTGCACGTGGCACCAGGACGCTCTAGGCCGTAGGTCGATGATCGATTTTGTAATCGTATCACCAGACCTGCACCCTTATGTTTTGGACGCTCGGGTAAAGAGAGGGGCTGATCTGTCAACTGATCACCACCTGGTGGTGAGTTGGATCAGGTGGCGGGGGAGGACGCTGGACAGACCTGGTGCACCTAAACGCGTAGTGAGGTTGTGCTGGGAACGTCTAGCAGAGGCCCCAGTCCGCGAGATCTTCAACGCACACCTCCGGCAGAGCTTCAACAGCATTCCGAGGGAGACTGGGGACATTGAGTCCGAATGGACCATGTTCAGCGTCTCCATTGCCGAAGCTGCTGCATTGAGCTGCGGCCGCAAGGTGGTTGGTGCCTGCTGTGGTGGTAATCCCCAAACCAAATGGTGGACACCAGAGGTGAAGGGAGCCACCAGGCTGAAGAAGGAGTCCTATCGGGCTTGGTTAGCCTGTGGGACTCCGGAGGCAGCCGACAGGTATCGACAGGCCAAGCGGAATGCGGCTCGGGCAGTGGCTGAGGCAAAAACTCGGGTGTGGGAGGAGTTCGGAGAGGCCATGGAAAAAGACTTTCGGACTGCCTCGAAGAGATTCTGGCAAACCGTCAGGCGTCTCAGGAGGGGAAAGCGGTGCTCTACCTGCACTGTGTATAGTGCTGGCGGAGCGCTGCTGACGTCGACTGAGAAAATTGTCAGGCGGTGGAAGGAATACTTCAAGGACCTCCTTAATCCCACTGACACGTCTTCCGAGGAGGAAGCAGAGTCTGGGGATGAGGGGAATGACCCGCCAATTTCCGGGGGCGAGGTCACTGAGGCAGTTAAACAACTCCTTGGTGGCAGAGCCCCTGGTGTTGATGAGGTCCGCCCGAGTTCCTGAAGGCTCTGGACGTTGTAGGGCTGTCCTGGTTGACACGCCTCTGCAATGTTGCGTGGAGATCAGGGGCAGTACCTGTGGATTGGCAGACCAGGGTGGTGGTCCCCATCTTTAAGAAGGGAGACCGGAGGGTGTGTTCCAACTACAGGGGGATCACACTCCTCAGCCTCCCTGGGAAAGTCTATGCCAGGGTGCTGGAAAGGAGAGTTCGTCCGCTAGTCGGACCTCGGATACAGGAGGAACAATGCGGTTTTCATCCTGGTCGCGGAACACTGGACCAGCTCTTTATCCTCTCGAGGATACTTGAGGGTGCATGGGAGTTTGCCCAACCAGTCTACATGTGTTTTGTGGACTTGGAGAAGGCATTCGACCGTGTCCCTCGGGGTGTCCTGTGGGAGGTGTTGTGGGAGTATGGGGTGTCTGGCCCATTGCTACGGGCCATTCGATCCCTATACAACCGTTGCAAGAGCTTGGTTAGCATTGCCGGCAATAAGTCGGACTTGTTCCCGGTGGGTGATGGGCTCCGCCAGGGCTGCCCTTTGTCTCCGGTTCTGTTCATAATTTTTATGGACAGGATTTCTAGGCGCAGCCAAGTGGCGGAGGGCTTTCGCTTTGGTGGCCTCAGAATCTCATCTCTGATTTTTGCGGATGATGTGGTTCTGTTGGCTTCATCGGGTGAAGGCCTCCAGCTCGCACTGGAACGGTTCGCAGCCGAGTGTGAAGCAGCGGGAATGAGGATCAGCATCTCCAAATCTGAGGCCATGGTTCTCAGCCGGAAAAGGGTGGAGTGCCCACTTCGGGTCGGGGATGAGTTCCTGCCCCAAGTGGAGGAGTTCAAGTATCTCGGGGTCTTGTTCGCGAGTGATGGGAGAAGGGAGCCGGAGATCGACAGACGGATTGGGGCTGCAGCTGCAGTAATGCGGACGCTGCTCCGGTCCGTCGTGGTGAAGAGGGAGCTGAGTGTAAAAGCGAAGCTCTCAATTTACCGGTCGATCTACGTCTCTACCGTCACCTATGGCCACGAGTTGTGGGTAGTGACCGAAAGAAAGAGATCGCGGATACAAGCGGCAGAAATGAGCTTCCTCCGAAGGGTGGCTGGCCTCTCCCTTAGAGATAGGGTGAGAAGTTCGGCCATCCGGGAGGGGCTCAGAGTAGAGCAGCTGCTGCTCCACATCGAAAGGAGCCAGCTGAGGTGGTTCGGGCATCTGACAAGGATGCCCCCTGGGCGCCTCCTGGGTGAGGTGTTCCAGGCATGTCCCACCGGGAGGAGGCCCCGGGGCAGACCCAGGACACGCTGGAGAGATTATATCTCTCGGCTGGCCTGGGAACGCCTTGGTGTTCCCCCGGATAAGCTGGAGGAGGTGGCTAGGGAGAGGGAGGTCTGGGCATCTTTGCTTAGGCTGCTGCCCCCGCGACCCGGCCTCGGATAAAGCGGATGAAGATGAATGGATGGATGGATGGATGGATACTTGAGTGGTGATGCAAGGGGACGCTACATGTAGTAGAGGAAAGGGTTATGATACTTCACAGTGATTATCAGTTATCCTTAAACATCAGCCATACATGTTATGTACATCCAGACAGCAGTATTTAATATCAGCTATGCTGCTTTGAAAAAACGTAACACAAAAATGTACTACTTTAAATACCAAACATAGTGAGCAACCAACAACACCGCAGATATGTAAAAAATATCAGGCAGTCGGTCATTATTGTGTGTAGATGAACACTGAACATTACAGACACAAATTAAGGGTGCTGAACAAAACAAGAGTGCACTTGTTTTGCTTTAGAATCTTCTTCCAAAGTTAACCTTATCAAGCCCTTCAGGACAAAAGAAATTGGAATCAAGTGCAGGTCAAACAGGTTGTCACTTAAGATCTTACCATACATCAGAGTCCTCTTGATTTAGCAGATAGTACTTAGAATATTGCTTGAAATTTTTTAAATGCAGACCCTTACAGTGACTTTGACATTGCAACTCTTCCCAGTCCATAGGTAGGTTCCTGATGACCTGATATATAATAAAAAGTTCCACTTGTTTGTTCACCTTCTTACCTGAGAAATATTTAATACACCTTCCTGTCTCATTTCCATGTGATTATTAGAGTCTATCTCACTTTGCAGTTTATATCTCAACTATTAAGGCAATGTCTGTGGTTGTATTGCAGAATTGCTGATAAGTACACATATAAGCTTTGTACCTATAAATAATCAATACAACCAAATAGGTTGGTTCCAAACTCTTTTCTAAAAGAATATTTTTTTATTTTCTTTTATGTTTAAGTAGTAAAACAGGTTTTCTATATGCAACACAATCATTTTGTAACCTATGGTTATGGAGAAGAGCTTCATTATCAACAGAGAACTCAAATTTCTGATATCCTGATAAATACTTACTGAGGCAGTATCTTATTGCAAGTGCTGCTTTTGCTTACCAGTTTACTATACAGGTCTGTCCAGTCAGTCAGTACTAGGGATGGGAATCGAGAACCACTTCTTGTAGAGAACCGGTTCCCAGTAGTCTAACTTGGAATTGTCAGTCTGTCTGCCTATCGTTCCCACTTATCGGTTCTTGCACTTGCGCTACTATCAGCTGATTTCAGTTTGTGTTGGAGGAGGAAATTTGTGGATATGGACAATACTTTGTTTTTTATAGCACAAAAGGACGAGAGCATGATGATAAAGAGGAAACTGCATCCAGGACAGAAACAGCTGCATTATGTTGCTAACTTTGGCTCTTTGCAAGCACCTTCTCAGACAGCATGCTAATGCTAAGCTAGACAAGAACCCAGAATGACGTTAAAGATGAGTACATGCTGACCCCAGTGTAGTAGCCAGACCCTGAACTTCAAGAGGCACCAAAAAGGCAAAGCAGAGTCAACGAGAAGCCAACAAGAATCGATAAGGAATTGAATCGATAAGTGATATCAGTAATGGAGTCAGAATCAGTTATTCTTGTAATCGGAAGGTTGCCAGTTCGAGCCCCGGCTCCGACAGTCTTGGTCGTCGTGTCCTTGGGCAAGACACTTCACCTGTTGCCTACTGGTGGTGGTCAGAGGGCCCGGTGGCGCCAGTGTCCGGCACCCTCGCCTCTGTCAGTGCGCCCCAGGGTGGCTGTGGCTACAATGTAGCTTGCCATCACCAGTGTGTGAATAGGTGGGTGACTGAATGTCACCCAGCTTTGGGGTCCATAGGGACTAAGTAAAGCGCTATACAAATACAGGCCATTTATCAATTCCTATCCCTATTAAATACTACTTGACAGATTGGAAATATCTTACGTATAGTGGTTTGTGCCATTACTTTGCAATCATAAAAGGTGTAATGAATGCATTTTATCTGGAAAGAAATACAAAAGCACAACATACTGACTATTTGATACATCTGTCAAATGTGATAATGGACGACTGTTTTGTTTTTCTGTAATATTAATTATAACTTGATTATCTTTTGGCCTGACAAAAAAGTAAGACAAAAAATGAGAAAAGAAAAAAAAATGATTATGGTAAGGTAAGTTGGGTTCTGGGATGCTTTTTTACATCATAAAATGCAAGTTTGTCAGCCAAAAACACCGGCTCATGTCCTCGCCCTTTATTTCTGACTTTACTTTCAAGCTAGCTTTAGGCACTGAAAACTGCTTAGAAAGGTTTAGTTAAAAGAAATTGTGGTTTGGGTTAAAATTCATACCTTTCAAAACCTTTTATTTTAGAAAATAAATAAAGGGTTACTGCTGCTGTTTTAGACAATGAGGGATTATACTTCACATTAAAAAATAACTTTTAAGGACTACCTACTGAACCACACTGTGAAGCCTATTACTGGACTTGTGAGAATACAAATAGTTAATACAAAAATTTACTTGAAATAATCCATGACATTTCCCACAACATTCCTCTTCACACATTTACAAGACAAAATGCATCTTTTTCCATAATACATCTCGAATCATTTCATTTCACTACATGTACATATATTAAGTAAGAGATAAAACCAGAGTGTGAATTGTGAGACTAACCAGCAGCCCGTAAACACATTCCCAGGCTGAGGTAAATCTATTTCTTTTCCTCTCCCATAATCAGAACTGGCAGCTGAAATGTGCTGACCTGTAAAATCCCAGCTGTGGGCCTTGTGGTACCCAACACAAACTGGATATTTCTCATTGAAACTAAACACCCATGTTTTGCTGCAGGAAACCAAAGAATGTTTGACCGCTGGGCCTGGCGTCTGATGGCAGTCTGCGTCTGTTTGATGTACTCCCCTTCCAAGGCTGTGGCCAAAGTAAATAAAAGCAAACCCCTCTTTCGACCTCCATCAGAAACATCACTCAGAGACAGCTGTTACCATTTAGCAGAAAAAACCACTGACATTCCTCCTCTCAAAATGTATGTAGGACATGTGAGATAGCAATCACACACATTCTCTGACTGTGGCTACACTTGCAATTTCTTCCTCTTCCCAGTGTAAACAGACTGGTCCGCTGCACTGACCAGGTTGAAGTTATGACCTCAGAATATTGTTTTGTTGTTTTAAACTTTTCTACGCTGTGATTATGTTGTCTGATTTGTTTTGGTTTCAACGAGGAGTCTGTGTACTTTCAAGAATAGCTGCTTACATTTTTAGCACAGAGATAATGTTTGCTTATCACTATTTACTGTACAGTAACTACTGTACAGTAAACATACTGTAGCACAATTAGGTATGGTTACTTTATGACAAAAAGAAACAGTGGATTCCAGGATGTTGTGATTTCTGCAACAAATAATGGTTCAAGAACAAATATAAAGCAAAAAATAAACATTGCGTTTTTCCGATTGTGTTACCACACTTAGTGATAAACTGCGGCACATACGCAGAGCCAGATGTATCCCTGGTTGGGGCCTACACATAATTCTGTTTTACATATATCAGCTGATGTGTATCACAGGACAGATGTTAGTCCCAGTCATTTAAATTCAGATTCAAAGGACATTAAATTTTAAGATGGGCACGATATGTCAGAAATGTTGACTGAATTCTGGGTACAGCAAAGTCAGCATCATTCAACCTCAGAAGACTAACAGGGTTAGTACAAAATCTCATGGTAATATCTATGATACTTCTACATAGTAAAATAAAATCTCTCTAGCTGCTGTAATTTAAATTTACCAGCATTGCTCTGTGGTCTGTGCTCTGCCTTGTGAAGACATGGAATAAGATGGCAACAAGGAGCGTATAGCAAAACCTCCAGCGTAAAACAGTGCAGGCATTAATGACTTACATGAAACTAATTAATTCAGACACAACATCAAATGAAAAACTGGGATAGTAGTGGGTTGTAAAGCAGCTTACACTGTGCAGTAACACTATACAGGCTAAAACAGCTTTAACAGAATGCCCTACTGCAGCACGAGGAGCCAATTTGTTGTGCTGAATAGTATGACCACATACTGCTATTGCAGCTGCAGTAGTGTAACATAGAAAGCTTTCAAAGGACTCTTTAGGCCTGTGAACAACTAAGTACACACTGAAATTCAGTAGCTTTGAGAATCACCTGTAGCAGCAGCAAAATTGGAAGTAATGGTTTTCTTCTAGCTCTCTTTCACGACATTGTCGAAGAGCTTTGGACCACTGTTACTAGCGCTACTTAGTTTCTAACATTACTACATATTGTCCTGTAAAATTTTTATTTTTCACATAACTGTATAAGCAAAAGAAAAGTAATAGACAAAGTTGGAGGTCCTTTTTATTTTCAGATTAAAAAGCTGAATAGTGGCATTTCACAGAGCCTGTACTTCCTTATTTGCCCCCCTTGGTCATTCAAATTTCAAACCAATCTCAGCCAAGCATATTGATCTTTCAGCATCCATTGTATGTACAGTCACCGAACATTGGGATAAAGAGCATCTGAAAAAATTCTCTTCATTCATGGGCAGAATTGTTGGCAATTAGACAGAACATGTCAAATAGATTTCTCTAATTGAAATAAACAACTGAAAAACTGAAGATGAAGTAATTAAAATACACGCAAAAAGCAACAGCACTTTGCATAAAGTTACTAGTTTCTGAAATTTTGGTTGTGATTTGATTTTTCAATCACACCACATATGTGTATAAAAGAACGGAGATCTTGATGTGAAACACAGCCCACCAGCGTGCATACATTTCCTAAGAATCACTGTGGCTGTGGGCTCTCTGGTTTTTTGGATTGCTGAAAGAAATATGAAAATTGTTTCTTTTCCAGTGTTCCCTAAGGCTCCAGCTCCACAGTACAATAATCTTTGTGGGATGGGAGTTTATTTGCAGTCTTAGGGTGCTTACACTACCTGATGATGCATGGATTACTTGGATTTTCCAAATTCCAAATGATCAACTCTTTCTAGGAAACAGTTTTTCATGTGTGGCAGCTAGATTTCTTCTCTGCAAGTATATCCATCATTTCCAAATACAAATAATCCATTTGGAAAATAGATCATGTTAGTAACCAAATACTGACATTTGGCTGTCAAAAAGTTTATAAGATCAGCGAATGAATGGTTCCTCAGCACTGGGACACAGCTCTGAATTCTGTCAAAGTGGAGATAGTGGAGAACAGCTGAGCAAACACACTTTCATGCTGGACCTGAAACCACAAACGCATTGTTCGAAGAATAAAAGACTTGTGTGATTTAATGTAGGCTGGATTTCTGCCAGAAACCAAGCAACAGAAAACTCATCAAAAGCAACAATACGTGACCCTCTGAGGGCGATTCAACTGGTCTGATTGCTATTTTTTTGGACTGCAGTGTGTACAGCTTCAGGCTCTCTGTATCTACATCAATATGCAGGTCGGTCAGTGTGACGGGTTGTGCACACAGTTGACTGGAGAGGCTGGAGGGGAGCAACGCGTCAGCAGTAGATGGCCTGAAATTGCCGACTGGCCTGTCTGTGACCCTCAGTACATTCCCTCCTATGGTCTGCTGGTCAGGGCACTGGTGTTTTGCTGGGCAGGCACATACAGACTAACATGCCTGCACAATACAGCTCAAATTCATTATTTCAGGTCAAGAGGGACAGAGTGACCACTGCCATCTGGAGAGCTGCACCAAATTCCTTCACAGCATGACAAGCCAAACACTTTTGGCCACTGATTTCAACACACTGATCATGATAGCCAGTAGGGGCACAGAACCGAGGAAATCAGCAGAAATATTTCTATAGACAGAGTTTGACAGATTAGAATTGTTGGCATAAATCGATGAAATGCATTAGAAAGCCCCCAAAAGAGCATTAAATACCTATGTGTTGCACATGAGCGCATTAAGGGAACTGTTGTGGTTGGGTGCTAAATCGAACTGACATCATCCATTGCCAAACAGTAGCTCCCCTGACTTGCCACTACAGTAAATAAACAAAGCTCTTTTTCAGCAGTTCACAGCTATATCAGTGGTAAACAGATGTAGTGTTGACAGGAGTTGTAAATGTGATCTTTTGTTAACCAAGTAGTTTTATTACCTAAACTAAACCAAAGAGCAGAATAATACTGACCAAACCTCAATACATTTCTGTGTAGAGGTTGAGAAAAGTTGAAGGACACCCAAATTTTTACTCGAAGGGCTAGATTTGCTAATGTGGTGTTGCAGCGGGCACAGAATCTCAGTGCATCAGGGTGTAGATTGCAGTAACAAGACTGCATGCACGAGGTGGAAAGATTTTTGTGACTGACCCTGATGCTTACAGTACGTATTTCTGGGAGTTCCTTTCTTATGAAACAAAATATAGGGAGGAATGTATTTATATCAAGGGTAAACTGATTTAATAATGATACACACTTTACGATTTACTTGTTGCTATTTTAATATTTACTGTTTGGGCCGACTCTAGCTCAGGATACGGTGCAGGTTATTTACTAATGAGCTTGTGGCTTGTGGTTCAATCCCTGGGTGCTTCAGTCTATATGCCAAAGTGTGAATCTTAGAAAGCATTGGGCATAGAAAAAAAGTGCCTGTATAAATGGATGAACGAGACAAGTTGTATAAAGACCTTTGAGTGCTCCAGTAGAGTAGAAAGGTCCTATACAAGAACCCCTTTTTTTTTTGTTGCTAAAAAACCCCCAAAAACATGCAGTGTTTAGCAGCTACATTGCTTTTAAATACCCCAGCATGGTGGTTAGAACTATTGTCTCACAGCAAGAAGGTCCTGAGTTCTACAGGAGCCTCCGGACTAAGACCACCAGGTACCGGAACAGCTTCTTCCCCACAGCTGTCAGACTCCTGAACTCTGCCTCCTGACATCTGACACACGTTAACACATGGTCTGGACATACACACACCCACAACCACCTACACACACACACACACACAATGGACAACTGTACCCTCAAACACACAATAATAACATGGACTGAACCACCACCCACAACCACTAGCACTTTATATAGCCTGTACATAGCTTGTACTCACTACAGCCTGTACATACTTGTAGTTAAAGCATATTCACAACATACTTCATACCGTGTACATATTTCATACCGTAATAGACCCATTTCTGTAATATACTTGCATATCTATATTATTGCTAATATATATTGTAATATATCTATATCATGGCTAAAGCACTTCTGGATGGATGCAAACTGCATTTCGTTGCCCTGCATGTGCAATGACAATAAAGTTGAATTCTATTCTATTCTATTCTATTCTATTCTATTCTATTCTATTCTATTCTATTCTATTCTAATTCCTGCAGTAGCTGGATGATTTTAGGGCATATTAGAGACATCCCAGGCAGGGCAACAATGACATATGTGTCTCAAGTAGGTACCCTGGGATGTACACACAGGCGGCTAAATGATGCATCTAACAGGATTGCTGAGATCAAACCACATTTCAAGAAACTGGCATTCTGAGGCTGGATCAGCAGTTTGCTGTTTGTGTCACCAGCTTGCATTGCTTGCAGCTTGTTTCACAGTAGCATTTGGAATGTGATATTTCCTAATGCCGAGTTAAATACTGGGCTAAAATAACAATGCTTTCTGTCTACAGAATGTATCTGGCTCTGGGTCCATTAACATAACTCAGAAAAAACAGAACAGTTGCTCGCTGGAAGTGATGGCAGACAAAAGCAAACCATATCCTTATCAACAACACTGCTCCATCATCACTTCCAAACATATGCCTACAAGGAAGTTTGGCTCAAATGTCCTTAGCTCGAGCTGATAAATCCTTAGCAGGCTGGTGATTCACTCATTTTTCTCCTACTGAGGTCAAAAAAGACAATTAAATTCAGTAATTCAACCTTGACTTTAAAACTGTCTCAAAATTGTATGAATGTAGTAATGACTGGGTGAAGTGCAAATTTCTCATCCAACACTACCAGCAGGTCAAAAGTTTAATTTGTTCATTATTTTGATTAATGGCCAAATAATTTGGAAACTAAGAGGATTTCTATCATCCCCCAATGGCCTAAATTGATCATACTTTTCACAGGCACAGACACCAGCAGCAGTCTATAGTAAAGGAACTATGCTGCACTAAAACACCCACACACAACACTTGAAAGCCCCAGGGCTTTTAAGTAGACGCTCTGCCATAGCTGGCAAATAGCTCTTCCTTTTTTTTTTTCTTTTTTTTTTTAGAAAATCATTATGCAGTATTTACGATTTCAACTTCACATCTCATTTACCAAAAGATTCAAGAACTTAAACTCTCAGGCTTTCTGAGTTTGTACTTTTACTCTCTGACTCTTTCTCTGTACTTCTCACCACACAGGCAGTAATGTTCTGATGATTAAAGCTCAGCATACATTCAGTTGTATGGACAGTATTAGATTATCATATTTGACTGTTAATTCTAGTACTTCTCTTAACTATGCTGTGCAGTTCAGTTGTGCAGGTTTTGCTTCTAACAAAGGTTAATTTAATATAGTCCTTGTCATCTCTGGGGGTCACATGCCAGTGTACTCCCAATGCAATGCAGTTGCCAGCCCAGATAAATCTGAAGGGGTGCATCAGGAAGGGGATTCAGCATAAAACAAAACATCAGTTATGACATTTCCACACCTCATCAGTCAGGGCTTGGGTTAACAACTGTTTCTGGTACTGTTGGCCAACAACAGAACTATACTACTGTTGGCTGAAGACTGTACTTACTCATCAGCAGTTTTTAATCTCTGGCTCTCGCTCTCACAGTTTGCCTATTGTTCTGTCTCACTCTGCTCTCTTCTTTTTCCCCTCACCCCCAACTGGTTGTGGTAAATGTCCACCCCTCCATGAGCCTGATTCTTTAGGTGGTTTCTTCCTGTTAAAAGGGAGTTTTTCCATCCTTTTTTCGCCAAGTGCTTGCTCATGGGGAGTCGTGTGATTGCTGGGGTTTCTTTCTCTGTTCAGTGTTGTAGGGAACTTAACACTAAAAAGTGCCTTGTTGTGGATTGCTGTTACATAAAAATGAACTGAAGTGAATTGTCTGCTGGAGACAAGATGGAAGGAAAGCAAGGCCAGGAGCACTGGACAGCAGACAACATTGTAAGGAGCAGGGGGAGGTGTAACAGTGAAACTACAAGAAGTAGAGATAGTGAAGATGGACTAATTTAAATACTTGGGGTCAACCATCCAAAGTGACAGAGAGTGGATAAGAGCAGTAAAGAAGAGAGTGCAGACAGAGTGGAGTGGGTGAAGACAAAGGTGATTAGTGGCAGCATAAGTAAGACTTACAAGATGGTAGTGAGACCTGCTTTGATGTATGGTTTGAAGATGTTGGCAATAATAAAAAGACAGGAGGATGAGCTGGCGGTGGGAGAATTTAAGATGTTAAGATTTTCATTAGGAGCGGGAATGAGTATATCAGAAGGACAGCTGAGGTTGAGTGGTTTGGAGACAAAGTTAGACTGAACACGTGACATGTGCAGAGGAGGGATAGTGTTTTTACTGGACAAAGGATGTTGAAGATGGAGTTGCCAGGCAGGAGAAGAAGAGGAAGGCTACACAGAAGATTTACAGATGTAGTAAAGGAGGATATGCACAGGGGTGGTGTGACAGAAGAGGATGCTAAGGATAGGGTGAGATGGAAGCAGATGATCCACTGTGGCAACTTCAAAAGGCAGCAGTAAAAAGAAGAAAAAGAAAGAAAATGAAGCAATGATGCTTCATTATATATATGCTTTATTATATGAATGTTGCTGATGATTGGAAATGTGGGCTGGCAATAAGAAAAGAAAAAGCCACAACCACTGTCCACTGCGTGCCAGTGTGATCAATGCACCAGCTGCATCCACACCAAAATAAAGTCCTCGGTCTCAGATTTCCTGATATCAGCATTAGATAATAGCAGTGATATTATATATTAGTGTATGGATTAGTAGTGTGCTTCCTCTTGTACTGTTGTCATCCCTACCTGACCTCTGTGGTAAAAAAAAGAAAAAAAAAAGAGACAATGTAATATATTTAGCTGAGCTTTTCTATCCATTTGAAAGTATCCTACTGGGTTTCTCACAAGACACTGAAGGTGTTATTCTCCTCCACTGTGTAATTTCATTGCTACTTGTGTGAGCAATGAAAAGCTTAAAGGCATATGGTGGGAGGAGGCTACAGAGTAATGAATTAACTTCGAACCACCAAGAGGGATCTTTTGTGCACTTGTCTCCAAGGACATCGGACTTATATTTGGTGAACAAATAGCCATCTCGCAAAATAATGGGAAATAAATGAAGCTCCCAGGGATAAGAGAACAAGATTTCTCTGTTGAGGACAAAGAAATACAAAGGGCTGCAAAATGAATGGCAGCTTTGTGTTCTGTTCAGAATTCAATGAACCCTTAGGCTTTCAAGAGTAGAGCCCGCTTTAAAAAATGTGGCAGCAAATGTTAAAATAATTACCAAGAGCATTCAGTGTACAGAGTGCTTTTAAGAACAGGAACAATAATCAATATGAAAATCTTTCCCATGAAATCAACACTAACACAACCAACAACCAACCGAGCTCTATCATAAAGGAGAGTTTAAAAAAACGTGTTCTGTTTTCTCATTCCTTGTCAAAATCATCAAGCTTCACTGCCCACAGTGAAACTTGATCATCAAGAGCTCAATCAGAGATCACGGTTTGCTATGTTAGTAGTGACTACAGTACTGTGAAAAAGTAATTGCTTCCTGAACCTAATAACTGCTTGTGCCACCCTGAGGAGCAAGAACTCCAATCAAGTGTTTGTGATAAGTGGCAATGAGCCTTTCACATCACCGTGGAAGAATTTAGTCCCAATCTTCTTTGCAGATTGCTTTAATTCGGCAACATGGAAGGTTTTCCAGTATGACCAGATCAGACCATCACAATTTTGGTATGAAGTTATTTTTTTTAAACTATATAGTTATTGGTTTGTTTGTTTTTTTTTCATTTAAACATGAAGTAACACAAGCAGGATCAACATAAATAAATTGAAACAAAACAACAAAAAAACCCAAAACAAACAAAAAAACCCAGACAAAAAAAGAAGAAAAAAGTTGTGTCATGTCGAGTTATATATACACAAAAAGATATCTTATTAATACAAATGTTACAAAGAAATAACACTGGAGTCTACAGTCATTTCTCTGTGAAAACATTTCCATTTCTTCCAATATTGTCCATATTTTTCTGAAGATGGTCTCAAAGAGAAGGTTAGCCATTTCGTGTATTATTTCCATCCAGTCCGAAACAGTTGGTGGTTCCTCATTCAGCCATTTGCGTGTTATTGCTTTCTTGCTGGCAGCCAGTAGTATCTGTAGCAGGTATCTATCCTGTTGAAGTTATTTTACTGAAATTGCTATTTTAGTTTTATACCAAATAGAACATTTTTGTCTCATTAATCAACAGAATATTTTCCCAAATGTCTTGGGAATCATCAGCCTGTTTAATGGGTAAATGTGAGTCTTTGTGTTCTTTTGCCATTTTTGCCAAGTCTTTTTTTAATTGTTGAATGAGCTCTGACGTTAAAGTATTACATCAAGTCCAGCTTTATAGATTTTAATTTGACATTTTTATGTGACTGGTGTCCTGTCTTTGTTTGGGTGCTCTTCTTGTTGAACTATCATTAGCAATATGTGAAGAATATACAGATATGTGGAAAAACGTTTTGCCACGATTCTATTCAGTCCTATAAATCTAAATACACCCCGTGATTCAGTAGCTTGTATTTGTGACCAGTGTTCCACATTGCTGTGGAAAAAGAGGACACTTCTTTCTAATACGCTTCAGTTCACTGAGGTTTGGTGGTGTGCTTAGTATCATCATCCTTGTGCATGACTCATCTTTGACCAAGCTTTAGCTGTTAAAACTGTAAAACAAACCAAAATCATCACCCCTCCATCACCATCCTTGGTTTGAGGTGGTTGTGCTGATATGGTCACACTTGCTAATGACCGGCTCTTATAAGCAGTAAGGATGTACAGTGGGGCAAAAAAGTATTTAGTCAGCCACCGACTGTGCAAGTTCCCCCACCTAAAATGATGACAGAGGTCAGTAATTTGCACCAGAGGTACACTTCAACTGTGAGCAACAGAATGTGAAAAAAAAAAATCCATGAATCCACATGGTAGGATTTGTAAAGAATTTATTCGTAAATCAGGGTGGAAAATAAGTATTTGGTCAATAACAAAAATACAACTCAATACTTTGTAACATAACCTTTGTTGGCAATAACAGAGGTCAAACGTTTACTATAGGTCTTTAGGCAAGTTTATTTGTATAGCACAATTCAACAACAAGGTGATTCAAAGTGCTTTACAGAGACATTAGAAACTGTCACGGTCGGACGGCCCTTTCCGGACGACCCTGCTTGTGTTTATGTTTTCTGTATATGTGTTTGCTTCTCCCTCCCTGGCCCTCGGGGTTGTTTACGGAAGTGCGCGCCGTGGGAGAGGCGTGTCCTGGCGACTGTCGTCATTGGGAGTCCCTCTTCGCTGTTGCCGGCCCACCTGCAGCTGATTACCTGACCAGTGGTTGGTAATCATCCCTCCAGGCTAGAAAGGGGTATTTAACCTGGACTCACGGCGACAGTCGACGTGGGATTATTACTCCGAACTGGTATAGTCTGTGCGAGCAGTGTGAGTGTGTTATTCGGCTAGCGTGTGGCTAACGCTGGATTTTCCTTCTTCCTCCAGGAGGGGCGAGCGGAGAAGCGAGTTGGGGAGCACACACACTAAGGGAGTTACTACACGGAACGCACTGGGAGCAAGGGACGAGCACGATTGGAAAATTGCACTTTTGAATGGATTGTTGGACTTGTCTGTTTCACTGTAAATAAACGCACTGTGTTTCTGTGAGCAAGAACCGCGCCTGGGTCCCTCTTTTCCGTGACAGAAACAAGAACAAATAAAAAGCATGATTTAAAATTGATTAAAACAAGCAAATAAACTAACTAACTAATTAACAAACAAACAAACAAACAAACAAAACAGTATATAAAATCAAAACAGATAAAATCAGAACAGTAGATAAAATCAGTAGTTAAATGTAAGTTTTGAAATTTAAGCTTAAAAGTGTGGATTTGGTGCTTTATTCAAATGCAGCTGAGAACAGGTGAGTCTTCAACCTGGATTTAAATAAACTGAGTGTTTCAGGTGATCTGAGGCTTTCTGGGAGTTTGTTCCAGATATAAGGAGCATAAAAGCTGAATGCAGCCTCTCCGTGTCTGGTTCTGACTCTGGGAACTGATAAAAGACCGGATCCAGATGACCTGAGGGATCTGGAAGGTTCATACTGGGTCAGGAGGTCACTGTTGTATTTTGGTCCTAAACCATTCAGAGCTTTATAGACCAGCATCAGAACTTTAAAGTCTATCCTCTGACGGACAGGCAGCCAGTGTAAAGACCTCAGAGCTGGACTGATGTGGTCCACTTTTTTGGTCTTAGTGAGGACTCGAGCAGCAGAGTTCTGAATGAGCTGTAGTTGTCTGACTGATTTTTTAGGTAGACCTGTAAAGATGCTGTTACAGTAATCAAGCCTACTAAAGATGAATGCATGGACTAGTTTTTCCAGGTCCTGTTGAGACATCAGATCTTTTATCCTTGAAATATTCTTGAGGTGATAGTAAGCTGACTTTGTTATTGTCTTAATGTGTTTTTCTAAGTTTAGGTCTGCATCCATCACTACACCCAAATTTCTCGCCTGGTTTGTGGTTTTTAGATGTATAGATTGAAGTTCTCTGGTGACCTGTAATCGTTTTTCTTTGGCGCCAAAGACTATTACCTCAGTTTTGTTTTTGTTTAGCTGGAGAAAATTGTGGCACAACCAGTCATTGATTTCCTCAATGCATTTACCAAGAGCCTGTACAGGGCCTCGGTCTCCTGGTGACATTGTGATATATATTTGTGTGTCATCTGCATAGCTGTGATAGTTTATTTTGTTGTTGTTTATAATCTGTGCCAGTTGGAGCATGTAGATGTTAAACAGAAGGGGTCCCAAGATGGAACCATGGGGAACTCCACATGTGATACTTGTCTGTTCAGATGTGAAGTTACCTATTGATACAAAGTATTTCCTGTTTTCTACGTATGTTTTGAACCAGTTTAGTACAGTTCCTGAAAGACCTGTCCAGTTCTCCAGTCGTTTGAGTAATATGTTGTGGTCAACTGTATCAAATGCTGCACTGAGATCCAGTAAAACTAGGACTGACATTTTTCCACTGTCTGTGTTCAGACATATGTCATTAAACACTTTTGTCAGAGCGGTTTCAGTGCTGTGGTTCTGTCTAAAACCTGACTGGAAGGCATCGTAGCAATTATTCTGTTTTAAGAAGTAACTGAGCTGTTGAGAAACTGCTTTTTCAATGATCTTACTTAAAAATGGGAGATTTGAGATCGGCCTGTAGTTGTTCATTTGTGTCTTGTCAAGATTGTCCTTTTTCAGTATAGGTTTGATTACAGCAGTTTTTAGTGATTCTGGAAACACACCTGATAATAAAGAAAAGTTGACGATCTGTAACAGGTCTGACTCTAAAGTCTTTGAGACCTTTTTGAAAAAACTTGTTGGCAGGACATCTAAACAGCAGGAGGCGGAGTTCAGTTTACCTAAGATGTCCTCCAGGTCTTTGCTGTTAATAGGTTGAAACTGTTTCATGGTGTTTAAACAGTTTTTTGGTGGACACAGTACATATCCTGGATCTGCTGTTGATGTACCAATTGCTTGTCTAATTTTTTGGATTTTTTCTGTGAAGAATTTGGCAAAGTCATTGCAGGCCATGGTCGAATGAAGTTCAGCTGCCACTGACACAGGAGGGTTTGTTAGCCTGTCAACTGTAGAAAATAAGACCCGAGCATTATGGCTGTTTTTAGTGATGATGTCAGAGAAGTAGGACCTCCTTGCATTCCTCAGTTGTAAATTATAATTGTGAAGTTTCTCTTTATAAATGTCATAATGAACCTGGAGGTTTGTTTTTCTCCATCTGCGCTCAGCTTTCCTACACTCTCTTTTTTCATTTTTCACCAGTGTGGAGTTTCTCCATGGAGACTTTTTCCTTCCAGAGATAACCTTCACCTTAATGGGAGCAATAGTATCCATTACATTTAACATTTTTGCATTAAAGCTATTGACGAGCTCATTGACTGACCCTCTGGACAGGTCAGGTGTTAATGGGAAGACCTGGTTAAAAATTGCACTACTGTGTTCAGTTATACACCGTTTTGTGATCACTGTTGTTGATATATTTGTGTGGGCTGAGATTTTACTTTCAAAGAAAACACAGTAATGATCAGACAGGCCCACATCAGACACAGTAACCGTTGAAATGCTCAGGCCTTTGGAGATCAGTAGGTCAAGAGTGTGTCCTCTATTATGTGTGGCCTCTGTTACATGCTGAGTCAGCCCAAAGTTGCCCAGAGTGTTACTCAGGTCTTTAGTCCCTTTGTCCTGAGGGTTGTCCACATGAATGTTAAAATCCCCAACAATAATTACACAGTCAAAATCAACACAGATCACAGACAGCAGTTCACTGAGGTCATTAAAAAAGTCTGTGCAGTATTTGGGAGGCCTGTAAACATTAAGAAACACAACTTTGGATGGGGCCTTCAGCTGTAAAGACACATATTCAAAAGACTGAAAACTTCCAGGAGATAGCTGCTTACATTGAAATGATTCATTAAATAAGACAGCAACCCCCCCTCCTCTCCTGCTCACCCTGGCCTCACTGATAAAACTGTAGTTAGGAGGGGTCGTCTCGATGAGAACAGCTCCACTGTTACTTTGGTCCAACCAAGTTTCAGTTAAAAACATAAAATCAAGGCTGTGCTCAGTGATTAAATCATTAATTAAAAATGTTTTCCCAGCTAAAGATCTAACGTTTAATAAAGCCAACTTAAGTGTTTTAGAGGTATTACTTGTCCCTCGTGTTTGGGAGCAGTCTGTGGCACACAAGGTATGTTTACTATATTTAAAGATCTTTTAGAGTGCAGCTCTCTGTGTTTTGACCAGGCCACATGTCTCCTGTCACCTAAAAGTACAGAAATTTTAAAAACTTCTAGTAAACAGGGTCCCAGCTTCTCCTGGGAAAAGTCACCACTGCCATAATCCTCACAGCCCGGACCCTTCACACATCACACATCAGACTGCGGAGACAGGGCATGAAGAGGAACTAAGGGGGGCGAGGCTGGGCAATGTGACTTCGATTGCTCTGTTGAGGGTGGGGCTCGATGGCGAACCTTTGGCCGCTCTGGTGGGGGGTTTATGGGGGACAAAAAGGGATTGGGACGGGGGGTAGATCTGAGCCCAGCATTGACCCGCTCCATCATCTCCTCAGTGAATTTCAGGTGTGGGGAGGAGGGAGAAAGGGAGGGGGAGGAGGGTGATGGCCTGTCAGGGGTTTGGGGGACTGGGGAAGGTCGTGGACCCTTGTCCTGGTCGTTGGTGTTGTTGAGAGAGTTGGAGGCAAATAGGGACCCCTCTTCTTGCCTTAGATGTCTCTCCTTTCTGAGGCTCTTCCTCAGATGCCTTAGATGTCTCTCCTTTCTGAGGCTTGTAACAGCCGTTATGGTGTGGTGTCCCTTTAAGACACCCAAGTCGAGGGTTGATGGTGTCATCAGTGTGTGCCACTGCTCTCTCGCTCTCTCGCTCTGGGATTATGAGGACACGTGCCTTCATGCTCGTGCTTAACGAGGGACGGACTTATGTTTTCTTTTCCAGACCCTTTTTTTTTGTTTTGTTTGCAACGCTTGGGTTGTATGAACGCTGGGCATTTTGTTGTTGAGCCGCAGCCGTTCAGCCGGGCTTTTATACGGTTGCTGAAGAATGCGTATTAAAGAACCACCGTGGATTACTGATACCAGTGTGGGTGTGTATCCTTCCGCCTAGCCTGCTAGGTGTTTTGCCGCCTCTTCTCAACCACACAACACAACCCAACGTTACAAAATGGCGCCCGAACATCTTCTCTTGGACCTCAGTATGCAGTATCTTCGAGCAGCGGATGATTGATACACTGAAAGGTACATAGCAGCAAAGTAGAGCTAGTAGTAGCCTGCCATACTTCGCGGAGACAGACCAGGCTGGCCTCGACGCGGACGTCCGATTCGCCGGATCACGGAAGTGTGTTTCTACGGCAACGAGTGGAGCCGCCGCAGCGCTGTTTTCGGGATGTATTATCGTCATCTGCCGAACGCCTTTACTGCGACATTTTTGGATTAACGTGGATTTACGCTACTTGGACGCGAGATGGATGCCGTTTCTTCATAGTTTCTGACGTAAATGTAAGCGGAGTAAAGCGCACCGGATTTTTTTTCTTCCTCGCCAGCTGAGCTCACGCTGCAGACTTTGTTTCGTTCGTACGGTCTCTGCAAGTGGGAACTTTTCCACGGGACAAACCTCTATACCGCGTCAGGACTGGACAAGTCTGGTGTCCTCTGGAAAATCGCCGAACTGATGTAGTGAGTGTATTTAAAAAAAAAAAAAAGAAAAAAAAAAGAACGCTGTCTATATTTCAAACTGATTTGCTATTGATTCTCACTGGCTTAACTGTCCTTATTGAAATGCTGTTTTAAGTGCATCTGACTTGAAAAGGTGTTGCTCATACTCAGTTACTCGTAAGTTTGGATCTATTTTACACCTAAATGCTTTTGATCCAGGGTGTTTGCTCCTTCCACCTCCACGTTTCAAAGTCAGATAAGACATGTGTAGCTAAACTTCAGAATTCACATGTTTCATATACTTTTGTGTGACCAGAACTGAAGTTGATTTCTGCTTAACTGCTACCTTGTATAGATTTGGGTCTTTGATAAGTGTGTATTATGGCTACTCATCCTGACTTGAATGACATGTGTGATGATATAGACTTTATGTTACACCCCAACCGACTTACTGCCAGACATAGTACTGCTGACCTTGGGCATAAAGTGCAAAGTCTGCAAGCAGAGGTTGATATGCTTCAGCAGTGTCTTCATGACTCTTTGGACCTCCAGAGGAATATTCTGGAGCAGTGGACTCAACAAAAACGACCAGTCCCAAAAGTGCCAGCTGCCCAGATTACTCACCCTTTTCCTCAGGCCTCCTCTACCCCATATGTGCCAGGCCTGCCAACGAGGGAAACGCAACAATCTATCTCAACACCTGGCCCCACGCAGCCCGCCAGAGCCTTGTCCCAATCCCACTCAGATTCACTGGAGCTAATTAATACAACCAGAGTCCTTGCTGCGGCATTGCACCAAGCCAAATTGGAGCCCAAGGTGTTCGCTAATGATGGCAGCCTTCACCCAGAAGAATGGCTGCAGTCTGTTGCTGCTTATAAAACCTCCTTAGACCTAACAGACGCCCAAATCCTCAGAGAGCTGCCACACTTCCTAGCTAAGGAACCAAGAAAGTGGTCTAATGTGCTCATTCCTCACGTATCTACATGGGCTAAGTTTTGTGAACTTTTCAGAACCGTCTTCTTGCCTGCTGACAACCAGGAGCAGATTTTGAGAGGCATCCTGGACTGTTTCCAGCACCCCGAAGAACCTCTGCCAACGTTTGTTGCCCACATGCTCAGTGAATTTAGGAGACTGAGGAACCCACCATCTGAACTGGAGCAAATTGAGCTCATCTGTAACCACGCAGTGGAGAAGTACAGAGTAGCACTGTACGGAATGCCTGTAAAGTCAGTAATTGATCTAGTGCTGCGTGCCCACGAGCTGCATTCTGTTCTTGGCACTAACCTTTCACGGCCCTCCCGAGCTCAGCCAAAAAACAGAACTGAGGGAGGACCCCGCTGTTTCAAATGTGCCATGCCTGGTGTTACCTCTCGTACGTGCCCTAACTGTTCCACTGATTTTCAGGGAGCTCCACACTCTCCCAGGATGGCTCCGGAGCTTCCCCAAACGCTGTCTCCTGACCAACATCCAGTAACTCAGCCTGCGGATCCAGATGAAACTGGCGGGGTCAGGGAGACGAGAGCAACGGGCAGGAGGCCGGGAAACTTCAGGGGGGGGAGAGTGTTTCACAGGGGCAACCCTCCCCCCAACCAATAACTCAGCCCTCATCGTCTTTGTCAAATCAAAGTGTGCCACCAGTGCTCAATCACGTTGAAGATGGAACTTCGCAAGCATCGTGGAACACCCCTCTCAGAGTTAAAGTGAACTTTAATGGGGCGGCTCTGGATGCCACACTAGATACAGGGGCATCTCTTTCAGCAGTAAATGCAGACCTATTATCTGAGAGACACCGAAACCAGTCATTAGAGAATCCGTGGGATTCTCCTCCAATAAGACTGGCCAATGGCACCAACTGCAGTCCATTAGGAGTAACCTGGCTGACCATTGGATTTATGGGCAAGCGAGTCTATCAGCGGTTTGTGATAGTGCAGGACCTGTCATCCCCCTTTGTTCTTGGGATGGACTTCATGACTCGCACTTCACTGACAATACATGTCCCAACAAGAACTGTAATTATGGATGATAATCCCCCATGTCTTGATGAACTCTGTGAAAATGGCTTTGTGGAAGCTGATCTTGAGTGTGGAACTATGACCCTGCAGAACACCCCGCAGCTCCATGATAAGGCTGGAGAAGCTAACTTGGATTCTGAGGAACGGGAAGAACTGTTGGAGTTATTAAATAGTTTTGATGACCTGTTTGATGGCCACCTTGGTCGCACTTCTCTGGCAGAACATGTCATTGTAACTGGGGATGCAAAGCCTGTTAACTTGCCACCATACCGCACCTCACCAGCTAAAAAGCAAATCATAGAAGAGCAAGTGAAAAAAATGCTACAGGATAACATCATCGAACCTGCATCAGGACCATGGGCAGCCCCCGTGGTCATTGTGAACAAACCCCCCCGCGAACCACGGTTCTGTGTTGACTTCCGTGGTCTGAATCAGCTGACCGTGAAGGATTCTTACCCACTCCCGCGAGTGGATGAATCACTGGACTTTCTGTCGAGAGGGAAGTTTCTCACAACACTAGACCTCGCTCGAGGTTACTGGCAGGTCCCCATTGCTGAAGAAGCTAAACCAAAGACTGCTTTTATCACGCACTGTGGCCTGTTTCAGTTCAGAGTCCTTCCTTTCGGCCTGTGTAACGCCCCTGCGACTTTTCAGCGGCTTATGAACAATGTTCTAGCTGGCCTGATTTATAAGTCCTGCGCGGTGTATCTAGATGACATTGTTGTCGCATCACCGACCTTTGAGCAACACCTGCTTGACTTAAAAGAGGTCCTTGGTAGGCTTCAGTCTGCTGGCCTCTCTTTAAAGCTGAGCAAATGCCAATTCTGCCTTTCAGAACTCACCTTCCTTGGTTATCGGGTTACGCCGGCTGGCATTCATCCTGACCCTGACAAGGTGAGAGCTGTGACTGACTTCAGAGTGCCGACCACAACAAAGCAGGTGCGACAGTTCCTTGGCCTGACTGGCTACTATTGCCGCTTTGTGCAGGACTATGCCCGCCATGCAGAGCCACTCTTCGCCCTCACTAAAAAGGACGTGCAGTTTCACTGGGATGACAAGTGCCAGGCAGCTGTGGACTTTCTGAAACATTCAATAACCTCAGCGTCGGTCCTCAGGTTCCCAGATTTTTCGCGTCCATTCTTCATTCACACTGATGCATGCGATGCTGGTCTTGGGGCAGCATTAATGCAAAAAGATGAGGATGACAAAGACGTTGCTGTAGCGTTTGCTAGCCGGGCTATGCACAAATCGGAAAAGCCCTACTCAACTCCAGAGAAGGAGTGTCTGGCTGTGATCTGGGCCTTGGAACATTTCCGACCCTATGTCGAAGGCTTGCACGTAACCATTTACACCGACCACAGCAGCCTCAAGTGGTTGATTTCTCGACCGAATCCCTCTGGCAGGCTTGCTCGGTGGTCTCTGCGCCTTCAAGACTTTGACTTCAGCATCATCCACAAACCTGGAGAACGTAATAAGGTGCCCGATGCCCTTTCCCGTAATCCTCTACCAGATGTGGATGCCCCCATTGATCTTCTCCCTCCCTATGCCGTGATTGGGAGCATGGACCTTCGTGCTCTACCTTCTGTGATTGTTTCGGACCGCCCGCATGTTCGTCAGCTGCAGCTTGAGGACCCAGTCACAGGCCCGTTGCTCAATCAACTGGAAACTGACCAACAAACGGGGGAGAATAATCAAGATCTGGAACAGTACGTTGTCCATGACAGTCTCCTCTATTTCCTCGACCCAAAGACAAAGTGTGGTCTCCACCCACTCAAGCAGCTTAAACTGTTTGCTCCTACTGCCCTCCGTGGTTATCTGCTCAAATATTACCACGATCATCCCACAGCTGGACACCTGGGCATTGCAAAAACGCTGGCACGCTTGCGTCTCAGATTCTTCTGGCCACACATGAACTCTGACGTGAAAAAGTATGTGGTCTCATGTTGTTCGTGTCAAACCACTAAGCCGAGTCAAAGAAAAACAGCAGGCCTTATGGTCCCTATCCAGCCACAAAGACCATGGGAGTACGCAGGGGTGGACTATGTTGGCCCACTGCCCCGCACACAAAGGGGGAATGCTTATATCCTTGTTTTTGTGGACTATTTCTCAAAATGGGTCGAGGTGAGTGCTGTGAGAGAAGCCACTGCTCAAGTTCATTACTGACATTTTTGCCCGACATGGTTCTCCCTCCCACCTTATTTCTGATAGGGGAACGCCTTTCGTCAGTGAACTCTTTGAGCATGTTTTGTTGACTCTTGGAACTGAACACAGACTAACAACTGCATACCATCCTCAAACGAATGCAACTGAGCGTGTAAATCGCACTTTGAAAATGGCCATTCGAGCCTATGTTGGGGATAAACACACCTCTTGGGACAAGTATCTTCCCCAGATCTGTTTTGCACTGCGCACTGCGCCTCACGAGAGCACAGGCTTGAGCCCGTCCATGATGCTGTATGGGCGAGAGTTGGACACGCCCTTGGACCTTGTCACTCAACCCTCCTGGGAGGGACTGAGCGACCCGGAAACGCCCCACTCAGATAACCTGAGAGCTTCGCTTCGGGATGCTCATGAACATGCTCGCTTGGTGCTCGGAGAGAGTCATGAAAGGCAAAAGCGCTACTATGATCTGAGACGTCGCACGGTTTCTTATGAAGTTGGGGACCTCGTCAGGGTAAAGTCACACCCAAAATCAGACGCATCGTCCAACTTTTCTGCTAAGTTGGCCCCGCTTTACACGGGTCCCTACCGCATCTCCAAGAGGATGTCGGATGTGCTGTCCCCTCTTCTCTTCACCCTGTACACCTCTGACTTCTGCTACAACTCTGAATTATGCCATATTCAGAAGTTTGCAGATGACACGGCCATCATGGGGTGTATCTGGGATGATCAGGAAGAGGAGTACAGAAGTCTGGTGTTTCTGTCTTAAGCCAGTTTTTGGTGATGGCCTTCTTTGCTGCCAAAATGAGAATCTTTGTCGCATGGAGTCACACAAACCACCTGCAACTCAACACCTCAAAGACTAAGGAACTGGTTGTGGACTTCGGGAGGTCCAGAGAAGGTCCACTGCCGGTTCAGATAGAGGGGGAGGAGGTGGAGGTGGTCAACAAGTACAAGTACCTCGTGCTGTGGGTGGACAATAAACTGGACTGGTCATGCAACACAGAGCACCTGTATAAAAAAGCCCAAAGCCGACTGTACTTCCTCAGGAGGCTGAGGTCTTTTAACATCTGCAGGAAGCTCCTGAGGATGTTTTACCAGTCGGTGGTTGCTGGAGTACTTTTCTATGCTGTGGTGTGCTGGGGGAGCAGCACAGCAAAGAGGGACTCATCCAGGCTGGAGAAACTGATCAGGAAGGCTAGCTCTGTGGTCGGCATGAAGCTGGACACTCTGGTGACAGTGGCAGAGAAAAGGACATTAAAGAAACTGATGGACATTATGAACAATGCTGGGCATCCTCTGCACACGGCCATAAACAATCAGAAGAGTCTGTTCAGTGACAGGTTGCTTCTCCCCAAGACAAGAACTAACAGACTTAAAAACTCCTTTGTCCCACACGCCATCAAACTGTTTAACTCCTCTCTGGAGGGGAGAGGGAGGGGAAACAGGAGGACAAAGGAGGGGGGAACAACTAAGCTGTAGTGCCTCTTCACCTCACTGTACAATACCTTGTGCAATACTTTTTGTAAATAGTCAACAGTGCAATAGACCTCAATACTTGAAATGTGCAATTCACTTGTATTTTTATTTTTTATTCCTATTTATTCTATTTATCCCCTTTGTATATTTTATTTATATTTGTCTCTGTATTTATATATGTGTGTGTGTGTGTGTGTGTGTGTGTATATATATATATATATAACAATTCTGTAACTGTAACTTCGGTCGTTGCTGTGCTTTTTGGAAGTCGAATTTCCCAGAGGAACCCACCCGAGGGATTAATAAAGTTCTATCTTATCTTATCTTATCTTATCTTACTCTCTCACCACAGTGGACACTGGGGAGAGAGTGGGAGTTTTTCATGTTGCGAACATGCAACCATTCCATACCTGGGACTCAGCTTTGTCTAGCCAGTGTGCGAAGCTAAATGCTACAGCAGCTTTGGATCTCAGTGTCCCGGACAGCAGTTTGCCTCCTGCTCTTTCAGTCCCGGGCCGCATTGACTGTGACGCGGTTGACGCAAGTCCCGCAGTCTTTAGCAACGCCCCTGCTGAGACTGGCTTTGACTGTGCTGACGCTGCCCCGCTTGTCGTGGACCAGAACTCTTTCCAAGAGACTGCTGACGTTGCTCTGGAGACAGAGGTTAACAGTTCACCTCCTGCTGCCGATGGGTGTGCTGTTAGAGGTTCTTATGACCTCAGACCAAGACGAGTTCCTAGGGTCACCGCTGACTGGTCGGTCAATAGGTGGACCAACCCTTTTCATACTGACAGATTTAACATAAAGTGACCTTGTTTGCTTTCTGATGTGTTTCATGTGGTCTACTGTTGTCACAGGACCGTTGTTTGAGTTTTCTACGATTCATGTTGGCACTGTTTTCATGTTGTGGTGATATGTTCATGCTTACTGTTGTAATTTTTGGGAAAACGGTGGAAACGCAATGTAACAATAAGAGGGAATTTCATTCTGCCATTGTCCTGGCTGTCCTAAGCTTATTTTCTTTCTTTGACATTTATTTGAATGGGCATTCACCATGTGGGACACTGTCATGTATGCCAGTTTGTCAATTTTGGACTGTACATTCCCCTATTTTGGTTTTGACGTCTTATCCTGCTGACCATGTATGGAGGCTGGTTAAGTTTGAACTGTACCTTTGCTGTGTTCGGCTGGGGACAGCCTTTGTTTAACCGGGGGGGAATATGTAACAGCCGTTATGGTTTGGTGTCCCTTTAAGACACCCAAGTCGAGGGTTGATGGTGTCATCAGTGTGTGCCACTGCTCTCTCGCTCTCTCACTCTGGGATTATGAGGACACGTGCCTTCACGCTCGTGCTTAACGAGGGACGGACTTATGTTTTCTTTTCCAGACGCTTTTTTTTTGTTTTGTTTGCAACGCTTGGGTTGTATGAACGCTGGGCATTTTGTTGTTGAGCCGCAGCCGTTCAGCCGGGCTTTTATACGGTTGCTGAAGAATGCGTATTAAAGAACCACCGTGGATTACTGATACCAGTGTGGGTGTGTATCCTTCCGCCTAGCCTGCTAGGTGTTTTGCCGCCTCTTCTCAACCACACAACACAACCCAACGTTACAGGCTCTTCCCGGGTGGGGGCAGATGGAGCTCCTCCTCAAGGTTTCTGCTGGGCTTTGTCTGTTCTTGGAGTACTGTTTGTTTGTTCCTCTTTATGAGATAACTCCTCGTTTATCTCAGCCTTGGCACCAAGCACAGATGGATGACGTATGGAATAAAACAAGTTGGAGGTGAACAGTTTCACCCCTGACTTGTTAAAATTAAATCCATTTGCTTTGAACAGATGCCTGCGTTCCCAAAAAATATTAAAGTTGTCGATAAAATGCACTGAGTGGTCAGCACATGCTGATATAAGCCATTTATTCAGTGTAAACAACCTGCTGAATCTCTCGTCTCCTCCTCTGACCGGCGGTACAGGTCCACTGATGAATACAGCTGCATTCAGAGAGTTTACAGTATTTAATAATCCAGTAAAGTCCCGTTTCAGAACCTCCGACTTTTGTTTGGACACATCGTTTGACCCTGTATGCAGAACAATGTTTGTCACAGTTGGATATTCATCTGCAATTTGAAGAATTCTCTCCTTCAGGTTGTTGACCATATCCTTAGGAAAGCAGAGGACTTTAGTGTTCTTACCGCACATCCTTTGTACATCCTTTACGGCAGAGTCACCCACAATCAGAGTTTCAGGCCTAGCCTTTAGCTTTCCCTGTGGTCTTTTGCTATTCAACAGATTTTCAGACCTTACTTCGCTGCTTTTAGATGGATGGTTGTCCGATATAGATCCAGGGTCCTTTGATAGTGGAGCAAATCTGTTCTGCAGTTTCACATTCAGTTGTTTTGGAGGTTTGTTGTTATTCTTCCTATTCACGGTTGTCCAGTCCTGTTTCCTCCCGTATACAGGGGTAGAAGAGCTTCTCTGTCTCGTAGGAAGTGAAAGCCAGTCGGTTTCAGAGATTTCAGCTCGCTGTGCCCTGCCTGTGGTACGTCCTCCCCCTTCCAGGAGACATGATTTATGTCTTGGTTTTGCACCAAGACAGTCCAAGGGGGGATTATCACTTGAGGATTTATAATAATGCACAGAGTCTACTTTCTTGGTCATGTTATCTGTGCTCCTTAGCTGTGTACTAGCTTGCTCATCGCCATTGTTTTGAATCAAAGGCAAGGTTGTTTCATTTCCACACAGTCCATTTACCTCCACGTTTACTTCTAAGCGATGAATTTTTGTCTCCAGTACTGCAATCTTCTGCAGGAGGCTGTGGTACTCATCTGTGGAGAGGGAAGGCATCTTGTTGCTAGTTAGCCTAGCGGTTAGCCCCTTTCCAGGCTATTGAGGCTGCTCGGTGCCCAGACGCTGTAATCAGGCTTCAGCTGTGTCTAGGCCACAGACACATGGTGTCAGGATCTGACGGTGCCCTGACCGGTCGACCTGCCGGTGTGTGTATGTGTATATCTGTGTGCGTGTGTATGTGTCTCTCCTGTCGCTCTGTCTTCCCCTCTGGCTCCGCTGTGATGTGTTGGGGGGTAGCCTAGCAACGGGCTACCTTCGACCCGGAGGTGCTGTCGCCCGGACCTGCCACACCTACAGTCAAGCCACCAGCTGCTGCCAATCAACTTCCATCTTCAGCAGGACTACTTAATGGTGTGGCTGAGTGACAGACAGCGCTGGAGTATTGCATTAAGCCTGGTAGTGTCGTTGAGTCGCTAAACGTTATTGTAGTGCTGTCCGATCGTCATACTCATTCTGCTGTCGTGTGTGTGTGTTCACCCAGGGATTGACGGAGGATTCACGGACACAAGGGAAGCACCTGGAGGAGAGACGGGCACTCATTACTACGCACGGGCTTACACGGAAGGAGGGACGCACTATCACCACTGTCGCACATTTGAACTGTTGTCACCTTGCTGCACTGTAAATAAATGCACTGTCATTATTTCTGAGCTCCGCGCCTGAGTCTACTCTCTAACCACCGTGACACATGGAGCGCTGAGGATAAGGTAACTATAAAAATGTTGCTGTTTCTGTTAAGAACACTTTAGTCCTAATGATCTATGAGTGTCCAGAAGCTATCGCAGGTAAGCTCATAAGAAAAAAAGGGAAAAAATCAGCATAAAAATCAATAAAATCAATAAAAGAAGCAAAGCATTAAAGAGCAAAGAGATGAAGCGTCCACACTCACAAAAGGGGAGGAGGTTTGCACACACAGTAGCTGATATTTTGGCCCATTCCTCCATGCAGATCTTCTCGAGAGCAGTGATGTTTTGGGGCTGTCGCCGAGCAACACGGACTTTCAACTCACGCCACAGATTTTCTATGGGGTTGAGGTCTGGAGACTGGCTAGGCCACTCCAGGACTTTCAAATGCTTCTTACGGAGCCACTCCTTTGTTGCCTGGGCGGTGTGTTTTGGATCATTGTCATGTTGGAAGACCCAGCCTCGTTTCATCTTCAAAGTTCTCACTGATGGAAGGAGGTTTTGGCTCAAAATCTCACGATACATGGCCCCATTCATTCTGTCCTTAACACGGATCAGTCGTCCTGTCCCCTTGGCAGAAAAACAGCCCCATAGCATGATGTTTCCACCCCCATGCTTCACAGTAGGTATGGTGTTCTTGGGATGCAACTCAGTATTCTTCTTCCTCCAAACACGACGAGTTGAGTTTATACCAAAAAGTTCTACTTTGGTTTCATCTGACCACATGACATTCTCCCAATCCTCTGCTGTATCATCCATGTGCTCTCTGGCAAACTTCAGACGGGCCTGGACATGCACTGGCTTCAGCAGCGGAACACGTCTGGCACTGCGGGATTTGATTCCCTGCCGTTGTAGTGTGTTACTGATGGTGACCTTTGTTACTTTGGTCCCAGCTCTCTGCAGGTCATTCACCAGGTCCCCCCGTGTGGTTCTGGGATCTTTGCTCACCGTTTTCATGATCATTTTGACCCCACGGGATGAGATCTTGCGTGGAGCCCCAGATCGAGGGAGATTATCAGTGGTCTTGTATGTCTTCCATTTTCTGATGATTGCTCCCACAGTTGATTTTTTCACACCAAGCTGCTTGCCTATTGTAGATTCACTCTTCCCAGTCTGGTGCAGGTCTACAATACTTTTCCTGGTGTCCTTCGAAAGCTCTTTGGTCTTGGCCATGGCGGAGTTTGGAGTCTGACTGTTTGAGGCTGTGGACAGGTGTCTTTTATACAGATGATGAGTTCAAACAGGTGCCATTCATACAGGTAATGAGTGGGGGACAGAAAAGCTTCTTACAGAAGACGTTACAGGTCTGTGAGAGCCAGAGATTTTCCTTGTTTGAGGTGACCAAATACTTATTTTCCACCCTAATTTACGAATAAATTCTTTACAAATCCTACCATGTGAATTCATGGATTTTTTTTTCACATTCTGTCTCTCACAGTTGAAGTGTACCTCTGGTGCAAATTACTGACCTCTGGCATCATTTTAAGTGGGGGAACTTGCACAATCGGTGGCTGACTAAATACTTTTTTGCCCCACTGTACTTAGCTTTTCACATGACTGTGACCAGTGAATAGAATCTTTTTCAAATGACTGAAAAAAATATATATAGAGAGAAAGAGAGAATTAAAATTACATATGGCACTTTATATTGTAAGGTAGACCCTACAATAATAAAATTATTACTGATAATGATTTGATTTTCTAACATTAAGTAAAATAGTGTCAGCTTTCTCAAAAAAATATATAAATTATGGCGTACTCAATGTTTTCAGCCACTGCAGGTGTTTTCTGAGAAAAAGCTCTTATAAGTGTCACTATGTACAACTTACTCAGTTGCAAGTCTGCTGTGTGCAGTGAACAGAAGTGTATCACACATCCACCCAGAAGGGCAGTAGACAGAAAGCCACAGGGTTTCTCAGGAGAGGCAATTGTGAGTATGGACATTCATGAACATGCTAGAAACACAGTTTCCAATGAATAATGTTCATGTTTCCCTTTAATGTCTCGATGTACACAGTCAGCAAAGACTTTTTTAGGAACATGATACAGAGGCCTAAGGGCTGGCTGTGGCTTAGGATGTAGCCATGGTTAGCTTCTAATCATAAGGTCAGTGGTTTGATCTCTGCAATCCCAGCAATTTGCTGACAAATCCGGTAGTACCAGAGTAAAGTGTGAGACGTCATTACAACAGTGCATATGGAGAAATTCTTAATGGTCCATACTCACTAAAGACATGTTAAAGGGGACCTGTTATATATTTGTTCTTATTTTCTGTCATATACAGTATATGATGTACTTAATAAATATTGCCAAAGTTTCACAAAAAAAATTAGGACAGTGTGTATGTGAGCAATACCTGCGATTAAAAAGCTCATGCTTCAGACCGCTCTAACCACCATGTTCCAGGCAGC
Source organism: Rhamphochromis longiceps (assembly GCF_057381845.1). Taxonomy (NCBI): domain Eukaryota; kingdom Metazoa; phylum Chordata; class Actinopteri; order Cichliformes; family Cichlidae; genus Rhamphochromis; species Rhamphochromis longiceps. The sequence continues at coordinate 33,173,621 of NC_140571.1, forward strand.
TTTTACTACTATTGGCTCTGTATAATTTCAAATGTTGTCATTTCAGGCACACAGGTTTGACTTTGTCCACAGAAGGCCCACCCACACGGTGTCCAAATCTTACATTTGAGAAATTAGCAGCCATTCAGAAGAAAGTCGGTTTAAGGGGCGCATGAGTGAGGAGCTAAAACATCTTGTTTCAGACAGAAAATAAGCCAACACTTCACTTCGCACGCTTTGAGGTGAAGGGACCGGAGGCAGCAGCAGCAAAAACATCGGACAGCAGCAGCAGCCCAAGCCTCATAGTGCAGGAATATGAGGTGAGGCGCACACTGAGGGCAGTGGACCCCAGGAAGGCCGCCGGACCAGATGGGGTAACCGCAAAGGTCCTAAAAGAGTGTGCAGACCAGCTGGCTGGGGTCTTCACTAAGATCTTCAACACTTCACTGTACCAGTCCTGCATCCCGCCGTGCCTAAAGTCAGCCACAATTGCCAAAGCGTACTAACATTAGCAGCCTCAATGAGTACCGACCAGTTGCTCTAACACCTGTTATAATGAAGTGCTTCGAGAAACTGGTCCGACGTCACATCATGTCCTGCTTGCCACCCACACTCGACCCGCTCCAGTTCGCATACAGAGCTAACAGATCAACTGAAGATGCCATTGCTTCAACACTCCACACCACCATCTCTCACCTGGAAGTGCAGGGCCTTTACGCCAGGCTGCTCTTTGTTGACTTTAGCTCTGCTTTCAATACGATACTCCCGGACAGACTAATAGTTAAACTGCTGGAAATCGGACTTCCTTCTACCACCTGCCGCTGAATCAGAGACTTCCTCGTGTACAGAGAGTTAGAGTGGGGCCTCATCTGTCGCGGTCCGCTGTGACAGACCGTGCGGTGGTGTGAGTGGTGGACCCAGGTGCGAACACAAGTGAGCAGACGGGAGTGAACTTTAAACAAAAGCGAGCCTTTTATTGTGGCTGGTAACGCAAGAGAAACAAACAAGAATAAGGGCAGCACGAAAGCAATAACTAAACAGAAACCTAAACTGGGAATGAACTAAGGTAAGGCTATGACTTAGAATGCAACAGACCGGGCATGGAAACATGGAGGGTGGGAACACAGACGACGCGACACAGACTAAATACACATGAGGGATGATCAGGGGAAGTGGCCACACATGGGAACGCAGCTGACACACATGAACTTAACGACAGGACAGGAGGAGTGAGCTGAATACACAGACAGTGAATGCAGGCCTTCAAAGTAAAACAGGAAACATGAGACATGAACCGGGGAGACGTAGTACAGGGGGAGGTGACATAACTGACAGCATGAACTTGACAGTACAAGACACACAAACATAACCACACGAAGGGCAAGGGAGACGTAATGCAAGGGTAACATAATTACAAAAAGGACTGGACTACCTTAAAGAACCTAAGCAAACAATAAACATCAAAATAGGTTAAGCATAACACACTGGGTCACACGACCCAGGACCATGACACCACCCCCCCACCAAGGGCTGGCTCCAGACAGCCCCAAACCAAAAGAAACAGACCACCGAGCCCGGGCGGGTGGCGGGGGACCAGGACGGAGGGACCAGAACAAGAAAGAAAAAACAGCCAACAAAAAACACTGGAGCACGTGACAACAGTCCAAACATAGCTCAGGGGGTCGGCCCGGAGGGCGGCAACACACCAGCCCATAGTTTATGAGTTCAGGCAGCCGACCCGGGGGTTGGCAACCCAACAGGCCATGCCATCTCCCATCAGGAGGCCGTCCATGCGGGAGGCAGTGGCGGTGCAGTTCAGGAGGCCGACCCGGAGCCCACGGGCACAAGAGTTCAAGGGTCACACGGTCGGGGGACCGACCAGGCGGGCGCCACAGGCGACAGAGCCGGTCAGGAGGCCAGCCGTGCGGAAGGCAACGGCGGCGGCGAAGGGGACGGCGAAGCAGCTCAGGGGGCCGACCGCGCGGAAGGCAGCGGTGGCTCTCCAGTGTCAGGCGCACTGGCCGAGGCCCGGTGGGCACAGGACCTGTCGAGGCAGGACCAGACGAGGCAGAACCAGACGGTGGCGATGCGGGGGCCGGACCAGGCGACGGCGAAGCAGGAGCTGATGCAGAGGTTGGACCAGGCGACGGCGAAGCAGGAGCAGAAGCCGAAGCTGGACCAGGCGAAGCAGAAGCCGAAGCCGGATCAGGCGATGGCGGGGCCGGACCAGGCGAGGCAGGACCAGGCGAAGCACAGGCAGAAGCAGAGGCCGGACCAGGCGTAGCAAAAACAGAAGATGGCTGGATGGGCGGCTCGGGCCCCCCAGCAGACGTGGCATAGTGCTGGATGGGCGGCTCGGGCCCCCCAGCAGACGTGGCATGGTGCTGGACGGGCTCCTCGGGCCCTCCAGCTGACGTGGCATGAGGCTGGACGGGCTCCTCGGGCCCTTCAGCTGACGAGGCATGAGGCTGGTGCGGTTCTCCTGAACCCCCAGCTGACAAGGAAGGTTGCTGGACGGGCTCCTCGGGCCCTCCAGCCGACGTGGCGTGAGGCCGGATGGGCTCCTCGGGCCCTCCAGCTGACGTGGCTTGAGGCCGGATGGGCTCCTCGGGCCCTCCAGCTGACGTGGCGTGAGGCTGGACGGGCTCCTCGGGCCCTCCAGCTGACATGGCGTGAAGCTGGACGGGCTCCTCGGGCCCTCCGGCTGACATGGCGTGAGGCTGTACAGGCTCCTCGGGCCCTCCGGCTGGAAGAGACGGCTGAAGCAGAAGGCAGTCTGAGGCGGAGAGAAAGCTCACGCCATTCCTAGCAGGCTGAGAAGCAGCCTGTACAGCTGATGTGTGAACTCCTTTCGCTGTCTCATGAACCTGGGCTTCATGTAGTGCGGCTATGGGAGCAGCACTAGAAGAAGCCCTGAATTCTACAGAGTCAAAAACATGGTTTGTGATTTCATTGTGCGCTTCATCAAAACTGTTACACACAATCCTTTCATTATCACAACACGACTCTGACTGGCCCTTAGTCTTATCCAGAGTTAGGTCGGCCACAGCATGGATGTCTATGAAATCATGGTTAATGGTAGAGCGGTCTTTGGCACCAGTTTCTTCGTAGCGGGGCCCATAAAAGGGTAACCCAGTACACTCCACTATGACAGGCTCATGAGAGGAAAAAGCACAGTCACTCACCTCCGTTATAGGAGGAGTCTGGGACGGAACTAGGACGGGTGCGGACTGGACAGCTGCTGCCCCCACCTCTCCAGAGACCTCAGCGCAGTACAAACAGTCTTTAGTCGCTTCCTGAGGAAAGCTAGGCAGTCTCTCTTCAGACCCGGTAACTTGTTCACACAACGTTTCAAACCTGGCATGAGGTGGCGTAGCATTTGTTAAATTGTCAGAGGTAACAGAAGTTACTTCTCGATCACCCACACAACTAGGGCTGCTCGCTGATGGTTTCAACACATTAATTCGAAAGTCACATGATACAGAATACTTTGGGTCTGAACCATTACTCCCAGCATCCGACGTTATTCCAGAGAAATCCACCGACTGCAGGTTCACCGTGTGGGACTTAACGTCCTCATCACTGGTTAACTCAGTAAACCCCTTTGACGTGGTAGGAAGACACAACACAGAAGTACAATGGTTGGTGGCTGTAAACAATGGGGGGTTGGTTATTACAGCGTTGCACTTTACAAACAATCTGTCCTGTACTGCGCTAAAAACCCGTGTAGAGCTGGGTGCTAGGTTAGTGCCGGCAGGCACAGACACATTTTCATTAACGGCAACATTAGAACTGTTGCTCATAGTACCAGGTTCAGGAATAGTCTGCTCAAAGCTTTCTGTACCAGGGTTAAACAACTCAAGAGCAATACAGTTATTGTTTGCATCAAAACAACATTCAGGTTCAGAAGTCATGACGCTGAGGACACAGTCATCTTTATTGCAGTTAGGATTGTTAACTGGTTCATGAATGCTGTAACCTGCCGAATCAGCCAGGTCACAGTCAGACAAGAAGTCTTTATTCACAGCAGCCCCTGAAACACTCTCCTTTGACTGGAGGTCTTTGGCTATGGGGCTAGATACAATGTCAGAAACTGAGGCAGTGGTACTCACGACTGGATGGCTGATGGAAGTCAAAGCCTCAGATGGCGATAACTGAGGGACCTCCTTGGGCTGAGGCTCAGAGCGCCGGCGGCGAGAGTGCCGCTTCTTTCTATCCGTGGAAGCGGGCGGGGTGAGCGGTGGAAGTCCCTGGCAGCTCCGGGGACCCCCAAGAGCCAGTCGAGTTCCCTGGAAAGAGCGCTCGTCATGATCAGGAGCGAGCCACGGCTCCCTCCCGAACTCCTTCTCTAGCTGTGTGCCTGCGGCGTGCTGCTGCTCCTTGAGATCGACATCCAAGACCCCAACAGCGTCCTCGGGATGCTTCGGGGTGGGCGACACAGGACGAAGCAGTGCGCGACGGCGGCGAGAACGCCGCTTTCCCCTTGAAGCGGCTGTGGACAAAACCTGACTGTCCATGGCGACCGGCTCCTCCTCCTCCAACCACGTCCGCGCTAGAAAGGCAGCAGGGGACGAGTAGTCCGATCGAGGTGGCGAGGGCGGGCGGCAGGTGCGAGGCGGGGCAGTTGGCGAAAACTCCTCCTCGGGGATGAGCCAGGGCTTCCAGTGGAGCTCGTCCTCGCGATACGCCCGTAATACTTGCTGCCGCTCCTCCTCACCAAAGTCAATAGCAGCTGGCATCTCCTTGAGCCGCGTAGTGCAGTCAGGCGATGGCGAGGATGCGGAAGCCGATGGAGCGTGAGCCGAGGGTGTGTCGGCGGTGAGCCTCACCGTACCGATTCTGACTGCTTCTGGCTCACGAGGCAGCGGGGAAACAGAGGTACAGCATGGCTCTGGCGACGGCTCACGCACACAGGACAGCTGCTGTCGCGGGCGGAGTTGGAGAGTGGAGGCGAGAAAGTCTATGATGAGGGGATGCAGCGCCTCCCACAACCAGGGGAATACGGACACGCATACCCCTACTTGGCGGGCTAGCTCATCCCGTTCCTCCTCCCCGGAACACTGCAGCCACTTGCCGCATAGCGACTCCACTGTCCGAATGATCTCCTGCTCTTGTGTCGCTGGGTCCGGCATGGTCGCGTCGTACTGTCGCGGTCCGCTGTGACAGACCGTGCGGTGGTGTGAGTGGTGGACCCAGGTGCGAACACAAGTGAGCAGACGGGAGTGAACTTTAAACAAAAGCGAGCCTTTTATTGTGGCTGGTAACGCAAGAGAAACAAACAAGAATAAGGGCAGCACGAAAGCAATAACTAAACAGAAACCTAAACTGGGAATGAACTAAGGTAAGGCTATGACTTAGAATGCAACAGACCGGGCATGGAAACATGGAGGGTGGGAACACAGACGACGCGACACAGACTGTAAAAAACACAGAGATTAAATACACATGAGGGATGATCAGGGGAAGTGGCCACACATGGGAACGCAGCTGACACACATGAACTTAACGACAGGACAGGAGGAGTGAGCTGAATACACAGACAGTGAATGCAGGCCTTCAAAGTAAAACAGGAAACATGAGACATGAACCGGGGAGACGTAGTACAGGGGGAGGTGACATAACTGACAGCATGAACTTGACAGTACAAGACACACAGACATAACCACACGAAGGGCAAGGGAGACGTAATGCAAGGGTAACATAATTACAAAAAGGACTAGACTACCTTAAAGAACCTAAGCAAACAATAAACATCAAAATAGGTTAAGCATAACACACTGGGTCACACGACCCAGGACCATGACATCATCTTTCCTCAGCCCTCAGCCTTAACACCGGCTCTCCACAAGGCTGTGTACTGAGTCCCCTACTGTACACTCTGTACACACATGACTGTGTTAGTTCCCACCCAGACAACACAGTCATCAATTTTGCAGATGATACCACCGTGGTGGGGCTCATCTCAGGGGGAGATGAGACTGCATACAGAGCTGAAGTTCAGAGGCTGTCAGATTGGTGTGTAGATAACAACCTGGACCTCAATACCACCAAGACAAAAGAACTGGTAGTTGACTTCAGAAGGAGGAAGTCCGAGCTGCAGCCTGTCAGCATCAACGGGGAGTGCGTGGAAAGGGTCTCCAGTTTCAAGTTTCTGGGTGTGCACATAGACACAGACCTCCAATGGAGCTCTAACACCTCTGCGGTCTTAAAGAAGGCCTAACAGCCTCTCCACTTTCTGAGAATCCTCAGAAAAATGGACCTGAAGAAGGAGCTGCTGACGTCTTCTACCGCTGCTCCATTGAAAGTGTGCTGACATATTGCATCGGTGTGTGGTTCTCCAGCTGCACCACAGCACACAGAAAGGCACTCCAGAGGGTCATCAATATGGCCCAAAAAATCATTGGACATCTTCTTCCCTCCCTGAAGGACCTGTACAGCACTCTGATCAATGTAAATAGCTCACCTGACTGGCTACCTCCCTGGACTTTTTTAGGGGGGAGGTAACAATGTTTAAACAATAACAATAATAATATTTATATTTATAACAAGGTGCAATAATAATTAATGTGCAATAATAACAGTGTGCAATACAAATACACTTATTCTTCTTTTTTTATACTAAGTTAATATACTGTGTTGTGTTTTTTGTGTTGCGTTGTGATGTGTCATATCGTGTCGTGTTGTGTTATATGTAGTGCCGACGTAGGACAGTTTTCCAATTTCATTGTATTACTGTACTTTGTATGACTGTGCAATGACAATAAAGAGTTATCTTATCTCTTACCAAGGCACAAAAATAGAATAAATAAGGATTAGTATGAATCAATAAGGAAATTCTCAATTAGTCCATGAAAAAAATATGGTGTTGGTATAATATGTCAATGTTAAAACGGCTTCTTGAACTGTGCACTGCAACAACTTTTGGAAATGGTTTTCTTATGGAAGGTTTGAGACCAGTTTGGATTTACATTTGAGAGTGGAAAACAAATCTGAATACAAAGAGAGATGGAGAGTGGAAGATGCTGGTGGCCCTGATAGCTGCAGCTTGTAGCACAGACTGTTAGTCTACTGTAACTCTTTGCAATGATGCACGAACCGCCTAATGGAGAAAGACAAAACAGGAGTGGCCCCTGCTGAGGGCTGCTATGTTATATTAGTCTAGTTTAATCTAGTTTCCAACTAACAGTACAGTATACAGTAGTATTTACAACTGTATGTTGTGTACTGCAACTGTACATCAATGTCAGCAAATACAATAGCTGCTAGGGAAATAAGTAACTAATGTTGTTGTTCTTTCCAGTGTGGCAGACTGCTAGTAGACTTTGCAAACAGTCCAGCTTTGTGTTGTGAGTGTCCCTGAGCAAGTTACAATACAAATGTTACAATCAATTTACAAATTAATAGCCAGATATTCAACTGTGAATCACTTTCATTGTGTTAAAGGGTTACATGAAAGTCAAGTTGACTAACTAAGGGCACTGGGTGAAGCCCTGAGGAGATGGCTAAACCAAGAACTATGAGTGAGATTACACCCTATTACCAGCACCCAAACTTTTCCCCTCAAACTCAGACAAAAAATCTGACATGTGACATTAAACAAAGAGCAGATCTAACATTAGACAGACACTCAATGTGCCAAACAGAAGAAGAACTTTAGTTTCTTAGACTGAGCTACATGGGATTAGAAGCTGGAATCTTTAAGGAGCATCAGCACATTGTAAAAAGTTGAATTGTGCATGTTCAAAGTTAAATATTTTATAAATAGCTCTGGGTAAAGATATCCACGCAGATATCTACCTCCTGATTTTTCAGGTATCCATTTGTTTCCATTCATCCATTTACAATGAGAATGATGATGACCAGAACGTTGATGAGAAAAGATACATTTCCTTTAAATGAATCCAATGTCTTTATACAAAACAAACAAAAAAACCCAAACTGCAATCACATAAACTAACAAAAAATAAGTGTTATATTCTGTCACCTGTAAAATGACAGTAGTGAATTTATACAAATTCAGAAAATTTCCACAATTAAAAAACAGTTTTACATAATCAATTGTGTATTGTTTGAAATATTATATGAATAATATAATAAAATATTAAATATACAGTTGACCCCAAAATTGACAGGAGTTCATAGAGTCCCCGTGAATGTTTTAACCCTAAATATGTGTTTGGGTGCCATCTTAGGCCTTTATGAAGAACAAAACAAAAAACACAAAAACACTCGAGATAGCTGCACGCAGTAAACTGTTACGATGCTGAAATGCTGGACTGCAAGATGATGCAATAAGGAGAGATGAGTGCAGCGGTATTTCACCATCACAAACCATATTTTCCTCTAAAAACACTGCAGCTGATATTTGTGTTTTAAGCAAAATTTCAGATTCAGTCTGTGAACGACTGACAAATAACAACAAATAATAATAAATAGTATTAATACAAATAGTCAAGCTCAAAATTGCAATAGACTACTATTTTTAGTTGGATTTTATTATGCATTATTGTTTGTTCATGTGGAATATCTTGTACATTAAATTCATATTTAATGCATTGAAATGATTTATTGCCCATAAAATGTCATATCACTGCTGTAACATTGTTACATTTTGAATTACAATATTTCCATCCAAAAACCTTTTTAAATTGAAATTCTAAAAATGTAATGCTACTATGTGAAATGATGACTTGTTTTTAAAAATACGAATACATATGTATGCTGTGAAACTGTAGATGAATGGTATATTCAGCTACAGGTGATGAGATGGCTGTGCACACAGATACTGCTGCTGTGAGCTGACTGAACTGTTTTCTCCCAGGTGACTCCTGCTGAACAACAACTTATTTTCCAGGTAGATGAGGTTAAAAACAGGCCCAGAGGGCAGCCAATGCCAGGAAGGCTGTTGGCCCGAATGAGATCCCAGGTAGGGTGCTCCAGGACTGTGACACCAGCTCACTATATTTTTCAGATATTTTCAAGCTCCCTCAGTGACTACAGGCCTGTTACTCTCACATCTGTAATATCTAAATGCTTTGAAAGACTAGTCCTAGGTCACCTCAAATCATGGTCATCTCAAATAGGAATGAGGTCACGTATAGAGATGAGGTACAAATCGTATCTGCGTGGTGCTCATATAACAACCTCTCCCTGAACATTCAAAAAACAAAGGAAATCTTTAATTTAATTTCAGGCAACAGAGAGGAATTTCAGGAGAGAGAATGGTTTGCTTTAAATTTCTCGGAGTTGCCATCAGTGAGGACCTTAAATGGATAGCAAACGCTGCTGCTATTATAACAAAAAAGGTACAACACGGGCTTTATTTCCTCAGAATACTGAAGAAGACCTACGTGTCTGCAAATCAGTCTTTCTACTGCTGCTAAATAGACAGCATCCTGATGTACTGTATAACTGTCTAGGTTGGGAACAGCTCAGCAACAGACAGTGCAGCTCTCCATAGGGTGATAAAAACTGCTCGGGCCACCATTGGCCACCCCCGGCCCCCTCAGAAGGACATCTACTTGTCCAGACTTCCAGTACTTTTTTTCCCTGAACATACTGTATTTGAAATCAAAACTCTTGTCAGTTTTGAGCAATAACAGCCACTTAGTTTGGATCCTGCTGCAAATTTCTGCTCCCTCACAAAGCAGGATGATTCATGTATCCAGTAACTGTGATTACTATAGGCTTTTCAGTTTTGTTTCAGATACAGTTGCCATGGAAACGTCACACTTGTTTCCTTTTTTCAGCTTCTTGATACTGTGTGAATAAACAGAGGCAGGCATGTTTGGGTATTAGTAAAGTCTCCAGTAAAACAAATAGTCCATGTAATTCAGATCAGTCAATTCCATGACTCACTTCACTTCAGATGTATATTACTGACTTACTCGCATCAGTTTTTAATTGGCCCTGTTAAGAACTTAAGGATGTGTCATTTGGCAGATTAACTGGGAGGAACAAATACCCAAAGTATCAGGGAATGACAGGTTTGCTGACAGCAGTGAAAACCAGAAAAGCTTTCATCCTGATCTCCTTAAACCTTGTAAGCAGAAATGGATTCTGACAGTGGCACAGTAAGGTAACAGAAAGATGCCTGAGTTGTGGTGGCAAGTTAGTGTAATCACATCAGTACCTTAATGACAGCCACTGAGCAATCATTTCACAGTAAAGACCAGAAAACATCAAATATGACATAAAATAATATCCATTCATATTTTAACAGCAATACTTCCCCTCCCTAATAGGAAATCCACAGACCTATTATACTGAAAACAATACTGATATTGAAAAAGTTTTTTTTTTTTTTGCCTGATAGATTTCCATAGTGTGACAGATTGTTTGATACGTAACTGATTTATTTTGTGGGTGGGAATATGGTTTTCTCTAACCAACCACTACACTAGTGTATCCGCTCAAATCAGTCTCTTCCATTTTATGTTGATACTGATGCCAATAAGAACTGGTTCCAATTGTAAACTTATCCTAGATTGCTCAAAATTAGACAATTAGCTTATTTCTACAAAAGTCTTCAAAAAAAAAAAAAGAAAAAAGAAAAAAGAAAAAAATATTACAATATTAACGAAAACTTTAATCCACACTGCTGTTGGTGTTAGCTCTTAGAGATTAGCTCTGAGAGCTAAGCCAGTCTACTCAAGTATTATCTCCCAGCAAGGAAAACCTTTTAAACCCCACATAGAGAAAGAAAAGAAGAAAATAAAAGATGAATAACTGTCTATGTGCACTTTCACTGAGATTTGCAATGAAAGGTTTGAACCTTTTCACAACAAAAGAACCTGACCTCCAGAAAGCAGTCAAGAAGATGCAGGTAATAACTAAGTAAATAATTTGAATCGTCAGGTTGCATAAAAAGTAAAATTTATTACATTTAAGCTTTGTTACCCCTAACTTCTAGTAAACTCAAATTTAAAAAAAAATCTCAATCTTTAATGTTTCAAAAAGTAGTGCCGGGTTAAAACGTGGGAAAAAAAAATCCCATATTTGAGCAAATATAAAAAACTTGCAAAACGGCAAAAGACAAGTACTGACAAACTCTGAATGGTATATATTAAAATACTACTGAAAAGTACTGATATATGAAACTAACATTTCACAGCACTCATTATATGTTCTAACTTTGGACCATTTTTTGCAAACTGGAGATTGTTGAAGACAAAATGGTCTAAAAATTGGCTGATTTCGCAATGACCAGTTCGTCAATTACGTTGTTGGCCAGTAAGCAAACCTTTAATCTGTGATGTCACAAGTGTTTATTGTTTAATTAACAACAAAAGGAATGCTGTGACCACTAATTTAAGGTAAAACATGGACTTTTCCCAACTCCAGCCATATAATACACAGACTAGTGACAGTTCAAGGATATGGACAAAGTCCCAAATCAGTTTTCATTTTCCAGATGTTTCTACTCAGTCATGCCCAAAGATTATGTAGTATAAAAGTAACTCAGCCGACTCAGAGTTAAACTGTGACAGCATCATACTTTAAAAAAGACTGAAAACATCAATGAATCAAGTGGAATTCGCATTTGTCAATCACATTACCACTAAAGCCCAAAGTAACGTCATGCAAAATGTGCCTTTAAAGCCTTCTGTGTGCTGTGTAAAGTCCTCACACGGGACTCCTGGAAGGGTTCTTGTGTCAGGAATATAAAAATCTGCCTCTGTCATGGTTTTCAGAAGCCACGTCTACGTGCAACGTGCCAAATTGGAAAACCAGAGAATCATAGTTGCCAAGCTGAGCGCTGAACCACAGCAGTTCTAAGACATTTTAAATTAACTAAAAAGCGTAAAGTCATCTGAGGACACTGAGCTCATCCTTGGGAGGAATGATTCCTAGAGATTTTGAAAACAGAACTTGGAACTGTGATTCTAGATATGTATCTAACTGGGGGACTGACATTCCTGGTTCCTATGGGATTATTCTGGCAGTCATTATTAAGCTTTGTAGACTCTCTGAAGGTCCCACAGAAAGGGAGAAGAAATGCTATTAAGCATTCTGAATGAATTTTTCAGATAACTTTTTTTTGACAGTTGTATGTTGAGGCAATGATAGCACTCACAGTGGTTAAATGTGCTTGATAGAGAAAGATATAGAAACAGCAGTTTATTAAATTAAATTGGTTTGGAGCAATTTAGCTTTTGCAAAGAAAACACTATAAAATGTAACAATTCATGTGTCAGAATCAATAACAGAAGATGCAATAAAGAGTTGGTGTCCTGCGATGACGATGGCAAAGGATAATAGTTTTGTTTACACTCAAACTGAATGTTTGGCCAGGTATAAGTACACACATTCATGAATGTATGTATGAATAAGAGCTTACATCAAGATTTTGAGCTCATTCTGACTCTAATTTTGCTTTTAGTTTATGTTGTTTTTTTTTGTTATTTAAATGTCAGCCTCTATTCCCTTCTGCCAAGACAATCACATGTCTGCTTTTGTAAAAACAGTTGCATGTATTCCAACTATATTATATTATTGTTGTCATTATAGCAACTGAGCTAGAGCTTTGGGAGAATTCAGAGGCCTCAATCAGACATATTCTCTCCACAATGCTTTAGCCATCATGGCTGGTCATCAGCAGTCCTGTTCTGGACAGAGAGTGCCTGCCAGAGAATGAGTCACACTTTGGCACCAGTCATTCAACTGTCACCAAGGTCTCAGTGTTGTTACTAATGACAGGACAGAGAATAGATTATGCACATGACTGTCTCCCTATTCATATAAGACCCTGTCAAGAGGCCTGTAATTCATTGAACCTTTTATTTTCATGTTTTGCAATTTGCAGTTTGGATTATATCTGTTACATGTAGCTCAAGTTCTGGTCTCCAACAGAAATGGCCACTAGGCTAAACACAAGTCGTGGAAGTTCTGATCTGTCCATCACTGTATAAACACAACACCGGTGTTTCATTTGTTAAAGGGCTGTTCCCAAGTAAAACTGTAAGTATTTGCATATGTGTAGACACGAAGGTTTTGATGAGTTTCATGGTGTGACATTTCTTTGGCCTGCTTTCCTGGCTGTTTGGCTACTAGACTGTTCTGAATTCACTGTTCTTTTGTTATTTTGGACTCTCATTTGTGATCCCACCTCCTCCCTAGCTCCGGCTCAACCAGGTCACTCAGAGCTCCATCCAAGCCTCCATTTTCATTTTCGCCACCAGCATCTAGACTTCAGGGGGGCCTTAGTTAATTCATATCACCGCTGGGATTCTGTTTTATGATGGGTCATTGGAGTCTAATCACCAAAAAGCTCATCTGAATTTTGTATCTCAATGAATCATGCTCAGTTTCTCAAAATGATTTCTCCATATTGAAATTGTACTGCATTAAGAATGTTAAAACAGCAATATCTGATGATGATGTAGACTGATGCCTAAATAACATAATGTCTCAGCTGTGTGATGCTGAGACATTAACTCTTCAAATTTTAAGTGTTTTGTTCATAGAATAAAAATGATTATGGAGAGAACTCTACCAGATCAAAGAGAAGCTCTACGTGGAGTTGTCATGGCAATCATGTGACTCAGAAAACCTTTTTTCCTTTATATACCCCACTGTTTGATAAGTTGCTATGAGGTTTTCTTACTGGGATACTGCTACTCTACTCAGCAACACTGTCAACATTGGCATAGTTTTGTGAGATAGAGATTTCTTGGGGGAGAAACAAACTGTTACACATTCTTCCAACCAAATATAGTAGTGAAGGACCAAATTCCATGCAACAAAGGAGCACATGTAAATACCTCTACAGCTAACATTTGAGATTATATAGAGAGATGAGAACCAATAAAAAAGGGAAATGTTTTCTAAAAGTTCATTACAGGGCCTAAAATACATAAAAATCTGCATCAGTTCAAGTCTTTCCTTGGGAAGTACAGAGATAAAATTCCTTCCAATAGCTTTATGGCAAAACCAGCTTTCCAAATCGGCTTTTACTTCTCTGTTACTTTGAATATTTCCTTTTGCAGTGTGGCCTGCCAAAGACTACATCAGCTGTTCCTATACAGCACTGGTGACAAGGACAGCCAGGTAAAAGTGCAGAATGAGAGCATGTTAAAGCAATCCAAGCTAGTAGTCAAATATTTCCACCATCGTCTCATCTTAGCCAGAAAGAAACCAATCAGTGCATTCTTCAATGTCATGGAACACATTATATCCTTGACTGTAAAATCTGAGTCAGAGCCACTGTAATGTGCAATTAATTAAAGACATGCATTCCTGAGGATTTGTGGTCGTGGCAAGAGTTCATCTAATATTCTTATTCTGTTTAAGCAAAGTTCAAGCAAAGTTTACATTGAGTAAGTCAATTTTGGCAAAGTGTATTTTGAGCATCTTAGGGACTGCTACTGTAACAACAGCCTTTTGTTTTAAATAGGGGGATAAAAGAGCTTGCAGAAATATGGGAAAAAGTAAAAAGTTAAAAGGGAATCTACAGTTTATTGAAACACATTTTCTCTCTGACAATCACTAAAATACGTTTGTTTTTTAATGAAATTAGCTGATGAAACATCAAATAAAAGGCCACATTCAAGAAAAGGTAAACTCAAGTTAGAGCTCCAATACTGGTAAGTCAGTTGATGTCAGTGGTTCACATAGAGCATGCTTTTTACAGTTCTGTAGCCTACTGATAGTTGCTTCACATAAAAGATGCTTACTAACCAAACTTTCACCTCAGCTCCTGTTTCTTTCTATTTCAGACTTCAAAATGATTGTATGTGTAATTACTGATGTCTGCTCTAATGGGTGCAGGGACTTTGCTGCTCTCCCCTTCTGCTGCTTTTATTGTATGGAGATTGAGGGGCAGGAAAGTCCCATAACAGAGTTACACTACCACATATGAATTACAGCAGATGGAAATATCTATTTTCTTTCGCGTATACAGGTCTGTCTGAACACTGTGTTGTAAATATCCATCAAACTTTAACAGAATGGAAAATTCTTATCTGCTATTGCTTTGAGAACACAAAATGTTTAGCAGACAGTGTTCTGAAAGAAATGTGGATTACATGGAAGTTATGAACAAGGTAAAAAAACGTACAATGATAAATTGCTCCAGTGTAGGCGTTCTGAGATCCCACATCTCGGTGTCAAACTATTTCACCTTTTATTACTTGCCTAAGCGGTTAGTGTTAAATTGTTAATCTGAATGGAGGTGGTTACCCTCAGTACAATCTGACAAATCAGCAAAGAGAATGTTAACTATGAGCTGTCTTTGCCAATACCAAATGTGAGACTGAAAGAAGAACACTTGACTTAGTTAAGAAAAAAAAGACCTTCTCTGTTCAGTAAGGAAAATCCCTAAGCTCAGGGTTTTTTCTAAACCAGAAGCCAACTTTCATTTCTCATTTCTTGAGAGGTCCTGGGTTTGTTTTAGTAGATAGAAAGTTGAAAAGTGGGCAGAACCTTGGCAAGAGGATCGCTTTCGATTGAAGAGCAAAAACAGGAACTCAATTCAGTGCTGTCACACCAGGCCCATTCAGAGGTGTATGAGAGAAAGCTCTGATCCACAGGAAGTAAGCTGGACTCAGCTGGGCCAGGGCATTTACATTCTGATGGGATGCAGTCATTGTGTCATCCTGGGCACTGTCTCACACCTCCCAGCCCTAAAGAGTCGTGTCATTTAACGTAGATGGCATACATGTTAAAAGAAAAAAAGAACTATGGTATGTGAACTTACATGTACAAAACTAATCAGTATGTAATCTGACTGAAACTGGGAGAAAAGAAGAGCCTAGTTTTATTCCAGAGCTGATAGGCATAGTGGAAAGAACTCCTCTGAGACAGGATGATGATTTGTGCGCAGGAAAATCAAGCCAATGAGTTCTGCACACTTCCTGTAGCAACCCGAGACACATGGTGGCAGAGGCCTTCACAGTGACAGACCTCAACTCACACTCCATAAAACCATGTTATGGAGTGTATTTGTAGTGTGAGACTTTCCAAAGCCTCCAATAAGTGTTTCTCAAAGACTGAGCAGGGCTGTGAAAGACATTTGGGAATTCGTCAGCTACTTAGCAGAAATGCCTCATTGTAATAATAATAATAATAATAATAATAATACAGGGAGTGCAGAATTATTAGGCAAATGAGTATTTTGTCCACATCATCCTCTTCATGCATGTTGTCTTACTCCAAGCTGTATAGGCTCAAAAGCCTACTACCAATTAAGCATATTAGGTGATGTGCATCTCTGTAATGAGAAGGGGTGTGGTCTAATGACATCAACACCCTATATCAGGTGTGCATAATTATTAGGCAACGTCCTTTCCTTTGGCAAAATGGGTCAAAAGAAGGACTTGACAGGCTCAGAAAAGTCAAAAATAGTGAGATATCTTGCAGAGGGATGCAGCAGTCTCAAAATTGCAAAGCTTCTGAAGCGTGATCATCGAACAATCAAGCGTTTCATTCAAAATAGTCAACAGGGTCGCAAGAAGCGTGTGGAAAAACCAAGGCGCAAAATAACTGCCCATGAACTGAGAAAAGTCAAGCGTGCAGCTGCCAAGATGCCACTTGCCACCAGTTTGGCCATATTTCAGAGCTGCAACATCACTGGAGTGCCCAAAAGCACAAGGTGTGCAATACTCAGAGACATGGCCAAGGTAAGAAAGGCTGAAAGACGACCACCACTGAACAAGACACACAAGCTGAAACGTCAAGACTGGGCCAAGAAATATCTCAAGACTGATTTTTCTAAGGTTTTATGGACTGATGAAATGAGAGTGAGTCTTGATGGGCCAGATGGATGGGCCCGTGGCTGGATTGGTAAAGGGCAGAGAGCTCCAGTCCGACTCAGACGCCAGCAAGGTGGAGGTGGAGTACTGGTTTGGGCTGGTATCATCAAAGATGAGCTTGTGGGGCCTTTTCGGGTTGAGGATGGAGTCAAGCTCAACTCCCAGTCCTACTGCCAGTTTCTGGAAGACACCTTCTTCAAGCAGTGGTACAGGAAGAAGTCTGCATCCTTCAAGAAAAACATGACTTTCATGCAGGACAATGCTCCATCACACGCGTCCAAGTACTCCACAGCGTGGCTGGCAAGAAAGGGTATAAAAGAAGAAAAACTAATGACATGGCCACCTTGTTCACCTGATCTGAACCCCATTGAGAACCTGTGGTCCATCATCAAATGTGAGATTTACAAGGAGGGAAAACAGTACACCTCTCTGAACAGTGTCTGGGAGGCTGTGGTTGCTGCTGCACGCAATGTTGATGGTGAACAGATCAAAACACTGACAGAATCCATGGATGGCAGGCTTTTGAGTGTCCTTGCAAAGAAAGGTGGCTATATTGGTCGCTGATTTGTTTTTGTTTTGTTTTTGAATGTCAGAAATGTATATTTGTGAATGTGGAGATGTTATATTGTTTCACTGGTAAAAATAAATAATTGAAATGGGTATATATTTGTTTTTTGTTAAGTTGCCTAATAATTATGCACAGTTATAGTCACCTGCACACACAGATATCCCCCTAAAATAGCTAAAACTAAAAACAAACTAAAAACTACTTCCAAAAACATTCAGCTTTGATATTAATGAGTTTTTTGGGTTCACTGAGAACATGGTTGTTGTTCAACAATGAAATTATTCCTCAAAAATACAACTTGCCTAATAATTCTGCACTCCCTGTAGGAGAAAGCCAAAGCAAAGCCAAACTAAGTCTTGTGTAAAACCACAAAAATTAGTTCCAGGTCAAAACCACCAGGTAAAGCTAGCATGTCATGAGAGAAGAGTGCAGATGATCAGACAGTCATGAAAATCTACTACCACAAGTGTTAGCAGCCCATCATGCAAGAGTGGTTTGAGGTATAAGGTGATCTTCAAATATTAGCCTAAACCTAACCAAATGAGAAAATCACATGAAAAGCTCTGAGCTACAGGTGGTCATTTTTTATTCAGTTAATCGATTATTATTATTTTTTTATTAGTTTATTTTAAACACTGCCAATTTCAACAGGTCATAAAAAGTTTGAAAATTTTACAGTATATGAGGTGAAGTCTACCACACAGTCAGCTTGAGCTACACTCCCAAATTAATGTGACATGTGACAAGTTGGTCTCTGATGTGTTTATCAGAATATGAATATTAGATAAAAAAGCTAATAGGTGAAAAAAGGTGCTTATGTAAACAGATGAACAAGGCATGTCGTACTGAGTGCTCTGGAAGAATAGAAAAATAGAATACAAAAGCCATGTACTGTTCTAATTACCTTGATCAGAGTTAACAGGGACTAGAGAGAGATATCTCTTATATTAGCTCCTCCCCTGTTAAATCCAGTTTTAAACTTAAAGCCTTCTCCTCACATAGAAAGTTATGGATGATCAGGCCCTAACATATTTTAAAGACCGATCATTTTATGACCATAAGCACTTGAATTTTAGACTGTGCTGACTTGTGGTTCCTACAGTTTCCAAAAGTAGAATTGTAGACAGACTTCAGGTATCAGGCTCCTCTTGTGTGGACCCCATCCTTTAAAAGTTAGACTTAAAACTTTATATTGAAAAAGCTTACATTTTCCCTTTACCTTTTCCCTCTGAGATGCAAATGGGAGTGTCATTAACTTTTGTCTGCTTTTCTTCTATTTTTGTTTTTATGCTGATGTTCATTGTTTCGCTATACTATCAAATTACACAATATAAATAACACAATATAAATAACATTAAATGAACATGAACATCTCAAAACACCATAGATGACATGTATATATTTCAATTCTGTGGCAATAAAAATATGACCATAATAAAATGATCCGTTTGTAAAAATGGCAATAATTAACTTACAGGTGGTGTTAACAGGAATGAAATATACATGATGTAGCTCTCTGCCACAGCTGCTATGTACTACCTACAGGTATTTCAGTTCTTCCGGCAGTGTAGAAAGAGACATGAGATGATGGGAGCCTCTAATTATGTAGCACCAGTCTATCAAGTTGTCATGAAAATGATGATACCCACAAGTAATTTTCCCTCATGAGTTCAGCCCTTTTGGTGTTTGATGAGAATAGAGGCTACTTGAGAGAAAGAGAGAGTAAGTGGGTTTAAAAGGAAACACATACATTTGTCAGCGTGTACACATAGTTACCCAGGAGGCACACTAACGTAAACACACACAGGGACAATGGAGTACAGGATCTATTGACCAAATATATGAAGCAAAGGAGTCATATTATAATGTGCTGTTTACCCTTCTCCATCAAATTTCACCCTACAAGAAAAGCAGACTTGGGTGGAATTCAGTCTGGACCTAAAATGTGTAGTCAATATAACCACAGTCCAATGTGGTTGTGTCGTGACCAGTAACGGACACACCACTGTAGTAATAATGAAAATAAAACAGAAGCTTCTAGTACATGGGATTACTTTTCTTTCAAATAGGTTGTTAACAATGAGAATATTTTCAATCAAATGATAAAGATCACAACTGTTTGTCTCTCCTACCTCCCTAAAGGTGTCTCCTTGACTGGTCTCAACTGATGGCTTGGCTGGTGCACCTGCCTAGTCTGTCAGTTCTGGAGTTTAAAACTGCGGTGAGGACAGAGCTAATAAGTTGGGTGTGTTTTTCAACAGTTTCAACACTGCAGTGAATGCTCACCCCCCCTACAGCCTTACCTGCAGTTAGCCTGCAACCCACAGCCACAGCGCTTTTGCACCACATCGCACCGTTGCCTCTTGTAGAAGTCCTGACACCCCTCCCCCACCCATCGCTTTCACTCACGACCAGGTTCAGAGACAAATGAGGAGACTCCACTTAGGCAAGTCCGCTGGACCAGATGGGGTGAGTCCGCGCTTCCTCAAGGCTTGTGCCCCCCCAGCTTTGTGGAGTCTTTCATAAACTGTTATTGATACGTCTGAGTCTGCAGAGGGTCCCAGTGCTGTGGAAGATGTCATGCCTTGTTCCTGCACCAAAGACGCTACGTCCCAGTGGCCCCCAGGATTAGAGGCCAGTGGCACTGACATCCTATGTCATGAAGACCCTGGAAAGACTCATCCTGTGCCAGCTCCAACCTATAGTCAGGCCACATCAGGATCCCTTTCAGTTTTCTTACCAGCCCTGCCCCATCATCTACCTGCTCAATCGTGTCTACGCCCATCTGGACCAGCCGGCGAGCACTGTGAGCACTGCATCATTAAGCCACGTTCAGATCCATATACGGAGCCATGTCTGACTCAACCCTCGAACACAGATGGCCATTTTCCCACAGGATGCTACTGAGGTTTTTGATGTGACGTCACGTTTATATTGGACATGATAGACCACCACTGGTTCCTCGCTGGCTGGTTGTGGTTTCTTGAGGGTACTTGTTCTAGCTGCATGTGACTGGCTGCAAAGAGGGTGCTCCACTAAAAGCCTTCTAGTGATTGCTTTGGTTGCTAGCAGATTGCCATGGTAGCTTTTAGTTTTAATGTTTGTCTGCAAATACTACTAACTACACCTCAACAGAAGTAAAACTAGAAATAAAAGGAGGATTCACCTTCAAAGTAAATTTATGCCACTGCAAAAATGTTTCAAAGGGCACGGCTTTTAGTATGATGGCAGACCTTCTTTTCTGGTTTGCAATGCACTTTTCACAGTTGCACTACCTAGAGTAGCTGGAAAGTGTTTATAGACAAATCCTTCATTTCCATTCAAATACCACTGCAGCAAAATCCTATCTAACTAGTGCAAAAATACACAATTTGCCCTTGTGACAGATCATAGCCACTGGGTCATGGACCACTCTCTTGGCCTAGAAGACTGGGACTTTTGCAATCATTTTCTCAGTGATTCCCACCAACTTCCAAGAACCGCTCCCAGCTATTTTGAGAATACTCATTTTTCCTTCACTAGCCACACAGGTCTATAGACTGGTACATTAGACTATCAACGCACCAGTCTCTAGGTCTGTGTGACTAATTATTCAATGTGATTGTCACATATCCAAAATGAGATACAAGTCGAAGTCACATGGTCACATTTGCAAAACCTCAATAGAAAAATAAGTATTTTTTTTACACATTTGATGCACCAAACAAGGCCCCCTCAATAAAAAGGTTATTTAGAAAAGTTTTAGAAAATATTTTCAGACTGTCAAAGTTTCAAGAGAGAAAAAGATGACCTGATGCTGTCCACATTCTCTTGTTATGATATTTATGGAACTAACTCTTACTTTTTCTCAAAAACATGTGTGATGCATTTCTGGTCCAGGGTTAGAAATGACCTTCTTCCTGTTCCCAGATATAACCCTGGTCAGGACGTTCTTTGCAGCAGTACCACCTTCCCAACTGTGACAGCAGCTCTGAATAGCAGGATGTCCTGTTTGAAGTACCCCTGACAGACTTTGTCATAGGTCAGGCACCCTGGCATGGTTCACTGGCCATGAGAAGGATGCCCACTGCCACAAAACAAAGAGGCTACACATTCAGTGCCATGAAAAAGTTTTCACCTCTCCTTCACAATTTCTTAGTTTTTCAGATATTTGTCACACACAATTTTATTTATATAGCACCAAATCACAACCACAGTCACCTCAGGTACAGTTAAATGTTTCTGATCATCAAACAAATTCTAATGTACCCTCCACCATTGGTTTGGTGGCCTGGGCAGAAATGTGCTGTTTTCATGTTTCATTGTACATAAATAAAAATTCAACTCAGTTTCAGTATGATTGAAAATGAAATGATAAAGACTGTTTCAGCAATAGAATAATACCATAAATAGCTGCAGAAACGTACCACTTAACCTCCCTTGTCCCTAACAGTGGACAAAAATTAATTAATGGGTCTTAGGAAGTTGAATCCAATTCTGATTTCCTGATTGTAAGCTAAAGTCACCAGCGGCCATTAACTATCATTAGCAGTACAAGGACTGACTAGGGAAAGAAGTTGTGGAACAAGTCTGAATCACCTTCCATAACTTGCTGAGAACGTATTGGTACCAGATACCACGGGATCTTTTTCATTTATTCACAGAGACCATGCTGGGTGATGCAAAGGACCAACATTAAAGAGGATGGTCATAATGTCTAGCTGATCAATATAATATCGATTCAATAAAAAGAGACAACTTGGACATAGTGATAGGATTTAGGATGAGGATCCCTAGCCAAGACTCACACGTGGCTTGACAGGCAGCCGGAGCGCAGGACCACACAGCGCACCAGCCTCTGGTGGAGGTGAGGCCGGTGTTCTGAGAAACCGTTCTACAAATCGTCCTACCCATATTATAATTTGATGGTGACTTCTGACTAAACCCAACCCTAACCATAACAAATATTCACAATGGGTTAAAAAATGAAGTAAATTTGGGTTTTGTATTGTGTGCAAGTCCAGCGTATGTGCAGAAACAACAGATAGGACGGTTTATGAGGTAGGATGGACTCCCAGAACACCAGTCTGGCCGGCACGCTGACCTCAGGCTTAGCAGGACTCTCGTATGCTTCGACCTCCGTCTCCGGCAGGTGAGATCCCTCACGTATACGTGGCCGCCATCTCGACCACCATTTGGGCCAGCTCTTCCCCTGGCTTGCCCAGTACTGGGTCGGCCGTGCCCCATTCTGGGTTTCGGCACCACTGTAAAATACGCACGACAGACCCGACCACTTGGAAGGATGATAAAGGTATTGTCATTACTAAGTGATGTGAGTGCCTTCCTCTCTTCCATGCTGATGTTCGATGCTGGGGGCATTTTAATATATTACTTCTCTTTCTTTATAAACCTCAAATATATACCCATTTCAATTATTTATTTTTACCAGTGAAACCAATATAACATCTCCACATTCACAAATAGACATTTCTGACATTCAAAAACAAAACAAAAACAAATCAGCGACCAATATAGCCACCTTTCTTTGCAAGGACATTCAAAAGCCTGCCATCCATGGATTCTGTCAGTGTTTTGATCTGTTCACCATCTCACATTTGATGATGGACCACAGGTTCTCAATGGGGTTCAGATCAGGTGAACAAGGAGGCCATGTCATTAGTTTTTCTTCTTTTATACCCTTTCTTGCCAGCCATGCTGTGGAGTACTTGGACGCGTGTGATGGAGCACTGTCCTGCATGAAAGTCATG
Source organism: Rhamphochromis longiceps (assembly GCF_057381845.1). Lineage (NCBI taxonomy): Eukaryota > Metazoa > Chordata > Actinopteri > Cichliformes > Cichlidae > Rhamphochromis > Rhamphochromis longiceps. The sequence continues at coordinate 33,196,666 of NC_140571.1, forward strand.
TTTTTCTTGAAGGATGCAGACTTCTTCCTGTACCACTGCTTGAAGAAGGTGTCTTCCAGAAACTGGCAGTAGGACTGGGAGTTGAGCTTGACTCCATCCTCAACCCGAAAAGGCCCCACAAGCTCATCTTTGATGATACCAGCCCAAACCAGTACTCCACCTCCACCTTGCTGGCGTCTGAGTCGGACTGGAGCTCTCTGCCCTTTACCAATCCAGCCACGGGCCCATCCATCTGGCCCATCAAGACTCACTCTCATTTCATCAGTCTATAAAACCTTAGAAAAATCAGTCTTGAGATATTTCTTGGCCCAGTCTTGACGTTTCAGCTTGTGTGTCTTGTTCAGTGGTGGTCGTCTTTCAGCCTTTCTTACCTTGGCCATGTCTCTGAGTATTGCACACCTTGTGCTTTTGGGCACTCCAGTGATGTTGCAGCTCTGAAATATGGCCAAACTGGTGGCAAGTGGCATCTTGGCAGCTGCACGCTTGACTTTTCTCAGTTCATGGGCAGTTATTTTGCGCCTTGGTTTAGGTTTAGGTGATGTGTAAACCAGCAATTTATCTCATCACAATACTAATGATTTACTGGTCTGAGTCTATTATCCCTCTATTTTTTTAATGGTCAATGGTCAAAATGAAATAGAATATTTTAATATGCAGCAACTTTGAGACTGTAGAAAGAACAGAGACAGGACTCTGTACTCTAATGTGGTATATAAGATAGAGATTGCATTTGGCTAAGCTTCTGCATGATTTGATGCAGATTTTTCTTCAACAGCAACACACTTATCTGCTCTAGAAAGATTTATTTTTTGGATGACGGGTGATAAAATCAAGTGAATGGAGCACACCCAGTTTGATGTTCTATCCCTTGGCAACAATTTAACACACAAAGCTTCCCATTGATGTACTTTTGTTGGCCAACTTGGCAGGCAAGAGCTCAACTGTGACGCACACACAGACCTAGGGCGTCTTGGACAGTCCACTGCTGGTTGGAGTGGTTGCATATAGCTGCGGCATTGCTATTATTCCAACTTCCTGTCTGGCGTTGCTCCAAAGACGTTCTGAATACCTGTCAGCTGTCACACATGAGCCTAATGAGAACCACAACAATACTCGGCCTGGATCTACTGTAAAGCTTAGTCTATTAAGATGTCACGTCTTCCTGTTATGCCATTACTGTGGAATGGCACTTAAATACCAGCTATCATCAGGCTAGGAGGCACTGTGCTAATTTTTTCACGTGCCCGTCGTACATTGCAAACAGTCCAGCAGTTTACTTTTTGCCTCCCATAGAGCCACTTTCCTCAAACTTCTCTCCTACTTTGTTCGGGAAGTTAAAAGCTGACCTGATTTTATTTTGGCTCCACAATGCAACACCTGCAAACTGAAGGAGATGATTCATCTCTGTATCTGGCGCTGCCTAGATATCTGTGACTGTGTGTGCAGTCGTTGTATTTTCATATGTGCCATTATCTCCAGTGGGTACGGACCACATAAATCAGGCCTCATTCTTAATGCAAGTGACAGAAAATCCAAACAAAGCCTCAAGTCTCTGCTTCCAAAGCGTCTTTCTGTCACTTGCCAGGAATCCAGATGGTACAACTCTATACATCACAGCATAATGCTCTTTCATTGTACACAGACTTGTTTGACATGATGTGTGGCTCTTTTGTGAAGAGCTGTCACAAAAGTACATTCACTGAGTTCAAAACCTCTGACTCTCACAGACACCACTCCCTGTCTCCTATCTTAAAACCAGAGGATATAACAGTGTCACTGTCCTTTGCTTGTGGCTACAGAGAGGCACACTGGTTGGTAAAAAGGCATTACATTAATTTTGCATCCTCCATTCAGAAATACAAATAGTTCTGTAATGACTCGTTCAACCCAGAGGCAAAGTACATGCACAAAAAAGAAAAGCCCTTCATAACTGATAAGGAAGGAACTGATGAAGGGCTTTTTCTTAGAATTCCCATGCTGCATATGATATGACATGCACTATAAGCATGCGATTGTTCATTCATTGCAAGTATTGAGAATCAAAGCTTATTAGAAACTAAATGAAGCTATTTTTTTTCCAGGGTAGCTAAACCCAGAATTCCCTGAATTTCAGAATGTAGGATGTTCTACCAGGGCTTTCAAAATTATATTTTAAAAGGACTCCAGCAGGAATTCTTTAGGAGAACCTAAAAGAAGGATGTGTTAATAGTATAAATAGACTACGCAATATCGTGATTTTCATATTAAAAACCAAATATCTCCACGCATCACTGAAAGTGACAGCACATAAGAAATGTGCCAATTCAAAAGTAATATGCATTAATTTAACTTTCTGATTTAACTGCTCGTTAACTGAAGGTGCTGAAAGGATGCTGGGTCCACTTTAATCCCTGGTTACATCCTTCTTTCTTTGTCTAGTGCACACAAGTGAAAATGACAGATTCATAAGCTATTCTATAATGATGTAGCTTTCAGTATTACCTTCACCTATCAGGGTAACCTTTTTCTTGCCCAGAACTTCGTGTGCCTTGCACTAGTTGTCATGGTCCGGGGTGTGTGGCTGGAATTTTCCATCAGTTCTTCCTGAGTCTAGCTGGTATCCGCCCCTGGGCAGTTAAGCCAGAGTGATTTAAGCCTCACGCTGACATTCATTCACTGCCAGTTTGTCACTGCCATGCTAACATTGCTTTCTTATGCCACAGTTCCTGAACTCACCTTGTCATAAACCTCCAGCTTAAGCTTCTTTCTGGAACTCAGGATACCAAGCCTCCATCTTGGAAATCACTCAGTGCATCACCTGCCTACCCTCCTGCCGCCACATACCATCATGAACCTCTGGATCTCAGGTCAGCCTTTCCACAGCTCACTCTGGGTTTGTGTTACTCCCCTCTCATCGCTCCCTTTCTCCTCCTGCAAGTAAGAAGTGTTATATAATATACTTGCCAACTTCAGAGCTCCTCTCCATTGTGTTCTCTCCTCTGTCTGACTGCTTAACTGGCCCTTCTAGTCTGCAACTTTGGCCCAATTCCCCCTTTTTTTTAGATCCACTTCCACCTAGCCATGTTACCCAGGGCTCACCACTTCAAGTTCTGTGCTTTGTTGCCCTTTGTCCTTGTCACGCTTTTAAGTTTAATTAATAAACATTTTAAAACAACTTGCTGTCTCTGCTCTGGGTTGATGTGTCAGCACAGCGACAGAGTGAGATGAGGGCAGGTGATCCCTAAAGCGAGGAAATAAAATAAGAGGAACCTACCCAAAGCTCAAAGATGATTGGTCAATGGGACTCAGACTGCAAGCAGACTTCAAATTATTTACATTTTTATATGAAGCACCTGAATACCTACTGTAAAGGCACAGACAGCAACAAAGCTGTTCGTCACCTCTGTACTGCAGAAGTGAAAAACTGCAACAAGAAGATCTCAGACTGTGTAGAAATGTGTGGCCATTGAGGATTTATGCTCTGATGTGAAGGTTTTACACGTGGGTGTAACCAGAAATGTTTGTTGTGACCACATTTTAAATAATTTCAAAACCCTGTGTTGCTTATGGATGCAATTAAGACTCTCTCAAGCACATTTCATTGATTAAAACTTTATGTGATGTTACTGGGAACTCAAACATGTAAACACTAGGGCTGAGATAAATATTTAGGCATTAAATAATGGATCAAGTGTGCTTTCTGACATCTTAATGTGCTCATAAAAATGATTTTAACATTTGAACTCAATTACTGTTGCAACAGAAAACAACTTTTTCTCTTGATTTACACAATCTGTAAGAAAGGCATTTTAATGCCTCAGAGGGTGTGTTTTCAAGTCTTATTCCAAGACAGACTAGTGGAATGAATGAATGAATATGTTTGGTTATAGTAAATGTCTTGTGGAAAACCCTGGACAACCACAAGGAGCATAATAGGAGTTGCGTGGAGAATCGGGGGAAACACTGGCAACTGGTTGTAGTTGAAAACAATCAGGAGCTACACTGGGTTTGGTGCTGAGAGTCACAGAGGCAATGGGTCAGCAACACAGAAGAAAAGAGGTTAACGGAGAAGAAGATGGACCAGGGATGAAAAGAAAATTAGTGGGAGCTTACTTGCAATGAATAGAAGCAGAGGCTGGCCAAGTTTGCAGGATGGCAGAAGGGCAGGCAGGTGAGGCAAAGAGCAGCCTACTCCTGATGGCGAGTCAAGGTAACAGTAAAATGCTTCATAGTACTATGGGGTATTTTATAAATCCAAGAAATGTCAGAAAATGTCCAAGTCATTGCTTTATTGTGAACATGACAATATTAGATTTTCTAAGACAGAGAAATACATCTAAAATAATCCGATATACTCCATTAAACTGATTTTTTCCAAAATTTGTAACAATTTGTCTGAAATAGATGTAAGAGAAATTGCTTGATTTGATTCACAAACGTATTCTTTTTCGTGTGGACTGAATGCAATCTAACCAAATTTTCTGCCCCTAATTAGTTCACTATAGGGACACAGTGAGTGTGAAGAGGTTAACAAACTACATGTACCAAGTTAAATGCAAATAAGAGTCACAAACATTAACAATGCTGAAAAAGGCAAATTAATAGAAAGTCTGTTTCTATGTCTTCAGTCCTCTTTTACATGTGCAAATCTTACAGAGTAAAAATACATCATTGGAGAATTCTGTATCACCTGTACTGAACCCTATTTCTGCATGCCTACAGCATATATGAGATGAACAGGATTGTACATGCATCAGAAAGAAACACAGCAGCTATGGAGGAGATGGAGATTTTCCTGGACATTCCAGGAGGTCAAATGAACAACACACAGTGGCTGATACAGTATCATGCACTGTACATGCAGCAGACAAAGAGTTCCTCTGTATGCCACTTGCCACTGCATTTGACTTGCATGCTCTGTCTTCCGCTGACAGCACCCTCATTAACATGCTGACAAATTGTATTGTCAGCCTGGTGGAAGCCAAAAATCCTGTCTCGTTATTACTGATTACTGTTACAGCAAAAAAAAAAAAAAAAAAAAAAATTATTTGCTTAACTGCTCATGACAGCATTCTGTATGTGAAGTAATTCTTCTTCATTTTAACAAGAGATAAATCAGTATGCATGGATGTGCTTAGGGTGGAGTAATGCTGCTGGAGGAAACAGGGTGGTGGTGGTTCGGATTTCTTTTGCCCCATTTGTTGTTTTTCACTTATTTCCCCTGCGGGTCAAACAGAGAAAGTCAAAAAGGCATGCCCTTGTAATAACACAGCTAATATATCCTGGTGAAAAATAATACTCACTACGCGTCACTGACTCAGCCCGTCCCAGGCTTAGACAGGGATGAACCAATTCAGGGTCATTAATCACTTGTATGAATGTGAGTGACTTTGATTGGTGCATAACTGGAGCAATTGTAAGAGTATCTCTCTCCACATCTTCTTCTTAAAGGTAGGAGAGATTTTGTAAAATTTTTGGCCACCTCCATTCACCCACAATATCTTCTACTTTACCTTCAATTCATCTGTCCCTTCTTCATCTCAGTACAACAACCCAGGGCTGGCCACCAATAAAACAACGTGTACTATAACTAGAAAAAATTTGCATTTCCTGCGAAAATGCTGTGTGGATGCCTTAACGCTGAAGATTTCTGCTGAAAAAAGCTGAAAAAGTATAAAGTTGAAAAAAAACATTGCCCCTGACCTGGCCTTTCAGGTCTCAAGGCAGCTACTCATCTTACTGCGCCAAACTCATTCGCACAAAGAATTGGTGGGGAATCTGACAATTTTGCTGAAATGAGCAGAAGCTGCTGAGAATTGTGCTGATAAGAGGTGAAAAGGCTGAAAATTTTGCAGAAGAGGTGAATCAGCAGAATTTCTGCTGAAAAGAGGTAAAGAAGCAGAAAGTTGCGCTGAAAAGAGATGAATCAGCAGAATTTCTGCTCAAAGGAGGTTTTTTCTTAAAACAGCTGAGATTTATGCTGATAAGAGGTGAAAAGGCTGAAAATTTTTGCAGCAGAGATGAATAAGCAGAATTTGGGCTGAAAAGAGGTGAAAATTCTGTTCTTTCTGCTGAAAAGAGTTCAATCAGCAGAATTTCTGCTGAAAAGAGGTGAATGAGCAGAATTCTGCTGAAAAGAGCAGAAGCTGCTGAGAATTATGCTGATAAGAGGTAAAATGGTTGAAGATTTGGCAGAAAAGAGGTAAATCAGCAGAATTTCATCTCATACTCATCTCACTGAGCCAAACTGGTTCTCATATACCTGAAAAAGGTGAAAAAGCTGAAAAGTCTTATTAAAAACAGCAGAAGAGGCTGAGAAAACACTGAACTTTCTGGTGAAAAGAGGCAGAACAACCTGGTTCTGCTCAATTTCAGTCCACCAATCAGAGGTACTGCTTCTGTCTGCTTCATCAGGCTGTGTACTTGTATGTATTTCTGCCATGGACTGTTAACAAGAATCTGAGGTCCATATTAGAAAAGCTGGTAAAATCATAAAAGTTTGCAGAATTGTAATAAATGATCAATATGTCTGCGATAGTGTATTAATTTGTAGTGAAAAAACATATGGACAAGGTGTAATTGAACCCACGACCTTTGGGCTTCAGACCCGTGTCATTACCAACTGCGCCACTGGCAAAGAGAGTGGGTGCCTGGAAAACAGGGTGATGAGCAGTCAGAATTAGATCGCGGTAAGAGGCGAAAAACGCCGTTTTTTGGAGTTACAAAACGTCGTGTAACTCAAAAACTAGGTGACATAGACGCATGGTGAACTTTCACTGCGATTTTCATAGCGCTATGTACCTCCGTCGCGGAGTTATGACAAGAGAAGAAACGGCTTCATTTTTGGAGTTTGAAAACTGAGAGGAGGACAGATTTCCACCCCTCAAACAAACATAATTTATGGCTCAACGGTAAGATGACTGTAAAAACTGCTGTAAAAACCAATACATACAGCAGTGTCTGAAGATGTATTGGCACAAGCCTCATGTCTTAACTTTGCTTTGTTACGGAGATATGACGATTTGAAAATGCCTCTCATTATAGAAATCCAGCGCTGGTTTTAAACAAACTCTCCATTGACTTTCTATGGAGAGTTTTAAAACTTTGTGTTGCTCTGAGGCGATTTGATAAAAATCTGTAACTTCCACAACAGTGACAGTGACATTTTCTGAAAGCCAGCAGAAATACCTACGTTTTGATGTATAATTTGAGGAGGTTGAGTGAAAATTGAGTGAGTAGCAAGAAGTTGTTCAGACATGAAGAGAAAACTGAAAAAGGACCAGCACACACTCTGAGTTAATTGCATAGCAACCATAGCAACGCATATATTTTCTGAAAAATCACAATTTTGCAACTGAAAACTTAAAGAGGGATAAGATTAAAACGGTAGAAGATCTGAAAGAGCTGAATCATACAGGAATAGCCCAATCATTTGAGAACATTTTAAAGTTTGAATGGAGTTTCTAGGTGAAAGTATGAGGAAGTAGTTAAGTTTGAAAAACAAGCAAGTTTTAGCAGAATTGTGGAAGTTTCCCATTCATTTCAATGGGACAAAAAAAAGGAAAAAAATGTAATATTTTAAAACGTATAATAGTAATAAACACCAAAAGATATAGCTGGAATTAGGAGAAATAGCAGAACAGTTTAGAGTTTGAACGGAGAAAATCGGCTGAAAACTGAGGGAGTAGTTAAGTGCCGAAAAACGCGGAGCAACATGAAGAATAAAGTTTAGAGAGAAACAGGAACTCAATAGTGTGGATGCCCACACAATTACCATAAGCTCTCTTTAAGAAGAGCACTGAATGTAATCTGAAATCGAACATACTCCAGACACTGTAGCCAGATGTCTGTTTAAGCACACAGTTCCCCAAGTCTGCCCCAGATTAATCTGGTGGAAATAAACCCTCTCCCTGTGGGGAGAGGAGCTCCAGGTGCACACACACATGCAAACTCACACTTCCAAAGTGGTTTGATATCACTCCCGCCCGGCCCTCTGGGCACACTGCACACCAACCACACAAGAGACCAAGGGACAGCGTGGAAGGAAAAACTGACTGCGAGATGGAGTGAGGTCATTACAGTTAGATAATATTACATTCAGGCTTTTCATACCTTCAATGGTTTCCAGGAAATCTCAATAGTTTTAGATAAAGGCACATTACAAAGGTCCTAAAGGTATCCAACATTTCACAAGCATTATATCTTCTTTCAGCTCAAAGTGCTTGTAGTGGTTGCTTTATGAATGCATCTTGATAGCATCATTTAATAATCTTTTCGCATTTATCAGACTGGGAAAGTTCACTAAAATGAATCTGATCATTTCTTCTCTTTAATATTTATTGATCATTATTTTGGCAGAAGGGCTGTGATAAACCAAAGCAAGAGCTCTATAAGACCTCTGTGTCATGGTCCTGGGTCTGCAGAGTTTTGAGTTTACTAGACTTTGATGTCTCTTTGTAGTCTTAGGTTATTTATTGTCACAGTGAATTTTGAGTATTTAGCTCTTGGTTTGAATTAATTTTCATTTGAATTTAGCCACGGTTTACTTAGTATAGTTGCCCCCATTATTTTTCCAAGTTTTACTTCCTTTGTCTCATCATCCCTTGATTGTTTGAACCTGATTATTTATTCACTTGTTCCCATTCCTCTCATCAGCCCTTGTGATTTTATTGACTCTTTCTTTGTCGTTGTTGTGTCATATTCTTGTATTTGCTTTTAATTAAAGCTTCTAATTTGCTGTTTCTTTCATTTGGATTTTTGAGTTCTGGATCGTGCCTTCAACCAAAACTAAAGGTTCACTTTATGTTTTCGTCAGTCTATTTTTTGGTGCCTGCATTTGATTCCTTTCTTTCTGCATATCATGGCACTCTGAAGATAAAGGTTATTTCCAGATCCATACATCCTCCTCTACTTTGAATTGTCCATTGCAGAGTAGCCTAAGCCCAAGCCACCTACAGTGTATTAAAATTAGAACTGACAGCCAAGAGATATCTCTCCAGCATGTTCTGGGTCTACCCTCGGACATACCTGGAATACCTTAGGCATCCTTGTCAGATGCCTAAACCACGTCAACTGGCTCTTTTCAATTGGCCCGTTCATCTGGTTTGGAGGTTACCGCCTTCGAAAGCACCATACAATGGAAGAATCGAAAATGGTTCATTCAGACTCAGTATCTCCAGCCTCTCTGGGAAAGCTGTTGAAGTTCTGCTGGAGGTGGGAGTTTGGGGCCTGTGCCAGGCACTCTCAGTGCACCTTCGCTATACTTTCAGGTGTAGCAGGCCTGTCGAGCATTGTTCCCTCTCACCTGATCAGTTGACAGCGCAAATCATTTCTTCACCTGTGCCCAGATGATACATTCACAAAATCAATCATCAATCTGCAACATAGAGTGTCAGGTTAAGATCAGCCTGTTCCTGCCATTGGTGTCCCTTCAGGTTTTAGTGAAACCCAGTGACTCTGAGAAGGCTGGGTACTCTGAACTGTCACCAAAGGTAAAGGGAGACAACTCTCTTGTGCACTGGTAAAATCCCATTTGTACAGGCATCAAGCTGAGAGCATGCAAGTTTGTGCCCAGGTCTAGAAGACAAAAAAGATAACACTTTATAAAGTTAAGTGTAAAAGTGACAAAAATTTAAGACCTTGACTGATATATTTAAATGCATGCAATATGCCTTTACAAACATTGGAGAGAGAATGGGTTACTCTCAAAAACTCATGGAAGGGCAGTGTTGCAACAAGCCAGCTTGTGAAATGTCTGACCCGGTTACTGCAGAATTCTAAACCTCACCTGGCATTAACATCAGCATAAAAATTGGGTGTTGGGAGCTTCATGATTTGGGTTTCTGTGGTGAAGCAGTACCTGTACAGTAAAGATGTAATATGTGGGTGGCACCGTACTTCTGTCCATAAAGTCTAGCTTTTAGGTGACATTGCCTTCCACTGCACCACCATGCACCCTTAGGATCCAGGAAACAAATGCAATATTAAAAATAGACAAACACCCTGTTTTTGAAACAAAAGACCAGGTGTGATCTTAACTTTCACTTTATTTATTTATTTATTTTTAAATAAAGGCTAGGGCAGTCCAATCAGATTTAGTATGTTTATGATGATCATTAAGGTGATCATTGTTGCAGGAGAAAATGACTCAAGAATGTATGTTTCTGCTGTATAGAAGCCAGGAAGTATTTAATGCCAAGTGTAAAAGTGTGCTTTTTGTTTATATCTAATTGCTTCACTGCAGTAGTATATGCTTAAGTTAACCAGCAGCCTGTTTACTGTTGTAAATGCTTCCTCACTTTCCACTAGCCCCTGCTGGTCTCCCAGGGAGACGCATGGCATATTAGGAATGATGAAGCCATGGCAGATGGGCACACTCACTTTCCATGCCCACTTGCCTTATTCATCTCACAGGCTGGTGAGGCAAAGAATCATTATCAACTAATTGGCTTCTTCTCCTAGGGTGTACAGCCAGATCTATACTCTGAGAGAGAGTGAAGGAAAACATGGTCAAAGTGAGAGATGGGAAGAGAAGTAGCATGGGATCATGTCGTCTGCCTGTGGTTCAGGTAATCAGTTGGAGCACAGCCCTGTGACCTGCTGTCTGCACACTGCTGAGCCTAGGGAGGCTGTTGTCTTTAGGCTGCCATGCTTCACAAAGCTACTATCCATCTAATGTGACACTGAATTAAATGCCTGTGATTTATTTGAAGGGCTCCATCTTACAACTTCACACTGGGATGTTAAAGGCAGTCATTAATCTTCAGGAATCACTTATCTGAAATGTCTAATTAATAAATGTCAGAATCAATAAAAGGATGAATGCGTCATCAGAGTCACATATGACCACTATAATGGGCTTGGTTCATCATCAACTCCGGCTGTGAGAGTCTGTGGAAATAGTCACCATTATCACTGATGACAGCACCGCCTGTACTAATGGCTACTTCGCTTATCTGGACTGCAGGTGTGCAATTGTTCAGGAAGGGTTCCAGTAACAAACAGTGAAAAGCTAAAACCATTTTGGAACAAAAGCCCAGCTGAGGGACAAATAAGATGAGACAATGTGCTGGTGTGTTTAGAACTGGCTCTGCATCTACCAGCAAATAATGTGCAAGCATAAAAACACAGTAACAGAGGAAAGTCTGCAGAATGTACAATAGTGGGGATAAAAATATGACAAAGGAACACAATAATGAAGAAAAACCCTAAATGCTTTTAAGGCTTCTTAAATGGAAAGTTAACACCAGGTCTGCTTCACCCATAACTGACTCCATTAATTCTCATTGCAGGACTTAAATCCTAAACTACAACACTGCAGAGAGAAATTAAAAGCTAAAGAGGCATGGAATAATGGCTGCTTTGTAAACAGTCTCAACATTCGTGAGGTTACCAAATTCCCGTTTAGGCTCAGGGGTAAGAGTGGTGTTGTGGTTAGATACAAAACTCAATGATCAAGTATGGCCTTTTGGTAGGTGAGAGAAGTAGCTGATTATAACTGAAATTAACTGGACACACTGAATTGGACCTCTCAGCTGTGTTTGTGTTGTTTTGGAATTAGCTGACAAATAGTATGGCCTGCTATGTGGTACAGATTCTCGTCACTTCTGGCTCCAGAAAACGAACACATTGATAGCCAAAAGTCAGTGGGTGTTTTCATGGTGGCTACATCTATGTTTTATAAAGTCAGTGGGAAATGCAAAAATATATTATGCCGCTTCAGCCATATTTAAGTTATCCAAGCTGTTTACTTACAGAGAATGTGTTACTTCATTTGTCTGTAAATTATAATGTGCTGAGTGACATGCTTTCTGGTTTTCAAACTAGAATATTGCTCGTGGCTCGAGCTTGCATTGGGAATTTTTTTGCCAGTAGTCCAGTGAAATACAAGACAGCTAAGAGTTCTAATCTAAAAACCCAAAGTGACCTAAGGGATAGAAGGAATCTTGGCATTCCTCTCACTTTTATACACTGTTCTCCTTGCTCCCGTCATGATTTACAGTGTTTGATTTACATTCTACTTTGTGTCTGTGGAAATTCATTCTCACGTTCTCATTTCTATCCAGCTTCAAGTTCACAAAAGGTAGGATGAGGAAATTTTAATCGGGAAAACAAAATGCTTTCCTTTTTCCACTGGTGTTGGATAGCATAATTCATGTTGTTTCAATTATGCATCAAGGTGTTTTAATGATTTTGGAACTGGAAAAAGTTTTCCATAAAAAAAGAAGAAGACATAACTAAAAATGATGGTTACACTGAATGCGACAATTACAATATATTATGGTGTATGTGACACATATCCTGAACAAGCATCCCTATGTGACAAATTGGGAGTGAGAATGATGCCACTTTAAACATATCATATAGATATTTTTGTTTCCTTATATATTTTATATTTTGACTTTGCACATTAACATTAATGCTAAATTTAAGCTAGGTTTAAAACATTTCACCATACAACGCCTATTAAAACCACTAACAGTGATTTAATAGTTTTGTTTGAGAAAGGATTAAACTAAAGCAACATGCTCATATGTGATGGTATTGCATTTTTTTCCTTTTTATGTTCGATGGAGCTGAGCTAGCTGTCCCTCCTGGTTGCTTGTGCTAAGCTAGCATAAAAGCTTTAAGAAGGCAAGAAATTTCAAGCTAAAAACTTCTCAGCTCAGTATTTAAAACACACAGATTAAAGGTGCGTTGTAGGTTTCATGTTACTTGAAATACCATCTACCCCAACAACAAGTTTTGTTCAAACGAAGCTTCAGTGTCACACTTGGTTCCATATTGTTGGTCACTAAAAATATGTTGAATGCACATTTTATACATATTTCCAGATAACCTTGTTGCTTTAGTACTGTCACGGTTTGCCGGGGCAAGCCGTGTGGAATATGAAATAGGACCCAAAATGCAGACTGCTTAAGTGGAGGATGAGCTTTATTTACAACCGGATAAGAACAACAAAAGGGGTGGCGAGAAACAGAACGGTAATAACTCTAAACTGGGAAAACTAAACTAAACACGAAACCAGAACACTAACGAGGGTACCTTGCAGGGAGAATGACCAGGAAGCTGGAGGAATAAACACAGAATGGCGGCGAGGAAAATAACGCAGACGAACCAGCAACTACCATGACAGAAGACACAACTTAAATACACCCAGAGAACACAGGGAGATTACACGCAGGTGGGGAACACAGCTGGGAGTGATTATCATGACGAGACTAGGGAGGCAAACTGAAAACACTCACATAAGACGCAGACCTTCACAATAAAACAGGAAACACATACACGCAATGACATAACACACCAACTTAACACAGACTGGGGGACACAGAACATAGGAACATGAACAAAAGAATACAAACACCCAAGGTAACCAAAACCACAGAATACTAATAGACTAAACATAAACACGGAGTCACAGACTCCGGACCATGACAAGTAATTGATTTTAATCCTAAAACTATGTGCTATCTATTTAGTCCAACAAATCATTCTGTTAATGTTCATGTCCTTATTAATCAAGTCAATCCTAGTGACCTCTAACGAGGTGACTAATGCTCTGCGTTAATGGGCACTTGGGCAATTACTAAAAATTGCTAAAAATACAGCATGTTAGACAAGAACAACTGAGAGGTTTGCTAATACCAATTAATATGAGTGTACCAGAAAGGGAAATACTGTTATTTTCCTCCAGATGTGTGCAAGCTCACTAATACTCGCTGCTCTTACGTAACACTAAAAAAGAAAGTCTCCTGCCAGCAGAGGTATAAGTGGCTTAACCTCAGGACAGGCCAAGTTTAATTTGAGTTTAGAGGTTAAGTGGCTGAAATAGGAGCTTTGTGGTAATCTGTTGAAAGCTTGTTCTTGAAGAGGGAAATGCAAGGTAGCTTTCTCCTCACTCTGATCTATGGCCTAAAAGACTCTGGGAGCCCAGGCACTAGACCACCACTAAAAATCTCTTTCAAAGCAGCCACTGATTGGAGAATCAATCTCTGAAATCATATTTTTGTATCAGGTTCGCACAATCTAATGCAAAGTCTGATTTAGGAATAACGTTATCATTCAATCATTTTAAATGGTGTCTTTGTGTCCTTGTAACATAGAGGCAGATAGCAATGAAAACCACTTCAATTATCATAAAAATGACAAAGATGGAGAATAATTTGCCAAAGTAATACTCCAGCACAAGTGTCAGCAAAAAGTAACAGTAAGCTGTCTACAGGGAGTACCATCTCATCTAAAATCTCTCCTTTAAATGCCTCTATTAGGCCCTGCAGCATCAGAGGTGCAATCTAGACTTTATTTTGATTCTTTTATGGCAAAAGGTCACCGAACGGAGGCCAACAACAATCTTACAGCAATAAGATTGCAAGCATCACTTTCAAAGGTAGAAGCAGAGACATCGTGTCAAACGGGGAGCATCGGCACACCCCGAGCATTCGCCCACCAAGATCATTACCTTAATGTGAATGGACATCTGCTTAACGGGTGGGCTGTTACTACATCTTACTTAATCAGAGTGTTCCTCTGGGAAATCATTCCGAGGAGTTAGAGATGCCATCAAACAGGGGTGTCTCCGCCATCCACGAGGCCACTCTATCATCACAGTAATTAGGATTTCAGTGAAAATGACTCGAGTCTTGACAGCTTTCCTAATATTTCACTTCATGAGTGGAAGCAGATACAGAACTAATATAGAGCCCCTATTAATTTCATTTCACATCAGGCTTTCAGTCGATACTCTTAGCTGCAAGATCCTCAGATAAGAGTATCAATGGGCTGTATTTATATTCAGAGTGATTCAGTGTCAAATTTAAATAAAAGAACAAAATGACACCCAGATATATATAGAAGTTGAGACACTGTCTAAATAATGGAAATAAAAACAGAATTTTCATAATCTAATAAATTGAACTGCACTGAAAATTGAATTGACCAGCTTATAGAATAGAATAGAATAGAATAGAATAGAATAGAATTCAACTTTATTGTCATTGCACATGCACAGGTACAGGGCAACGAAATGCAGTTTGCATCCATCCAGAAGTGCTTAGTGATATAGATATATTACAATATATATTAGCAATAATATAGATATGTAAGTATATTACAGAAATGGGTCTATTATGTTATAATGTACACGGTATGAAGTATGTTGTGAATATTCTATAACTATAGGTATGTACAGGCTGTAGTGAGTACAAGCTATGTACAGGATATGGACAGGATATAAATATGAAAAACTATACAGAATATGAAATAAATAACTTTACAGGAATCTGAGATATACAGCTATACAGAAATGGGAACTATGCAAGTTGTAAACAGTTGTAGGGTTAAAAATTATCGTATGTACAGAATGATTGTTTACACAGGGCTATACAGTAGTGCAGTTAAGATAAGTGAGGGTGTGGATAATTTCTACAGAGGCTATATAAAGTGCTAGTTACATTAGTTACATCAAACTACAAAAGCAAAGTCATGTCTTTCTCCAAAACCTCACTGATGTCTTCATTATACTACTGCAGGTCTCTGTGTTTGGGTCTTGAACACTCATGTCCTCATTACTTGTTAATCCAAAATGCCGCTGCATGTCTTTTAGCCAGCATGACCACATCACTCTGGTTTTAGCAGGTTTGCACTGGCTCTTTTTTTAAATTTACTTAAAAGTGGCTATTTTAGCAAACTGCACGACTTTTATAAGTGCAAAAGAGCACTTAGATTATCCAGCCAGATGCTCTTAGTGTTGGTTTCAAGCATAGAGGGGGATCAGGCTTTCACAGTTGCAGCCTAGACATTGGAATAACTGGTTGTTTTGTATTGTACTGCAGTCTATATAGTCTTTTATCTACACAGCGTGAGTCCCATCAGCGTTTTTGCTTTTTGTGGTCTTTTCGTTTGAGGTTGTTTTTGTTCAAATGTATTGTATTTATTTGTTTTTATGTTTAATTTGATTGCATTTATTTTATTGATCTATGATTTTATCCTATTTGTCTTAAACTAACTCCTGAAGCGCTTTGGTTAACCTTGTTGCTTTTGAATGTGCTGTAGAAATAAAATTACATTTTGCATTTTGTCCATAAGTTTTTCAAATGAAGTCAAAAATGTTTTATGTGTATATTTGAAACCAATAACAGGTTATTCATAACATACCCACATCAGGATAACAACTGTCAAATTACACACTAGATGTTGAAGAGCTTAATAGAACTCTTAGACACGTCTTTGGTGAACTGTAAAGAACAACCATATTGAAAAGCTGCTTTATGGCATTTCCAGGTGCTTTTAAATCCCCAGACAGACTGCAAGTGCTAAATCCATTAGCAGCTGAAGTAAGGCTGGACAGAAAAAAGAAAAGGATATGCCTCTGCATGCAGAATGTCCTAAGGCTTCTTTATCTCTTCTTTATCTACCAGCGAGACAGTCCAGTGAGTAAACCATGTCGATGTTTAATCCGTAAATATTTCAGATGAAATACATACTGCATTGTAGGCACTTTCTAGTATTTAAAGGTAATCTTTAAGTTTGTTAAGCATGAAATGTCCTCATATGTAGAGATGGGTATCGAAAACCGGTTCTTGTTGAGAACCGGTTCCCACTGTTTCAATTCCTTGGAATTGTTTGCCATTTTTGCTAACGATTCCCTTATCGATTCCAGTCGCCCTGAAGGATGTCACCACATTGCGGAGCGTCATTTACACAGCGCGTAAGCGGCTCAAACGCTCAAAAGTTTGGTTATACTTTACGAGAACGGATGACAACAGGGCAACTTGCAATACTTGCAAAGTGGATATTTCATTTAAGGGAGGAAACACTACGAATATGCAAAAGCATTTGCTCACAAAACACGCGATAACCTTAAATGAATGTCGTGTTTTTAATTCCGCTCCGGACTCGTGAATCTCAACCCAGCAGCAGCGGTAACGTTTGCACGTCCTCTCCCGTTAATGCCGCAGGTAAATAATCAACTAACAGTGCATATTATGTTAGCGCGATCTGCCTTATTACAAAACCTGCCATTACTGTGCATTTAGGTGACCATGATGAGAGAGACAGACAGAGTCTGGCTGGCTCAGATGCTGGCAGTTCTCGATGCAGTCTACCGGTAGCGTCTCCTTTCAGGCCAGGATAGACGAATGTCACCGAGCAGTGACTAAGTTTGTGGTAAAAGGCTTGCACCCATTTGCCACAGCAGATGCCCCCGATTTTTGGTAAGTGAATGTGTTTAATTGTAGGCAGGGACATTACTGGATATTCTTGTGTAATTGCTACAGAATAATTTATGTTATACTTTGTTATTGCTACAGAAGAATATTTATTTTATTATTTTACATTTACAATTTTTTTTCCTGGGGACCCTTTGACACCTCATTGAAGAGCCATAGGCTGTGGATCTCTTAAGCTCTCACTGTTGGGTTTGTAAGGCCATGTTACTCCTAAATTTCTATCTTGTTCAAAGAGAAGATATAAAACAAAGTTCTAAGCTAATCGAACTTAGTGTTCTCCTTTTTAAAAAGAATCGATAAGAGAATCGATAAAGAATCGAATCGTTAAACAGAATCGAAAATGGAATCGGAATCGTGAAAATTTTATCAATACCCATCCCTACTCATATGTGTTGTCTTCATGTTATCGCACAGAAGTGTTGAGTCTTTAAGAAGCCTCACTCACATACAGAGGTCATCAGAGCTACCATGCAAGGCAAACTCTCCCCTGATAGCTGCTTAAGTTAGATGAAGTGCCAGAGAGCTGCTCCAGAGGGGAGATATTAGTGTTTGAAGCATTTTCAATGGACTTGTAGGTGAAGGTTACAGAAATTTTCAGGACGTGGTGGGTAGATATGGTGATAAGTAGAGAAATGCACACAGAAAGATAGTAATGGATTCTGCTAAAAAGTTGCAAATAGCTTGGATAAACACATACTTTAAGAAGAGGGAGGGACAAGGTGATGTACAGGAATGGAGAAAGGTGCACACAGATCATACCGTCTGCATTTTATGCAAAAAAGATGAGAGATCGAACTGGAGGTGTTAAGATTTTCATTGGGTGTGACCAGAATCGACGAGATTAGAGATCAGTACATCAGAGGGACAGCTCAGGTTAAACAGTTTGAGAGGCAAGGCTGAGGAAGAAGAAGAGGGAGAGTGATTATATGGGGAAAATGATGTTGAATATAGAGTTGCCAGGTAGAAGGAACAGAGGAAGAACACAGAGAACGTTTGTGGATGGAGTGAAGGGGGACAGGCACTGGGGACAAGCCACTGTGTGAAAAACAAACAAACTGTAAAGTGTATTTTACCAGCTGCTTAATTAACAATTTTTTTTTCATCAAACGTTTTTAGATTTGTCTTAAGACTTGTGTGTGTTTTTATTGTGCTTTTGTTGCTTGTCCATCTACTGCAACAGGAAGAGAGAGTTTCCTGTGGGGATGCATGGACGCCAGAAGAGCAGCACTAAAGTCAAAAAGCACTTTCTAGGAGGTGGACAGAAAGAGAGCTAATCTTTGGGGTAACACTACCCTCTGTTCAGCTGGAAAGTAATGTGCCTTATTCACAAGCTGAATTGAGGACATGCCTGGCATGGAAATTAGGGAAGAAGACACAATCTTTCAGATTTTGTAGGTGGACAGGGAAGAACTTCGACTGAAGCAGCTTCAGTCTTTTTACCCTTTAAATAGGCGTGAAAGACACATCTGTTTCATCTGTTGGGGTCAAGGCTACATTTCCATCTACCCCTTTATCTTATCTTTACTTATGGAGCATTCCTGGGTGGAACTTGCATAAGAGAAGAATTCTAAGGTCAAATTGCATATCAGACCTCATTTGAAACTTAACATCTTCCATTTAATTAAATTATACTCATTTAAGATGTGGTTAAACTCTGACCCTACCCCTGAGTGGTTTGCCAGCAACCTGCTGAATCTCAGGAGGTTAAAATACAGGAAACACTGTCAAACACTGGCGTCAGAGTGCTGCTAAGTTCTGTATACTCGGCCACTGCGTAGCCTGGGAAAATGAAACCACATCTGCCTGTTTGTGGTTTTGTAAGGAGTCACATGTGCTAGTCTGCCTATGCCACATACTACCCTGGGAGTCTTCAAGTGGCAACATCAGCAGTGTTCAACATTTTGTGTGAATACCAAGAAAACATAACGGATAAAGTGACAAACAGACTTCTTCTCTCTGGCCTGTGTTCAGTGACATGGAGCTTTACCAATCTGGTCATACTGACAGCCCCAAAATTGAGATCATCCCATCTAATTGTCTAATTGATTTCTATTCATAGTTCAACAGAAGAAATTTCAGTCACATGTTGCCTTAAATCATATACTAACATGTGGGAGGAAACTTGTATTACCTCTGTAATTACCAAGGAAGTTTTCCTCTACAAACAGAAAAAGTAGGCCTAATCACAGGATGATATCCTCTTTTCCAACCACTGTGTTTGGCTAGTGTTTGTGCCACATACACAGTTGGCGTACAGTTTACAAGTCATCAAACAATTAGACTATGATTGAAAATTCCTTTGGATTCCTAGGCTGAAAAGATATGGCACAAAGAAAGTGGGTCAGAAATACTATTATTAAAAAACATATCATGCCAACACAAAGGCCAAGTGTTGATATTGAGTTCTGTTACCAGAGGAAGCATGCCATAGGAGAGGCATCTCAGCAGTGTGAAGTGTACGAGAAGCTGCGGTAGACATTTCCTGCACACTCAGCACGTTGGATGAACTGCTGTTGCTCCTGCTCTTTGCACATGCAGCCTATTAAACGCTCCCGGTGAATATCTGCTTCACATCAGGATGTGGGGACATAATTACGGTTACCGAGTAAAGGACGGGGGAACAGCAGAGGAGCACAACACTTTGTTTTTTCCACCGCCCCTGTGTGTCAGCATGGAAATGCTTGGTTGCCAGTTCTTCCCACTAAAGCGGGTTTCACTGCATTTGCCCCGAGGAACTCCATCCTGTAACTTTCAGTAATGATGTTTTGTGGGAAATAGGGAACTAATAAATGCTTGTGGGACATTTGAGGCATAGAGCCATAGAATTTACCAGAGTATTGTTTGACTTTAATCTGCAGAAACTGCTCTTATTTGGAAGTATGAATAAATTATACATGATCTAAGTCATATTAGCATGTTAGATTAGTACTTAATTCAGTTTCTACCCGCATGTACTTATTTGTATGAATGTAAAATCAGTAACATGTCTTAGTTCGACTGTAATTCTTAATATTTTGCAACTCTGTAAGTAAGTTACTTCACACCATCATAGTGTTATGTCAATACATAACACTACAAATACACAATATGTTGTTTGCACTGCCACTGCAAAAATACTTTCTTGTTTTTCTGTGGTCTGGCTTCTCTGACTTGCTACGCTGATTTCCTAATGCTAATGCAACTAGCAGTTATGTGTGAGAAATATAAACTATTACTATACGACACCTTTTGTAAACTGAAACATGCTGAAATTAACAGCAACACTTTTCCACATTTAGCTCAAAACCAAACAAAAACATTTTTTCAAGTCGCTTTTTTTTTTTTTTACAAAATTTGGTAAAATATTTACTTATAACTTTTTATATTTAAAACACAATTTTAAATGTTAAATTTAAATGTTAAATATTAAATCTAAATGTTAAATCTAAATGTTACAGAAAACATATATTACCTTTATTGTTATACTGGCGTCTTCAAATATACTACACAAATAGTATTTAACTCACAGCACTGCAATTTAGAATAGTGTTTTTCTAAGTACTTTTACCTTGCTCTTACATAAATAGTGTAAGAACAAAGTAAAAATATATAGGCAAACAGATACGGCATAATCTGAAAATAAATACTTTTCTGTCTTTTCAAAATAACATTTTAATTCATGTGTTCTAAAACACCTCGATTAATCTAAGACAATTCATGCAACAGCATTTTCCTGTTTGAGCTAGCATAAGCAGTTAGCCATTGTGACTGTATAAACCTAGTTAGTCTTTAAATGTAGCCCAATTTTCTCACCTGAGCTTAAGAAAAGTAACAATAAAAAAGCCAAATGAAGTAAAAACACTGTTAGTGGCCTTTATGCAAAGTAAAACTAAATGCTAATTATTCACCAACTGCTGATTTTGTCATGATAAATAAACCACTGGTCAGGCTAATTCTCCAGTTGAGCACCATTAAACCGCTGCAAAAGAAGGTCGAACATAATGATGAAGTTCAAGCAGTGCCAGCCAAACCTCATAGCCGCCAGATATCTGTCCATCTGGCAAGGCTACTGTGTAATTAATGGAGCTCAATGAGAGTTGTGTGTGTTTGTGTGTATGTGTGTTGGGGGGATTGCAAATGCAAATGTAGGCTTTTCACACCTTAAATTCCCTAGTGGGCCAGTGAGATGCAAAATTAAGAAGAAAGTCCCAAAGCAATAAATTACACAATCATTATTCTGATCACAGGGCTAGTAGAAACTGCCAACAGTTTTATCTGTACAGACAAATTATTCACTGAAAGAAACCCAACTAAATCCCTTGTGTTGCTATCCCAGCCAGTGTTTACACATGTAATCAGCTTCACAATTAAAAGTCTGAGCTGTTAATTGCCATTCAGTCCAAAAGCAAACTTTCCTTTTGCTCTTCTGGCCAGTGGACCAGCCTTCTCTCACAGTTGGGAGTGCAACACGTGCTGACCTGTGACATCATAGTCCCACTGTCCCCAATGACCTCTCAAGGGTCAACCTGCATTCATGGCACAATGTGACTGTCAACACTCATTCCCCAGCCTGATGGTAGAAGGACCACATAATCAGCGCCGTTGTCACTGAGAGATGCCATTAAGAATGGCTGGCTGAGCGTCTATAGCCAACACATCACTGAGCACATCGGCGCCTGGCTGCTCTGTGACCTCCTGTGAAAGCCGAGGCCCCGAGAGTGATAAATGTGTTAGCTGTTAGCTCAGCTGCATGCTGGCTCGCTGACTGGGCCCATTTGCAGACTTGTTTCAGTGCACCTTGATATGGCAGCCTGAAAGAAAAAACTTGGCACAAGGCATGTGAATTAGGCATTTAGGTTTTTGCAGATAAAAAGGAGTAAAACTATTAGCAAAGCGTTTTATTCTGAGGAGTAGACAGAAGTGCACAAACTGACACCTTAAAATAAGCATTACAATTTAAACAGCACAGAAAATGTCTCTCTTCTTGTGAAGGGGGGCCATTCGATGAAAGAATTTAGCCTCCTCTGGTGCACATCCACATATAGTTAATAATGGTGTGTGCTTGGATAGCGAGAGTCCCATTTCTGCAATCTCAAGCATTATATCATGTAAGGGATTGTAATTTATCTACCAACTAGAGTGCAAGCCTTAAGCAAAACGCATCAGTTAGAGCTCAATTAATCAATATGGCTGCGAATGTAATCTGGAACACATTCAAATAAATATGCAAGGCCATATTTTCTCAAACATGGAGAAATAAATATTGTGTAATATGTTGTACTCCCTCCCTTGTTACTCTTTTGACAGAAATGCTGGGGGCTGCAGGGCTGCCAATTTGTCAAAAGCACACTCAACCCAATACTAAACTAATATCAAAAAAGATTTTTTAAATTAGAAACATCATGTGCAGGGTACATTTTCCAAAGATAATCTGTTTTTTAAAGGAGACATGTGACACATTAAAAATAAAGCTTAGGTCCAAAATATTTTCTTGATTAACGTGCAAAAAAGAGATTTCATTTAAATGTTTTTACTTCTTATGTATTTTTATCTTGAAGATATCAAACCGTATGCTTTCTCTGAAATAATTTTAAAAGATGTTACAGACAACGCCCACTTGTCAGCCAATCAACACTTGTCAGATGCATCACTTCGATGCAGTCAGGATTTTGGAAACATGTCTGCAGCGGGTGAAAATTCCTCTCTCCGTACGCAGACGGACACATTTCCGGGACCATAAATTCCGCTTCAGGTGTGCAGAGCCGACACAGTGAGCGACAAAGAGGAACCATTGCAAACAGTGATGCATTTAGGCAAAGAATATCCAGGTATAGTGGTGAAAATTGCCTTTTAGTCATTATTCAAGTTGCCTCTTCAGCATTAGTTAATATAAAAATGCTGTTTTTTTTTTTACATCAACTAATGTTTTATTGGTCATCACAGTTGTTACTTTAGCAAACTGGCTACCTATATACAGACATTTAAATGTAGTCAGGCATCAAAATGTGCTAAATAAATTATTTTGGGGGAAAATAATTCAAACATGAAGCATGAAATTGTCTGAATATAATAACCTTTTTGTTTTAAAAGTAAAGTCAGTTTATTTAAAAGTTATTGAAAACAACAGAAGGATCCTTTAAAGGGAAAAACCTTAAAAAACCTAAAAAAAACCCCCAAAAGAACTCTTTGGTGTTCTTCTGGACAAGCTGGAAGAGGTGGCTGGGGAGTGGGAGATCTGGGCTTCTCTGCTTATGCTGCTGCCCCAGCGACCCAGCCCTGGATAAGCGGAAGAAGATGGATGGGTGGATTTTCAAAGCACCTTCAAAAGGTGTGTTTGTTGTGTTAACTAATTAAGAGTGGAAAGAAAACGTCACAGTCATGAAGTGCTCATTAAAATGTATTTAAATTAAGCATACTGATGATGCACCTGCATCATAAGTCATGACACACTGCTCCCCCTACATAAGCTGCCTTTAAATGTATAAAGTAGCAGTATTAGTGCTACTGGCCCTGTATTTACTTGACATTGTATCAATAGCATATTCTGGACTATTACACTGCTAGCGATAGCCAGCAACCAGTCTCCAGCTGGTTGTTGAATAAGCATTTTTCCCTAGTATGGGGGTTGTGTGATTGAAGTCTTAGTGAGCTGAGCAATTTAAGAGTCCTAATTTTGTGTTTTGTGGTGCAGGTGCAGAAAAGATACAACAAGTGCCTGTTAGGTTGGACCCTGTGCTGTGCTGTGTTTTCTCTGGTTTACTGTAGGGTCTTTAAATTACAGTATAAAGCTCCTTACTGCAAATGTAAATAAAACTGAATTGAATTGAATTGCTCCCAGCACAGTTCCACTGTACCATTCATGCATACTACAAGTCTCTGAAACTGGAGAGATCTGATAATCGTAAGGATCCTAGCTGATAATTTTCATACTTACTTATTATATTCCTCTAGATAATTAAACGACTCTTTACTGTGAGTGGACAAGTGGACTCAGGTCACCAGCAAATCACTTAAGGGTAGAATTAGGAATGGGTTACATTTCGGTCACAAGCATTTTAGAAGAGGTTTAAACGTTGAATGTAGATAAAACATACTAATTCAGATGTAGCTCTACATTTGTGACCATGTAACATTCATTTATAATCTGTTCTGAAAGTAAGTGTAGCGCTGGGTGAAGGAAGTGCTTTCACTGCATTTAAATTCTGTTTTTTTATACAAACGAACCAGCAGTCCAGTCTCCTAAGGACAACTTTCAATAACATAACTAGTCAGCTCTCAGCTCTCCTTCCTTTTTGGCTATATATAGTCACATACAAACAGACAAACACAAGCACTCATTTCTGCTTTCTGCACATCACTAAGGAAAAGGTCAACTCAAACTCTGTTCCGTCAAGCTGACTATTCGAACCCATTTAGCTGGTTGGTAGGATAAAGAACAGCAATTAGACTGCTGGGGCAGGCCAGGCTGTTCTCCAGCTGTGTGCAGTGTAATGAGCAGAAATTACTCTGCATGACAAGTTAACATAAAGTGCCTTGTCACTTCTCTTCTGTCAGAGTTGGAGTCTTGGATTGGAGTTTCATTGTTATTTAGCAAATTCCATACTTTTCTATCGTAGTGAACAAACCCTGCCTAATACCCCTTGGCAACCATCTGTTTAACCAAGATTTGATGCAGTTTAGGAATTCCTGCTAAAATATGAACAGTTTCAATGATTAAAAGCACGTGCT
Source organism: Rhamphochromis longiceps (assembly GCF_057381845.1). NCBI lineage: Eukaryota > Metazoa > Chordata > Actinopteri > Cichliformes > Cichlidae > Rhamphochromis > Rhamphochromis longiceps. The sequence continues at coordinate 33,221,580 of NC_140571.1, forward strand.
ATTTTTCCATTCTGGATTAGTGTTACAGTGTGTTAGATAAACGTGCTAAGAAAACACTGTATGAATGTGCACGAGTGGTTGGGTATTCAGTCTTGCTGTCTTGTTTTGGGTTTTTTTGTTTTTTGGGGATCAAAATCAAAATCTACAGACTCAAAAATGATCAGTTTGAGGATTCATGAATGGGTCTTCACTGGTCTATGAGTAACATTATGGGCGGTAACATTAGCTTACTGTCATTCCCACCTGTAGTGGCTCCAGCCCCATCCAGTAGGACCCACATAACTGTTTTAAAATCTCTTCTTAATATTTATTTATACCTTTATTCTCCCTAAGACTCAATTATATATCTTTAACCCATACACACATCCCTTAATATATTTCCAGGATCCTTTAATTCACTTCTTTTTCTCACTTCTCCTTTTCTTTGGTTTTCTGAGAAAGGAAAAGTCTGCTCAAAGGTGCTTTGAAGTAAGCAATTCCCTTTTTGGAAACTATTTTGAATACACTTAGAAACACAATGATTTATTTCAAGTACTACTTGTTGCCAAATTGTACAACTAGATATAACTTCAAACGTCATACAGCTTTAAGGTATTTTAATCAATGTATTTTGTTGTTAGTATACACTTCGTACTCGGAGTCAGCGCACATTTCCTACACTGTGTTCAAACACTGCAGCAGAGCATGAGCACTCAGTGCTGACATGCACTGTTTGCTGAACCTGGTACTCCAGCCAAAGATGCCATCACTTAGTTTATCTGCTATATAGAGTTCCATACACACAGCATGAAACTCTATACAGCATAAACTCAACTTAGCACCAGCAGTTATGGTTTTGTCAGCTGATTGCAACATCCCTCCTTCGTCAAATCGCTGCGTTGCTGCGCTTCAGGGGCATCGGGGAGCTGTTATGCACAAACACAATTTCCCTCATTGGTAGCACGTCCTGCATCACTGATGGTGTAAATACTTTCATCTTCGCTGTCATGGATGAGGAAGGGAAAAATTTAAACCACCGAGCAAAAGAGAAATGGTTTGCTGAGTGAAGCAACAATGGACCCATGAAGAAGTGAAAGTGATACCGTCACAGTTTACATGAAACTGGCGTCTGTTTCAGTCACCCACAACTTCTGCTCTGTTAATGTCAGACTGTTTTTAACCCCTTAATACATAAGCTTTCCTTGTTTATTTTCTTTAATCTTTGTCTTTATTACAGTATTTATTTAGGATTTTGTATTTATTAAGTTTGTGTCGCTTTTATTGGCCAGAACATTAACTATTCCAAGAGGCCTGATATTTGTCGCTGATGCAGTGGTTTCTGATAAAACAGTGTGAAAACGTCATATTTGGATTTGTCTGATTAACAGTATACTGCTTAGAACACAGACCAATAGTTTTGTATGTAGTGTAGTGCTGGCCTTGTTTTTCCTACTCCTCCTCCCTTGGCTCATGTGTGCATGTGTATCCCTGGAGGAACACTTTCTGGTTCCCTCTAGATCCCACGCTAGCACACCCAAAACTCGTCACCATTGTGACCTCCTGTGTGTGCCAGCCAGTGTACACACACACAGGCTCTATTAGTCTGGGGCAGGTTGTTCTGGTAACGCAGCTCAAAGAGCAGCAGCAGCTTCAGTGACAACACCAATGACCTCCAATGGCACGATGAGCAGGATCATCTTCTGTGATGAGAGAAACTTAAAGTGCCGCTAATAAAAGTGGATGTGTGACTTGTGCTACATCTCCTCCTACATGTACTGCTGCCTTTCTAGCAGCGTGGACATCTGTTGCTTCATGGATTGAAGTCCAAGTTCAAAAATGTAGACATTTTACAGGAGATCAATTAGTTTGTGTTAGTTTGACCGGCAGACATGTGTCGATTCAAATCAAAGGGCATGAGACTGGAAGACTTTTTCCACCACAACACACACCAAAGAACCCAACTAAAAGCAGCTGGCTTCCTTTTATACTCTACCTGATGCAGGTGAACATCTGGAATATCCCAAGTCTGGGGTTAGCAAACCAAATGAAAAAATAATCATCCACACAAGCAAAACATCAAACCACAATCCGACACATGATAACATATACACATAACCACTTAATTAGAAACACTTTAACCACACTCCCCTAACCTGGCACATTGCTCCAGGAGCTCACAAGGAGGTGATTGAGCTGCTTTTACTCTTTAGCTTCACATGCACGATAATGATGAAATGTGAACAGCTCTAAAAGCTTCTTGAAACTGACAAAAAACAAGAGGAAAAAAAGAGCCCTGAATTGTGGAAACAAGGTCTGAAAAGTTAACAATATTCAACATTGAGACTTCATCCAGTTCACACTATTGCTGCTTAACCAGAACAGCTGTTGTGTATTACATATGTGAGATGAGAGGCGCTAATGGCTAGGTTACAGTAATCTGTGTTTTCCCTGGATGCCAATCTCCCATAACACAATGTGCAAAGGCTCTGGCAGATACTGGCAGACCACCACTGTGACTGGCTGTGTTTAATGACTCAAACGAACCATCGCTTTCTTAGACATTTCTTAGAATGATTAACTCCTTGCTAGCAAGGCCATCTCCCCGAGTTGCATGCTTTCACAAAGTCAGGAAGAGGATTTAAAGGTTATACTGTGCTCCGTGTAAATCCTGATAAAGCCGTGCTGTATGTGGGAAAATCAAACTGCTGTGTTGTAGGTCAAGGTGAGTCTGTTTGCTATGGCCTTGTTTGCTCTTTTTCTCACATTATGGCTCCCATCGCTCTCTGTCAGACCTAATTAGTAGACCAGTGCAGTTACAAGACATGAGTCAGCCTCAAACAGTCAAGAAGCTGAGAGCAATGAAAGTTGGTACCTCCACTGCACAGGTGGGAAGCAACAAGTATAAATCCTTCGTTATTGTACTTAAGTATAATTTTTGAGTTTTCAGACATTTATAGATGCTACATGGGGTAAACACGGCCCCATCCCACTTATTTTAGGAATGTTGCTGCCATAAATTCAAAATGAACTATACTCATTCTCAGTTTAAAGATCTATATTTTCTTTATTTGACTGTTAATAAAATATGGGTTTATGGAACTTTTAAATCGTCTTTCAGTTTTTTATTTACATTTTACCGTATCCCAACTTTTTGGGGGTCATATAATGTGACCTATTCATCAGCTATGACAAAGAAAAAGTGCATTCATAAATAACATTTGCTACTATTCATCCACTTCACAAAGAAGGTCAACAAGGAAATACATGTCTTTGAAAAGCAGCTTTCTGCCATACTCTGCAATTCATTGGTTATTACCAACTTCCAGTCTACATATATCTTTATTAAATGTAATGCCTATGTTTATTTGATCGCTGCCACATAGCACAGAGATGCCACTCCAAATGAATATTATCTAACAGGGAAGACACTGTCAATAAAACAAGCCGTTTTAGTGGAATGGAAGGATTACTTGTACACAAGCTAAGCTTATTGTCTGAAACTGTAGCATGAAAAAAGCATGCTAAAAGTAAACACTGATTTTTATTATAGTTACATGACGACACCAATCCAGGTCCTTTCGAGTATAGTATGAATTGCTTTCTGTTTGGATGCAGTTTTAGAAAGAAAACCGGAGTGACTAATCAGTCCTCCAGTATGACAAGCGTCTGTTTGGTTGACATCATCCATGTGGTAAAAGATATGAGTGACGCTAATACCAAACCATAAAATGCACTCATTCAATGGTTAATTTGAGCTGTGACATGTCAACAAATCAATTACATTTCCTTTAAAAGAGCATGATTTAGTTGAGGGAGCTCAGAGTTACTGAGTAGGTTTAATAAGTCTACAGGCTGCATTTTAGCTCGTTTGGATGTGTAGCTACTGCTACAGCACTGGCAGTAAGGTTAGTCAAAACCCCATTAAAAAGTGACCAGAGTCTGGCAGGAGAGGACTGCTATCAAAGACGCTTTTGTAAGTCACATTAAGACAACACTCTAACCGTTTGAAGAAGAAAAAAAAAAAAGACAAGCGGTGTTTGAAGAAGGCCAGCATTTTCTAGGGCACAAACAGCATTACCAGGGCAACTGAACCAAAACTCTCAACTAAGGCATAAGTAACAAAAATGAGAATGATAGCTGTCACTTGTAGCCATAGAGATATGTGCACAATGGTGGGAAAGGATTAGGCAATTCAAGACATTCTGGGTGGTACATTGTGTGAAGCCCCCAGCCTGTGCTCACATCAGCTCACACATCAATCTGTGATTATAGCCCAACTCATATGCAACAGCTGGACTACAACTGCTGAGGCTGGATTTATTATAAGGCTTAGAGGTGCTGGGAACCAGGGGCTGCACGAAAGTCACTATGTGCTTGTCTGGGCATTGAAAAATCAACTAATGCACCAAGTTGTCCCAAAGTACAAAGTATTGCATGAGGGAAGTAGGCATGCATTGACTGTCCATGCTTGGCATTATAGCCATTTGAAAGTCACATCCTTCTCACAGCTTTTCCTCCACTATAACCAATGATGCATTCTGTTGTGTTCATGTGAACAAACAACTGTTGCCAAGTTCCAGCTGTTGCAACCCTGAAAAGGACAAGCGGACGGATGGAGTGACAACTATGTGATTTTTGTCATTAATTCAATTAAAATGGAGGGAAAAATATCCACATACAAGTTTAATGTCAACACAAAATGTACAGGTTTATTGAATACGAATAACTTGTGCCAGTTTAACTCAATTGTTTAAGTTGCTGCCAAAGCAAAACATCTCTGTGGAACCAATGTCCACTATTGAATGAACTCAATCCAACATGTTCTTTATGTCATTGTGCCACTGCTGTTTGCGCTTTGAGTGCTGTAAGGACCAGTGCATGAAACTCTAGCAGGTTCCAGACAGCACGCCACTGCAAAGCAAGTTTTAGTTTTAGACATTTTCCAGCTTCCTCGAGAGTTAATTTACTGTCCCTCTATGGCACAGAAAATGACTAAATAATTACCCCTTTAAATATGTTTATTAAAAATAATTTTTTAAATATAAACTGCATAAAACCAGTTGTATTGAGAAGAAACAAGGTGACTAGAATAACAGCTAATAACCTACCATGGTTGCCTCTATCAATGATAGAAACTACAACCAAAATGTGAAAATTGTGAAAACAATCTATATTTGGGCTGAAATCCATTTATAATATCACTTTCAGAAGTTGTACTGAGCTCAAGCTCACATGATGTGGTCTGGTGTCTTTCTTTAACTGACCTTGTTTTCTCTGGTTACCACAGAATAAAGCTGACAGACTGGAAAAGCTTGTTTAGGCCAGAGAAAAATGGCAGAGATGGAATATCAGACAAATAACCCCAAGGAAACCTTCACATTGGCGCATTGTGATTTCCCATTTTGGCATATACATGGGAAAAAAAGAAAAGAAAACAGGTCTGAACTGGTAAAAGGCTGATGGAACGAAGCACTACAAGAGTGAGAAGAATCTAATTTCACACACTGACAAAAGCAAACAGCTGCACATGCAGTGCACTTGTGTCCTCCAAAGAAATGAAGAGACCATTCAGTCTGCTCATACCAGTGGACAACACAAGCTGAAATGATACTGAATATAAAACTCAGATTAGCACAGAAGGTGATTCTAGGTAGAAAATGATCATTTCAAGACTTTCTTTACAGAGTATAAATGAACAAGAACAAGAGTTTAAAAAAGAAAAGAAAAAAATATTTTAAAAGCTGGAAGATGATTTATTTTTTTTGTTTTGTTTTCATTTTTTAAAGGTCTGTTTTCAAAGAAGCATGCATTATTTCAAGCATATACTTGAATTAAATACCTAACACACCTTTGTTGGTGAAATAGGTACATAATTATTTGAATCCACTTCAAACATTAGTTACAGGTCTGCTATGAATCTGATTATTTGTGATTATAGAGTGCTTGCTTACTCTGCAAGAGATGCAACTAATGAGACCAGTTAAAGTATATAGCTGGAGTTTCTCTTGTAGCACGTATGTAGTTTTCAGAGAAAACTGTTTTATCAGTAATCTTAACAGTTTGTATTGTCAGCAGACCTTTACATGGAACATCTATGGGTGGGATCTGCGTGTCCTGGGGGGCCGTCTGGCAGCCACGTTATAAACTGCTGCAGCAGGTACCCAAAGACACAGAGAGACAGAGCGCCAATTGTCACTGGTGTTATCTGAACCGAGTGGTGGCAGTTGGTGGGGTAAGTTTCACCCAGTGTAAATGTGAAGTGACAGTGTATTATTGTGATAATAATCAAACAGGGGGCAGTCCTATTCCAGGGGGCTCAGCCGGCCAGAGACAGGGATACGGTGATAGGGGCCAACTTTCTAATGAGAGCTGAACCCAAACTGCCTCTTCCTCTTTGAGTGAGCAGTGAGAATCTGCTGTAGCTAGCAGCCCTTTTCTGTTGCTGCTCAGTCCCTTTCAGTCCCTACCTGTGGAGAAATATATGAGCGTATTCCACTGAAATCCTCACACAAAAACACTTTGCCCCGTTTTGGAATTTCACATTTATGTTAGTAGCAGTAACAGCGGGAAAACATAGAGGAAGGAACAGTGACAGAGCGATGCAGCATGTGAGGTGAAAAATCTGGCAGGGAATTGTGGGAACATATGGCACAGGATGAGAGGAGCAACGGGAATCATCAGGATGGCTTAAAGGAGGCAAGAAAAATTTTATCATTATTAAACGGCAATGACAGATGAGAAAAAGGCCAGCTCAGTGTTGGGGAGTCCCTAAATTCATGGAGGTATTTTATCGTATATTTGCTAATCCCCTCATCAGAGTGAAAGTGAAAGGGTGGTGGTTTTTTGGAGGGCGAGTGCAACCCCAACATTCCCTACTGCGTAGGTCAGGGAACCCTATTTCACTAGCCCTAACCAGCCGCCACTACACTGCCGTGGCATTATGGAGCTGTTGCCATGGAGATGTGGGTCAGAGCACTGATGTGCAAGAACAGCGTGGATTTGGTTTTGGCAGAGGACTGCATGCAGCACAGGCTGGAGCCGGCAGTAAACTGCAGCTGAATGTAGGTCAGTAGGATTCTCTAGAGCAGATGCAGGCTGAGGCAAATGCAACGGAGGGGAGGGAGGGAGGGGCTGGGAACACTGGCTCTTACGTTAAATGGAGAGCTGCAAGAAATGAAAAGCCAGTCCACTGCAGTTACTTGAAAGAAGTGAGGATTTGGAAAGGGTCAGATTAGCTTTTTACTTTGGGGTTGGTTTAATGTTGCATGAATATGACATAACCACCAAAAGCTACGCATGCATTTGTGCCACACTAGTTACTGTTTAGCTCTCCAGGAACTCCTGCCTCTGTACTCACTGAATCCAGTTATTCAAGAGCTTTGTGCTTCAGTTTTAGCCAGTGAAATTCTACTAATTTATTACCATTAATTAGCAGATTTATTTGTTTGCGTATTAAACAACGTACACATGTACGTATTCAGCTTGTTAGCCAAGTTTAGTAGGATAAGCTGATAGAATAGCAGTCCGTTTTTTTGTGAAATGATGAACATTTCTGGCCCCAAAATCAAGCTCCAAATGTGGCAATGGCTAACATGATGATTACAACAAGATGCACATTTTGAAAATGGTATTTCCCATGAAGAGCAAAAAAGGTAAAGCAAGCTATACTTTAGGGCCTAAGTTACTTCCATATGAACACAGCATGTCTGTTAGATCTTAGATCTGAGATAGAGGCTTCTCACACAAAGAAACATGAACTGAAATCAGCATCAAAGATGGTTATTGAAGTACTTCCAGTTTTTTAAAAAAGTGCAAGGCATTACGTCAGCTGACATTAAAAGTAATTTAGATTATGCGACATGACAAGACTTGCTTGAGGAAGGACTTTGGTCAGGTGAAACCACTCTGAGACCTTGCCCTAACCCATCATACTGTATGATTCACTGAGATGAAACGTCTTCACAAACTCAAAGAAGTCCAGTTGCTTCTTTTTCAAGCTCTCAAGACTACAATGACCTGGATGGCCTAGAGCCTACGCACACAACTAAAACATTACAACAGGACTTCACAAACCAGTGAGTGACATTAGGGGGGCTACGTGCATCTTTGATATACAGTCTAAGACTGACAGCTTTTTGCAGATCATTTTAGTTTTCAGTTTCACCTACTATTTCCATTACTACAAGACAAGAATCCTATTATGATGATGATGATGATGATGATGATGATGATGATGATGATGATGATTATTATTATTATTATTATTATTGGGGTGGTGATTTTCTTTTTCTTTTTTACTCTGGCTCTTTTGTCTGCAGTATTATTAGATATTTGAGGTGGATACGTTTATGCACGGTTAGAAATATTGAATTCAGAAACCTGAATTTAGTAACCATTATGTATTACATGTACATGAGTTCATCCAGAGGTAATAAAATGTGTGATCCACTACGAGGGGAAATTTCCCACTTCAACCAAAGCCCAAAAAAATCTAAATATTTATGTAAAGTGAGGTCTGTGGTCATTATTCTGTTTCTGTTTCAATGGGGAAGTCTTCCCAGCTACTTGGAAGTAACATAGAACTTCTTCACCTGCAGTGGGAAGGCACACTTCAAAACCATGGAAAATCTCTGACTCTAAAAGAAACAATACAAAAGTATCCAACGAGAGATGGATTGCTATCCTTTCTTTTAGAGTATCACCCTTTTAACAGAAAATGCTAATGAGCCACTGGAAAGAAAATGGGGAACTAGTAGCACTGGCATTGTTTTGCTATTGTCATATTGAATCACAGCCTTGACAGAAGAAACTATTGACTAATTCCTTTACTTGGGTGCGGGGGTAAAACTAAGTCAGTGAGCAAGTTTAAGAGAGGGACAGCAATGACGCTGCTCTCAATTTCAAAAGGCTTCAAATCTTTTTTTCTCTTGAAAGACTTTTTTTTTTTTAAAAAGGATAGACATGAAAGGAAACCCTTAATGTTAAATAGACTTATTTAAATATTTGTCAATGAATCAAATCAGTTTTCAATGAAAAAAGAACTTCATCACTCTGTCTGTATTTATGGCCAAATGAGTTTACTGATTTCAGATTAAGGGGATGTTTCAATCACTGCATGTCTGTATAAAAAAGGAACCGGTCTGTAATAGTGGTGCAAATAATGAAAATACTCAGAAACAAACATGAGACGCAGAGGAGCTTCTAAATTAAGACACACTTGCACTATCGTGCATTAAATGGAGCTGACTGCACTAAATATAAACAGGAGAGGCTGTTTGTGGAAGCTGAAATGGTTAGGCCGATTGTGAAAATAACTAACAAACCCTTAGCAACACTGATCATTACTAATATGATTTGCAGTAAACAGACTAAACATGCAAATCCACAGATATATCATCACTCAGTGCAGGAGAATGGTTTGCATACGGTTGTATGAAGCAAGAGGTGAAGAGGTTCAGTATTTGAATTTTTCAGACTTATGTAAATTTAGAAAGGCTGACTGCTGTCGTCATGGTTACAACAAACACTACTAAACCAAATGGCATTAAACGATCTGGTAACAGCCTTGAATGCCATAAATTAGTCAGAAGCTATATACAAGATTAGGATGTAGGACCTGTTCTCCTTTTAACTGGGGAAAGATGAGTGCTTGTGACAGCCACAGGCTATTTTCCCTTGTCTCTTTCAAAGATGGTGCTGATTCATAACCAGGGACTTTCAGCCAACACTGTTGTCACTTGTGACGGAGTTCTCCATTTACAGATAATGACTGCGCAGCCAGTGAAGGCTGTATCACTGGGAGACCTAGGGATTTTTTTTTAAATACAAACAAGAGAAGAGCATCAAAACAAAATTAGCTCAGATAAAACATTTATTCATCCTTCACAAAGGATGACTACCTCATGGCCTGGAAATAAAATGACCTTTTCTTGTTTTCTAGATAACTACTCGTTTTTGTGATGTATCATCCAAACTCTGAGGGTGAAAGCCTCCTAGAGCTTGGATAATAAAGACTTGCAGAATACATGAAAATACGTAATATGGTATCATAGTGTTAAAAGGATCTGGCTGTTGCATCTCTGTTATTGAAAAATGTACAGAATGTCTGAACTTGAAATAGGCTCGCTAAAACCACAGAAGATTTAAACAATAACTAACAATAAGGCTGAAACTGGCAGACTGCCAGCACAGATCACCATGATCCTCTTTCATTATAGCTGATGTCACCCATTAGGTCATGAAGGCTTATCCTGAAGCCTAGAGCTGAGCATCTTAGTCTTTTGGAATCAACAAGGGACAGAGCTGACAGAAAACACTCATGTGGTAGCTAGTTTTTCTTTTTCTTATCCTTTTAACTCTGATGGAGTCATGGTTGAAACAAGTGTAAACTCATCGAGAACCAAGAACACAGATTTCTGTACTGACTTTGTTTTCTATATTGACTTTGTAAACATCCCCTGCTGGCAAGTAGGAAGTACACTGATTTAAACCATATTCCCAGATTTTAACCATATTAATTAGGGATGGAACACCAATACCAGTATTTAAAATAATATAGCATAAATCTTTGAAGATTTATAGCACACTGGACAAAGAAAGGCCACAATAAGGGGCATTTAATCTGTCAGTGTCCCGATGGCAAGGCTGATATGAGGCAATATGACCATATCCTCCCCATTCTTTTCCTGAAAACTTCAATTACAGCAGTTAGTGTAGAAGTGCATGTAGAGGTCTTGGGAACATACCATCAACAGACCTCAGAAGAACTTTGAAAAGATGACACAAATGACCAGCATTCCACAGAGAATATGTACATATGCCCCAGAGCGAGAAGTGGGAGAGCTCACATTCTCGGACATACAGGGCCCACAATTAGCCACTGATGGAGTGCAGAACAAGAAGGTCGAAGAGGATGAAATAGCTCAAATGAGATTAACTGTTAAATTCTGCTGAACTGAAAGAGTTGCAATGATGTGCAGTGCATAGGGCACATTTTCAGCCTGTTTCCCATAAGCGCCACAGATACGATTAAGTCCAGGCAGTGCCTGCGTGCCACATAATCAAGAATGTCCCTGCACTGGTCAACGTGAACTACAAGTGAGATATAGTGTGCTCATTGTACTCAAAAGCATCACTTTGTATGTTTGGTAAGAAGAATGTCAAAGAAGTGTTTAGGCTGCTACTATATGCAGGGTTCATTCAATTTCAATTTGAAATCATTTATATAGTGGCAAATCACAACAACAGTTACCTCAATGCACTTTATATTGCAAGTACAAGAACTGACAATCATAGGGAGAAAAATCCAACAATCAAAGTGGGAGGGAAAAATTCCTTTTAACAGGAAAAATCCTGACAGAACCGGTCTTAGTGAGGTGCAGCTATTTACAGGTTGAGAGTGACGCCTGGTTGGTGGTAACAGTTGATTGAGGCAAAGATACCAGTAGCAGGTAATCCACAGAGGCATTTTAAACAAATATGTTCCCTAAAGCATATAGGGAATGACCAAAGTATTCCCTAAATGCTTTAGGCAATTACTGAAAAGGTTAATATTTTGTATGCTCTGTTAACTTCTTGATGTTTAAGTCACCATCTGTGATTACTTTAACCCTAAAAGATTAGAATGAGAATATGATAAATTTTTATTGATGCCCACAGTCTTGGCAGTCAGTGTTAATAATCGCTAGCTGTACCTGAGGAAGAAGAGGAGTCATACTAACTGGAAGGTTGGTGCTTTTATCACATTACTATATTTCTTTGTACCTCCTTTTTAATTTAAGCACTGGAGCCATTTGGGACTTACCCTTTTTGTGAACCAACCTCAAGTTGACACATGTTGATTTCAAGTATAGTTCAAGATCAGTTACAGCTGGATTAGACAGGGAGACAGTGGTTTCATACAAGTAATGGTTGTGGTCCAACAAGACTGTTTCCACTGGACACATATAATTCACAACATCACTAAATCTAAATCAACATTTGTAGAAATAATTAAGAATTTTGATGGGCTTTGATGTCAATAAAATGGAGAATCACCAATGAAAATTGGCAGCATGCACTGTATGAGATGACATCAGTGTCGATGCCATCCATCCATCCTCTTCCTCTTATCTGGAACTGGGTCTTGGAGGCAGCAGCTTAAGCAGAGAATTCACCAACCCACTCATGAACAAGACCCCAAGATACTCCTGGGGCAGGAACTCGTCCCTGACCCGGAATGGGCAATCCACCCTTTTCCATCTGAGGATTATGGCCTCAGATTTGGAGGTGCTGATTCTCATTCACACCTCTTCACACTCGGCTGTGAACCATTCCAATGCGAGCTGGGGGCCATAACCCGATGAAGCCAACAGAACCACATCATGCTCAAAAAGCAGAGACGAAATTCTGAGACCACCCAAGTGAAAGCCTTCCACCACTTGGCTACACCTAGAAATTCTGTCTATAAAAATTATGAACAGAACTGGTGACAATGTCTATGCCTTCAGTCTAATTACACAAACGTTGGCTATGCTGCACCAACCAAGTGCTCCTGGCAAAAAGCATTTACCTGAACCATTCAGCGGAGGTTGGTGTTCCTTAATGAAGCAGAAGATCTGCCATTTTAGAGCTGAGAAAGAGGCTCTTTTGGAATAACACAACATACCCCAAAAATCTTGTGGTTTCAAAAGCTAGTAACTAAGGAGAGATTTTCTTGTTTTTGTCTCTTCATAGCTGATAGTTGGTCACTAGCAAACATCGCAGCCTCTGGTTGCCTGGGTAACCCTGTAATGCATTTACTACCCCATCTTTTGTCAAACAGTGGTATCCTTTGTGCTCATTTCTCTTTAATCACTTGCCTTGAAACTGATAAAAGTTTAACTAGTTGACCAGCCCACAGGTCTGGTCAAAGAGCCAAATTCAGTGACTTTTTGGTCACCATGTTGCTGCTAGTCACTTCACTTCAGTGTGTACTTGTTGCAGAATCATTTGACTTCAGAACTTAAAAGGAGAAAAAACTGCAGCAGACTACAACTACGGACATTACTTATATTTTGATTACATCAAAGAACAAGAGAATGGTGGCAAACTTCTTCCAGGACAGAAACTACTGCGTTACCCCCCCCCCCCCCCCCCCACACACACACACACACACACACACACACAACATGTCATGGCCTGTAGATATCTCGTAATATGAAGTACAATCTGATCTGATGGATTTGATAACCATGGCTGTAGGCATTAATAACACATGGAACAAACCTTTTCCCACAGTTCTTCTGTTTCTGTTTTTTGTCAATGGCTTTTTTTTCTTAATACCTTTCCTGACTTCACTATCTCTCTTGTGTACACATTTGCTTTGAAATATGGGCTGGCATGTGAGATGGATTGTTGGTTCATTTCAAATTTCATTAACAAACTTCTAATAAAGGTTATCTTATCTTTTTGGTTCTGGCGTGTGTGAAATACAGCAGATGGAAATGACACAAAAAGAGTAGTTTTCCTGATTTGCCCTGGTCTTTCACTGTCTATAGGTAACAACTCAGACCATGAGCACGAAAAATATATTTCTTTCTCTCATATATATACACAGATCTAAGAGTTAAGGGTAGTAGTTTGGGGTAAAGTTATCAACCACCCCTTTTTATAAATTCATACCTTTTGTCCATTTCATTTTTACCGAAAAACAGATGAGCTTAAACAAAAACAAATGTCATGTCCATGTCAAAATAAATGGAATGGTGGAGTTTAAGAGGTTATTTTATTTTATTTTATTTTATTTTATTTTATATGAGCTAAATTACTGTCACATTCACTGTTGGTGTAAAAATACCAGATGCAGCAGGGCATTGCTGTGTCCCGGAGCAGATACCCAGCAGGAACTGGTGCCTCCAAAACCCAAAACAACCCCTCCAAGGTTAGCACACTGCCAGCTGGCTTTCAGCCACAGAGTGCTCTCTTCCTTCTCAGATCCCCCAAGCTGGCCTCTCTATGATTATCAACAACTGGTGAAAAAAAAATGTAGAGTTCAAGGACCTGCTTGGAGCTCTAACAGCCACTGCCCTGACCCACCTGGATCATATCAACCCACTCAGCTGTCTACTCTAACAGACAGGCTGGCCTAATGAAGGGCAAGGGCAGAGGAGGCACATGATAAATCCTTTGGTTGGCTTGAAAATTGGCTCTTACTGCAAAATACTAATAAATAATAATAAAAATTATTTAAAAATTAAAAAAAGAAATACTTTGCTTGTAGCTAATTAAACAAAATGAAAAGAAAAATCAATTTGATGTGGAAGCTAACAGGACAGCATGGTCCTGGAGCTTTTTACAGAGGAAAATGATTTGTGATTACAAAGTTCCAAAAACCAAACATAGCTGACTTAAAGTACTGTAGTCTACAATGTACCAGTGAAGGGAAAAATATGCTCCTTTTGCTTTTAATAATAAACCAACATTTGCAGCACAGTCTGCATTTTTGCTGTGCTAAACTTTTTTTTAAAATGTTATTGGTACTTTTATCCAGCACTTTGAATACAAAAATTAACGATATAAAGGAGATAGACAATATACCCATTAGGTGCTGACAGGGGTGACTGTATCACAGGAGGTCGAGCAGGTTATCTGCTGATTTTTTTTTTCATATGTTAACATTTTTCTTTTCTCTGTGTCTGGGTGACAGACCAACAGCAACACAAGCAAGAGCTGTCCAGAGACTGGTTATACTGCATATATTGGAGATTGCTTTTATCAGGCAATAGATGCTCTCTGTAGGTAGACGGTAGCTGTTTGTATGTTGTACTACAGTCCGCCAACGCACAGCCACCAGAGAACCAAGTTCAGCCTAATAGACATCAAACCAGTGATTTTGTTCATTAGCTCCAAATCTAAATAAATTTAGTTTCATTTACTCAGCCAGCTAGTTTCTTGTGCAGTCCTGCTAACAGACAGACAGAAACTCAAACAATGATAAAAAAAAATAATTATATATATATATATATATATATATATATATATATATATATATATATATATATATATATATATATATATATATATACCTGTGTTGGCAGAGGTAATGAAACAAAACTTGAATGAATTGCCAATGAAAAATTTTGTATGCCAATCAAAGCTGCAACTGACATTGTGTCACTCTGCAGAACAGCCACTGAAATGAAACTGATCATCAGAATGAACTGGTAATTCAAAGGTCTCCAAAAGTTGATTCTGTTCATCTGTACGTAGCGTTTTCAGTGGGAGAAACGTTTCATCACTCATCCAAGTGACTTCTTCAGTCTCAGATAATTCAAAGGCCAAAGTTTCCCTGTTGTCTGTGTTTCCAGAAATGGCAGTCCCCATAACACAGCAT
This sequence comes from Rhamphochromis longiceps, assembly GCF_057381845.1. Taxonomy (NCBI): domain Eukaryota; kingdom Metazoa; phylum Chordata; class Actinopteri; order Cichliformes; family Cichlidae; genus Rhamphochromis; species Rhamphochromis longiceps. The sequence goes on from NC_140571.1 coordinate 33,236,911, forward strand.
TAAGACTGTTTGACAGAGAAACTTGAAGTGATACTAAACATATTAAGTAAGGTACTAATTATATTTAGGATACTTAAATATACTTCTGACTTCCTTATTTCCACCTACATACAGCACTAATAATGGAAAAAAACAGATCTTTTTTTTTTCTTTTATTTTTTGGCGTTGGAGAACATGAAATGAATATGATTGAACATTTTCATTTTGGATGAAATGAAAAGCTGAGGCCAGTTTTTATGTGCTTTCTGTTCTTGGTAGTGCTGTGTCGACGAAATGACAATTACACAACTGTTGTTGATAGAAACATTTTTCCCATCATCACAATCAAAACTTCCATGTGATACCACTATCATTAGCTGTTTTCTGCTATGAGGGAAAATACAACTGTTTTTCAGCTCCAATTACATAACCAAGCACCACTGCTTCAAATTTCAACAAGAAATAGACTCTTTCTGTACATAATTAAAGTTGTATTTGCAGCTTGTAGGTGATCCACTGCTTGCTCCAGCTGTAGCGATAGGTAATGGGTGATTACCCATGAGAGCATGCACCCGACGTTAACACCTAAACAGGTGAAAGTTTTGTTTGTGCCAACAATTTAAAGAGGACTGTAAATAAATGTGTGAATATATGACAGTGAACCACTTAATTGTGGACTTTGTACTGGGGTCCAACGGTATCTGGAAGATCTTAGCTTGGTCATTCTCTACCATCCTAGGAGGCGTCTCCCATTTTGACCTCGGGACTTCCAGGCCATACAAAGCACAGATGTTTCTGTATACTACGCTGGCCACTTGGTTTAATGGCGTTCCATGTATGCCCTCCCTGCTAGCATCTTGCACCCTGCTGTTATGTGCAGGATTGTCCCAGGGGCAACTTTATACAGTCTGCACCTGGGGTCTTACCTGGTGTGATAGACCCCAGCCTCTATGGATCTTGTGCTCAGAGCTTGCTCCTGTGCTGCCATGATTAGTGCTGCTGTGCTGTCTTTCAAGTCCAGCTTTGTCCAGCCACTGGTAGGACTTCTGGATGTCAGTCAGCTCCTCTATCTGCAGGTGGTGCATACAGTGCAGGGCCATGTCCCTTTATTATGATTCCTCCTCTTGCTCATCTTTCTTGGGTTTCTGCTGCCTGAGGTATTCACTGAGCATGCAGTCGGTTGGAGGCAATTTCCTACTCGTGAATGTTCGTTGTCTCATCCTGGACTGTGGTACTGACGCTCACTAGCCCCCAGTCTCTTTCCTTCCGCTTAGCATACAGTCTCACAGTGCTGGACTTGGGATGAAGCCCGCCATACATGGTTTTGATGTCAGTGGCTTCTAACTCCTCCTTTGGCCAGGTTTTTATCCCAGCAGGGTACCTGATCCCCATGAGAAAACCTAAAGTTTCAGTGTGGTTTAATGTATAAATAATTACTGTAGCCATTTAGTCCATTATTTCTCATTCATTGAAAGCTATCTCTGCACACAATAGTCTTCTCTAACTGAACTGGAATCATGTTCTATACAATGGCATTAATAGGAAATGGACAAACACAGATCTGCCCTTTGTGAGAAGTACCTAATGCAATCTCACGGAAACAAATCACTGATCCAGCCACAACAAGCTGTGTAATAACAAAGCCTCTGCCACTAGCTAAATATTTGATATTTCTAAAATATTCAAGTACAAATATTATTTTTGTTCCTCTAAAGCACTGATAAGGTCATTGCAGCTTCACCTGTACGATATTTGCTGAATTCTTTGTGTCCTGTGTAAATAAACCTCATCAGTAAAACAGGAAGAAGTTTTCAGAAACCGAAACACAACAGCTGAGCAAAAGGCATATTATCAGGTTCAATATTTTACAGCATTTAACACAGTATTTTAATATCAGTTGATACTAATATCAATACCAACTAATTGTATTAGTTGGTATTGATATTGATATTGATATAGGGGCGATCGTGGCTCAAGAGTTGGGAGTTCGCCTTGTAATCGGAAGGTTGCCGGTTCGAGCCCCGGCTCCGACAGTCTCGGTCGTTGTGTCCTTGGGCAAGACACTTCACCCGTTGCCTACTGGTGGTGGTCAGAGGGCCCGGTGGCGCCAGTGTCCGGCAGCCTCGCCTCTGTCAGTGCGCCCCAGGGTGGCTGTGGCTACAATGTAGCTTGCCATCACCAGTGTGTGAATGGGTGGATGACTGAATATGTAAAGCACTTTGGGGTGCTTAGGGACTAGTAAAGCGCTATATAAATACAGGCCATTTACCATTTAATACCACAATGTTATTCAGCAAAAATATCTCTCTTCCTCTGTGTGTGTGGGTGTGCGTGTGTGTGTGTGTCAGCACAGGAGGTGGTTCCTATTAACTTCTGGACATAAGTAATGGGTGAGGCCTATTTAATTATCAATCAAACAAATGATTGAATGGCAACAGGCCCTAAAGTCATCTCATAAAAGCTTTTACTGTAGGAATACATTGTAGTTGAAATTAACTGATGGTAGCTTCACAGTTTTGATGTTGGTACAGATCCTATTGGCTCTTAAATACTTGCTTTAAATGGTGTTAGTCTGATGCAACATACCCAGCAGCAGTCCTGTTCACTGAAGCCAGAGATCAGAGATTCCCACGATGCAATTTGTCATTAATTGGTAGCAAGTGGCCGTATGGTTTATCAAAGAAATGCCTGTAGATATTAAAACACTGGCCAAGTCTTTGAAGACAGAAATGATGAGCCTGGAATAGCACACTGGATACTCAAGGACTTCATATCAAATCAACAGCTTAATATCAAGATCATAGTTGAGGACAAGCACAAACTGAGGTGACAATACTCCATGGATAATTCAAACTGAGAAATGTGATTTTTAGCATGTCAGGTGCCATCTCATGAAAGCAAATTTTGGGATCTTTTTTTGAAGATTGAAAAGAATCAATTCAATTTTATTTAGCACAAAATCACAACAACAGTTGCCAAAAGGTGGTTTATATTGTAAGGTAAAGACCCAACAGGGATACAAAAAGATCATGGTGTAGACTTACTTGGGACCTCTGAATAAAAATGGAACACAGAATAAATTTCTTTCGGGTGTATAACTACCTGTAACAGCATATTATTGTGTTTTCATTTCTTAAAGTTAGTCTACATGGGGTTTCCAGTCCTTTGCACCCTGCACTTGTGATCCTCAAGACTTTTGGTAAAACAGTTCATTCAACTAATGCATAATATTGACTTATTGTTCTTGTTAACCAGTTTTACCCATTAACAAAGACACTAAACTATGTAAAAAAGAAGTTCAAGATTAAAGAAACATGCAGCTGTTATGTCTTAATATCATTTTACCTACACCCACCTAACCAAAGCAACTCAAGATCACTGTATTAGCACTAGATCATTAAAATTAAATTCAGTACTAAAATACTGAACAATCCTCCTTCTTCCAGTTGCTAAGTATTAACACTTTTCTGGCAGAAGCCCCATTAAATACTTATAAACAGATATCTAAATTGGTTATGCCACTACGTACTGCACACTAACTACCTTTAAAGAATAGTTACCGTGAGTCAAAATAGATAAAATACCCAACTTTAGTCTGTCTTTATAAGCTCTGGCTTTGACTACTTGATACAAAGATGCCACGTAAACTAATAGACGAAATAATAAAAAATGATCTTACTTCTATTTTTGCTGGCTGGCAGCAAGATATCAAATCTCGGAAGTCAAGAAAACTTTGAATTTTAATCAGTTTCATTAGTTTCTGCTGGGTAACACACAAGTATTTTTATACTTGTACTATAATTGTGAAACTCATAGAAACTGGTCAGCAATGGAAAAAACTGACAAATATAATCATTAGGGAGCATGATAGGTCAGAGGGAAGTTCCAGATTCTTCTTCCATCCAAAAACATAGTTAATGCTGCCAATCTGGGCCCAGTACACTCTTGCAAAAGACTTTCTTAATCTCAAGAGTTTCACTTCCTGGGTAAACGAAAGTTAATACTGAGTAATCCCATGTAATGGGTCACTGAAAAAAAACACATCCAGTCAATTAGCCAACCTGATTGATTACTCTGGTACCATTCCTGAAAATTAACTTGTCTAGATAATGATTAAAATGGGTGGGTTTTTTATTTTATTTTTGTGATTTATTTATTATTATTATTTTTTTTAGTAAAATAAGCCAAATTGAAAGAAGCAGAACGGGCTAATTTTAATTGCCTTAAACTAAATATGCAAATAGATGATGTAAACATTGGGAATGCAGACTGGTTTATTTTTACAGTGCACAAGCTCGGCATGTGGTGCACTGGGGGACTAAAGAGCCACTCTGCGAGACACATGCTGCTCCTGCTGAATCTGTCAGCCAGTGGCATCCACGTGGCTCCAGCCGGCCTCTGCTGAGACAGCAATCTAGCCAACAAAAGTCTTATCAACTACCACAAACAACAGTCTGACCTCCCCATTGCCCTAAAAACTGCAGAGAACAGACACGCACAGTCTTTTTCTGCCTACAGACCTGTGTTCAATCAAATTCAGAGAAAGGGGAACGATGAATCAACATACAAACTTAACACAGCATGTGATGACTTCAGCATCTTTTAGAACATCCATGGATTTCCTTTATCCACTTCAAATAACTTCTTCAAAGAAGGGGTGATTGTGGGATCAAATCTTTAGGAGGGGCTCAGCCCCCAATCATAATGTAAAGCATATAGTGCATCACAACTGATGTTAATGGTAGATACTGTTTGCAAACATGTTCAGTCCTTTTGGCCTTTGAAAACATCAGTTCAATTTGGTAAACCTTACAGTGTTAGCTTCAAAAAACAATCTCATTAACTGGGATGACCTGCTATAGAGTCTAAGAATGATGAATAATGAATAATCAGTTTTCAATGTAATACACTTGTTTTAGGGTGGACAGTTCAGTTCTCAAATCTAAGGCAAAGGCTCAGTTGTGTTGTCTAGACAATCTGTAGCAAAGCAGATAAGACAAATAATATGCACACTGTTGTTTTCAGTCTCTTTTGGTGTCTTTTCAGTGTTGGTCAAGTTACTTGAAAAAAGTAATCAGTAACTAATTACTGATTACTTCCCCAAAAAGTAATCCCATTACTTTACTGATTACTTATTTCCAAAGGTAATTAATTACTTAGTTACTTAGTTACTTTTTAAAAACACGATTTACAACCTGAATAGGTGATAAGGCAATAGATTTTTCAGCCCAATTCTACTTTTTCTGTATAATCCATCATACAAACTGTAATCAAATGGAAAAGTCTCTTTTTAAAACTTGTTTTATTAGTTTTAATCTTCTAAAAATTTTAATTATATGCAACATTCTCTGACTGGAAGAAATTTGTTTAATATTTAAACCTATTTTCTGCACATTCCAGCACATAAAATAAAATATTTTTTTGTGTTTACACTCACTCTTTCAAATAGATGCAAGTAAAACACAGCAGAAAATAAATAAAATCAAAGACTCAGCGGTCCTGTTGCTCTATTTTCACCTGTAAAGCAGGAGTGGGGTAGGCGGAGGTTTGCCCTGGTGCAGGTGTGCCGCAGCAGTCAGTGGAAGAATCCGCAAGTTTCTCTGTGAATTTCCCATTACGTGGTAGCGCACTCGGTGCTTGCTTGGAAGTTTAGGGGTTTTTTTCGCTGTAAAAAGAAGTTTTCTTCCCACAAACAACGGATGCTAATGTTTTTGTCACTTTTTATGGAATCAAACTCAAAATAAGGTCAGTACTTCCACACTTTAAACGCTGCACGCTCATACTCTCTCCCGCACTCGATATATTATCCATTGTTGATCTGCACACAGCTGTTGTCACGAACGTCGCACTTGCTTACGTCACTGTCATGAGACATTCTTGCAAAAAAAATCACGGTTTTAGTAACGCAGCGTTCCTACGGGAAAGTAACAGTAATCTAATTACCGTTTTTGCAATAGTAATCCCTTACTTTACTCGTTACTTGAAAAAAGTAATCGGATTACAGTAACGCGTTACTGCCCATCTCTGGTAGACATCACGCTGTTACTCCATACACCTGGACCAAAAGCAAACTGGTAAAGGAGGGGTTTTCATACAATTCATACAAAGCCTGCCTTTATTCAGCACAGCATGTCAGGTGCAAATGCAAGACTGGAGAATAGATATGTAGTCTGTCCTTTCTAGTGGCAGCCATCCTGTTTGAGCTGTGTTTTGAGTGATATGAATCCTGTTAAATGCTGTCATTAATACCTATTGCTCAGCAATATGTTCATTTAAATTAAATTAAATCTTATTTATATACTGCCAAATCACAACAACAGTTGCCTCAATGTGCTTTATATTATAATATAAAGTCCCTACAATAGTACAAAGAAAATAGAAAAAGAAACAAAACAAAAATCAGAGGACCCCCTTAGAACGAGCACTTTGGTGACAGTGGGAAGGAAAAACTCCCTGTAAACAGAAAGAAACCTCCAGCAGAACCAGGCTCATGGAGTGCCAGTGATCTGCCATGACTGGTTGGGGGTGTTCTGTTTAGAATGTTGAAATTATCATCAATGAATTTGGACTACATGTCCACTCTTACCTGTTTCTTTTTTCTGCCTCTCCTCTTGTAAAACAATGCAGCCCAATTTGACTGAAATAGAAATAAAAAAAAACTTTAAGAAAATAATGTGATATAGTGTGTTTTTCCTTGCCTGGCAACTAGTGATTTGGCAGCAGAGTGCAGAAGCTAAAATGAACAAATACTCTAGCAGTCTGGCCTTTGCTATTTAGATAATAATACAAATACAAATACAAATGGCCTGGTTCTTATATAGCATTCAAAGCACTTTTTTTTTTTTTATCTCATTCAGACAAGCACTTCTTTCCATCAGTTATTCACACTCTGATAATGCATCAGGAGCAACACAGGGTTCTGGACCTTATCAAAAGATACTTTACCATGAAGACTGAAGCAGCCAGGGGTTGAACCACCAGGGTATTCCATTTAGGACACAGCATGCTCTTCCCCCTGAGCCACAAGCATACTGATCAGTAGACCAGAGCAATGACCCTGCAGACCAGAATAATTTGCACTTTTGTAACATTTTGTAATGACAAATCACTCTGCTCTGAGTGTACTGTATCATCATGATGTCAAGAACACATTTAATTCATCTCAAGTTCACTAAATATAATAAGATGATGTCAGATATTACAATATTTTATTATGACTACTATTACTCCTGACACTTAATCCCTAATTTAGGGTTGCTTGAGCACCCCCCCCCCCCCCCCCCAAAAAAGATGTTGCCAATGCTTCAAAGCCCTCAAATCACTAAATGAAAACATTGAACATTGAAATCACACTCTGTGACCTGCTGTTTAGGTGATCACAATGAAAGAGGAAGGTATGTAAATGAAAAATGTTGTAGGTGTTTTGCCTGAGGATAGGCTTAAAGAATGCAGCCATGCCCACTCTTTACATGAAAGGGCCTTTTCCTCTCACTAATGAGAAACACCAACAGCAGTACTGGAATGTGGTGGGCTAGTATTGCTTCCAGCTGATACTCAAGCACATGGACTATGGGCAGAAATCTGTGCCATCAGAAACTGAATTTGAATAAGTTAAATTTGAATTTGAATTGCTCAGACTGAATCTGAATTGTAACTTGAATAAATGCTTTTGAAAACCGAATTTGAATTAGTCTCATTTGAAATTGAATTTATGGTTTGAAAATGATCATCACTAAATTGAAATTGAATTTTATATTTTGAAAATGAATTGATTTGCTTTGAAACTGCATTTTATCCTTTAAAAATTCAGCTCTCGAATAATTTCAGTTTCACTTCTCACCATTCAGTTTCAGTTCTACAATTCAATTTCAGTTCCAAAATTCAGTTTTTTGGAACTTACATCCGGTTCCGGTTCAAGCGCAGATTAATAGAACTACGTTTTACTAGCGGACCGAAAGTGTTACTGACGGGAATCTACAGCATCTTTAGCTGAATTAAGACTTCAGAAGTCATTCGTCATGTCGAATGACCAGCGGATGAACTCTCAGGTTGGTAATAAATGTATTACATGTATAAGAACAAGCGTCATGTTAACAAATGATAGCCGTACGGTAACTTTTATGCTTATTGTAGCTGCTAGCTAAAAACGCTAATTTAGCGTAGTTTGCCCTGAATTCAGCTTTGACAACAAATATGATCGACTGTTTCTAGTAGAATTCCAAAGTTGTCATCTTGTACCCTCTCAGAGTACCCCCTCTGTATGCTTGCAGAGACCCCTACAGTAGGGAAACATGCAAAACGGTGTCCAAACCTTTGTATTTTAGCTATTTTATGTCTTACACAGCATCCCAACTCTTTAGGTAACTTAATAACTTTAGCTAAAGTGAATAGTTAGTCTAATTCATTAGTGCAGCATTACTGGGTCACCTCTGTTTGAAGTGATATAATGTGATATACAACTATCACTGAAACAGCAAACTTTGTAAATAAGCAAACAACACTTCTCATTCTCTAAGCGTTTGGCCACAGCTGTAGATTACACTATCAGTGCTTATTCACTCTTAACAATAATTACATTTCTAAATTTACTTTGTGCATTTACAGGTAAACAATATCTAATATTTTATCTAAATGACTGCTTTGTCTTTGAAAAGGGTGAAGAGCCTGAGGCCGGTGACAGTCCAGTTCTACTCTAAGTACATCCTTACAGTGGCTCACAGGACAAGGCCACATTCCTGTCCTGCCAGAAGAGAAGAGAAGCTTCAGAGTCTTCATGCAGTTCAACCACACCTGTCATATTCCATATGACAGGGGTCTCAAACTCCAGTCCTCAAGGGCCAGTGTCATGCAACTTTTCCATGCCCTCGAGGACTGGAGTTTGAGACCCCTGCCGTATGGTGTTTATGCTGTTTTCTACCCCACAGTTACAGCATGTCTGACTGCCTGTTCAGCATATGCAAAAATATATGAGTTTAAGCATGTGATGACTAAGGCCTTCCATTATGGTGTTTGTCATCACATGTCACAGACATCTGTATGATCATTTGGAATAAACTAAAAACTAAAAACTTGTTACTTCATCTTATCTTTATTATTGTTCTTATTTTACATTGTTAGGCATTAGGTTTATTTGTAGTAGTCCTTTCCAACTTCTTTCCCTCTTCCATGTTTCTGTGGCAGCTTGTCAGCATCAGGCACATGACATGTCAGCATGTCATGTGCCTGCCTGCTTCAAGTCCTCTACCATAATCCCTGTCCCCAAGAAACCTAGGATCACTGGACTAAATGACTACAGACCCGTGGCTCTGACATCTGTGGTCATGAAGTCATTTGAGCGCCTAGTTCTCTCCCATCTCAACACCCTCACGGCCCCCCTCCTGGACCCCCTGCAGTTTGCATATAGAGCCAACAGGTCTGTAGACGACGCCATCAACATGGCCCTACACTTCATCCTGCAGCATCTGGACTCCCCAGGAACCTACGCCAGGATCCTGTTTGTGGACTTCAGCTCTGCCTTCAACACCATCCTTCCAGACCATCTCCGAGGCAAGCTTTCCCAGATGAATGTGCCTGATCCCATCTGCCGGTGGATCACTGACTTCCTGACGGACAGGAAGCAGCACGTGAGGCTGGGGAAGAATGTCTCGGACTCCCGGACCATCAGCACCGGCTCCCCTCAGGGCTGTGTTCTTTCTCCTCTGCTCTTCTCCCTGTACACCAACTGCTGCACCTCCACCCACCAGTCTGTCAAGCTAATCAAGTTCGCAGATGACACCACCGTCATTGGGCTCATCTCTGACGGGGATGAGTCTGCCTACAGGAGGGAGGTTGAACGTCTGGTGTCCTGGTGCAGCCACAACAACCTGGTGCTGAATGCCCAGAAGACAGTGGAGATTATTGTGGACTTCAGGAAGCACACAGCCCCACTCCCCCCCATCATCCTGACTGACACCCCCATCACCTCTGTGGACTCATTCCGCTTCCTGGGTACCACCATCACCCAGGACCTGAAGTGGGAGCCCACCATCACCTCCGTCATCAAGAAAGCCCAGCAGAGGATGTACTTCCTGAGGCAGCTGAAGAAATTCAACCTGCCAACACGGACGATGATGCAATTCTACACTGCAATCATCGAGTCCATCCTCACCTCCTCCATCACCGTGTGGTACGCTGGAGCCACTATCAGGGACAAACAGAGACTGCAGCGTGTTGTGCGCTCTGCTGAGAAGGTGATTGGCTGCAGACTCCCATCTCTGCAGGACCTGTACACCTCCAGGACACTGCGGCGTGCAGCCCGGATCTCAGCTGACCCTTCTCACCCTGGACACAGTCTGTTTGACCTGCTCCCCTCAGGCAGGAGGCTCCGGTCCATTCGCACCAGAACCTCTCGCCACAAGAACAGTTTCTTCCCCTCTGCTGTTGGACACATGAACAATAACCACATGACTGTCCCCGCCACTAACACATGACCCTACGCTGTGTCACTGCATCATTTCATGTCTGGCACTGATCACCACCTGCACTCATGTATATATCTTTCTACGTAGCACTCATAATTCTTATTCTCATGTATATATGTTTGGCACTGATCACCACCTGCACTCATGTATATATCTTTCTACGTAGCACTCATAATTCTTATTCTCGTGTATATATCTCATGTATATCTCATGCACATATCTTTCTTTCTACATAGCACTTCAATTCTTATTGTTTGCACTGAAGCACCGCAGCAATTTCCTAATGTTGTAAACCTCAACATCTGGCAATAAACCCATTCTGATTCTGATTCTGATTTGGGGTTGGGAGTGGAACAGAAAGTAAGGAAATCCAAAGTGCCATTAAAACCAGGAGAGGTTCTTATATTTCAGAAGAAGGGATTAATTCAAAAGACCTCAATGCCATATTTTATTTAGGAACCCTAGAGAGCACTTTGCAAAATAACACATTCTTATAATTTCACCCTCAGATGAGCCAAGCTACGACTGTCAGGGAAGGTGATGTAGGTACAGAGCATATGAGAGTGGTTAAGTTTGTCTCTTGTCTAGATGAAGGCACAAGAGGGATGGATGGCAAGGCGTAGAGATTCAGTATCTTCAGTCTTCAGTGGACACTCCATTTCTGGCACAAAACACCTGTAACAGATGGTCGATTTAGGAGGTGACCCGACAACTTCAGCCTGTCAAACATATTAATGGAGCAGTATGTTTAAAAATAAAAATAAAAAATCTAATTAAGTAGAATTATTATGGTAGTTAAACACAGTGATAGTTGTATATCACATTATATCACTTCAAACAGAGGTGACCCAGTAATGCTGCACTAATGAATTAGACTAACTATTCACTTTAGCTAAAGTTATTAAGTTAGCTAAAGAGTTGGGATGCTGTGTAAGACATAAATAAAGCTAAAATACAAAGGTTTGGACACCGTTTTGCATGTTTCCCTACTGTAGGGGTCTCTGCAAGCATACAGAGGGGGTACTCTGAGAGGGTCCAAGATGACAACTTTGGAATTCTACTAGAAACAGTCGATCATATTTGTTTGTCAAAGCTGAATTCAGGGCAAACTATGCTAAATTAGCGTTTTTAGCTAGCAGCTACAATAAGCATAAAAGTTACCGTACGGCTATCATTTGTTAACATGACGCTTGTTCTTATACATGTAATACATTTATTACCAACCTGAGAGTTCATCCGCTGGTCATTCGACATGACGAATGACTTCTGAAGTCTTAATTCAGCTAAAGATGCTGTAGATTCCCGTCAGTAACACTTTCGGTCCGCTAGTAAAACGTAGTTCTATTAATCTGCGCTTGAACCGGAACCGGATGTAAGTTCCAAAAAACTGAATTTTGGAACTGAAATTGAATTGTAGAACTGAAACTGAATGGTGAGAAGTGAAACTGAAATTATCCGAGAGCTGAATTTTTAAAGGATAAAATGCAGTTTCAAAGCAAATCAATTCATTTTCAAACCATAAATTCAATTTCAAATGAGACTAATTCAAATTCGGTTTTCAAAAGCATTTATTCAAGTTACAATTCAGATTCAGTCTGAGCAATTCAAATTCAAATTTAACTTATTCAAATTCAGTTTCTGATGGCACAGATTTCTGCCCATAATGGACACTTTCACAGATTTAGAATATCTTTCTGGAAGAGAAGGTTGTAGCATCTCATCCAGATTTGCATGTCCCCACTCATGTGTAAAGTGTGTTTTCTTTGAGGTTCAGAAGCTGCTTGTCCTTTATTAAACTCTATTACACCCTTTATTTTGCAGTTTTCCTGACCATTCAAAGCACTTTAGATTATTAGCCAGATTTAACCAAACATACAGTGCTGTATTCAATACATTTCGTGTATAAACTATTAGTTCACTGTATAAAGTGTTAAGGCCATTAAACACTGAGACATTATGAAAAAGTGACATAAAATGCACTTGTTGTGTAACGTACTGCATTTTTGTGAAAAATTAAAAAAAAGACTCCGTGAAAAAAAAATCAAGGACGAGCTGGTCCTGATTTTTCTGTAAAATGTCAACAACACTGATTGAATTTGACAAAAATAGAAAATCCAAATTACTTTACTATAGTAAAACTGACTAACCACCCTCATGTATTAGAATGCCATCCATCCATCCTCTCCCGCTTATCCTTCTCAGTGTAATTGGAGGGTTGGTTAAATTGTTTTTAATTAAAATAAGAGCTCTCTATCTTTATGCATGATGTCATAAATTACATTAACCAATTAAGTACTTTGGCAAGCTAACCAACAAGCATTTCCACCTTTTTTGCTACCAGTAATTATTGGCAAGCAAGTAAGTTACTGATAGCCAGCTAGCTGCAACTGAGCTAAGCTGCATACATTTAGCCATGCTTATTGTTTATTACACTAAACCAGTGTAAAGTACTGCATTACTTTTAAGAAAAGTGTTCTGTGTAATAATCTGTGCAGTAGTTGCTAGTTTTTGAATAGTGACCCCAACACTGTTCATAACAAAGAGGGGAAATATCTCCAACATGCACAAGCATGTCAAGCATGTCTCAAAGTGGAGTCAATGAGAATCAGTAAGTGATATTAATTGCTAAATTCTTATCAATACCCCCACCCACAATGTAAAATTACTTTGACACCCCTGATTAAATGCATAAAAAATCCTTACAAAAAATAGAGTCAATCTGACATCACTGTTATTAGTTAAATATTAAGAATGAGGTCATTTAATGAAACTGTCCATGAGTTTTTACAGTGTACATTGATAGATGTGGTTAGAGCAGCCTTGGTTTTTCAACATGCCTCTGTGTGAGTATTCAGAAGCTGCTTGTTAACCGGTTAATCCTGAGTAAACAGCCACAGAAGTGAGATCGTGTCAAAAGATGAACACTTGTGTTTATTATCTGATCTCCCCCACCTACCAAACAGCCCCTGCCCTGTTCAAACACATAATATATGCAAATGATAAAACCTGCCACGGGGAACAAGCAGTCACTGCCAGTGAAGTCACCTCTAGTGATAAGATCAGCTTGGTGTTTTACATGCAGGGTGCCTGAATTGCCATCTGTGAGAGTACAGAGGCACACCCAAAACAGAAGGAGATATTCCCTGAACTCTCCCAGCCAGGGCGGGGGACCTGCACAGAGGAAGAAACAAAACGACAGGATCAGGAACCAGCGCCAGATCCACAGTGGGGAGGGGAGGGGGGGGGAGACCTGCAATTATACAAGCCAAGGGAAACAGCTACCTCTCCCCTCTCACACAAAACTCAGCCATATGAAAAGATCACATATCCGCATCTTTTGTGTGGGCCCGAGTGTACGGTTCCTATATCTTTTGTATAGGAAGCACATAGACAAATCTCCAGTCTTAGCAGCCAAGTTGAGTCAGGTACAATAGATAATAGCATTTTTGTAATAGTATGAGAAAAGCAGTTTTTACTTGGTCCGATTAAGAGCCTCTTTCTCACTGTGCCCTTGTCCCATTCAGACAGGTCAGTGGGCTCCTCCCTGGTGTTTTGTGCAATGCCATTGACAGGGCTCCATCACTCATTACCTCAAACTTTCCTTCGTTTTCATTGCTGTTCAGATGCCCTCTGGCATTCCTAAGTGGTGTTTGCAAGCATAGCTTCTGGGCTGTACTTAGCAAATCACACAAACAAAAGAAAAACCCAAACTCAAATGTTAACAGTGTTTAAAGCATGCCACAAACTTTACCAACCGTTGTTCTAAATATTACATTCTTGCGAAACTAATTAGTATCAGAAACAATGCATTGTGGGAGACATAATGCATCATAAAAACACAACTTTTGCACAGGTTACTACGTACATTCCCAAATTTAGTTACATATTTTTCATTATCTCACTCTCAACTTCCCCATTTTTAATAGTTCCAGAAACACCTTCCAAATGTCAAAAAATTCCAAAGATCTTTTTCTAACCACATAGGTCAGTTTCTCAAGAACTAAACTTGATGTTACATTGTTTAAACATTGGTCAAAAGAGGGGCCACCAACATTCTTCCAGCAACGTTTGGCCTGGAGTAAGCAAAGGTCAACCATTTTTCTCTCAATATGAGATAAATTACAGTCATCTGAATAAATGCCTAAAATACAGACCGTAGGACTTCGTGGTACAGGGAAGATGTGATCCGAGAAATATATTTTAACACTGAGCACCAAAACTTTTGAATCTCTTCACACTTCCACAAACAGGGGTACAATGAACCTTGGTGATTGGTACACTTATAACATATGTCCAGTATATTAGGATCAAATTTAGTTTTACAGGTAAGACATATGTTCGCATTATCCAGTTAAATTGAATCATTCTCAGTCAGATGTGTGTCTTTAAACATATTTTACTCCACTCAATGGGTCCCCATTGCCCCGTATCCACTCCTGTCACTTATTGTCTGAGGTGACTCTATGCTTCTCAACCAACATGTTATAAAACTGAGAGACCAGTCTTCTACCGAAGCAATTTTTTGTAACGTTTTTTGTAATGTGTTTCTAGGATGGAAAATGAAGGCTGTTGCACTGAATTATTTGATTGAGCCAGGTTAAAACTTCTAAGTTGTAGATATTTGAAGAAGTGTTTCTGTGGTAAATCAAACTTTGCCATCAACTCACTGAATGACATTAGATTATGATCCTCATATACATCTTGTATTTTTACTATGCCCTTATTCAACCTTATTTTAAAACCCGTGCGCCGAGGTAAAAAGCTCATTACCCCAGATCAGGCAGAAACAGGACAACCCAGTGGGGTCGTCCAGCATTTTTTGAACTATGTCTCAAACCACAATAGAGTTTTTTTTTTACAAAGGGATTGGTAGTATTTTGTCCTTAAATTCTTAAGTGATGCTGAATAGAAATAACTATTCAGTGTCAAAGTTTTCACGGACAGGGCAAGAGAACCTCCTTAGAAAACCAAAGCATTGTAGTTCTCCCCTATCATGGGGCAAATACAGGAGAGAAAGACTGAGTCTTGGCTTCCTATTGTTCCAGAAAAAATTAGAGAGAAGCTTTCTGGGCTTTAGGAAAAAAGGAGGCAGGGCAAGTGGAATTGATTGAAAAATCTATTGGAATTTGGGTAATATGGTCATCTTTATTATGTGTTAAACAATGTTACTCCTCTTTACATACTGTAAAGTGTAGATGAGACCAAATTTAAGCAAACTTTAAATATACCCTAAGGCTGTTTGTGTACAATTACAACTGAAATGGCAGGTGTAATATTAGAGGTATAAAGCAGTTATTGCAGAGAACAGCAGGGTGATTTGGCTCAGGGAACAAAATCTAAAGCCTAAATGTTTTTAGTTTGTACTACAAGCATACTGGGTTTTTTTGGTGGTGAATGACGAAACAGCATCCAGACTCAGCATCAGTGTAGTGTTTGACACCTATGGATGAAGGGTATGGGTTATGAAGGCTTGTTTGTTCAGTATATAATTTGCATGGTGGCAACAGTAATGTTTACTGTCAGAGAACTAGGCCAAATAAGTTTTATATGTTCCTTCTCTGTGATCACTAAAAGTCCTCGGAGGGACTTTAAATGTAGTCAGTAGCAAGAATGTTCAGCTAATCATTTTGGGTTAACAATGGCCATAAAACCTAAATGTCCAGTAAGCAGAGTTAACTTTGCCAGCTCCTGTTCTGGGATTGCAGCAGGGCTGCTTATTTAAGTCTGGGATTTTGTTGCATCAATGGAGCTTCTCTGAGAAACATCTGGACCTTTCTTCACAATTCATTACACGCTGTTTGACTCATGAATGCAACTGCACAACAGACTGTCTGTTGGTTATCAGACGCCCAGTGCAAGTAAAAGGCACTAACACCAAAAATGACCTTTATGGAAAAAGAAAACAGGTGTAAGTTTACCAACACTAGGATCTCAAAACTGACAGTGAAATGGAATCCTGCCCATTTTCTATCATACACCTCCTGTGAAAATGGGAGACAGTAAAAAATCATTACATAAATATAACTCTGTTATTTATAGAACATATAGAACATTGTGAATTTTCTCAGCTGATACTAATATCAAATATTATATAAATATTAAATTAACAGTTTGGCTAATATCAGCATTTCTTATTTTTCTTTTTTCTTATTTCAATATTTTTCCAGGATAAATAATCTTATCTGAAGCTTTCTTTCTTCTGACTTATGTTAGCTAAGGAAGTTTCTGTCAAAATATGCTTTTATATACATTAGTTTTTCACATATACCAGGTTTTTGCTTCAGTAACTTTCAGGGTTTCTTTGCTGTGTAGTTCTTGAAAATGCACATAATGTACATTTTGGAGAGCATCAGTGATCAGTGCCAACCATTCTAGGAAAATCACTGCACAGGGATATCTAGGTGTCTCAGATCACTGAGCTTGTTGAGCAGCTCAGCAGCAGCATAGCTCCTTTCTATCTGAAATTCTATATCCTCTAATTAGCAGAACAATAAATAATTGTCTATCCCCCTCTTTTGAAAACCACAACACCTGCAAGTCCAGCTTTAAAAAAAGCTGGACTTGCTCTGAAACTCTGAAACACAACAGTTGTGTTACATGGAGAAGAATGAGAGTGGAATTACTCTGACGAAAGCCATCAACCGTACACATACTTCCACCATTAGGTAATAGTAAGTGGAAAAATCATCCAAACCACTGCTGTAGACTTTGTGTAATGGGACAGGCTAATGGTGTTATTGTGCTCAGTCTGAAGTCAAGGTCCACACAGACATTCTGCATGAAACGTTTGTAATTAAAGTGCCACAAGGATATATAATAACATCATGTCTCTGCGCCGGTTTAGCTCACTCGGTTTAGCAGGGAACCAGGTGCCATGGTTCAGCCATGGCTGAAAGCAGTCGACTGGTTCAAATCTGACCAATGGCCATTTGGTGCATGTCTTCTCCTCTCTCCCTCTGCTTTCCTGTCATTCCTTGCTGTAAAAATGCCAAAATATATATATAAAAAGTTGGCAGTTGATAAACTTTACTATTTTCATGTTTGAATCACCATATTTGGAGCTACAGTGAGTGCATAAAGTGCTCAGGTAGCTAGCAAGGTTATAAGATGAGCCTGGTCTTCCCGGCATCCAACCAAGTCCAAGTCCAATCTTTTTTTGGAGGGGAGGTTTCCTTGTTTTTTGTAGGATCTTTGTTTTACTCTGATAATGTAAGGATCTGCTTTCTCAATAGTTTAACTTGGTAAACAACCGTAACATAAAAGTGCAATTAAAACATTGTACTAAATGGTTAATGGATTTTGACCATATTAACAACCTTCTTATGTAGTTCAGCTATTTTTGTTGGAACTGCATTTGTTACACTGAAAATGACGGCGATGCTAAGCTTTATGTGATTAATAGATCTAGTGTTATGGAACATGGCATCCTATGGCCTATAGTCAAATACTTCAAAACTAAGCACCAGCGTGGCCCTCTCCATTCCTTTCACTATGCTGACGTCACTTTAGAACAAATAGCATTATCTGACCTATTTTTACAGGCCATGATAGATAAGATAGCCACTTGTCGCTAATTTTTCAACTAAGCTCCTGTAAGTGCTTCAGGGCAACTAGTCTAATAACATCATACGCTACCCTCACCAGTTCATTTCCTTAGTGGATAGACATACCTGCTAACCAAGACTGCTAGTGCTAACTTAACACTTAATACTCTTGTCCACATTGGTTGTGGCTCTGAAACACCAACTTGGTACAACCACTGACTGAAGCTGAGGCTTTGAAATGGAAAAGCTTGCACCAGTTGGCGCCACTGGGCATGTCTAGCTGCTCAGTTATGGCAATGAAAAAGTTTATATGGACAAAAGGGGAATTTAAAATGTGGATTATAAAAAACAATGCAACAGCTCTGAGACTGCACAAGTATTAGTTCTTCTTTCTGTAAATCTTTTTTCATGTTCAATGAGAAATGAGGAATTATAAGGAAACCTGTGAATGTTTGTGGGTTTCCCCTGTTAAATACAAATGTTAGTGTTCCCACATAAGAAAGATTTGATAGTGTTTTAGCCACTAGACCTCGTGTGGTTTTTAAAGATTTCCCCACAACAAATTGAATTGTAAATGAAGAGTTTCTGATTCATCATATATGTGATCTCTACAAAAATGTTGAATATTCCAAGGGGATTTTTTTCTAATCACATGCTTTGTCAGATGTCTGAGAATGAGACACAGAACTATTCTTATCTGAAACAACGAAACCTGGGAATTTCAGCCAACTAGCTATTTAGTGGTTTGGGTTTGTTTGGGTTTTTTTTTATTAAAAGGTATTTTGATGGGAAACTTGGAGCTCGTTCTGTAGAAGAAGGGCATGAAAGCTAAAAACTCTCAAGTCTACTTTTAAATAGCCTAGTAACCACAACTAAGCCTGTTGTCTGAGAGTGAAGTGCTCTACTGGAGTGATATGTTACTATGAGGTCTTTTAGATAACAATGGACTTCATTATTCAACATGTGAGAAGAATTATTTTAATTTCAACTGCAGGTCAAAAATTGACTCCAAGATTCCTCAAAGTGTTACTTATATTTAAGATGAAAGTTATAATTAAATTATAACTATAATTAATGGTAGTACATCTTTTAGCAGTCTTGTAGGAATGGGGTCTAACATTCACACTGATAGCTTGGGGCAAGTGATTACTGAAGTTAACTCAGGAAGAGCACTTCTAAATCAGTATGAATATTACTGAAAGTACATGTAAATGATGATATATTACTGATATTGTTATGAATAATATTAGGTACCTGCTCAACATTGTGATCACGGATCTTCTGAAAACCTGAGTTAACTCTATGGTTTGCATTTCTGGCCAAAGGGGGGGAAAAGTACTGCTTTGCATTGCACTTGATAACATTTTAAAAACCGGGAAACTGAAACTGCTCCAGGAAGCCCACCTGTTACTGTACAGAACTAGCTTTGCCAGCTCTGCTTCTATCTCAGTGAGCTGAGGACAGTTGCCTTTGCCTCTGTAATGGATTTGCATTGCAAATGTGTGCTGAGGGACCTGTTTGAACACTCTCAACCTCCCCCATGGGGCACACTGCACGGTCGTCAACAAGACTGCAGCTGGTACTCTCCCAGCCCCCAACTTTCTATATACATGCACTTGTTACCACCCTCCCAACACACACACACACACAAACACACACGTACAGTAGGTGTTTGTTGTTTGTTGGGAAAGTTCCTGAATCCACCCAAACCTGATTGTCATCTTTGTCTCATGGTGTTGTTTTGGTAATATTCCACCTCTGACTTTCTATCAGACAGAAATGGTCTCTGCTCTGTGCAGTTCAACTACCATTAGTAGATTGTAGGTAGTAGGTGTTTACATCCATATATAATGTCAAGATGTGATTTAAATCCATTCAAAACTTCTGTTTGGTCAAAACCTAATAAATCAATGGTGGATACTGTTGTCCAATCAACAGATAAAAACAAAGAACAAGAAAAAAAAACACATCCTTGGGTGGCTGCTAATATGCCTGGATGGTCAATCCAAGTAAAAGTTTTGGTTAGGTGATCTGACTTTTTGTGTCTCAAATGTAAAACAGCAACACTTGCTTCACCTGTTTGAGCTAAACTAAATTTTGGCACCTTCATGGCACAATATTCACATCTTAGTTGCCAAACGCACACTTTATATATTTATTTTAAAGACATTTTCCATTTAAATGCAAACAAGTGATGTCTTGGTTAAGTGAGACGTCACATAAATGTAGCTAACTCCAGTTACTCCTCTGTATCTTGAGTGCAGCGCTGCCGTCTATTGTTCCCTCCCTAAACCCCGCCCAAGCCCTGAGTGGAAGCTGTAATTGGCCGAACCGAAGAGCGGTGCCGTCATCGCTCGGAGCGCCCATTCATCCCTGCACTTGGGCGTTGGACCCCACGTCTTATTAGCAACAAGGGAAATTTCTCCATTTTGCAGCCTGTCTACAGCGACACGGCCACCAGCCTGGGATTTTATTACTTCATCTCACCTGCCAGCTTTCTCCTGCTCTGCTGAAGAATCCTCCACACTCTGACTGGAGTTTGCTTTACATTTTCCCTGTGAACTTTTTCTTTGTGCGCGCGCGCACACATACACACACACACGCACACACACAGTGGGAGAGCGAGAGGGGGCTACCAGTGAAGAGCTTTGCGTTTCAACAAAGAGGCTTGTGGGTCTTTGTTCGCTTTTTTGGATCGGTCGAGTTTCTTTGTTGGAGCGAAAAGCATGGGAGCGCAATTGTCCAAGACAGCTGGAAATGCTGAAACCGCGGCTGAAAAGCCAGGAGAGGCGGCAGCTTCACCCACCAAGACCAACGGACAGGTAAATGATATTTTAACATCCGTCAGGGGACAATTTGGTTGTTGTGGAAAGGGAGGGAGGGGGGAAGCTGAGCACTGGGGGCGCCATCCGCGCGTAATTGTGGATGAATTGAACGGGTATTAAATGTAGAAAGAAAAGATTTAACTCATTTAACGGATAATTTGATTCCTGCAGTTTATCAGGGGAAATGCGCGCGGATTTCTTCTTTTAAGGTCATCAATCAAAACAAAGCAGTTTAATAGATTGAGATTATTTGCTCGGGTTTTTGCCAATCAAAAGACAAGAATGGAGTCGTGTTCAATTTCTTCTCGCCGGTTTTGACTTTAATTCTTCATTTTAAGACGATGACGAGGTGCTGTAGCTTTGGATGAGGTTATTTGGGAAGTTGCTGAATAAGGCGAGATGCACGACGGCCAACAAAGGCTCCGTGCGCTCGGAGCACCACGCCTTTTGTTACAGATGCTCGGCTGGAAAGTGGAGATGGCAGCCTGCTATCACACAGGAGGGGGGGCAGAGGCTTGGGGAGGGGGCCAGCGGTGCGCCCCGGAGAGGAAGCAGCCTACGTTTTCTTTTTTCTTTTTAGATGGATTTCACAGGTTAGGTGAGACCTTAATTCAGAAATTCGTTTAGATTTGCTAAATATAAAAAGAAATTGTGTCTGAACTCTGCTCGCGGTCATGTGGGAGACTAAGAGCAGCTGCTGTTTTAATGAGCAGCTGGCTTGCTGTGGAACGGCCACGTAGCGACCCCTTGCGGTCCTTGCTCTCTCGTGTTCAGGATGTGAATGAAATTCTGGGTGAAAAAAAATACAGGAAGCTGCTACCTCATAACATATTTATGTGTGGTGTATCCACATAGCTCGATGGCCGTTATTAGACGTGTTCCACTGTTTTTGCTGTGAAAATGAGAAACCGAGCCTGGGCTGAAGTTGGATGGTGTCTGCTGCCCCTGCTGCTCACCACTGGCACTGTACTTACAGCGGACCAGCTCTGTGCATGACATTAACAGCTTCTGTCTCTCCTTTTAGGAAAACGGACATGTTAAAGCCAATGGAGATGCCTCTCCTGCTGCAGCCGAAAACGAGAACGGCAAAGAGGAGGTGCAAGCCAATGGTAGCGCAACAGCCGAGGACACCCCCAAGGAGGAGACAGAGAAAGCCGAGGCCGCCCCCACTGAGAAGGAGGCTGTAGATGCAGAGAAGGTAGAGGCAGCGTCTCCTGCTGAAGGAGAGGCAGCTGCCAAGGCTGAGGATGGTGCCGCAGCTTCTACCAGCACCGAGACCCCGAAGAAGAAGAAGAAGAAATTCTCCTTCAAAAAATCCTTCAAGCTAAGTGGCTTTTCCTTCAAGAAGTCCAAAAAGGAGACGGGCGATGGGGCCGAGAACGAGGAAGCAGCTGCAGCGGCGGCACCTGCAGAGGAGCCCAAAGCCGAGGCCGCAGAGGCAACAGCGGCCGCTGCTGACGAGGAGACCAAGCCTGCTGAAGGCGAGGCTGCACCTGCCACTGAGCAACCCAAGGAGGAAGTAGTGGCCAAGCCAGAGGAGGAGGCAGCGGCGGTGGCTGCACCAGCAGCAGAAAAGCCTGCAGAGGAGGCCAAGGAGGCCCCCGCCACAGAAGAGCCAAAGGCAGAGGAGAAGTCGGCTGAACCTGTGGCCGAGGAGGCGCCCAAAACAGAGGAGGCTCCTTCAGCTTCACAAGAAGCAGAATCAGCAGAAGCTCCAGCTGCTCCCACTGAGGCTGCTGAATAAAAGCTGAAAGTGGAAGAAAGTTTCTTTTCTTTTCTTTTTCTTTTTTTTTAAGGAGGAAAAAAAAGATAATCAAAGAACATTTCCCTGCTTGGAGAGATGCCACATCATGGCTTTGAAGAACTTTTCTTTAACCAGGGATATTTTAAAGCTTTTTCTTTATTTTTAGTTTCCATTCTCCCCTTACGCAAAACCCATCTCGGCCCTTTGTTACTAGCATTCCAGCAGGCTGTGGAGATGGGTTGGCCTCAATATGTACAACTGATTAAATACATCCACACTCTGCCATATATTTTTACATCAGTATTACGTTTTTTATACAAAATATAAACAAAAAGTATGGACATGCCCATGGTATGAAGGGGACCAGGGTACAGTTGTAAATGAAGAGGTGGGGGGAGGGTTCAGGAAGGACATCTGGGTGGGTGGGGCTGTCCTGGGAAATGTGCTACAGGCAATAATCAAGAGCAGTCAAGACCGAAATCTATATCCACCATACGGTTTACAACACTAAAATCGTTTTTACAAGACAACAAGTCCCAGAGTTAGGTTTTTAGGAAGTCATATAAAACCATAGGAGCGTTTCGCTTCTCATTAGCTGTCAGTGATTCCGTAGAAATACAAGTTGTATAGGCTTTATTGTTTATTGCTGGTTTTATGACCTTAATAAAAATGTAAGTATGTATAGGCGGGGGTCTTTTTAACTGTGATTATTGTACAAAATGAAATTTTGATCTCAAGAAGCACATAATGTTTGCTCTTTTTTCCACCCGCTCGTTTTTGTATGATACCAACACAAACACACACATACAGACATGCAAACACACAAAAGGTCCTTAAGGAATTTTGAACTAAAAAACCAAGCTGTGATAAGTGGAATGGTAAACTGTTTATATACTGTATGGGGTTTTTTTTTTTGGGGGGGGGGGGGGGGGGGTTTCAATTCCAGCTGGCAGTTTTTTTTCCAGTGGTCTTTGACTCGAGTTAAGGAATCTATCAGATGCAAATGTTTGTGTAGCATCTTGTTTCGCTCTCTTTTTCCTTTTGTAAATACGGAGAAGCTTTGACCAATTTGACCTAGAGATGGAATGTAACTTTGCTTACAAACCAATTGCTATTAAACTCCTCTGCTTAAGGTGTTCTAATTTTCTGTGAGCACACTAAAAGCAACAATAAATGTGAATAAAATTTCAGCCGCATCTGTCATCATTTGTTCTTTGAAAGAAAGATTTTGTTCTCTACCTCAAGGTAAGCCAAATCTTATTTTGACAGCTGATTCCAATACTTAAAAAAAATTGTCTTGAAATCACTTAGTTCTTCATCATTTGATGTCATATACCAAATAAATGCATTTGCTGGTATTACTCAAAGAAACAGACTTCAGACCGTGTTGACGAATGAAGCTGGTCTCACCAAATAACGACAATAATCAGTGCTTAACAATTCAGTTGTTTTATTAAGTATATTATCTTCAATAGGGGTCTGTGAATTGGTCCATGTGCTTTTGGGTGATTTGAGGTCATCAAGTCAAGAAGCTGTGCACCTCATATGTTTGGCTGTGAGGTTGAAGCATAACTGATAACTTCATCTTTTATAAAACAAAATAATCAGTTTGAATTGCATTCTGAAACCATTGCTTTCACTACAATGGTTTCTGCTTCTTTAGCTTGAGGGAGGGGCCTACACAGGGATGTTTTGACAAAGAGGCATCTTATTCACCTGAACATGTCCATGGAACCAAAAAGCATGTAAGCTGTGCATTTCTTGAGATTATCAGAAACACTAATAGTCAACACAGACAAAGTTTAAGTACAGGTGGCAGGAAAAGCTGCCGCGCTAAGGCCGAGACAGCAAAGAAAGAGGCACCCAGGGATACTAGCAACAATGGCTTTCTACGTCTCATTTGACCTCATAGTACCTTATTATCCTAGCGGAGCACTTGGTTCCTAAAGGAAGAATGAGAAGAACTTTCAGCTATCAGGCCCGTCTGCTATGGAGGCAGCTGCCAGTTTTGGATTGGGGGACCCTTTCTATTTGTATGTTTAGCACTTAAAACAATAGTCTTTGATAAAACATATAGGGCTGCATCAAGGGACCCTGAACCATGCCTGCAATAGCCTTAGGGTGCTGGGGGACTTCCTATGATGCACTGAGAGTTCAGATGCAACTGAAAAACTTTAGACCCTCCTACTCTCCTCACAGAGGTCCAAGGGATCTCCAACAAATGGTGACGCTATTTGTAGAGAATTGATTGGTCAGAGAGTGGGGTTTTCATACCTGCTGATTTATCACAGCGTAATAAAATCACATTTATATGCCATAAAGTTCTAACAATTCAGAATTTGAATTACATTATAATATGATAATAATAATGCTACTGCTACTATCAATAATCCGAATATAATGATCATAGTGTATGCATGTCTGTTTCCTCCTAGACATGTTGATCAGTCAAACTGCCTCTGGTACCAGGATTATCACCATCTACATAGTTTTGGGGAATTATTTTTTTGAAACTCAAATCTAATTACATTGAATATTTTTAATCTATTAAATATGTTCACCATAATACATCTTTAACTGGGATTTTTTAAGACTATTCATTGCAACAATAATAAAAGACTTGATCTAGCCTCAACCAGAGGGATAAAGCAGGTGGATGGTAATGTGCAGTGTGTGAGTAGGGCGGAGTTTTTGAAATCACTAGAAAAAGTATGACAGTCCTTCAAGGTCTACATGTAAGGCAGCAGACTCTGCAGAAACACTCATGTCCACACCAGCCTTACACTGACAGACTGCTTTCCCAGCTTTGTCAGTCAGCAGGGGCCAGCGCCGGTCACTCCTGGCTACCATATTCATGCATTTTTTTCCACTTCAAAATATCATTTTCTGAGATATTTTGATGAACTGGCAAAAATCCTCTGAAGGGGAATTTTTAAAAACTTTACTACAGAAGGTTCTGCATTTGGAGGGAGTTACGCCTGACCCAGCACACCCTAGGGGAGCAGCAGAGGCATATGCCTTTCAATTACAGGAAGTGGTTGGCATCAAAGACGAGCCTTAGATAACTGCGAGACACTGTGACTGAGGTCAAAAGCACTACGCTGTGGAGCATTATTGGAAAAGTAAAGGTGTGTACGTGTAGACTCGAATGGCTTTTTATTGAGTAAAATCTTGTAAATTCTGCAAAAATATAATGTGTACCTTCTTCTCTGTTAGTAAAAAGCTGGTCTTTCTACAGTCACTGCTGAAAAGTCTTTGGGGAAAAAAAGATTATTATGATGTAAAATATTCAAGTACACTTTTTTATACATCATTCACAACAGCTCACTAATAAAAACTACAGCAGCAACAGAAAGCTGGAGGCTTTAATGTTTGAGGATTTGCTCGAGTCTTGCTTTAGCTTTAAGTTTTACACAAAGCAGATGCAACTTATTTAAACTAACTGAATGAGAAGCTCATCCTTTTTAGCTTCTATGATGTTCTTTGTCACATCTTAAACTAGATGTTATTGTTGTCAAGGTTAACATTGCTCATGTTACTATCTAAAACATCAGCCCTATGGTATGTAGTTGCTCAGATGAAAGTCACGCCAAATATAAAAACCCCAATAAATATATATATGTTATCTTACTAACTAATTGAAACAGGTTGTGTTTAACATTTTTAAGCTTGTTGTCACATGCAGCTTGTCTGAGATGGCCCAGACAAGAATGGTTCTCAGTGTTCAGTAATATGCAGTTCTCTGAGATTACCATCATATTTACAAACACATTCTTGATGAAGAGATTTTCTGTGGTACAAGTTTGCTGTGCAGGCGTTTGCATATTACACAATGGCACTAAAAAGACCGACTGTGTCTTCCTAACATTACAAACCATTGGTTATGCAGACATTTGAGCATGGAGACTTGAGTCAAGCTCAGTCTGCAGGATTCACTTTAATAATAAACATAATTTCCCATTTTTCTTTTCTGTTCAGTCGCACATTCTTACACCTCGTTTCTCCACATTTATCTTGTAAGAAAACCACAGTATTAAATCAGGTTCATAATTTAAACTCACTTGGTTTCCTTGTTTCCTCTGTATAAAAATACTAAATAAGTGCTAGATTCACAGTTTATTATATATAAACTGCTTCCCAGCAGTAATAATATATCCTTCAGTTGCACCAGAAGCAATGTGTCAAAGAGCTACATCTGAGACAATATAAAATATATGCTGTAAGGCCTGCCATCTTGTTACATTGCATGTTTGAGGAAGAGCAACTTTCCTTTCAACTTGTCCACACTTCCCTCTTGTGGCAAAAACACACAATTACATTTCCAGGAACCCAACTAAAAGCGGCTGCAGTACCGTGGTGAGTTTTCCCACCAAGAAATTCTTAAAGGAAATGACAGTTGTTGTTATCATACATGTGTAGGTGCCACATATACTAACTACAGTGGGGCAAAAAAGTATTTAGTCAGCCACCGATTGTGCAAGTTCCCCCACCTAAAATGATGACAGAGGTCAGTAATTTGCACCAGAGGTACACTTCAACTGTGAGAGACAGAATGTGAAAAAAAAATATCCATGAATCCACATGGTAGGATTTGTAAAGAATTTATTCGTAAATCAGGGTGGAAAATAAGTATTTGGTCAATAACAAAAATACAACTCAATACTTTGTAACATAACCTTTGTTGGCAATAACAGAGGTCAAACGTTTACTATAGGTCTTTACCAGGTTTGCACACACAGTAGCTGGTATTTTGGCCCATTCCTCCATGCAGATCTTCTCGAGAGCAGTGATGTTTTGGGGCTGTCGCCGAGCAACACGGACTTTCAACTCCCGCCACCGATTTTCTATGGGGTTGAGGTCTGGAGACTGGCTAGGCCACTCCAGGACTTTCAAATGCTTCTTACGGAGCCACTCCTTTGTTGCCCGGGCGGTGTGTTTTGGATCATTGTCATGTTGGAAGACCCAGCCTCGTTTCATCTTCAAAGTTCTTACTGATGGAAGGAGGTTTTGGCTCAAAATCTCACGATACATGGCCCCATTCATTCTGTCCTTAACACGGATCAGTCGTCCTGTCCCCTTGGCAGAAAAACAGCCCCATAGCATGATGTTTCCACCCCCATGCTTCACAGTAGGTATGGTGTTCTTGGGATGCAACTCAGTATTCTTCTTCCTCCAAACACGACGAGTTGAGTTTATACCAAAAAGTTCTACTTTGGTTTCATCTGACCACATGACATTCTCCCAATCCTCTGCTGTATCATCCATGTGCTCTCTGGCAAACTTCAGACGGGCCTGGACATGCACTGGCTTCAGCAGCGGAACACGTCTGGCACTGCGGGATTTGATTCCCTGCCGTTGTAGTGTGTTACTGATGGTGACCTTTGTTACTTTGGTCCCAGCTCTCTGCAGGTCATTCACCAGGTCCCCCCGTGTGGTTCTGGGATCTTTGCTCACCGTTCTCATGATCATTTTGACCCCACGGGATGAGATCTTGTGTGGAGCCCCAGATCGAGGGAGATTATCAGTGGTCTTGTATGTCTTCCATTTTCTGATGATTGCTCCCACAGTTGATTTTTTCACACCAAGCTGCTTGCCTATTGTAGATTCACTCTTCCCAGTCTGGTGCAGGTCTACAATACTTTTCCTGGTGTCCTTCGAAAGCTCTTTGGTCTTGGCCATGGCGGAGTTTGGAGTCTGACTGTTTGCGGCTGTGGACAGGTGTCTTTTATACAGATGATGAGTTCAAACAGGTGCCATTCATACGGGTAACGAGTGGGGGACAGAAAAGCTTCTTACAGAAGACGTTACAGGTCTGTGAGAGCCTGAGATTTTCCTTGTTTGAGGTGACCAAATACTTATTTTCCACCCTAATTTACGAATAAATTCTTTACAAATCCTACCATGTGGATTCATGGCTTTTTTTTTTCACATTCTGTCTCTCACAGTTGAAGTGTACCTCTGGTGCAAATTACTGACCTCTGTCATCATTTTAGGTGGGGGAACTTGCACAATCGGTGGCTGACTAAATACTTTTTTGCCCCACTGTATAAGAGCACTCCTGTCACTTTGTACAAATGAGGAAACGGTGTCAGTATTATAGATTTCATTTTGTACAAAATATTCTTTCTGTAAAGAAAACCCAATAAGCTGGTGTCCATATTCAAAAGGCAGTAAAGGGGGATGAGTTAGAGCTCTTTATCAGCTGCAGTACCGTGCTGTACTTGGAAGAGTCACATTTTCATCATACCCAAATTCCCATCTGCAGGTCCCAGGTTTTTCATCTGACCTCTAACCTCAGCCTTGCATCCTACTAGATAGACAATGTGCAATTGGGATAGCAGCAGCGGTAGTATCTAGATTTTTTTTTTTAAAGCTTATTGAATGTCTTAATTATAGAGTCTTTACCTTACATAGAAAATGGCATGTGTGTTGTGGACTAGCACTACATAAATAGCAACACTTATGTTACTCTGGGTTAAAATGCCTTGTTGATGCCAGCAGTCAGAGGAATGGTCAGAGCGCTTTGAGCTGGTAGAAAGCTAGCAGAAACTTAAATATCAACTTGTTACAACCAAAGTCTTGCAGGGGAGCATCTCCTTTGATATTCGAGGTATCAGAATGTAAAACTGATGGTTTGTGTGGGCTCATCAAAGTTAGACACCAGAAGATTATAAAAATGTTGCCTGATCTAATCAGTGTCAGTTTTTCTTGGGACATTAAGATGATATTATCTATATTTGGAGTACACAACATGAAAGTATGCTTAATGGTTAGAACTTAATATTAAGAATTAACACAATTAATTTAAGTCATCTTGCTGCTGTTGCTTCTTTTAGGTCACTAGCAGCAAAAGCATTTCTGTAGACAAAAGCTGAAACTTGGTGTGTTTAGGTGCATATAAATACTATATTCATTGTTTTTCCTATGATATCTGCCTAACTATACCCCAGAACAAGTGAAGCTTACCATCATTCCAGTGTCATATTGTACATGTAACATGTTTCTGTTTCATCTGACCTGCTTTTGGCCTTTAAGATCTCAAACCACTTGGTGGAGGCCTTGTACGATATGTCACTGTGCCAGAAGTTTTTGCTCCAATATTACATTTTTCAAAGCAGGAACTTTTTTTCTGTATGATGTAAGGGGGCAAATTTCCATCAGCATTACATAGACTAACAAATGAGTGTTGGCTGTGTGGGCTCTGGATTTGTGGACCCAGTTTGAGAAACACAAAGGGTAGGAGTAACTGAAAACGAGCATTTAATGTCAATGAATCTAAAGTACAGGTACAAACAGAAATAAAACACTAGGAGAAACAGTCTCAGAGCACAGATATACAAAAGTGGGATACAGGCAGATGTGAGGGACAACACAATAATGAACAGAAGCAGAGACAACATAGACACCACATAACAAAGGGAGAGGTAACAGGCGGAGTCTCTTCAGACCGGCTGCTGTCCGCACCTGGTGGTGATTTGGTTACCAGTATTTAAGTCTTCTCCAGATCTTCTGCTAACCTACATTAGTGAAAGCCCGGCAAGTAATCTTGTGTGTTCATAGTGATCGCATCACGCTTACCTTGCTTCTGTCCCCGTGTTTTAGTGATCCCTCGGATCCTCGTTTCTCCACAACAATACTCACGCTCACCTCAACGCTGATCTTCAATTCAATTTAATTTTATTTATACAGCGCCAAATCACAACAGAAGTCGCCTCAAGGCGCTTTATATTGTAAGGTAGACCCTACAACAATACATACAGAGAAAAACCCAACAATCATATAACCCTCTATGAGCAAGCACTTTGGCGACAGTGGGAAGGAAAAACTCCCTTTTAACAGGAAGAAACCTCCGGCAGAACCAGATTCAAGAAGGTGCAGCCATCTGCAGCGACCGTTTGGGGGAGAGAAGGAAGAGAGGATAGAAGACATTCAGATCTTCTCGGTACTTCACAGCCACGATTCAAGCTCGTGCTCCGGGATTCACTGGATCATTCTGCCAGGACTCACCACCAACAGGATGCCCACCTGGGCCTCTCTGACCGCCTCTCCCGTTCTGTGCTCTACCTGCTAACCAGTAAGATGCTAAAATTAACGAAGTTCTCTATTCTGACAAGACAGTGGCTGTATCCCTCTCTTACAGTGACTCAGAGCACCACCATTTGAACCACCAAGTCCCCCTTTATCTCTCACTTTAGTCCACCATTCCCTGAAGCCTGTGTTCATCATAGGTCACAGTTTATGTGTGGTATTCTAAGCACTGAAACATTTTCTGTAAATGAAGCTTGGTTATCACTTTCAAATCTGGGCCTCTGTCTGTATCTGCATTTGGGTCCATTCACTCAGCCTGGCCACCCCGCCGTAACACCACGAAGAGCCACAGAGAATCGACAAGACTTCTGAACTTCCATACATGGTTATGTGAACAGTGGCTATGTGAACAGGTGTGAAATAGACATGTTGTATGAAACACAGAGTAGAACAGTTATCATCATTTACAAATGATGGACTAAATGTATATTTATATGAGATTTAAACCTTTACTTAATCACACATCACTAGATCATGAATGAAGCGAAAGGAAAGGTCTCCTTAACTTAACTTTTATTTACATATTTATGCAAAACTTACTGATAAAATACAACAATAAAAAAACCCTGCCAGACTGGTATTTGCTTTATTGGCTGAACTGATCCTTCATCTGTGGATTTAATTAGAATACAAAATCTTGAATAAACCACATTCTTCAATGTCAAATTAAATTTTTACAGCAGTGTTATATAATCCATGGATATTAGTACATTTATTATACCTTATGTACTTTGAACTGAGGACACAGGCCACATCCACAAAATGTAATTTTCAGTAATCCAGTTTTCTTTCAATGGGAATGCTACCGTGGTTAGCCTTATCATCATTGGACAAAATAACAACTCTCTAAACCACAACAAGGTTGGAGCTTAATCATATAGCTGTTAATATGCCACATATGTTGGTACGTTCTAAGCATTGCTGGAAACCTGAGTGTGTGAGCCTGAGCTCAGGGTAAATGAAACCCTAACTGACAGATAACTGTCTGCATTTGTAGATCACTACATGCATTTGTGGATCTGCCACAGCAGCTGTATAACAAAG
The DNA here is from genome assembly GCF_057381845.1 of Rhamphochromis longiceps. Lineage (NCBI taxonomy): Eukaryota > Metazoa > Chordata > Actinopteri > Cichliformes > Cichlidae > Rhamphochromis > Rhamphochromis longiceps. Next base: position 33,268,595 of record NC_140571.1, read on the forward strand.
GTCAGGTGTAAAAACAATTGCCACTTGTAAGGCTGGGAAAACTGTGACTGATATCTGTGCATGCCTACAGATTTATTTACACACTCCCTAAGCTGAATACGCACACAGATCTCAGTACACATATTTAGATCAAAATACACACAAATGGTAAATGGACTGGTTCTTATATAGTGCTTTTCTACTCTATCTGAGCACTCGAAGCAACTAATTCATTCACCCAATCACACAAGCACTTTTTCTAAGCTGTTAAGTGCTTATTCATACATCGGAGAGCAACATGGGGTTAGTATCTTGCCCAAGGATATTTGGCATGCAGACTGGAGGAGCCTTGGATTGAACCACAAACCTTCCGGTTAGTAACTGACCTGCTCTACCACCTGAGCTACAGCCATGGTCACATACCTGAATATGCACACATGCATTTCAATACACATATATTTTTTTGTATATAGTACACAATATAATATAGTTCTGTTCATGTAGGCGATGAATCTTCCTCAAAAGTTGAAACTTCTAACAACCAGTCATATCTATCTATTTGAACGACACAAAGAGGACTAAGGAGCTTGGGAAAAATATGACTGGACTTCTTTGAGTTTCTTGACGATGTTTCGCCTCCTATCTGGAAACTTAAAAGAAGTCCAGTGGCTTTTTTTCCAATCTCCTTAGGCTACCATGACCTGGATAACTGAGAACCTACTGAGAGATACAAAGAAGAATTTCAGATGGTGCCTTTGATGTGAAATGGACAGGTCCGTTTTTGATCAGCTCACAGCAGCAGCAGAAATCGGACAGTAATAGAAAAGAGATTGAAAAGGCAGTTTGTGTAATGACTGATAAATGCTGAAAGAAAAAAGTCCAGAGGAAAGAAATTTTATAAGATGTGGAGTTAACCCTAAACTAAACTTGTTAACTAAAAGCAATCAACATATATAGACACACATCGAGTTTGAAATTTCTCTGAAACAGAACATCTCTACAGATATCTGACATCATCATGAAACTTTCCCTTGTTTTTTTTGTTGTTAAAGATTATGTCAGGGTATGGGTCCTGTAGAGACAAGGATACTCCGCTAGTAAGTCAATTCAATTTTATTTATATAGCGCCAAATCACAACAACAGTTGCCTGAAGGCGCTTTATATTGTATACAATAATACATACAGAGAAAAATCCAACAATCATATGACCCCCTATGAGCAAGCACTTTGGCGACAGTGGGAAGGAAAAACTCCATTTTAACAGGAAGAAACCTCCGGCAGAACCAGGCTCAGGGAGAGGCGGCCATCTGCAGCGACCGGTTGGGGTGAGAGAAGGAAGACAGGGTAGAAGACATGCTGTGGAAGAGAGACAGAGGTTAATAACAAGTATGATTCAACGCAAAGAGGTCTATTAACACATACTGAGTGAGAAAGGTGACTGGAAAGGGAAAACTCAATGCATCATGGGAATCCCCCAGCAACCTACACCTATTGCAGCATAACTAAGGGAGAATTCAGGGTCACCTGGTCCAGCCCTAACTATATGCTTTAGCAAAAAGGAAAGTTTTAAGCGTAATCTTAAAAGTAGAGATAGTGTCTGTCTCCCGAATCCAAACTGGAAGCTGGTTCCATAGAAGAGGGGCCTGAAAACTGAAGGCTCTCCCTCCCATTCTACTTTTAAATACTCTAGGAACAACAAGTAAGCCTGCAGTGTGAGAGCAAAGTGCTCTAATAGGGTGATATGGTACTACAAGGTCATTAAGATAAGATGGGGCCTGATTATTTAAGACCTTGTATGTGAGGAGCAGGGTTTTGAATTCAATTCTGGATTTAACAGGAAGCCAATGAAGGGAAGCCAAAACAGGACAAATATGCTCTCTCTTTCTAGTCCCTGTCAGTATTCTAGCTGCAGCATTTTGGATTAACTGAAGGCTTTTCAATACTAGTCCAGTATTGAATAGCACTCTGGCTGGGCTGTCTGAGATTTAGATGGGGATGAGGTAGGTGGCATGAAAGAAAGTCTGAAAGGGAGAATGACGGCGAGCACAGAATTAAACAATGCAACGCGGAGAACGATTGGTTCAAATAATCTAGAGTATGAACCTTGAGGCACCAGACTACTGGAAACATGTAATGACAAACAACAACAATGACTTTACCAAGGAATATGATGTAACACCTGCTGATATTCCTGCAAATTAGCATATTGTCTTAAAAGCACAGGCAGAAAAAGTATCGATGAGTCACTTTAAATCAAGCGAGAGTGCTTTTTCTATTCATTTTTTCTAGACTACAATTAGTTCAACGTGGCTGCACTAAACAGCACATCATAACCTCTCATTACTTCATAATGTGTGCCCATAAAACATCCATTCACTCAATATTCTCTTAAATACCATTGCATTGGCAATATCCTGAACGTTCACACCACTTGTAATATAGCAGACTGCAGGTGATTACACTACTGATTCTCTTATTAACAGTTTGTGTTTGATAAGATTCAGAACATCATCCTGTGTATTGAGGATTCCTTTAAACATCTGAGTGAGTCAGAGCTTGAAATTGAGGAACTGAGCTCAGCAGACACGAAAATGGCTTTAAACAGTTCTCGAGAGACAGACAGGATTATGGCCTTATCTTTGGGAAGGAACTAAGATCCCTCTTATCTGGCACTTTATAAGAATATGCAGAGAAGAAAGGAATGGATGCTAGGCTTGAAACAGTTACTAAATCTGCCAAAGATAAAAGAGTTTTAGACAATTTAATACCAATCGCTCTGCTAAACACTGATTATAAGATTCTGTTAGGGGCTATATTTGTGACGCTGAAGAAAGGCACGAGGATTTCATAGTCAGGATTTGTAAAAGGAATAATAATAACAATGATATAACGCTGGTATTGGAGCGTCTTTATTATAGCAAAATAATTCAAGAAAGAGTGTATTTCTATTTTAAGATTTTCACAAAGCAAAGTTCATATTGAAAAGATTTATCTCTTTGACTCTTTGAATTTGGGGAAAAATCTGTTAGTGCCATTGGTTATCCAACGGAATAAATAACTCTCTAGGCCAGGGGTGTCAAACTCAAATACACAGTGGGCCAAAATTCAAAATGGAACAAAGTCGCGGGCTAACATTAATATTTATTGAAAAAAAAAATCTTCCTCCAGATATAAGAATGAATCTTTTCTTATGGACTCAAACAAGTTTAGCTGAAAAACTGAATATGGAACAGCAAAGCTTAATACTAAACAATATATATATTAGCTGTATAATACCAGTAGGCCTGCTCTAATAGTAATTTGGTATGGCTTCGCGGGCCAAATGTAATTAGGCTGTGGGCCAAATTTGGCCCGCGGGCCAAGTTTGACACCTATGCTCTAGGCCATCACACTTGATTCAAGATTTCAGATTAATTGAGGAATGTGTCAAATATGTAGTAGCAAACCAATTTTCCTCCCTCCAAAGGGAGGGGTTATCAACTCGGTTCCATTTGTCTGTTTGTTAGCAGGCTAGCTTCCACAGTTTTTAATATTTCACTTCAAATGTTATGTGATGGTTGATATCAAAAACCAGCTTGAACTGATTTAATTTGGATGGAAATTGGGTCAAGGTCAAGTCACACATTACTGACCAGCCTGCACCAACCCCTGACTTAAACCCCTTTGAAAATCTTTGAGGTGATCTCAATTGAGTTTTATTTATATAGCGCCAAAACACAACAACAGTTGGCTCAAGATACTTTATACTGGAAGGTAAAGACCTTATAATAATACAAAGAAAACCCCCCAAATTAGATGACCACCTATGACCAAGTGCTTTGGCGACAGTGGGAAGGAAAAACTCCCTTTTAACAGGAAGAAAGCCTAATCTAAAAAGTAGAGATGGTGTCTGCCTCGTGAATCCACAATGGAAGCTGGTTCCACAGAAGAGGGGCCTGATAAGAAGGCTCTGCCTCCCATTCTACTTTTAAATATTAGGAACTACAAGTGAGCCCAGTCTGAGAGCGAAGTGCTCTAATGGGGTGATATGGTACTATAAGATCATTAAGATAAGATGGGGCCTGATTATTTAAGACCTTGCATGTAAAGAGAAGAATTTTAAGTGGGAGCTAATGAAGTGAAGCCAATATAGGAGAAGTATGCTCTCTCTTTCTAGTCCCTGTCAGTACTCTTGCTGCAGCATTTTGGATCAACTTTTCAGGGATTTTTGAACTAAAGAGCAAGGTACATGCCAGAAGACCATCAAATATGGAGAAGCCTGAGAGATTTGTCAAAGAATGGGATTGCTCAGGAGACATGCGCATGACTCGTTGAAAACTACAACAAACAACTGCAGGCTGTTGTCCAGCAAAAAGGATACGCAATTCACTATTCCGGAAAACCACTTCTCAGAACTATGAGCAAAATATTTATAATAGACCGGAAACTGACAAGGGGTCAATACTTCCTTGTCATTCAGCTTGTTATATGAATGAAGAAGCTGAATGAAAATAACCAAGTTCACAAGTTTGGGTCACTAGTTACTCCTAGTTACTGCCTGAGGTGGGCTTCCATCACAGCAACACTGTATGAAAGCTATGCATTACATATGCATGCCAGTAATAATCCTTCATTCCACCTGTGTCTGGGAAATAAATTGCATGTACTGTGATGCCTTTTCCCAGGTTAGAAAGCCCTCTTGTGGCTGAACATGTTCAGAACATGAATCTATGATGAGCTGAAACAACAATCTCAAAGACAACAGTATAAAATTTTTTTTATTAACAAGCACAAAATATCAAAATTCAGCTGTAAAATCATTACAGGTTCACGTAAGGGTTTAAACTCTTGTTTAACGACAAAAGAGCTGATTCAGAAGATTAAGCACATTGGATTCACATCGTTTAATAAGCACCAAATCTGGAAAATTCAAGGGCTGAATTCAGGATAACCACTGACACACAACACAAAGAGACAATTTACAAGTAGAAAACAAAGAGTCATAATAAATATAATGCTTCTTAATGGTGTTTTGGGGAAGTGCAGGATCCTTGAGGCTCGACAGCACCAGTTAAGATCTTTGGATAAGAACACTTTAGGTACTGCTGGTCTGCTCAGTTTTCACACTGCAGAGGAAGAAAAATCGATTAGTTCAAACAACAGAAATGTTGCTATAGTGATGAGTTAAGTACTGGCTACATATAACATTAGAACAACAGGCTACTAACGTGTGCACATACTGTGGTAGCCCAGGGGTTGAACAAGGTACAGCTCCGGATCAGAGCAACAGCTGACTGCACTGGCGCTTTGGTTTGCCCAATATGACTTTCACTTGAGTTTCTGAAGCATCTTTTGTGTTTTGATGTCACAGTAAAATAACTTCATGAAAAATGACAACAATCCCACAGTCTCTCCACATCTTTGAAGTATTGTGCCCTAATCAGATTTGTGCATATAAAAGCTCTGCTTGTCATGCACAACACAACCTCATACTCAGTTTGAAAAAGCATGCAGTAACTGCATTTAAAAAGGAGCGAGAACACTCAGTGTGTGAATGAATTCAAACATTCACCTCTTTGAGTCAGTCTTCTCAGCACTGCTGTCTTTTGTCTTCTCTTCTTCTTTTATATCTAAGGTGTGAAAAATGGGGAAGAAAGAAACCTTTTAATCACAATCAGCGTTACACATTGTTACACTGTTAATAACAACAATCGAGTAAGCATCAAAGTAACCAACCAGCTTTCTTCTCCTCTCCTTCCTGTTTGTCCTCGTCCACTCTGGGCCTTTTGGCTCCTTTCTTGTGATTGGCTGTGTTCCTCCTGCCTCCCTCCCCTTCATCCTCAGAGTCTGAGAACTCTTCGTCACAGGCTATTCTCTTATCTGTAGCACGGACTGCAATCAAAGACCAAACTCTGGTGAGTTTGAGTGAGTGAGTTGTAACACAGCATAATAATGCATATGCAGTACTGCTGCTCCTTTTTTCCAAACCTGGGGTCCTTTCTCCCATGGGTTGGCAACCTTTCTGATGATGAGTGCCATCTAAAATTTCCCCAGAAGTCACTGTGCCATATCAACCATTGCATTAGGAATAAATTTAATAACGCTCTATATCAACAGTTACACACTATATAGAACTAATTTATAGAACTATTTTTGTTTGCAGATGTTGGCATAGTGCAGTATTATATTTATGTGTATTTCCGTGTTGCTGATGCTGCGCTGAGCTCCTGAAGCATTTGAAGTGTCGGAATGTGGAAATTTCAACATTGCTTGAAAAAACTGCCAGCTAGCAACGTCCTTCTCACCGGTAGGCTAAGTGATTTTTAGGCAATTAAAAGTTGAATCTGGTAGTTGGGGTTGTTAGCTAAGATACCGTCATTAAGAAGCAGCACAACTAATGTGTCTATGCGAGCTAATTTGCGATGTACACCGGTGGCCCGGCCATTTATTTTTAATACACCTTCTCAGATTAATTCACTGCGTGTCGTGCCATCAGTTAACCCTTCGCATGCCAGCTGTGGCACAAGTGCCCAGGGTTGCCGACCCCTGGTCTAAATTACAAACATGTCTGGGTAAACACTGCAGGCATTTTCCAATTTTAGTGTTCCCACTCAATACTGTTCTTCACCCTTTGATTCAAAACATTTTTTGATCATTTCATAAGTTGAGAGCCAGAGTAATGGGACCGTAAGGCTAATGTGGTACAATGCAGAAATGAAGATACTGCAGAACTGCACTGATAACATCCCCCTCTGTCTTATTTTCCACCTTTTTGCCACTTAGTGTCTCAGAAGGCTTTTCTTATTTCTCTGTTTTGTGCCTGTTCCCCCATCTTGTCTTAGAAAATAATTGTAGACGACAGCAGAAAGAGGCTTGCCAAAGAAGCTATAACCAAAAATGCAACGTACGCCATAGAAGCCGATGCTTTGTGAAAACGAATGAAGGTCTTACTGGATAAGCGTTTGTCAGGATCCTCTGTGTCCTCATCCACTGTGTCGTCTGGGACAGCATCCCCTGGGATGGCTTGCATCTGAACCCCTGGAGCATGAGGCAGCATCCGCAGGTTCTCAAACAGCCGCTGCCTGAAAAGTCACATACTGATCATCTGCATTTCAATGTCTTTATTAATCAATTGTTGTACATCACTTTTCTAGCCTAGCAACATTTTGACATTGTAATGTGAAGGTAGTTGTTTCCTTTCCACTGCTGCTTGCTCATAGCAAGTCAACGTTTTCTGCCTGTTATTGTGGGTCTTAAAGAACTTCAAATCGATGTTGTTGTGTTTCAGTGATAAATAGAACAGAATAGAACTGAAAAAGCTGAATTGAGATGAAGGCTGATATAAGTACAGTTAACTAGAGTTGACTGACAGATTAATATATAAGGGGAATAATGACTGTAGAACTGAATGGGTCGGTGATAGATGTTTTGCCAGGCAGAGGCGTCAGAGTGTGGAGAGCGTGTCTGAATGTGTGGAGTACTGGGCAGATTGTTGGCTGTACGGAGAAGCAGGGGAAATGAAATGAGCAGAGAATCCAGAGGGTGGAGAACTAATCTGAGCAAATAAAGAGTCAAATCTGGAGCACAGCCACCGAACTGGATGGCTCTCAGGGTGGGTTTCAGGCCTGAGAAGCAGCGCAGAGGAGGTGAAGGGCTACGGACTGAGGTGGGGCAGCGTGGACAGTGGAGAAGCTGCAGGTCCAGTTGTGGACATTGACTATCTAACTTATACAACAATTCATTTATTAGTTAGCCAACTGTGAGGTCAGCTTTCTAAGTTCAATCTGTTTTCATTCCTTCTGTATTTTAATTAAACTAATACCACACTGTCCAAAATGTATTTTTAACTTGTCAATAACATTCTTTTTCCACAATTATTCCAAATCTCCAGCAGTTCTAGGCTTGGAATTCTGGCAGTTCTAGAAAGAAAACAAATAGTTTCACATTTGACATACTTGATTTTGTCCATATATTCCTGTGAGTTCTGGTTGGTCATGTTGGAGGGGCTGATGTGGAGCTTGAAGTCAGGCCCGAAGTACTCAAAGTAGTCATTGTATGGCAGTTCTACAACAGAAATATCGTTGAGATGAGAAAAAAAAAACTGCTGGAGAAAATCTGTCAAATGAGGAATCACGTTAAAAGAAAAAGGGGTTCCACCACACCTGTTAAGATTTATTGAAACTTTATAACCTACACTGATCATGAGTGAGGGCAAGATGAAGAGAAATGTGTAGGGAGGTAAGTTAATGTGTTGAAATCCCGTTAAGAGAACTGCTGTCCCATTCCACGCTCTAATTACATCCCCCCTCTTTATGTGGAAATCTGACAGTCTGCTGACTCAGCTCCTTGTGAGCAAAGGCAGGAAGCAGGTTGGCCCTTCCCTAAGGTGAAGTTAACTAAAAACTCCATCACCTCAAACAAGCCTCACACTGCAGGCTACAGACACACACATTAAACTTTAAATGACCAGCATCACTGTTTGACATGCTCCACTTATTTGATCTATACCTGCAAAATTTAAAAAGAATATACATATGGTCCTGCAGTGATATTTATTTTGTTTTTTAGGCTTTGTTGAGTCAAGCTTGTCTATGGCAAGCATAGTACACTCCTCTGTCACCAATTCTTAAGAAGCTAGTAACTGCTAATGTAGTCTGGGGTCTCTAACTTCACACAGAGATCAAGAGAAGGCTATAGAGGTCTTTATACACCCAGATTATTTCAGCCTCAGCAGGCTCTACTTTAAGTAATAATTAGATAATATATCAGTTAAGTGGTGTGCACAACTACTCAACAAGGCTATAAAGCACTGCTGCCCTAAATAAATAGCACCCAAATTTAAGTTAACCATATGGACTGTATGTGTGTGTTAACCATCTTGGATCTGTCCAACCATCAGTTCAATTTTCAATTCAATTCCGCCTGAGAAACATGGAGTCAGACTTCGAGGTGCTCGTTCTCATCTCAACTAACTTCAAACTCAGTTGCAAACCACCCAAGTGCAAGCTGGAGGTCATAGCTTGATGAAATGAACAAAACCACATCGTCTGCAAAAAGCAGAGAGGTTATTCTGAGACCACCTCTAACTCTGGGCTGCACCTAGAAATTGTGTTCATTGAAGCTATGAAAAGAGTCAGTGACAAAGAACAACCCTGGTCACCTCAATGATGTGGCGAGTTAAACGAATCGCTCTTTTTATTAATGTAGGACACCTATTAAGTGCCGGTTCGGTAAACCAGATTGCCACTTAGCTTTTTTCTTCTTTCTTGTATAACAAAGAAAGCAAAGAAATCCAAGACAATTTTAACTATAGTCATTCACTGACATGGAAAAAGTGACTAACCGTCAGGGATGTCAGTGTCCAGAGCCACAGCTGTCTCATAGGTCCAGCATCGGGCCACATTTCGAATGGTGTATCCTCCTCCACCCAGCATGAGCAGTGGCAGGTTGAAGGACTTGATGTATTCCACACATTTGGCATGCCCTTTTAGGATTAAAAAACCCAGGAAAAACACACAAAATGCAAGACATTCAGTATGGTTTGTGACATCACTTTATTACACCATTCAGCATTACTGTACTGTGTATGTTTACCTCGGATGGTGAGGTTAAAGCAGCCAAGGCGGTCTCCTGAGAGAGAGTCTGCACCACACTGAAGAACCACAGCACTGGGCTGGTACATCTCCATCACCTTAGCCATCACCTACACAATCAAAGTAGAAAAATCTGTGACTCCTTGTCAACACCTTTATATTTATCTCTAATTCTTTAGACGTAAGGAAGCACTATAATTTCTGTTAAACATAATGACGACACAAGCCCGTGTGCATCTAAGAGCAAGAGCCATGCAACACAAATTTTGTATCTAAGAAGGGGGCTGCTTCAACATCTTCCGATAAAGCACAGAATTTTGCAACAACATGCTTGTGAAAACACTGCCTAAGCTAATTTTATGCTAATATTTGACTTACGCTGTGTCACAGGATAAAAACATGTCACTACTATTGCACTGTAATGCTTCTGCTGGCACGCTGTTTCAATAGATTCACACTAGATACACAAATTGTGCATCTGAAAAGAAGAATAGAAAATACTTACACCTATAAATGTTACCGAGTGCCAGCTGCAAGCATCAATAAAAAAAAACAAGAGTAGCTGTCTGTCTCCTATGTGACTACAGTACTTTAGATTTGAATTGCCTGCTGTAGCTAACCCTAACCCTACAATTAAAATCAGAACAGTGAGCTAAAAGACAACATGGTAATTCTCTATTGGTTTGCCTTTGAAAATACAATATTTTATCTGTTGTTTTTTTCCCCCCAGCAATATATTTATTTATTAATTATATTAGAGATGTTCCTGGTGATCAATTTCCTAGTCGACTAGTCGTGGGAAAAAAAACTTAGACTGCCCGACTAGTCTAAAACTAGGAAACAAAACTAAGACAATCTAAAGTTGGGTCGTGGGGGAAGCAGCAGGGAAGCCCAGACCTCCCTCTCACCACCTCCACCAGCGTATCCAGGAAACGTTTAGCCATTCCCAGACGTAATATCTCAAGCATGTCCCAGATAAACGCCCAGTTGGAACACCTTACCCTGGAGGCGACAGCCTTAGCCATCTCCTTTCAATATGGAGGAGCGTTGACTCTACTCTGAAGTTGTCCCAAATGATCTAACTCATCACCCTATTGCATCCTGTCAGAGAAAGCTAATTTCCTCCAGTTGTATCCGCGATCTCATTCTAATAACGTTAGCCTAGATCAGGGGTAGGCAACTCCAGGCCTCAAAGGCCGGTGTACTGCAGGTTTTGGTTGTGTCCTTGATCCAACACAGCTGATTTAAATGGCTAAAATACCTCCTCAAAATGTCTTGAAGTTCTCTAGAGGCCTGGTAGTGTGATTCAGGTGTGATCCAGGGTGATATCTAAAACCTGTAGGACACCGGCACTTGAGGCCTGGACCTTGCCTAACACTGGTCTAGATTGATAGATTCATGGCGTTTCCCAACAACAATCTGCTGTTGGGAAACGCAACAGCAGATTGCCCAATGCTGCCACCTGGTGGCAGATGGCAGCATTGGGCATCAATTAAAATTTTAACAAGTATAACAATTAGACTAGCAAGTCTGGTACTGACTAGTGACGACAGTGACGAGTAGTCAGCTGGGCAACTAGTTGCGGACATCCCTAAATTATATATATATTACTATTTAATCATTTCCTTCTGGATCAGTTCATTTGGGAAGAGCGAAAAAACGAAGTGCTGTGACTTTTAAAGGGTCAGTTATATTTGCAGTGCAAAACAAGCATTTGTGGAACTCACAGGCTTGAAGATTTGCTCATATGACTCGTCATCTATGCCATCCCGCAGTGGGAAGTTGACAGCGTAATATTTGCCTTTTCCAGCTCCAATATCCTAAAGGTAAAAAAGACAAAAAAGTGCATACTGAATAATCTCCAAGTATAGACTCCTCAGCAGTGTGCAAATGCATGTGTTAGCTGCACCAAATTAACAAAGCCCTTATATCTTTCCATGAACAAAAACAAAAAATAAATACTCACACAAATGCAAAACTATCCTATGATATCATCATACAGATTTTGCTGTTTTCAATTAAGAAATTATGACTTCTTAGTAACCAGCTGAAGGAAGAGTGTAAGGCTCACCCGAAGGTCACCAGTTCCAGGGAAGTACTCCCCATATTTATGGAAGGACACAGTCATAACTCTGTCTGTTGTGTAGAAGGCCTCCTCCACTCCATCTCCATGGTGGATGTCTATGTCGATGTACAGCACCCTCTGGTGGTACCTGGTAAAAAGGGCCACAGACAGAGCTCGGATGAGTACAAACACTGCATAGAAACAATGCTGTGAGAAATGGGTCTTTCACCTGCTTTCATTTAATGAATTTTTATATGTAGATGGGAAACAAAGCGGGAAATATTCTCACTTGAGCAGCTCCAGGATGGCCAGCACAATGTCATTGACGTAACAGAACCCTGAGGCCTCCGATTTCTTTGCATGGTGGAGTCCTCCTGCCCAATTCACTGCAATGTCTGTCTGCTGTCGGTTCAGCTTCACTGAGCCAGCTGTACACAACAGGAAACATGTTTGATTATGCAGTTTGTAAAGAAACTGATATATATCTGATGAGTTAATCAATAAGTCACTTAGTCTAACTTTGTTGTCATAACCGGAAAAATGTTTAATCAAGGCTGGCACTGAAACAGCTGGACAACTGAAAGCCAAGAACTTGTTCCTGTAACTGTGCTCTCCGGGAACAGGTGACAATAAAAAGAATTTGCTGCCTCAGTCTAATGACCACTGCACTGACTTTGTTTCTCAAGGATTTGACTGACAGTAATGAGGTCCTACATGAGCAATTACAGCTTTCTGTCTGTTCTTTTATAGAGGACTATTTATAAAGATGGTTGGTGCTAACTATACAGATCATGTTTCATTCTACTCTGGTTGATGACTTGTCAACAAACACAGTGCTTGTAACTTGTACCACAAAGCAGGATTTGGGGTTTAGTGAGAGAACTTCAGGAGTCCCACCAAATCCTCAGGATTACAAAGGTGGTTCACAAAGGTACACAAGATAAGGATTCATTTTTGTAGGGAATTCAATCCTGACCTCTTATTCCAAAGACAGTCATGTCTTTAGGAATATTATCCTTCCAAAGACAATGTAGAAATGACTGAGAACCACAAGACTTTTTAGATACAAATAATTGTGTTATTCTGTTAAATTGGCAGTGTCTATTAATGTTACAGATAGGTCTAATGTTGCTGAAACAGGAGCTCAATGACTTCCTGATGTTCCACACAAAATATTGTGAGTGTTGTGAATGTCATCACGTGGTGCATGTTCCTGCTTGTCTGCTGTGGTTCTATGGGAAGTAGTGTGTCAACTAGCAGATGCAAAGACAGTACTGTGGGTACTGATACTGCTATAAATGAGTAACTAATCCAATCGTCAGTTAGGATCTGAGTATCTATTTTTTGACAACCCTACTACAGACTATTTATCACCTCCAGAGTTGCAACAGAATGAATAAAACTGTGTCACAGTATATCTTTAACATAAATATTCAGATTGCTTGACTCAACTGACTTATCAAGACCTTTTATATGACCGCTTAGCAACATCTGATTCATCATTAGCACGACTTACCAGCCGAACCACCAGCAGACAGTTGGCAGAACTCAAACAAGCCATCGAATACTGGACAGTCCTCCCCAACATTGACTGCAGAGTAAATAAATACATAAATAAATAGGAAACCAAAAAATAGGAAGGTGTTCAAAATTTTGTTTGAGCAGTATGAATGGAAACAGAAGGGCAGAGGAGCTCCTTGTATTTCGTACTTGGAATAGTACACAAAATTCTGTAATGTCCCAAAGAGGACACAATGACTTACACCTCTGCATCTGTTTGCTGAACTCTGACATGTTGTCTGGTCGTATGGATCGGAGGAACTTGATGTAGTCATCACTGTGATATTTTGTCATCTCGTCTGCAGTGGCTTTGTGTGGCCTCTGAAACACAAGACATTCCAAGCTGGTTGGAAACTACAACAAGGAAGGCCAGAACCTATGGTATGCTTAGTGTCACATGCTTGGAAAACATACATAGACCTCCATCTTCCTGTACAGTCCATAGTTCAGAAGTAAGTTGTGGGTCATCCGGATACGATGTGGTTTCATGGGGTGCCCCTGTCCATAGTAATAATTTCCTATGTCACCTGCAAAGACAAAAGGAACAAGATAAACACATTTCCATCCGATAATAATTATTAATTTAAGCTGCGAATGAAAATAAAAATGGATGCTTTTCAGGTTCTGTCTGAGCAACAAAAGAGATTTTACACTTATTTACACATTCTATAAAAACAGCACATTTTGTACTTTTCATCAAAATTGACAACCTGCCAATTGTGTACTGTGTTTCTCCCCCCCTTCTTAATTCTTGGCTGTTCCTGCTCTAATCCTGACCACAAACAAAAAGACCAAATGAAACCCCCATATGTTAAGGTATTAACTGTTTTACATCTTTGAGGTATTCTGTGGCTGCTAAGTTAGCAACTAGCATGACACAAACATAATGCTAGAACAGCAAATAACAGAAAAGCAAAGGGAAAACCGAGTTTTTCTTAACACAACAACAGCGGGGAACAACAGCAACATCATTCACGGTGTAATACCATACGTATAATTCAAGCATTTTTAATGTAACTGAAAAACTATGGATGCTTACCACCAAGAAGTAGATCACAAGATTGTGCAGGTCAAACAGTGATGTTTACTTCAATTTTACCTGCACATGCAGTTATCCTACAATAGCTCACTACACCTCCTTCAGACTATGAATGTACTGCTGATCTCAGTTGCCAATATTATTAAAAGGTATAAAGTTCATGGGGCTGTAGCCACCTTCCCAGGACATGGGCGCAAGAACAAATGCAACTTCAGGTTGAACAGAGAAATAGCACGCAAAGTAGAAAAGAGAAAAAAAAATACTGGGTTGTTGTGTTTAGTGAGAAATAAAAAGCAACGTAAAAACAACAATAACACAGCATTTGACTGTTAAATATTCAGATGAAAACTGAATGCACGGTTCTAGTTCTAGTACATGTAAACTGAATGCAGGGCTATATGTGAACAAAGTTAGTTTTTACTGCAAGTCTCTTCAAAATTCTGACAAGATACTGTAACTATGTTCCTTGTACATGAGGAATACAAATAAGGGGTTTCTCTTATGAGAGAGAGTGATGTTAGACAACACGGTGATACGCTCCAATAAGGCCTGAGCACTTAATTGTGTAACAGTGGCACATTTTGCTTCATTATTTTTACGAATGTAACTCTGACGACGACTCATCAGTTCCTAATCATTTTTGATTTAACAGAGGTAACGCGGTGCACAAAGCCCGATCTACGTCTGCAACTATAAGTTATACAATCGTGACAATGAGTGCTTGTGTCGCAAATTCTCAACATTAATTTAACCGAAGCCCTCCTCTTTTCTCTGACTCGGTTGAAGTAAGGTGATTTTTTTTTTTACTTTTACTCATAATAGTAAACACACGAATACTCTCTTTGCACCGCGGATACCTTTCAAACGATGGTCATTAGCGCCTACTCGTTAGCTTGCTAGTGTTAAACAGTATACATTCACCAGCAGCTACACTGACTAGCTGGCTAGCGTTAGCCTGCCAGATGGCTCAGTTTGGGCTGCCCATTCACACGCTCAGGATGTCCCATACCGTCGTAGTAGTAGCAGACCTTCTTCTTGGTCCCGCCTGCGGTCGTGTAAGCCATTTTAAAAGTGCCTCTAGAAATAAAAAGTTGGTTTGAATTTGCTTCAGCAGACAGAAGATGGGATAGACGGCATCAACACATAATTACACACGGCGGAAAGTCGCTGAATGGGAGGCGCAACTTCGGCGGGGAGGGGCGGGTTAGACAACTTCGGTAGGCCACTTACCCCACCGCGAGGAGTCCCATTCAACCCAGAGGATGGGAAAAGTGGACTCATAAGGATGTGTGAAACATGGTAAAAACGCGCTTCATAAAATTCAGTTCCACTGCTTTATCCGTTACATTCTTTCATTTCTTACTACCATGCAATAGAATTAGATACATTTATGGCTGTAACAAATATGGATTTGTTAACTCCATTACCTGAAGTATTGCCCAACAAACCTGTCCCTGACCCACCTGTCAGGGACAGGTACTGGCGGTGACTGCGAAAATACAGGCGATCGTTGAGTTTCCAGTCCCACAAACGAGAAGGGCGCTGCGCCGATTTCTAGGAATGTGTGGTTATTACAGAGGTTTTTGTAAGAACTTTGCCACTGTTGTCGTTCCTCTCACCGATTTGATCAGTCCGGTGAAGCCTTTTGTGTGGACGCCTGTTTGTCAGACTGCTTTCGAGTCTGCGAAAGCATTACTGTGCAGTTCCCCTGTTCTTACGGCACCAAATTTCATGTCCCCTTTCAAGCTCGAGGTTGACGCTAGTGCGGCTGGTGCAGGAGCTGTCCTTATGCAGGAAGACCATCGCGGCGTGGATCGCCCAATTTGTTATTTTTCCAAAAAATTCAACAAACATCAGATTAACTACAGCACTATTGAAAAGGAAGCCCTTGCCTTGTTGTTAGCCCTGCAGCATTTCGAGGTGTATATCGGATCCAGCTCTATCCCTGTTCAAGTGTTCACTGACCACAATCCATTGGTGTTTCTCTCCCAGATGCAAAACTCAAATCAGAGACTTATGCGTTGGTCCCTTCTTTTGCAAGATTTCAACCTGCAAATCAAACATAAGAAAGGGACGGAAAATGTCATCGCTGACGCCCTGTCGAGAGCAATTTCATAGTTTGGGAATTAAACAATAGGAGGGTTGTTTAATTGTTTTTGTTTTTCGTCAGTTTTCACCTGGTTTGATATTTATATTTACCCCGAGAGTCATTTTTGGGCAATGCCCTGATTTTATGCTGAGCTTTAAAGGAATTTTAAGAGGGTAATACCAAAAAAAGCCAGTACAGATTTGCACATGGACAGAGCTGGAGCTGTTAACTTATCAGGTTGTACATGAGTACTAATCAGTTCTTCGGTTTTTCCACAGTTATAGTGTTGTTATGGAGCTATATCTGAGTGGAAGACTTTTGAGAACCAGACCACATTTTAACAAATCTGATGTCTGAACATTATATATGTATATAGTGAAAGTTGGGGAAATGTCCACTTAAAGAAAATCATGGCAGACAGAATCCTCTCATAGCTTGAGAGTGGTTCCAGATTCTTTGTGCAGCAGTAATCCTGTACAGTATTGCTCAGGTACAAGGCAAACTGTAAATGATGATGAAACATTTTTTACCAAAAACTATTTTGGTAGTCTCTTATTCTATTCATGCCCCTTAATGTAGCCATATTGTGAACTTTGGACAGAACTGGGTTAGCTGTTTCTGAATCCTGTTTTCATGCTAAGTTATTCTAAAGACAGGGTTATTTTGTTTTGGAACCAAATCAGACGTTAATGAAACTCAAAGTCTGTACTGTAGCAACTGTAGTGTCTAGACCTAGTCTTTGTCGTTTTTAGTGCCTTAACGTAACCGAATGAATTTTTGAAGAATTGATGCTAATGTAGAAATCTCTGATATATATGACTTAAACTTGGGTGTGTGTGTAAATTCTTTGCTCCACTGCCCTTCCATTTTCCAAATGCAGACTTATTTGCTTTAAAAAATATTGATGAAAGCAAGATTAAACATTACATTCAGGGATATGAAAATAATGTAGGGACGTTTGTGTCCAGAAACATGAATCAATAGAACATTTCCCATGTTGCTTGTTTGTGTTTATTGTGTTATGGTGTGTTGATACCTGTGCATTCCTGCATTATCCTTTTGTGTTGCACATTTTTTGCTTGCTACCTGGCCTGTCTCCCCAATGTGATGTTTGTATTGTATACGGTCGGCAAGGTCTGTCATCTCGGTTGTGGGCAAAAGACCTTCAACTGACAAATAAAGGCCATCTCATCTCATCTCATCTCATCTCATCTCATCAACATTTCTTCAGGGAGACACCGATGGTGGTTTTGGTTTGTACCCCACTAAGTTTCTTTCTTTCCACCACTCAGAATTACAACCACGGTGTAAGTCTGCAAGTCAGTTATTTCTGATCTACTACCCTCAAAAAGAATATTAAAATACACCAATACACATGAAATCCTCTCACAAATGTTTACACATTCTATTAATTTAACAACACACTTTTGATACAGAATGAATATTTGCACAGAACAGATTTCCTTTTTTAAAAAAAATCAGCATAGAACAAACAGCTGGTTTGACATGAGTCATCAGAGGACACCTTCTTTTCTTCACTAAGTGTTGGTAACCCAATGAGAAAGCAGTAGGGGAAAAGAACAGTATACTTACATTTATAAACACAAGCTCAAGTCTTAAATGCTTTAAAGGTTTTGGACATGGTGACAGCCAAGCTTGCAACACTTATAACTATTCTGATAAGCCAATCTGTTCTACAGACTAGGTATTATGTTAAAAACTAAAGGAGGCCACCTTCTAAAGCAGCGGTCCCCAACCCCCGGGCCTCAGACCGGTACCGGTCCGTGAGTCATTTGGTACTGGACCGCGAGTGTTGAGGCTCAGGTGTGAAATGTATGGTTTTCAGGGTTTTTATCGGTTTTCAGCATTATTTTGTTATCGTTTTTATCATTAACTCGGTTTTCCTGGGTCTTTTCACGTGTGTTATGAATAAATCTTCTTTTTTTCGGTACCGGTACTAGTTTTATTTTGTTGTATTTATCTGCGACACCTTAAAGGCCGGTCCGTGAAAATATTGTCGGGCATAAACCGGTCCGTGGCGCAAAAAAGGTTGGGGACCGCTGTTCTAAAGGACTGATCACAGCAGGCGTTAAATAAAACACAATGAGCAAACACAAAAGTCTACTGTGTTATACTGGCAACTGGATTTTACATGCAGTTTTGGCCAGGTAAACACCACGATAAGGAATGATGAACTTTTTCTGTTCGGTTTTGAAGGTGTTTTTTCATGAAAAAAAGCATCACACTTATAGCTTATCTTAACAGCACGAATGTCAGTGTTTGATAATCTCTTAAAAATAATCTCTTTAGTTAATCACACAGCTCAGCACTGTTTTTTTCTCTACATGGGGAAAACATTGACAGACAAGTGAGTTCATTTGCAAGATCAAATGCTTTGAACTGCAGCTTTTAGTCAAACCATGAAACTATTTTGTTCTTTTTTCTTTCACACATTTGAAAAGAAATTTACATCAAGTTCCTTTTATATTTGGTCACACTGTCATCCTGGTATTAAATGCCATCAAAGTGCTATTAATGTCTTTCGAGGTCTCAGAATTTGGCATTTTTAAATAAACCCCAATTCAAAGAATCTCATCAGAGGAGTTTGAGCTCATCATGGCCAGTTGAATGTCCTACCAGTGATCTGGTAAAACTTCTGATTGAAGGGATGAAAGAATTTTTGCAGTTTAGTCACTACTGATGGGTCCACCTCCGGATGGGTGCGGCCCTTGCTGCCTGCCAGGCACTTGTTAAAGACAATGTTAAATCGCAGACAATAAAATCCCCTGGTGGCATTGAAGTACAGGTTATACTGGCTGATCCTGGAGGGGAGGTTAAGGAAGCGCTCAACAAGCTGCAGCTCTGGCAGCGGGTCTGTAATAAGGCGATCCCCATCCACAATGTGAAACTGCTCCACGGGAAAGTACTTCAACCAACGCTCCAAATGTTTGGTGTAGATGCTGGTCCGGACTGCTTTGTATTTCGTGTTCACCTCGCAGGTGTTGGTGTCAATGACCAGCTTCTCAAACTTGTGGTAGGTCTTGTTTTTGCGCTCCTTGCCCTCCAGCACTTGGGTATAGTCCGACACAGCTCTGGTGGTAGGCTCGCGCACGATGATCAGCAGCTTGATGGAAGAGTTCATCTTGAATATCCGTTCAGGGACTTCCTCTGTGATGAAGTAAGCGGGGCTCTTTTCAATGGTGATCTGATGAGGGAAGGAGAAGGGCATTTTCCCCCTGTACCAGTCGATGCCACGAGCGTAATTTTGGTCATTGTCAAAGAAGTGGATCTCTTGTGAAGCCTTGACAACTGCTGGATGCAGGTTGAGCATTTCCAGCAGGGCACGGGTGCCACCTTTACGCACCCCGATGATAATGGCCTGAGGCAGTTGTTGGACCAGGTTGTGCAGGCGAATTTGCTCTTTGGTGGCATTGCCCTTACGGATTTCATGTAGGAGGCCACGCTTAAACTGCAGAGTGCGGAGAGGAATTTGCTCTGGTTCAGGGGCGGACAGTCTGCTGTCAACTGGGCAAATGGGCTGTAGCCTGAAACACAGGAAAAGAACGCATCTATCTTATTTTGTATCTCATTCTATAAGGAATTTTATCGCTCATAGAATACATTTATCACTTCAATCTTAACTAAATAAGCTACTTGAATGTAAAACTTATTATTAATGGAACAATTCTCTGAAGCTAATGCAAAGAAACATCCTGAAACATCTATGACCTTCTGAGACCTCTGAAAAGCCTGCGGTATGTTAAGACTAAGGCTTTTGCAGCAGATGTTTAAAGTACTGTGAGTTGCGCCACCACAGCAGACTCGTCCTAGCACCAAGGACACAGCAAGCATAAAGTCACCCACTGGTTTGTCCTGTTTCTGGGGTATTGAACTGAATATTCTCACTGTCACCAAAACCCTTTTTTTAAAACAAGGAAGTATAGTGAGTCACTGAGTAGTAACCACAAACAGCCATAAACTGCCAAAGCTGCTGCCCCCTGCTGGCCATTATGCAGGTTTAAGGAACTGTCTCCACTTTTTAGACTTGAACGCTGCATTCATATTTTACATACAGTCTGTGTCTAACAGATCCCTCAACTGGTTCACGGTTAGTTCCTCATCAACTATGGTATTCATTTCTTTGGAATGCCATTTCTCTTATGCATACCCAAGTCCTCACACCACACCACCTTTTCAACATGCAAAATTGCGAGCACCACATCTTTGTCAATAAAGATGACTACAGCAGTGCATATACCAGATATATGACTTGTTTGTTTTTAGAATAACTGATGGCACTAAATACTGTAAAAATTTCACCTCAAGAAATGAAAATACTGAAGAATTTCTCTCATTTAATCTAAAGCAGAAAATCTGCCTCAGTCAGGAGAACTTCACAACCTCCATTTTAGGATAAAAAATGATTTAAATGTGTACCTGTCAAAGCTACACATTGCCAAGTTGCATGTCTATGAATGCATAAATACTTCAAGATTTTATAAAGTACAGAAATGTTTCTGGAATACACTGTGATTGGTTTAAAAAGTATAGGACACTAAAGTTTGTAATGCAAGTTGCTTTAAATTAAGGCAATGTATGTTTTAAAATATACCCGCCATGACTTACCTATCCAAAGTCCCAACCCTGGCCACGAGATAGAGGACACTTCCGATAGCAAGGCTGCCCAAAACGAAGAGCTTCTGTCTCAGCAATGCCTGCTGTTTGAATAGCATGGCCCTCCATCAATCTTCAGGACTGTGACTTCAGCCTGCAGAGAGCCAAGCACATAAACTACTAATCACCGAGGGAAGAGAGACAGCCTAATGTTTATTAACACACACTCACTCAAGTCTTACAAGTGATTAAGCCGCGCTCACATAAGGCTGAAAAGTGCTGCATTGCCATTAAAGGAAACGCTTGCCCAACCACCACTTTGTTACATTTATTTATTTATTTATTTATTTCAGACAAGCTGAGAATCTGATTTAATGGAATACACTGGCATGCTGAGAAAGATCAGTTACTGCTACGGTTTTAAAAAATTGGCTTCAGCATTCCAAATGAACAATTCTGTATGCACAAGAATGAATCGATACTTCTTGAGAACGACCACATGACGGTGAATATTCTGAAAGAGGTCCTTTTGTTGAATAACCTGCAGATAACTGCTAGTCCTGCAGTTACCCTGAGGTCTGAATAGCTTTTCAGCAACACTGCACTGCTGTTAAGGTTTTTCTCTTGCTTGATGTGAAGCCAAGAAGCAGCTTTGGAGAGCCTTCTATGTGTTACAATGACAAATTCACATGACTGAACTCAGCTTTTCGATCATGTCGTCAATTGACCCATTGTTAATCAACAGTGTTTAATTATTGCATCCCGACTGTTACATAATGAATTTATTAAGAAACTGTGACTGTTTTATTTCAACTGTCTCAATAAACAAATGATGTTTCCTAGCTTCTAAGTGTCCTTAATGTCTGTCCTCACTTTAAAACTAAACTTCATATCTCTATTTGTAAAAACATTCAAAGCAAAGTTGAGAAAAAAATCCCCCAAAAAGCTTAGTCACATTATGGTGATGCATATTGTACTGTTTACCTTCAAAATTGGAAATAAATCTCATATTGAGCCAAGAGAGGGCACTCCATCCTTTCAGTGGAGTGCAGAAGCACTGGTCTCACTGCCATTTCTGTTTTGCTCTCAGTGTCTAAACCTTTTGTGCATCTGCAATCTTTGCACAGCATGAGCAGGTAAATTACATTATGAAATAGCAGTTCAATACAGAAGGCAGAGGCATTGTTAAAAAAGGGCCTCTGAAAGTGCAGTCTAATCCAGCCCTTAAAACAGGCCAGCATTCGCGACAGAGCACTCCCCCAGTGCCTCATGAATAAATACGGATGGCTTTTGACCCCTCTATGACTGGAAAACATTTTGCTCATAATGCCTCGTAGTGACTTCTGAATGGAGACCTGCAAAGCAACTGCAATTTCATCACTCTGACAAAGCAGGAGAATAAAGCCACTTAGCCAGGGGCCAGCCCTGTGGCTGTGGAGTCCCATTTAGAAAATAAATGTTTTTCATTACAGCCTGTATCACTAAAACAAGTGGTACGTCAGTCAATTCCAATGAAGGGGGAAAAAAGTCAGTTTAATACTTTTTTGTGCAGAGACAGACCATTCCAAGTGCCAAGCAATCCACCTTCAGATTGTGTTATTTGTGAAAAACAACAGCAAAAAAAAAAAAAAAAAAACCCCAAAAAGAACTGAGATTATATTATCAAGGTGATTTTCTTTCCTTTTACTATAAACTGATTTAAAATGAGCCTCTTATCTATTATTTGTGTATAATAACAACATTTCAGCCCATCTGCATTCAATACACTCAGAGGTTTCTGTTTCCCCACCCTCCTTATTGCTTGTCTTTTCTTTCTTCTACTTTTGAGTCAGATACTTTCTCTCTGAGAATAGTTTGGTGGTTTCATCCCGTCAAAGAAGAGTGTAAGACGAAGACTATACAATAATTTCAAAATACAAAACCCTGGGTCACCTACCCAGGACCGCAACACTGTGTAATTTTTCTTTTTGCATGGTTGTAGAGTTGTGGTTACAGACTTTATTGTCTCGTCCATACACTTACATTTTGAGTTGAATTAATTTGCCAAAAACAGATTAAATACAGTTTCAAGTACTAAAATAATTTACACATTGGTAACACAGAGTGAAACGAGACTGGAATTCAGGACGTGTTTTAGTGTTTTAATGTTTGCAACTGCACTTTAAAAATCATAAAAGGGATGAAAGTGTGTCGATATTATCTCACTGAATAAAACATACATGTATCAAAAATATTTACTTCCCACAGAGAATATTTTGTCCAATAATCAAAGAGCTAATGAAAATGGTCACCCTGCTCAAAAGCTACACTTGTCTCATAAGCACATGTCTGAAAGCTAGAATATTTAGCAAAGGTCAAATGAGCTCGTTCTAAACTATAGGGATGGGTACCGGTATCCGGTGCCATTATGGCACCAGTTCTGACATAAACGGTAGTAACCAGACCGAAAAGCAGCGCACATTTCGGTGCCCTTTTTCCCCTGAGATGTCATACACTTTGGATTCTAGCCAATCGTTTTACCTTTCCAAGGATAGTAGGTAGACACGTTCTTTTAGAGCAGAGCTACAGATTAAAAATGCCCAAGGTGAAGCGGTCAAAAGTGTGGCTGTACTTCTCAGCAAAATATGCAAACTCAGCAGCCTGCAACAAGTGCTTTAAGGTGATACTGTGCAAAGGAAGTAACACCTCGAATCTGATGAAACACCTGGCGACACATAGCATTTTTTTAAAAGCCGAAAAATGCACCGTATTTGATAGCTTGCTGCAAGACCTCACACCGAGCACATCTACTGCCGGTGTGGTGCTTGTTATCAGACCCGGAATTAGCAACATCCCCCAAGAACCCGAAGTGGAGAGTCCTGGCCCCTAACCCTGCCAGTGTAGCAGAAATGATGACGCATGATGACGGCAGCAGCAGCTGTTCTTCTCTGCGTGAGTAGCTTAATGTTGTTCATGTGTAATTTACGTTGAGTAGGCTAACCACGTTATTACATTAATGCATGTAAGGTGAACTAGCAAACAACGTCGTAGTTACATAGTTGTCTTCTTGTTGGATGGCAGATACTCCCTTCACCCTGGCCAAAAAGGCTAAAATGACCAAAGAAAAAGTAGAAAACAGCTAAACAGGAGAGGTTTTTGGACAAAGTTTGTGTTTTTTCCATTGTTTAAGTGCTGCTTCCAGCCAAGAGTGATACCATATATTCCCTATAGCTGCAGAAAAGGCTAATATTGTTATCTTTTTACAATAAAACAGCTAAACATGAGAGGTTTTTGGACAAAGTTTGTGTTCTCCATTCTTTACGCACCGGTTTGAGCACTGTTTAAGCACCGGCACCGTTTCAAAAGTACCGGTTTGGCACCGGTATTGGATAAAACCTAAACGATACCCATCCCTATTCTAAACACTAAAAAAATCAAACCCATTAAATATTAAGATCCAAACTGTTGGAGTGTAGGTCTTTTGACTTGCAAAGACATTTAGCAGCTCTTAGCTGATACTACATTGTACTAATAAATAGAGAACATCAGTTACTCCAAGTTAATTATGATTTATTGATAAGCATACACAGCTTTCTGTCACTGAGTTACATCCTGAACACTTGTGGCTCTAGGTATCTGGACCTAACCTTACAGCTACAGAGAGAATTTTTAAAAATATATACATTTTTTTGTTACAGCGCATTGTGTTCTACGTCCTGATCGGCTTTAGACCATGGTCAATCAATCTCCTCCGTGCCATGTCTCCTGTACAGTACAGAATGCGTTCAGCTTGTCAAATTTACATAAATCTTCGATCGCTAGCAGTGTGACTCTGAAGTGCTGTATTGTATGTTTGTAAGTTTTCTCCCCAACACACACAACAATGTCGATGAAATGTTTTGCACCGTCAAAGGGACCTGCTGCAGCACCCAAAAGGCAGAGGAAGATGCTAACCATCAAAAAGTTGGACTTCTGGACATGCTAAAGGAAGGTAGATCATAAGGCGCATTGTGCGAAATAAAACAGTCAGATAAGGCAAACTTTACTCATTCTTCTTGCTTCCTCTACTTCCGTACCATTGATTCATTGTTCATGTTTTATAAAGTTCATTCATGTTGAATTCTCTCGCAGATTCTGGGTCAGTTTAACCCAGTTTTTTTGAGTTCTCATGTTTTGGTTTGATTTTGTATTTTGTATTATTATTCTGACTCTTGTGCTTTGTTGAGTGTTATTGGAATTCTATGTTTTTGTTTATTTGTGTTATGGGATTAGTTCTTAGGTTTTCTGTCTAATGTTTAGTGTAGATTTAGTTCTGTGTCTGGTCTGTGTTTTTTGTGTAGTTGTTTCTTGTTTTACTGTGAAGGTCTGCGAGTGCCTGTGCGTGGATCCTCATTTATTTCCCCACACGGCTCACTCCATTCGCCGTGACAGTACAGACCAGCCAGATTATGGATCCAGCAGCATTCGCCCCACCCAAGGAGCTTCAGGAGGTCATTATTGACTCTGCTTTGAGATTAAATAACCTGTGGCTTGCGCATGAGGGAGAATCATTTCCCTACGCTGTGGAAGCCAGGCTACAGCAGCTTATTTCTGGTCACCCCTTGTCATGGCTGTGTGCAGGCAGGCAGGGAGGAAGGACCCAAAATGCAGGACTCTGAGGCAGATGTAAACTCAAAACACGCAGCTTTATTGCTGGGCAGAAAAGGAACATAAACTTAACTAAACTAAGAATACAGAAATAAACTAAGCAGACAGGCAGGCTAGTAGACGGAACACACAGTTAACTTGAGGGTAGAAGACGTTAACGACGCGACACCGAGTAGGGGAAGACACAGACACTAAATACAAGAGGTGAACGGAACGAAGAGGAAACAGCTGGGAGACACAGCTGACGCTGATTACACTGACGAGACAGGGAGAACACAAAGCTGAACGCACTGACATAGGACTCAGACCTACAAAATAAAACAGGAAGCACACGACAGACAGAGACACAGATGCAGACTCACAAGCAGGCATAAAGACATCATGGACAGACAGGGGGGACATGGACAGGCAGAGAACAGAAACCTAACCAAAATGGCGAATGATAATGAAATACCTAATCAGAATAACAAAAGCATAAAGAAACACAAAACACTGAGTCAACAGGCTCAGGACCACGACACCCCTGGCTATTGGATTCACTGCACCCGCTTGTACAGGATTTCATTCTCCATGAACTTCACCTTCACCCCCCGCCGCTACCGCTCGCCTGCTCGCCCCACAGCCGGATGTCGGTACAGCTGGCTGATGTGAGTGAGATGAAGTCTGACTCTGGCACAAGGACATTTTTTTTCTGGTTCAGTCTTCTGTGCAGTAAGTGAGGGAAATGGTTTTTCCTGGCTCCCCGATGACTGCTGTAAATGAGACTGGCTTTCCCGAGACTGCAGTCGGCCAGCTCCGTGAGGATTACTATGAGCCCGCCTGTAGCCAGCTCACGCCTGCACAGGCGCTCTACAGGATGTTGGGGATTATTATTGTGCCACCCGGTTCTCCCAGTGTTTCCACACCACAGCCGGAGCAGCCGCACCAGAGTTTTCCCCCGTCACCGTCAAGCACCTCCCGGCTCCAACAGGAGTCCAGCTTCTCTCGTGGACGCCGAGCTGGGGTGAGTGAGAAAGACTCTGTTCCTCCGCCTTTTATGTCAGGGATTACACAGACTGTTGTCACCAAGGCATTATGAACCCCAGAGCTCCTGTTTGTGAGAATACTGTTTGTTTATTTCATCCTCACCGTCTCACCCTAAGCAGGGAACACATTACACAACAACATCTGCTGGTTCTCTTAAGCTGGCCTTCTTCGAGACAGTTACTCCCTCCAGGGTCTCCCCAGAGGCTGGGTGTCAGCCACCAGTCAACTCTGGACCCCTAGAAGTTAAGACACCAGCGCCAGCAGCTTCACCTGGGAACTCAACTGAGCAGTCTCAGCCGTCAGCACCCACTGAGAGTTTTAATGAGTTCACCCATCCACCTTCGTTAGGTGTGTTGGAGAACACTTTCAGCCCTGCATCCCACTGTCACTGCCTGCTCCAAGCCAATGTGCTGCTCAGCTCCGGCCAGTGTCCACACTGCCAGAGGTCTCCGTACCTGCTGGTTCAGTGACTGTCTCCGCTGGAGGGTCCAGGAGGCCCATTCAGCCGCCTGTCTCCACTGGAGGGCCTGAGGGGTCCGTGCAGCATCAAGCCACGTCAGCTGGGGGTTCTGGAGAACCCAGCAGGCATTGTGTCAAGTTAGCTGGGGGTTCAGGAGAACCCAACCAGCATCAAGTCTCGTTAACTGGGGGTTCAGGAGAGCCCGGCTAGCATCAAACTACATCAGCTGGAGGTTCTGGAGGACCCAGCCAGCACATCCTCGTGTCCACTGACAGCTCTGGGGAGCCTGTTCAGCCACCACCTGCTCCACCACCTACAACTTCCACACTGTCGCCTGCAGCATCACCACCTACAACTTCCACACCGTCGCCTGCAGCGCCACCACCTGCAACTTCCACACCATCGCCTGCAGCGTCACCATCTGCAACTTCCACACCGTCGGCTGCTGCATCACCACCTGCAACCCTCCACACCGTCGCCGTCTGGTTCTGCAGCTACCACGCTGCCGTCTGGTTCCGCAGCTGCCACGCTGCCATCTGGTCCTGCCTCGTCTGGTCCTGCGGTTGCCACACCACTGTCTGATCCAGCTCGGCCTGTACCACCTCGCCTTCGCCGGCTGCTTTCCAGGCCTCTAGTTGGACATCATTGCTGTCGAGGGCGGCCTCTTGAACGAGTTTGTTGCCGCCGCTGGCTTAACGGCCGGCCTCCGAACCTGCTCTGTCGCCGCCACTGCCCTCCACGTGGCCGGTCTCCGGACCTGCTCTGTCGCCGCCACTGCCCTCCACGTGGCCGGTCTCCGGACCTGCTCTGTCGCCGCCACTGCCTTCCACGTGGCCAGCCTCCGGATCTGTTCTGTCGCCACCGCTGGCTTCGCGGTCGGTCTCTTGACCTGCTCTGTTGCCGCACTGCCTTCCGCATGGCCGGCCTCCTGATTTATTTTTTTTTGTGAGAGTGTCTCATGACAATGACGTAAGCAAGTGCGACGTTCATGGCAACAGCTGTGTGCAGATCAAAAATGGATAATATAACGAGTGCGGGAGAGAGTATGACCGTGCAGCGTTTAAAGCGTGGAAGGACTGATCTTACTTTGAGTTTGATTCCGTAAAAAGTGACAAAAACATTAATAATAATGGATTGGATTTATATAGCGCTTTTCAAGGCACCCAAAGCACTTTACAATGCCACTATTCATTCACTTTCACATTCACACACTGGTGGAGGCAAGCTACGGTTATAGCCACAGCTGCCCTGGGGCAGACTGACAGAGGCGAGGCTGCCATATCGCGCCATCGGCCCCTCTGGCCAACACCAGTAGGGTAAAGTGTCTTGCCCAAGGACACAACGACCAGGACAGAGAGCCCGGGGATCGAACCGGCGACCTTCCGGTTACAGATACACTTCCCAACCCCCTGAGCCACGGTTGCCCCCATTAGAAGTTCACACAGCTACATTCTGAAAATATGTTAAAAGTTTATTTTGTGACTCAGAAAGAGTAATAAGTGTAATACCTGCCACCATTGTTGGAAACGGGAATTGGCTGGGCCGCGCTATGAATCCTGGGATAGGTTGGGCCACAAAGGTTTTACACCAGACCCATCCTTCAAATCTGTGGAAAAGGAGTGTTACTACCCGATCCGTACTGGAAACCCGATCGGTACCACGCATGCGCAAACCTTACGTCACTTCCTCTCTTTGCCAACATTGCGACAGTTATGTATTTGAATGACACGGTTAGCGCCCAGTTAGCTCCTATGGCCCAGTTAGCTCCTAGCATTTCTCAACAGCTCTGCCTCCTTTTCGACTGCCTGGGACATTTAAACAATGGATAATTCATATACAAACAAATTCATGCTTTTCTCCTCAACAGAGAGCGTCCCCGATTGAACAGCAGCGCCGTAAAATAAGAAGAATGGCTCCTAATTACAGACTTAATAATACTGACTTAGTAATATGTCACGTGAAGATTCATCCGCCAGATTAAGTGTTTACTGACAACTGACAGTGATAGCGGACATCATCATCACTATTCCAACAATCCTCTCCTCACAGACAAGCAAAAATACACTCGACAATCACTAAATCAAATTTAACATGCATTTGTAATGACACTAGTTCAGTTTACAATAGGGTTCATTCGCTCGGTCAGCAGGTGGCGGTATCCTTGTACACTGGGGAGTAAACTGCAATTAAACGAAACAAAGAAGAAGAGAACATCTGCACATGCGTAGTACGGATCGGGTAGACCCGATTTGTACGGTCCGACTTTGCACATGCGCAGTAAGGATCGGGGACTCCTGATCCGTAACTATCTTTTTATTTTTTGTTTTTGTCTTCATTATATTGAAATGTTTCATTATTGCAAAAAAATTTAAGACATACTTATTATAGACTGCAGACCTGCTGTTGGTTCCAACACCATCATTAAGTTTGCAGATGACACCACGGCGATTGGACTCATCAGTGACAACGATGAGGCCGCCTACAGGGAGGAGGTGGATCGTCTGGCTGAGTGGTGCGACAGAAACAACCTGCTGCTTAACACCGAGAAGACCAAGGAGCTCATCGTGGACTACAGGAGGAATGCTGACCCACATCCACCCATCCACATTAAGGGGACGGCTGTGGAGCGTGTGAGCAGCTTCAAGTTCCTGGGAGTCCACATCTCCGAGGATCTCATCTGGATGACCAACTGCTCCAAGCTGGTCAAGAAGGCTCACCAGCGCCTCTTCTTCTTGAGGACTCTGAGGAAGAACCACCTGTCCTCAGACATCCTGGTGAACTTCTATCGTTGCACCATCGAAAGCATCCTGACCAACTGTATAACAGTCTGGTACGGGAACTGCTCTGCCTCGGACCGGAAGGCGTTGCAGAGGGTCGTGAAAACTGCCCAGCGCATCGCCGGAGCACCACTTCCTGCCATAAAAGACATCTACAGGAAGCGGTGTCTGAAAAGGGCTGGGAAAATCATCAAAGACCCCAGTCACCCATCACATGGACTCCTCACCCTCCTGCCCTCTGGGAGGCGCTACAGGAGCCTCCGGACTAAGACCACCAGGTACCGGAACAGCTTCTTCCCCACAGCTGTCAGACTCCTGAACTCTGCCTCCTGACATCTGACCCACATTAACACATGGACTGAACATACACACACCCACAATGGACAACTGTACCCTCAAACACACAATAATAACATGGACTGAACCACCACTCACAACCACTAGCACTTTATATAGCCTCTGTAGAAATTATCCACATATCTCACTTATCTTAACTGCACTACTGTATAGCTCTATGTAAATAATCATTCTGTACATTCGATCATTATTAATCCTACAACTGTTTACAACTTGCATAGTTCCCATTTCTGTATAGCTGTATATCTCAGATTTCTGTAAAGTTATTTATTTCATATTCTGTATAGTTTTTCATATTTATATCCTGTTCATAGCCTGTACATAGCTTGTACTCACTACAGCCTGTACATACTTATAGTTATAGAATATTCACAACATACTTCATACCGTGTACATTATAACATACCATAATAGACCCATTTCTGTAATATACTCACATATCTATATTATTGCTAATATATATTGTAATATATCTATATCACTAAAGCACTTCTGGATGGATGCAAACTGCATTTCGTTGCCCTGTACCTGTGCATGTGCAATGACAATAAAGTTGAATTCTATTCTATTCTATTCTATTCTATTCTATTCTATTATTCTTAACATCTTAACAGATACTCTGACCCGTAACTATTGTAAAATGCTTTGACCGGAAGTAGACACCTTTCGCACATGCGTGGTACTGATCGGGTTAACGGTATGGATCGGGTAGTGACAAGGAGGACGCATTTGGATGAGTCTTTGAATTTGGACAGCCTTCATCGCATTGCTGTAAAGCAGGGGTGCCCAATCCCGGTCCTCGAGAGCTACCGTCCTGCAGCTTTTAGATGCATCCTTGTTCCCACACACCTGAATCAAATGAATGGCTTGTTATCAGGCCTTTGCCAAACACGATGGCATGCTGAAGAGGTAATCAAACCATTTGATTCAGCTGTGTTGGAGTAGGGATGCATCTAAAAGCTGCAGGATAGTAGCTCTCGAAGACTGGGATTGGGCAGCCCTGCTGTAAAGTAATCGGCCAACAAATGCGGCCTCCGAAAGATGCGGCCCCTGAATTTGGACGATAACGGAGGATGCTTCTTCTTCTTCAGGGTTTTCACTCTACTTGGGCCTACAATCTTCTCTTCTGCAGCGTCTGCAGCTGGTCCAGAATGCCGCAGCACGTCTCTTGACCGGCACTAGAAAGTTTGACTCTATCACCCCTGTTCTGAAAAATTTACACTGGCTTCCTATCAAATATCGAATTGATTTTAAAATTCTATTGTTTACTTATAAAATTTTAAACAATATGGCACCTGATTACTTAGCTGATCTCCTCTGTCTGTACAGCCCTCAGAGAGCACTAAGATCATCGGGCCAACTGCTCTTGGTGCAACCTAGGTCTCGGCTGAAGACCAGAGGAGACCGTGCCTTTGCCGTTGCTGCACCCAGGCTATGGAATACTCTCCCTCTTCATATTCGCGCGTCAGATTCCATTCAGTCTTTTAAATCACGTTTAAAAACGTATTTGTTTGATCTGGCATTTAAGGCGAATTAGGGTAATTTACATCTGGCTCTGTATTTAGATTATGTAATTATCTTATATTTTATATATTTGTAATTTATATTTTATTGTGATTTTATTTGTACTGCGATTTTACTGGAAAGCACTTTGGTGTACCTCGGTCTAAAAAATGTGCTATATAAATAAATTTTGATTGATTGATTGATTAACGGCAGCTGTCATCCTCGTAGATGTATTGCTGCTGTCTTCTGTCTCAGTCTGTTATTACACTCTTAAAACCTACTTATGCCTACGTCTTTCAGGATCTTACAAAGCTTAAAATGATGCTTCGACTATTAGATTAGCCGTCGACGATTTTGATAGTCGACGTAATCGTGACTAGTCGACTAATCGTGGCAGCCCTATATCATATGCAGGCACCAAACATCCCATACATGTATAGAGGCGCAGTCTGGATCTACGTAAGATGTTGCTTTTCCCCTCCAAGTGCAGCGATATAGTCTGAATGTTATAGTACTGAAATGCTGACTATTACTTTCATTTAACTCCATAATTTTATTATTTTTCTTTCTTTGATAAATAAGGAGGCAACGTCATTGATCTCTACCCGTTGGCTAATGATGTAATACCTGTTGCACGGAGACAGGGAGTTTTGTTATCTATTCGTAGCCTTCGTCTGTTCTCATTCAATAATTCAGTTATACCAGTAGTACTTATTGAACTACATCTGCCTTTTTGTGTTTGGTTGTTTGTTTGTTTACATACTTAGACTCTGCTTTGAAACACTCCAGCAATTACATTTGGACTTGGTGGCTGATACACAATTTCAAAACTTAACAGTAAGATAAGGGGTTTCAGCTTACAATTCTATGGCCACAGGAGCAGTGGTTAGATTGCTTCAACACCTAGGTTGTTGCTATCATAGACAGGAGAAGTAACACTTTAAATATGTTAAGTTTGAAGAGCTCGCTGCTTGTTTTTGTTCTTTTTTTTGGCAGCCATTTTCTGTTGTGAGGAGGGTTTGGGGAGGGTAAGGCTCACTGCTATGAACCTCATACACTGTTCTTTTTTTTAACCTGTTCTGAACTAATTTCCACCCACTGTAAAGTTATTCTGTTCTTATCATCTAAGGCCAGTGTGCATATTGTCTTTGCTCTATAAATCAGATGAGTCTGCAGTTAAACTTTCTAAGCTGGAATGTTAAAGGTCTAAATCATACAGTCAATAGAAGGAAGGTTTTCTCACATGTGAAACACCATAACACTGACATGGCTTTCCTGCAGGAGACCCACATCAGGGCCGTCTCTTCTCACATTGGAGGGGCAGGCAGAACATTCAGTTTGAGGCCCACAATGTCGTAGCAGACAAATATGGCAGATATGTCATAGTCAGTGGGAAACTGTATAACAGTCTTGTTGTCCTAGTAAATGTGTATGCTCCTAATACAGATGACGAGAATTTCTTTAAACAACTATTCTCCTCTCTACCCGACTTAAATATCTACTCTCTTTTTCTGGGGGGTGATTTTAACTGCTGGTTAGACCCAGCCATGGATCGCTCATCCACTAAGAGTAATGTTCTCAGAGAAAGAAAAAAGAAAACAAGCAGAAGAAAACAAGAGTAATAGAATAAACAACATCACAATGATATATGGGAATATGACAGTAAATACTAAATATTAAACATTATTGTGCAGCACATAAGATCAACAGAACACATATGTGCATTTTTTTTCTCTGCTTATTCTGTTGGTTTTTGTTTTTTGCCCTTCTCCCCCGTCCATCTTCTCAGCTGTTTTTGTTTCCCTCTTTCTTTCTCCCCTTCTTTCCCCCAGTCAAGTCTGTCCCGTATTCAGCAAGTGAAAATAAAATAAACAATAAAAGGTGAATCAAATGGACCATTACGGCAAGGCTGGGATGGTCAATTTGGTAAAGTAAATCCGTTGGGCATCTTTCTTTGCCTTTAGACATTAATTCTGATGGGAAAAGAGCCAAATGGGACAGGCCAAAAAAAAAAAAGAAAAGAAAAAAAAAGACTAATGTTCTCAGCAGATCTGCATCTGTCATTCATGCCTTTCTATCAGAATATGGAATGTGTGATGTTTGGCATACCCTAAATTCTCATAAAAGAGATTACTCCTATTTTTCACATGTGCACCATACATATTCAAGAATTGGTTACTTTATAATTGACACTAATTGTCTACAGCAGGTCCACTCCTGTGCCTACCATAGCATAGTTTTTTCAGATCACGCCCCTCTCACTCTGTCTCTGTCTCTTCCACATCCTCCTGTTAAAGCTGCACAATGGTGTTTCAATTAGACCCTTCTGTCAGATAAAAATTTTGTAACGTTTATCCAGGATGAGATATGCTTTTACTTTGCCACCAACTCTTCCCCAGAGACTTCCAGCCTTGTCGTATGGGATGCCTTTAAGGCTTATATCAGAGGCCAGATTATTGCTTATTCAGCAAGAATTAAAAAAAAAAACAGTCCACCCATGAAAGAAACAAGTTAATGCAACAAATTAATGAGACCGATGAACAGTATGCTCTCAAACAGAGTCATGAAATATTTAAAAAGCGTGTAGAACTTAAAACAAGACTTGACCTACTCACAACGTACTCCACTGAACGTTTACTCTTACATGACAAATCCAGATTTTATATGCATGGTGACAAACCTGATAAATTACTGGCGAGCCTTCTAAAAGGTTCTTGGCAAGGCAAAGTATTCTTAAAATTCGACAACAAGATGGCAACATAGTCAAAGATCACAAAAAAATTAATGAAGTGTTCAGGGATCTTTACTCACAGCTTTACACCTCAGAGTCCCAGAGTCTCAGAGTCTGACTGCAATGCAATTAATGAGTTCTTAGCTAAACCTGACATTCCTGAAATTCCACCAGAACTTAAAACAAGGCTGGATGAACCCATCTCTCAGTTAGAAGTTTCTATGGCTATAGCTTCAATGCAATCTGGCAAGTGTCCAGGTCCGGATGGCTTTCCGTCAGAATTTTTCTCTTCATTACTGTCCACGCAGCTTAGTGCAAGCCTCACGGACTGCATCAGACAAGGATCTCTTCCTCAGTCATTCTATGAAGCCTGTATTACACTTATTACAAAGAAGAGAAAAGATCCGTTGGAATGTGCCTCCTATAGACGCATTTCTCTATTGAACACAGACGCTAATATATTAGCTAAGATACTTGCCCGTAGACTAGAAATAGTTCTTCCAAAAATTATTTCAAAAGACTAGAAAGGCTTCATTAAAGGTCGTCATTCATATTTTAACATAAGGAGGCTATTTAACATAGTTTACTCCAGCTCTACAGACTCTGTAGTCTCTCTTGACGCTGAAAAGGTCTTTGATCGAATTGAGTTCGATTATCTCTTTGCAGTCCTTGATAGATTTGGCTTTGGAGCAAACTTTACTTCATGGATGAAATTACTCTATTCTCAACCATCTGCTACAATACGAACTAACCTCCAATTGTCAAAACCTTTCAAACTTCACAGAGGCACATGCCAGGGATGTTCTCTCAGCCCCCTGCTTTTTGATCTGCCATAGAACCCCTTGCCATTGCGTTCCGCAGTTGCAAAGAGGTACACGGCATTTGGAGAAACAATACAGAACACAAGGTCCCGCTCTATGCAGATGATCTCCTGCTTTTTATTTCTAAGCCCTTAGCCTCACTACCATTTGCATTGAATCTGCTTAGTCAAGTCAGATTTCAGGGTATAAACTGAACCTTACTAAAGTGAGCTCTTCCCGCTAAGTAGCAAAGCAAGTATGTTAGACTTCACCAGCTTGCCCTTCAGAGTTGAAAGGAAAACATTTACATATTTGGGAGTCACAGTGACAAAAAACATAAAAACCTTTTCAAAGAAAATGTGAGTGCATTGCTGAACCAAGTGAAGCGGTCCCTCACCCACTGAACACCACTCTCTATGTCTCTGGTAGGACGTATCAATTCAATTAAAATGACCATTCTACCCAAATTTTTATACCTTTTTCAGGCCTTAACCATTTTCATTCCCAACACTTTTTTCAATGAACTGGACTCTGTCATCATCTTATTTATGGCCAAGCCCAAGGCTTAATAAGATGCATCTTCAAAAATCTAAAATTGAGGGTGGGTTTGCACTTCCCAACTTTCATTGTTATTATTGGGCTACTAACATACGATGTTTGGTGTTCTGGTATTTTTACCAGAATCGGAGTGGTTGTCCTGACTGGGTGACTATGGAATTGCATAGTGACAACAGTATATCCTTACCAGCTGCACTTTGCTCTCCACTCTTATCTTCTTCATTCAACTCCATCCCCAACCCTGTTGTTGCACTCATTAAAAATATGGGGCCAGTTTAGGAAATACTTTAAACTCTGTGACTTCTCCCTTCTCAGCCCCATTGCATCTAACCATCTCTTTAAACCTTCTATCCAGGATGGTGGGTTTGTGGAGTGGCACAGAAGTGCTTTAAGGACTTATTCATAGCCAACAAACTAGCATCATTTGAACAACTTGCTAATAAATATAGTCTTCCACCAACACACTTTTTCAGATACTTGCAAGTCAGGGAATTTATTTGTTCCCAGACCTCAGACTCAAGCCCTCCACCAGAGTCTACACTATTAGAGACTATCCTACAACTCAGTCCAACCAGTAGAGGGCTGATTTCCTTGCTTTACAATAAAATGTTAAATTTGACACATCCCTCTTCATCCAAGCTCAAGACACTGTGGGAAGAAGTCTTAAACATGACAATCTCTGACTAACATGGGCCTCTATACTCAAACATGTCAACACAACATCATTATGTGCCCGCCACTGTTTAATCAAGTTCAAAGAGGTGCATAGAGCCCATTTCTCAAAATCCAGACTATCCCATATCTATCCTGAAATCACTCCATATTGTGACAGATGCAAAACTGCTGAAGCCTCACTGATCCACATGTACTGGTCTTGTCCCAATCTCGTTCAGTTCTGGACAGACGTTTTTCATACCCTGTCCAGGATTCTCAGTGTGACGCTGGCCCCTGGCCCCCTTTTTGCTCTGTTTGGCATCAGTGGGAATGAGGTGCTTCGACTGGCCTCTAAAAAACAGGCATTATCATTCTGTTCCCTGTTGGCCAGGAGGGCAATCCTACTGAGGTGGCGGGATGCTGCCCCTCCCTCTCACAAACAGTGGTTATATGACCTCATGACGTGTCTAAAACTGGAAAAGATAAGACACTCACTCCAGAACCCCACTGGGAAATTTCAAAGCATGTGGGGTCCCTTCTTTGAAATCTATAAGAATTTTTCAGCAAACTCTCTTATGTCAGGTGTGGAAATACAGTGTGCAGGTCTAGGGTAGTGACCTGGGTGGGAATAAATGGGATTATTTTGCAGGGATTATGTTACTTTGGGATATATCATACATATGTTTATATTTTTCTTTCTTTCTTCTCTTTTTTCCCTTTTATTTCACAGCTGAAGATACATTTCTGAACTCATTTCACAGCCTAAATGTACTACTTAACCCGAATGTACAGATCATCTGTAACCCCTTTCTTTTCTTTCTGTTTATATATATATAATATATATGTTTATATTTATATGTATAAAAGGAAAACCTCTTAATAAAAAGACATTGTTTAAAGAAATGTGCTAACTACATTCTAAAGGAAATGCTACACCAGCCATAAAAACCCTGCATTTCAGACTGATGCTAGAAAAACTCTGAGGATTGAGTCAGTCCTAACCTTCACCTGCATGTCTACAAGCAAGCTGAGAACTCGCATTGGTGAATTAAACTGCCAACCCGTAGCTTCAAAGATTAACTCTTCAAATTCCAGCCAATAAAATCACATTTCTTCAAATGCTCCAACATAGCTTTTACCAATCAAATCTCATCAACCACTAAACATCAGTCATGCCCATCATCAAGTCCTGAAATGATGTCTAAGTAAACACTGATGAAACTAAAATGATATACAAGTACAATTCACTTACTTTACTGTGATGTCGAATGAGTGGCTACATAAGCAATCACCTCCGTCTTGGGTTTTTTCAAACTGGGTGTTAAATGGTTAGCATTCCAGCTGTAGTATCTGAATAAATGCAGTGCAACTGGCTGACACTTTCAAAGCTCAACTTTTCTCAGTTCTTCACCTAAGGATATAGTCTTATTAGGTTGGAGACAGTGGCACAACCAACATTAAAGCTTACAATCAACTTACAATTTTGTTTCCTTTCAAAGACCAGAAACCAGGCCTGAGACACTCACAGTCAGTTGATGTGGTCAAACCCACGTTGGTGCATCAAGACGCAGATTCTGCAGTAGACCATGCAGAATCCACACATCAGATGTGACTCTCTCAGCCACGGGTGGGGCAAATTTATAAATAAATTATATATAATTTTTTACATTTATCAACAAACAGTTGCAGCTAGTTTATTTAATTCGTGACCAGCATTCTACCAAAAGCAGAGCAAATTGATTTCTAAAAAATGAGTGGTTCATTCTGAAACAGTGTGCAACAGTTCAGATAATGAACTGCTACACACCCATCTCTTGTCCATGTCTATATAACTATAATTATTATATGTTCCAGTAAACGGGTAAAAAAATAACTTGTGTCAGGGTCCAAATATATATGGACTTAACTGTATGTGTCAGTCAAATGCTGATTGCTTGACAAGTAGAACGGGGAAGACAGTGAAAGTTCATCAAAAAATTGTGTTCAAAAAATTGTTTAATTATTTTTTTAAAATTTTAATTCATTGTCACTTTAGCTCTTTGTAGTTTGCAGCTTTTCACATATGTAATGTATGTAATGTATTTAACATGTGGGTAAAAAAATGAAAAAGACAAACAAACTGCAACCCCCCACGAGCGCACGCTGGAGGGAAGCAGAAAAAAAAATCTGTCACAAAAGTAGGCTGGTTTTTACTACAGTGTATATTTATCCTTTCTTTAAACTGACAGCATGTACTGATGCATTCTGACCTTATTTTGTATTGAACACTGAAGTTAAGCAGCACGGATGATCAAATAGGAAATACAGTTAATAGAATAGAAGAATAGAATAGAATTCAACTTTATTGTCATTGCACATGCACAGGTACAGGGCAACGAAATGCAGTTTGCATCCATCCAGAAGTGCTTTAGTGATATAGATATATTACAATATATATTAGCAATAATATAGATATGTGAGTATATTACAGAAATGGGTCTATTATGGTATGTTATAATGTACACGGTATGAAGTATGTTGTGAATATTCTATAACTATAAGTATGTACAGGCTGTAGTGAGTACAAGCTATGTACAGGATATGAACAGGATATAAATATGAAAAACTATACAGAATATGAAATAAATAACTTTACAGAATCTGGGATATACAGCTATACAGAAATGGGAACTATGCAAGTTGTAAACAGTTGTAGGATTAAAAATTATCGAATGTACAGAATGATTATTTACACAGAGCTATACAGTAGTGCAGTTAAGATAAGTGAGGGTGTAGATAGTTTCTACAGAGGCTATATAAAGTGCTAGTGGTTGTGAGTGGTGGTTCAGTCCATGTTATTATTGTGTTTGAGGGTACAGTTGTCCATTGTGGGTGTGTGTATGTTCAGTCCATGAGTTTAACGTGGGTCAGATGTCAGGAGGCAGAGTTCAGGAGTCTGACAGCTGTGGGGAAGAAGCTGTTCCGGTACCTGGTGGTCTTAGTCCGGAGGCTCCTGTGGCGCCTCCCAGAGGGCAGGAGGGTGAAGAGTCCATGTGATGGGTGACTGGGGTCTTTGATGATTTTCCCAGCCCTTTTCAGACACCGCTTCCTGTAGATGTCTTTTATGGCAGGAAGTGGTGCTCCGGCGATGCGCTGGGCAGTTTTCACGACCCTCTGCAACGCCTTCCGGTCCGAGGCAGAGCAGTTCCCGTACCAGACTGTTATACAGTTGGTCAGGATGCTCTCGATGGTGCAGCGATAGAAGTTCACCAGGATGTCTGAGGACAGGTGGTTCTTCCTCAGAGTCCTCAAGAAGAAGAGGCGCTGGTGAGCCTTCTTGACCAGCTTGGAGCAGTTGGTCGTCCAGGTGAGATCCTCGGAGATGTGGACTCCCAGGAACTTGAAGCTGCTCACACGCTCCACAGCCGTCCCCTTAATGTGGATGGGTGGATGTGGGTCAGCATTCCTCCTGTAGTCCACGATGAGCTCCTTGGTCTTCTCGGTGTTAAGCAGCAGGTTGTTTCTGTCGCACCACTCAGCCAGACGATCCACCTCCTCCCTGTAGGCGGCCTCATCGTTGTCACTGATGAGGCCAATCACCGTGGTGTCATCTGCAAACTTAATGATGGTGTTGGAACCATCAGCAGGTCTGCAGTCGTGGGTGAAGAGGGAGTAGAGGAAAGGGCTCATCACACAGCCTTGTGGTACACCGGTGTTCATTGTGATGGTAGATGAGCAGCGGTTATCCAGCCGGACATGTTGGGGGCGGTTGGTCAGGAAGTCTAGTAACCATTTGCAGATGAGGGAACTGATACCCAGGTCTGTCAGTTTCCTGATGAGTTGTGAGGGGTGGATTGTATTGAATGCTGAACTGAAGTCTATAAACAGCATTCTGGCGTAGGTGTTGTTGTTGTCCAGGTGTGAGAGGACAGAGTGCATTGCGATGGAGACTGCATCCTCTGTGCTCCTGTTCCGGCGGTATGCGAATTGGTGGGGGTCCAGGGTGGGGGGGAGACAGGATTTGAAGTGTGCTAGGACCAGTCGCTCTAAGCACTTAGTGATGATGGGGGTGAGTGCTACTGGGCGGTAATCATTGAGGCAAGATGGGTTGGAGTTTTTGGGT
The DNA here is from genome assembly GCF_057381845.1 of Rhamphochromis longiceps. Classification (NCBI taxonomy): domain Eukaryota; kingdom Metazoa; phylum Chordata; class Actinopteri; order Cichliformes; family Cichlidae; genus Rhamphochromis; species Rhamphochromis longiceps. The sequence goes on from NC_140571.1 coordinate 33,309,111, forward strand.
ATCGGGACGATGGAGGTGGATTTGAAGCAGGCCGGTACCACAGCGTGGGCCAAGGACAGATTGAATATGTCTGTGAGCACTCCTGCAAGCTCCCCAGAACACGCTCTGAGAACACGCCCGGGGATGCCATCAGGGCCTGCAGCCTTGTGGACATTGATCCTGCTCAGCACCGCTCCTACATCGGTGGGGGAGAGAGTCATAGGTTGGTGGTCTGGCGTCATGTCTGCTTTGGTTGTGGTTGTGGGGTTCCCTCGCTCAAAACGAGCATAAAAGTTGTTGAGCTCGTTGAGGAAGGAGACATCAGAGGATGCGGGGGAGGGTTTGGTGGTCCTGTAGTCTGTGATGGTCTGGAGTCCTTGCCACATGCGTCGGGGGTTGGAGTTGGAGAAGTGTTCTTCTACCTTCTTTTTGTAATGGTGTTTGGCTTTTTTGATGCCCTTCTTTAGATTAGCCCTGGCTGTACTGTAGGCGTGTGCATCTCCTGACCTAAAGGCAGTGTTGCGGGCCTTCAGGAGGAGACGAACATCCCGGTTCATCCAAGGCTTCTGGTTGGGGTACATGGTGATCCGTTTCTGGGTGGTGACACTGTCTGTGGTTTTGGAGATGTAATCCAGTACAGATGAGGCGTACTGGTCCAGGTCTGTGTGGGTGAACATATTCCAGTCTGTGTTTTTAAATCTGTCCTGGAGCACTGCGTCTGTCCCCTCTGGCCACACTTTAATTGTCCTCACAGCAGGTTTCACACGTTGGATGAGTGGTGAATACCGAGGTGTGAGGAACAGGGAGAGATGGTCCGATTGTCCAATGTGGGGGAGGGGTGTTGCTTTGTAGGCTCCAGCCAGGTTGGAATACACATGGTCTAAAGTCTTGTCCCCTCTGGTGTGGCAGGAGACATGTTGGTGGAATCTGGGGAGGACTGTCTTTAAGTTGGTGTGGTTGAAGTCGCCAGCAACAATAAAAGCAGCCTCGGGGTGTTTATTCTGGTGTTTGTTAATGGCTGCAGAAAGTTCTTTCATGGCCAACCTAGCATTAGCGTCGGGGGGTATATACACGGCAGTGAGTATGATAAATGGTTGATTTAAAGCCAACAGGTTAAACCTTTGGTGTTGTTGTGTCTGTTGTCAGCATCTGAAGAGAAATAAAAGAGACTGAGAGTACTGCACATATTTATTTAACTAATCCTAATTCTAACAAATTATAGGATTCAAGCATTAGTCTAACGTACTAACATAGTCCCATTAATAGCTTTATTTTGACAGATATGTTTTGTAATAGCGCCTATTAACGGAAGTAAAAGGAAAAAGATGCATGAATGTTGTTCTGTGTGTGCACTGCTGTGAAAAGTCAGGAAGAGATTTTGTGTACCGTCTTCCCTCTAGTGCTCTGTTAAGTTCAGCTCTGTCCTGTTGTTCTTCTATTTCAGTAAAATCCCTTTTTTTTTTGCAAAGTAGGAATATGTGGGGCTCAGCTCTAAACACTGTGAGATAACACTACACTCGCTGATTTGATCCATCCAGCTCTGCCAGTTATGCACTTGTTCTGACAACATCTCCACCTCTCATTCCAAATAAACTCTCCTAGTGGCAACTATCATTCATTTATTAGGTGTAAAAAAAAAAAGACCTGCTTTTCATTGTTAAATTTAGCACAGTTTACTATGAACTCATTGCCACAAAGCTTTGAGTTTCATTATTTGATTGGACTCATCAGTATAGATTGACTCTAACTGATTATACCATGCCACGTGTCTGTGTAAATTTGATGGCCCTTTGAGAGCGGTTGCAGTCAGTCCTTGTTGGACCATGACAGGTGATCTCCCACCTGAGGAGGTGCATACGGGACCCCAAACTTCCGTGTGACCAGTTGTTCGTTGTCACTGCTTGCAATCGTCCCAGACATTAAAGAATTCAATGCAATCATTAATTTTTTTCTTTGTTGCAAAGAGGTTGCTCTCCTACTTTTCTTCTACTGTTACTGACACCTTAAGCAGGACAGGCAAAATGAAGCAATTATTCCACAATTGAGACCCATTCAAACTGAATTAGAGGCGGGAACACTGAAGCCTTAAATATAGGTGGCAACCTCACACATATTCATTCTTGCAGACAACTTTGCTGACTTGGATGGTAGCTTGTAACAACATTTTTTTTGTGTGGTAAGAAAACTTACTGCAAGCTTAAGGTCCACACCAACCAAAACCAGAACTGATGTGCTGCCATACTGAGCACACCACAGGAAAGTGGAAATAGTGTCTGTCCATAAAAATGAGAAACTACATGGAGATCTAGCTGATGATTGTCACAGAATTGAGCAATGCATTTAATATTTTAATATATGCCAGCAAACTCATCCTTGGAGACACAATGCTACAGTGCACCAACTGTGCTTGTATCTTCAAGTGAACTTCAAAGAAGTATAACAGACATAACTATTTGTTTGTGTGCACAACAGAGTGTAATATCTGCTTAAGAATTAGAATTTATTTTCATCACATGTTAAATGTTGTAAGCATTTTGGCCTCACTGTCATGATAGGCTGTGTGACAGGCAGGCAGAAAAAGTGGACCCACGAGCAGGACTCAAACAGGGAGATTGAACTCAAAGCGCAGCGTTATTGCTGGAAAAAAACCCCCTCAAAATAAGATTCACATAAACTCTGAACAGAGGAGCTGGAATGCTGGGCCACTGGAACACAACAGACACACAGCATGTAAAGGGTACAATGCAACAGAGAGCAAAGGAAAACACAGGGCTTATGTACACAGGGGAGTAATCAGGGAATGGGAAACAGGAGGGAGACACAGCTGGGAGACATTAGCCTAACGAGACAGGGGGCGTAAATCTGAATGTAGCCGACAAATGCGTCCTCCTTTTCCCCGAATTTGAAGGATGGGTCGGGTGTGTCCTTCGTGGCCTACCATATCCCAGAATTCATAGCGCGGCCCAGCCAAACTCCAGTTTCCAACAATGGCGGCCGCTACTAAGTTTTAAAATTACTCATACTAATCTTTCTGGGTCACAAAATAAACTTTTAACATATTTTCAGGCGAAAAAGTAGCTGTGTAAACATCAAATATCTGCTCGGTTTATCAAGATATCGCATATTTGCAAAAGTGCTTCGACATTTTCGGAGGCGTCTGCTACCCACCAGCTCGATAGCTAGCCGGGACTTTCGCTGCTCGGGTTAAACGTAATATATAATTCACTTAGACAACCTAAAAATGTTATTGTTGGGCTTTTTTCAGTGTTTTGTTTGTTCGTGAGTAAATCGGTTTGGCTGAGATTAAAGTTATTAGATTAGATTAGATAAAATAAAACTTTATTAATCCCCCGGGTGGGTTCCTCCTTGGTTTTTACACAGCTGACTAAACGTCAAACAGAAAACTGATTAAACAGAAGTATAAGACAGTCGAGAATTTACGCCAGTGTCCCGTTATATTTTAGATAGCAAGGAGCAGACGGCTGAGTTTATTAAACTCCACCGAGACAGCGGTGACGCTAATCAGAAGGCTAGACCGTCCAATTTCACGGCCGTTTACTTCCGGCCTACCCGACCTTCTGAGGACCCGGCGTAGACCGCGAAGGCCGGGTCCTCAGGAGGATGCAGCCCATGAATTTGAATAATACTAATCAAAATTAGCACAACTAAAGAATCAGAGCCTAAGTCATAAAAGAGAAAAGTACCAAAATAAAAAAAACAAACAGAAAATGCTAGGTCAAAATGACCCAGAACCATGACACTCGCAAATTTGCTGTTATTAAATTTCCATTTTTTTTATGTAGATGTGAATCTAAACTTAACACTTCTTTCAAAAGTATTCTGGAAAAAAATTAAAGGAGAATCAGTTTTAATTTTTCTATTATCTTTTTATTTCTAAAAGGCACTAATTTAATAACTCAGTTCAAACCCTTGTGCTATTACATATTTACAGTCTGTTGAAGCATATAAATACAATTCCTGTGGCAATTTAAAAGACTGCTAGCTGAAAGATGTGTGATATTCATGGGGACGGAGATGGCAAACATCTAGTCTGAACGGATCACCATCCTCTATTGCTTTTTTTACTTGGATCACCCTGCTTTCCTGCTAAATCTTCCATGGACTGTGCCTTTTCTTCAGCTCTTCACTGTTTTGACTGACATGTGTCATTGGTGATCCATCATGCATGAGCTCACAGCATTACTGCACTAACCCTGACCCCAAGAGGCTGAAGAAACTCTAATAGAAAACCCTTAAAAAACACACACGTACACTGAGCGATTAGAAGAATGCTGACTGGCCTATTTTTGTGTAATTAAAACACTGAAGAGCATTGCTGTTTACAGCCCAGATAACAAGTATAATTAATTTCCAGATACCAGAATGTGGAATTAAAAAAAGTGCCTATTTAGTATGTCATTGCAGAAAAAACAAATAAAGTGCTTACTTATAAAGGCCCTTGCTGTGCTGTGCTAATATTCTGCACTGTTCTCATTTTTGCAGGAGCACACAAAGGCAATCGTAAAAATAGACCACAGCAGCTGAGCTCTTATTAGAACACTTCCTTTTCTGTTTATTCTTTGTATTACTGAAAACACTCCTGTTAGGTGAAGAACAGCACTCCCTTTAGTGTACCTGTCTCACACATTAGCTACAAACTGTGGGGCTCTGAGACTGACTCAGAAGGATGGCAGCAGCAATAACAGCTGGATGGTGTGATGGAAGAGTATTCATGGGGACGTGCTAAGATCTATCAAGTCAATGTCATTTTCTCCACTTTACATAATACACTGAGGCTCTACCCTTTTATTTTGGTGTTTTAACAGGGGAAAGGACTGTGTAGACAGATGGAGAGGACATTAGTTACTTGACAAACAGTGGGACTATTTTCATGTCCAAGGTATAAAAACCTTTTCCAATACAGTTTTTCTTTTGTTATCCTCATCTACATAAAAAACCCTCTGTTTTTTTTGTAGCTAAGGTCGGTATCAGTCTAAAAACAATAGTGATAAATAAGTATGGTATCACTCCCACTTACAGTCATAGTAAAAAGACAGCACACTCCATCTCATTTCCAAAGTTTTCTGTATCAGGAAATACTAAAACTTCGTCCAGTTCTTCTTCCATCTTAAAATATTTAAACACAACCAGACGGACAACCAAACATGACATATTACAGCACGTTATTATTTATTTAACAGACACTAAGCCAAAATACAGAAGCAATGTGTGAAAAACTATGCTACATAACTTAGGACCCTGTAGAACCACCTTTAGCAGCAATAGCATTCAGTAATAACCTCTATAGCTTTATCATTATCTCAAATATTTGTTTTTTAATTTTTCTAATTCTCCTGTCATTTAACAAGCAAACTGAAGTCTATAGAATCTGAAATGTAGATCTTGGATTATTTGCATTTTCTCTGAGCACTGCATGGTCTGACCTTGGGGGGAGTTTGCTGGGATATCCATACCTGTAAAAATTGGCAACTGTCTTGAAAGTTTTCCCCTTGTGAATAATCTTTCTCACTGTAGAATGATGGACTTTTGAAAATGGCCACATAACCCTTCCCAAATTGTGGCCATTTTCAGGTTTTCCATCAGCCAATTCCCCCTACTATAAAATTAATTTCTTGTTTGACAATCTGGATCTGTAAGAGTGGCAACATTAAGCAGCCATCCAGTTCTCAAATACTTTGGTAAAATTGAAATGAATTTACAATAATAAATTATGTTCAATGAGTGGGCTCACTGAGTAGTTACTCTAGAGTATGAAAATGGTGACAATGCTAATAATTAAGACAATTACCAGAAGTAAATTTCAGAGCAGTTCACATGTATTTCATTTAACCTAGCTAGGACAAATCATGTATCATCTATCATGGAAGCCCTGGCCTCACACTTCCAACTAAAACAACAACTCTGTTTTTTGCCAGCTAGATGTAACAGAACAATGGAAGTTACCAATGTAGTGTATTGAGGGCCATGGACTATCGTTAGTCATGGGTTATGTCTGTGATGGGCTTCTTCAAACATGCAAACAAAGCTAACGAGATGGATTTGGCTCTTTGGTGGTTAAAATAATTTCTCCAAAATTAAATGAAGACAGGCAGCAGCAACAGCAGCAGCAGTCGTGTGTTGCTGTAGTACAGTCAGCTGAGGACATTGTGAGGAAAGAAGAGAGAGGGCAGAGCATTGATGAATTATTCACCACTGTGTGCTTTATTATTGTTATAGATCTTTGCCTTATGCACAAGGGAATGATTCTGCTGTTCAGCTTTGAGCTCCGCCCTCCTCCGACCTCAAGTCTACTCTTCCAAACCAGACGCCCATTTTGTGATATTACACTTACATTATTTATCACCCGTCGCTGCAGAAGCCGTTGTCTCCAACTCTACGCTGCCAGCATCTTATCCTCATTGTGATATGTGTATTTTAGAAGAAGCTTCAAGGCAAGGAAATACACACAGGCTCATGAATGCATTTGCATATGTGCCAGTATGCTCTGGAAAATATAATCGGCCTGCACCATCTCTGAATTCCCATATCTGAAACAGAATAACTTGGAGAGTGTATTCATCTTTAAGAACACACACACACACACACCAGCACACCAGTCTACCAGTACACTGGACAGAACGCAGAACTCTTATAATCTGATACATTTAAAAAATGTTTCCCAAGTTAACCAAAGTATGTTTCTACTGCAGGGAGAGTAGCATCTAAATTAACTTCAAGGGTAATGAGTTTATAACTGAAAACGTCACCGTTCAGGGGTTATTACCTTTAACTAATACCAAAATCGGTAAGTAACTATGGATATGCGAAATGTAAAAAAACAACTGAATGTTCCTGATTTTTGCATTATTTGCACATATGTCACAATGTTTCAGATCATCAAACAAATTTCATATATATATTCAAATTACTTCAAAACTACTTGAAAGAGTTGTTTCCAAACAGCTTAACTGATCATTTGCGAAGGAGTGGTTTATTCGAAGAGTTTCAGTCAGGATTTAGAGTGCATTTTAGCACAGAAACCGAACTAGTGATATCAAAGCAGCATTTGCAGAATTTAGATGATACCCAGGTTTAATATCCAGCTTTTGCTTTGTTTTTTTTCTCTTTTATTTCCCACAAAGCCAGATAATACAAATCAACTATTTAATACAACAGTACTGTGGTTAATCCTTACCAATTCTTAAACTCTGGCTATCTCAAGAGTTTGCCTTTTGTCCTTTCACCCTCTTGGGATCAAATGACTGTTGAGGTTTCTTTCTAATATTATAGATGTGAGTCTTTACTTTACAATATAAAGTGCTTTGAGGCAGCTGCTACCATTTTACTGTGAACTGTTACTATGTTACAGTTGAGGATATCTGGGAACAAATATACTGCAGAGTGCAGAGAAGTGCTATGCTATCAGAATGCAGGAATTTCTTTAAGCATTCCAGATGATGCATCCCATATGACTTCATAGAAACTGGCTGAGTGAATGGTATTTGTGGGAAGTTGTTCTCAAAAAACAATATTTCACAGTTTTGATGTCCTCATATGATGATAACCTGGACATTCTGACGAGTATAACTGTTGGATCAAACACAGTCAATGGTGAGTTTTGCTATTCGACTATAAAGAGAGAATGAGATGTGCAGATTTTAAAGCAAAGCATGAAACCAACATCAGTGAAATTTGTTAAAAATTAAGATATTGAGAGAAATTCTTAGATTGGCCAGTGGCTTTAGGTTGAGATCCTAGGTGAAAATGTCCATCACTGACAGAGGAGATAGCTCTAATTTGCTTGAGTTTCTGACAATAATCTAACAGTTGCTTGAAATCCTAAACCTGATTTGCTCTGTTGGCTGCATGCTCTCCAGCTGTGAGAAAAGTCAACCTTGGATGTAAACCCCTGGACAGCTGCAATGCTGGTGTTCATCTAATTATCAAACTTCAGATCAAGGTTTGACGTGGCAGGAGAGGAGTATAGCTGGACTGCTGTGTGACCGTCAAACAAGACAGCAACCATAAACATTGAGCTGCAAGACAAACAGGAGAAGAAGCTACAAAATGATCTCTGGCATGCCAGTGGTGTGACCATCTCTGACTAAACACTCAAGCAGACTTCCTGAAGGTCATCTGAGAGCCCAACATCCTCTAGTGAGCCGTGTGTTCACTGCCCGGCACACTGGAACCCAATTGGAATTTGAATAGTAGGTCCGCCACTGGTGCCCCGTGCTTTTTAAAGATGAGTGCAGGTTCACCCTGAGCACCTATGACAGATGTGAAAAGATCTGTAGAAGCCGTGGAGAATGTAATGCTGCCTGTAACATTGTTCACCATGCTTGATGGTGGGGCAGTGATGGTCTGGAGATGCATATCAATGGAGGGACCCACAGATCTCTACAGGTTATTGGGATGAAATCCTTGGACCCACTCTCAGATCCTATGTTAGTGCAGTGGGTCCTGGGTTCATGCCTGGTCTTATTGAGTGGTGAAGAGAGGAGTGGTAGGAGTGGTCAGCCTACTAAAATTACTCGAAGAGTGCATCAAGTACTCGCCTCGGAGGTCACAAAAGAACCCAGAACAGCTGAAGAATCACAGGCCTCATTTGTTTCAAAAACTGTCAGGTCAGGATTCATGATTCAAGAATAAGAAAGAGACTGGGTAAACATGGCATCCATGGGAGAGTGCAGTGCTCTCCAAGAAGAACACAAAGGTTCATTTCCCCAAAAAACACCTTGATAATCCCGAAGATTTATGGGAAAACATTATGTGGAATGACAAGAAAAAAGTTGAACGTTTTGGAAGGCTTCAGTCCCATTATTAGGTGTAAAAGTAACATAGCATTTCATAAAAAAAAAATCATATCATTAGTCAAACACGCTGGTGGTAGTGTGATGTTCTTGGGCTGCTTTGCTGCTTCAGGACCTGAACAGGTATCTGATGGACCATGAATTTTACTCTCTGCCAGAAAGTCATGTCTGGCCATCAGTTTGTGTCCTGAAATGGCCTATTCAAATTCTGAATTCAAATCAGATAGAGTTTCTTTGGTATGACCTTAACTAGGCCATTCAGCCAAAAAAAAAAATCCTCCAATGGGTCAATTGAAAGAATTCTGCAAAGAAGACTGGGCCAAAGTTTCTTATGTCCCTATAACACATGTGGACCCAGTGGTAGTAATAGAAAGTCCAAACCCATCAAAAGGAGAAGATTTTGAAGCATGATGAGATGGACAGAATGCTTCATTCTGCATGTTTAACATTCATTGTGTGGCAGTCTTTAAAATAGTGTTTGTACTGTACCTGGTGAGTAGATGAAAGATCATCAGGAAGGCCAGCTCTGTTCTGGGATGGACCCTGGACCCAGTGCAGGTGGTGGGAGACAGAAGGACTCTGGCCAAAATAACATCTCTGATGGACAGAGTCTCCCACCCCATGCATGTAAATGTTGCTGAACTGCAGAGCTCCTTCAGTGACAGACTGCTGCATCCTAGATGCATGAAGGAGCGTTTCCGCAGGTCCTTCCTCCCTGCAGCTGTTAGATGTTTACATCTGTGCTGTAACTGCAATAAGTTAATTAACCGATTCACACTACAACCTGGTTTGCCTCTTACCTGTAGTTATTTTTTACTTAATTTAATAACTGTACAGTAGGGCTGCACGATTTTTTGGCTTAGAATTGAGATCACGATTCTCTCACGATTTTCTTTTCCAATATAAATATTTATTGCACTTATTAACTGCACATCAACTTCGTAACAGTTGAAACTGAACATAAAAACAATAAATAAACATAAAAACAAAAAATGTCTCACATTTTGTGGTTGCCGCAAAATGTTGTACTGCTTGAAATTCCGTCTCCACCGTTGCTCGACACTGCGTGTATAGAGCAGGTAGTGCAACAATACAAAAATAGTTGCGGGACGGCACTGTGTAGCGTTTGTCTAGGGTTTTGATCATTTTCCTAAATCCCTCGTTTTGCACAGTGTTGATGGGAACCATATCTTTGGTCAGGTGATAAGTGATAGCCTCCGTAATTTCTTTGTGCCTGCGGGAGTTCGACGGGTATAGGGAAGCGCTGTATAAGGTTCCCGTTATTGATGTTTGGGTGGTTGACCGGGACGGATTTTCTCCTGTCACTTTCTCGTCATCCCTGACGTGCTCTCCGTTGTTTTTCCCCTGCTAATTTTAGCATCACACGGCACAGCTTCTGTATCAGGTGGTATAAGGCTCCGCCCTTGTCATTTGTTGAGCAGGAAGAGTGAGCGCTTGTTTTCATGCAGAGTACGTCCCGGATCAAAATGCGGTACAATCGTCGTCGTCTTTTTTTTTTTTTAAATTGTTGTCATTTGGAAATGAGATCGCACATAAGTATGAATCGAGATCGCGATTTTCTAATGATTAATCGTGCAGCCCTACTGTACAGTACTCTGTGTATATAGTAACCACTGTCCTGTAAATATGTAAATATGTAAGAAAAATTGTGTATGTTTCTGTTCCGTCTCCTGTGTACTGTTTGTTGTTGTTGTGTATGTGTCTTTTTGGCTGCTGTTACAACCAAATTTCCCCTTGTGGGACAATTAAAGGATTATTCTATTCTATTCTATTCTATTCTATCTTTAAGCCTTTCTACCTGAAATCTTTTCTTTTCAAAAATTCAAACCCTTTCCTTTTGTGTCCAGCAAAAGCAAACAAGAATTCCAATCATCTAAGTCTTTATTTTCAATTTGCTTTTCTGTGATTTAGAGATGATGATGACAGATCAGCAAAGCTGGGGCCCGTTCTTCGTACGTCGCTTACTACATCCAAGATCAAATGACACATCCAAGATCAAATCATCGCGCTAACCGTGAGCTCGCTAATCCGGTTCCCCGAACACACCTGCTGTTGACGATTAGTACAGCTGGACGCAGTAATGTGACATCACTGGGTGTCGTAAAAGGGGCTACGCATCGATAGTAGAAACATTGATCGGCAACCCTCTGATTGGTCGGCGAAAATGTCGACGGAGCGCGCTCGGCTCGGTATTTTTCGGCAGCAGAGCAAGAACTCTTGAGTGAGGGATTTCAGGAGTTTCAGAGTTTAATCAGAACGCAAGGGAACACTGCAAAGGCTGCAAAAGCAAGGAGCGAGGGCTGGCAGGAAGTTGCTGACAAATTAAACTCGTAAGTAATTTAATAATAACAATAATAATGGAGTGGATTGATATAGCGCTTTTCAAGGCACCCAAAGCGCTTTACAATGCCACTATTCAGTCACTCTCACATTCACACACTGGTGGAGGCAGCTACAGTTGTAGCCACAGCTGCCCTGGGGCAGACTGACAGAAGCGAGGCTGCCATATCGCGCCATCGGCCCCTCTGGCCAACACCAGTAGGCGGTAGGGTAGATTTATTATATTACACTATATTATCCAATATTATATTACATTATATTATAATATGTTATATTTTATCCTCTTTCACATTAGAGCCACGACAGGACCCACTAGAACATGGGAACAGGTAAAAGTGAAATATAAGAATATCCTACAGAATGGTAATATTTATCACTTATATTGCTTTTAGTCTCTTGGAAAGAGACCCTGGAATAATCTGTTTGTTTATAACAGCAACCAAGAAAAGGGCAGAGGAAAAAAAGACAGGTGGTGGTCCTGCACCCCCTCGTCAACAAGTTGGTTAAGTGAATAATACCCTCACGGGAAAATCGATATCTCTCTATGAGCACACTGTCGCGCTGAGCTAAAGGATCCTGTCTGTCCCGCAATATACGCTGAATTCTGAGGACTCTCCTTATCAATCTTGCACCTTCCGCAATGGGTTGGTCGCGTATACGGACAGGACATGGCTGCGACAGACTTCCCAAATCCACCTTCGCTTTTATAGCCGTGGTCTCTCATCTTGATTACACGAAGTAATTTACAATTGCTACTCTGAAATATGAATTACATCTGTAATAATCACATACATGTAATAGAATATTAATAGTACATTTCCCTTTTTTAGGAAATGACCTGTATGTATCTGTGTGAAATCAATAAATGGATCAGGTGCTGCATTGTCTTTAGTTACATTGATGTTATTTATTTATGGTGAAACAGTGGTGGAATATCGCTGTTGCTTTCGTATGAATGACGCGGGCATACCTGCGTGGCCGCGATCTAATCCTGTTTACATAAAGTAAACCTGCTCCCGAGCAGGTTTACGCTTACGGCTCTGTTGCTATGACAGCAAGTCCCGGATGAGCTTCGGGGAACCGACTGATCCAGGATCACGCGAAATCGTCAACAATCTAATCCGGCTAACCTACTTAGCGAGGTACGAAGAACGGGCCCCTGGTCCACAAACATAGCCATTCACTTAAAAAACAGTGGAAGTGCAAGATGATAACGTGTACACACTGTCAGTTGACACCTACAAGGGTCTAGTTCAGCCTCCACACTGAGGTAGCATGAGAAGCTTACCTGTTTGTTCAACAGCGAAAAATTCCCCTCAATTAAAAAAAAAAGGCAAACTTGAAGTGTGCTTACGTTTTTACTCCCAAAGACTCCCCTTCTTCCTTTTCATTTGCACCCCTACTGGCAATCCTCAGGAATACCTTGCACACGTGTTGGTCGCATAAATGTCCCATTTAATCCTGAGATTAAATTATTATAAAGAATTGTGAGATTATTATATTATCTTATGCCACGTTATGCCCCTAATTAAAGATTGTGAAGCTATTATGTAGTTTTAGTTTTCATTATTCTCATGAATTAGAAGAAGGTGATAACTATTACATTTGTTAAACTGATTTGTATTACATTGGACTGCTGATTTATTGTCAGTCAGGTTTCAGAGTTCATCACAGCACAGAAACAGCTTTAGTGAAGGTTACAAATGATCTTCTTATGGCCTCTGACAGTGGACTCATCTCTGTGCTTGTCCTGCTAGACCTTAGTGCAGCATTTGATACTATTGACCATAATATCCTATTCAAGCGATTTGAACATGCTGTAGGTATTACAGGTACTGCACTGCAGTGGTTTGTATCATAGCTATCTAATAGACTCCAATTTGTGCATATAAATGGAGAGTCCTCTTCACACACTGAGGTTAATTATGGAGTTCCACAGGGTTCAGTGCTAGGACCAATTCTGTTTACATTATACATGCTTCCCTTAGGCAGCATCATTAGAAGACATAGCATACATTTTCACTGCTATGCTGATGACACCCAGCTCTATCTGTCCATGAAGCCAGATAACACACACCAATTAGTTAAACTGCAGGAATGTCTTAAAGACATAAAGACCTGGATGGCCGCTAACTTTCTGCTTCTTAATTCAGATAAAACTGAGGTTTATTAGATTATTCTGTTATTATATGTTACCTTATATATGTAATCAAAGTAGTTGAATTAGAATACTGCTGTAGATCACATTATACCCTTTAATATAGAGTGTGTGAGCTGTATGTAGTTTAGTTCTCATTATACTTTTGAGTTAACAGAACATATTCACATATTAGTTCATTAGATAAATGTGCATCACTCTGTATCCTTGATCTGCTGGGAATGTGTTACACTGTTTTCTTGACATGCTTAATTGTTGAATCATGAAGAGAAGGTTGTAAGCAGGAGACTCTGTGTCTAAAGACAGGGGAGATAGACAGACCACATTCCACACCCCCACCTTACAGAAAGCAGAGAAACAACTGCCGAGGTCATAACTTAGGCGCTGTAACAGAGAAAAAATGTGATGTTTTGGCTTTTACGACTAGCTGGGGGCCACTAGAGACTATAAAAAGCTGAGCAACCCGTCACCATTTTGAGACATGTGCCTGACCCTCTGGTAGCATCTCTCCCGTCCGGACATTGTAATGCTCTTATTGTTGAATTGTATGGAAATAAATGATTGTTGATTGAGCATTTATACACCGAGTATTGTCCTTCCTTCAGCCCAAAGATTCAAAGAATTGGGAGAATTCAACAACTTGGTGCCGTGTGACCCGGATCTTTGGTGTGCTGAGGAGGTGTAGATTTGGCCTTTGGTGAGATCGTGGGGCAAAGTGAACAGAAGGCCGGCCTAAAACAGAAAGGTAAGCACAGCCTGTTGTATTATAAATACCAAATGTGCATATTGGGCTTTCCAAATTAATCTGTTCACTGAGTCACATGTATTTTCACAGTAAATTTGTCGGTGTCTGGTTTTTGGCGCAAGATACTAACAACATAAGTTGAGGCTGAATTCCAGTGTGTTAAATAAACTGCTTCTACCGAGAAACTAATAAGACACTACGTTGAGCTAGTTGCAGTAAACTGCTTCTACCGAGAAACTAATAAGATACTACGTTGAGCTAGTTGCAGCCACTTTACCTTCCACATTTAATTTTGTCTAATACTGGCTTCTGTAGCAATAATACGTTAGAATTTCTTCTGAAGACGCGGCCATTAGTCCAGTACATTGAAGTCGAGGTTTGTTTATTTTGTTTATGGTGTCAGTGACGTCCTGGCTTTTGCCGGCTATGAAATAGAAGTTGATTTAAGGAAAAGCAGATGCTGGCTTCACGGTGCAGTTGAACGCTGGCAACGCGAGAGCGAAACACGTCCGTAGGTTTGGTTTATGATACGGCGTGTTCCGGTGGTGCGGCCGTGAAGTGCAGTAGTGGTTGGTGCTAGTTTTAGTACATTGGATAGAGGTTTTGACGGTGGTTTGTGGCGTCAGTCGAGTATAAAGGGCTGCGGTCATAATACAAAGTAAAAATTTAGTACATAGCAACACCTGGTTTATGATGTCAGGTATAACTTCGGGGATGCAAGCATCACTTTTATGATGCGACTTTGCCCCGTGGTGGCGGTCATAAGCGCAGAGAAAGGGGTATTTTGGTCTATGGTGCAGTGTGCTTTAAGAAGATCTAATAGTTGAGCTCAGAGGTTTCTGTGCAAATTTCTGCTGATGAGAGGCGCTCTCTGTGTGTCACACTGATGGTGTAACGCGCTGTGTGTGTAAGGCGCGCTCTGGCCGTGGGTGAGGCGCGCTCTGAGTGTGCTTTTTGTGTGTGTGAAGTCTGAACACAGTGACAGTGACGGTTGATGTGTTTGATTAGGAGGACATTAGAGCAAATACACATTTTAGGATCAAAGGTTGATGCCTAGTGTACCTGTGGAACATTTTGCCCTAGGAGTGGCGACCCTCCTGTCCGTGGACGCGTGGCCAGGACCGGCGTCGTCCGGGTGCCGAGGTGGTGACTTGGGGAGGTGAGGGCCCCCGCATAGCTACGGAAATAACACTGGAACGGCCGTGTAATCACGGGTTCACATTTATTCCGGACTAGAACAAGACACATTTTGCGAACAAACGTTGAGTCTAGATTAGTAAAGAAATATAAAAAGGTTGAATTCCTCGTTTCAGTGGTTGAAATTGTTGTGTGCCTGTCCCCTGACGAGTGTGAAATTAAAATAAAGAGGGAATTTGGAGCCACATGGAGATAGACGGGCATAATTGGGTGTATTACTCTGTGGTGTAATAAAAATAAAAAGGAGAGATAGTAAGAGGTGTGCAGTGGAGAATTATGGAGGAGTAGAGAGAGGAATGTGTTGGGAGACTGGCGTACAGTTTACGCTGTCAAGGTAGGCGTGTTGCCTGCTTATCGGTTTAAAAGCGATGAAAATGAAATTAAAATAAATCTCTTAGTGTGTTAATACAGGAAGCTGCGGACCTGGACCAACTGCCCCCACAAGCACAGCGGCCGAAGCAAAATTATAGGTAATGGGAACCACACCCAGCACGAATCAGCAGCTGTGAAAAAGACAGCAGCGAGGAGAGAATTAGAGGAGAAATTAAGAGAAGTTTTAACACATAAAATTGGGGCCAACGGACTTGTGGAGGTTGGGAAGGCGTCCGGAGCATCACAACAAAAAGGTGAAACAAAAACACACACAAGCAGAGAAATCTGAGAGAAAGGCTCCTTTTAAGGTAACGCCTAGTTTGAGAAAAGATAAAATTAACCTGCTTTTATACAAATGCACATACACGCAATGAAGAAACAGCTTACACTCATGAACACGTGAAGATTTTCCAGCAAGGTTAAAGAAAAATTAACATACTTAAATGATGAAGTCTATACATTACTGACAAAGAAACCCTCTGGGTTGCAGGACAACAATTTAACTAAAAAAAAAAAAAAGGAACACTGGTCTAACCAACCAGGCAAGACGCAACAAATTTAGTGGTAAAAAGAGTCAAATTGTGACATGTTTTCTGTTGATTGATTAATAAAAGTGATTACTGAATGAAAGAAAATTCCTTTTTTGGGTTTTTAAACATGATCTTAAGAATTTTAATATGTACTTGTGTTGTCCTGTCAACTTGGTGGGTTAGGAGTTGATTATATCGGGAGAGAAAAAACAAAAAAAAAAAAAAGGGGGAGAGAAGGCTGACACAGGGCCTGGTCCCGGTGTGTCTCCCCTCTGAATAACACAGCGAACACAACAACATTTTCCTGTTCGTTTGTTTTTGTTTTTTGTTTGTTTTTGTTTTGTTTTGTTTTTGTTTTTTCTATACATATTTAATTACAGGCTGCTTTGCCGGCCCTGAAAGCCGAGGCTGACTGGACTCCTGCTCTCCCCCATACGTGACACTGACCAAATGCTGCAACAGCTGGACCCACAACAACGACCTGAGAATGTCAACAGACCTGCAGGAATGTGATCTCATGCAGCCGAGACGGAGAGCACTAAACCTAAGGCCCGTTTCACTACACGGGGGAAAATTCCCAGACTGCGTCAGCTGACAGAGCTGTGACGAGACGCCCGCCAAGCCCGAATGAAAAGTAAGGCCGAGCGAAAGAATGCTGACCTTGATAACTTTGCATTCACACTGTGCAGGACAGTGATGGACCAACACGGATGATCGGGTGGCGAAAAAGGGCGTGACCGAGACAAGAGGAGTAACTGAGGACAGAAGGCACCTCAGAATGGACAAAAACACAGAAGAAGATGCAGGTTTCACCTGCGGTGAACATCGACACTGGAGAAAGGACTGCCCCAGTTGGGGTCAGAACCAGGACGGACTGAATTTTGAGCAGCAGCAGCAGCAATGGTCGCAAACAAACTGAAAAGGAGGGGGGGCAGGACCCCAGGGCATGCTTCAGGCCGTGGTTTACCCAGAACACCAGAACAGGAAAGTGATGAACACACACACACACACGTCTCCAAACACACAGATTCAGAATGAAGTGAAATACACACATGAACACGTGCACTCGTTGAGTGAGTGAGAAATGACACACACACACACACACACACACACACACACACACACACACACACACACACACACACACACACACACACGGGAATGTTGATTCACTGAGAAGTGATGCACACACATACACATGCACACGCTTGTGCAATGAAGAGTGATCCACATACACACACACACACGCTGATGCAATGAAGAATGCTTTGCTTATGCTGATATGCAAAATGCTGCACACAAACATCCCAATGCATAATTTTTATGAGGAGCCATTGATTACTTAGAATGTGTTATATGTCACCTAGAAGGCATTTATGTAGATTTTAGGAATAAGCTCTAAAATGGTTTGGTTATGAAAACAATGTCTGTGCGTGATGTCTGTTTATGGCTCAAGGCCTTGACTGAATTCTTTGCTGTGCTTCACACAGCCCTGATGAGGAACAGTGGCACAGAGTGAAAATGATGAATTAATAGTGTAAGTTTTAGGTCGGAGTACGGCATTTTCTGTGATTGAGTTTTAATTCAAGGAGGAACAAAAGGTGTTACGGCACCTGAGGTTCTCATTCCCACACAATATTGTCCCGGCAGGAAGCAAAATGTTCCTGTGAATTTCTGGTTGATTGTTTGGTTTTGTTTAGCGCTAGCTTGATTTTATCAGTGAGCTTTGGCTTGTGTTCTTTCTCGTAAGCGAGAGAGGGATAGTTTTATGCTTGGACATGTCTGCAACGGGCCCTAGTTTGTGTTATTTTAGTAGTATTTTGTTGGTTATGTCTGTTTTCGTTTTTGTTACAGTGCACTGGAGAAAAAACATCTGAGAGGTGTGATCCACCGGTGGTGATATGTTGATATTTTGTGAGTTCATGATTTAACAATCAGCTCTTTAAACAAGGCCTGAAAGATTGAAATTTAAAGCGCTATAAAATATTATTACTGTAAACAGTTGCAAAGTGTGCTTCTCCATGATTGTAATTGGCTTGGGAGAAATTCACTTATAGGGAACACTGATCTAAAAGGATTGCACCGAGTCAATCCGGCCCAAAAAACAACAAGGAATTGTTTTCCTTTAAAATGATGACGTCATCTTGCTGGTGATGAAGGCTCGAATAGGTTGCGCAGGAGACTCCATTATCAGCAACATCTGGTATGAATGTGTATGGAGGTATGCATGTGAATGGACTGTGATGGACTGACGACTAAAAGTTTTGACTGACTTGATACTGAGACAAGACTTTAGGATTAGTAAATGCCAATAAACAATTCATAAACAATTCACCCAGCCGACAAGAGAAGGGTGGATGCTTCGCTTTGTTTTGTTTTTTCAGGAGCAGGAGGATAAGAGAGACTGGAGGAGGAGACTCTAGCTTCACATAAGTATGAACTGCAGACTTAACACTGTGGTTGCTGATTTTGAGTTACCAATGTTTGCATTAAGAAAACTGTGCTATATTAGCTGTGTTTTGAGTAAGGTATCATGTTATATTATTGGGAATGCCAAATGCTACAGTGGAGAAGACTTTTGATACCACTCATGACTGGAATATGTTACTATTAACCACAGCAGGCCACTGTAAAAAGTCAATTAAATTTTATAGAGGAAAATCGCCAAAATTGAACAATACCTATGAATGACTGGCCACATTCAGAATAGAGATATGCAAGAATAAACATTGGTCCACATGATTTAGGTTCTCACTTGAAATAGTAAGTTATTAAATGTAGAATATAATCGACAGGGACATTTGATAGGATGTGGTACTGCAAAAGAACAAGAGCAAAGTAAATAAAGAAAATATTGTGTTTAGTTTGGATAAATTCAAATTAAAATGTACCATTACACTCAGAGGATCAATATGGAATAAAACATATGCAAAACTTGTAGGAAGTACATGACTGATAACTGTTCTGTCCTGAGCGTTTGTTTCCAGAGCACCCACTTGACCACACCAACAGTTTCTCGCCACCGAGGAGGGGTACTTGCAAAAAGAATAAAATAAAAATCTGAGTTTAACAAAACATTTTAAATGTAAATATCAAGCTTACCTTTCTTTTTCCATGAAATGTGCTTGTGGGCACGCCAGCCATTTTGAAAAGGTGGGCAAAACAATTGGCAAGGCCACACCCCCACACATGTGATATAATTTTAAAGGTACTGTTGCCCTCTCTAAGAAACATCAGGACTTAGAGGAGTGGCAAGTAGAGTATGCGAGCTACAAGCAAAAACTAAAATGTGTACTACAGTGTGCAAAAATGAAGTACTGGGTCATCAGGGGGTCATGAGGGACATTTATAAAACTAAAAGTCCCACTAACCTTAAAGTGCACTTGAAAAGCTCACACAAGAAGGTTAACCTAGCTTACCTAGAAGACCTCATCAGGGGGAGCACACTCCCCCTCCTTGAAGAGCTCACCCACTCAACCCGCATCCCCAGAAAACAGCTAACCCCAGATAAGGCAGCGTGATGCATCCCGAGACAACAGGACTGGGACATCTAAATAAAGGTGTGAAACAATCGCCTTCAAAAGGTTATCAATTCACTTCAACCAAAATTAGGACCACACGGTGCGGCAAGAGTTAATAGTTATTAGTCTCAACACCCAAGGATAACCAGAAGAGCATGACTGATATGATGGAACTGGGATTTTGTTACACTTAATTTTTGCAAAACACAAATAAAACTAAATTGAAACTAAGGATTTTCAGAAAATAAAAACTACACTAAACTAGCAAAGAATTGGTAAAAACTAATTACAACTGGTAAAAATTGAAAATCTGGAGTCGAAAATAAATAAAAATAACAACTAATGGAAATGGCGAAAAGTTTAAAACCCTGGTGCAGAGATTGGCAAATCTGACCAGGAAACGTTATAAAATGGATTGTCAGGATAGTCAGCGTTAAAGCCACTTTTGACAGTCCATACTAGGATGGCATTGGACATCTTCGGGGCAGAAAAGGGTTGGTGTGACCAAGGTGTGGTTTGGCTTGTTGTATGTACATTTCAAAATGTTACAGCTCTGGATGGACCAGTTACCAGATATGATGTCACTAACCTTCTCTTTTAAGTGTCTAGCTCCAATGAATTGACACATGGGAGTGTGTCAAAAAGGGGGAGTTGAGTCCGAACATCAAACAATGGTGTTATGAACATTTTCTGACTTTATTTGTGTGTTTAATAATTTAGCTATGGTAAAACTTAAGCTTATAATGTGTTAGACTTAGAAAGGGTTCACTAATTTTTGATTTCTTTTACACACACATAGATTATGATTAGAATAGGTTCTGAACATAATATTTTAAACCAAATTTGAATCATTAGAAGAACAATGGATAACAATATTAGATTATCAAGGCTAGGGAGAGAGGTGTTTTGGTTTTCTGTCTCTTGCAGAGAAAGGAACAGACACCAGACGGGGACCCGGAGATGTGAGGACCCTTCACAGCAGGGACAGATGTAGGGACTGCCGAGACAGCAACTGGGGTCAAGTGTCATGACGTTTGGGCTCCTGGAGAAGATGGATCCCACAAACACAGCAATAACCATGAAGGGGTTGGCGAAAACCAGGAACACCAGACCAACGAGGTTCAAGAGGCTCTTGGCAAAAAGGGGGACACGGCGGTGATCCCAAAACACACAGATCTTGTTTGAAATCGGGGCAGAATAATCCCCAGAACTGTGCAATGACTAAAGGGTGGTCTAACCCCGGAGGTCGAAGAAAGAAGCTGAGAATCACCCAACTGGAAGACACTGGTAGCTGCAGCAATAAAAATAAAGGTTAAAAGCTCCTTAGACAGAGGTTCTAGTCTAAGTACATTTGAAAGGTATAAGGGGGCATTAAAATGGGAGTGGAAAACTGGAGCACCAAAATAAAGCTGTGGGAGAATTGGGGAGTGATGGGAGAGTCATCTGTAACTGCTGTTATGGTTGTAAATCTAACTTTGCTTGCATCTGAACTGCGTGAACACAGAGGTCATCCCACATATGGTCCACCCGTTAAAGGGGGACAGAGGGCCTCAGGATCAAGAAAACCTGGACCTTGCGACCCTGGAGTGCATGTTGTAAGTGATCTCTTTCAGAGATCAAAAGGGGGAATTATTAGATTATTCTGTTATTATATGTTACCTTATATATGTAATCAAAGTAGTTGAATTAGAATACTGCTGTAGATCACATTATACCCTTTAATATAGAGTGTGTGAGCTGTATGTAGTTTAGTTCTCATTATACTTTTGAGTTAACAGAACATATTCACATATTAGTTCATTAGATAAATGTGCATCACTCTGTATCCTTGATCTGCTGGGAATGTGTTACACTGTTTTCTTGACATGCTTAATTGTTGAATCATGAAGAGAAGGTTGTAAGCAGGAGACTCTGTGTCTAAAGACAGGGGAGATAGACAGACCACATTCCACACCCCCACCTTACAGAAAGCAGAGAAACAACTGCCGAGGTCATAACTTAGGCGCTGTAACAGAGAAAAAATGTGATGTTTTGGCTTTTACGACTAGCTGGGGGCCACTAGAGACTATAAAAAGCTGAGCAACCCGTCACCATTTTGAGACATGTGCCTGACCCTCTGGTAGCATCTCTCCCGTCCGGACGTTGTAATGCTCTTATTGTTGAATTGTATGGAAATAAATGATTGTTGATTGAGCATTGATACACCGAGTATTGTCCTTCCTTCAGCCCAAAGATTCAAAGAATTGGGAGAATTCAACAGGTTATTGTACTCGGCCCTGAAAATCTTAGAAATATGGTATCTAACCAGATTCTTACTCTGTATGGCATTACCTTGGCCTCCAGTAACGCTGTGAGGAACCTTGGAGTCATTTTTGACCAGGATATGTCCTTCAACGCACATATTAAACAAATATGTAAGACTGCTTTCTTCCATTTGCGCAACATCTCTAAAATTAGAAATATCCTGTCTCAGAGTGACGCTGAAAAACTAGTTCATGCATTTATTACTTCCAGGCTGGACTACTGTAATTCATTATTATCAGGATGTCCAAAGAACTCACTGAAAAGCCTTCAGCTAATCCAAAATGCTGCAGCAAGAGTCCTGACAGGGACTAGAAAGAGAGAGCATATTTCTCCTGTTTTGGCTTCCCTTCATTGGCTTCCTGTTAAATCCAAAATTGAATTCAAAATCCTGCTCCTCACATACAAGGTCTTAAATCATCAGGCCCCATCTTATCTAAATGACCTTGTAGTACCATATCACCCTATTAGAGCACTTCGCTCTCGCTCTGCAGGCCTACTTGTTGTTCCTAGTGTATTTAAAAGTAGAATGGGAGGGAGAGCCTTCAGTTTTCAGGCCCCTCTTCTGTGGAACCAGCTTCCAGTTTGGATTCGGGAGACAGACACTATCTCTACTTTTAAGATTAGGCTTAAAACTTTCCTTTTTGCTAAAGCATATAGTTAGGGCTGGACCAGGTGACCCTGAATCCTCCCTTAGTTATGCTGCAATAGACGTAGGCTGCCAGGGGATTCCCATGATGCATTGAGTTTTTCCTTTCCGGTCACCTTTCTCACTCACTATGTATTAATAGACCTCTCTGCATTGAATCATATCTGTTATTAACCTCTGTCTCTCTTCCACAGCATGTCTTTTATCCTGTCTTCCTTCTCTCACCCCAACCGGTCGCAGCAGATGGCCGCCCCTCCCTGAGCCTGGTTCTGCCGGAGGTTTCTTCCTGTTAAAAGGGAGTTTTTCTTTCCCACTGTCGCCAAAGTGCTTGCTCATAGGGGGTCATATGATTGTTGGGTTTTTCTCTGTATCTATGAAGCGCCTTGAGGCGACTTTTGTTGTGATTTGGCGCTACATAAATAAAATTGAATTGAATTGAATTGTGAATGAATGATATTGTTTTATGATGCATTATACTGCTGAGTTATAAGAAATACTGTTTTTAGAGAGTCAGGACCTTGCTTTTTCTGATAGTAGAGGGGACAGAGAGCACATTCCACGGGAGCTTCACTCCCACCGTTGTTGAAGGCAGACGAAATAGGGAGCCAAGGCCATAAGTCAGGCTCGCTTTTGATTAGAGAGTCCCAAACATGATAGCTTGAACCAAGTTTGAATAATTAAGAGACCAATTGAGGAGATAAGTGAGGGAGGTGTAGTAGGGAAAGGTGTTTGTTTTGTCTCATGTCTCAGAGGGTGTTGTCTCATTCCCTGGGCCAGAGGACAGCTAGAGAGGGTCAGAGCGAGGGCAGTGGACCTGGGAACGGTGACCCGGGCCCATGATGCCATTGATGGACATGGAAGCAGCTGAGTGGGCCGAGGAGTGGCACAGCGCAACGTATGGTGACCTCTTGTGGTCAAGAGGTCAAAAGAGGGAGTGTGGAGATCAGGGAAATATTTTACTTCTACTATTCATAACCATCATCATAACCACTACATTAATTATCATTTCATCAAAGCATTTATTCAGTAGATTACACATGTTCTTAGTTAAGATTATTACACCTATCACAGAGAGCTTCTGTCTGAAGCTCAGGTCAGAAGCGTCAGAAGCGTCAACGGGTGGGGTGAGGCCGAGTGCATTTTGAGGTCGAGACACACGCACACACAAACAGTAGTTAGACTCATGTTTAGTTAAGAGTTCAAATAATAGTTTGCAAAAGCTTGTGACTGCAAAATTGTGTCTGCCTAAGGGACAGTTTGTTCCAGGGGATAAGCGAGTTAGAAGATTAATAGGAAGCACCTGGCTTCGAGACGGAGAAGATGTCCTTTTAAATGTGTCAAAAGTCGTCAACAGAACATTTGTGGTTTTGAAACGTATGCATGTATTGTATCTGCTTTGACGCATGAGGGGCGTCATAAATAATACCCTGATGTTATAAAAACAACTGCTTGTGTATCATTGGGCGGAGATCGATGCTGTCTGTGTGCAGTGTTCATCTCCCCACGCGTGTGTTCATTAAAATCATTGTTTGAATATTAATCATACCACTGGTTTAAAACTGGGCTAAATATCACCATATTGTAATAATGTAATCATGTATTGTAATCATTCTAATCATGCTACCTGAGATCTGAACCCTACAGTGTTTTTAGTGGGGTTTATAATGAAATAAGCATATGAAAGAACTGTCTCAAGAATTGGAACTTTACTGTACAGGAAAGTTTAAATCTTGGTTGTTAAGTTTATCAAGGTGCTTTTCTGTTTTTAGTTTCTAGAACCTATTAATCTTGAGGCTGACTAGCACATGCCAGATTTCATCCTTTACTAAGCTTGAGTAGCAGGCTTGTGACTGCCTTGTACTTTGAGGCTGACATGCGAGCATGCTTCACGTCACATCTTTGCCTATATCACTGTACTTGACAAGTAACATGATTAAGTGAGTCTGTTTTTATCTTTTGAGCCAAGTGCACTGTGATTTGTGAGTGGAGGGCATATAAAAATGGATATCCAGAAGTGTGTGTGTGTGTGTGTGTTACTAAAGGGCTCTGGATTCTCTCTGTCTCTGGGAAACCTACATCGCATTAGATACAAACACCTGCTAGCTGAGAGGTCTCAACAGCATCTGTGTACCTGCTGATGCTGAACAACCCCCTGAGAGGAGAGGCTGTGTCCTAACAACCGTCCACCTTCTGGTTCCGAACGGACTAATGAGCTGTTGGTGGATGGTTGCAGCCCTACAGGCACACAGACAGACATAAAGATAGTGATGGCAGGCCTCCTGATGCCACCTGTTGTGTTTGCTTTCTGTTCCAAGAACTCTCAACAGCAGCCTGCCTCTACAGCTTCAGATCATCTGATTTTCTTCAGGTACTCAGACATTCAGTTCCCCAGTGTGTCCACAACATTAACAGGAAGAGCAAGCTAGAAGAAGAGACATCTTTGCAAATTGTTGATTTGACAGCTGAAAGTAGCTCTATCCTGAGCTACCACAATATTTATTTAGCAAGAGAAGTTCAGGGAGGGCCCACATTCTTCCACACAGTGGTCCAGATGTTGTATTCTGTGTTGATGTATTTTAAGTACACACAAAAAAATGCTGGGTTATTTTCATGACTTGACTTCTGAGTAAAAGCTATAGGGTCATAGGTTGGGTTAGTTTGACCAAATATTAGGCCAACAGTTTTGACTCTGGAGTTGGGTTGGTGATTTGCTGGGTTCTTTTATTAACTCCACAGCTTGAATAATTTTGGCGGTTCATAGGTTGGGTAGCTTTGATCAAATACTGGGTCAAAATTATACCCAAATGGTTGGGTTGAAGACAAGCTTACAAGAAGCCACATCATTCTTCACAAAAGACCATTTTCAATTAGACTGTGACCTGATCAGATATCACTGAACCTCTCCTCTACTATGAAATAAAACATGGTAAGTAAAAAGGGTTAGAAGTTTACCTGCTCAGTAAAGGCTTTTTAACAGATAACACCAGCTAGCTTGTGATGAAGAAAGCTATATTTATTTCTATTTAAAAAGCCTGATGTCACATTTTAAAGTTATTACTTGAAATGAGTCTTAATTTGCTTTGTTTGACAAAATATTCAGAAATCACTGTATCTAGAACAAAGAAAGTATAAGATTAGGTGTTGCTATACAGCATTTGATAAAAAAGGGTAAAACAAATAAAGAAAAGAAAAAGGAGCACAGTTTAAACTATTTATTTAATTTAATTATTTAATTTATCCTAAATTATCTATGTTGGTAACCTAACATCTTTTCGTTTTAAAAGTTAAGTCAAGGATAATCAATCTCATTAAAAAAAACAAATAGTTATGTCTATAACTTCTGTTCCCTGAAGGAGAGGAACGAGGTACAACACATAAGTAGGGGATATCATGCCCTCGCGTGTCCTGGCTGAAGAAACCTTTATTCACGCCTTAAAGGCAGATGACGTGTGATGACACGCGCACAGCCTCGCCTGCACATATAGCCGCTGTCATCACAGTCATCCCTCGGTTCGATAGCCGCTCTTCACCGAGCCAAAACTGCAAAAACAAACTTCAAAGTAGCGCTACGCATTCAGCGGGAGGCGTGGATGATGAGCGGCGATAAACTTGTGAAAAGCAAGTTATGCCCAACTCCACCGGTGGATTCTGACAGCGTGTAAAAGTGTGAAAACATCCACGATCACCACCGGATTTTGAAGGGCTGGACTGCTGCATGATGGAGAGGAGGACACTGCCACGGCCCTTCTGAGGGTGTTCGACTCCGACACTGACAATGAGGATTTCTTTGGTTTTGAAAGTGACAACGAAGGAGAAAAGCAGAGAGTGGATGACGAAGCCATCCTGAGCCTGTTTGTATCCGACACTGGAGAAGAGGACTTTGGTGGTTTTAGTGCGCAGGAAGAAGAGAAAGATGGTGAATGACTGACTTTTCTTCTTGTTAAAGCTGTGTCACTGCACCTGAGCCTAAAAGGTAGTCCGAATCTATGTTTCTGGTGTGCTATAGGTTACTGTTATGTACTACATAACAGGCTACTCCTGGTCGTTGTGTCCCTGGGCAAGACACTTTACCCTACTTGCCTACTGGTGTTGGCCAGAGGGGCCGATGGCGCGATATGGCAGCCTCGCTTCTGTCAGTCTGCCCCAGGGCAGCTGTGGCTACAACTGTAGCTTGCCTCCACCAGTGTATGAATGTGAGAGTGAATGAATAGTGGAATTGTAAAGCGCTTTGAGGGTCTCGAAAAGCGCTATATAAATGCAACCCATTATTATTATTATTATTACATGTGCAAATATATACCCATAACTTGTTTTTCAAAATATTAATAAAAGGGGTGTGTCTCCAAACAGCCATCTCTTTCCTGACAATTCCCTTTGTGCATATTCTCTTACATATGATAAGTCAACATTGAAACACCTGCGGCTTTTAGTCAGGTGCGGCTAATGTATGTACAAAACAGGATTTTCCCCTGATTTTAGCTTGTGCGGCTAATATTCAGGTGCGCTTTGTAGTCCGGGAAATATGGTACATGCCCCGCAGAGCAGCCACCGAACCGGAATCGGACCACCACATCCTTAGTGAGTGGTAGACCCAGCAGAAAGGACAGCATGAGCCACCGAAGGGGCTGTAACATCCAACTGAACTGATAAAACCGCACAAAAGTGTGTGGTGATGCCCAATAGGCAGCATTTGGACGCAATACGACCTTGTGGCCATCAGGAAAGAACTGTGTGCAGGAGGTATGCACAGACAGCGCATGAAGGTCACCCACTCGCTTTGCCGAAGCCAAAGCGATAAGTAATGCTGTCTTATATTAAAGAAATTTCATATCCACAGACTCAATAGGTTCAAACAGGGGGCTACAAAGGGCCTCCAGGACCAAAGACAAGTCCCAAGCAGGGACACTGGACTTAAACACGGGCCTCAGCCGGCGAACCCCTTTCAGAAAATGTATGGCGAGGGGATGTGCACCTGGTGTCACCCCATCAAAGCCAATATGACAAGCAGATATAGCTGCTAAATAAACCTTAATTGTCGAAAATGAAAGGCCCTTATCCAGCAGCTCCTGCAGGAATGTCAAAACATCCACAATAGAGTACTGACATGGGAGAGTGTGGTGGTCCTGGCACCATTGCTCGAAGGTTTGACATTTGTAAGCATACAAGCCTCTAGTAGATGAGGCCCTAGCGCTCTGAATTGTCTCTATCACGCTAGGTGGCAAACCCTTAGCAATCAAGTTTAACCTCTCAGCAGGTAAGCATGAAGGCACCACAGATCTGGGCTCAGATGAAACACTTCTCCTTCCGTCTCAGAGAGGAGATCCCTGCGGAGAGGAAGCTGCTAAGGACTCGCTGCTAGCAGGCTGATTATCTCTGCGTACCACGACCTTGTGGGCCACCAAGGGGCCACTAGAATCAGAGAGAGGGAATGCCAACGCACTCTCTCTAGAACTGGAGATATCATTTCCACTGGGGGAAATGCATACAGGAGCACGTCTGGCCATTGGTGCGCTAGCGCGTCCAAGCCCAAGGGTGCATCGTGGTTGATTATGGAGAAGAACAGGGGGCAGTGAGTATTTACCCTGGAAGCAAAAAGATCTATTTGCGCCTTGCCAAATAGATCCCAAATCTGAGCCACTATTAAGGGTGTAACCTCCATTCTCTCACCAGAGGACCCCCCCTGGAGAGAAGGTCCGGCACGCAGTCTGCGTCCCAGCTGAAACTGAGCAAGGCAGTGATGAAACGTGGCCATTCTGAGCTCCGACAAACGTGCGCGGCTGGAAAGCGAGCATATTTCCAAACCGAGGAAAGAAACCTGCTGACTCGGGATTAGCGAGCTCTTTTGAAAGTTCACAGAGAACCCCAGTGTCTGAATGTGTGACAGAACCAGTGACAGCTGTATCTCCGCCTGCTCTCTGGAGCAAGCTACGAGAGCCCAGTCGTCTAGGTAGGCTAAGATGTGGATGCCTCTCTCTCTGAGGGGCGCTAGCGCTGCCTCGGCACATTTCATAAAGGTGTGAAGAGCAAACGACAGCCCGAACGGCAGCACTAGGTAGTCGTAGGCTAGGCCCTCGAATGCAAACCTCAGAAACTGCCTGTGTTTCGGGTGTATAACCACATGAAAATAAGCATCTGTTAGATTGATTGTTGCAAACCAATCTCCCGGGCTGACTGCATTCAAGAGCTGTCTGAGTGTTAGCATCTTGAACCTGTACGTTCGTAGATACATGTCCAAGTCTCGCAGGTCGAGGATGGGACGAAGCCCTCCCCCTTTTTTCGGAACAGCAAAATAACGGCTGTACCAACCTTTGTCTGTCTCTGAAGCGGGGACCACTCGTATTGCTCTTTTCTGCAGTAGCGCCTTTATTTCCTCTCTGAGTATCATGGCGGCCTCGGTGTTGACAGTCGTATTTATGACTCTCTGGAAATGAGGCGCCTTGACCCAGAACTGCAACTGGTAACCCATGGCAATGGTTCGCAGCACCCACGGAGAGGGGGCGCAAGCACGCCACTGAGGGAAGTGAGCAGCCAGCCATCTAACCTGCAGCACCGTCGGTGGGGCGTTGTCGCTCCCAGTGTGTCTGCAGGGGACTGCATCACCTGCCTGACCTGGCTCATTCTGCCCGCAGGCTGAGCATTTGTGATTGTTTGAGAATAAACAACACTCTTTATTTATTTTAAATGGAAACATGTACATTTATACATTTTGTTGGAGGCACCTTTTCTGGGGCACAACAATGAAAAACAGCAGGAACACTCAATGTGGTCACCTGAACATTTAACACACCTGAACAGGGAGTTACCTGAGGTATTTTGTGTGCAGGGGTTTTGTGCTTGGGAGACAGTGTTAGGAAAGTGCAGAGCCTTCTGGGGCTGACAACCTGAACAGAACTTAAGTGGCACCTCTTGGGCGGCAACAGAGGGCTAAAAGCAGCGTCTCCCTGCTGCTGGACCCCTTCTCCACTCGAAACCACAGCTAGGAGGGCTGAGGCTTCTTCCTCCTGGGCGTCGTGTCCCGCCGGGGGCCCGAGGGTGGGCCTTTGCTCCAGGCCGACTGGCATGGCACTCGGGCCGGAGGATGTGTTCTCGCTGGCGGCACACCCACTTCAACAGTCGGCGCCGGTCTCTTGCCAGTCGGCAGAGGAACGGCGGGCCTGTGAGAGGCAGCTGCGGGCTTGGGCTGACGTCTGGGGATGATGTCGCGCAGAGCTTCCGTCTGCTTCTTCCTGAGATCGAATCTAGCCTGAATGGCTTCAAGGGAATGTCAGAATAACCCAGCCGCAGACACTGGTGTGTCCAGATATACAGCTCTGTCCCTATCTGGGACGTCAAAGAGGGTCAGCCACAGGTGCCTCTGCGCCACTACTGTCAAAGCCATCCCTCTGCCCAGGAAGAGCGCTGCACCGATGACAGAGCTCATGGCGCGAGCAGTGCCGGCCTGAGCCCGATAAATCTTCTCCAGCTGCGAAGCAGAGAATCTGCAGTGCTTAGACGGCAGAGTTGCCAACACCATGGTTATGGGACGGGGCCAAATAAGCACCCAGAGATGGCTCCATAGGGGGTGGGTTAGCTAAGCCAGCCCCCTCGGCGCCGTCCAATTCCATGTACTGTCCATAGCCGGGCACAGTGACGCGGGTAGACAGAGGTTTGTCCCATGATGCTGTTAGCTCGCAGAGAAAGTCTGGGAACATGGGAAGGCAGTGTTTGGCTCCAGTGGGAGGAAAAAACCTGCGAACCGCGACGGCTTCTGAGGTGGCAGAGGAGAGGGCCAGTCCACCTGCAGCTTCTCAGTAGCACGGCGAAACAGGGAGAAAAGAGTGGTTAGACTACACGCCTTTGGAACAGAGGATCGCAAGTTCGATTCCTGCCTGGGGCGTCTGTATCCAGTAAGGGTCCTAAGGCTAGACCCCCTATGCTAAGCAAGCCTACCGCAGACATGAGCGAGACAGATAAATATGAAGGCATGCCGGCTCGGACGTCGCCCGGATCAACAAGGTCCGCGTCAGGTGTTGAGGAACCAGGGCACCCTGACGAAAAGTGGGCTACTGGAACAAGAAGGCATCGGTGGGCAAGAGACGAAAACAGGGCGTTGTTGGAATGCTACTATGCAAGTAACCCCGGCGGAAGGGGCTACATGAATAGGATGAGGGACCTATGGATTCTTCGATACCCAACATCCACAATGACGGCGAAACAACTAGTAGCTCAGTGTTCCAACATTCGAAAGAAGGGACTGCTCTCACAGCTAGAGATTGACGAGGTACAACACAAATGCTATGGCAAGGAGGAGTCAGGACGCCAGGTCAGGGGGGAGATATCATCACCCCCACCCGAGATTGGGTACATAGCCCCAAGTGCGATAGGAGAAGGATCGTTGAGTGCGAGAGGAACTGACCTGAAAAATAGGATCATGGCCAAGCTTGAAACCTGGATCCCGCGTAGCCGGTTACCAAGATTACGTGAAGTTCCCTCAGAAGGTCTGCTAGATGATGTTAATGCAGCACTACGGACAATACCTACAACCACGATTACCGACACTAACAAGCTGATCTACAATACGGTAACAGTGATCAGTGAGATGCTTGGCTACAAGTTGAACAGCGACAAGGGGCAGTACCCTCCATGGAGAAGGAGGCTAGAGGGCAAGATCAAAGTAGCACGGAGGGAGGTTAGCCAACTAACGGAGTTGCAGAAAGGTGCGACAAATAAGGTGCCTAAGAAATACAGCAAGCTGTCCATACCTGAGGCCTTGGAAACTGCCAAGCAAAGACTCACAGCCTTGGCCAGCCGCTTGAGGAGGTACACCAGAGAGATAGAAGGCAGGAGAATAAACCAGCTGTTCTCCACAGAACCAGCAAAGGTGTACTCTCAGTGGCAAGGGAACAATAAGAGAACAGCACCATCAAGGCTGGAGACGGAGCAATACTGGAAGAGCATATGGAAGAAGGATGCAACCCATAACGGCAATGCTCAGTGGCTAGAGGATCTGAGGGCTGACCACAGCGACCTCCCTGAACAGGGTCCAGTAACCATCACAGTGGCAGATATCCAAGAAAGGGTCTCCAGTATGAAGAGTTGGACAGCACCAGGGCCCGACATGGTTCACGCCTACTGGCTGAAGAAGCTGACTGCACTCCACGAGCGTCTGGCAGCACAAATGAACCAGCTGCTAGTTAACGAGAGACACCCGGAATGGCTAACTGAAGGCCGGACGGTCCTGATCCCCAAGGACCCCAAGAAGGGACCGGTCCCCTCCAACTACCGACCAATAACCTGCCTCAGTACTACATGGAAGCTCCTGTCAGGCATCATATCGGCTAAGATGAACAGGCACATGGGTCAATACATGAGCGGGACACAGAAAGGAATTGGCAAGAATACCAGAGGCGCAAAACACCAGCTACTGGTAGACAGAACAATCAGCCGAGACTGCAAGACCAGACTGACCAACCTGTGCACTGCCTGGATTGATTACAAGAAGGCCTATGACTCAATGCCCCACAGCTGGATACTGGAATGCCTAGAATTGTACAAGATCAATGGGACCCTAAGAGCCTTCATCAGGAACTCAATGGGGATGTGGCGTACAACACTAGAGGCCAACTCCAAGCCCATAGCACAAGTCACCATCAAGTGCGGGATCTACCAAGGAGATGCTCTGTCCCCACTGCTGTTCTGCATAGGCCTGAACCCCCTCAGTGAGATCATTAACAAGACTGGCTACGGATACCGACTACAGAACGGAGCAGTTGTCAGCCACCTCCTGTACATGGATGACATCAAGCTGTATGCCAAGAGTGAACGAGACATCGATTCACTGATCCACACTACCAGGCTATACAGCAATGACATTGGAATGTCGTTCGGACTGGAGAAGTGTAGTCGGATGGTAACAAAGAGAGGGAAGGTAGTCAGAACTGAGGGGATTGAACTACCAGAAGGCAACATTGCAGACATAGAGGACAGTTACAAGTACTTGGGGATCCCACAGGCGAATGGGAACCATGAAGAGGCCGCTAGAAAAGCTGCAACCACCAAGTACCTGCAGAGGGTCAGGCAAGTCCTGAGGAGTCAGCTGAATGGTAAGAACAAGATCCGGGCCATCAACACGTACGCCCTGCCCGTGATCAGGTACCCTGCTGGGGTAATAGGCTGGCCAAAGGAGGAGATAGAAGCCACTGACATAAAGACAAGAAAGCTCCTTACCATGCATGGAGGGTTTCACCCCAAATCCAGCACCCTGAGGCTGTACGCTAAGCGGAAGGAAGGGGGCCGGGGACTGGTGAGTGTCAGCACCACAGTCCAGGATGAGACAAGGAACATCCAAGAATACATTGGGAAGATGGCCCCAACTGACCGAGTGCTCAGTGAATACCTCAGGCAGCAGAAACCCAAGAAAGAGGAGGGAGACGAGGAACCATCATGGAAGGACAGGCCCCTGCACGGTATGTACCACCGGCAGATAGAGGAGGTGGCTGATATCCAGAAATCCTACCAGTGGCTGGACAAAGCTGGACTGAAAGACAGCACAGAGGCACTAATCATGGCAGCACAAGAACAAGCTCTGAGCACAAGATCCATAGAGGCTGGGGTCTATCACACCAGGCAAGACCCCAGGTGCAGGCTGTGTAAAGATGCCCCAGAGACAATCCAGCACATAACAGCAGGGTGCAAGATGCTAGCAGGCAAGGCATACATGGAACGCCATAACCAAGTGGCCGGCATAGTGTACAGGAACATCTGTGCCGAGTATAACCTGGAAGTCCCGAGGTCAAAATGGGAGATGCCCCCAAGGGTGGTGGAGAATGACCGAGCTAAGATCCTGTGGGACTTCCAGATACAGACGGACAAAATGGTGGTGGCTAACCAACCGGACATAGTGGTGGTAGACAAACAGAAGAAGACAGCCGTAGTGATCGATGTAGCGGTTCCGAATGACAGCAATATCAGGAAGAAGGAACACGAGAAGCTGGAGAAATACCAAGGGCTCAGAGAAGAGCTCGAGAGGATGTGGAGGGTGAAGGTAACGGTGGTCCCCGTGGTAATCGGAGCACTAGGTGCGGTGACTCCCAAGCTAGGCGAGTGGCTCCAGCAGATCCCAGGAACAACATCGGAGATCTCTGTCCAGAAGAGCGCAGTCCTGGGAACAGCTAAGATACTGCGCAGGACCCTCAAGCTCCCAGGCCTCTGGTAGAGGACCCGAGCTTGAAGGATAAACCGCCCGCAGGGGCGTGCTGGGTGTTTTTTTTATATACACTGAACAAAAATATAAACGCAACACTTTTGTTTTTGCTCCCATTCCCCATGGGATGGACGTAGAGACCTAAAATTCATTCCAGATACACAATATAACCATCCCTCCCAAACAGTGGTCACAAATCAGTCCAAATGTGTGGTAGTGGGCACATCTGCTATATTGAGATAATCCATCCCACCTCACAGGTGTGCCACATCAGGATGCTGATCTGACATCATGAGTAGTGCACAGGTGTACCTCAGACTGCCCACAACAAAAGGCCACCCTGGAATGTGCAGTTTTGTCTCACAGCAAAATGCCACAGATGCCACAAGCAATGAGGGAGCGTGCAATTGGCATGCTGACAGCAGGAATGTCAACCAGATCTGTCGCCCGTGCATTGAATGTTCATTTCTCAACCATAAGCCGTCTCCACAGGCGTTTCAGAGAATATGGCAGCACATCCAACCGGCCTCACAACCGCAGACCTCGTGTAACCACACCAGCCCAGGACCTTCACATCCAGCAGGTTCACCTCCAAGATCGTCTGAGACCAGCCACCCAGACAGCTGCTGGAACAATTGGTTTGCACAACCAAACAATTTCTGCACAAACTGTCAGAAACCGTCTCAGGGACGCTCAACTGCATGCCCGTCGTCCTCATTGGGGTCTTGACCTGACTCCAGCTCGTCGCCGTAACAGACTTGTGTGGGCAAATGCTCACATTCGATGGCGTCTGGCACGTTGGGGAGGTGTGCGCTTCACGGATGAATCATGGTTCACATTGTTCAGGGCAGATGGCAGCTGAGAATGTCCCAGTTCTTGCATGGCCAGCATACTCACCGGACATGTCACCCATTGAGCATGTTCGGGATGTGCTTGACCGGCGTATACGACAGCGTGTGCCAGTTCCCACGAATATCCAACAACCTCGCACAGCCATTGAAGTGGAGTGGACCAACATTCCACAGGCCACAATTGACAATCTGATAGACTCCATGCGACGATGTGTTGCACTGCATGAGGCAAATGGTGGTCACACCAGATACTGACCGGTTCTGGGTCCCCAGACCCCCAATAGTGCAAAAAACTGCACATTCCAGGGTGGCCTTTTGTTGTGGGCAGTCTGAGGTACATCTGTGCACTACTCATGATGTCAGATCAGCATCCTGATGTGGCACACCTGTGAGGTGGGATGGATTATCTCAATATAGCAGATGTGCCCACTACCACACATTTGGACTGATTTGTGACCACTGTTTGGGAGGGATGGTTATATTGTGTATCTGGAATGAATTTTAGGTCTCTACATCCATCCCATGGAGAATGGGAGCAAAAACAATAGTGTTGCGTTTATATTTTTGTTCAGTGTATATATATATATATATATATATATATATATATATATATATATATATATACCACCCTTGGGGGCATCTCCCATTTTGACCTCGGGACTTCCAGGTTATACTCGGCACAGATGTTCCTGTACACTATGCCAGCCACTTGGTTATGGCGTTCCATGTATGCCTTGCCTGCTAGCATCTTGCACCCTGCTGTTATGTGCTGGATTGTCTCTGGGGCATCTTTACACAGCCTGCACCTGGGGTCTTGCCTGGTGTGATAGAACCCAGCCTCTATGGATCTTGTGCTCAGAGCTTGTTCTTGTGCTGCCATGATTAGTGCCTCTTATATATATATATATATATATATATATATATATATATATATATATATATATATATATATATATATATATATATATATATATATATATATGTATATATATATATGTATATATGTATATATATATATGTATATATGTATATATATATATATATATATATATATATATATATATATATATATATATATATATATATATATATATATATATGTATATATAATAAAGGCCCCAAACTGAACCTTGAGGGAAACCACAAGTAAGGGAGGTAGAGGATGACCTAAAATCGGAGACTGCCACAGAAAAGGATCGGTGATGTAGATATGAGGAGAACCACTCCAAGGCAGTTCCAGATACACCAACCCAATTTTTCAGCCTTTCAATGAGGATGTGGTGGTCAACTGTGTCGAAAGCTGATGTGAGGTCCAACATGAGTAGAACAGAGCATTTTCCTGCATCATTATTCATCAAGATATCACTAGAGACCCTAAGAAGAGCTGTCTCTGTGGAGTGAAATCGACGAAAACCGGACTGAAACTTATCGTAAATGCCATGTTTATCTGCCATAAGTTGCTTAGCCACAACCTTTTCTAGAAGCTTAGCAATTAACGGTAATTTAGAGATACGTCTGTAGCTGCTCCAAAGAGAGGGGTCTAGCTGAGGTTTTTTTAAAAGTGGGAGAATAGCAACATTTTTAAAATAAACTGGAAGTATACCAGATGCCAGTGAAGAGTTGATTAAAATGAGCACACATAGGCCAATAGATTGGAGTCATTTTTGAATAATGATGCAGGTACAATGTTAAATGAACAGGAGGATGCTTTCACTGAATTCACAAGTTTTACCAGCTCAGGTAGTGAAACAGGAGAGAAAGTATCCAAGATAATGGGCCGAGATGGGGTAGAGATCGAAATAACAGGTGCTGAATGTGAAAAATTCATTCTCACGTTATGAATTTTTGCAAGCAGAAAAGAAAGAAAATTTTCACAGTCCTCGTTAGAAAAAATAGGGGCCGCAGGTACAGCAGGAGTAACAATGCCACTAATGGTGTTGAATAGCACCTTAGGATTGCCTCTGCTCTTTGTAACCAAGTGTGAGAAATGGGCAGCCCTCGTATCTCTGATCGCATTATTAAAAGAAGCTAAAAGGTCCTTAAGATAGAGGAGGTGCACATTTAGATGAGTCCACCTGCGCAACACTCCTCGACTTAACAGGACAAATTTCATCTAAAATAGAAAGGCAGTAATCATTAAAAAGACTGGTTGAGAAATCAACACCATTTTGAGGAGATAGCTGTAAGTTAAAAGCATCCACAAATTTCTCCACTGTGGAGGAGTTTAAGATGCGAGAGCTAACCATCTGTCTAACGGGGGACAAAGGCTCATTAAAAGACAAATTAAAAACAATAACATAGTGATCAGAAATAAAAATGTCCTAAGAGCAAATAAAATCAATATTTAAACCCAAAGTAAAAACAAGGTCCAGTGTGTGACCTTTGCTGTGTGTAGGACTGGCTGAGCAAAATGAAAATAATCCATAATGTTCATAAAGTCTCTGGCGAATGGGTTATAGTAATCATCAACGTGTATGTTAAAGTCCCCAACTATAAGCACCCTAGACAGCTTCATAGTAGCGGATAAGAGGTCACTGAGCTCCGATAAAAATAACCTGTTATATTCAGGTGGACGATACACCACAGCACAGTAGAAAGGATCCTTGTTACCAATTTTAAGCAGCTGCAGCTCAAATGAACGAAAAAGTCCAGTTTTCACGGAGTGGCAGGAGAAACGGTCCTGGAAAGCCATGAGGCTGGGTAATAAAAGTATAGCCATCTGTGCAGAGTTCAATAAGTGACGAGTAGTCTACATCCCGCTGCCAGGTCTCAGTCAGGAATAAAAAATCCAGTTTTTTAGATAATATAAAATCATTCAACAAGAATGATTTATTAGACAGAGATCGAGCGTTAAAAAGCGCCATATTCAGTGAGCTAGAAGCCTCATTATTTGCAGAGGCTCGAGTTAAGGGACGTCAGGGCATCGATCACTAGACATCCCTGCGCTTAGCTACCTTGCTAGTAATCAAAATGTGATGGCCACAGTGACACGTGAGTTTATACTCCCAATATTTAGCCACCATCTTTGATCCTCACTAAATAAACTACCTTTGTGGGTGGCAGAACCTGGATATCTGTCATTGCTGATCAACAGTGGTATTTGATCAATGGGATTTGATCAGTGGTCATGACAGTTTGCATATTAATGATCAAGGAACTGACCTCACAGCCCATTGTTCATTCAGTGAGCTGGTTTCAGTCATTGTGCAAATCTACTATTTATAAGATTGGGGAAACCTGCAGTCAGTTGAGACTGAAGAAATCACTTGGATGAGTGACGAAACCCTTTTGGAGTTCCTGCTATTTAAATATCACTAAAGTTACTGTCACCATACAAGCTCACCCAGTCACACATAGTCAGAGCATTTTTATCTAACACTCACACACGACATCGTATGCATCGCAGGAAACTTGGGGTTCAGAATCTTGCCCGAAGGTTAGGATTGGATGGTTGGTAGATTCTACAACCTAAGCCACAGCCACTGAAAAACACCCCAGCACCATCCGCACTAAAAAAAATCTTGTGATGACATTCATACCTGGACTAGCAAAGGCCTCAGGGGATCGAGTAGTGACAATAAGGTGGGAGGACAAGGTGAAAGCTGAGTAATGTGTAAGTGATGAGAGTCTGAGTCATGACAACACTGCAGGGACTGCTGAGATATCTCCCTGCTGAATGACCAGCTTGTGCCATTCACCTTCTTGGCAATCAACTCAGTCTCTGATTGGTTTATCTTGAGTTGAAATGCAGCAACCTTGGGGGCATCCTAACCGTGCAGTTTCAGTCAGGCATCAGCAGTGAATGCTTTATGTGTATGCCCTTCGACAAACCGGGTCTGACAGCCTGCGTGAACATCCTGGGGATTGTTGAAGATGAGGTGAGGGAGGGAAGGTGGGGGAAGCAGAGGTAGCTGTAGGTGTAGGGGCAGCCCTGCAGTGAAGCTGACATGTGCAAAGAGCTAATTGGCCATGCAGCACTTATGCAAAAGCCTTTTAACTGTTTCCAGCCATCAAGCACCCTCTGATTTACTCTGACAGACCCTCTGCTCCACTTTGCATAAAGACGCGTAGGTGTTTAAAATTTCATCTGTCTCTCTCAGCAGAGGCCTATCATCACTGTCCAGGATTATTTCTCCATCAGGCTGTCAGCAAGAAGCACAGCTCAGCAGGACATTAACCCTTTCAGCTCATCCACTCAGTTCATCCATCACATTTCTTTGTTTTACACAAGAACATAATCAAAAAATTTTGCAGCTGTTATGAATCATCTTAACATTGGCACAATCTAAATATGCTGATCAGAAGGAGTATATTGGTCCCCAGTGAACTCATCATCACCCACCTGTCTCCCCAGTTGATTGCTTGGCACAGTGCTCCGTTCACAGGGCATCAATAAATTATCTGACAAAGGAGAACTTGAGATATAATATATATCAGGCTCTTAAAGCCAGGATGTCTCCAATACAGAATATCCTTCAGTTTCGGGTGGTCTTTTATAGAGATCTCATCACTAACAGCACCATACTTTTGTACTATTCTTAGTTAGCGTATTGTCTGTCTTGTCTTAATGTTGGTTTAAAATGGAGCACTGTAACAAAAAATAATTTCCCCCAGGGATCAATAAAGTATTCTGATTCTGATACTTAAGTTAATTGTTATTAATTTAGCAACACTGCTAAAGAAAGGTCAGAACAGGAAAGAACTCATGTACAGATATTACTGTTTATAAGAAATAACAAGCAAAGACTCAATGTCATGACTAAAGGCTTTTAAAGCAGTGGGCTTCATCCTGCAGTTTGTTGTGTCAAAAACCGCTTTCAGGCTCTTGTCGTTGTCTGCTGCCTCAATACAACCTGCCAGGAGAAAGTTCCAAAATCAGTGCTGGGTAACAAGACTGTGGTTTACATCCAATCTGAACATTTTCTTTTATTTGGTAAATTGTATATAGCACTTTTCTACTCTCCCAGAGCACTTTATACAACAACATGCTCACCAGCTAACATTCACACTCAGATGCATCGCAGAGCAACTTAGGGTTAATATCTTGGTATGCAGACAGGGATCGAACCACCAACCTTCCAAATAGTAGATGATGCTCTACCTTCTGAACTACAGCCACCTCTTTATGTCCACTTGTTTCATTAATGTTTTTCTTTTGCTTTTACTCGACTTGTTTTGTTGTAGGTTAAAATTGTGGTTTGTATGTATGGATTGATTAATTTTTTTGGCATTTTTTATTTTATTTTTCTAAATATATTCTTAGATTGGGCATCTGACAAGGATGCCTCCGGGGCGCCCCCTGGGTGAGGTGTTCCGGGCATGCCTCACCGGGACGAGGTCCCAGCGCAGACCCAGGACATGCTGGAGAGATTGCCAACAGTACGGCGTGTTTTTAAGTTCCGACTCATGGGAATCCCCCGGCAGCCTACATCTCTCGGCTGGCCTGGGAACGCCTCGGTGTTCCCCCGGATAAGCTAGAAGAGGTGGCTGGAGAGGGAAGTCTGGGCTTCTCTGCTTAGGCTGCTGCCCCCGCGACCTGGCCCCGGATAAAGCGGAAGAAGATGGATGGATGGAAATATATTTTGCAGTATCTCCTTCCCCAGGAATGAGAATTGACTGCCTTACATCGCCCTTACCTTGTAATCGGAAGGTTGCCAGTTCGAGCCCCGGCTTAGACAGTCTCGGTCGTTGTGTCCTTGGGCAAGACACTTCACCCGTTGCCTACTGGTGGTGGTCAGAGGGCCCGGTGGCGCCAGTGTCCGGCAGCTTCGCCTCTGTCAGTGCGCCCCAGGGTGGCTGTGGCTACAATGTAGCTTGCCATCACCAGTGTGTGAATGTGTGCGTGAATGAGTGGATGACTGGATATGTAAAGCGCTTTGGGGTCCTTAGGGACTAGTAAAGCGCTATATAAATACAGGCCATTTACCATTTACACACATAGTTAACCCAATGCAGTTCATTCTGGGCCAGGAAAAACCTTGATCTATAACAGTAAATGACGATTAGTTAGAAAATTTCCCAAAGTGAGGACACCTATAACAGTTTAAAGGCCCGCATGTATAAAAACACGTTTTGCATAATTTTGTTCAGCTAACATAGAGTAATTAAAATGCATAAATAGGATATTGTTAGTTGTTTGTTAATAGTACCGTTTTGACAATTAATTACATTGGGTGAAGATGAGCTGGTCTGTTACTCTAAAATCAAAGGAAACCTAACTATGCATAGTTATAAGTGGATTGTCAGATTTTCCCTGTTTTTACACAGATGAGACAAAAATGCTGATTACGTCAGTGCAACTCATAGATAGCTGTCATGTTCATATTTAGAAACATTTGCGCTGTTGTTCATGTCACTACTTAGATAAACATGTTTCCATGTTGAAGTGACTCTGTCCCTATCACACTCTGCCAAGTCGCATCATCATCGTCTAACATTAGTCATGCATTGTTTGGTTGCTGGGATTTTTCCTGGGTCAATCCACCTGTGTAAACTGGTTTGCCACATAATGAGTCGGTTTCACCATTTCTATACCTTTGTATTTTCACTAATTCATAATTATCCACAGTTACTGTTCCCTTCTTGATCTGAGGGCTACATTTGAAGCCCCGTAGCTGAACAATAGTTCAGTCAGGATAACTACAGTGAACAAAAAGACATTTATTTGTTACTGCAGTAACTTATAATGGAAGGGTGGCTCTCTTCTCTGTGAGAGGGTACACTATCTTACTACTCTCATCTACATACATGAAATTCATTAGTTAAAAACAGTAGAAATGATACAAGGGGGGGGGGGGGTTGGAATTGTAAATGAACTTGGTTATCCTGGGCTCACTTTGGACTCTACATTTAAAAGCCACAATAAAAAGTTGCTGTAAAATTTCACTCACAGAATTTTAAATTATATAAAAGGACATTTTAATGTTTTGGGTTATGTGGACTTTGATGCTTATCTCCTGCATTTCGTCCTATCCTCTTTGCTAAATTTCACACAGAAAGATCTTTATATTCTTTGCTGTTGGCAAACTGGCTCTTAAATTCCCATATGGGGTGGAGCACATTTGGATACAGATGTTTAAAGGCAAACTTTGCGCAAAGACCCAAGGTGTGTACTTTTTGTGGCTGCTCTGCCAGTATGCACTCTGCATCAGTGAGTACAAAATTGGTACTTGAGTGGATCACTAGTCATAAATTCACCACAAATGTGTGAGGAAATAAGGTCCAAATTGCCAAGGAATAGAAACAGTTTTGTGTTGGCTAGAAGAGGCAGTTCGTCTGCCCATAAAGCTCTTGAAAATTTGCCTGACTCTAGAAGTGCACTTGATGTCTAAAATGGTTTAAGTAGGAGGTGAAATGCAAGGGTACACAAAAAAGAGAGGTTTTTTTTTCAAAGACTGCAGGATTCTGTTTTCACACTGTGAAAGAAAGCAGCAATGAGCTGCCCATCATCTGCTCAGGGAGCCAGTCAACTGTTGCCAGGCAGGGGAGGGAGCTCTGCTTGGTTAGGCAGATTCCTCTTCACATGTCCATTTAACTGTGTCTCCCTGCAAAGTTTCATCCTAGCATCAGTGAACTGTGAACTGACATGGCCCAGCAGACAGCATTGAGAAGGAGAGCAACCACTGTAGCACAATATTCTTCATTCTAGGCATCACTTTATTCATTCTAAACATTGTGGGAATTAATATCTTTCATAACAATCTTAAACAAATGACAAGCTTTAATCTCTTAACATCTATCAAGTGGTTGGCAACCACTGACTGACATCTGTAACTTGAGAGTTTTACATATCTGGACACCCAAATGGAATCGTAAAGCAAAAGAATTGTCCAAAGGACTTATGCAAAATTTGACTTGAAAGGTAAAAACTTCCAATTTTTGAAATTATGCTTATTAGCTACATCCACTTCTGAGTGGTTTAGACCTTTATGCAGAATTTCCATTTATTATTTATTTATTGTTATCCACAAATAGAAATCTTAGGAGAACTGTAAAGCCAAAATAGATCTTCGACTGTTGATATGAGGGGCAGCAACCTCTAGTTTCTGGAACTATGATTGCTTAGCATATGGCTGAAATGCAATGTACCCTTAAAACACTACCTTACCCCTAAGTGGTCTGCCTACGGCTTGCTAAATGTTAAGAGGTCAGAAGAAAAGGTGGTGAGATAGTGTGAGACAGTGTGACTTTCACGAGTCATATTTGCCAGAATCTGAAACTAACTATCCATCATCCCAGTCTCATAGTCCTTCAATCAAATCTGACTGAGGATGGGAAGTAATGCCAGAGTTTCCAGCGCAAGCCACATTACAAAGATGGCTTAAGGGAGGCACTCTTGAGTGTTTCAAGGCTGAAAAGGAGCACTTAACTTGTTTTGCACTGCCCCTGCCTTATTTCATGTTTGTGATGTTTCTTGCCAGATTTCATGGAATTGTGGAACTACAAGTTAAAGTAACTTAATATCTGTCAGGGTCTTTTTGTTTGGTGTTGCCTACACTAAAATACGTAGGAATGCCTCTAGTGACCACTCATGATCAGAATTACAGCTTAACAATGTCCACAGCTGGACTGTTAGAGAGGAGTCCAAGTGATGATACAACAGACAACTAATGTGTAGCTTAAAAAAGGAAGTTTTCAAAGGACTCTTTGCAGTTCTGTGGAAAACTAAGTACACCCTTCATTAGGATTGAAGAGGATAAATAACAGCCAGATGCTGCTAATCAAACACACTTGACTAATTGATTCACCTCTATAAAAACATACGTTTTGGGTATTTAGTTATGTTTTAACACAAAGTCACAATTTTCCTGGGAGAAGATTTCCCAGCAAAGTCACTTCAATGCTCAGAGCATGTAAAAAACTCAAGACCTACATCTCAGGCTACAGCATATTTAGTAAAAGACTGAACAAATATGGCTTGTTTGGATTATTTGCCAAAACCCCCTCTTCTGACTACAAGAAACATGGCAGCACAGCTTAAACTTGCTAAAGAACTACAAATTCTAGAAGAATGTTCTTGGGTGGGCGATATAGCCTAAAAATTATATCATGATTTAACTTTTGCCACTTGCAGATTTATAAGTATAAATACACGAAGGGCATTTACCATCCTTCTTTTTCAATGAGCCATTTTCATTGATG
The DNA here is from genome assembly GCF_057381845.1 of Rhamphochromis longiceps. Taxonomy (NCBI): domain Eukaryota; kingdom Metazoa; phylum Chordata; class Actinopteri; order Cichliformes; family Cichlidae; genus Rhamphochromis; species Rhamphochromis longiceps. Next base: position 33,352,911 of record NC_140571.1, read on the forward strand.
ACACACTTCCTAATCTGAAGTGTGAATCTATTGAAACAAGGTGTCTGCAGTGAGTGAGGGGACAGTGGAGTGTGAGATTGACAGACAGCTTGGTATAGCGCCTGCAGTGATGTGTGTGCTGCTGTTGTAGTGAGGAGAGAGCTAAGCATTAAAGTGAAGCTGTTGATTTGCTGGTTGATCTACTTTCCTACCCTCACCTATGGTCAGGAGCTCTAGGTAGTGACCAAAAGAACAAGGCCATGAATACAAGGGGTGGCAATTAGTTTTCATAGAAAGTTTGAAGGGTCCTCCCTTAGAGATATGGTGAGAAGCCTGGTCATTTGACAGCAAATTAAAGTAGAGCCACTGCTCCTCCACCTCGAAAGACACTAGTTGGCGTGGTTCGGGAAGTTGGTGGATGCCTCCTCCGTGATGTATTCCAGGCATATCAGACCAGGAGGAGGCCCTGAACAGACCTGGGACTCACTGGAGAGATTACATCTCTTTTGGCTGGCTTAAGAATGCTTCAGTGTCTCCCAGATGAGCTGGAAGATGTGGCCAGGGCGAAGGAATTCTGGACTTCTCTACTGAGATTGCTGCCCCCATGATTGGATGACTCAATGGATGGATTGATGAATGGTATGAAACAACTCCCTAGCATTTTAGCTTAACCACAAATAAAATACCATAACTTTGGGACGTTTCAGAAGCCTGCACAATGTTGTCACATAATGATCTTCAAGAGGTGAGGTGAGTATGGCAGCCTCGTCGCGAGCTCCCCCAAGCAACAGCTTTTTTCTGTGTTTAATTTTACTTTTCCTTCATTTTTTCACGAGTAGCACAAGTCCCTTTGTGTACGATCGACAAACCTTACTGGACATAAAAGACGGTCTTTCTTATAACTTTCCGGAGTTCAAGTTTTGCAACACGGACGCTCCGTTTGCAGACCCCCCATTCATCTCACCTGAGACGCCTTTATTCTCTGGCCCTGGAGGCCTCAAACGCCGACGCAGAGGGAGAAGATCTGGCGTTCTGGTTCGACTGAGATGGCGCACTAACAGACCACCGTTACCCAGTTTATTACTGGCTAATGTGCAGTCTCTGGAGAACAAGCTGTGCGAGCTTCGGGCACGGATCTCATTCCAGCGAGAGATGCGGGACTGCTGCGTGATCTGCCTCACAGAAACCTGGCTATCGGATAAGGTACCGGACTCCGCAATACAACTACCGGGGTTCTCTGTGCACCGCGCGGACAGGTCACAGGATCTTACTGGGAAAAGCAGAGGCGGTGGTGTATGTTTCATGATCAACAACAGCTGGTGTGATTATGCGAACGTGCACCCGGTCAAATCCTTCTGCTCACCGGACCTGGAGTACCTGATGATTAAGTGCCGGCCATTCTGGCTACCGAGGGAATTTACAGCAGTGATTATTACGGCTGTTTACATTCCCCCACAAGCCGACACTGACCGAGCACTCAGGGAACTGTACAGCGCGATGAGCAGTGAGGAAACCGCACACCCAGAGGCAGCGTTTATCACGACCGGGGACTTCAATAAGGGAAAACTGAAGAAAGTCTCACCAAAACTCCACCAACACATCCATTTCAACACTCGTGGAGACCGGCTACTTGACCACTGCTACACCTCTTTCCGGGATGCGTACAAAGCCCTCCCCCGCGCCCCATTCGGCCAATCAGATCACCACTCCATCCTGATCCTGCCCGCCTACAGGCAGAAGCTGAAACAGGAAGCTCCAACTCAGAGGGCGGTGCACCGTTGGACCGACCAATCGGAGTCTGCGCTGCGGGACTGTTTTGATCACGCGGACTGGGAAATTGTCATGGTCCTGCGGCCATGACTCAGTGACTTTGTGTTTATGTTCTTTATTGTTATTACTTTCATTATTATTCTTGGGCTGTTTTGGGATGGTTTGTGTTTGGGATTTTAGACACTGGGTTCTGGGTTTGTGCTCCCTCTATTGGTCCCTGGTGTTAGTGTTCCCCTGTCTCGTCAGGTTAATCAGGTCCAGCTGTTTCCCCCACCTGTGTGTGATTTCCCAGTGTCTCTTTGTGTACTTATAGTGTGTGTTTTCCTCTGCTCCTCGTCGCGTCGTCTGTATTCATACCTTGTGAAATCCCCTGCGTGCTCTCCCTGCTGCTCTCCCTTCATGTTCAGGTTTGCCACTCCTCTGTGTAGTTTATCCCAGTTTAGTTCGTCCTTAGTTCTGTTTGCCATCTCCACTTTATGTCTGGTATTGTTAAGAAATCACCCTTCACATCTGAATAAGTGCTGCATTTGAGTCCTCCTTCCACTCTTCACACGGCCGCTGCCCCGAACCGTGACAGAAATGTTTCACGTGGCTGCTAGGGACATTGATGAGTACACAGACTCAGTCTGCGGATTTATCAGGAAATGCATGGAAGATGTCGTCCCATCCAGAACAGTTAAATCCTTCCCAAATCAAAAACCCTGGATTAACGGAGATGTTCGCGCGGCACAGAGCACTGCCTTTGCCTCCGCGAACACATCGGACTACAAACACGCACATTACCAACTCCGGAAGACGATCAAAGCAGCCAAACGTGAGTACAGGGACAGGGTGGAGCAACAGTTTGATAACCCTCGGAGTATGTGGCAGGGACTAAACACGATCACAGACTTTAGAGGGAAAACCAACACACCGCAGACCACGGCCTCTCTGTGTGAGGATATAAACGTATTCTACGCTAGATTCGACACAGCGAACACCATGAGACCGGACAGTGTGCGCACCGCGGTTGACGTCAGTGCGCACACTGTGTCTGAGGAGGATGTGCGGAACTGCTTCAGGACGGTGAACGCGCGCAAAGCTACTGGTCCGGACGGGATTCCCGGCCGCGTCCTCAAGTCATGCGCGGCTCAGCTGGCTGGAGTGTTCACGCACATCTTCAACCTTTCCCTCTCTCTGTCTGTAGTCCTAGCCTGCTTCAAAATGGCCACCGTCGTCCCTGTACCCAAATCCTCCACCATCTCCTCACTGAACGACTGGCGACCTGTAGCCCTGACCCCCATTGTAAGCAAATGCTTCGAGAAGCTGGTCAGGGACTTCATCTGCTCTGCACTACCCGACTCACTGGACCCTCTACAGTTCGCATACCGCCACAACAGGTCCACTGATGATGCCATAGCCCTGACACTACATACTGCCCTGTCACATCTGGAGAAGAGAGACACGTATGTGAGAATGCTGTTGGTAGATTACAGCTCAGCATTCAATACCATCATTCCCTCGAAGCTGGACAGGAAACTGCAGGATCTAGGACTGAGCAGCTCCCTCTGCAGCTGGATCCTTAGCTTCCTGTCTGACAGACGCCAAGTGGTCAGACTGGGCAGCATCACCTCATCCCCCATCACACTGAACACTGGTGCTCCACAGGGGTGTGTACTGAGCCCTCTCCTATACTCACTCTACACCTACGACTGCACGGCCACTAACAACTCCAACATCATTGTGAAGTTTGCGGACGACACTACAGTGGTGGGTCTTATCACCAATGGTGATGAGACGGCCTACAAGGAGGAGGTCAGCGCCCTGACCCACTGGTGTCAAGACAACCATCTCACCCTCAACGTCGCAAAGACAAAGGAGTTGATAGTGGACTTCCGGAGGTGCAGAGAAGTACACACCCCCATCACCATCAACGGCGCTGCTGTGGAGAGAGTGAGCAGCTTCCGGTTCCTTGGTGTACATCTGGCTGAGGATCTTACGTGGTCAGTACACACAAACAAAACAGTGAAGAAGGCGCAGCAGCGCCTCTTCTTTCTCAGGAGACTGAAAAGATTCGGCATGAGCCCCCGCATCCTCAGGACCTTCTATCACTGTGCCATTGAGAGCATCCTCACTGGATGCATCACCACCTGGTATGGCAACAGCACCGTCTACAACTGCAAAGCTCTCCAGAGAGTAGTGCGGTGTTCTGAACGGATAATTGGAGGTGAGCTTCCCTCCCTCCAGGACATCTACAGGAAGCGCTGCCTGAGGAAAGCGGGGAGGATCATCAAGGACTCCAGTCACCCCAGCCATAAACTGTTCAGACTACTTCCCTCAGGAAGGAGGTTCTGCAGCATCCGGTCCCGTACCAGCAGACTGAGAGACAGCTTTTTCCATCAGGCCATCAGACTGCTGAACACGTCATAGACACCTCAGCTTCACTACTGGAACTTCAACATTATGCACTCCATACTGTACAGTAATGCCACTGTTTTGCACATGTCTCAACTCGGTATATTTTTATATATTTTATTTATTGTTTACTCTATTTAATTTGTAAAATATGTGTACACACACACACACGTAGAAAAATATTTAGTATACACATCCAGAAATGCATATACTATTATATATTGTACATATATTTATTAGTTTCAGATGTAGCCATTCTTGTATTTTGCTTGTTTACGTTATTGTATTTTTGCACAACTCTGTTGCTTGTGAAGCTCGCACACAAGAATTTCACTCACATGTACTGTACCAATGTACCTGCACATGTGATGTGACAATAAAAGTGATTTGATTTGATTTGATTTGATTTGAAACTGTAAAATATTTTCTAGCTGGGATCTTGTATCTGGTTAAAGCCCTTGCTTCCAACATTGCAACAGCATCAGTCATTTTTATCCACCATTTGCTCTGTCTGGAGTGTAGGTAGCAAGTACAGCTTGTGAGTGGTCCAACGATGCTCAGTGAAGTCATTTGTTTACATGTGGGTTGCTTATCACCAGCTGTATCTACTTATTCATAGCCTGGTTGTACACACCCACCCCAACCCAAAGAGCTGCGCGAAGGGACAGAGCAGCGGACCTGCAAGGAGGACCCCAAAAATGCATCACACGGGCCAGGACAATGCATGGGAGGCAAAGCAAGGAAAAGGGAAAAGAAGGGAAGGGAGCCACAGAGCCAAGTCAGAAAGAACCAGCAGTTCCCCCCTCACCCCGGTCCCATCAGCCTATATATCTAGTGCAACTCCCGCCCCACCCGGAGCCAAGAGATAACACAGGAGAGAGCCCCCGATGACCACCGAGGTACCCACATAGTCATAGGGACCTCTCTTAATTATGATTCCTTATGAAAAAGGATTAATCAAGATGACAATAAAGCGAAGAATCTATCTAAAAATCTGCTGCCTTTTTTTATCTTCAAAGGATGATACCACAGCTGATAATGCACCCATTTAAAAAGCTGTGGTGGAGGTGACATGGTATCACAGACCTTGACAAATTTCCACTGGGTTAAGCTCTATACACTGTCTCTTTATTTGGTCCAAATAACCTTTGCGCTCTGCAAAGCATCCTCATTGTCCTTCAGTAAACAAGCCATACGATTATAATGCAAGGGCTGGAGGAGAATCCATTAAAAGTCTCTTGATCCCCCACAGCCAGACACATTCAATTCAAGAGAGGCCTGGAGTCACAAAGGAAACAAAGCTCTGTTATTAATGGGCTCCGTCTGTCTTGGACACATTTGCCATTTCTGTAATGTCACAGAGTGGCGAATAAGGACGCAATAAAACTCAGAGCCTGGAAACTCCACTTATTACAATTAATAATTCATTTGACGGCATTAACTAGGCAAAACTCTACATCTTACATAGCTGGAATAGAGAGTCTGTGGTAAGTATGCGCAGGGGTACCACCAGGGGCAGACCAAACCAAAGAGATTGTTACTGCCAAAAATGACTGCACCAAGAGCACAGATCATGAATAATAGATTTGATTTTAGATTAACAGAATGATCACCAAACATGGGTAAGAGACTGTTGTGTTTCTTCAAATTGGCAGATAGTAGTCATCTTGAAAATGAGGTAGCTTTAAATTGGCAGAAAAAGGACACCTGGACATTCTTCTAAGTTCTGCACACGATGGGTTAAGGATACTTCCAGAGCACATTAAAGATGCAATCTAGAAAACCAAAGAACAACCATAGCACAAGAGGGACCTTTGAGTGACATACAGGCAACGCAATCTGATTGGTTTATATGTGAGCATATAAACATCAGCAGTATAAGCTACAATTACTTTAAAAAATTGATGAACACATGAAGACTCAGCACGCTAAAACTAAAGGAGGTGGATGATGTAATACACTAAACAGTGGTACTAGTTAATTTTAAGAACTCTTGGTCAACAAGTGTGAAACAATACCAGTTCAGGCTTCACAGTATTTCTGTTTGTTACAGCCAGACAGTGCAATTTAACCGAAATTAGGGTGGAGGGACCAACTACTGCAAAACAAAAATGGAAATCAATGGGCTGTTTTCTGTTTTGTTCTGTTCTGTTTCTAGAATGAAAGAAAGACGTACAGGTGAGGCTGCTCTGGGCTTCTGCTTGTGAAAAACATGTTGTTCATGTGGAATATTGTGAAGCTTCTCAGACGATACAGTTTGGCTCATATATGAAAAAGCTGAGCTGATTTGAGTAGAACTAAATATATTTAGTTCCACTCAAATCAGTCTTAACAAAGACCCATCTGAATTATGTAAACGCTTTATTAAAACAGATTGAGACCTTCCGCCACCAGTGATTCAAAAATCTGCTTTGCTTTCTGCTTTGCTTAACTACAAAGAAAACCAAGTATTTGAATAAGAGAAAGGCAAATAGGTGCCCACAACTTCAGTGAGGCAGATGATGTGAAGTCCAGCTGACTACACTGTGTGCTTTAAAGTGCTGCAAAGTGGAATAAAGCACAGCTGGAAATCTGATTACAGCAGACAGTCTGAGGCAATCTGGCAAAATTTTCACTTTAATCATATTTTGAACCCACCTACGGAATAAATGTGCACTGAATCAGATTTTCAAAAACTGCTTTTAGCATTCCTAAGCAAATCAAGCTGTTGCATTTTTAAGGGAAAAAAACAATCATTAAGTGTTCCTACATGATATAATTTAATTTACAGAAAGCATTTGTATAGAGCATATTTTAAATCAAGCACTCATGCTTTGGGAGTTTGGGATCTCAGTGACATTAGTAGCTCAGTATGACAGATTACAAAGACCTTGCTGCACCTATGATCCTATAAATAGACTCAGAGGACTTCTGTAGCACCTACAAAAATACATTAGGTAGCACTTCATAACTTTACTTCACAGTCTGCAACTTTTGGTACAATTTCCCAACCTTTAATTATACAATGCAATTAAGGGTACAAATTCCAGTACCTAAAAATATCCACAGGTACCTAATTACACTTACAATGTAGATAAAATAGAACAAGTAAAAAATAAGAGTTTTAAAGGAAAAGAGAAACCAAGCACCCACTTCCCAATTTGTTACCAAGGAGGGCTTTTAATATCTGCTGTTTGATGAACTGACTTTTTATAGGCTTAGAGTTTTATCATGGTGGATGGGGGTATGGTTCCATGCTTTAGTGTAAAAAAAAATACTAGTTTTCATACTCACATTTCTACAACATTCGCCTTCACTCCATGTGAAAAATGCCTGTTTCCTCTCTCCAGAGAGTAGTCATCTTGAAAATGAGGTAGCTTTAATTAGGTGCGTAACCTGCGTACTGTTCTAAAGAACAACTAAGAACAAGCATCAGTAAATCTGCTAACACGAAGCTTTAGCCACATATGACTTCAAATTTCTTTCTGAAAGGCCATTTTACACATGAATATGGATGAAACACTGGAACATTCAAGTCTTTAACATTTGTGAAAAGAGCTTTCGTCTGATGAAAGGGCTTCAGCAGTGAAGAGAAGTACGCTGGAAGGCTGGTCACATTAGTTTTAATTGGTCAGAATTTGTTGCATTTCATGCCCGTACAGTCGTCTGACATGAAAAAGAAAGTACAGAAACGTGAGTACAAAAAGTAAAACAGCAATAAGCAATAAGATGTAATATCAGCTGTGGATAACTGTTACAGTAAACACATGCTGGTTTCTGTGTAGTTGTGGAAAGTTAAGTAAATCCAATAGGTCCTCAGTTTCTCTGATACCAGGAGTATGTGATATTGACCTGCAATGCTGCTGAACCATGACACATGGGCATCTGTGACACAGGGGAGAGTGTGGCAAATCCTTTAACATACTACTGATAAAACTACCAGGTGAGTCTGGGCTGTAACCGAGAGCATTTCCTACACAGTGTTCAGACAGCATAAAAGTTGTATCCTGTCAAAACCAGAATGCTGCAGCTTAGCTGGCTGATCCAGCACCTGTGAAAATACAGCTGCTGCGTATGAGATCAGAGCTCCATACTGCAATTTCAGAATACTTCGTTTATATTCTCTAATGTTTTTATTTTGACACTCAGGATTAAGCTTTGATAAGGGCTAAAACCACTTTTGGGGATCTCTATGCACATTTTCAGGCACTGAAAAGTTTTATGAATTGCAACAACACATCATAAAGTCAAAGAGATGCTGAAGTATTCCTGTTGCTGCACACCTGTTGTTTAGTCTTTACTTGACCAAATGGTTTCCTGCCTTCTATCAGAATTATGTTGTCAGCACAATCTAGGCTGAAATGAGCATGGCCAAAAATTAATGTTGCTGAAAATTGATGGCTGTGGGCTATAATGCCCAGCAGGTGTTTCAGTAATGCAGCAGTTACCCTTCATGGAGCATACAAACAGGTTGATGTCATTTTGCATTTTACTCTCTCCTTCATGTTACCATCCTGTGACTACATCTTAAGTGGTGACGCTGCCACTATGCCAACGCAATGAAGTTAAGGGCTTGTGTGAAGGGCAGTAGTTTATGTGTCTGTTTTGCTCCCTGTGTAGCCCGGTGGCAGCAGTTTATCAAGTATACTGGAAAGGTGACTGCAGTTACACCGACGTGTCATTGAGCAGCAATGACCCTGGTCCCTTCCTCACAGGACTCAGCAATTGCTTCTATCTCTTAACATCCACTTCAATTACAGCTCATCACCAGCAGCTTGTTGGAGTCGCCAGCAGCAATATGCAACAATAAAAAGGCACAAAGCCTGAGCACACTGAACAGCCCTGAATGTTGCTCATCATCTTTATCACTACATTTCTGCCAGTCAGTTCACAAATTTGCAGAAAGTAAATCATTCTTTTCCCTGTAAGGCTTTGGATATAATTGCAAATATTTTCAAATACACCTAAGCATATAAAGTAAAAGATATAAAAAGAAAGAAATACATAACAGGTATACAACACGTTCTAATCCCAAAACATAACATACCAACGCAATGTGAGAAAATGTTGCTATGTTATGCTTTCGGGCGCCCAACCCAACTGTATGTTACGCATGAGAGCGGGTTGGAGCGAATGTATAAATGTAAGGTTAGGGTTAAGGTTAGGTTAGTGCTGCAATAGAAAGCCGTGAAGCGAATAAAAAGGGAAGCGGGCAGCTTTCTATTCCACTTCAATCAAGAATCCAGAGCATTTGATAAGGACGCGGAGGTGTACCTTTCGCGTTACTATGACATGCCTCGGGCCGTGACAAATCGCCAGTATGTTACGCGTTGGGAATGATAATGCTCTGTAGGTATGAAACTACCCAGCATAACAATAGACCTTCTGTTTACGTTAGATACAACTTCTTTTGCCACTAAGCTGCTGAACAGCTAGCAAATCTAGCAAATCATCTGCTGATGTAGTCATTCAATCAGTCAGATTAAAAGATAAATTCAAATTCTAACAGTTGTTGCTCAGTATAATTTGGTGAACATTAATGTACTCTTGATAGCCCACCCAAGTACAGCCTGTGTTGGAATCACTGAAGTCAGCATTATTTGACAGAGGAAGGCATTCATTTTCTATGAATAATTCAGCTGTCATGACATGAGCAGAGCGGGGTGAGGGCATTGAATAAGAAACAAAGAGTTGAAGTTCTTCTGACATGACTTGAAACAGAATCTCTAGCAAAAATAGGCTAGAGCTCCAGCAGATTAAAGACTTCCACATTTGCTCAGGCACCTAATTTCCATAAAAATGTATGATGAGGCACTTGAGTATTACAATATATGGAGCTGTTTAGTTTTATTAAGTAAATTGATGAAAAAATTAGATTTCTCAGTCTAAGTGGATATAATAACCTACAGTATTACTTTAAAAGTCTGTGCTGCTCCCAGCTTAGCTTTAAAACAGAATAATTGGACAGTAGAAAATACTTCTAAACTCTTCCATCTTGCAATACCATAATAAACAGATTGGTGTGTGGTAAGGCCAGTTCAACCTCACTGTGGATTTGTCAAGGCAAATACTCTGACACACTCATTTTTACCTCATCAAGTACTACACTGAGGCCAAGGCAGTCAGCTGCAGAGAAGACATTAAATCTCTGTGCATTAACACTAACAAGGCCAGAACAGACACATTACCCTGTGGACTAAAAGTATCTCGCTACTGGCTCGAGTAGGAGATAAGGCCAAGAAAAAGAAATACATTTAACCTACATTCAGACAAACTCTAATAAACAACTCCCCTCCAACCTTTAAACAGTCGTGTGTTATACATAGTAAAATACATTTAATGACTGGAGTCCTCTTTTGGGGCTGTTCTCTCGATTATGCTGTGAGCAGCTATTGATTTCAGGTTGTCTTCTGCCTCATTAGACCATGGCAGAGCACTGCCCTGCAAGCTAAAAGAAGATCCATAAATAAGCTGACTACACAAGATCTTTTGTAAAATTGTTAAGCTTTTATGGTTACTGTGAAACAATAAAGCCAAAAAAGGACAGGTACATTTGATGGCCTGAGAATGAATGAAGCACCAAAGGTTTGAGGTTTGTCAGGGTTCCAAGTTGCACTGAATTAGTCCTAACTGAGTCATTATACCTATTACCATTTCATTATGCCGGTAGCCTATGTATGAGGCAGAGGCTTGGGAAAGGAGAAACCAGAGTCAAAGCCACAAACAAGATCAAAATGATCCCTCTGAGGGTGTGTTGCAATTGATCTGCTTTCAACTCCAGAAATGCTGGGAAAAAGATGCAAACCTTGCTCACCACACAGCCAAAGACCAGTGGCCCTGGCTGCTCCTGAGTGTTTGATCACTTAATTAAAACACTAGTACAGCTGCAGGAAATGTAAAAGAATAAATGATGTCTATTTCATGGGAAACTCTTTGAATGATCAGAGGAGCAGACAAACAAACCCTTCTAACAGGTTTCACTTCTCTTGGCAAGGTTGATTGGCAGGTATAATCTATCAGTCCTGTCCCATCTCCTATCTTCATTTGAGGGTTTTTCTTTTTTTGGTTATTGTTTTTTGGTTATTGTTGGAATAATTGTCACAATTGTTCTGTTATTACAGCAATAAAGTCACTAAGCTAATTTCTACAACTCTTTCCAATATCTACGTGGTATAGCCCATCAACTTTATCTCTCTTTCATCACTATAGCTGCACATCCTTTCCAACTTGATCTCTCCATCTATCCAAGACAAGTCCTGAACTTCTTCTTCAGTGTCCAGCCTCGCTATAAACCTTTTCTTTTGCCTTTGCCATACACCTAGCCTTGCAGTACTCAGTATTTAATTTCTTCTTCACTTTCTTTACTTTTTCATTTCCTACTCCTTCCTTTGAATAGTCTCCTGCACTTTGCGTTGTCTTCATTCCTCTGTTGAGATGATACTGCAAACACCTTGACAGTTTCACTTCAGCTGTACTTTCCCAGTCACCAGGTAACTCTCCCCTACCACCGAGAGCCTATGTCAACTCTTTCCTCAACTCAACACATTCTTCCTTCCTCAACTTCCACCATTTATTCCTTTCTCTCCCTAACGCCATACCCACCCAACACCTCATCATTTCTGGTCCCTTCACCTACATGTCCATTAAAGCTCCAATCATCACCCTCTGTCTATTGGAGAAACTATCTACAACTTCCTCCAACTTCCTCCAGAAATCTTATTTCTCTTCCAACTGACATCCAATGTCATTTCTTTCATTTGATATATGTAACTTCCTTCTCTCCATAATCTCAACCAGCTCTCTCTCTTTACCAGTCATAGTTCCAAATTTAAAGACCCTGCTTGTCATGGTCCCTGTGCCTCACCAGCTGATTCTGTATTAGGCAACATGTTTTCTCTCTCTCTCTCTCTCTCTCTCTCTCTCTCTCTCTCTCTCTCTCTCTCTCCCTCCCTCCTCTGCCGGGGCGATGCTCATTATGGGCTCCCGCCCCTGGCCCACGCACCTGCTGCCGATCGGGATAATCACAAGGCCGATTTAAGACAGCAGCACTGTGTCACTCGTCGCTGGATCGTTGAGTTATCAGCATCTATCCCGGACCTTTCCCTGCCTGCCTGTCATCCCGTGGACGAGTGAGTGGATGGTGTTTCCCCAGTGTGGGGAGTGAAGAGAGAGAGCCTTTGGAGGACGTCAGATTCCCGTCTTTTCCCTCACATACCCCGGAACCCTGGACCCCCCTCCCCTCCCTCCAGCACTTTGTAAATAGCATCACCTGGTGTCGTTGTGTAAATAAAATCTGTAAATCCTGTAAGGAGTCCCGGTCTGCGCCTGAGTCCGTTAACTGAAACCTGACAGAACGATCCAGCCATCATGGACTCAGCAGGTCGGGACCCAGCCGCTCAGGACCCTGTTGCTCAGGCACTCATCGCTCAGGGAGCTGCTCTGGCTCGACATGAGCAAATGCTCGAGCGGCTCCACCACGAAATGGCGGCGCTTACGCAGGCGGTCGCTCGCTTAACACCTCTGGAGAGTGATCCCCGGCCGGCGGCTCCCGCCCCCCAGGAGCCTGCGCCTGCCGCTGCGAGCGCACCTCCGGCACCTCTGCCACCCTCGGACGGACCCCTGCCCACGCCGGAACCTTTTACGGGTGAGTCGGACAAGTGTGCTGGTTTTCTGGCTCAATGTACTCTTGTGTTCCGTGAGCAGCGGCACTTCCATAACAACGACGGTGCCAAAATAACCTTTTTTGTCCAGTTGCTGCGGGACCGGGCTTTAAAGTGGGCTCAGGTCGTGCTTAGCTCGGATCCCGGGATTGCCTATGCTGATTTCCTGTCTAAATTCCAGACCGTGTTCAATAAAGGCTCAGGCGCTGAAGTCGCCGCGCTTCGTCTGCTGAACTACAAACAAGGGAAGCGGAGCATGTCTGACTATTCTATTGATTTTTGGATTTTGGCTGAAGAGACAGGCTGGGGCCCGGAGGCCTTACGGAGTGCACTGCTCAATAATGTTCGTGAAGAGGTGAAAGATGAACTCATTATGCGAGATCTCCCCCACTCTCTCACCGAGTTAATGGCTTTATGTATTAAGGTGGATGACCGGCTGCGAGCTCGTCGTCTGCCGCGGCACTACAATTCCCAGGAGGCCACGGGGCAGTGGAGGGCTGGCTCCACCTCGGAGCCCAGCTCTTCCCGGCAGGCAGAGAGCGCAGACGGAGGAGAGCAACCCATGCAGATTGGAGGCTCGCATCTCTCCGCCGCGGAACGCCAGCGCCGTATCTCTGCCGGTGAGTGCCTCTATTGCGGCCACAAGGGACATGTGGTCGCCTCTTGCCCATCTCGAGCAAAAGGTCGCGCCCACCAGTGACGGTAGGAGTGCTGGTGGGCGGTCTCAGCCAAGACAAATCTCCTCCACGGTTAATGCTATCTGCCCAGCTCACGGTCAACACCAAAGGTCATGCTCTCTCCGTTTTGATAGATTCAGGGGCGGAACAGAATTTTATTGACTCTGAGTTAGCAGACCGCCTTCAGCTAGGGCAGGAACCTCTTCCCCACACTTTGCATGTCACTGCTTTGTCCGGCCAGCGCCTACCGTTATTCTTACTCTGTCTGGCAACCATACTGAGGAAATATGTTTTTTTGTGTTTAAGGCCACTCGGACGCCGCTCGTTCTCGGGCACCCCTGGCTTCGTCAACACAACCCGTGCATTAATTGGCTTACGGGACGCATTACGGGGTGGGGAGAGGAATGCCATATGACCTGCCTTAAATCCGCCTCACCGCCTCACACACCAGCCTCCCTCGCCAAGTCGACCGCGCCCTCCGATTTGTCCGGAGTGCCCCCTGTTTATCATGATCTCGCCGAAGTGTTTCGCAAGGACCGGGCCCAGTCGTTGCCTCCTCACCGACCGTACGATTGCGCTATCGACTTACTCCCTGGCGCGCCATTGCCTACTAGTCGTCTCTACAGCATCTCTCTACCGGAGCGAGAGGCTATGGAGTCATACATCTCAGAGTCCCTCGCCGCCGGCTTGATCCGCGCATCCTCATCGCCCGTAGCAGCAGGGTTTTTCTTCGTCGAGAAAAAAGACAAGTCTCTCCGCCCGTGCATCGACTACCGTGGATTAAATAACATAACCATCAAAAACAAATATCCACTCCCACTTCTGACCTCTGCTTTTGAGCTGCTCCAGGGGGCGACAGTTTTCAGCAAATTGGACTTGAGGAGCGCATATCACTTAGTTCGGATCCGAGAGGGCGACGAGTGGAAGACCGCCTTCAATACTCACCTTGGACACTTTGAATACTTGGTTATGCCGTTCGGCCTCTCTAATGCTCCTGCAGTTTTTCAAGCACTCGTTAATGATGTTTTGAGGGATTTCATCAACAGGTTCGTCTTCGTCTACCTCGACGACATCCTGATCTTCTCCAAATCACTGTCAGAGCATGAGACCCACGTCAGACAGGTCCTGCAACGCCTGCTGGAAAATCGGTTGTTCGTAAAAGGTGAGAAATGTGTCTTCCACGTGTCCACAGTTGCCTTCTTAGGCTACGTCATCGAGCAGGGAGACCTACGTCCTGACTCAGCTAAGGTGAAAGCCGTGGTGGAGTGGCCTGAACCCCCCAACCGACGGCAGCTGCAGCGGTTCCTCGGCTTCGCTAACTTCTATAGGAGGTTCATCCGGGACTATAGCAAGGTAGCTCTGCCTTTAACACAATTGACCTCTCCCAAGGTTCCTTTTCAGTGGAACGATGCTGCCCAATCAGCCTTCCTGGAGCTGAAAGAGCGATTCGCCTCAGCACCCATTCTGGTCCAGCCCGACCTAACCCTGCAGTTTGTGGTGGAGGTGGACGCATCTGACACGGGAGTAGGAGCGGTCCTCTCGCAACAGAGGGATGGTAAGCTCCACCCGTGTGCCTTTTTCTCCCGTCGTCTCACCCCCGCAGAACGCAACTACGACATTGGCGATCGGGAACTTCTTGCCATCAAGCTCGCCTTGGAGGAGTGGAGGCACTGGCTGGAGGGCACTGCCCAACTGTTCATCGTTTGGACAGACCATAGGAATCTGGCATATCTGCAAACCGCAAAGAGGCTTAACGCCAGACAAGCAAGGTGGGGTCTGTTTTTTACACGGTTCCACTTTTCAATCACTTACAGGCCAGGATCCCGCAACGTCAAGCCGGACGCCCTGTCTCGACAGTTCTCCACCTCCGAAGACCCGGCGGACCCTGCTCCCATCCTCCCGGCCACCTGTGTGGTGGGGGCTGTCTCCTGGGAGATCGAGTCGGCCATTCGCGAGGCTCAGAGAGCCGAACCGGATCCAGGAGGCGGCCCTGCGGGGCGCCTGTTCGTTCCCCAACCTGTCAGGTCTCAGGTATTACAATGGGCACACACAGCCCGTTTCTCCTGTCACCCAGGAATACACCGCACAATTACTTTCCTGCAGCGCTACTTTTTGTGGCCCACCCTGAGCCGGGACGCCAAAGAATACGTCTCCGCGTGTACAACCTGCGCTCGAAACAAGACCCCAAACCAGCCACCCTCGGGTCCGCTTCATCCCTTACCCACGCCTACCAGACCATGGTCCCATGTTTCTCTGGATTTTGTGACCGGCCTCCCGCCATCTGCAGGTAATACGGTCATACTCACGATCATTGACCGCTTTTCTAAGGCGGCTCACTTTGTTGCTCTGCCCAAGCTGCCTACAGCATTGGAGACTGCTCGCCTGCTCACCACCCATGTCTTTCGCCTGCACGGCATTCCAGATGACATCGTGTCTGACCGGGGTCCTCAATTCACGTCCCGTGTGTGGAGGGAGTTCTGCACCTCATTGGGATCTAAGGTCAGTCTCTCCTCTGGTTATCATCCGCAGAGCAATGGCCAGTCCGAACGGGCGAACCAGGAGTTGGAGGCGGCCCTGCGCTGCGTCGTCTCTTCCAACCAGGCCGTCTGGAGCGAGGAACTGCCCTGGATCGAGTACGCCCACAACAGCATGACCTCCTCCGCCACGGGCCGGTCCCCTTTCGAAGCTTCTCTGGGGTTCCAGCCACCTCTTTTTCCCTCCCTAGGTGTCGTCGGGTGTGGAAGGCCACCCGGGATGCGTTGTTACGCACCAAGGACCGCAACAAACGCTTCGCTGACCGCCGCCGGTCCTCCGCTCCCGCCTATACTGTTGGGCAGAAGGTATGGCTTTCCACACGCTTCGTTCCCATCCGGGCGGAATCCAGGAAGCTCTCTCCTGCCTATATCGGCCCGTTCGAGATCTCGGCTTTGGTTAACCCTGTGTCTGTTAAGCTCAACCTGCCTCGCAACATGAAGATACACGATGTCTTCCATGTGTCTCAGGTTAAACCTCTCCGGTCCAGTCCTCTGTGCCCGCCTTCCCGGCCCCCTCCTCCTCCCCGGCTCGTGGACGGTCTGCCGGCTTACTCGATCACCCGTATCATGGATTCTCGGCGGCGGGGGCGTGGCTTCCAGTACCTGGTGGATTGGGAGGGCTATGGCTTGGAGGAGCGGTCCTGGGTCCCTCGGGCGGCCATCCTGGACCGGCGCCTGCTGCGGGCGTTCCATCGTCTGCATCCGGATAAGCCTGGTGGGTCGCCGGGGGGCTCCCGTTGAGGGGGGGGGGGGGGGGGGTACTGTCATGGTCCCTGTGCCTCACCAGCTGATTCTGTATTAGGCAACATGTTTTCTCTCTCTCTCTCTCTCTCTCTCTCTCTCTCTCCCTCCCTCCCTCCCTCCTCTGCCGGGGCGATGCTCATTATGGGCTCCCGCCCCTGGCCCACGCACCTGCTGCCAATCGGGATAATCACAAGGCCGATTTAAGACAGCAGCACTGTGTCACTCGTCGCTGGATCGTTGAGTTATCAGCATCTATCCCGGACCTTTCCCTGCCTGCCTGTCATCCCGTGGACGAGTGAGTGGATGGTGTTTCCCCAGTGTGGGGAGTGAAGAGAGAGAGCCTTTGGAGGACGTCAGATTCCCGTCTTTTCCCTCACATACCCCGGAACCCTGGACCCCCCTCCCCTCCCTCCAGCACTTTGTAAATAGCATCACCTGGTGTCGTTGTGTAAATAAAATCTGTAAATCCTGTAAGGAGTCCCGGTCTGCGCCTGAGTCCGTTAACTGAAACCTGACACTGCTCTCACCTCCACATTGCCTTTCCTTCTGTCTCACTGCCTTCTAACATGCCTTCCCTTTCTTCTCTTTTGTCTTTGAACAACAGTGGCATGGTTTCCACTGCTGGTTTAACAGCATCGCACTGATTGGAACGCCTGAACTCAATGATTTGAATGGGTGAGTGAATACTTTTGGTAATATAGTGTATAAAAGTAACAAAGCTGGTGGACACTGGTGACCCAAATAAACTAATTGTCTGCTGACCCTTGGCGTGACACAAGAACGTCTACTCTGTCAAGCGCCAGAGTCTTGTGATACAGGATCCGTACTTACATGGAACCATTTTAACCAACAAAGTATTATATAGTAATTTTCTTTTATTTATTCAGAACTGCCATTCAAACTGATATGCAAACTCTGCACAAGTAAGCACTACTCCAGCAACAGCTCTTTGTAAGTTCATGTAAGCTGCAAGCTGGTCTCACCCTGGACTTATTCCAGTGCATTGCATTGGCCACTGTCAATGTTATTCAGCTCCAACACAATGACTAAAAGCACCAAGAGTTTATATGCTGTCTAAGATATCCCAGATCTTAACATAGATTGTTATGATGCTATCTGCTTGAGCTGTGAGTGTATGGTGTATGGTGAGACTGTCCAGGGTAAACTAGCTAGCAGCGAGGCTAAAAGCTGGAAGTCTGTACGTATCTGAATGGAGAACTCACTTTAGGGAAGTGAATTTTATTCTTTTTTATTCCCCCCCCCAAAAAACTGTACATGAGTAGAAAGAACACTCTTTCTATTTTCTTCTTTTTTTATCTACACAGTTTGCATATGTTCATTGGAAGAAGCTACAGCTGACAAATGTTAGTGCTTTTTTGTGAGCTGAAGAAGGCCTACAAAAGAGTCAAATATGAAGGCGAAAATGTCTTATGATAAATGTATTATTTTTCTAGAAGATAAAAGCATGCCTTTATTGATTTTCCATGTTTCTAATAATTTGGCTGCCTTACAGCACATTTTAGTCTCTAAAAGTCTTTACATTTCCCTACTCTCTGTTTGGTCACTATGCAGAGCTGCCAGAGAAAGACTGAGCTAAATTCCTGTGATCTTAAAAGGAAACGAGGGAAATTAATGGCTAGCCCTTCACTGCCTGCACTTTATGATTGATAACAGCAGAAGGAGGGTGGTGGGTGATTTCAACAGTCTGGCAAATTTTGAATTCCAGCTCCTTCAGAATCAGGGTAAATTTGTGCTGACAGGTGATAATTTAAACACACTGGAACAGCTGGTTCTGAGTAACAGGGCATCTGTATGCGCGTGTGCATGTGCGCTACATTTAGCTGGCTCCATGCACGCTTGTATGAAGACTGGTTGTCATATTTCCTTTGAATGAATTCCATTCGTTCACAACATTTAACTTCATGCTTATGCAGGTGTGTTGGTCTCAGAAGCCAAGAAACTCTTTTTTACAGAACACTGCCTGCTCAATCCACAGCTCTAGAGATATAATTTTCCTTTGTTTTCTCCCTTATCAAATGTCTCCCTTCTTATACAAACCTGCAGAACTTTCTGTGACTTCAGACTAACAAGGAGTTTCATTTCAGCACTCTTGTAGGACATTTTTATAAATATATCCTGTCTAGAAAGTGCTTCTGTTGACTTGCATTCTTATATAATTCAGTTGCAGTGACTTTGTTGGGACCACACTCATTCTTCCCTAAAATAGTCAACAGTATTTCTCACTGAATGTATCTGGATCTTCTTGATGAGTCTTTAGTTTCACAGACTATGCAATAAACTTTGTAACACATATACATTTAGATGTGTGTCACTGAGATGGATAACCATTGCGCTCTACTCTTTTATTCCTTCATGTATGCATGTATGTAAATGGCTGCGTAATGTACCATCACAAATATGTAAATTATAGTGCTTGTGTGTAATCTCCCAGAATCCAGGAAATCTTTTGAACACTTTTACACTGCCTGACAACATACTGTATATCAAAAATGGACATAGCACAGCATGAATAGGTTGGTCAAATGCAATATTGTACATTTACTCATGTACTTTACTAATATATAGCAGTGTTTTGGATGGAAATTCTGCACTTCATGCATTGTACTTGCTTGAAAGCTTTAGTTGCTTCCTGTTTTCCTGCACTTGTCAACATCCGCCAGGTCAGTAAAAAACACTTAGCAAGCATAGTTTCAGAAACTAGAAGATAGCACCTTCCAAATCTGTTCTTTTGTTATTCAGATAAATGTTCTATATAAAGAAGTCAATTAGATGGGAATTATATTATTATCTGGCACATGCAACACAAATGGTTCCTAACATTTCCCACATGCCCATGTTTATTTGGGACCTATAAATCTACTTGTGACTTATGAATGCAATTTTTCAAGAAGGAATGCACCCAGCATCACAAAGAGTCAGCTGAGACATGACTAATGTTGAACCAACCTAGAACAGCTGAACCACACAAAACAACCTTTAAATATTACAGGGTCAACAAAGTTTTAATAGAAGAGTTAGACATTGCCCTCCATTTGATTTGTGGGTTTTGGTGTATATTTACGTTGTTTACACATGCCAGCAGTCTTAATTTGGTGATATTTCAGAGTAGAGCTGTCACTTCATCTCAGAATAAGCCTATAAAGCACTGAAGGTGCTGACACATGAAAAGAGATATGAGTGGTGGGATTAATCATGTGCCACAGAATGTGTATAAGGAGGGACGTACCTCAGCTAAGCTGCAGGAAATATGATGCAGGGAGAAAGAGGAAAGATGGGGCACACTGATTGATGAGTGTGGTGTGGATTTAGTTCTCTGCCTACCTACACTCAACTCCACCCCCACCCACCTGAGGTTGGTTTAAAGTAACAGCATGTGCCATGAGAAGCAGCAGCAGGTTCCATCAGCCATCTAAGCAACACAGGTGGACAGGAAAAAGTCAAAAGCCAAGGTCAGGCAGGGAAGTATTCAAGTTTGCGGCTGTGTTCATAAGAACAGAGATGATAGTAGACTAATATAATGTTCAGCCAGTATATAAAAACACCTAATACCACCTAATATTGCGTATAATGTGTAATCAGAAGCTAGGATGGTGGTAGTGGATCGTTTAAGACCTGTATGTTGTAGCTTGGGACCTCTATGGATCAAGTTTTTCATGCACATCCCACAGGTGCACAGTAAGACTGGAAGTGGGAAGTCTGGAGACCAGGTTGTGTTCCTTGAGCAGTTTTTGCAGTATGACAATGTGCATTTTCCTATACAGGGAGACTACAGCCATGGGAGTGTGTTACCTTTGGTGTTATGTGTTAAAACGCCACATTCTTCTCACTAAAAATTGCATTTCTGTATTGATTTAATGTTTATTAAAACATTATATGAGCTAAAACATAGGAAAACTAAGTAACTGGTCCTTCTCCTGCTATTACAGCCTCTCTGGACATCTGCCAAATCTTTGCCAAATCAAACATGCAAATAATCAAGATTCAGAGCTTTCGTAATGACAGTGGGATACAAATGATTTGAGCCGTACTATTAACATACTGGAAAGAGTTAGTGAAGCTATAAGCAGAGCGGTGATAATCAATGAGCGGCATTATGACTCCATGCTGAGAAGGAGCAGTGCAGATGTGTTCACGGGATGGTGGATTGGACTGTGGCACTGACAAAAGACATGAAAACAGATTTTTCACATTTTAAGCTTTTTAAAACAGCACAATGATGTTGAACTTGGCCCATGCTGTTAGTCATATTACCTACAATGGTGTGAAAAAGCGTTGGCCCTCTTCCTGATTTCCTATTTTTTGAATGTTTGTCACACTTAAACATTTCAGATTATCAAACAAATTGAAATGTAAGACAAAGACAATACAATTACATTTCTAAATGAAGGTGTTTATTATTAAGAGGAAAAATTTTATATTTCATCTTCCTTTGCAGAGCTTGTTCAATAATGTGTTTAATGTTGATACTTGGAGATTTAAAAATCTGATATATTAGCTAATCTAACTTCCCTAGCATTTGTTATATGTAGTTATTGGAGTTATATGGAGTTACTAAGAAAAACTGACAATACCGTTTAAAAAAAATTAAGTCGTGGATTATTCGAATCCACTCTGTTTGGATCAGCTGGTTGTTGAGTTTGTGACATTCCAAACACGCAATGTCAACAAGTGCAACGTGCCCTCTGGTGGATAAACTATGTGACACCAACACTCATATCATGGTTGGAGGGTGTTTCGTCCATCTCTATTTCACTTTTGTTCATTTGGATTTATCAGCTGTTATAAATGCCAATAATTTGACATCAGTTAAAGATGAGCCATCATCCAGGCAAGTCAAACTACAATTGTGGTAACATAGAGTAGTCACACAGACAATACCACAGTACATGTACATGTAGAGTGCCAACAACACATTAGCAGCAAATCCTTTCATTATAAAATGCTTTAACACAGAGCCAGTGGAATTCTAACTCGTTCAGCAAGTTTCTATTTGCATTCTAATAGCAAGAGGTGACAGTTTGTTTCTGGACTTGTAGTTAGCACAAATCCATCTTCACACAAAAACTGTAGCCCAGTAATGTTTTGTAAATTTCTATAATTTTTTATAATAAACCAAAGAATGGTGCATGTGGTAGGTGTATTTCTGGTAGTGTGCTGGATGATTAATGATTGTCATGGTTCTGGGCCTTTGACCCAGCATTTGGAGTTTATGTTTTTGGTGACTATTATGTCTTATTATTATGTCTGGTTTAAGGTTAATTTCATTAGTTTTTATTCTGTGTCTCTGACCTAGGTTCCCCTTGTGTTTTTGTCCTCTGTACCCTCTCTGTGTTTGTGTCCTTGTGTCTTGTTTCCCTTTTCTGTTCCCGTGTTTCTGTTGTCAAGCTCGCGTGTCTTTGTCTGGTTATCACTGTGTATATAACTTCCTGTCTTACTTTGAAGGTACCTCGTCTCATGTCATGTTCAGTTTTGCTTCCCCTGTCTCATCGTGTCTGATTAGCCTCGGCTGTGTTTCCCTCCTGTTTCTCATCCCCTCATGATTCCTTGTGTATTTAAGCCCTCTGTTTCCCTCTGTCCGGTGTCGCGATCTCCCTCATGGTTGTGTTTCTCCTGGTTTAGTCTGTATTATTTCCTGTCTAGCAATAAATCAATGTCTTTTGAGTTAAAGTCCTGTCTGCGAGTCTGCGTTCGGGTACAACCCGCCTGCTTCTCACAGCTAGTTTATGACAAATGACACCTTTGGAAAATATTAAACTATGATTTATCTCATTCTCTTGTTGTACCTCGCCTGGTGTGAAGCTACACTTATAGGACATGTCATAAATCTGAGTTTATAAATGTATTTATTTCTAAATATGAATTAAATGCATTTCAGAATACTGACTGTGCAGTACATAAATAACATCACTGAGTGTGTTTATGTGTTATACTTCTTAAAAGAGGAACACAGGTAACGCAGGTAACACATCTCCATTGCATTTAAACCCAGAAAGTTTCTCTGTTCACTCAGCATGGATGAGAGGAGTGATGTGATGTGAGAAGGAGAGCTCATACATACCCTCTATTCCTCATGACTGCCAGAGCGGGTGTATTGCACCTGGATACTGCTTTATGTACTCACGTTGCTGCAGTATCTAAAATGGAGAAACTGAAATTCACTCTTCACCAAATGGACAATCACTAATTTCTATTCCAGCACACAAAATGGTAAAAATATCCTCCCGCCATCTGTCTTGAATTACAAACCATCACATCATGGAAATGTGTAAGCAAACTCAGCTCCTGAGCCCAGGGAGAGGTTCATCTACTTTCTAGTTTGCATGACAAATGGGAAGCTATGCTTGGCATGCAGTTGGGAGACCGTGTGCATAGTTCAAATATACTCACAGAATGAAATAAAACACAACTCGTGGGTTTAAAATTGCTCCCCCCTTCAAGATAATTAAAAAAGCAGCCCAAAGGATTTTAATATTTCAAAGGCAGAAAACAGGTGATGTAAACATGACCACCACGGTAAGCATGTCTGTTATACCCAGCGCATAAATGTCTGTATGTCAGCGCTGATTATTCAAACCCTGTTTAAAATGTGACACGTGTGTTGTCCAAAAACATTTCCTCTAAATTTGTAAAGTTACTGATTTAAAACATATATTTTCGAATTTTTAGTTGCATGTCAAACATATGATAGACTCTTGAGCATATTTATATAGCTAAATCCACAATGGTATAATCACGCTGAATAAAAGATGCCCAAGCACCAATGCACTCTAATGCAAGCCTCTGAACTGTATGTTGATAAGTACATGAAGCGTACCTCTACCTCTATAGCTGAAAGCGGTTTGCATCCGCACTCTGAGGGTCTGCTGAATTGTTTTTAATATGGCACTTTTTAACAAACTGCAGATGATGAAATCCTATTTATTGGAGAAAGTGTCCTTCAGCTACTGTTGCTCATACTTACTGAGTTCCCTAGCTACTTCTTTACTATGTCAGTAAACCTTTTGAAAAGGAAGGTGTTGTAGATTTGAAGAAACATCTTAATTGAACCAAAGGCAAAAAATTGTATTGAATTTTATGTGACTGTTCATATTAAATCCAACAACAAGTGAAAATCCAAAACCGGCTCCAACCCTTTGTATTAATGATCTCCCGCTCTCTCTGTCTCTCTCTCTCTCTGTGTGTGTGTGTGTGTGTGTGTGTGTGTGTGTGTGTGTGTGTGTGTGTGTGTGTGTGTGTGTGTGTGTGTGTGTGTGTGTGGGTGGGTGTGTGTGTGCGTGCATGCGCTCACAGAAGGAAGGTCACAGCAGGAGCTTTTCTCAAAAGCATCTCCAATCAGTTTTTTTTTACAAGAAGTGTATTCTTTGCAATACTTTATAAATATGAAATTTTAAGATTTTGAGTTCATGCACATTGTGAAACCAGAATCTAAATATTTGTGTCACAATGATCTCTATAAAAGCATGTTGTTTATGGGGATAATGTGACAAATCTATTGTGGGCCCTAATAATGATCAATGGTAAGTGAAGAGGAAGCTTGAACCCTAACTCTGGACATTTTCATGACAAGTGACAGCACAGACATGTGCTAACGAGAGAACATGTTTTTCATCATAAAGACTGTGATATGAAGCATCGTTAAAGTGTGACTTCAGAAGTACAATTCACTCTTTTACTAACACATTGTAGATAAGTTTATTGCTGGACAACACAGCTAACAGCCTCACACACTCTTTAGATTTTTGAAGTATTGTGTGTAAAGGTTTTAGTCTATCAAACCTTACCCTTTTCTCCCCAGTATCACAACAGTATGACTCCCAAAGTACGGCTCAGTAAACGAACAAGGACTCTAAAGTCAGAACAGAAAGATACAGTTGGAAGATGATTGATTTTTTATGATGTGTAGTAAACTACACCCTCTTCTTCTTCTCTTTGTTGTTGTTCTTTGTGTGTGTGTGTGTGTGTGTGTGTGTGTGTGTGTGTGTGTGTGTGTGTGTGTGTGTGTGTGTGTGTGTGTGTGTGTGTGTGTATGCCTTAGAAGTCAAATAATACATTAGCCATACTTAAAAAAACATCTGAATTTCATTTAGAACTGAGATTCTAAGTTGCAAGCAGAAATCTTATGCACAGCCAGGAGCATGTTTCCCCACTTTCACAATGCTAAGGTGTCAAATCCACAACTCCCAACAGATGGTTTGTTACACATGGGCGAGAAGAGCAAGCTTTACTTACATAGCCTCACAAACGATAGATTTTTAAAGTTTTTGGGTACAATGACTTAGCCACAGATGTAACTTCTACTTTTGATAAAGATCACTCCACCTGCATATTTCTTAAGAAATTAAGCATCTTTATTAAGCTCTTATTTATAAATGTCTACACAATAATAGACACTGTGTGCTCTGTGACATTATAGTCTTCTGCTTCTGCTTCCATTGGTTTGCATTTTAATCTCCCAACCTTTCAGGTTGTTATGAACGACTTATATTTCTAACATTTTGTGATGTAAAAAGTTTTTATTTTCTGTGTGATGGAATGAGTTAAGACACGAGTTATTTAAACAATTACAAATTATAAAAAGCACACAATCCCGTCGCACAACATCAACATTTATTTATATACAAAAAAATAATGCTTTTTTACAGAAAAGAATTGTAACTTCATATTTTATTTTTTTTAATTTTATTTTTGTATATAAATAAATGTTGATGTTGTGCGATGGGATTGTGTGCTTCAATTTTACTTATAATGTGCAAAATCACTACAACAGACAACTCAAGGCAATGCCGTCCTCAGTAAGGATCTTGTTAGACAGTGTTTCTAAGATTTTTATGCCCCGTTACAATAACCTCAGTTTTATCTGAACTTAGAAGCAGAAAATTAAACCTCATGTATCTAAGACATCCCGGCAGTCAAGACGAATGACTTTAATGAAATTTTCATGCTATTTAAATAAATTGTGTATGCTCCACTTATGTAGGTTAACAAATGCCTTCTGTGATAAGCTGCAACACATTAAAGATCACGATTAACGTGCTGCATGTTTCAGCATCAGGCCTGGTTCAAGATTCTGGTAGTTTATGGGTAACAACCTCAAATTATTCATTTTAACATTATTAACAATGTGTTGGTTTGTAAACTGTTCCATCCAGTGATGGAGGTTTTTACAGCAAAGAGATTGATTTCTTTACAGCCACCATGTCAGTGGTAACCCATCCAGGGTTTGGAGTGGAGCTGGATTTTGAAAATAATATCAAAATTTTGAAATGAACTCTAATGCATTGAATTAGGCCTTGCAGATTTCCTGTGGTTTTCCAGTGTGTTGATCCAAATAGGCAAAAATCATTAAAAAGGAAAGAGATGGGTGTAGATCCAAACCATACCCCTAATATGACAATGGTTTGCTGGAGACAATGGATGTTAAGATGTTAAAGACTAAGACTAAGTCAACTATGCAAGAAAAAAAGACATTTATGCAAAACCAGAATAGAAAATGTTTTAAAAATATAACATTTTGGTGTGGATATATACGACATTCTCTCAGTAGCTTTTTTTCTGATTGTACACTCTTCAATAATGATATTAGCCAATATCAGAGAGGCCTGTTGAACCTCAGACATGACCTTATGCTCTTGATGAACACTTTGGCCTTTTTGTTGGACAACCACTCATGTCAGAGCAGGAAGTCAACTGAATTTTCCTCCATTTGTAAGATTTTTTGTAAGGCCTTCATGACCATAGCTTGGTGGAGTACGCACTCCATGGAAATTTTTTTCTAACCTTTTCCAGTTTGGAAGTCGTGACTTTGATTAATGAATGATGCACTTCTGTAGACGTAGAACACAACAGAAGACCAATGTTTGGGCTCTTTAAATAGATCAAAACCATATTTAATTTTGAATCATTTTTCTCAGTAAATTAATGCAGTAGTATTATGCTTTTGTAGTATTTGTTTAATAATGTTCTTCTCTAGATTTAGGAAATTTATGCAATTTCTGTCAGATTGTATGGAATTTCTGTTGGTACTTTGGTGAGTGGTTGCTGCTTGTAAAGTGCTTTATAAATAAAACTGGCTTGGCCCACTACATCTCAGTGTTGCTACATGAAATTAATTGATACATTTACTGACTGAAAAAGAAATATTATATAGAAAATTTCAAATATCTGGATCAAAAGGTAGGAATATGTATTTCATATTTGTTGGTATACTTATTATAATATATCAACGTAATATATCAGTTAAATGTCAATATTTTATTTTATTTTATTTTATTTATTTCCTTGTCCCATTCATTACTTTAGCAATCAGAATTCTTGCCAGGAAAAGACGACCAACTGATTTATTTTTTCACATTTTATATTATTATTATTAATTTATTTATTTTACTTTATTTTAAGTTATTGAAAAAATAAAAGGGAAAAATAAAGTTTTTCAAGCACCCGTGTGTACACCTGTGTGCATGAGCGTGCTTGAGTTCAAAAGGTTTATCCATGTAACGAGGGTGTGGGGAGCCATAGCCCCGCCCCCCATGGCATGAAGCAGACATGGAGGAGACCCAGGCCAGGACATCCACAGGCCCCCAGAGTGCAAAAGCCCAAGTAGGACCACCAGAGAGGCAACAGCGCCACCTTCCTGGAAAGAGCTGAGGAGAGCCCCAGACGTGAAATGAACACTATATAACCATTCACACTCCCCAAACATACTCTATACTCCCAGGTCCAGGTATCACGGCCCCCAATGGGACAATCAACCCCCAGACTCAGGGGGTGTTACTCTTTTCCCTGGGATGGAGGCAAGCAGACTGCCCCCACCCACAGGGAGGCCCAGTGTCCCAGACCACAGCCAGGCTGCCAACTCCTCACAGACCCCTGCCCAGATGGTGTACAGAGAATGTGGGTGTGAAGAAAATGTAAGTATTTCTGAGAATCCAATTAAAAGGTTCTAAAGGAATATTTTTTTAATACATCAACAGCGAATGATAACTGATAATAAATAAGGACATTATTATTGTGGACAATTTATATTCTTAAATACTGATATCACGGTCTGCTTCAATAATCCAGTGCTAGTACTACTGCCACAAGAACAGCCACTGTGTAGAGCAACATTACTATAAGATCCACAAACAAAGGAAAGAGGCAAAAAGTAAATGGCCTGTATTTGTATAGCGCTTTACTAGTCCCTAAGGACCCCAAAGCGCTTTACACATCCAGTCATCCACCCATTCACACACTGGTGATGGCAAGCTACGTTGTAACCACAGCCACCCTGGGATGCACTGACAGAGGCGAGGCTGCCGGACACTGGCGCCACCGGGCCCTCTGACCACCACCAGTAGGCAACGGGTGAAGTGTCTTGCCCAAGGACACAACGACCGAGACTGTCCAAGCCGGGGCTCAAACCGGCAACCTTCCGATTACAAGGCGAACTCCCAACTCTTGAGCCACGAAAGTCTGCCTTTAAGGAAAAGAAATTAAATTTCTGTCACAAAAAATTATCCACAGTCAACTTCTCTCTCTTTTCTGCTTAAAATTAGATATGTTATCCCATGCAGGGCTCCTTAGTACAGCAAAACTGATTTGTTAGCACATATGACGTAACATATGACATAGCAACCATACGATGCGTAGTGGTTCTCCTTGCCTAAAACGGGGCCAGGAGGCAGAGCAGGACATGGTTGCTAGGATCTGTTCCGATTATAACGCTGAAGGCTAACCCAGGAGGTCGGGGGCTCCAAAAAAAAAAAAAAAAAAGAAACATGCAAAAGAATAACTGTATGGAGAGGAAGTTCAGTAAATCACACATTACTATGTCACACATATAGCAGTGAAGCCCTTCTGCATCACTGCCACAGTGAGCAGATTGCAGAAGCTGCAGACCCTGACTCAGACTCTGACAATCATGACCATACTTACAAATTGTGGTGGAAAGATTGTGTTTGCCGAGCCTTGTGGGACAAATATTAATTTAATTTATCCAAATATGAACAAGAGTAGATTCATTTTAATTATTTAAATGAGACAGCTCTGTGTGCAGCAGATTGTTCTGCTGGTGAATCTGCGGCATCTTACACCTACTCTCTAATTACTAACAGCAGTGTTGTACATGGATGAAACAGAACAGAGCTGGGAGGGAGCAGGATTCCCTGTGGCCGGAACACAATGTGAGTCAAAAGGAGATAACGTATTTTTCACACTCTGATGCTATGTTGATATCTAGCTTTCTCTCTGGCCCATCTGTCTCTTTCCCAACTCTCTTTGTCTCTCTCCATCTTAAACTCCCCAAGCTGAAATTTGATTAAAACTGGTACACTTTAACTTGTTGGATAATTTTACTTCATTAAAATATAGCATAGGCATTTCTTTCACCCACTGATGAGATCTGGGAATGTGGTTGCTTTGACAAAAAAAATGGTGCATAGAGCAGGTTTCAATTGCCGTTTCAAACTGCATGAAAAAAGGTCACTCGTAATGACAGTATGACAAAAAAGTATCATCTTTCTCTGCAGTTCCTGTCAGCACAGTCTTTAAGTATGTTGTTTGATGGGTAGCAAATGTAATGTTCAATTCAGTTTTCAGCTTTATTTTCAAAATGCAGCTGTTCTCGCAAAGAACTATGATTAAAAAGACACGAAATAGCAAATACAGTTAACAGCTTTGCATTTGATTGCTAGAAGACTCAAAAAGACCTGAAAGGTGAAATATTTCATCCGCATTCCAAATGAGTGGTTAAGCTGGCAGAAATAAATGCCACATGCCAATCCCAAAAACTGTAGTTCCTCTAATGGCCACTTGAGGCTAGCTTTAAAATGGAGTCAGTCTGCATAGAGTCCCATGTTTAAATAGTAGGCTTTACAACAGAAATTAAAATATTTACAGTATCTTATAAATAGGCATCCTCTACCCATAGAAAGCAGGGCTGCTTTAGTTAGCATCTATCTTGTATCCTAATAAGATAGTTTCTTGTATCTTCTAATATAAGCCACTGTAGCCTAAAGCTGTCTGCTTGGTATAATCATGGCTTATTCCACTCACAGCATTGGTACTGTTGGTGCCTTTTAGAAGATTTTGGATCTTTATGCATCCCAACTGTCCTTTTTTTTTTTTTTCTCTTTTGCCTGAACCATTTGGTTCTTTAGCCATTAGAATTATTGTCTCAAGGCCAAGAAAGATGCCCAACTGATTTACTTTACCAATTGGATCATCACGGCCTTGCCGTATTGGTCCATTTGATTGACCTTTGTTATTATTATTTATTTATTTATGTTACTTTATTTTCAGTTGTTACAGACATGACAGACATGACTGGGGGATAGGAAAGGGAGAAAGAAAGAAAGAAAGAAAGAAAGAAAGAAAGAAAGAAAGAAAGAAAGAAAGAAAGAAAGAAAGAAAGAAAGAAAAACAGAGGGGAAGAGGGACCAGTCCCTCTAGGCATATCAGATTGGAAAAAAGTTGGATCAGAGCATCCATAATTATTTAAGAAGATAGTATTATCAAAGCAGATAGAAATACTAAACCTCTGCCATAGAAGAGAGTCTAAGAACTCAAATCTGAATGCTCTGATGCTCTGAATAAAAGTACAAAGTTTCATTGTCACTGATTATACAGCACCATGCATGAAGGACACAGCGGTTAAAAGATATAAAGTTGTACATCGTGAGAAAATGGGAACATTGAATAGTTTTATCACTGCACTATTGGAAAGTATCTGCAAGCACCACTCCTCACTCTCAATGCTTGCTTACTTTTAAAGCATAAAATAAGAAGACGAAATGCATCCCTGCTATTATGAGAACAAGCATTAGCAAGATTAATTTGACAAACACATTTCCCAGCTTTACAATAGTATTTTAATGCATAAAGTATCATTCAAAGGAACCTATAGGGCTGATGAGGCTGTTGCATAATGATAAAAGGTTCCCACTGGTGAAATGGAATACTTTATTGCACACAATAACATCAAGTATCAGAGAAACTATCCTGACAATGTGGGTTAGAAAAGTGTAATTTGCTTCACACTAAATGGACATGAGCTGGTGCGCTAGATTAGTGTTACCTGGTAAAATGAAACACAAAAAACATTTCTACATACTCTGAGTTTTCTTTGTTATGTCTGGTCCCCCTAGTATTTTTTAATACCCCGACGAATTCAAGTGATGTATCTAATACTTGGCGGATTATACTCAGGCAAAACTAACTCTAAGACTACTCCTAAGTGGTCGACTAACAACCTTGTGGAAGTTAAGAGGTTAAATCTACCTTATATGAATAATATACTTATTCAACCACCTACAATATGACTCTGCACAGTGATTGGTAGTTCTGGAGTATGTAACAAAACTGTGTCCCATGTGTGAGGTTTTTTGTGCACTTCTGTTTGGCTATCATTTTGGTGAACTCTACGCACCACACCTGGGTGCTGAGGTTTTGGAAAACAGCATGGTTTTGGTCCTGAATAAGCATTTGTATGTGGTGTCCACATGTGGAAGTTGTGAGAGAAACCAGTCTCTCTGTGTACAAAAAATGTAGTATTGGTTGTTGTAGTCATTCTTTGGATGTAAAGGAACTTGGTAGATGTGAAGATCTGACCCAGGTTAACAAGAGCCAGATCATTATGGACAGACTGCTGAATTAAAGCATTTACAAAGACACACTCCTAACTGGTAAGAGTGGGTTGGGGAATGTCTGTAACTAGACTGACCCATAGTATATTCTCTACTCAAAGACTTCAGGGATCTGGAGATAACATCTTGGTGCCATTGTCAGAAAGACACCTTCAGAAGCATTGTGCATGTCTATACTTCAGTGGTTGGAGCTGTTTTAGCAGACTGAAAGTATATTGTGCAAGCAGAGTCAGAGTGATTTGGTTCATTGGTGTATACATACATAGTGATAATGCCAGCAGGCCAATCTGAAAATATAAAACAATAATAATAACCTCATTAGTCAATCTCTTTCATTTCTAGCAAAGTATTTAGACTTTTTAATATTAGAAACATGATTTTAAGTAAGAAAATTCTGTACCCTGAGTACTTGAAAGTGAATTATAAAGTCAGTTCATTAAAGTTGCCTAAAACAATCCCCTGTGTTAACCTGTTCACAATGTCGCCTGCTACGCTCCTGCTGCTCTTCTGCTTATGGCTGTTAATTAGTTTGGATGTCAAATGATGTCAAATAATTAACAAAGACAAATAGCTTTCGTGTCCACTTGCTCCTATCCCACCTCCACAGCTGTGGAGATCTTGCTCTTCTGTAGCTTGTGTTTATCAGGCTAGAGAAGCCAAACCAAAACTGCTAATGCATTAATTTATAACACAAGCTGGCAAGACAGCAAGACAGCTGCTGAAAGCAAAATACAGGCAGGCTGATCGGGTGAAAAACTGCAGTGTAACCACGTGAGTCCACTATTAGCCCTCTTGCATCAAGTTACTTTGTATGTGCTGATACAGCCTTGGGAAACAAATGTCCTTGTGTGACTGATTGCAATTATTCTTGTGCAAGACTTGCCGGTTTTCATCAAAGCCAGAGCTGTGCAGTGGCTTACACTTTTATTTACTGTCAGTAGGATTGCTTGTATTGTTTACAATAATTTAGGTGGACTGAAAAGCAGGATGGAAACGGGGAAAAGCAGTATCACTTAATTAAGTACATTTTTAAATTTTGGGGGGTAAAAGGCCTTCCAAAGTAACATACTATTGTAATCACATTATATTTGTATGCAAATGCAATAATGACCTATTAGTGTAAAAATGCTTACCGCACATATATTACATGGTATAAAAGACTCGCTTACTTAATCAATATGATCAACTTGGAAACATGCCCCCTTGAAACCCATTTAGGGGAACTGTGGGCAAATCCACACTGCACAGTGTGTGATTTTCCTCTGATTTGTAGACCTCTGCATTTGGGGTGGCTGTAGCTCAGGAGGTAGAGCACGTCACCTACTGATCACAAGGTTGGTGGTTCGATCCCTCCTCCAGTCTGCATGTCAAGTATCCTTGGGCAAGATAATAACCCCAACTTGCTCTCCGATGCAGCTATCAGAGTGTGAATGTGTGTGAATGTACTTAGAAAGCACTGGGTATAGATAAACTGCTTGTGAGAATGGGTGTGATTGGGTGATTGTGACATGTTATATAGAGCAGTTTGAGTACTCCGGGAGAGTAGCAAAGCGCTATATAAGAATCAGTCCATTTACCAATCAGTCTCAGAGTGGTTAGTCCACACCATGGGCCAGCTATACTAAGCAGAGGCCCACGGTGTGCACACAACATGCCCACTCTCTAGCTCCCCTACTGCACCCCATGTTGCGAGCACATTTCCTCGGCTGCTGACCAAGGCACCATAGAGCATGTGCTACATGTGCCCCACTGTACAATACCACCAGCAATTGGTAAGGAATGTCGACCAGAATGCTGCTCTAAAAGAAAAAAGAATCTTTATTCACAAAGGGTCACCACATGGGTCTTGATACGACCGACAGGAGGTTTGTCTCCTCCTGTACTCAAACCAGGATCGTTTGTCTGTAAACAAAACAAATCATAGAAGTCTGTCTGAAACAATTTAGGGGCTACATGCTTGAATTATTATGGATTGATGTGACCTTATATCTTTTGCATGACAACAGGCAGTTAACCTTCTATTTTATTGAGGTTTTGAATCAGTCCTTAATATAAATAATGTGCCAGAAAACCATGTGAGCCCACAGTATGTAGCTATGGCTGAACTGTAGAGTTATGTGGGTAGGGCAACCCCATACTTAGCCCACCAAAATTGGTGTGTCCACAGAGGGCAGTTTTGCCCTTTGACACCCCCTACGTGACTACACACCCTCACAAGTCATCCAGAGCTACCTGCTTGGGCATGTTTGCTGGGTCTGGGGGTCTTTTTAGTCACAATATTAATTATAAATTAGCCAATCTTTATAAGGGAACTGTCCTCATGAGTTCAAATCGTGAGAAAGTGAAAATAAGAAGAGTGACAGGAGGAGCAGTCAAAAAAGAAATCCTAATTGGTAGCAGACAAAATACAATGACCTCAGTTCAGATTTTGAACAAATATGTGGGGTCATTACAGAGACTTCTTTCATCTAAGGAGCTAATGTGTATGTGATATGTCATTTCTGTCACATGGCCAATATGTGCAGCACTAAAAGTGAGCCTACTTCTGTTTGTGACTCCACCAAAGTCAGCGGACTTTAACTTAGCTCAGACTATCCCATCTGTCATGGAACAAGAGGTGGGGTACAACCTTGACAGGTTGCTGGTCTATTGCAAGGGTAACACAGAAAGACAGACAACCATTTGTATTGCTAAAAACTATCTGCTTTTAAAAGCATTCATTCTATCTTCATCTTCAGGAAGAGGAGTACAGATGTCTGGTGAGGAACTTTGTCGCATGGAGTCACACAAACCACATGCAACTCAACACCTCAAAGACTAAGGAACTGTTGTGGACTTCGGGAGGTCCAGAGAAGGTCCACTGCCAGATCAGATAGATGGGGGAGGAGATGGAGGTGGTCAACAAGTACAAGTACCTCGGGCTGTGGGTGGACAATAAACTGGACTGGTCATGCAACACAGAGCACCTGTATAAAAAAGCCCAAAGCCGACTGTACTTCCTCAGGAGGCTGAGGTCTTTTAACATCTGCAGGAAGCTCCTGAGGATGTTTTACCAGTCAGTGGTTGCTGGAGTACTTTTCTATGCTGTGGTGTGCTGGGGGAGCAGCACAGCAAAGAAGGACTCATCCAGGCTGGAGAAACTGATCAGGAAGGCTGGCTCTGTGGTCGGCATGAAGCTGGACACTCTGGTGACAGTGGCAGAGAAAAGGACACTAAAAAATAACTGCTGGACATTATGAACAATGCTGGGCATCCTCTGCACACGGCTATTAACAACCAGAAGAGTCTGTTCAGTGACAGGTTGCTTCTCCCCAAGACAAGAACTAACAGACTTAAAAACTCCTTTGTCCCACATGCCATCAAACTGTTTAACTCCTCTCTGGAGGGGAGAGGGAGGGGAAACAGGAGGACAAAGGAGGGGGGAACAACTAAGCTGTAGTGCCTCTTCACCTCACTGTGCAATACCTTTTGTGCAATACTTTTGTTAATAGTCAATGGTGCAATAGACCTCAATACTTGAAATGTGCAATTCACTTGTATTTTTATTGTTATTCCTATTTATTCTATTTATCCCCTTCGTATATTTTATTTATATATGTCTCTGTATTTATATATATATATGTGTGTGTGTGTGTGTGTGTGTGTGTGTGTGTGTGTGTGTGTGTGTGTGTGTGTGTGTGTGTGTGTGTGTGTGTGAGGGATTAATAAAGTTTTATCTTATCTTATCTCTTATCTTATCTTATCTTCATATAATTGGAAAGGACTGCAAGCTGGCTAGTATAATATCTTATAAGACTGTGTTGTCAAGAGCAGTGATTGTCTTTTAAGACAAGGTGACGGTTGTGTAAAAAGTGACAGTGAATCTTTGAAATGGGACTCAGAACGTTATTTGCTATAAATTACTGGGAGAATCTCTTCTCAAGGTCAGCTGTAAATATGACAAGCTTCAAACAAAGGCCAGTCAAGCTCACCATCATCACTTGATGCTTCATCAATTGGCCACATATCCTGCTGCTTGTACTGCCAGGGCCAGTTGAACAGGGGGCTTGACCCAGTTCTATGGGAAGGCCTTTTAAAGTGCTTCTAGTAAAAGATAGTCAGCCTTCAAGAATATATGTAGAAAACTCATAACTGGAGACAGCCAATTACTTGGCAGGTTCCATAAAGACTGAAAAGGATGAGGTTTGGGACTGATT
The DNA here is from genome assembly GCF_057381845.1 of Rhamphochromis longiceps. Lineage (NCBI taxonomy): Eukaryota > Metazoa > Chordata > Actinopteri > Cichliformes > Cichlidae > Rhamphochromis > Rhamphochromis longiceps. Next base: position 33,388,486 of record NC_140571.1, read on the forward strand.
TGCCCTTCCGTGGCACTTGATGAAAAAGATGCCCGAGTTTACTGATCCCTTAAGAGATCACAGTCCAACAGTTGCAGTATATAGAACTCAATATACATTTTTTTGTAATATAGAGGTTGCTTTGTATTAATTCCAAATATTTGCAGATAACAGTAGAATTACTAGTTCCATCAGAGGCTACTTCATTGACACATTTTAAAAAAGCATTGCTTACATTGCTTAAAGAGAATTGCTTATTAGATTTTTACAAGCTGTTTCCATCAGTTGCATGGCACCAGTGATCAGAGACTGGCTTAAAAGGGATAAACCATCTTCGGCTGTACAACTTAATTTATGGAACAGATCTACTGAGTAGACTTTAAAGACTAAGCCGGCTGTCAAAAAAGTTACAAATATTCAGTCAAAGAAGTGTTCTTTTTGTTGTATATATAATTTGTGTGCATTAAAGAAAATCCAAAATGAATTTAAACGAGTGCAGGTATGCTGTACAATTAGTCCACCCTGGAAAAAGGTCAGCTAAAAGACACCATTAAGGCCCAAAATCACCATGACATTTATGCAGCTGATGGGTGAATGTAAAACGTCTGACCACAACTGTATATTGATGTCTTTTTCTCAAGCATATGGTTGTAAAAGGTGTTTTCTCTAATCAAGCTTAAATTTAGACACATTTGGAATGCAACATATCCAAGAATAAACCCCTTCTGTTTGAAAGATGCACAAGTAACCTTACATGCCTTTGTATGTTTTTTTTTTTTTTTTTTGTAAAAAGACTTGACTACTGCTAGGTTTGACAGTCTGAAACCAGAAAACACTAAAGGCTTGAAATACTAATAATGAAAGCTGTCAGGATTCCAGAGGGCAAATGCTAATAATTTTCACATCTGTTTCAGGGACAGCTGAATGAATTGTGTTCATCCTCTGATTTTCCATTTTGCTCTGTCCAACAACCAGGAACTGCAATGACATTCCTGTCAACCTCAGCTGTACCTTCTGTTTGGCAGCACTTAGTAAATGTTAGCATGCTAATATGCTAAACTAAAAGCTAAACTAAGAATTTAGGCAAGGCAAGTTTATTTGTATAGCACAATTCAACAACAAGGTGATTCAAAGTGCTTTACAGAGACATTAGAAACAAAAACAAGTAAAAAGCATGATTTAAAATTGATTAAAACAAGCAAATAAACTAACTAACTAATTAACAAACAAACAAACAAACAAACAAACAACAGTATATAAAATCAAAACAGATAAAATCAGAACAGTAGATAAAATCAGTAGTTAAATGTAAGTTTTGAAATTTAAGCTTAAAAGTGTGGATTTGGTGCTTTATTCAAATGCAGCTGAGAACAGGTGAGTCCACTTTTTTGGTCTTAGTGAGGACTCGAGCAGCAGAGTTCTGAATGAGCTGTAGTTGTCTGACTGATTTTTTAGGTAGACCTGTAAAGATGCTGTTACAGTAGTCAAACCTACTAAAGATGAATGCATAGACTAGTTTTTCCAGGTCCTGTTGAGACATCAGATCTTTTATCCTTGAAATATTCTTGAGGTGATAGTAAGCTGATTTTGTTATTGTCTTAATGTGTTTTTCTATGTTTAGGTCTGCATCCATCACTACACCCAGATTTCTCGCCTGGTTCGTGGTTTTTAGGTGTATAGATTGAAGTTCTCTGGTGACCTGTAATCGTTTTTCTTTGGCGCCAAAGACTATTACCTCAGTTTTGTTTTTGTTTAGCTGGAGAAAATTGTGGCACAACCAGTCATTAATTTCCTCGATGCATTTACCAAGAGCCTGTACAGGGCCTTGGTCTCCTGGTGACATTGTGATATATATTTGTGTGTCATCTGCATAGCTATGATAGTTTATTTTATTGTTCTTTATAATCTGTGCCAGTGGGAGCATGTAAATGTTAAACAGAAGGGGTCCCAAGATGGAACCTTGGGGAACTCCACATGTGATACTTGTCTGCTCAGATGTGAAGTTACCTATTGATACAAAGTATTTCCTGTTTTCTAAGTATGTTTTGAACCAGTTTAGTACAGTTCCTGAAAGACCTGCCCAGTTCTCCAGTCGTTTGAGTAATATGTTGTGGTCAACTGGAGGGGCGATGGCGCGATATGACAGCCTCGCTTCTGTCAGTCTGCCCCAGGGCAGCTGTGGCTACAACCGTAGCTTGCCTCCACCAGTGTGTGAATGTGAGAGTGAATGAATAGTGGTATTGTAAAGCGCTTTGGGTGCCTTGAAAAGCGCTATATAAATCCAATCCATTATTATTAACTGTATCAAATGCTGCACTGAGATCCAGTAAAACTAAGACTGACATTTTTCCACTGTCTGTATTCAGACATATGTCATTAAACACTTTGGTCAGAGCGGTTTCAGTGCTGTGGTTCTCTCTAAAACCTGACTGGAAGGCAGCATAGCAATTATTCTGTTTTAAGAAGTAATTGAGCTGTTGAGAAACTGCTTTTTCAATGATCTTACTTAAAAATGGGAGATTTGAGATCGGCCTGTAGTTGTTCATTTGTGTCTTGTCAAGATTGTCCTTTTTCGGTATAGGTTTTATTACAGCAGTTTTTAGTGATTCTGGAAACACACCTGACATTAAAGAAAAGTTGACGATCTGTAACAGGTCTGACTCCAAAGTCTTTGAGACCTTTTTGAAAAAATGTGTTGGCAGGACATCTAAACAGCAAGAGGCGGAGTTCAGTTGACCTAAGATGTCCTCCAGGTCTTTGCTGTTAATAGGGTGAAACTGTTTCATGGTGTTTAAACAGTTTTTTGGTGGACACAGTACATATCCTGGATCTGCTGTTGATGTACCAATTGCTTGTCTAATCTTTTGGATTTTTTCTGTGAAGAATTTGGCAAAGTCATTGCAGGCCATGGTCGAATGAAGTTCAGCTGCCACTGACACAGGAGGGTTTGTTTGCCTGTCAACTGTAGAAAATAAGACCCGAGCATTATGGCTGTTTTTAGTGATGATGTCAGAGAAGTAGGACCTTCTTGCACTCCTCAGTTGTAAATTATAATTGTGAAGTTTCTCTTTATAGATGTCATAATGAACCTGGAGGTTTGTTTTTCTCCATCTGCGCTCAGCTTTCCTACACTCTCTTTTTTCATTTTTCACTAGTGTGGAGTTTCTCCATGGAGACTTTTTCCTTCCAGAGATAACCTTCACCTTAATGGGTGAATTTAGCTCCACTAAGCTAAATTCTTATAAAATGTGTAGCATAATTGTTCCAAAGTACAGAGTTACAAAGATTCTATAAGAAATTGGTAGTTTTTCATTGTTATAAGTTATTGTAAGATATCTCTATAATCTGAAATTGAGATTAAAGCTGTGTTTGTACTAACACGAGAGATCTCACACTGTACCAGGATTTCTACTTTGAGAAATACTGAAGATACAACAAGCCGATGTTTTATGTTTGTGTAGACCGGTTTAAATCGATTTTCAAGAAAAAAATCTGAACTGACAAGACTTTTGTCTGTTATACTTTGCCAGCGCAACACTGAAAAATAGTGCATAAAATCATAGTGGATAAGCATAGTGGACATGGCTGTTTTTAATTTCTGACTCCTTATATAAAGGTTCTCCAGCTACATTAAGGAAAAGCTGTGGTCTGAAACAGCTGTGACTGAGTGTAGAAGCACAGCTGACAAACTTCTGACCTTTGACCTTTATTGTCCTTTTGAACATTTTGTTGTGCAGCTTGCTTTGTAAACGTGAGCATTCTCAGTGCATTTTACTTACATCACAGTACATGACGTGACCTCTTACTGATGAGTTGCTGCTAACATTCAAGACTGCCTTGTGTAGCTTCAATGAAAAATGTAAGCGCTTGCTATCGCAGACGCCACAGTAACATTTCCTCAGAAGGTCCGTTGGTCTCTCGTGACTAGTGGCGGTGGCAGATGGAGACATGTGATAGCGCTGGCCTTATTCTGCTTTATTCCACCGCTTCCAGTGATCATTTCCACAGGGTGTGTAGCCCTTTGCATTGCTTTTATACAGAGTTAATACCACTGGCTCTCTTTTTCCTTGCTGGCTCCTGTGCTGGCTGATCTTATGATAGCGCAGTAATCATCAGTGTGTGTGCCAGAGATAGGTCTGCTCTGAGAATTTCCTGTAATGATCACCTACTCATCCCCTCTGTCTCAGCCTTTCATTTTGCTATGTCAGGCTTTCATACTAATCCATGCTCATTATCTTATCTGATGTAATTTGTAAAGCACATAGACAAAACCATTCGACTAGGAGCGAGGTTAATGTGTTTCTCTATTCTTTCTTGAGGATTCTTGAGTGCTCAAGTGTCTTATTTGCCGATTGAGCCTGACGTTTGACAGTCAGTGAGTGTGTACATACAAGTGTAAGCGCAAGCAAAGTCAGGCTCTGGTGGATGACAAGATTAAGACACACATGGTTTGGGATCAATAGTTCTCGAATCTACCAAGCAACTGACTCACAGGCAACCTGCTCAACTTGTCTGTTTTATAGACTATGTGCACGTTAGCATATGCTACTGCGGAAACTCCTGTGGGGAGCTTTTTTTTTCCGGTTCCCTATTCACGCCTTGTTTACGGTCCAAAACAAGTTAAGCAAATGAATGAATCAAGCGGCGATTTACATTTCTATAGATGTCTTGGGCATTTACCCAATATATCTGTAAATGATATTCATCGACTTGTCGATATATTCCCCCCGCGCCTCAGAGCAAAAGAGAAAAGGGATTCAAATGTTATATTTCTCAGTATCTGTAAACAGCTGTCCCTCGTTTATCGCGGGTGTTATGTTCTAAAAATAACCAGCGATAGGTGAAATCAAGTAGCCAATTTTATTTTTTGACGGTGCAAAATGTTTCGTGGACATTGTGGACATACAGTACTGCACTTCAGAGTCACACTGCTAGCGATCGATGCAGCGATTCTGTACTATACAGGAGAGACGTCACGGAGGAGATCGTCTGCAGCGATCAGGACGCAGGACACAATGTGATGTAAAAAAAAATAAGCATGCAAACTTGCACTAAAAAATCTGCGAAACAGCGCGGTAAAAGGTGAACCGCGTTATAGCGAGGGACCACTGTAATTTTGAAGGTAAGTCACAACATACCCTTCGTGAATACTAATGTATAGAAACCCTTACCAGCAATCATTCATTTTTTGTGTGGCTTTTTTTCACGGTTTGTTAACATGCTGTGTAGGTGTGTACTTGACTAGCTGATATCAACATAACGGGGAAACATCTGGTTTGACTATTCTTCACCTGTAGTTTGAATGCTGAACATTTGCCTGTTTAAATCATAAGACCAGTCACTATACAGAGATGTGCTTCTGAATGTGGATGATGTGTCTTCTGCATGCAGTAATGCAGTTCTGCTTGTGTTGAGTGATGTAAACAACTGATCGATCTAAACTCCTTAAACGTCAAAATTGATCATTAGATTTTTTCATGACACAACAGTGGTGAGTGTTCCCACCTTCTCCTCCTGTAACTTAACGCGATCTTTCCGTTTTCGAGTTTTGGACATGATTTTGGAGTATATCTTCGCAGTAGCGATTGACCGCAAAGTAAAGCTACCGGAAATATACAACCCTACATCCAGTCTCAAACCAGGAAGTTAGCATTTTCTCGTGCACAGGGTCTATTAGACCGGAGATGGAGTAGCCATCCCCTTTGTGCCATCGTAAACGTTTTCCTGCTTAATTTACTAAAGCACTTATTCACAACTTTTTTAAACGTTAGCCAAGGTAGTTAGCAAAAGGATCTCTGTGACAATTCTAAGTCACTTTGGTACGTTTTCTGGCTAATACTAGCAGTAAACGCTGCAGTATGCAGTTCGAGGCGGTGCTAAACATGGGCAAATGTAAAGAAGCCGTTTATTAGTTACCGTATTCTTCGGACCATAAGGCGCACTATCGATGAACGGGTCTGTTTTCATACATAAAGCGCGCCAGATTATAAGGCGCATTAAGCGAAACAAAACAGTCAGATAAGTCAAACTTTACTCAAATCATTCTTCTTGCTTCCTCCACTTCCATACCATTGATTCATTTATGTTGAATTCTCTCGCAGCTGCTCTATTTATATGTTGTTGCATTATATTAATGACTAACCTCATGTTGTGGATGGATTATCTCAGTTGTTCTCCTGACTGAAGTTTGGTCCGTTTACAGCATCCTGCCATGCGATTGCATTTGTCCCTAACCATCGGAAACTTTTATCGAGTGGAAAAAAGTTAGCATTCATCTTCCAGCTTCACTGCGTTTATGTCATGCTAACATAGCTGTGTCACTAGCGATCTCGTAGCACATCATTATATACCAGCTGTCCAACTTGAGTAACCCTACAAAGGTCACTGCTGTTTAGTTTTCTGTCTTCATTTATGTCAGACGTGATAGCAGGGCTGTACATTTGAATTTTTTCAGAAATCTCTCAGTCAGAACATGGTATATCATGTTTAGGTGGAAACTAGAGAGCTAACTTCCTGCTAACTTCTAACTCTGTTTTCTAATTCTGTTTTCATGGATGCCTGGATGTTAAACTTAATTGTTAAACCTGGTAAAGCAGCAACACTGATTATTTTATTAAAGATGAAAGAATTTAGACAGATTCTCAGTGATGCTGCACTGCTCGTTTGACTTTGGGACCTGAAGTGAATGGAGTTTTGGATCCAGATTACTCCGCGAGGCTCCTGACTACGGTAGCCGTTATGCTCTGACGATTCATCAAGCGGTGCGGCTTCGTAGCTTACCAAAGTCGTACCAAAACATTTTTTTGACAGAGTTTTGAACGCCATGTACCACATAAAATTGGTTCGAGGTCAGTAAGCATACATAAGGTCAGTATTCATACATAAGGCGCACCGGATGATAAGGCACACTGTCGATTTTTGATAAAATTAAAGGATTTTAAGGGCGCCTTATAATGCGGAAAATACGGTAGTTGACATTTTTACAATCCATAGTTTTTTCCATGCTGCCTATATTTTCTTTAAGTATAACACAAAATTACCCTGGTTGGCCATGACATGTGTATATATGTGCACATGCTGAATTTCTTTTATACATTACATTATATCAGTTTCAGTAAGGAGATCAGAGACTGAAGTGATGCTTGTGCATCTGAACAATGAGCATTCGAATATGGCTTTATTCATGTTTTTTAAAATACAGAAAAACTTACAATTGCCTCACTTTAATAACTTCAGCATGTCTCGGAATCAAACTGGGAACTAAAACAGAACATAAATATTTTCTTCAGTTCTGCAAAGTCCCTCAGGCCATCAGGCATTTGCAGCTGTTCAACTGCCCTCATGCAGTCTTCCCCATCCAGTTGAATGTAGCAGCAGATGGGCGGAGTCAAACATTTGAGCCAAACTACGTTGAGCCTCTCCCTGAATTGCACACTGCAGTCAGGGATTTCTCGTTTGCCTTGCACCTTGCTCTCCCATCAGTTTACCATCAAAGACCTGTGGTTTATCCACAATGTGCATTCACAAACTACAAAGAAAAAAGGTGCTGGCCTCTCATCTTTCCCAGCTTCAGTCACTGTTAATGGCAACCAAGGCAAACTGTGTGTCTAGATTGTCCTAAAATGGTCTGATTCTTATATAGCGCTTTTCTACTCTCACGGAGTACTCAAAGTGCTCTATACAACATGCCTCATTCACACCCATTCTCTTTCTAACGACATTCATACTCCGATGGATGTTTCGGAGAGCAAGTTGGGGTTAGTGTCTTGCCCAAGGATACTTGACATGCAGACTGGAGGAGCCAGGGATCGAACCACCGACCTTCCAATCAGTAGGTGACCTGCTCTACCTCCTGAGCTACAGTCACCCATAAAAGACACAGATAAAAACATACTACAGACTGGGGCCCATCAGTGAAATTTAAGACCTTTTACAATATGTGATTTAAAAATCTGACCTAAACAAGGTGATGTGTCTGTCAGTGCGCCCCAGGGTGGCTGTGGCTACAACGTAGCTTGCCATCACCAATGTGTGAATGTGTGTGTGTGAATGGGTGGATGGCTAAATGTGTAAAACGCTTTGGGGTCCTTGGGGACTAGTAAAGCGCTATACAAATACAGGCCATTTGCCATTAATGTGTTTTTTCTCTTTCAGACAAATTTTAGGTTTTAATAACTGTCTGTTATCAATGCTGATAAAAAAACAGATTAAAAATAGCTAATATTAGCTGATAATATCCTCCCACCAATAAATTAGTCAGGTTCTATTTTAGACATTCTAAATAGAATAGGCAAAGAGTAGAAGATATTTCAATCAACCAATTATATAAATCAACACAGATGTCCACCAGTGAGGCATTGTTGGCCAACCACTTCCTTGGTCAACTCTGTCCATGTCCAACACTTATGTGGCACCATATTTGAGCTTGCAACATGGAGTGATTTCTTTTTTCCCCTGTGTTTGTCCACATGATGCTGCATACTCAATACTGGAAAATTTTGTAAAATATCTATAACCACATGAATTACTGAGCTTAATATCATAAATCCCTTAAAAAATGTGAGATGTTGAAACTAAAACATATATTAATGGTGGGATGACTTCTATTCAATTCAATTCAATTTTATTTATATAGCGCCAAATCACAACAAAAGTAGCCTCAAGGCACTTCTAAGATAAGATAAGATAAGATAACCTTTATTAGTCCCACACGTGGGAAATTTGTTTTGTCACAGCAGGAAGTGGACAGTGCAAAAGTTATGAGGCAAAAATTAGAATACAATAAGAATAAATACAGTACACAACTGTACAGAATAGAATAAAATAAAATACTATATACAGTAAAATAAAATAAAATAAATATACAATAAGATAAAAATAGAATACAAATACAAATACTATATACAACTGAGTAAAAATACAACGATGACAGAAAGGATTATTGCACTTAGTATTATTGCATATGTATGGATGTGTGTGCTTGATCAGTTAAAGTCTTTATTATGGAGTCTGACAGCAGTGGGGAGGAAAGACCTGCGAAATCTCTCCACATTGCACATGGCCCGTGGCTATATAGCACGGATGAGAATTAATTGCTTGCTGAAGTTAATTTAAACATTTTTTTGGTACATGGAGTAGGAGAAACTGCTCAATCAGCAGGCTGATGTATGAATAGAATGCGCTAGGAATGAAAAGGGAACCTTAAGAGACGAGACACCAAGATTAGGGCTTGGTGCCCAAACTTTCTGTTCAACCTTTAAATAACCCTCCAGAGTAATGATCAACTCCCCACTTTCTCTCAAAAGACAGATTACTGAAGCAGTTCAGAGGAGACTGCATGATGGTGAAAGACATCTAGAACTCCTCTCCCCACCCTCTCCACCCAACCACCCTCTTTGCTAGGACAGATGTGAAAGCTTTTAAGACTACTGCAAGTGTTCATTAGAGATAAGGGAGTTTGTCTGCACACATAATTGCCCAGCTCCCATGGCAGCCTGTATGTGCCAGTCAACTATTACTACTATGACAGGGGTCGGCCAGGCTCCCGCCACTGTTCTTGTTCCATGACATTTAGACCCATTTAGGCTCATTAGAATTAAGAAGCCAGATTGTGTTTGCCTGTTTTGCTCACACAGAGGATAAATGAGTGGCAGCTTCAAGTATTTTCTTTACTTTTCCTGCCCTGTGGTTCAATAAGGCGCTTAGACATCAGAATATCCTTGTATTTTACTTCTCATTAATGTTTAGTACTTATTAGTTGTTTGTTGTCCAGTTGTCATTTATAATTTTAATTGTAATTTTAACTGTCAGTACATCTGATCCCACAAAACAGCTCTTGTTATTAACTACCCTTCTTAAAACTTGAAAGGGAGGCAATTGAACTCAATGAATTAAACCTTGTTATGGATGGTGAGATCAATGGATGACTAGAAGGAAGGCAGGTTTCTATCAAACTGTGGCATGAACTCCAGAGAACTCAGCTAAATTTGAATACATGCTCATTTCTACCCATGTCTAATTGAAACTAAGACGTTGGTACACTGAGGTACAGAAATAAAATGACAAATGATAAAGACTCTGCAGACACCACTATTTTGTTAGAGGCACACAGTCTGACCAGGACTGATGACTAAATGCAGTGTGCTGCAATTGGCTGATTTTAAAAAAGTAGACAATCACGTTTCTAAAATGTATGCCTTGATAACGATAAGGTTTGACACATTTATCAGAATGTGTGTCACTTCTTTTAGGTGCACTTTTGTTAAAGTAGGATTATTATTCCATTTGCAGTCGGGAATATTTGGCAGCATGTCTCTGCTCATGGACCTCCGAGCAGAAAGATAGTCCACATCACCTGACGACTGTCATTGACTTTAGCTGATCTGTTGGGATTGCTGCTGAATTTGATTCTGTAGCCTGCTAAGATAATGCTCCATAAAGAGTGATGTAGCCTTCACAATAGTGCACTTAATTGCTAAACTGCTAAGCCTAAACATCTTTAAAGTATTAAAACTAGAAAAACATAGATATCTTTATAGAATCAGAAATTAAATCAAGATCTAAAACAACTTTTCTTAGTAATGACCAGACATCTGGAAATATTTAGTAAAATTAGGTAAATGTGGCTTACTAAGAATTGTGCTATTGCCTTTTTTGGGGTCTAGTAGGGACATGAAGCACCTTATGTTTGATAATGCAATTATGTTGATTTGTGCCTATGAAAAGCCTATAGAGAGGAGTTGTCAATTAATCCAAACGTGCTTCTTGGAGTCCTCCAAACACCCAACTGCACATTGCTTGACATGGATGAGTGTGTCTTGAGTGTGTCTTGGTTGAATGTAGACTGGTTGACAAGTGGAGCAAAAAAGAAACGGAAGCAACAGTGGAGTTCATCAGGAACAGAAGAAATGCAAAACAAAAGAACAAAAAACTCCATTAAGATCAAAAACAGTAATAAATAAAATGCATACTGAATATAATATAGACATTGACTGCAGTGAACACTTTAACACTAACCCCCATCTAACACCAGGTCGCTACAGGTAGACAGGCACGCTGTAGCTGCCCATGGACTGCCAAGGTGCTACTAACATTAAACATTTATTTCACCTAGAAGCTGTGATCCAACATCACACCATCACAAGCTATTTTAGAATAGATCACCTCTGTAAAAATAGTCACAGGTCAATGATTCAACAACCATGTTTTTCGGAAAAGATACAATGAGGCGCATGACCTGAAGTTATCAGTCCTTTTTCTTTTGAGTTGCCAATGAGGAACTAGTGTATGTTACACTCTTAATAGAATATATCTGTGCATGTTTTGGCGACAAAAAGACACATACTATACTCATCGGCGTAACTTTGTGGTGAACACATTGGGGGGGGGGGAGGTCCAGATTTCTGTCTAAATAAATAATAAATAAATAAATAAATCCCCCTAATCCCCCTGGAAATTACGCCCCTGACTATACTTACATTACAACTGAACTAGATACTAAAGACATTTAGCTGTCTTTACTGAGCTTTGTCAGACTTGTGCTTTTGTCACAGGATAATGTGGCACCTATTTTTATGGACAACGAACCTGGGAGTGCCTTGGACCTTGTGCTGTGCCAGAGTCAGAAAAAATCCTCAGAAAGGGTGGCATGGCTAAAACCATTACGGTAATTGAAATGGTCGAAAACTGATGTTTGTGTATCTATCTAGTGGCTATAGGCCAAATAGTTTATAATATTATATTTACATTTTTAAGTCAATTATATAGATATTTGGATCAATCCAACCACCCCTAGTGTGGAGTGGCCAAACTTTAGTTTGTGATTGCCATGCCCCGCCCCCTAAACAAAGTCTGGCTCAGCTTATGGGCTCAGTTGGCTTTAACGGATCCGGCATGATCCAGGTCTGGCTGCTGCCAGAGTGGATTCTATAAATGATTGATTTCAGGATTGAAACTTACAAATAAATTAATTTTGAGCTTCTGATTTTTAATTTGTAAAAACTGCTTTCACGTTATTAATCTGTTATTCAAATAAAAGAGTTTTGTCAAAGCCATGTCTCAGCTGGACACAAGCTGTCCTTTGGTGTCAAAGTGAAGCAAAGCTGAAGCTGCGTTCATTTTAAACATGCAGAGTAGCCTTGTACAGGGACAGATTTCAATGTGAATTATGTTGTTTTCCCAAATTTAACCAAATGGTTATTTCTAGGTCATTTTTTAGTAGCCAAATTGATGTAGTTCCTAACTCTAGTACCTTTGAAAATATTTTCAAATCCTTTGCAAAGACTGTTCCCGACCACAGGGTGAGGTGAAACTAAGTAAACATAAAATGGAACACAAAGACAGTCTCCACCAACTTTATGACAACTGCCACTCTACTGTCCTACCACAGACTTTGTACAAACACTGAGATACTGAGCATAATGAAGATATGCAGCTGGCACCACACCACATGATTAGAACATTTAGAAAAACAGTAAAAAACTGACGAACTAAAATTTAAAGTGAGTGTACAGAAAGTAAAGAATTCTGAATACTTTTTGAATGGAATTTATGGAAGATTTCTTTACTGCAGATTTGTTTTAGGCTAACAAGACAGAGCCCAGGTTTGATGAGTGAAACTTTTAGCTCTGTAATGTGCCAGTTCAGTAAAAACTTTAAAATATTTTGTTGTTGTGCAAAGAGTCCTGTCTGGTTTCAACTTTAAACAGCCTGTCTGAATGACATACTGTACAAACTTTTTTGCTGCATAATTTCAAAGAGAATATTTTTACTGTTTGCAGACAGGCTGCTTCTATCCTCCAGCTCAGAGTCTCAGGGGAGTGCCAATTAACTTGTTTTTCTTGTCTTTGATCATTCAGTCTGAGATGGTGCAACATTGTGCCAGATTCAGGTAAAGATGAGATTATCTCCTTTTTGTCTTTGTAAAAGTATTCAGGGAAACTGGATCACATCTGCTCTGTCCAGGTGTTTGTATTACAACACTGCAGATAAACACGATTCAAGAAATGACAGACACAGACTTCTGAGGATAGCCCGTGGGGTTTTGAAGTGGATTAAACAGAGGAGTAAGTGTGTTACAGAAACACAGACTGACACTACTGAGCTGGCATTCAGCCATTATTGGATCTTTAAGGGAGGGATTCACATAATTTGGCCCTAGCACTAAGCCTCCTCTAGAGAACTCCTTAACAAACGCCATGGCAAAAATGGATGCTGTGTTTGTGAATGAGTGGCATCCATAAAGATGACAGCAGGCCTTCATGGGATACCGAAGCAGAGGTCTGTCCTAAAATAAAGCAAGCTGTTCAGGGTAGATGACAATGGTGAATGTGGTCCTGTTGGTTGGCACTAGGCCAGTTTGGCATAATGACACTTGCTGTTGAGCAGGTGATAACCATAGATTGCTAAAATCATCAGCTGTGAAGCTCTGTAAATGGACGCCAACACCAAAGATATGTGGTGATGAACGAGCGAGCCAAAGCTGATGTCCTGCCTGCCCAGATGACTGATGAAAGCACACCTCTTAAGTTACACAGTCTCCTCTAAGATGGCCAGCACACATCATCAAGTTTTGCTTTTGGCAAGCAGTTCCATCCTTTAAAGTTTGATCTAACTTCCTCTGGGCTCTGTGATCAGTGGCATGTCACATCCCGGGAACAAAATGCAGTAAATATGAGAAATAAACAACTTCAGGTTTCAGCTTGACAGAGTTATTTTTCACCAGCGGGAGGAGGATGAGCGGACTCCCTGCCTGGTCCCTGATGAGGTGTTATGACAGTAAGTTTAATAAAGTATGAAGAACTCATTAATAAGTAATGCTTGGCTGTGTTGACAAATAATGCAGAGATCATCAGCTGGAGGCCTGGAGTAAATCACATCAACTGAGGCAGTGAAAGTCACCAAAGCCAAATCTGGAGTTATTCCAGTGAAGGGAGCTCAGCCTGTGAACAATCTACAGAGATGCATCGCTAGACGAGGAAAATGCATATAATTCTCTTGAGGCCTGGAGTGAAGACGGCACTATTTCCTGCTGTGACATCTATCAATATGTAAATATAATGCTGAAATGTCATTTACAGTAATATTAAAAGAATACTTCCAGATTTTAAGAAAATGTAAAGACATGTCCATACATGAAATTCATCTTCCGTTACAATTTCTGCTCACATCAGAAAAAAAGTGGCGATCTTGGTTAAAAAATTAAAAAAAAAACTAACTAACTCTAACTCCAGGCTGGCTCCAAAATTGATTCAGTTTCTACAGAGCACTATGACCAAGATGGTGCAGTCCTATGGTGGTGTTGCTTTCCCTGTTTGTTGTGTGTTTCTGGGTCCCTGGAATGAAGCAATTCTGAATGTGTCCATTAACGAGACAGTTTTTTCTGGGCACTTCTGCCTAATTTATCACTGATCTTCCCATGATCAAAACAAAGGCCACAGAAGAGGGGCAAGAGAGGGGGAGCATTAGTTCGGTTAAGACATTAGGGAAACCGCATAGCCTGATCCTCTCCAACATTCACTTTCTGGCAGGCAGGATGAGCCTACTGATATCTGCACTTAGAAACAGCATAAAAAAGTGCTCGTGTAACTGGGTGAATAAGGTAAGTTGTGTAAAGCACAGATAGAACAGAAAACCGCTATATAAGAAAGAGGCCATTTACCATTTTCCTCTCTCAAATCCATTTGACTAACAGAAAGAAGGCTGCATGTGAACAAGACTTTTTACTGCTCTACCAGTGGCTCTCTCGAGCAGTGGGATGCAATGATGGTTTCTACATCAGCCAAAACTGGTGTATGAAATCAAAACCCTATCACACAGCTGCTCACTAAATGTGGATTCTCTCACAGTTATCTGCACACCCTTTTATTTGCCTAGAAAATTGTCTATTGTTTTTATGATGATAGCCAACATCATAAAGAAGTCTCTACATAGATACAAGTCTGCACATTCCCACAAGGCTGGATAAAACGCTGGTTTCTGGTTTCAGTGTTAGTCCTTCATATTTGGATTCTGCACTCTCTACATCAGTTAGAGGTTAGCATGTTTCTTCTCAGCAGCATCATCATCCTCAGAAACTCAGTATATATAAAGTATATGTTGATTTTGACCAACAAATATGAGTATTTTAAACCTGACCTCATGTGAAATTGTGTTTATGTGACACTGTTTGGCTTGATGTAATGTTCTATTTGTTATAGTCTGCCACTGGTCGGTGAATGTTTTGACTCCTTTGAGTGTTGAAGGTGTGCGGCAGATGTTGGAGTCTTTCCACTCCCTGGCTAAACCACCTGGGATTCATCAGCCTAATCAGCCGCAGTACAAAGAGACCAGCGCTGCCATCCAGACCTTGCCAGATCATCATCTTACTCAGTGTGGTAAACAGGCCAGCATTAAAGTCTGCTCTGTATACTAACAACATAGTCCTCATCTCTAACATATGCCTTGCCGGTCTTGTGTGCAGTTCCAGACCACATACTCACCCATCTTCATAGGACACTGGTTGTCACTCGCCTTACTTAGATCAGATACTCATCTGTCGGCTTCCTCAGCAACATTCTACAAACCGCCATCAATTTTCACCTGCCAACCATCTGATAGCTCTTGCTTCCCCATATTCATGACCAGTGGGAGTCTGGTCCTTTGCCTGGATAAGCGTGGATCCCCAGTAACCATTCTGACTAGTTCCTTTTTGACTCATGAAAATCTCCTTGACAATATAAACTCTGCCTGGACTAATTCCTGTCTCTTCTCCCTTTGACCACGCCCAACCCCTGTTGTTCACTATCCCCTAGCAAGAAATCTCCCCTTCGTCACAATTAGCTGTTTAGTATGTTCATATGTTCCCTATTTTTGCTTGGGTTTTGCTTTTGAGTCCACCAATCCTCCGTTTAGCCAGTCAAAACTCTATTCTGTTCTGTTTTGTTAGGTTTTTTGTCTGATTAGGAGCACATTGCAACTATTTTTCCTAGCCCGAAGAGCGTCTCCACTAGGGGTGGGGGAAAAAAATCGATACTGCGTAGTATCGCGATATTTTGTTTGCTAATAATGTATCGATACAGGGACAGCAGACATTGATATTTTGTTACAAAAACATCCAGTCTACCAGATGGTGCGGTTGAGCTTTTTCTCTAGTGAGGTCAGCGGAGGTTAGGTCAGCACATGGGAAAGTTGATCAAACAAAGATGGAGGAAGAGAAAGAACTCAGGAAAGCGCCATCTGCGTTTAAATCAAACGTCTGGACGTATTTTGGATTTTTTTAACAAGAATGGAACAAATGAGATGGATATGACACACGGGATTTGCAAGGTGTGTCATATGAAAATAAAGTACTACAAACATGAGGGCCCATCTTACATGGCACCATCCAAAAATAGTATTAACCGAGGACGGCAAAGCAAGCTCTAAATCAGCTCAACTGAAAAATCAACCAACCCTGGACACTCTCAGCTTAACAAAGCTATGTTCCCATTCAGAGCGAGCTAAGAAAATAACACAATCTATCACGTACTTCATCTGCAAAGACCTGCATCCTTACAGCATTGTGGAAAACAAGGGCTTACATGCTCAAGACGCTGGAACCCAGGTGATACCATCACAACGTTTTTTCGTGGACACAGCCGTACCCAATCTCTACATAGACATGAAGCGTAAAGTTGTGGAAAGTTTGAGCACAGCAGAAAGGGTTGCATTAACTTGCGACGCATGGACCTCACGGGCTGTGGATTCATATGTGACTATAACTGTCACGATCCTGGGTCTTATGACCCAGTGTTTTGAGTTTTAGTTCATTTTGATGTTTATAGTATGTATGTATGTATGTATTTAAGCCCTGTGTTTCTCTTTGTCAGTGTCGTAGTCTCCCTCATGCTGTGTGTTTCTACCTGTAGCTCCCTGTGTGTTTTGTTAGTCTTCCCAGTTTAGATTTTGTAGAGTTTTTGTGTTCAGCAATAAAAGCTGCCCTTTTGAGTTCAATCCTGTCTCCAGTGAGTTTGCGTTTGGGTCCAATCCCTGCCTGCCACACAGTCGAAACATGATAATAACAGCTCATTATCTCACAGCGGACTGGCGACTGCTGTCTTACGTTCTCCAAATTCGACCATGAAAGTCACACCGGAGCGAACATTGCCGATCTCCTGCAAAATGCAGCACAGGAATGGGGGATTGCCGACAAAAATCTGGTGGGTGTCACCGACAATACTTCTAATATGATAATTGCCACTCAGCTAGCGGGATACCTGCATGTGAAGTGTTTTGCCCATACGCTCAATTCGGCATCACAACAAGCCTTAAACCTGCCTGCAGTAGCCAGAGTCTTGGGGAGAGTGTGGCGCATAACTGGTTTTTCAATAGAAGCACAGTGGCAAAGCACGCTCTGGAGCAAAAACAGAAAATGTAACAGCTCCCGACTCACAAGCTTAAGACTGACGTCTGCACGAGATGGAACAGTGCTTATGACATACTCCAGCGTTTCCTTGAACAACAACCTGCGATTTGTGCGGCGCTGCTGTCTCCCGAAGTCAGAAAGAGTAGCACAGATATTGTTACTCTAAATGAGACAGATATTGGGAACACTGAAGAAATTGTCCGGGCCTTAAAGTCAATACAAGTTGCGACTACTGTGATGTCTGAGGAAAAGAATCCTACTCTGTCTCTCGTAGCACCGCTGCTAGCACAGCTGTTGCATGACACCCAAGACAACATCCGTGCCACAGCACTGGTCAGAAGCATCAAGCAAAGTATCAGTCAACATCTTAAGAAGATGCCAGCACTGTTGAGAGGAATTCCATCTTCACAGCATCAGCTCTCGGCCCACGCTTTAAAACCCTGCTGTTCCTGTCACCAGAGGAAAGACAGGAAACCTATGCCAGAGTGGTTGCTGAGGCTATAACCCTTCAGGTAAGGCAAACATTCTGGTGTTATAATTTAAATAACTTACTTACAATATTAGTAGATCAGTAATATTTTTGTCATATTGGTAAGGTTCTATTTAACAATTAAATACATTAATTATAATTTGCTAAAGGAAAAACAACATATTACTGCATACTAAAATATATAAAATATTTATTTTCTCCCTTTCTCTGTATGTGTGTGGGTTTTCTACAGGAAGGAAAGAGGCAGCAGCCTGTCTCTGAGCCAGAAGCCCATGAACATCATGAGGAACAAAATCCCAGACCCCTTCTCATACCAGCCAAGATGAGGAAGTCCTGTGGGTTAACAGACTTACTTGGTCAGACTTATGGTGATGTTGGAGCCCCACCAAAATCATTGTCTGCCACAGCTGAGGAGGAGGTGAAAAGATACCA
This sequence comes from Rhamphochromis longiceps, assembly GCF_057381845.1. NCBI lineage: Eukaryota > Metazoa > Chordata > Actinopteri > Cichliformes > Cichlidae > Rhamphochromis > Rhamphochromis longiceps. The sequence continues at coordinate 33,406,770 of NC_140571.1, forward strand.
GGAGGTCACGCCACTGGCACTCACAGAAGACCCACTAAGCTGGTGGAAATTCCATGAGCAAGTCTATCCTTTCCTGGCCACGCTGGCAAAAAGATACCTTTGTATCCCAGGTACTAGTGTCTCGGCTGAAACAGTCTTCTCGACCGCTGGAGACATCGTCACAGCAAAACGGACACTCTGACTTCAGAGCAAGTTGATCCTTTTTCTGAGCAAGAATCCTGACATTCCTTCACTGTCCAAATTTGTTTAACTTTTTTTTAGGGCAGCAATAAACATGACAGTTTACTTATTTTAATTTAAGACATGTTTTATTTTATTTAAATTTAAAACTTTTTTATTTAATGTAAAATTATATTTTGTTTTAATTTACTTTCAAATTCTTCAGTTGCTGAATGAGCTGCATAGTTTTTACAAATTGCATAGTTCAGAATAGCTATAATTGTACCAGATGGTTGCATTCAGTTAAGTTGGACTAGACTGTAATACAGTAATTCAGTTTGTCAGCAATAAAACTGACTGAAAAGAGAGAAAGACTGAGTGTGAGACTTTGTTATTAGATAAAATGAATATTGATAAAGTTTACCTTTATGGACAGAATCAGCAGTAGAAAAAAGTGATAAATTGCAAAATATCGTATTGCAATACTCAGAATATCGCAATATATAAAGAAAATTGCAATAATATCGTATTGTGAGTTAAGTATTGTGATAATATCGTATCGTCGGGTGATTCCCACCTCTAGTCTCCACCATAAAACTATACCACTAACTATACCAACAGAGTGCACAGTGGACTTTAAAAGGACATTTCTGTAAAAAGAAAATAAAAAGTATTGCAAAAAGGCAGGTTGACAATGACAAATAATAAAAAACTACAACACAGCTTGTGTTAAACTAGAACTACCTTTTAAATGTCTTGAGTGCTAACAACTCTACTGACACTATTATGCTTTACAAGCAATAAGAAATGGCAAGCAGACATGAAGAACTAAAATGTTGTGGATTATGTCTCTAAAGGTACGCTGTTTGGCTGAACTATATATATTATCCAAAAAAGAGAGATTGAGCTGCCTGCTTATAAACCTTGGTATGCAGTAAATGATTATAGGCTAAAGGCACAGACCTTGGTCACCACAGAGAAGGTGTGTTATATATACATGCATTTTTTATAGAGAGAAAAGTGCAAAGGCAGATAAAGAGAGAATCAACCTTGCTCTGAAGGTAACATCTGTGATACCTCTCCTGTAACGTAACAAAGAAGCAGTCACACCACTAAATGCAAAGTTAGCATGGTGTAATTAGTGTAAATGATGCAACGAAACACATACTTCCCACTCACATCTAAAGAATGAGGTCGCATAAGTTAGCAAAGTCACAGGTGGGTTCATTATGTGGAGCGTGAAGGTGTCAGCCTCATTAAACCTAAGTCAGATCAGTGGAGTGGAAAACGATCATACCACTGGGACTCTAAGTGTTCACTGGGCAACATATTTATTACGGTGGCAAAAAAAGAGATGCAAGTCAGCCTTAGAGAGAATCAAGATCTGCATGAATATGTTGACACTAATACTGGCAATAAACAAAAGCACATTACAACAACCTCTGACTGAATAAATTAAAGTTTTGCCTGTTGTCATTTGTTTTGACCGCAGCTTTAATGCATCGTGCTTTGCATGCATACGCAGGTACAGCACCAATTACAATTACCGATGTGCAAATCATTTCCATTTAATTTGTTTATTAAGTTAATATTATAAGCTGCTCAATAATAATCTTCTCAACCTTCAATGGTGAAAAATGATCAAATGGCTGCCGCTTGTCAAAGAAGGGAGCAATGTGCTAGATCAGTGATCTCTACTCAAGATAACCACTAAAAGTCTAGGCATTCATCCACATTTTAGATGTAGCTGCCAGTTCAGAATGGATGGCCCTACTGTATGTGACTCTTGTCCTAGTTTTAGGTGTTTCAGTCCACCAGTGTTTCCCCCATTTCAGAGTGCTTGTGTAGGAGAAGCCCCACCCAATCATGAAATAATACAGGCACACCCTCAGCTTCACTGGTTAAGTCAGTTCCATTTTTTAGCCCATTTCCTTCATTCCTTTTGGTTTAACAATTTATCCAGGGTAGGCTGATTAAGCACAAATAGCACTGTCCTTGTTCCTACTTGCAGCCAGTCACAATCATAACTGACGGTTACCCAGTATAGCCTGAAGAGACTCAGACTTCACAGCTATTCCAAAAAATACACAAGCTTTAAAGGAATGGTGTGTATTAGCAGTACTTGGTGACAGTAGAAAGGAAAAACTCTCTTTTAATCCATCCACAATACGAGGTTAGTCATTAATATATTGCTGCATGGGCTGGGCTGTAGCTACATCATAAGGTTTTAAAAACTGAGCTTTAAAATCAATAGTGGTAATAAAAACAGAGACGGGCTGACAGTGGTCACTGACTGTTTTTAGGGGCTTGTTCAGAATAAATAGAACAAGATACAAAGTATCAAAACATGTTAAAAACACAACAGACTTAATAAAGAGTTTGGGCCTGGGAGCAGGGTTCATACATCATCACTTAATGACAGTGTTAGAAAGCAGTGTTAGATCCTCTTGACAGAGAACGGGAGAAAGGACAGCCAACATCTAAAGAAGAGCTTTGGAATGTCTTTTAAGAATCCTGGAGATGTATTCCTGAAGACTATTTAAAGAAATTACAAGAAAACTTGACTGCGTTGAAGAATCAATGTGTTCATGACCACCTCAGTACATTTGTACAAACTCTGTTTTTGCCTTGTATTCTGTATCTCCGTGTACGTTTGCATGTTCAATAAATTGCTGCCCTTATTTCCCAGTGACTGGTGGTTCAAGACTTCTGCACACACACACACACACACACACACACACACACACACACACACACACACACACACACACACACACACACACACACACACACAGAGAGAGAGAGAGAGAGAGAGAGAGAGAAGGTGATAATGTTTGTGCTGAAGGAGCAAAAGTGAAGGAAATGCTCATTCATCGCTGTACTATGTGCAGGTGAGAGGAAAGTGAAAGGGAAGACTCAGCAGAACAGGGCTGAAGAATGGGACCTCTGGCCTGGGATGTGTTTCTTTCAGCACTTCTAATTGCAGCCTCAGAGATTTTACACAATCTATCTACTTCCTCAACAGGAGCACCATCCAGACACTCTGTCTGCAGTTGCTTGTGTAAATGTTCTTCCCATGTGTGATCAACTACAATCTGAAACAAACTGGCTCAGAGGTTAGCAGCTTTCTTTTTTGCAGGGTAATAAACTATAGATCCTATTTTCTCTGCCAGCCTCCTGTCTCCCCCAAGGTCAACAGAGCAACAGTATTGAGTCAGAGACACAGCAGGTATGGCAGCAGATCTGAGCAGATAAAAACATCTAGGTTACATCCCAGTGGATGTTCTGTACCCTGACTTGAAACAAATTTCCGCCTTATTCTATCCTGTGACAAAAACTCTTGATGTATTGTAGGAGAAAGCTTTGTCCTGAGGGGACACAGAAACACTTCCCACCTGTTTCTCGATTCTGAATTCTAACAGGTTGCATAATGTTGTCTTTTCTTACTACTGAAGGTTTTGTGGAGTTGTGACAGAAGGTGACAACTTGTTATAGTAAATGCTGACAGCTGTTGCACCTTTTGGGCTGTGGCTTTTCCATATTTTAAAAATGTGAATTCCATCTGGAGTTGGATGTGTATTTAAAAAATTGATTTAGTGTTGTTGACTTGTTTGAGAACCAGGAAAAGAAGGAAAGGTGAGTTGTAACTTGAAAATGAGAGATGTTGAGAGCGGGAGCAACACACTGAGAGCAGGTCTGCAATGGCTGTCAGCACACAGAGCAGAGATCTGAGCAAATGTCAACAACTGAGCAAGAGGGCTGTTATTGTCAATGTATATGGATATTAGCAAACGCTGAAATACATTTCTTGCACGCAGCAATGAATTTTGTTCGCTCAAATTAAGCTTTTCTTCGCTCAAAATAATTTTATCCTAAATGCAACATTTGTACTTGCAAAAAAATTATTTGCGTGCACTCAGAATAGAGGCACAGAAATAACGCCATAGAAGTGAGGTTCAGTCATTTTGCTGACAGATTGATTTATTACTCCATCTTAAGCTTTGGGTTTGTACACAACGTCAAGATCACTGCTGTGCCGGTTTACAAATTAATAAGACAACTTTAAAACTTTCAAATTCAGGCGTTTCAAAGAATTTTCTTATTTCTTTGCATCAATCCACTGTTGGTTTCTAATGAACAATAACACTTCATAACAAGGATTAAAAAAAACAGAAGGGACACACGTACATTTCAAATGATGGTTGTCAAAGACAGGTTTGAGGGATTTGAGTCTCTGTCGTCTGACTTCTAGAGTTTGACTCGTGTTTCATCTCTCATTCTAATTTTTCTGTCTTCACTAAAACAAAATAAAATAAAGCCATAATTAAGCCAGCCTTAAAACGTGTGTAGGTTTTCAGGGGGGCTACTGACTGTTTTTATCAAAAGAAAACCCACGCTGATAAGGGCCAGACATCACTAATTCTAAAGTAAGTGTTTGATTCACTCTTATCGTATGAATAATTCAGCATGGCATTAAATGAAAGTAGCTCAGCCACTATCTGAAATAGCCCACATACGAGCAGCACAAATGGCTCTTTCCCATGGTTTTATTATCCCATGTGACAGCCAATCTAAAGGGATTCACTGACCTTTGACATTAACTTGATAAAAGTCGAAAAGATCACTTATCTACGCTGCTTTTTTCCTCCTCCACACACATTTGACAGTTTAAGAACAAATCGCTATGAGCATAGGGAGTCTTTTCATTATGCAATAATGTCACATCCTGTTTTGTCAAATTACTTTATTAATGAGTGTGAAAACCCCTTCAGTCCAACCAGAGACCTCTGCATTAGGCCTTTCATCATATATTCCCAACAGACTTCATGGAAAAATGAAAACAGTATGAATTAAGAAGCCTGGTGTTGGCCATTAATTTCAGTAAATGATTATGCTGCCAGTTGTACAGCAGTATTTTATCTCACCATCAGTTTAAAGAAAACATTAATCACCCCAGGCGACAGAAACCAGTGCAGCATTAATACTTTTAAACCGTGCTTAACATTTCTTCTTCAGTAGCATGCATGCAAAGGCTATTTATAATTGAGTTTTGGCTTCAACCCACTTCTCAAACTGCATCTACTTGAGCCTTAATTACAGGAGTCTGCCTGTGAAAGAAAGCAAGGTAACAGAGAATGGCCGCAGGTCATCACATTTAATAGTATGACTCATCATTAACACTTGGCAACAGTGATCGATCGGGTGTAAGTGAAAAGAATACTTGAAAACAAGGCAGGGCTAGCGACTTAAGTGCTCCATCAGATAAAGAGGAGCCATAACTCACAGTGGAGATAAATGGAGGCTAGTGGGTTTTTTCTTACTCCAGAGACGGCTCAGATTACATCTCATCAGTGTCACCTTCCACAGACAGGTAGCCACACATTTTAATGCTTCCTTCCTCTAACAGGAAGGCTGACCACTCATTACTGGCTGACACCTTATAAAGTCATAGTCAGAACATTTCATTTTATATCTCAATTACCTTTCACAACATGTTCTTTTTCTTCTAAACACTGAAACAACTTGCACCCACTCCCAGGCAGTAATTATTTTTGAAGACTGTGAGAACTTTTGCCTTGAAAACAATACGACGTTTACATTAACCAATGAAACACTTAGGGTCTGGGTTACAGTGTCCTTATATTTACCACATTCTGAACATCCATAGTTTGATTAACAGAAGATGTTAGTTTTTAGGTCAAGTATTTCTTCCTTAGAATTCTTCTGTTTTATAATTTCCATTTGGAAAAAAAAAAGATATGAAGGGGTTGATATGAACATGACCGTAACCATACGTCTAACTCTAAACAGGTCACCAGGGACTTGATAGTTTTTCAGAACAGTTAAATGTCAGAATAAAGTTTTAAAATGTTTAAAGCCAAAAACTATTATAGCCAGATTTTCAATACTGAAACCAACAATTTGATCGTTTGCAAACATTTTCAATGAAAAACAAGTATGTGGCCTGGTCTGCCAGGAAATAAAAGAAAAAAGAAAGCAAAACACTACAGTCGGGGTCCTTCCTGCATTCCAGGCAAACAAAATATGCCAAGATAATGATCCTGTCTGCTCTTCCAGAAATACATGCCAACACGATCAAAAGTTCCAAACCTCCCTTCATTCAGCCATTTTATTAACACTAAAATCTTTTTGAAATATCAAATATTTTATGTTGAGTTATTTACACAAGCATTAAAATATATTATTATATTTAACATTATGATATATAACACGATACCGATACTACTCTTCACATTTTACTGTAATTGCATACACGTAATACAAGTTTTTAAACCTAGTTGCAGCATATTTATGAATTTCTGGTCATTTTTGAACATTCTTCCCTGTTGGCCACAACCATATACAAAATGATTCAATATTGGAGCTGAATAGAAATTTGCAAAGCACTGAATGGAAACCTCAACACTGAAGTTTACCAGAAGCCCCACACACAGACTAGTACATTCTCTTTGACTCCCACCACCCTCTGGAACACAAACTTGGAGTAATCAGGACCCTACAACACCGGGTAGAAAACATTTCCTCTAAGTCAGAAGAGGAACACATGTAAAGAAAACTCTAAAAACATGTTTATTCTAATTGGGCCTTCATGAAATCAGCAAAGAGGCACAGAAAAGAAGGTCAGACACCAACTAAGGACAAACAGAACAACATCATCATCCCTTAAGTAGCAGGTTTGTCAGAAACTCAGTAGAGTCTTCTCCAAGCACGACATCCCAGTGTACTTCAGACCCAGCCACACACTCAGACATAAACTGGTTCATCCCAAACACAAACTTAACAACATAGTGTGTGCTGTGCAATGCTTAACCTCTACATTGGAGAGACCAAATAGCCAGTTCATAAATGCATGGCACAACATAGAAGAGCTACCTGGACAGGACAAGACTCAGCTGTACATCTGCATCTAAAGGACAAAGGTCACTCTTTATAGGATGCCAATGTTCACATTTTGGACAGAGATGACAGATGGTTTGAAAGAGGACTGAAAGAAGTAATCTATGTCCACTGTGAACGACCATCTTTGAACAGAGGCGGTGGTCTATGACACCAACTGTCTGCCATCAATAATCCAGTTTTGGGATCCCTTCCCAGACGCCTTAACGCCCACTCACATCCTGGGCCATTTGACCTCAGTAAATCAGATGATATGGTGGGGCTAAGTTTCACAGTGGATTCACCCAAAAACTTTTCACACCTTGGCTGGGGGGATTAGGTAGAGGATCAATAGGGGGTAACATGGTAATGATGGATTGGACACTGAAATATTATTAACATTAGTAATTAACACCTCACCATCATAATATTTGAAAACATTGCATCGCAGCACAGGGCAAACCGTATTTCTGAGACTGTTAACATGCTCACTTTTCTTCATTGGAGCCACAACATGCTCCTTTAAAGGCTTAAAAAACAATATTATCAGATATCAGATCAGACTAGTGCATTGATGCTAGCAGTGTCATCTTCACCTTCTCTGGCTGATTCAGCTTCACACAGTTTCACTGCTCATAGGAAGGCCATCCTATGAACAACAGGTGATATTCACCACACTGAACGACACTTCATGGGGAATTCTGAGGAGTGAGTACAGCTTCCCTTTCAAAAACATGGAAGTATCAAGCAGGTACTATAAATGTTTACCTGGCCAACGCTCACATTAATGTTAGCTATTAGAAATGACCCAAAAGCAGTTGTCATTAAGGAACGCAGCAAACATCCAGCCCATCTCTAACAGAAACATAGTTATTTTGGTCTAAATATGATATATTTCTCTTAAAGTCCCAGATCAAAGCTGAAGAAAGTCTACCAGCGACTACACATAAACAGTAGCAGCCTACAGTACAAACACTATTTGATCATCATAAAAATATAGTTCCATGTCACCAGACCATAGACAACCTAAAAACATTGTTGTCTTTTTGTCACTGATATTACTGTTTGTGTTATTCTAATTCTTTATTTTACCAGGGTTATTTTTTTTTTTTACTTTTTTACCCTTGTGTATGGAAGAGGATAGGGGTCACTGGATACCATACACTGAATACTTTTTCAAAGCCAATTAGAAATGTCCTAAACACAGATCAAAGTAACAGAACTCTTCTTGTTAAATGTAAACTCGCTCCAAGTCCCTAAAATGCCAAATTGTGTGACTACGTAGTGGAAATGTGACCTCTGCATTCGGGAAGGCAGCTCTGGTTCTGGTTCTGGAGACTCAAAATTCTCTTAGCATTTCTTGTCATAAAGTGTGTTACAGAATAATAGCCTGTTGTAAAGTCAGACAGTTTCATTTGACACAATCCTAAAGCAGCTTGTAAAAGTGTGGGAGCAGGTAATTCATAAGTATATTCCAGGCTTGCTCCCAGTAAACTAGCGCTTCTGCCTCCTAGACACTTTTGGAATATCTTATAACTTGTCAGAGCTCTCTATCAACATTTATAATTGCCTGCACAACATTTAAAGATCAGAAATTGATATAGCACAAGTCTGCCAACACGACTAAGTATTTCATACTTCTTGTCTCTATCCCCAAGTGGTAAAGATTTTGAATCTTTAAAATGCACTGTGCAGTGATACTTGCAAGTGCTCCATCCATGGGCCTGCAGGGGATGTAATGCCAATGACATTAGTTGCCATGGTAACTCTGACAGCACCTTCCCATAAACACTCTAATTGATAGCAGAAGATAGCTAGAGAGAATTAAGCATCATGCACCGATTGCTGGCTATATGTACAGACAAAGGTGCTGATGGTCAGACAAAACCTGTCTACAGACACATGCATGGCCTCAAGACAGTGATCGGGAAGCTATATATAACCAACGTGTGAATCCTCGTTCTCTCTTTAAGAAGGCCTACAAGAAACGAATTCATTTCCATGTGTACAGCGAAAACTGCATCTGAACACATTCTCTAAATCAACACCTGTTCTGTCTTCTGCTTCCTGCACCAAGGAAAAAAGCACTTGCCACAAAATTTGATGAACTTGCCTCTCATTTTGTTTACAAAAGCCATCCCTTTGTTAAAATGACTTAACTCATTATAACTCATCATGCCACAGGAAATATGATTATGAATGATTTTTGCATTTAGTGTGACAGTGTTATCCTTGCGTGTCAATAAAGCTTAAGCTTAAGTCTTTTTTATGGCTGCTTTTCAGCAGCAGCAGCAGGACTAAAGCTGAGTGAGAAGGTATTGAGGCATGATGCAATAGAAGCCAAAGTTTAGAGGGAAAAAAGATTGTGTCTCCTCCTTTCAGTCTGCCTGTTTGCAGACAGCTGGAGCAGATAGACATCAGCTTTTTTGTCAACACAGTGGGCTGCATGAAAAAGCTCACACAGACAGAGGATGGCAGGTTTTTTTGTCTATAGTTTCTTTATAGACATTTGTATAAGGCTTAGCGCAGACACGACAGATGGACCAGCAGAAATGAAACCTATGAAATCTGACTCAGACTATAATAGTGATGAAATATTTCCAAGTACAATGAATTTCAGGCATGTTAACTCAAATCCACTGGCCTTGATGCAACCCTGCGCGCAGAGTCAACAGACAATTTTACTGAAATCTGTCACTATATTCACATTATTCAGCACCAAAATGCCACAAGGTGTCTGACAGTGCTAACAGTGTCATCTTTTTCATGAGTGTCTAATTAAAGACATGTTTCTCTTTTAATTAATTCAGCTGTCTGCACAGGGAGTGTAAGTCAAATATGAATCTAGTCTTAGCCTTTAATCGCCATCAATGAATGCAACAGAAAAGCCTTAAAACAACCAGTCATCATCAGTGATGATGGGTGGCCTAACTACTGTATGTCATTTTTGGCTTTTGGAAAATTATTTTTTTTTACCTTCTGGCAATTTGGGGTTAATAAAGATTTTATTTCAGCTACTGACAAAGTTGTACTCTGCTTCCTCTGTACCTGACAGCTGCCTCCAGAGTCCCACACGCTAACTTAGCCCAATAGGACTCATTCTTGCATCAGTTGGCTCCCTTCACTTTGAGTGTCAACCTCCTGCCTTGTGGCTTTAGCTCTGTACAGCCCCCTCACCAACAGAGGTGGGAAACATGGTCCATTTAGACTCCATTTGCATGAAACATTCCTTTTTGATAACCATATCATTGGGGCTTGATCATGTGACCTTGAATGCTGCCTTAGTTACACTGCAATAGGCGTACACTGCTGTGGGTTTCCCTTGAACAGCTTTTTTCACTTACTATGTATTTACACACCACTCACTGTTAAATAGATAAATCTGAACTGATATTGAATTGAACTGAACTAAATGTGAACTGAAGAGATTGTATACAATGTTCAGCCCAAATGTGTTCCTTATCCACAGTTTTGAGCCATATTTGCCCTGAGCCACATGACCACCTTACATAGGCCATGTATAAGATGTGTCAACATCAGACCCACCAACCCTGTAAATATGCTGCAACCCATGGAAAGCTATAATATATGGCTCATATAATTCTCAGTGACTTAACAGAACAATACGTGTCAAAAGTAGCTTCAATTAGGCGCTGATGTATCAGCTATGTAGCCCTTTGAATACACTCTGTACCATTTAGCATAGTGTTTCAAGCTGTGGGTTTAATGTGAATGAGTGTTTTTTTAACCCAATTTTACCATAGATAAGAAAAGAAGATTAAACAGAGGGTTCACTTACAGGATTTTGACCAAGACAATAGTTTAATATTTATTGTTTCTTTTAGTTATGTTATCAAAATTCTTATTTGTATTCATACTCATTTAATTTCCACAGATGCTTATGGGTGAATGATGTGCAGTTCTGTAATTTACATAGCAGTTATAAAATAAGCAAACTTTTGTGTTTAATCCACACTGAAATATGTGCTTGACCAGTCTTTATCAGCCAAAATCATTTTTAAGCAATCTGACGTAAAAGCTCTGCATTTTATTTTATTTTACTTTATTTTATTTTACTTTATTTTATTATTTTACTGAAACTGTCTTGGGATGGGTGCTGATGTGCCACTTTTACAAGAACAACTTAGACCATATGACTGGCACTTTCAGTCATATGGTCTATAGCTAACATGAGCACAAGAGTGCTAAGTGAAAAGAGCCAGTTGAACATGCTTACATTTTACGCACAAGTGACCCCTTAAGGGAATTTAACTGCTCGCCCTCATTCCAGTGAGCAAAACAGGCCTTTACACAATCTTCACTGCTAGATGGGATATAACGTGTTATTTTCAGATATCTGGAAATAACATCTGTGGTCCACCTTGACTACAGCTTTGTTTGTTCTGTGTGTCAAACTTAATGTGCTTTGTTGGACTATAGCTGCTATGCTAGAGAGGTCAGTCCGAGAGAAAGAGACTGAAATGGAGCAAGAACAAGTTGGATGGAAGTTCTCACTGCTGTCGTTATTTATGTGTTCAGAAGCCAATTAGACTGCAAACACAGCAGTGGTAATAAATAACTATCCATGCAAAACACCAGCGCAACTTCAAATTAACAGTTTTAAAATGCAAGCACAGCAGTAATTGAATCTAGTGACTCAGATAAAATGAAAAATAAATAAATCATATACATTACAAGCCTTCTGATACTATCATTTCCTATTGTTCCGGCATTCTTAAAAATTAGCTTTATATAATCATTTCTTCAATTTTTCTTAACTTATTCTTAAAATTAACCCTGGCTATTTCACCTCGCAAGTCTCCCATGTTGCTATTGTTAACAGCCCAAAGCATACAAACTCTGAAAAGCGTTACAGTTTTGCTGTTAATAAGAAGACATTGAAGTGAAATAATACTTATGGTAAGAACTAAGAGAAAAGACCTGAAACTGTGTTCTCAGCAAGTGATGACTAAAATCAAAAGCTATGCCTAGAATTTTCATAAGGAGACTAAATTCTCTTAGGCTTCAGAGGCTTAAAATAAATTTAATTTACTTTCTAAGTAATTACTGGGGATAACCCTATTCCTAACACTATCCCTATATTTTTTTCAATCACTTTTCAAAGTCTTAGCAATCAAGAAAAAAATATTTCCAAACAAAACGCATCATCTTCAGCTTGTCTCTAAAACATAGGGTTAGGATTCAACTACGATTGGAGTTCTTGTTGAGAAACAATAAAGAATGGACATATTAGATGGTAGTTAGGTAATAAACTATCTGCTGTCTCTGAGAATAGCAATACATGGCTCTAGAAAATGGACAATGGAGGAACTAGACAATCTGGTATGTCAGTTCAACAATTTGTGTTCAGTGTTCTCTAGCTAAGACTGGTGCAGCTACTTGGATGAAAACAGACATGTCAGATGCAGCTGTACAGTAACCAGCAAATATTCTGTAACTCTGTTTACAGATACAGCCATGTCTTTGAATGTGAACAGAAAAGCGATTAAAAAAAATAAGGGATGACTATCTTATAGCAGTCAGTGGTATTTTCTGATGTCACTGAATATGTTTGAACTTAAAACATCAGTTTGAACAGTGGTGTTTAAGCCGTGAGACCAGTTTTCCCGTGATTCACTCGCGTACGTCAGTTTGAAGTGGAAAAAGAACTCCACGGGACTCCGATGTGAAAAGATGTAACAAAAAATTTATTCCACAGTTTTTGCATCTTACAGGAGTGGTCAGGTTTAACTTGTCCTCAACAAAATAACCTACTACGGTAGGAAAACCGTGTGGCTCTGTTCTACCCTGCTGCCCCGTATAGCTTATGCCGTGTTAACTCCTTTTCTCTCTCTCTCTCCCCCCTCCCGCACCGCATGCACTAATTTGCATACATCCGTGATGCCCGGATTTTACTATAAACACGAGTCTTTAAGGCACATGTATTCATGGTACTACGTAACCTAGTTCCACCATAAACATGCATCTATTTCCTAAAATTATTAATTACACAAACAAGCTTAACAACAGCGAAATATAAATACTAAAACATATGAACTATCTTAACTTGGCTCCCACAAGTGGCATGCAGTGAAATGCAAACAGAGATGATTGCCTGCCCACCACCACAAACACAGAAACAAAAACATCTTGGATCACATTAAAAAATACCTTTTCGCTGACTATCGGCACTTCAGATGGATGTCTTCACTTTTAAGCACTTTTTCCTGGCTGAAGAATTCTAGAATAAAATAATTATAAAATATATAACCAAACATTTTTTTACTGTGTGCTGACAATGACAAGTGATGGAAGAGTTTTTCAAACTATTAATTTAGGAAGAAATGCAATCAAAAACTATGAAAATTCCTCGCTATACCTCAAACAAATTATTGTAGAGTATCCATCCATAAAGTATCCATTTGTTTCTCTTATCAGGGGCATTAACAGCCTAAACAGCCTAAGCAGAGAACCTCAGATTTCTTTCTTCCCAGCCACGTCCTCCAGCTCATCTTGGGGAACACAGAAGAATTCCCAGGCCAGCCAAGAAATATAATCTCTCCAAGGGTGTCAGGAAGCCTAAGTAGCGTGACCCCTGGTGCTGGAGCACACGCTCTCCAGTTCCTCTTCTTAAAGATGAGAACCACCACCCTAGTCAGCCAATCCGGTGGCACTACTGCAGATCTCCAAGTTGTATTGCAGAGGCATGTCAGCCGACACAGCCCTACAACATTCAGGGCATTAGGGAACTCTAGGGGTCATGTACAATGTGTGTCAGATGATGGTCAAGGGCACAAACTCTGGCAGCAATGTTGGATAATTCCTCCCACCCACTCCATGACGTGCTGGCTAGCCACAGGAGCACGTCCAGTGAGAGACTGAACAAAAAGCACCTGAACGACACAGGAAACCATCCTTGCCTGTGGCCATCTCCCTGTACAACTCATCCAGCTAACACACTGTATACTGCTATAGCTGCACAATTTTTGCACAATTTTTGCACGTGCTCTTCTTTCTTATCCAGATATTCATCAGTAACTGACTTATATACAGTGGGGCAAAAAAGTATTTAGTCAGCCACCGATTGTGCAAGTTCCCCCACCTAAAATGATGACAGAGGTCAGTAATTTGCACCAGAGGTACACTTCAACTGTGAGAGACAGAATGTGAAAAAAAAAAAATCCATGAATCCACATGGTAGGATTTGTAAAGAATTTATTCGTAAATCAGGGTGGAAAATAAGTATTTGGTCAATAACAAAAATACAACTCAATACTTTGTAACATAACCTTTGTTGGCAATAACAGAGGTCAAACGTTTACTATAGGTCTTTACCAGGTTTGCACACACAGTAGCTGGTATTTTGGCCCATTCCTCCATGCAGATCTTCTCGAGAGCAGTGATGTTTTGGGGCTGTCGCCGAGCAACACGGACTTTCAACTCCCGCCACAGATTTTCTATGGGGTTGAGGTCTGGAGACTGGCTAGGCCACTCCAGGACTTTCAAATGCTTCTTACGGAGCCACTCCTTTGTTGCCCGGGCGGTGTGTTTTGGATCATTGTCATGTTGGAAGACCCAGCCTCGTTTCATCTTCAAAGTTCTCACTGATGGAAGGAGGTTTTGGCTCAAAATCTCACGATACATGGCCCCATTCATTCTGTCCTTAACACGGATCAGTCGTCCTGTCCCCTTGGCAGAAAAACAGCCCCATAGCATGATGTTTCCACCCCCATGCTTCACAGTAGGTATGGTGTTCTTGGGATGCAACTCAGTATTCTTCTTCCTCCAAACACGACGAGTTGAGTTTATACCAAAAAGTTCTACTTTGGTTTCATCTGACCACATGACATTCTCCCAATCCTCTGCTGTATCGTCCATGTGCTCTCTGGCAAACTTCAGACGGGCCTGGACATGCACTGGCTTCAGCAGCGGAACACGTCTGGCACTGTGGGATTTGATTCCCTGCCGTTGTAGTGTGTTACTGATGGTGACCTTTGTTACTTTGGTCCCAGCTCTCTGCAGGTCATTCACCAGGTCCCCCCGTGTGGTTCTGGGATCTTTGCTCACCGTTCTCATGATCATTTTGACCCCACGGGATGAGATCTTGCGTGGAGCCCCAGATCGAGGGAGATTATCAGTGGTCTTGTATGTCTTCCATTTTCTGATGATTGCTCCCACAGTTGATTTTTTCACACCAAGCTGCTTGCCTATTGTAGATTCACTCTTCCCAGTCTGGTGCAGGTCTACAATACTTTTCCTGGTGTCCTTCAAAAGCTCTTTGGTCTTGGCCATGGCGGAGTTTGGAGTCTGACTGTTTGAGGCTGTGGACAGGTGTCTTTTATACAGATGATGAGTTCAAACAGGTGCCATTCATACAGGTAACGAGTGGGGGACAGAAAAGCTTCTTACAGAAGACGTTACAGGTCTGTGAGAGCCAGAGATTTTCCTTGTTTGAGGTGACCAAATACTTATTTTCCACCCTAATTTACGTATAAATTCTTTACAAATCCTACCATGTGGATTCATGGATTTTTTTTTTCACATTCTGTCTCTCACAGTTGAAGTGTACCTCTGGTGCAAATTACTGACCTCTGTCATCATTTTAAGTGGGGGAACTTGCACAATCGGTGGCTGACTAAATACTTTTTTGCCCCACTGTATATATGTATATATTCTATATATTGTGTTATTTCTTACTTCTTGTATTGTCTGTTTTTGTTACTGTTTGTACTGGAGCACTGTAACCAACATAATTTCCCCTGGGGATCAATAAAGTATTCTGATTCTGAGTTCAATCCCTGGCTTTCGAGACATAAGGTATCAAAAGTAAAAACAGTTGCAGGTCTACATCATGATTTTTTTTAAGTGTATTAAAATATAATAACAGAGGTGGGACCAAGTCATTGTTTTGCAAGTCTCAAGTAAGTCTCAAGTCTTTATCCTCAAGTCTCAAGTCAAGTCTCAAGTAATGTCAGGCAAGTCAGAGTCGAGTCTCAAGTCACTGGTGTAAAAGTCCGAGTCAAGTCACAAGTCTGAAACTTTGAATTTCAAGTCCTTTCGAGTCTTTAAAAAAAACAAACGAAAAAATTATGTTGCAGTTATGCTAAATGTAAATATTAGACCATGTAATTTTAAAATCTGTGTTTTTCTCAACACATACAAAATAGTGAACTTAGAAAATATACACAAATTGTGAAATTGCACCTCTTTAAAATGCAGCTCAATTAAACTTAGCTCCAAGAATAATTTTCACCGACAGTTCTGAGATACGCTGCATGTTATTCTTGGATGCGGTTGTAGGACCAGCTTTAAAATCGCATGACAAAAATATCATACACATTAAAAAAAACTGTATCACCAACGTAGCCTGGAAAACATTTGCTAGTTAGATGAAGTCAGCTATCTCATCTTAGCATATTTATATGCATATTTATAATTATACGGTTCTTGGAGTGAGTGCATACACTCATGAAGTTTAGTAACTTCCGGTCACTGCAACAAACCCAGGTACAGTTTACCGACGGATGGGTGCAGGACCTTGAAATGCACCGTGTAGAACGAAAGACCATCGTACGTATCATAAGTTTACCAGTCTCACAAATCGTCTTCATAAATACACATTCGTTAACCGTTTATTAATATAACCTTTGAGCTCAACGGTAATTAATTAGTAGTGGAAATAATTTCTGGTAGCATCACAGAAATGTAGCAGTGACAATAATATTGTATGCTGTAATCGTACTGGACAATTAGTGATACAAAAAACCTGTTTTATCCTGTGAATAAAAGTATGTGTTTTTGTCAGTGTACCATAATAACAGAAGCGAAACGCAATATTGTGTCAGGATAATTTACTATTTATGCACAATAAATAAAGGAGCATAGCGCGACAATTTCTGTTCAGCGCCAGACTTGCTTGTAACCTATATCACCAATTATGTTAAGAAAAATGACGCATTAACTACAACAGCAGACTGACCTTTGTGTAAATGCTTGGAGCAGACTAACCTGTGAGCTGGAGTGTTCTAGGACGTTATATTTGATCTTTGAATGGCTGCAATCCAGTCGCCTCTTTGTTACTTCGGAAACATGGCTCGAACAATTTCTCTTCAACGACGTAATCCGATAACAACCGATCTCTTTACCCGTCGGCTTCCCGTGGCTGTCATGCGACCGGCTATTGCAGTTAATAATACAACAGCTTCTTGACATTTTTGTGTTTCTTTTTATCGCTGTGTGACTGATTTTAATTGAAAGCCTGCGTGCGCTAGTACCGCTTGCCACGAGTTCCCAGAATCCTTTGCGGTTCTACCCGTGAATGACGTCACATTTTCAATCTCCATATAATATGCATGTTAAATTTTATATTTGGGGTAAAATATCAAGTCTTTTCAAGTAAACCGGTTCAAGTCCAATTCAAGTCCCAAGTCATTGGTGTAAAAGTCCAAGTCAAGTCACAAGTCTTAGAACATTTTTTCAAGTCAAGTCTAAAGTCATAAAATTAATGACTCGAGTCTGACTCGAGTCCAAGTCATGTGACTCGAGTCCACACCTCTGTATAATAATTAAAAATAATTTGAATTAAAAGGCTTGAGCTGTGTGTCACATCATTAACTATCAATATCCAAAATATCGAAAATAATATTAATGAAAAATGAAGGTGCAGTGTTCACAGACAGCTTGTTAAATTTGTTACATTCAGTCAACCAAGTGCTTTCTCATAGACGCTAATCTGAAAGTGCTGCTGAGCCTGCACATGGTCAGAGGTACTGTCCCTCTCCATCATCATTAGACCTTTTTAACAACTTTTTCACACTCCATCACACATTGGCCAAAGTAGTTAAGTTGTTAGGTAGTAAGAGGAAACTCATCTGTTACAATGATAAATCACTGATACTCATTTACTTGCTTATGCTAGCTGTGTTTTCACACAAAGCGCAGATTGCAACTGATCTCAGAGCAATGAAAGTAGGGCCTGCAGCAGTTTGCCACACACGCTGGTCATCAGTTTCCTGTGAAAGACCAGAGGTTTATCCACAATGTGCATGAGCAAACCAAAAAAAAAAGCTGCTGCGCTCTCAACTCAGCTCAGGAGACAGACACACCTACTTTTTGCAATTTTCAAGAGTACAAAACAAGCAGGGCTTTCAGTATAATAGTCAACTGCAGCCAAAGACACAAGATAGAAGTAATGCATGGGATGAACGCAAATAGGTGAGGAGCTTTATGACAGCACTGTTTTTGAATTTATGGTTGTTTGTATGTTTTAATTTATGTATCTTTTTAAATTTGATGAGGCAAGCACTGCCTGGCTAAGAGCATGGCAAGCACTGTTTGACTTGCTTGTTCTCATGTAATACCAATGAGTTTGAACCACAAGCTTAGTTCAAACAGTTGA
Source organism: Rhamphochromis longiceps (assembly GCF_057381845.1). NCBI lineage: Eukaryota > Metazoa > Chordata > Actinopteri > Cichliformes > Cichlidae > Rhamphochromis > Rhamphochromis longiceps. Next base: position 33,425,224 of record NC_140571.1, read on the forward strand.
TAACAGAAATGGGAGCTCTTCATAACAAATCTCCTTACTTTCATTTGTCCTAAAGGACAAGTTGTGGCAAAGTCAGCAATAATTCTGTCCCATGTCACCACCTGTGATCGTGTTCCATTTTCATGGACATTCTGAATAAATTTTATTTATACAGCACCAAAACACATCAACAGTCGCTTCGAGGCGCTTTATATTATAAGGTAGACCCTACAAAAATACATACAGAGAAAAACACAAAAATCATATGACCCCCCACCCCATGAGCAAGTACTTTGGCGACAGAGAAAAGGAAAAGCTTCATTTTAACAGGAAGAAAGCTCTGACAGAACCAGGCTCAGGGTTGGCGGCCATCTGCCACGACCGGTTGTGGTGAGAGAAGGAAGGCACAATGTCCGGGATGTTTTCCTCATCAGTTACATTACGCTCAAATTAAAAAGCATGAACAGAAAACAATTTTTTGTTTTTGTAACTACCAAGACTCATTGCAACATAAACCATAGAGACAAAATATTTTTATAACATTTATGAAGACAAATATTGTTTGTTTCCCACACTGTTGTTTGCTAATGATACAAAATTTATAGGAACATTCTACTATTGTAATGGAAAACTAGGGCGAGTGTTAGGAACACAGCCTGTGTTTCAAAATTTCTTTGAAAATGTTCAAGCTTAAAACTACCCATGCTAAAGTCCATCCATGAAATGCAGCCTTTATTAGTGGTGTATAATCAGAAAGCAGTAGGTTTCTAAGGTAAACTACAATTTAATATTGTTATTTATTCAGTATTTGTGTTTTCTCTTTATACACTGCAGAAAGAGGAAGAATGTGTCTGTGTGTCCCTGGCAAAAATTTACCTGTTGTGGTAATTTGATAAAATGCCATTTCATTCTGCCGTATATGACGTATCAGCAAATCACTCCCCTGAAAGAGAGCAAGAAAAAAAGCAATTACTGCAGGACCTTAGCTGATGTTGTAATTACGTGGTTGAGGTTCATGTCCAAGTACAAGAATAGTCCAATACTGCAAACCTCCATCAGTGCTTTAAACAGCATACATAAAACGAGTCCCTGGATCTAAAAGAAAATCTACATTGGGATTAGTTTGTAATATCTAATAGAGAACTTTAAAACAATGTCCACTTTTCTTATTTCAATTTGCCATGTATTTGTCAAGATATGATGCAGCATATCCCATACGCCATATTGACGGAGTTTTTGACCATTACAATCAATACAGAAAAAGAAGTAGTCATTTAATAAACTGTGGTAGCCTTGTTTTTGCTAAATCCACTGATTAAATATTTAATGAATAAAGTAATCTCAAAGAAAATCATCAGCTTTTTCCATAGGACATACAAAGTGGAAACTACCATTTAAAGTAGGGTACAAAAGCTAGAAAAAGAAAACAATACCGTCTAATTAATTGAATCCTAGGCGTGTCACATGGGTCTAGTGTGCGAGGACACCTAAATTGCATCAAGCAAATCTGGGGAATGGAACCCATATGGCTAATGGATATGGGTTATGATATTGTTTTGGAAAGCTCTGCAACACACCGTCCTTCAAATGCTACAGCAACACAGACCTCCACAAATCATTACAGCAGCATAATGGAACACAGTTGATCAGACCCAGGATGAAGGGATGCCAGGGAAAAGAAGAAGAAGACTGTTCTGTGAATAATGATTATGGTCACCTTAGTCATATATCACCATCCGTGAGAAGTTGTCTTGGATAATGGTGTCAGTGCAGAGGGCTGACAAATTCCTGCACCATCCTCAGGTTTCAATCCTATAGTTACCCTCCTCTTCTCTCTTTTTGTGTCTGCCACCATAATTGCTAAGTAAGCAAGAAATGAATCCATGTTGCAGTAACCCAAACATATTTTCTAAATTAGAAATAGGAGATTGACCATCATGAATGTGGAGTGATAGCACAGCAGGCCTCACTTTGACGCAAGTTGTTAGCAACTCTTAGCCAAGGTCAAGTTGGTATAGTATGTGGGTCCTTTCCTTAATATTGGATGAATTCAATTAGTGCTTCTACAAAGACAAACGTGAGCGAAATATAATGTGTGGTTGAGTAAGAGGTCAAACCAATGTAGTGTAGAAGGTTCTGTAAAATCAGGCCGATAGACTAATTCTCTCATGTTCGCTTTTCTTTTCACAGTTTTACTGCAGTTGGCAGCTCAACTGGATCGTCTGCCAGCCATGTGCTGCTCCATTTGTTTCTCTCAGAAGGTCACAGGAGAGAGTTTTCAGGCCCTTCCTCAACTTTCGCGGCCACCCTGCCCACAGGAGTTATTAAGATGAATAGAGCAATATGCTGTCCTGGCTGCTGCTAGCTTTGTGCCATCATGACCTCTGATAACTCAAATCAGACCTTCGGGAACACATCTACAGTTACCCACTGATGAGATCCATGCTCAAGAATATGATATATCGGTGTCATTTTAAGGTGAAACAGAAATTGTAGGTTGCAGTAAATACAGACTATGCAAGTCATTAAACCAATACAGTGTTTGACATTACCCAGTGTGGACACTGAGATCAAATCCAGGAGGAAGTTTAGCATTTAGTATTTCACAGACTTTTTACTTTACAATTTTAAATCAAGTTAAAAGAACCAGTTACAGTATGAGAACCAGTTGTTCAATGCCATTCAATGTAACTGACAACATGTTTGAGGGATTTTAATGACAATCGTTTTAAGTAATTAAATCAGAAATTGTTTAATCAACTTTATGCCGTAGAGCCTTACACCTGTGCTTCTTTCATGACCAGCAGGGGTACCTCCTGTGGTTACTCCTGGTTAAATAGATGTTTAAGAAAATAACCCCTCAGTTTTCTTGCTCTAAGACCTTGTTAAAATTCTTGAAATACATTTAGAAAGCCTTTTTCAATTCTCTATTTCTATTTGACAATATTTTACCTTGTTTGATTTCCTTTGCTTGTTAGGCTAATTGATGGTTCTAAAATGGCCATGTCTCTCACTGTGTTAGAGTTATAATGGACTGGTCTCTCCCTTTTACCCCATGAAAGCAGGAATATAATATGCCCCTTCATGAACCTGAAGTGGATAACCAGTTAAGAAAAAATATTAATTTACTGAATCTGAAAACAAGGATAAAACAACAATATACTATACTTGTTCTCCAATGAGCATGCAACATTGTTGGATGTCTCAGCCAGCTTCGCACTGCGCTCATAACACCTGGGATGAAAAAAGCCAAGATGGCTAGGACGAAAACACTCAGCTTGAGGCTTCACAAAATTACTTATATGTTCAGTGGATGACATCATGCTGCCTACATCCAAGTCTTATATAAAGGTGGAAATATTACTAACTTATCATTTAAAATGTACTTTCTATTTCAGCTGCATATGAGTGTACATTGAGATGTGGATCTATTGATATGTTATACTGTATAATGATGGAAGAAAAGAATAACATTCAAGAAAAAAGTAATCTTTGTGCAGTCATAACAGCATTTGCTTCATGCAGCTTTTTTTTTTTTTAGAATTTAGACAAAAGCTACAACAGTTAATTAATGCATTTCGTTAGCCTTTACTGAGTTAAAACTAGAAATATATGGTCTTGTTATTAGTGGTACTACTGCAATTTACAAGCAAACCCAGTTTTTAAGTCATAGAGAATGACAGATAACTTCTTTATTGGCTTGTTTTGTTTTTTGGGGGTTTTTTTGTTTTGTTTTTTTGGGTGGGATCCTGCATAGCCAGAATATTTTCACTTATAATCGGCAGATTAAAATTGGGGAGTGCAAAACAATATATTTGCACTGTGACTGCATAATTTGCTCTCTCTTCTTAATGGGCATAATGAAGAAAAAGTCCTCAGAGGAAACAAACACAACAGAGCACTTTTTACGTATTTCGACAGTTTGACGGATCAGACAAATTATTCCTGCACCCACATGCTACAGTACTGTGAAAACATTACCAATGATTTCTATAAACATTACTAATACACACTGATTATAAGATCGCTGTCTGAACAGTGGACCAACAGCAGGACTTCATAAATGGTAGCCATGTATCACAACAGACAGTGTCGATTCAGTTGTTCATCCTGAACTGAAACAGACCAAAATTCTTTGAAACTGAGTGGAACACATGACAAGAATTTCTCTACATTTCGCTTTCTACATACTCTGATAGTGTGGTTGGATCAATTTTGCTTAACTAATAGTGTTATTGCTTAAAGACTTTCCGTGTACCAGTCAGCAAGCACATAATAGTATTCACAATATCATAAAAAATATATTCCACTTAAAGGGTTAGAATCATATCCCTGTGAATGTTTCCCTTCACTTGTTACCTTGTCTTTTGTTAACTTTAGCAACTGATGCTAGTTTGAAGAATGGGACAATTAATCAAAACTGCATAAAAACTGACATTCAGAACCTTTTCAATTAAATTAATACTCCCCCCATTATTATACATACTACTGTGTGTGTTGTAACAGGACTGCCTTATCTAGTCTGTGACGTGGAAACACCAAGGAGGAAAAGTCAAACACCAAGCCGATTGCCCAACTTGCGTACTTTGTACCAAATAAAAAAACAATGTCCATTGTTTGACTTTAGTAAAGACAACATCAAACAAAGACAACCAACAACTGTAAAAAAAAAAAAATTGTTTTGTGATTATCACCAATATGTTAAATTTGGAGCTCAATCATATTACAGAAAAAAATATCTCAGCTTCAGTAAAAACCTAGTGAACTATGAGCGCAAGAACTCTGTATGTATATGTATTAATGGTGATTTGATCTGAGGTCATATTGCCCAGCCCTACTAATAAATATCAATTCAGTAAATTTATAATCTTGTTTCTTAAACAAAATGCAACAAACAAACACAAAGTTATGACAGTAATATTAAAGCATAGCCTAGAAAAATGATTTGTCTTCCTCTGCCGGAGGAATCAAGCTGATTCATTTAACCACGGCACTCAGATCTGCAAAGCTAACATATCGACTTGTACCGGTACAAGTTACAAAACAACTTAATTTGTGAGAAAATCCACAGCAACAACAGATATTGCTGGTACTTCCTAATTTCTTTTTTTTTTATTCAGAGCATTATGAATAAAAGACATGCATGTTAGGTAAACTGTCAGTGTGAGATGACATGCTTAAAATGCATAGAATTAAGTGCTTTATACAGGAGAATTGGACTTGTAGCGTAATTTTAGTGAAGTGCTATGTAAATGACTTTTTCCATTTCCAGTCTCAGAGCTGTTGAATGGTGTGAAGTCCAACACTGCAAGCAATGGATGTTCAAGCCTGAAATACAGTTGGCTGAGCCAAGACAAGCAAGGATACTGAAGAGCTTCCACGGGCAGCAGTATTTTCCTGTTGACGTTAAACCTAAGCCCTTAACCTAATGTCACTGACTGCTCCACACTCTACCTTTCATCTTCATTCTCACAGACTGCCACAGAGCTTTAAGCACTTAGCTACTAACAAAAGCGCTATAAGATGGTAAATGTAGAGTAATGATGACAAGCAGCAGCAATGAAAATAGCACCTGCCGCCTGAGACAATAATAAATCACCTGCGATGAGAGTGACTGTGCACAGATACAAGCAAACAAGTTCAGGAAGGTCGAGAGGCAGAAGAAGAGCTAATCTGGACTAACCCTCTCCACCTCCTACAGCTCCAGCAAGGCTGAGGATAAATAACGGGCAAAGTGTTAATATAAGAACGTTTTTTTTTTTTTCCTTAGCTTGTGTTTACCTGTTCAGCATCCTCCCCAGGACACGCCAGCTACCCTTCCAGCCCGGCGCTCAGCAGGAGCAGTAACGGAGATCAGAAACCCTCTCAGCATCCCCCGTAAGCTCGCAGGTTCGGCTCCTTATGGGACAACTACTGGCAAGTACGGTAGTGCAAGTTGGCTCCGACTCGGGATGTTCCGCTCAGCGCGCGTGAGCAGGTGCGAGATTAAAAATAATAATCATAAAAACACGCAGAACGGAACGCTCAGCCTGCGCCCGCCGGTGAGCACAGCGTCAGCTCTCCTCTCGTTTTACGCGGATCCCTGTTAGTTGAAGCCTTTTCTGAAGTCCACGTTCATCGCGGTGCCCTTCAGTAGCAATTCCGCCGCGGAGACGCGTGGAGCTCACCCCGTACCGCTGCTGACTGGTGGAGGCGGCACGGACGGAGCCGGGGCGTATTTCTGAAGAAGGAGGAGGGCGAGGGAGGGCGGATGCGCAACGATGTTGGATGCAAGGACGTCACAAAAGTTTCTAAAAGCGCAGAAGTGATTCTGAGAGCACGTAGGGATTATTTTCCCTGCGTCCATCTGTTAGATAGAAAGATTACATATTCTAATTATATTCTATTTATTTTATGTGTTGTTTTAAAAATAATGATAATGGGGAAAAAAATCTTAGGGTAAAACCAAATTTGGAGCAACTTGAAGCAAATTTAAAGAGTATGGCGTTACGCGTTAGAGGTAAATAACTTTTTCCTGCCAATCTAATCACACAAGCAATAGCAAATACGTGTTAGATAACATGATAGGCTGTCTGTCTATCTCATGCTGACAAGACATTTAACTAAAGGGAATAAAGGAAGAGACTGTCTATTACACATATCCATTTTGTTGCTGTTAATCATTATTTTATTTTTTTTAAAAACCTTTTTCTTTTATAAATTTTTGTGACTCACATAGGCTTGTTTTATGTGACCCTAAATTACTTGTGAACTGTTGCTAAATGTAATACTACTTTAAATGTTGATAAACCGGTAAGAGAGTTGTAACTTAAATAACTGGCTGTGATCTTACAGCATGAATAGATAGTGAGTGCAGACAAAAAGCTCCTGCTTGAAAACTCATTGTTACTGTATAACCTTTAAGCTGGTGTTACGTTTAGGTTGGTAAACGGTATTATATGATGATTTTCTATTCTAACTGAGAATTCAAAGCCTAGAGGCCTCTTTCAACCATTCATAAACTCATTCATGCAGTGCTTTTACATTATGCATAAACAATTTATCTAACATTCATGCACATTCACACACACTGCCAGTTAGTGTACTGGGTGAAAATTGAAGTTCAGCATCTTACACAAGGATACTTACACATAAGGACTGAAGGGGCCAGGGATCAAGATCTAACCTTCCGATTAGTAGACCCCTCCCTATCCCATCTGAGCCACAGCCACTTCTAAGTTGCTATTTCTAAAATCTTAAAACTACATTAGCTATGCATGGTATTGGCTTGCAATTGACTGAAGTGTATATATCCCTACCTTACTTCATAATAGGCTTCTTCAAGCAGCTTACAGGACAAAATTTTGGGTACCTTTTTTGTTGGAAGGTGCTCATTCCTACTACCCAGCACATGCAGGTGCTGCATTTTGTATGCACACATCTGTTGCGTAGATTTTTATGCAGCAGTGTAGTCCACACTGTGGGCTAGTGCAAATGTCTGTTGTTCAAAATGATATCTTTATTCCCGATATTCTGCAAACTCTGCAGGGTGTGAGAAATTGAGATATATTTGACATCTTAGCTGATGTACAGCCTGAGGGCAAAGTGAAAATGGGCTTTATGTCCTATCAACAATATTTGAGCTTAATTGCCTTGATTGCCTATATGCTCACAAATTTGCCATCAGTCTGACGCAGCATATTTCATTTTGCTGGTAAGCAGCTCAGTCTGCTTGTGCAGCGGTCCTGCTGTTTCACCCAACACGAGCTTTACAAAAGCTATTTGAGGAAGGCTGGTGTCTTTGGCCTGCCAGATGGTCCTGTGTAAGAACTTTGAATTATTCAGCCATCCCAAAGCAGACTGAAGCTGTCATGTGTAAGATAACTTCGTTGGCTTCTGCCTGTGCTGGGGGAAACACTGGTGGATCAGTGCATAGAACTACTGCAGAGGCACCACCAGCTTATGCAGCTCCACATTCAAATTTCAGCAGTGCACAATTAAGGCCTGCCTTGTAGTTTACTGCAGCAATAGAACATATTTTTTCTTTCTTTTTTTTTTATATCAGACTCAGACTGTGTAATGCTCTCACAGAGAGGAACGAGAATCATAAATTATTCACCTGATCCAGCTTTCATGTGTGAATGCTGAGCTTACAGTGGCAGTAGCATATCTAGAAACAAGCAGTTAAGCGTTTTAATAGATACACAGAATCTGTTTGTCCCACTCTTTAATGCATCACATTAAGCCAAAGTGTGTCAAACACAATTATGGAAATTACTAAAGTTGGACAAGAATGTGTAAGAACTCATAAACCAAAACATTGTCATAAATTTTCCCAAAGACATCCTGTGAGTCCTTTAATGTGGTACAATTACCATATTGGCCATTAGTGATATTAGAGTGAAGCTTTACTGATGGCAGGGATTAGAGCTATAATTTAACAGGATAACTCCTGTCACTTTAACAGAGCCATTGACACTATGAATACATGCCATTACAAAATACTGCTGTATAACATATCACCACATTAGGGATGATATATGCCTCACATTTTATTTCCTCCTCACACCTCCCTCCTTTGCTTCTAACTAAAACCAGCCTCACTTTGTCAAGGTTGAGAAAATCTGAACCGCGGAGGTGGTCTCATCCCTATTTTTATTTGCCTTCAGTGTGTGAGGGCGCGTGCATGTGTGTGTTGGGGTAATCCTTTTTAAAAAAAGAACAAGAAATCCACTTCACATCGAGGGTCGCTGTGCGTATACCTGAGTGTGTGAGGTGTGATCACACCGGGAGCAGCCGTTAATCCACTTGGGGGTTGGCACTTTGATCTCTGGCTGAGTAGCTCTACAGCGAAGCTCTCAACCTCACCTCCTCCACTAAGAATTATTCGAAATTAGAACAGAGACTTCTTAGTATGTCAAATTGGTTAATAGCACTTCTTCAGTCAAGAGGCCTGTCCCATCCATACACAGTACTTAGATGTGGGGCTCATTTTGGGTAAGTGTTCCCATTTCAGATGAAGGGCTCTCCACAAGAGGGAAATAGGGTAGTTATGTACTCTACAGAACAACCTGGGTGAAAAAAATTGAAGCCATCTGAGATCCTTATCTTCTGATTGCTCGCCATAAGGTCTCATAGGAAGTGTCTGCTAATTGCTTCTGACTAATATATGTATGGATACACCACAACTGTCTCCAAAACATGGGATGCCGTGAAATATGTAAATAAAAACAGAATGCAATGGTTTGCAAATAACTGTAATGTGTTTGTCCAACTCCTTGCTGTTTTCATTCCTGCTAGCCAGCACATGTAGGTGCTGCATTTTGCATGCCTTATCGGTTATGTAGATTTATACAATGAATGTTGTGTAACAGTAAGTAAAAACAAAGAAGTATCAAAAACATGAGGTAAATGAGTACTACAAATTCTAAAATAAGACAATATTGAATAAGTTCATAATCACAACTCATATTTGGTTAATGTGCACCTCTCTGTATTTTTAATTATTGGTTTCTTTCACAGCATGTCTTTTGTCCTTTCTTCCCCCCCTTACCCCAACCAGTTGCGGTCGCCCCTCCATGGACCTAGTTCTGCTGTTTCTTCCTGTCAAAAGGGAGTTTATCCTTCCCACTGTCACTAAAGTGCTTACTCATGATTGTTCGGGTTTTCTATGTTTTCTTTGTATAATGGTTGGGTCTTTACCTTACCAACATAAAACCCCTTGAAGGAACTGCTGTTGCCATTTGGTGCTATAGAAATAAAATTAAATTGAATTAATGTTAGGGCGTCTGTTCTGTCCAGACTTAACTTGGACTTAACTGGCATTGTCAGCGTATACAATTATCCATGTGAGCTTTGCTGTGAGCTTTGACTTCTTCTCGTTCTTCTTTTTTTAAAAATATTTGTGCAATGTCTTTGGAAACACATATCCCTAACCTGGTCATCACAGCAACACAGCCCTGGCTGTGAGGACACAAGCCACTGCATCTGCTATTGACAGCTGTATTTATGGAGGCAACCAATCAGAAAGAAAAAGAAGTCTAAAGCACCTGGTTTCACACAGTCGGTAAATTGCAGGGTTGTAATTATAACATAATTAAGAATTATTTTGAACTGAATCCTGCAACACTACTTTAGTAGAGCAGAGAGTAAAAAAAAAGACAACATATTAAATTATGACATTGAGAAATATGTGAAAAATTAAAACTGGCTTTGAATTTTATGCCAGCAAAATGTTTCAAAAAAATTAGGGAGAGGGCTAAAGGGAGTTTGTAATGCTTAAAAAACTTTTACTCTTACGATAACTGGCATCATGACCTGGCATCAGAGGAACATCCTAGAGAAATGTCATCATCTACAGTACCACATTCAGAGGCACTCCACTAAAAATAGAAAATTCTACAAATAATTTTACAAAGGAAATTAATATGTGTGCTCAGGAGAACACGTCATCACAGCATGCACAAATGCAAGTTAAAATAATAAGAAAAAAAAAACATAAAACACCAAACACAATCCAGAAAAACTGCTGCCTGTTTCTGTAATTATAATCCTTTGCTATTTAACTATATGCATCAATACTACAGGCAGTTTAAAATACCTCCAAAAGGAATTTGACCAAAGTTATGAATGGAATGGAAACTGTGTTTCTGCTCTGCATTTCCAATTAAGCCATGTGTAACTGTGAACTTTTTTAATTAGCTTCAGTTAGGTGTGTGACAATGACTATCAACTGAATATTACATGGTAAAATAACTAAAAACACTAAGAATTTTAAAGGAGGCAGAGGATCTGCTTTTACAACAGCTAAGGACAGCAGTGCAAAGAAAACCACAGTAACTGTAAATTTATGATCAAGGTTACTTTAAAATCAGAAACATACTTTTTATATGTTTTTATCCATTTATGGTCTCTATCATCACTTTTGCAATTTTATTTTGATTTTAATAAATTAATCAAAAAATACCACAACAATGAAAATGCAGTTAACTGGTTGCATTTTTGCTTTTTTAGGTGTGTCATTGTATCTGCACAGTGATGCACTGGGTTACGGCATTATTGAAAATGATATGTCACCTCCAACTTGTCATCTGTCATCAAGCACAATTCCTGTTTTGAAAGGGGAAACTTTAATCACGGGGAGCCGTGATCTTTTTCCTAAATCTGTCTAAGTAATTTTTAAGTGCCTACATTTACTAAAAAGTTAAAGTGATAATAAAAGGTGAGTAAAAAAGGAAACAAATGAAAAAACACACACGTCAAAAAAACAAAACAAGACAAAACAGAAAAACTCAGAGTCCCTGCATGCACATTTGGTTACCCCTGCATGTGCATAGAGCCTTCTATAGTATTAGATTTCAAGCCTGTCTTTTATAATGCATTAATGTGCAGTTAACAAATCTGAAAAGCTGTTATTAAACATTTCTGTAAAATTGTCAGTAGCAATGTCTGCAGAGCCCTGCAACATACTGGATAGGCTCCAGCCTCCGTGTGACCCTGATGAAGATAAGTCAAAGACAATGGATGGATGGAACTTCTGAAGATATATGTATTAATTATGCAAAAAACAATACTATAAGGATATTAAGTTTTTAATGACCTCACAGTACTGTATTAGCCAACAGAGCACTTTGCTCTCAGGATGCTGGCTTACTTGTGGCTCCCAGGTTATTTAAAAGTAAAATAGGAGGCAGAGCTTTCTTCTGCTTCTGTAGAACCAGCTTCCAGTTTGGATTGAGGAGACAGAGACCTTTTCTACTTTTTAAGGTTAGGCTTAAAAGTTTCCTTTTTGATAAAGAATATAGTTAGGGCTGGATTAGGTGACCCTGGATCCCCCCTTAGTTATGCTTTGTAAGGCATTAGCTGTTGGGGGATTCCTATGTTTCTTCTTTACGCACTTTTCAGTCTCTGTGCCACTTTGCGTTTATTCCTTAGTTATTATTAATCTCTGGCTCTCCTCCAAAGGCTGTTGTGAGGTGAAGTCATGATGCTTTGCGGTTTCTCATATATCATAAATTATCTTGAGGCAACTGTTTGTTTGAATTGGCCTCTATAAAAATAAAACTGAATTGAATATATTGAACAGCTAATATTAGCAATAGTACTACTGACTGACTGATATAATCACTTGTTCCTTCTCCTGCTTGTAACATTCAATTGTTGCATGAATAGACCACCTCGTCTGGTTAAATCACATCAAAACTAAAAATCCACAAATTGCACTGCATTCCGTAAGTAACACAGGTTAGAGGAAGCTAGACACATTTCAAAAAAGGAAACAGCAACTGTTAAACCAACAAAGTAAAAAAAAAAAAAGGTTTACACTTTAAATACACCAAAAATCTTTTGTTACTTCATGACTTATAAACAACATGCACCTCACTAGAACACATATATTGACATTTGCATACATAACATGCTGCATCTGTCAAATTCAAAGAGGGGAGGGTGAACTGTGCTCCCACAGACACAGACACAGGCTGTAAATTTCCATGGCAGAGCTGTCAGCCCTCCATGCCTCTCTGCTGGCTTCTGCCACTCCATTGATCTCTCATACATGACATTCATGTCCAATGACTGCCCCACCTCACCTCAATCATGTGGGAAGAAGTGCCCTTTCTTCCACCTGTTTGATGTCAGCTCCTGTAGGAGGCAGGAGCATGCTGATCACTCATACATTTCAGACTCTCACGTCTGCTTTGTCATTACTGTATACATGTTGGAAGCTATATCTCTGTAATGTCATATATAATCGGCTTAACATATGTGTATTCTTTTCTGCTTAAGTTTCCTTAAGAAGACAATGTTGCACATTTAAGCCAAATGAATACAGTCTACTCACACAATCTATTAGTCTCATTTATTTCCCCCAATTAAATTTAATAAATTACCCAATTTAATCTAATAAATTAAATTAAATTAATTTAATTTCTGTCCTGTCTGGCAGCTTTTGCAATCAGAAATGATGTGAATACACTGATGTGCCAAACACGTTTTTGGTTTTCCAAGATGAGTTCTATACATTCTCTATAGGCTCCTCTTATTGAATTTTTTCTTCTACATGTTTTTCTTTATTAATTTCTATTAGTTTTATTTCAGTTATTACATCATATATGTAGTGTGACGATGTTTGAGCTGACAGGCAGGAGGGAACAAAAGGGAAGAGGAGAGAAAATCTAAGAAAATCTAATAAAAGGATAGAGCACAAATGGAAAAGTGTGATGTAGAACTCCCCCAGGAGCTAGAGGCAGACAAAGGTAGATCCAGGAGATCCGGGTCATCTGCAGCCCCTGTGAGTACCAAAGACCTGAGGCTGTAAAAAGCCTTATCACGGAAACAAGACGCCATATATGAATACAGTCCAGAAAGCCGCCGTCTTCTCAAAGCTCTTTTAAGATGGACTTTGGCAAGGAAGGAAATTTTTCTGTGGTCAGAAAAAAAATCACATTTAAAATCCTTTTCTGAAAAATAGGGACTATTCATAAAAATTGCTGCATTTTCTAAAATGTTAATGCAATTATTGAGTTAAACTGAAGACTGAACTTCTTGTTTGGTTGTTTGATTAACTTTAATTGTTTGGTTTAAAATCCACTTTGGTGGTTTACAAAGGCAAAAATACAACAATTGTGTGATTTACTAAAGGGTTATGATCCTAACTATAACCAGTAGGAGCAAAATATAAACCCTGAGCGGGACAGAATGAGATTCACAATTCCTACATCATTGACAGTCTTCTCTGAGGTGAAAGCATTGTTTCATGCAATTAATTTATTTCTTTATTGGCAGCAAAAATATTACATGACAAAAATGAACTGAACTGAAAAAAATTTGTGTGTGTGACCAAAGATGAACATAATTGTTTGCCACTCAACAATTCTTTTCACTTGCATTTTTCAATGTCACAAAGTTGAAAAAAAAAAAACACCTATCAGATGCAAACTATGCATTTCTGACTACTTCTTCAGTGCCCATTGTTTCAAACTGACTGCAAGAGAACTGACCAACTCAAAGACAGAGCACCCACCCCCATCTCACGATTTGGCAGCAAACCAAGCAAAACAACACACACGTGCCACACGCAAATATAAATGCTAGCAACGGCGTTGGCCACTTAAATATCCTATACTGTAGGCACTACATAGATTCATAGAAGTATAAATCAAGCTTGACACTACTTCAGCACCACACAACTGATGCTCTTCACAGAATTAGGAAGATGGAAAATCCAACAGTTAAATCTTTAAAAAGGTTCACCTGTAAGCTCTGTCAGGTTTAACAGGGATAGGATTAGATCTAGCTCTCTAGGATGCCATTATGAGAAACAACAGCTACTAGTCAAGAATATAAAAAGAAAACACTTTGGGATTTGTGTAAGGCTTTTTCATATTAGATAATTGAGTGTTGGTGTTTTCTGTCTTACTCTTGGACCAACAACTACAAAATCACTTTCAGTGATGTGGAATTTCAATTTTCCACCCTCAGTATAGCTATCAGCTCAATCTTGTACTAAAACAGACAAAAACATCCGTTCCATTTGATTTATATAGCACCAGTTCACAACAACAGCCACACCAAGGTGCCTTATATTGTAATGTAAAATGGTGACAGTAGGAAGAAACCTGTGGTAAAACCAGGCTCAGGATGGGGCAACCACCTATTTGCTCCACCTGGTTGGGGGTGAAGAAACAGAGAAGACAGCACAGAGAGATAGGACAACAGACAAAGTATAGGAGAGAGAGACACAGAGCTTTATCATTGGTAATGATTAAATAGTGCTAGTGGTGTATAAACCCACAGAATCTGAAGAAATATCTATGAAGACGAAACACTCAGTGCATCATGGGAAGTCCAGCAGCCTAAGCCTACTACAGCATACTAACTAAGGGCTGGTTCAGGGGCATCTGATCCAGCTCTAACTAACCTTTATAGGAAAAAATAAAACGAACTAACATAAAATAAAATCTTTTAAGCCTAGTCACAAAAGTATAAAAAGTGGAGATAGAGAACCAGAATATGATTAAGATATAGTTTGGAACATCAATATGTCAGTGTTGTATATGCCCTTGAGGTACTTTTCAAAATGTCCACTCTGTAGCTACAGTAGAGGAGATGCTGCTGATTTATACTTTAATAAGACTTAGATTACATTATATATACAGTATGCAACTACATTTCAGTTAGCTTAGGATCTTATTGACATTGATTTCTAGTGCACCATGCTGCTTTTCAGGCAATAATCCACCGTCCATACTGGAAGGTACCAGGCCCACATAATTGCTTTCATAAGACGTTTATGCAGTCTCTTTCAATTTGCCTTCACACTTACAATCAATACATTGATAGAGAAGAAACTGTACTTACTGCTACTTGGCAAAGATTTTAAAGAAACTTGCTCACAGAGCTGGACTTTGTTTCCATTCAGCATGCAGAAGTAGAGTTTGTTCATCCTGATGTTCCTCCTCTATCCCCTCTGGCTCCTGTTCTGGTCATGCTTCATGAACCCTGGCTGATGTACAGGTGGATGTCAGAGATGGTGGCGTGGTGGGGAGGGCTGAGCAGACATGGGCCATGGCCTGTTTGCTGATAGGATGAAGAAATCCATCATTATCCTCTGCTAGTCATTCCTCTCACGCTACCCAGGACCTGGCTGTTAATTGCCCCAAGAATTTGTCCAAACAGAGATGCTGAGAGGAAATACCGGTGACAGGGACTGTGAATCAATCTGTTTTCAAAGAGGATCTTCTTTTCTTTATGAAACTAATTTTTAGGTGTGATTTACCACTAGGTGTTTTGGTATTAGGAAAGCTAGTAACCTATCTGTGCAAAAAATTCCATTATCCATACACTTTGCAACTGGAGTCTTGGGTTTAAAATAGGCTTCACTGGTTGTTAAAACGATTTCATATTGAACAGACTTATTTAGCCAGAAGATGAAAGTTGGTTTCCAGTTCTATCTTTTTTATACTCTTTAAGGTAAACTATCCACCAAGTAATTTTCTGTTGATTTACTGTCTAAAAGACATCTAAATCAACTTTTGCTTATTGGGCTGGGTTGTGTACGGTGGCTGGGAAGTGCAAAGCGCAACAAATTAAAAAACGGCAACAAATTAAAAATCCGCAACAAATTAAAAAACGGCAACAAATTAAAAATCCACAACAAATTAAAAAACGGCAACAAATTAAAAATCCACAACAAATTAAAAATCCACAACAAATTAAAAAACCACAACAAATTAAAAATCCACAACAAATTAAAAATCTACAACAAATTAAAAATCCACAACAAATTAAAAAACCACAACAAATTAAAAATCCACAACAAATTAAAAAACCGCAACAAATTAAAAATCCACAACAAATTAAAAATCCACAACAAATTAAAAAACCGCAACAAATTAAAAAACCGCAACAAATTAAAAAACCACAACAAATTAAAAATCCACAATAAATTAAAAAACCGCAACAAATTAAAAATCCTTGACGGAAAGGGATTGTCTGAAATACCGGAAGTCGAGAGTGATGTCACGAGAGGGGGCGTGGCCAGGATTTTTGGTTGAGGCGCCATGTTTCTGGGCCGAACAAAGCGCTAGCGAAAGAGGAGCGAAAGTACACGGATAACACCAGCTATGGTTCGTACTTGCTGTGCGGTCGGTTGTAAAGTTAGATCGCACGACCGGCAAGGGAATAAGGTTGAAAATGGTTTATCTTTTCATTCTTTCCCCACCTGGAAGCAACATGAGGCAGCTCATGTATCGGATGTTACCAAAAGAAGGCGTCTAGTCTGGATAGCAGCTGTGAGACCAGCTGATATCCAGTTCTCTTCCATCTCCAAATATCTGTTGGTGTGCTCCAGACATTTTCATTCCGGTAAGTTATAGATCTGTTCATATCACTCTTTATTGGTCTTTTAAGTCTGACATCACTAGCCGTGTCTTGGCTCAAACTCCCAAGAGCACCTGCAGGTCCATAAATCACACGATCACTGTGGCATCACTGAGTGTTGAAAAACTATCTAAAGTCTTTCATCTGTAATAAAATGATCAGCGTTCTGCTCTACCATGTGTAACAATTGAGTTTATCATCCAGGCATCCATGAAAACGAAATTAGCAGGAAGTTAGCTCGCTAGATTCCATCTAAATACAATATAGCATGTCCTAACTGAGGGATTTTGGAAACAAAGTCAAACGTACAGCTCTGCTATCACTTCCAACATAAATGAAGACAGAAAACTAAACAGCAGTGACGTTTGTAGGGTACTGAAGTTTGGCTAGCTGGTGTAAAACGATGTGCTACGTGACCGTTAGCGACACAGCTATGTTAGCATAATATAAACACTAACTTTTTCCACTTGATAAAAGTTATCGTGAGGATTCTCGGTGGTCAGGAACAAATGTAATCGCATGGCAGGATGCTGTAAACGGACCAAACTTCAGCCAGGAGAACATATGAGATAATCCATCCACAAGGATGAATAGGATTAGTCATTCATATACTGCTGCATGGGCTGGGCTGTAGCTACATCGTAAGGTTTTAAAAACTGAGCTTTCAAATGATTAGTGGTGATAGAAGCAGTGGGAGGCCAACAGTGGTCACTTACTGTTTTTAGGAGTTTTTTGAGATTAAATAGAAGACAATACAAAACATTAAACATGTTAACAACACAAAACCCATATTAAACGCAGACTACTTCAGGCCTGGAAGCAGGATTTGTCACGCCATCACTTAAAGACCAGATAGCCTATTAGTTTTCTTTTCAATGCACTCTGAGGTCATAGCAAATTAGAAAAAAAAAAACATCCTAATGAGTGATTTTGCAGAACTACGTGCTATTTATAGACTTGCTAATTATTTGGCATTATTGCAGCAGACCAGCCAATGAAATGGATGAAACATCGTGACTGGGTTCCAGCGCTACACAAGGGACCTGCTTCAAACATACCACCATGCCAATCAGATTACTTCTTCCATGTGAGGGTGAAGAGGTGACCCTTCTGGATAAGATGGTGAAGGTTTGCTGCCGTTTTGATGAACAGTGTGGTAGTAAAACCAGGGGAAAATGAAACTTGCTCCTGTTAAATATTCTTAAGTCTTGTGCTGTATAAATAGCGGTAATTTTTCAGAAGATAAATTGAAGTAATTGATAGTAAATTAAGTAGTGTTAGTAGTGGGTGATATCGTGTAAATGCTGTCATGATTTTGTGTAAACATTTTGTCTTTTATAAACTATAAATGACATGGATTCTACATTGTAACTGATGTGATGTTCTATAATAAAAAAGAGGCAAAAATTAGTTTGTTTCTTTATTGAACTTTTGAACAGTGGTACTCAGTCAGTACATATTCAGTAAATGCAAATTATTTACATGGCAGTGCACTTCAGGCATAAATCTAGACCCTTATATAAAACATTATGGGTCATTCCCACAACCCACAGCTTTACTGTGCTCCAGCAAAGTATCCAATAGCAGTGACAACTCCTCCACAGTAGCAGGTGGGATTTTTCTTTTTTGAGGACGACTCCTTTTACCTGTCAATACGGATGGTCTGTTTATGTTTTGATCCAGAGCCGTTTTTGGGCAGCTGAAGAGGAGAAGTCTATCTTATGGCCAACCTCTGGCTGTATCTTGGTCATATTACCCAGCAAAACCCAGTATGCAGGTTCATCTGTAACAGCCCTTGTGCCACAGATCCGCATTGTTGCTTCTACTTTAAAAAGAAGAACAGCGACATGGCTGCAGGTCTCCACGACTCCGGCCATACAGGTGCAGTGGGCGGCTTCAACCTTCCCTGTGATGCTCACAATGACCCATGGCTGCAATGCTGGTTCATTCAGTCTTTGAGAGTGCAGTACCTGAAACATACAAGTTACTAGTTAATTTAAAGACAAAGACTCTAATGAGCTAAGGCCAACATAAATGTGTTTTATCTACTTTCAAATCCATTTATCATAAATGTAACAAAGTGTTTAGAAAGTTAGCACATACATGTAATTTTCCATTTTTTTATGTATCCATCTATAGAACGCTGCATGTTATATTCCAAATCTGCCTGTTCTCTTTCAGAAACCTGACTTCAGAAAATGAAACTAAAGTATGTAATCACTTTATGGAGAAAGCATAAAGTTTGACTTTAGGTGACAATTATGGACACGTAATATGATAAGGAGATTCTGCAGGTCATTAATCAATGTATTATAGTAAAAAATGTATTTTTGTGACAAAGGACACAAACATGGAAGCAAGATATGTAATTAGGATTATTTCTAATAAATATGAATAAATAATTGCAATTTCTTTAACCACTGAGAATAACTAAATCCTTCAGGACAATGTCACATCAATGCACTGAACTCACTATGGCTACGTTCACACTGCAAATCTTAATGCTCAATTCCGATTTTTTTGTCTGCTTGTTCACACTACAAATAAAATGTGACAGCAAACGCGCTCCTTTGTGAACCCTCAAAGTGGCCCACATATGCAAAAGCAGATGTCACACACAACACGCTCTGTTTAGACCCAGACCAAACAGTATTGTTTGACTGATGGCCCTTAAATATAAAGACTTGTTTCAGACTTTGCTTTAAGTTATTTTGTTATTTACATATGGCCTAATAATTATCCTTATTGCCATTTTAGAGAGGAGCGGTGCTTCAAAGGATATGCAGATTTCTGTCAGAATCTGCAGATTATACAGTATAAATAAAATGTTCATGTTGTCTTCCCAACAGTTTCACTAACATCTACACGGGATGGACACGAAGCGCCGTTGTTCCTGACCACCGAGAATCCTCACGATAACTTTTATCAAGTGGAAAAAGTTAGTGTTTATATTATGCTAACATAGCTGTGTCGCTAACGGTCACGTAGCACATCGTTTTACACCAGCTAGCCAAATTTCAGTACCCTACAAACGTCACTGCTGTTTAGTTTTCTGTCTTCATTTATGTTGGAAGTGATAGCAGAGCTGTACGTTTGACTTTGTTTCCAAAATCCCTCAGTTAGGACATGCTATATTGTATTTAGATGGAATCTAGCGAGCTAACTTCCTGCTAATTTCGTTTTCATGGATGCCTGGATGATAAACTCAATTGTTACACATGGTAGAGCAGAACGCTGATCATTTTATTACAGATGAAAGACTTTAGATAGTTTTTCAACACTCAGTGATGCCACAGTGATCGTGTGATTTATGGACCTGCAGGTGCTCTTGGGAGTTTGAGCCAAGACACGGCTAGTGATGTCAGACTTAAAAGACCGATAAAGAGTGATATGAACAGATCTATAACTTACCGGAATGAAAATGTCTGGAGCACACCAACAGATATTTGGAGATGGAAGAGAACTGGATATCAGCTGGTCTCACAGCTGCTATCCAGACTAGACGCCTTCTTTTGGTAACATCCGATACATGAGCTGCCTCATGTTGCTTCCAGGTGGGGAAAGAATGAAAAGATAAACCATTTTCAACCTTATTCCCTTGCCGGTCATGCGATCTAACTTTACAACCGACCGCACAGCAAGTACGAACCATAGCTGGTGTTATCCGTGTACTTTCGCTCCTCTTTCGCTAGCGCTTTGTTCGGCCCAGAAACATGGCGCCTCAACCAAAAATCCTGGCCACGCCCCCTCTCGTGACATCACTCTCGACTTCCGGTATTTCAGACAATCCCTTTCCGTCAAGGATTTTTAATTTGTTGCGGTTTTTTAATTTGTTGCCGTTTTTTAATTTGTTGCGGTTTTTTAATTTGTTGCGGTTTTTTAATTTGTTGTGGTTTTTCAATTTGTTGCGGATTTTTAATTTGTTGTGGTTTTTTAATTTGTTGTGGATTTTTAATTTGTTGTGGATTTTTAATTTGTTGCGGTTTTTTAATTTGTTGCGGTTTTTTAATTTGTTGTGGATTTTTAATTTGTTGCGTTTTTTTTAATTTGTTGTGGATTTTTAATTTGTTGCGGTTTTTTAATTTGTTGCGGTTTTTTAATTTGTTGAGGTTTTTTAATTTGTTGTGGATTTTTAATTTGTTGCGGTTTTTTAATTTGTTGTAGATTTTTAATTTGTTGCGGTTTTTTAATTTGTTGCGGTTTTTTAATTTGTTGCGGATTTTTAATTTGTTGCCGTTTTTTAATTTGTTGCGCTTTGCACTTCCCAGCCACCGTAGGTTGTGGGAGCAGCAGCCTACACAAGGACACCTAAACCTTCCACAGCCACCTCTTCAAGCTTATCCAGGGGAACACTGAGGTATTCCCGGGCCAGCTGTGAGATGCAATCTCTCCAGCATGTCCTGAGTCTCCCCCTGGTGGGACATGCCAAAAACACCTTACCCAGGAGGCATCGTTGTTCGGTGTCTGAACTACCTCAATTGGCTTCTATCAGTGTGGAGGACTAACAGCTCTACTCTTAGCGCCTCTCAGATGACTGAATTCCTCAGTCTAGGGGAGAGGTCAGCCACCTTTTCGGGGAAAGCTCATTTCTGCTGCTTATATCCGCAATCTCATTCTTATGGACACTACTCAGAGCCTATGACTATAGGAGAGGGTATGAACATAGATGGACCGGTAAATCATGCTCAGCTCTCTCTTAGCCACAATTGTCAAATGCAGAAATGTTGTATTTTCACTGTCTTTACAGTTAGTTTTTATTGGATTTGTAAAGAATAGTTAGATTTTCTTTAGTTGTTCTAAAAATACTTAACAGCCCAACGACTTTCCATAACAACACACAAATAGTTAGGTTGTTACAGCTGGTGAATCTTAATTGTTTACAAAGAAAAAATAAGGGACTTGAGCTTAAATTGCTTGGGCCCCACTTTTTATGGCATTTACACTCCAAATTGTAATTGTATCTTGCAGGTGGTTGTGCCAGTATTACCATGTCACCTAGATTTACAGTGTGTAACCAGTACAATCTACACAGGTAACTAACCATTTCTTTTATTCCAGTGGTCTTATTCCATTTTGAATTGATGGTGTATAAGGGCACCAGGCATCAGGCCTGCTTGGTAGGCTACACAATAGTGACCTAAATGATATAAATGAATGATAAAATGAATTACTGAGTCATTCAGTAACGATGTGCTGAACCACCAGCAAATTACACGTTTGCTGCTGAATGGAAAAAACGGAATAACATAGCTGGGAGACAGGAATGTTTTGTGTACAAAGGCGAGGACCAGGAGCAGTATATCCAGCTGATCAGGGTAGTTAGTTCTAAACAGAAGTGGAAGTACTTGTGGTAGAGATGGACCGATCCGATATTATGTATCGGTCCGATACTGACCTAAATTACTGGATCGGATATCGGAGAAAAATAAAAAATGTAATCCGATCCATTAAATATCACGAAAGCACCTCACAAAACTTGCAACACGCCGTAACTCACCTCAGAACGTTAGCACGTCGGAGCAGTAGGCATCACGTGATAGAGCGGCTGTGGCATGCAGGACCTGTGGTGGTCTGGATAGCATTTGGAGCTTCGCTAGCAACCCGGCATTTCATCTCCGACAAAGTTATCCCCGAGAGAAGTAAAGCAAGTGTGTAAGTCCATCTCTGAATGTTTGTAAAACATTCCTGCGTTAAGCTTAACAACTAATATATGGAGCGACTGCCTCTCTCTCTCTCTTGCTGCTACTTCAATCATGAAACTGCTTAACGATCAGCTGATCGGCTTTTCTGTCGCGAGTCCGTGTCTCTAGTTTGCTTTTGGCCCACTTTGCACCAGAAAGAGGAAACCAGCGGCTGAACAACAGCAGCACGTTTAAGCTTGATAAGCTGTTGTTAGAATTTATTTAATATTACTTTCTACTCGAGGATCTTTTTCTACATAGCTGACGCTGGTAACTGTGCAGGGGCGGATCTAGCAAAGTTTAGCCAGGGGGGCCGATAGGGCATTAACAGAGAAAAGGGGGCACAAAGACATACTTTTCTTTCTTATTCTCTAGCTTTTAATAAATAATTATCTGACACCCAAAGTTTTAATTTGATGTAAAATGAATAGAAGTCAATTACTGTATATAGTGACTATTAAGTCTAATATATATACCCTAGTAAGCTATAGTACTTTTTCCTTTGGGAAGGTACCATCTGTGCAGTCTGCAATTTTGTTGAAGAAAGATGTTGAATCTATTTAATATTTCTTGAAAAATAATTGATTTCTGTGCATTTTTTTTTCACACTGCATCAAATTAAGGTTGATTACGTCGATTAAGCATCATGAGGTGGAGCGTGAGGGGTGGTTCCCTATTTTTTATTTATTTATTTTTGTTGTTGCTGGGAGTTGGAACCCTATTAGTTAGGTTGCTTAATATTTATGCTAAGTACTCTTTAAAATACCAGAATAGGGAGGATGGTGTAGGTTTAAGTTTATTAGATTGATCAGTATTGCTGAACTATGAAATATTTTTTTTTGCATACAGGTATAACAGAATAGCTTTAGTGTAGTTGTTGTTTTAAACTTGAGTATGAACTTATACAAAATGCAGCAAGATATTTAAAAAACAGTTTTGTTGATTAAAAAACACTATATCGGAATCATATCGGTATCGGCAGATATCCAAATTTATGATATCGGTATCGGTATCGGACATAAAAAAGTGGTATCGTACCATCTCTAACTTGTGGTAAAAAATCAGTGCTCTACTTAAGGCTAAACTTTGTCAACGGTTCTCAAGTGAATTTGTATATCTCTTAATTTTTATAACTGGCAGTTACTTTGGTACTGGCTCTTTGTTCTAAGTAAAGCTTTGGCTTTAGCTATGATAACTCAGCCGTAATTAGCTCATGCCATATTCATTGTAAGTTTAAATCTGTTTAATTATCAGTTATATGGTTTAAAATATTTTAAGGTGTTCTTGGATGCTTTGAAATACATAAATACAATAAATAAATGATTATAATGCATATGAGAAGGTATTTATTTGTTGCATCCATCAGATACTGATGATTTTGAAAGGCCTATCAATCCAGCTGGGGTCCAGAACGTCCTCTTTAACTGTCACAAATGACTTCCTGAGCAGTAGGGGATTCCTATGAGATTCCTAATCTAAATTTCCTGGCTTGGCTCTTGACTTCTTTATTAAGATGCTGTGAAGTAGCCTTTTCCCAGTCTAATATGTTCAAATATGTATGAACATTTTGTTGATTACTCCATGCAATCCAAGAATTCACTTAAAAAAACACTAATGCTAATCAAAAAGAACATTAAGTCTCATGTTTACCAAAAAACATCTTGTCAATCCCCCAGACTTTTGGAAAATATTCTCTGACAAAAGTGGAAAGACTGCATTTCATTACATCTGGCAATGCTCTCCATCAGAAAAGCCCGAAGCAGCAGGACAATGATCCAAGACACACCAGCAGGTCACCTCTGAATGGCTCAGAAAACAAAATGAAGGTTTTAGCCTTCTTGTGAAATTCCAGATTGAGATTTTGATGACCTTAAAGAGACCATTCAAAAATGCTCCACTGTGTTGATTAAAACAGTTCTGAAAAACCAGAGTTGTCCAAAATTCCTCCACCACGATTCACTGCCAGTTATTGCAAACGCTTGATTGCAGTTCTTGCTGCCAAGTGGGGCTCAACAATTATGAAGTGTATGGAGGCATCTACTTTTTCCCTTTATAAATAAAACCATAATTTAAAAACTATATTTTACTTGGGTTATTGTATTAAAATTAGTCTGATTATCTGAAACATTTAAGTGTGATAAATATGTAAAAAGCCAAGAAATCAGGAAGGAGCAAAATACTTTGTGTCTTTTTAAAATGAAGCTACTTAATAGTCTGAATTACTACACGAAAAATTAATTTTATTGCGAGTGCAACAAAACCAGCAGAGCTCTGAGATGAGCAGAAAGAAACTTAATGGAGTCGAGCAGCTCTATCGGGGAGGGAAAGATGGCTGTGCAGCAAATCCATCAGCATCAGGAGAAAACAGTAAGGAAATCCAAGAGCACAGTTTTTGAATCAAATCAGGTCACAGGATGAAGAAGGAAAGTGTGGTGAGGAAAAATCTTGCATGGCTGCAGGGAACTTTTAGTCAGTCTGTGGGTTCAAAGCTTTATATTGAACTAGAGGAAAACTGAATTTGATTGTTGCTATCTAATTACTATACATGATGCCTTTAACCTAACCTAACATCCACTAAGTCACTTGTAACCAGTTAAGGGGTAGGGTAAGTGCTAGCTTAGCATCTCACCTAAATAGAATAGAATAGAATCTCTGGCATGCGCAAATCAAAATCTTATAATAGAAGAATTCTATGGTCAAACTGCTGTAAGAGACATGATTTGGAAGGAAACATCTTTCTGAAACTATGCTTGTTAAACATGTGGCTATAATCTAACTTAATTCTAACCCTACTGTTAAGTGGTTTGGTTGATGTTAGAGTTTATGGATAAAATATGAAAAAAATTCTATTAAGTAAAGTCCCTCAGAAGGTTTGCTCCTGAAAAAAGGAGATTTAAGATCATCTGATTAGCTGCACTGAATAGCTATGCAGATTGTTTAGTCACTTTGATGGACTTATAGGCATTCAGCCTAAAAGCTAAGACAGCAGGAAGAAAATCAGAAGTTAATGATAAGAACAAACGAAACAAAACACAAACAAAACACAAACATGTAGGGTTGGCTTATGTACGTATGTGAGTGTGTGTCTGTGTGTGTTTGTGTGTTTTCTTACTTACTTGGAGGGTGTCGTTCTTACTCAAAAACGACACCCTCCAACCTTTGAATACAAACTTAACCTAAAAGAGCACAGATTTCAGAATTTACTGTGACCAGTGCAACAGTGGCAAAGGACACCTTGTGGGACTCACTCCTTATGGCCGTTGTGACAAAATGACAGCTGGCTACTTGATACCTTGGCATGAGAACGTGTTTGAAAATCTAAACACATTGTCCAAGTCCACAGACGATCTGCACTGGAAGAAATACATATCTGCATCTTTGATGAGGAATTTCCTTCACATAACCTTTATATATTTGGTAATTTAATGTGGTTATAGTCTTAAAACGTATCGGAACTTTGAAAAATACAATACACTGTCCACTATTGCATTTCTGACTGTGACTGAATAATTAGTAGGTTCTACTGTACTTGCTATACCATGAACATAAAATAAGAAGCTAAGTGTACGTCTGAACAGACTGTGGTGGGCTTTTGATCTCTGCCTGACTCTTTTTCCTTTATCTCTGTTAGATCAAAATGTCTTTGATCCACGCTCTTCCATTCTGCATCTGCAAGTTCTGTTGGGCAGGATACTGACCCCCAAATTACCCCTGATGAATCCTCATGTGTGGGCACGATGGCATGTGAGTGTGTGCTTGATGGGTAAAACACATTCAAAGGTGCTGAATTAATATATGTGTGAATGGCTGAATCTAGTAAATTGTGTAAAAGTTGTTTGACTGTAAGAGTAGAAAAAAATTATATAAGTAAAAATCCATTTAATACCTTCATTCTTCAGTAGCCGTGCATTTTTTTTACGTTGTGTTTAGATAATAGTGATCATAACCACTACAAATGTAGACGCCTCATGGAAAGTATTATCATTTTGAAATATTTAGAAAAGCAAACATTTGATTCTCTTTAAACTAGTGCCTCTTATAGTGATATACTCAGATAAATTGCATATAAATTACAATTGTGTAATACATACATCAGAATACAACAGCTGCCTTTTTTACGACCTATGTATCTACACTAAACTATCTAAACTACATTTTATTTAGTATTGCACACCCATGCAAATAGTATTCTGCAAAAAGAACCCCAAACTTTTATGTTCATCGCATATCAGTGCTAAGTTACAGACTAAAATTAGTTGAGAATTTTACTCAGCAAAACTGAGGCTCAAATTTCTTGTATGTTACGTACCACACACAGATAATCCCATCCAGAGAAGCTTATTTGAGTAAATTGACTTGGGAGGTGGGACATATTAGAACTATGATCCACAGCACTAAGCTATAGGGAGAATTTAACTATTGAGATCATATTTTATCAATGAAATTGAACTTTTCAAATATGGAATTCAAGGAAACTGACTGAAGTTTATGTTTGGGGTTATATAATGGCTGAGTCAAAGCTTAGTCTATATAATATACAGAGTAATTCTTCTAAGTGTGTTTCAAGCTCGGGTCCTCTACCAGAGGCCTTGGACCTTGAGGGTTCTTAGCTGTTCCCAGGACTGCACTCTTCTGGACAGAGATCTCCAATGTTCTTCCTGGGATCTGCTGAATCAATGTCTCATTCACTCTTGGCATACAGCTTGATGTCGTCCATGTACAAGAGGTGGCTGACAGCTGCTCCATTCTATAGTCATTACCCCGTCTTGTTAATGAACTCACTGAGGGCGTTCAGGCCTATGCAGAACAGCAGTGGGGACAGAACATCTCCTTGGTAGATCACCCTCTCAATGGTGACTTGGGTTAATGGCTTGAATTTGGCCTCTAGTGTTGTCGGCCACATCCCCATTGAATTCCTGATGAAGGCTCTTAGTCTCCTGTTGCTCTTGTATAGTTCTAGGCATTCCAGGATCCAGGTGTGGGGCACTGAGTCATAAGCCTTCTCGTAGTCCAGGCAGTGGACAAGCTGATCAGCCTAGTCTTGCAGTCTCGGCTAATTGCTCGGTCTACCAGCAGCTGGTGTTTTGCGCCTCTGGTATTCTTGCAAATTCCTTTCTGTGCCCCACTCATGTATTAAAAGCCATATGCCTGTTCACCTTAGCCGCTATGATGCCTGACAGGAATGTAGTACTGAGGCAGGTTATTGTGCGGTAGTTGGATGAGACCAGTCCCTTCTGGGGGATCTCTGGGATCCGTCCGGCCTTTGGTTAGCCATTCCGGGTGTCTCTTGTCAACTAGCAGTTGGTTCATTTGTGCTGCCAGATGTGGACTAAATGGAAGCAAGAGAAACTCTGTAGCACTTAAATGACAGAAATGATAATGAAGCAATCACCTACAGGGGAAAAATGGACTTTGGGCTCATTATGAGTTCACAGTGAAAGGAAGAAGCTCAGCATGTGAAGGGATATTTGCTTGAGATCACATATGAGGAGATCATGAAAGTGTCATTATGATTTATGGATGTCAAATGCACATTAGTAACATATAGCTTTGGTGAATTTAGGTTGTCAAGATCTCATTTTCCATGTGCCGTATCTTTGAAAAGAGATTTTAGCTCAGTGATATTAATAACATTCGTGAATGGATGGTTAGGTTTTTTGTTTTTTTTTTTAGAAAGAAATTTGTTGCAGTGATTTCTTCCTTCCCCTCCTCTTTCTGCTATTAGCAAGCAATCAATGTTCAATTGCCTTTTTAATGCCTTCTTCAGGATCTTGTTGAAAGTTAGACACACTTCAAGGTATCCGCCTCAACTTCTTCCACTACTGCCCCTTCATTTCTGCTCATAAGTGGGCACAAATAATAAAGATAATGTTCCCTGAGTAATGATTTCACATTTTCGCCTTACTTGTACCTCGTTATTAGTTAGAGCAGTACAGCAGTGAAAATTAATTTTCTTTTCATTTAGAGTGGACATTAACATGATTAATTTCAGCATGAAGTGGAGGAAACTGGAGGATTGCTGCAATATGAGAAGTGAAATCAATTTGCTGTGATGTGAGAAGAGCTGGGAAATGTGGGGTACAAACAAGTATGAAATTACCTCTCTGTCTTTTCCTCTAATAGGAATAGAGTATCATTTGGCACAGCCCCTTTGTGCCAGAAATGTGACCCTCTCTGTGGGATGAAAAGAACTTGAAAATGAAATCCTCTCTATCTATCAGCCATTATTTCAATATTGCACACATCACTTGTGCAGTTAGCAAGTAGAAAAATCAATTTAAAAGTAAAGATAAGAGCAAACCATTTAATTCAGTATTGCATCTTTTATTTTGCACCACTGAGTCTGTGCATTCACTGCAAACAGAGAATCTTCATTTTCTGAATCACAACCACCTGATTTTAGTAATGGCCAAACAATACCATGACATCACAACTATGTGAGGAAACCAATAATATACAACTCTTCAGCACAACAGAAGAATAAGGGAGGTCCAAAACTGATTTGGACCTTTCAGTACTTTACCAAAGGATGGATGACCAGGGTTATCAGAAAACAATTTCTTTACATTAGTACAAATGGCCAAGGCAAACCAGGAAAACCAGCCCCAGACCAAAACCGTGCAAAACTATGCTTTTAGCAATCTTTTGTCAAATAGAGCTGATGTTGGTGCAATCTATCTCTACTGGTTGAAGAAAAAAAGTTTGGAGATGCCAATCAGAGATGTAGCTGGTTCCAACCAGTCTATGTAGAAAGTTTGGCTCTTGAGTTAGTAACAGAAAAAGCATATGGTAATAGATCCTTCAATTGGTAGTGACTTTTGACAAATTCAATTTTTGCTGTAAAGGCTGGATTCGTTAAAAGTCCACAGAGGATTCAGAGCCAGAAGGTCCCAAAAGCTACAGGTTCATCTATTCCACTGCATTCTGAATAGGTCACAAATGTTTTTTGGCAGTAACATAAGGTGAATCCTACCCCATACTGTATTATCATTACCTTATGCTGTATATTGTCCTTAAAATGGGCATATTAAAAATTGGTCTAGAACAGCAGGAATTGTAATTTTTGTTAACTGGCTGGTACTTATAGTAGTTTTCTACTCTGAGCACTCAAAACATTTTACCACAAGCCTTACTTTTCTACCCACACACACATTCCTATACCTAAATGGTAAATGGTAAATGGCCTGTATTTATATAGCGCTTTTACTAGTCCCTAAGGACCCCAAAGCGCTTTACATATCCAGTCATCCACCCATTCACACACACATTCACACGCTGGTGATGGCAAGCTACATTGTAGCCACAGCCACCCTGGGGCGCACTAAGTATGTTGCCTCAAATTTATCCACACATTTGCCAACTGATGCACTGGGAGAAACCCAGGGTTTGGTATCTTACCCAAGGACACGTGCAGACCTGAACACCCAGTAAGCAAATCACCAACCTTCTGATTAATAGATGGCTCTCTCTACCAACCAAGCCACAGCTACAAGAACAACTTTGATGGACACCTTGAGGTCAGAGGTCAAATGTGACATTATATTTTAAAACTTTCTGCAGTACTTTTAATATGTTAGCAATACACACCACAACTATAAGAATCATAGTCTGTTGTAAGGCCTTCTTAAACACACTACACTCACTCCTATATGCCCCTTGTTTAAGTTACTGCTTTCCTGTCTGTGTTTATAAGTCATGCCCTTGTCCTGAATATGTCTTTTTTTAAGTCGCTATCCTGTTTTGATCATAAATAAAGTTGAAAAAAAGAAAAAAAAATCACATTGTTGTGTTTATAGACAGAAAGAATGACACACACGCACACACAGACACAAATGATAAAAACCGTAACCTCCTTGGCTAAGGAATTATTTCTAACCAGACTATGCACAATAATAATGAAACTTCTAGCTCCCAAGTTATCCAGTCATTTTTAAACGTTGTATTATTTTTTATTAAAATATGATTTCTTTAATAGTAGGTACCCACTGAGTGAAATTTTGTATCTTTGCATTAATTGACCTCTGCTATTATTTTGTCTCTTCTCTGAGGTTTAACAGATGTTAAACTTATATTAATAAATGCTTGTTTATTTATTTGTTTGTCTTGCCTCTCCTTTACTTCTGAGTTGTTTTATATTTACAGGTGTATGAGACCATGATAAAAAAAAGTATATCAAACCACAAACTCAGATCTATCAGACATTCATTCTATCCTAAAAATGAATGTCTAGCCTAGGAATGCTAGGGACTAGCAAAGTTAGCTGAAGACAGAGTGTGAGGCATGTGAATTATTTGGCCTGCTGAATGTGTAACACGCCTGGCAGAGTGATAAGGGAGAGATGCTGGAGGCCTCTTACCCCTGATGGTCTCCCATTAGTCACTGACTTTGACATTGACATATGCTTCTTCAGCCTTTTAGTACTTTTTCCCCTTTCGAATACTAGCCTGTACCTCACTGTTTGCTGAGTTTTCATGCTTTGTTCATGTTTAACTAAAATTTGGAAGCATCAGCGTTTCTCTCATTCGTACAAGGAATAATGCAAAAACATAGTTTCGTCTTAAATGGAGCCACAAGGGTGTAATTTTTTGTTCTGTTGTTCTCCATTCAGCTGAAATTTAATGATAATGCAACTGATATTTAAGGGCAATGATTACAAAAACATTTAAACCATGCTAAAGCAAGCTTGTCACAAGTCACTGAGACAAAATGAAGGGCTGTAAATTCTCAAGGGCAAGTTGGAGTCCAGAGACTGGACATCAAGGTTGATCAGAATGAAGCAATTGTCATGCGTCACACTGCCGCTATGAGGCGTGAAGGCCAGAGAGGAGGCTCTGTCCTTGGTACCATCTGGATGCTGAAAGTCATCACACTCAACAGATCAAGATGGATTGCTAAAATCTTCGTCTTATCTCTGCATGCTGAGGATCTCTGCTGGGAGCCCAATGAAGACAGATGGGCACTAATGTGGGTTGATTTTGTGGGCACTCTGTGCCATTCCTCTGGCTGCAGCGACAGGATGGATAAGTTGATGTCCTTGACTGCTGGGATGACTCAAATTCTGAGGTAGCACTGGGAAAGAACCTCTGAATGATTAGAGGGGTAAAGGTGAGATGGGCTGCCAATGTTTTTCATCAGCTGGTCTGAGGCAGAGCATTGATATATGATGGTAGTTTGCCTCTAGCTCTCAGTCTGGTGGATCAATAGGGTGAGAGGGAAGGGAGAGATCTCATGAAGCTGCTTTGGACTGAAAATGATGGCAGGTCTTTCTTCCAAACCCTCAGACACCAGTGAGTGACTGAGACTGTGATTATATGCGGAACACTACACAGCAACCACAGAAAATCATCACTCCTCAGTGGGCTGAGCTACTTTCTGCAAGTATATCAAAATACTTCTGAAGTTGCCCTTGCTGGCTGTCAGGTCATTTAGTCTGTTCTTCTTTTCTTCTAGTTTTCAGTTTTGATTATGTTTTGTAACCTCAGAGGCATTAAAAACAGGGGTGTAACCTGAAGTAGTAAAGAGATCAGTGAAAGGCCTTACCACTGCTTCTGCTTTTCAGGGTCACAGGGGGTGCTGGAGCCTGTCCCAACTGTCTTAGGGTACACACTGGACAGGTCACCAGTCTGCCACAGACAGACTACACAGAGAAATGGTGGAATTGAACTCAGGACCTTCTTGTTGTGAGGCAGCAGTACTAGCCACCATGCCACCGCGCTGCCCTTCAATGCAACATTATACAACTATTTTGAATTAAAACTGCTACTAACTCTAGATCTAGGTATAAGAAGAATGTAGTTTGGCATTCAAAAGTAAAGCGAAGAGAAACATGTCAGATTAGCTTTTAGTTGTTGGCAAAAGCTTTGTGGAATAAAGGAAAGAGACCAATGCTGAGCTGACCCTGCTGTTGCTGGACTAACAATATAGTCCAAGGAGCTTGGAAAGGAAAGCATCTAAACTTCTGAAGACATTTCACCTCTCATCCAAGAAGCTTCTTCAGTTCTAAGGTCAAATGATGGACATTTCATGCCTCCCAACTCAAGCCAGTGTTTTTCTCGCCTGTCTCCCTTACTCCAGCCTGCCTCATTTCCTCTACCACCAGATAGTTCCTCTTAGTTTGTTTCTTTCTGGATATTGGTCACCATTATCTGCCTGCACTGTCACCAGCCCGCACTCTACTCGCCTCAGCCACCATCTCCTCACACCCCCTGCCCAAGCCTATAACCAAACTTGTGACAACTAAGTTTTCCAAGTCTCTCACCACACGTAATCCTCGTCTTCCTCTCAGAGTGTGCATTCACTAATCTCTGCTCTCTTTCCTTCCCTGTAGACACCAGTTATCCCCACGATAGCAGAACTGTGTTGTTGTTACTCTGTCACTGGAAATAAATCATCTACACTGTAGCTAAACGTGTCTGTGTGGTCTGCTACCGGGGTCCACACAAGTTGTTCCACACAAGGTGTTCCATGACTGGGATGGAAACCACATTGCTCCTACCAAATCTGAGGAGGAAAGAAAGTTTCATAGTCAAAGTTTTACTTATAAGCAGTGTTGGTACAGTTACTTGAAAAAAGTAATCAGTAACTAATTACTGATTACTTCCCCAGAAAAGTAATCCCGTTACTTTACTGATTACTTATTTTCAAAAGTAATTAATTACTTAGTTACTTAGTTACTTTTTAAAAACACGATTTACAACCTGAATAGGTGATAAAGTGATAGATCTCTCAGCCCAATTCTACTTTTTCTACATAATCCATCATACAAAATGTAATCAAATGGAAAAGTCCCTTTTTAAAACTTGTTTTATTAGTTTTAATCTTTTAACTTTATGCATCACGCAAAAATGTAATTATATGCAACCTTCTCTGACTGGAAGAAATTTGTTTAATATTTAAACCTATTTTCTGCACATTCCAGCACATAATTTTTTTTTTTGTGTGTTTACACTTACTTACTTAGAACTTAGTTCCTCCTACGCCGAGCGGCGCATCGGGAAGCTAGTGATCTCCATCGATGTCGGTCAGCAGCGACTGCTTCAGCTTCGTCCCAGGCAATGTCGACAGTTCTCAGATCGTCCATAAATGTTCGACGCCATGTGGTCTTTGGTCGGCCTTGCTTTCGCTTGCCAGTGCGTGGACGCCATGTCATGGCAATCTTAGCTGGGCGATGAGGGGGTAGGCGTAAAATATGTCCCGCAAAGCGAAAGCGCCTTTCTGCAACAACATCGGCTAATGGGCTGGTGCCTGCTCTTCGTAGGACCTCCTCATTTGTTATTCGGTCCCGGTAGGAAATTCTCAGGATTCGCCGCAAGCCACGTTGTTGAAGCACGTTCAGGTGTTGAATAATTGCACTTGTTGAGCGCCAGGTTTCACTAGCGTAAAGTGCAGTAGGGAAGACTATAGAGTTCAGTAGTCTGATCTTGACCCTTACATTCAGGGAGGTCGAGTTCCAAATAGGTTGGAGACGTCGCAGGACACCAACTGCCTTCCCTACTCTGGCGTCGACATCCCGATCAGAGACCCCGTCATTCGAGATGATGCTGCCAAGATATGTAAAATTCTCCACCTCTTCAGTCTTTCAAATAGATGCAAGTAAAACACAGCAGAAAATAAATAAAATCAAAGACTAGCGGTCCTTTTGCTCTATTTTCACCTGTAAAGCAGGCGGAGGTTTACCCTGGTGCAGGTGTGCCGCAGCGGTCAGTGGAAGGATACGGCAGTTTCTCTGTGAATTTCCCATTACGTCATAGCGCACTCGGAGCTTGCTTGGAAGTTTAGGGGTTTTTTTTCCGCTGTAAAAAGAAGTTTTCTTCCCACGCACAATGCTAATGGACGCTAATGTTTTTGTCACTTTTTATGGAATCAAACTCAAAGTAAGGTCAGTACTTCCACGCTTTAAACGCTGCACGCCCATACTCTCTCCCGTACTAGATATATGATCCACTGTTGATCTGCACACAGCTGTTGTCAAGAACGTCGCACTTGCTTATGTCACTGTCATGAGACATTCTCGCAAAAAAATCACGGTTTTAGTAACACAGTAACGCAGCGTTCCTACGGGAAAGTAACGGTAATCTAATTACTGTTTTTGCAATAATAATCCCTTACTTTACTCGTAACTCGAAAAAGGTAATCGGATTACTGCCCATCTCTGCTTATAAGTATTCAATTCCTTTCTATTGAATATTCTGCATGTATGAAAAAAATACTTACATTTTGTTCTTTACACTATCAAGTTTTTGTAAAAAGGTCTGCTGAAAATACAATTTCTGTCTAAAATCATCTAGATAATTCTATAAAAATGACAGATATTTATAGCACACTATTGCATTCTGTAAGTATCTATTGCTAAGTTTACTTTCTTTTGCGTGCCAGTTGTAATTAAACACTATTCTCTAATATTGCGCCATGAACTTAAAATGAACTGAATATGACTGCAATCATACAATAACTCCACCAATAGCAAGAGATACACTGTATTCTCTTGGTCATGGTTTTAGCCAGACAGAGTCTGCTCACTAACTGCTTCTTCACTGCTCAATAGTGAGCTGCTAACCTGGCAGAGCTCACTTGAACCCTGACACAGAAAGGGCGGAAACAGCAAGGCACCGAGGACCAGTGAGCCATTTAAACTTGCTGACTTGTATCATTTTTAGTGGAATGTTATGAAAGGCTTTAATAAATCAATTTGATTAAAAGAAACATATCTGTCATGTTAATTTAATAGCATATTGGACACTGTTACTGTTCGGCGTGGGTGGCATAACAAAGATTGATAGAGCTGAAACACATTCAGGTGGATTGATGGGGTTCCATTTGATTTCATTACTATGGTTCAGTGTTCAAACAGTCAAATGATATGGAAGTGCCAGTGAGTGAGATTATGTGCTTTTAGTCATTTTTCAAGTAGGCTGACTTAATGACAGCTAGAGCTGTATTTTGTTCTTGTAAGGTATAAAAGAGGGAAAATAAGTAATGGAAGATTTTCTGATGGACTGCAACATGAAGCTAAAGTGTGTTAAAAACATTAGCATGCAAGTTTAAACTTTCGTTTTCACTTTGCTGCTTTACATGTCCCGAGAAGACAAACAGTATTCTTTAAACATATGATTTTTTTCTTGTGCCACAGCAACTTGAATGATATTTTTAGACTAAATGCCAAAAACACTATAGAGGAACTATATTACAAAGTAAATTCTGGGATATAACAGAACACAATTTAGCTTCGGATAACAAATGAAGGACAAAACATGACTCTGCTTGTTACACATGATGATCTTCATTTTGCCTTGAGAAATAGTTTCCTGCTTTGTAAGAAAGCCCTCCGTAAAGTTAGAACATCTTACTCTTCATCATTGATTGAATAAAATAAAAACAACCCTAGGTTTCTCTTCCGCACTGTAGCCAAGCTGACAAAAAGTCAGAGCACTGTTGAACCAACTATTCCTTTAACATTAACAATTAATGACTTTATTATTGTAGGGTCTACCTTACAATATAAAGTGTCTTGAGGCAACTGTTGCTGTAATTTGGCGCTGTATAAAAAAAAAAAGAAAACATTTTGAGTGAAGAATTGTATCCACTTTCACTGCATGTCCCATTTAATTTTCTCCAGATTTAATGCAATAGCAAAATTATGTAGATTAAGTAACCTTCTAGAAGCCCACGGGGTAATGACTCTCTGTGGTTATTTTGAAGCCAATTGTTGATAGGATAATATAAATATAGAGAATGACTATTCAAATATGATTTAGAAAGTTTTAACTTTGCTCAATAATGAACTTTAAAAAGTTTTTCTCACTAGAATGAAAATCCTACTCAATGACATGAAAGCTTCAAAACTAGCTACGTTGATGAAACTGAACAGATCATGATTGGCTGAAATGTCACTGCTTTCACATGGTGATTTGCTCTCTGGGACAGGGGTGGGACTAACTTCATCTTTTAATGTGCATAATGTCTCCCCTTCATAATATCTCTGGTATGTATATATTAAAGTCAAGCAAGCAGCTATAATTGCTCAAAATGAAGCTAGTGCTACCAGTGTCTGCTGAATACTAATTTCCCTTCATGGCTCTCAAATTGAATTCCATTCAAAAACGTATTTAGTCATTGTTTTTTCAATGGCTCATTATGGCCTAAATTGCCTCAATGTGTGCTGCAGGTCATTTGGGAAAGTACTGCACCGCTAATATGGTCTGAAGTCTCACAAAAGGCTTTCACGTCTGATGCTGCGACAGCTTCCTTTGACTCACTGTCACACTGTTAAAATGCAAGCTTACACTATGCTGATTATTAGTTAACCCAGTACATTTAGTCAGCAGCAGCTGGCTGCTACTTACATATCTTAATTTCCATGGACGAGGAAATGATGTACTTACACCGTAAAAAAAAAATCCTAAAAATCCAGTAATATTCCGGCAGCTGGGGCGCCAAAATAATACCATAAAATAACAGAAAATAACTTTCTCATGAAAATACAGTTATTTTCAGTATTGACAATACAGTTTGTTGCCCTAATTTTACATAGGATTTTGCCTTTTTCAAGTGCTTTTAAACATTATTGGAACATTTTAATGTGATTAAACAATTAAATTAACTATAAACAAGGTCAATGAATGTGGCAATATGAATAATACTTAAATGTACAGAAATATACGATTGACTTAAATAATAATGGATTGCATTCATATAGCGCTTTTTGAGACCCTCAAAGCGCTTTACAATTCCACTTTATAATTCCACTTTATAATTCCCCTCTGGCCATCACTAGTAGGTGGTAGGTGAAGTGTCTTGCCCAAGGACACAATGACCAAGAGTGTCCGAGCCGGGGCTCGAACCGGCAACCTTCTGATTACAAGGCGAACTCCCAACTCTTGAACCACGATTGCCCAAAATAACAATAATAATAATTATTATTTTTTGATGTAAAAAATACGACTCAGGGAAGTTGGCAGTAGAGCAACAGAGCATAACAATCAAGATCCATTTATCTTTACTGTGGCCCTGTATACCAAGTAGCCACACCACCACCAGGCAAGCCCAGCTTTGACCTCATTAAAAATGACAACATGAGCCTTGTGTGGTCCATTTCTCCATTCCCTTGTCAGTGAACACTGCCTGATATTTACATTTTAATTCTAAGCACAAGAGATGAAAGGTAAACTGATTTAAAATTGATGATGTTTGGAGCAAAGCTTAAAGTTACAGGTAAATCTGACCTTTATTTTTGTCTTTAAAAAAACAACTCTTTAAGACGTGAACCCACCATTTTTGACAGATGATGACAAATGATCTGGTCTCTTATACTGAACAATATTTGAGAGAGCAATAGGATGCAAGGAGAGAGGTGAGTAACGGAAGTGATGGAAATGTAAGTGACAGAACGGAAATGCTGTAGGTAGGTGACGTCAGATGCTGGAGACTTGGTGAAGAATTATTTTTGAATCTTCAATTACAACAAAGTATATAACAAAATAACAATTGTTGTATACTTTACTTTATACAATTGTATACCAAACAATTGAACAACACATTGGAGGACAGATCGACCGGTGCTTCAACGTGATTGTCATGAAGAAGGCCCAGAGCACATCTTCCCTGGCCAAAAATGAGACGCTGTCCTCCAAAAGAAGTTCCCTGGGAGACTCCCCTGGTACAACATCGCTGACCAGCAAAGACTTTGCCGACATCCCAGATTGTCCAGCTTGGACAGGAGGTCGTCCTTGGTGGAGATTTTACACCCGGAATTTATATCCCTGAGGGGAACCTCTGAAAAAGCAGCAGGTGAAAACACTCGCTGCTGAAAACACACTGTGGGACTCAGTCAAGTCTGTAATTAAGAAGGTCACCTATCACATCTCGTAATTCAACATTAATGTCATAATAGATAAAGCTTAAAGATATTTAACCACCTTAAAAAAACTACAGGCAGACATTTTTTTTTATTACCAGAGACTCAAACTCACAGCTACAGATAAACTTAAAACACCTGAGTTTCCTAATATGTTCTCTGCCTGCTATAACTCCAGGCAAAGGGGAGTAGCAATTTTAATACATAAAAATTTTAATTTCACAGTACTCAACACAGTTATAGATCCAGAGGGTAGATTTCTAATCATTAAATTATCTAGGCTTAACAAAAAGCTATCTATTATATATGGCCCAAATGTTGATGACCCCCTCATTCTTCCACGTTTTTTTTCTGCACTTTGCTCACTTGTTCTTAAGCAATTTCTTGGCGATCTAAACTTTTGGACTAAATGAAGAAATGGACAGGCTAAATAAAGGAGGAATTCAGCGCAACTGGCAGTCCACAAATATAGTTAAACAGTAATGAGCGATTTCAGACTTTGCAACGCATTGCACTCCCTTCACCCTAACCATAGGGAATATACTTTCTTCCTACATGCCAACCATTATTTCTGAGTCAGCAGCTCACTGTTGAGCAGTGTTGGGTAAGTTACAGTGGGGCAAAAAAGTATTTAGTCAGCCACCGATTGTGCAAGTTCCCCCACCTAAAATGATGACAGAGGTCAGTAATTTGCACCAGAGGTACACTTCAACTGTGAGAGACAGAATGTGAAAAAAAAATCCATGAATCCACATGGAAGGATTTGTAAATAATTTATTCATAAATTAGGGTGGAAAATAAGTATTTGGTCAATAACAAAAATACAACTCAATACTTTGTAACATAACCTTTGTTGGCAATAACAGAGGTCAAACGTTTACTATAGGTCTTTACCAGGTTTGCACACACAGTAGCTGGTATTTTGGCCCATTCCTCCATGCAGATCTTCTCGAGAGCAGTGATGTTTTGGGGCTGTCGCCGAGCAACACGGACTTTCAACTCCCGCCACAGATTTTCTATGGGGTTGAGGTCTGGAGACTGGCTAGGCCACTCCAGGACTTTCAAATGCTTCTTACGGAGCCACTCCTTTGTTGCCCGGGCGGTGTGTTTTGGATCATTGTCATGTTGGAAGACCCAGCCTCGTTTCATCTTCAAAGTTCTCACTGATGGAAGAAGGTTTTGGATCAAAATCTCACGATACATGGCCCCATTCATTCTGTCCTTAACACGGATCAGTCGTCCTGTCCCCTTGGCAGAAAAACAGCCCCATAGCATGATGTTTCCACCCCCATGCTTCACAGTAGGTATGGTGCTCTTGGGATGCAACTCAGTATTCTTCTTCCTCCAAACACGACGAGTTGAGTTTATACCAAAAAGTTCTACTTTGGTTTCATCTGACCACATGACATTCTCCCAATCCTCTGCTGGATCATCCATGTGCTCTCTGGCAAACTTCAGACGGGCCTGGACATGCACTGGCTTCAGCAGCGGAACACGTCTGGCACTGCGGGATTTGATTCCCTGCCGTTGTAGTGTGTTACTGATGGTGACCTTTGTTACTTTGGTCCCAGCTCTCTGCAGGTCATTCACCAGGTCCCCCCGTGTGGTTCTGGGATCTTTGCTCACCGTTCTCATGATCATTTTGACCCCACGGGATGAGATCTTGCGTGGAGCCCCAGATCGAGGGAGATTATCAGTGGTCTTGTATGTCTTCCATTTTCTGATGATTGCTCCCACAGTTGATTTTTTCACATCAAGCTGCTTGCCTATTGTAGATTCACTCTTCCCAGTCTGGTGCAGGTCTACAATACTTTTCCTGGTGTCCTTCGAAAGCTCTTTGGTCTTGGCCATGGCGGAGTTTGGAGTCTGACTGTTTGAGGCTGTGGACAGGTGTCTTTTATACAGATGATGGGTTCAAACAGGTGCCATTCATACAGGTAACGAGT
The DNA here is from genome assembly GCF_057381845.1 of Rhamphochromis longiceps. Lineage (NCBI taxonomy): Eukaryota > Metazoa > Chordata > Actinopteri > Cichliformes > Cichlidae > Rhamphochromis > Rhamphochromis longiceps. The sequence goes on from NC_140571.1 coordinate 33,465,543, forward strand.
GGGGGACAGAAAAGCTTCTTACAGAAGACGTTACAGGTCTGTGAGAGCCAGAGATTTTCCTTGTTTGAGGTGACCAAATACTTATTTTCCACCCTGATTTACGAATAAATTCTTTACACATCCTACCATGTGAATTCATGGATTTTTTTTCACATTCTGTCTCTCACAGTTGAAGTGTACCTCTGGTGCAAATTACTGACCTCTGTCATCATTTTAAGTGGGGGAACTTGCACAATCGGTGGCTGACTAAATACTTTTTTGCCCCACTGTACTTTAAATTAGTAACTTAGTTACATTACTAGTTACTTCTATCAAAAGTAACTCGGTTACTTCAAATTACTCGTTACTTTCAAAGTAACTAGTTAAGGGAAAGTAACTTTGGTTTTACTCAGAATTCTCTTGTTAATGTGTTGCTTCCGTAACTGGATACCCAGCAAGATTGCCAGTCTTCTAGCTTGCTTACTTGCCACAAGTGCACTGTGCCACCTACCAATAGAAAGAAAAAGATAATGTGCATATTTCCATGAGAGAAATCCCACACCAGAATAACTCCAGCGTTGTGTCTTTTTCATTGTAGCTGAAGTACGGGACAAACTGTTTCTTTTCACCTCAATACGAAACGCGAAATATTTTCTCTGAATACGAGACGATTCCGTTTTTTAGGGGATGGTTGGCAACTCTAATAATTAACCTTATGAACAAAATAAAGTTCAACATCAGTAACATCATAGCACCCACATAGCTGTATAGAAACTCTGTCATGCTAGCTAGTACACAGTATGGAAAAAGTCAGCATAACAAAAATAAACTCCACCTAAACTTGGTTTATATCTGACCCAGATAGACTGCAGGTCATAACTTCTTACCTGAAGTTCAGTTCACCTGACACTCAGACCCTTTTGCCTCCCCTGTGGAAGCTCCGCGATAGCCACCACACGAAGTAGCGAATAACGAGCCTATCTAAATCCCAGTAACGAGTAACGCGTTCCTGGTTTGGCATAAAAACTAGTTACCGTGCTCGTTACCACAATAATAACGTAGTTACTGTAACGCGTTACTTAATAACGCGTTAGTCCCAACACTGCTGTTGAGTGGCATTTCAGATTCTGAGAATACACCCTATAGTTGTTAGTGATCATTCTCCTGTAGCTTTAAGGTCACTCCACCAAGTAAAAACTGGAGATTCAATACATCATTGCTTAAAGATGAAGATTTCATTAAATATGTGAAAAAAGAGTGGGCTTTATATTTAGGCTATAATGACCTGCCTGGAACATCAGCATCTGTTTTCTAGGAAGCAGGGAAAGCTGTGTTGAGGTGTAAAGTAGTTTCATTCTCATCACATAAAAAGAAAAGAGTAAACAAACATATTCAGGAATTATGGGAAATGATCAAATCCTTAGAAGAAGCCTATGTGTCCTCCCAGTAACAGCAAATACTGAACAAAGTATGTAAAACAAAAGTAGAATTAAATGGAATTATTAATAAAAAAAAACCCCATCAATTCTTAGTACAAAGATTCCACTTGCAAAATTTTGAACATGGTAACAAATCAGTTCGATTTATAGCTAACCAGTTAAAAATAAAGAAAGAAAAAAATGACAATATGCGCCGTTAAAGATTTAAAGAATAAGCAACACTTTCAGCAACTTTAGTCTTAACAACATAACCCTTCTGAAACTGTCATGAGGCCCTGATAAGTATGCCCAACAAGGAAGAAAAAGAAGAATTCAATGAATTCACTGAATTCACTGCTTTTTGTACAAAAAACCCCCCACGAGAAACACTATTTCTCCTTCATCTCTATCAGAATCAGAATCAGAATACTTTATTCATCCCGAGGGAAATTAGGGGTTACAGCAGGCAGCACGCTAATGGCGCATGCGCACTCACAAAGGAACCTTCTGACCAACTTTACACAAACATCACATTGGGCAGACATGTCAGAAGGTAGGCTGATAGGAAAAAAACAACGAAAATACACTACATGAGGTAAGAGGAGGAGAAAAAAAACTCCACTCAGACTGAGCTCCTAGTGGGAGAACAGTTTGATAAAAGAAAAAACACCTCAGCACAAAAGCACATGACTATCAATACACCATAGAAACACGAGACAAGCAACAGGGCGGGTAAAGGGTAAGAGAGAGCCGGCGTAGACAGCGCATCCGGTCCTGCAGCATCTGTGCTGGTCCAGTTGACTGCTATCATCCCCGGTAGGGCACAAGCATCGAAGGCGTTGGAAAGGGAGGGGGATGAGTGAGTGCTTATCAGTGTAAGTGTGTGTGTGTGCGTGTCCATAGTTTAGCTGAGACAGTGTCCTTCGGCCTATCAGGCTAAGTAAACAGTCCTCCAGCCAATCATCCACATTTTCATCAGAGAATAACTCACCAATCATAAGATTCACCCACAAGAAACCACTGGGGTGAGGGGAGGAAGACAGAACAAAAGACATGGACTCAAACTCACCATGTTATTTATTCATTTATTTATTTTTTTACCTTTGTTCTCTGTTTTAATTTCAGCTGTTTAAAAGATGTGATTCAATAAAGGAATTTTCCTGATGCATCAGTGATTTTATGATTTGGTGATGTTGGATCTGACCTCTTTTTTGATACTGTTGGCCATCACATCATGCTGAGCAGTGTTGCCAACTTAGCGAGTTTTCACACCCCCTTAGCGACTTTTTTTCTAAAAAGCGACTAGCGAAAAATCTGGCGACTTTTTCTGGTGTTATTGGAGACTTATTTATGACGTCTTTTTGACGTGAAAGCGGGTATTGCTTTTACTCTCAACAAGCAGCGGGTCCTGCCGTGGGCACCTCACCAGTTCCAAAGCGCTCATGGGCGGAGGATAGTCCTCCCCCAGCTGCAGGGCAGAAGATGTTCACACCTATGCGTCCGAACTGCAAATGAATCGCGCATGAGTGAAGCCGCTGCTCCCGCACTGAATGTAACGCAGTTCTTCTTTTACTGTTATGCTGTTTTGTGGATCACGAGGTTTAAAACTACTTATAAACATACACACGCACACACACACACACACACACACACTTGATCCATTGTTAACATCCAAACACTCCACCAGAGTGCCTATTTCGGATCACTTTTGCCGGTCCAAGCCCGGATAAAGGAGCAGGGTTGGAATTGTGACATTAAAAAAAGCAATTATTGCTTTTTTTTATGTCTCTTCCACGATGTTATTTCTCTCTCCAACAACATTGGTTATAATTATATTAGCATGACCAATTATGCAAATTAGGCGATGACGTCATTTAGCGACTTCTAGCGACTTTTAGGACAGCCAATAACGATTTTCCTTACTGAGGAGTATCAAGGTCTTCTCTGGAATAGTTGATATCCTAACGATCCTTTTCTGTGCTGCATCCAAGTAAAGGTCCTCTTCCACTTCCCTTCCCTACAGTGTTCAACAAGGTTCTGTTTTAGAGCCCTTATTGTACATTTATTGCCCCTTTATTAAATTACTTGTTACGCAGATGACATTTAACTATATTTTAAGTTCCAAGAAGTTTCTAAGCTACAGTTCGTGAATAGCTGCTTAGAATGTATTAAAAGTTGGATGGCTAACAACCCTCTCCAACTTAATGAAGAAAAAACAAAAATCATTGTGCCCCTGACATAGGAGCACCAGGATACATCAGTGAACTCTTACATCCATACATCTGCACTTAGTCCCAGGGCCATGTTTTTAGGGCATGGGTGGGGAAACTCCTGGCCTTAAGGGCCGGTCTCCTGCAGATTTTAGTGTGTCCTTGATCCAGCACATCTAAATTTCTAAATTACTTCCTCAACATGTCTTAAAGTTCTCCAGATGCCTGGTAATGAACTAATCATTTGATTCAGATGTGTTGACCGAGGGTGATATCTACAACCTGCAGGACACCTGCCCTTGAGGCCTGGGCATGCCTACCTCTGGTTCAGGGCCTGCTGGCTGTGCATACCAGATTGAAAACTTAAGGAGACAAGAGATTTTGCAGTGCTCCCCTGACTCAGTAATCCTCTCCCTGTGATCTTGAGATCTGTGGACTAAGTGGTCTCTTTTAAACATTGCTTTTTGTTATCTTTGTGATGTTTATCTTCAATGGTGCTCTATAAATAAAAATGTACTTAATGACACAAACTTGTTTAAGGATTTATTTGTACATATGAGTACACACACATCTCTGAACATGTACACACAGAACTGAGTACAAACACATAAAGTAGAATATACATGCTAGATTTCAGTACACACATCATTAGCCCTGTGGTGCTGTAGTGTTAGCGGACATGACAGTACAGTGGTGTGTTTTTCCTCCCACTGGCTCTAAAGCCTTGTGAGGGCTCATCAAGGACACACACGATCCATTTGCCCTTGTTATGTTAGAGTTAGAAAATGGCTGTGATCTCTGGTGGCTGAATGAGTGCTGGAATATCCACTTAAGGCTAAGCCAATCTCTTCCTTTTGCATATCGCTGAAACATCACTTAACATTTCACCTCAACACTTCAACTTCAGCAGTGTCATAAAAGTGACACATATTACCTACTAAAGGAAATGGGAGCATGAAGTAGGCCATAAATCACACCAAGCACCTTTCTCTTTGGAAACATGCTGATGAGTTTTCCAACTTAGGTCTAAATATTATGACTCAGTGAGGATGTACGTGAGCGTGTGCGCGTGCAATGGTGCCAACAAATTTTTCAATTATCAAAAAAAAAAAAGCAAAACAAACAAAAACAACCCAAATAATGTTATGTTGTGGCTCGATATCATTAAACTGGCGTGCAGAAGGGTACTCCAGGAGGACGTATTTTGAGTTTAACTGCCAGAGAAGACACAAGAGAAAAAGATCTTGCAGTTGAATAAAGCTTCATAAAAAGAGCCTGTTGATAGATAAACATACAACAAAGTTGTACAAAAACATGTTCATCATCTTACTTTACTGATGGACTTGTATGCACAAAGTTGTATGCAAGAGTTTCTACCTCACAGGGCAAAATACTTATTTTGCTTATTCCTCTATATCGTTGCAAGGAAACCATGTGAGAAGTATTTTTTAGATTACTGTAATATTGCATAAAACACCATCCAACTTGTACACAATTTCTGAAAGAAGAAAAAGGGAACCCAATTAAGCAAACTGAATTAAAATAATCCATGTGTATTTGTTTCCATCTTTTTTCTGCCACTTCTCCACTGTTCTTGCTGTAGTTCTGGAAGGATTGTATTTAATAGTTGGATGAAAATATTTGGATGCAGTCAGTGACCTGAAGTTTAGAACCCACAAACCTCACCTTGAATTAAAGCATTTCAATCATAATTTTGTAGTTTGATTTAAAATATACTGCAGTGGTATACAGAGGCAAACCTACAGAAAACTGTCCAAAATAAATGGACCTCACACTATTCCATTTAAGTGTAGTGCCTCATAGGACCTTCGTGCTGTGATGCAACAGTGCTAACCACTGTGCCACCATGCTGCCCAAAATTATATTTGCTTTAGTAAAAACTACACTTCCGTATTGCACATAGCATGGTTTCAAAACCGTTCCAGTTTCAGATACTTTTCAATTTAGGCCTGGTGTAACTGTTGGCTGACTAACCTCAAACCATGCGCACACTCTCCATGTGCCTCTGTTGCTTGTTGTCTGTAGCCAAGTTTAGTAAAGCTACTGGCACTCTCTCTGAGTGTATCACAGGCAGTCATTAGCCTCTGGAAAGCCTAAGTGTGGAGTGTCTCCAAAGGTTCCCCACTACCAATGGCACATATTCACTACCAGTCGAAAGTGTGAACACACATTCTCATATAATGGTTTTTCTTTATCAGTGTTGGGGAGTAACAGAATATATGTACCGGCGTTACGTATTTAAAATACAAAATATGAGTAACTGTATTCCGTTACAGTTACCGTTTAAAAAGGTGGTATTCAGAATACAGTTACTTTGTTGAAATACATGGATTACACAGCGGTCTTTTCCTGTTCCATATGTTAGGCTGTCCCCTCTCTATTTTTGGTCACTCCAAGCTTTTGGTCACCTCTACTTGCGGCCGCATAATGACGTGAAGAAATATTTTTAAAAATTATTATCCAAAAAGTGACCGATGAGAAACGGGAGCTGGTAGCATGTAAATATAATAATAACCACTGCAGCCAAAAAAAGAGTGCCTGATGATCCCAGTTGTAAGTAAGTTATTAAGACTCGACTGTACACAGTATTCGTGTTTTCCTCTGAAACAATAAGCTGGAGCAGCCTTTCAACGCCTCTCTGTGTCTCTCGCTAGCAAAGTTGACCCAGACAACAAAGTAAAGCTATTTTTCGGATATGAGCCCGACACGGAACCCGGCGTATTAGCCAGAGGTCCCTTTACTATGGTTTGGAGCCACAGACCTGTTTTATATACGCGCGGAATAGTTTTCTATACAAGATCGCTGCAAAAAGTGCCGCCTTACCTAATATCCACCCTACTGTTACTCATTTTATATTAAAATTTAAAAATCTAGTTGGTATTAAAATAGCGAGTAACCTTCAGTAATAGTAATAAATCACACAGCACGACAATATATTAAGTAATCCAAAGTATTCCAAATACATTACTCTCATTGAATACATTACAAAATATATTTTGGCGCATGCATTTTGTAATCTGTAGTGGAATACATTTTAAAAGTAACCTTCCCAACAGTGTTCTTTATTTTCATGACTATTTACATTGTAAATTCTCACTGAAGGCATCAAACTATGAATGAACACATTTGGAATGATGTAATAAACAAAAAGGTGTGAAATAACCCCCCTGTGGCTTCTGCACAGTGCCTGCTAGGTGTCCCAAGTCTGGTGCACTCCTCAGCTCCTTTCTAGGTGGGTGGCGCAACTTCCTTGCAGTGATCCTCTTTGGGCTCTCGTGCTCTGGGGGGCCTCTAGATGTATGGGGGCCTGGATCTCCTCCATGCTTGCTTCATGTCCTGGGGGGAAGGGCTATGGCTCCCAACACCCTCCTATTAGACAGTTACATGGAGAAACCTTATGATTACAAGCGCGCTTACACACACAGGTGTGGACACAGGTGTGGACACAGGTGTTCACACTAGTGTTCACACAGGTGTACAAACAGGTACTCACAGACACACGCTATACTGCTTGGCTGCTGCCTCCAAACAAATCATGCTTTTATCAGTCCAGCAACATTCAGTGTTTATTATTTACTGTTACTATGCTTATGTTGGTTGCTGCTGTAGTTTCCCTATTTATTGTCTTTTTGCTAGTTTTATTTTTTAGCAGGGGATCAAACAGATTTTTAGTGTCAGTGTCTTTCCTCATGTTTAGCTCTATTTTTCTTTCCCTCTCCTTCTGTTAACTCTCACACAACTTCTCTTTTCTTCTTCTTTCTCTTACCTGTCCACTGGTCCTGTCCATTCTGATTGTAATAACTTAAAAGTGAAAAAATAGTAATAATAAAGATTGAATAAACTATGACAGTCAAGTGAACAAGCAAAAGCCTTAATGGTCCACTTGGGAAACTAAATCTAACGATCCCTTTTCCTGGCCTTCGGACAATAATTCTGATTGCTACAGGAGAGGCAGAAAAAAAAGACCATATGTTCATCTTTTTTGTGTTGCACAAAGACACGGTAGGTGGAACCAAAGATCTCAAATTTGGACTCATCAGACCAAAGCACAGATTTCCACTGGTCTAATGTCCATTCCTTGTGTTTCTTGGCCCAAACAAATCTCTTCTGTGTGTTGCTTTTCCTTAGTAGTGGTTTCTTAGCAGCTATTTGTTCATAAAGTCCTGATTCGTGCAGTCTCCTCTGAACAGTTGATGTAGAGATGTGTCTGCTACTGGAACTCTGTGTGGCATTTATCTGAGCTCTAATCTGAGGTGTTGTTAACTTGCAATTTCGGAGGCTGGTGACTCGGATTAATTTATTCTCAGTGGCAGAGGTGACTCTTGGTCTTCCTTTCCTGGCACAGTCCTCATGTGAGCAGTTTCCTTTTAGTGCTTGACGGTTTTAGCAACTTCACTTGGGGATGCATCCAAACTTTTAGCAGTTTTCCAGACTGACTGACCTTCAGTTCTTAAATAAGTAATGATCGACTGCCATTTCTCTTTACTTAGCTGATTGGTTCTTGCCATAATATGAATTCTAACATTTAATTAACTAAAACTAATAAAAATTAAAGTTGGAAAAAAAGAATTCTAACATTTAAATAGGACTGTCAGCTGGTACCAACCTGACTTCTGCACGACAGAATTGATGGTCCCAACCCCAATAAGAAGGCAAGCTATCCACAACTGAACCCTGAGGCACACCTGTGAAGTGAAAACCATTTCAGTTGACTACATCAAGTCAAGTCAAGTCAAGTCAAGTTGGCTTTATTGTCACTTCAACCATATACAGTTTAACAGTACACAGTGAGGCGAAACGTTCCTCCAGGAACCAAGGTGCTACATGCAACATAAATTTACAACATAATTTAACAGAAAAACTCTAAACTAGCTAACTAAGAGGCCTAGTTAGCTGGCTAGCAGAGACACACAGAGACACACAGCAGAGACACAGAGACTCGTGAAGCTCATTGAGAGGTCAAGGGTTTGCAGCGTTGTCAACAAAGCAAAGGGTGGACACTTTGTGTAATCTAAAATATAAGATATGTTTAGAGTTATTTATTATTTTTTTCTTTGCTACATAATTTCATATATCTTGCTTCACATATTTGATGTCTTCAGTATGCATCTACAATGTAGAAAGCAGATCAAATATTGAAAAAATATGAAATTAGGTGTGTTCAAACTTTTGACTGGTAGTGTAAATTCCAGCGCTTCTCTGAAACACAATACATCACACTGAGTTACATAAAGAACATATAAAATCTGGGTGTAGACATTGCTACCTAATAAGTCTTGTCAGTTTGTTTTAACATTTATGAGATAATATGTTACAGGTAGGGATGGGTATCGTTTAGGTTTTATCCGATACCGGTGCCAAATCGGTACTTTTGAAACGGTGCCGGTGTTCCAGATCTACTGGCGTTTAGATCAACTGGCGTTGGTCGAACAGATGTGTGGCAGTCTTGCGTTTCAGGAGCTGCTACCGACAAACCAGCAAAAAAACGCCAAATGTGTCATCTGTGACACTTGTGAGGTTGTCTCAAACACACTCCGTCAGTCTTGATGCTGTTGAACAACAAAATGTTTAAAAATGTGGTGAGTTTACCTGGTGATATCCTCATGCGCGACGCGATCGCGAAAACAGCAAACAAGTAACACCACGCCGTTGTTGTTCACAGGACAGCAAGAGTAAACGATCGGGAGACTCCTGTCGTCGTCATCGTTCCCCTCGCACGGTTTATTTCTCCGGTTTCAGCGTTTTTGCTTCACAACTAAAGCGAGCAGTTTACTTTGTGCACTAACATGGACTCGAGTCAACCAGCGCCACCTCTGGCCAAGTGCCACAGCCTACAGCCAGATCAGCCTGTGACACACATCTGCACGTTTGAATTCGTGTCATGCACATTTGTACCTTTCAATTGTGTCTGTTTGTGCGTCATGCAAATAAACCTTTGGAAAGAATGAAATGATATCATGTATTTATTATCAGCCTACATTTGTACAAAATTCCAAATTATATACACAAAGTCATAGAAATCACCACTCCAATTGGTCATCATGATTTTAATATTCTCTTTTTCCATAACAATGAAATACGCCTTGGACAAATATGACACATCAATATTTCATTAGTGTTGTCACATCACATCCTGTGAGCATCGTCTGTCTGTGTCTTTTCCCTGAAAATGAATATTTCCAGCCAATATAGGCAATCCATCAACATGGCTGGAGTTATATACAGTCTGTATAAGTGTGGTTAATCCAATGAAGATTTGTAAGGAGATGGCAGTTACTGTGAATTCACAGCAGTTACACAGTGATTAGTAATAAACAGTCAGTGAGAGTGAGTGGATATGACTGTTCCCACCACTAACACATGACCCTACGCTGTGTTCACTGCATCATTCCATGTTTGGCACTGATCACCACCTGCACTCATGTATATATCTATCTATCTACTTAGCACTTTTTATTCTTATTCTCATTTTTATTTTCATGTCTATTTAAGCTTAATTTATAACAGTATTTCTAACAGTATGTTTGCACTGAAGCACCGCAGCAATTTCCTAATGTTGTAAACCCGCTCAACATTTGGCAATAAAACCCATTCTGATTCTGATTCTGATATAAGAAAGTCAGTGACTCAGGTGTGTCGCTTGGTTTGTCATCTGTTTGTGAGACTGGAGGAGACGTAGAAATCCTTTGTTTTAAATCTTAGTTAGGAAGGTTCCTGTTTGAAAACAAGCACTTTTTGTGAGAAATGCAAGAAGTACATCTGCAGAAAGCACACAGTTACATTCTGTCCATCATGTGGACAAAATCGAAAATGTTGAGCATTGAAAAACTGAGAACGTTGGGCAAGTTAAAATACGTGTTTGTAAGAACGAAAAACCAAATTGTTCCTAAAATGGTTATGGAAAGTCTAACTGTTGTATGTCTGTGTTCTACATGTTTATCTGATGGGAAATAAAGTTGCTATTGTTTTATTGCAGTTTTTGGATAATTCTGAGTGGATTTACACAGTATGGATCTAAATGACCTGCAACAAAATCAATGTCAATTGTTTGTTCTTCAACTTAATACAAGGGTTAATTTCCAAAACTTGCTTATGATCTTCAATTTGTAGCAGATCCACTATCACACAGCAGCTGGAGCAGTTTCAAATGGAGGTCAGTCCACTACTACCATAGCCTACTACTAGATTAACTTGTGACACATCTGCACCTGCTGCTATGATCACATTGAGTAGAGGCTGAGTGGCTGCACTTACCCCTGGTACATCCAAATCTACCCACAAACATGTTGAAAGATGCAATGGCAGCAATGTGGATTGTCAACACTGAAAACAATCAGTAAGCAAAGACAACAGGGATCACTTTTTTCTGTTTATTTAGCACCCACAACAATTTTAGTCGCCTTCTGCACAGGGGAAGTCCACACACACTGTGTGGTACCACTTTCCACAGAAGGTGCAATCTGCAAGATTGAATGAGATTGTCAGAGTCATTGTCTGACTGTTTATTACTAATCACCTGCTGTACATTCACAGTAACTGCCATCTCCTTACAAATGTTTATTAGATTGACCACACTTATACAGACTGCATATAACAACCAACTCTAACATGTTCGTTTGCAGAGGGAAGACACAGGCAGACTATGCTAACGACATGTGATGTTACAACACTGGTGAAATATTAGTGTGTTCACGACATTTTTCTTATGGGCAAAAGTATTGATATCAGGATGGTGATTTCTTATGACTATGTGTATGTCATTTGGCATTTTGTACAAATGTAGGCTGATAATAAATACATGATATCATTTCATTCTTTCCAAAGGTTTATTTGCATGACGCACAAACAGACACAACTGAAAGGTACAAATGTGCATGACACGAATTCAAACGTGCAGATGTGTGTCACAGGCTGATCTGGCTGTAGGCTGTGGCACTTGGCCAGAGGTGGCGCTGGTTGACTCGAGTCCATGTTAGTGCACAAAGTAAACTGCTCGCTTTAGTTGTGAAGCAAAAACGCTGAATTCGGAGAAACAAACCGTGCGAGGGGAACGATAACGACGACAGGAGTCTCCCGATCGTTTACTCTTGCTGTCCTGTGAACAACAACGGCGTGGTATTACTTGTTTGCTGTTTTCGCGATCGCGTCGCGCATGAGGATATCACCAGGTAAACTCGCCACATTTTTAAACATTTTGTTGTTCAACAGCATCAAGACTGACGGAGTGTGTTTGAGACAACCTCACAAGTGTCACAGATGACACATTTGGCGTTTTTTTGCTGGTTTGTCGGTAGGAGCTACTGAAACGCAAGACTGCCACACATCTGTTCGACCAACGCCAGTTGATCTAAACGCCAGTAGATCTGGAACACCGGTGCTTAAACGGTCCTCAAACCGGTGCTTAAAGAATGGAGAACACAAACTTTGTCCAAAAACCTCTCATGTTCAGCTGGTTTTTTTTGTAAAAAGATAACAATGTTAGCCTTTTCTGCAGCTATGTGGCATATATGGCATCACTCTTGGCTGGAAGCAGTGCTTAAACAATGGAAAAAACACAAACTTAAACCCTCTCATGTTTAACTGTTTCCCACTTTTTCTTTGGTCATTTTAGCCTTTTTGGCCAGGGTGAAGGGAGTATCTGCCATCAAACAAGAGGACAGCCGCATGTAGCTATGATGATGTTTGCTAGTTCACCTTACATGCATTAATGTAATAACGTGGTTAGCCTACTCAACGTAAATTACACACGAACAACATGAAGCTACTCACGCAGAGAAGAACGGCTGCTGCTGCATCATCATCCGTCATCATTTCTGCTACACTGGCAGGGCTAGGGGCCAGGACTCTATTCTTCGGGTTTTTGGGGGATGTTGCTCCGGGTCCGATAACTGGCAACCCACCCGACGTGCACGGTGTGAGGTCTCGCAGCAAGCTATCAAATACGGCGCATTTCTCGGCTTTTAAAAAAAACGCTATGCGTCGCCAGCTGTTTAATCGGATTCTTGGTGTTACCTCCTTTGACAGTATCACAGTATCAGCTTAAAGCACTTGTTGCAGGCTGCTGAGTTTGCATATTTTGCTGTGAAGTACAGCCAGACTTTTGACCGCTTCGCCTTGGACATTTTTAATCTGTAGCTCTGCTCTAACAGAACGTATGTACCTGGCCCCGCCTACTATCCTCGGAAACGTAAAATGATTGGCTAGAAGTGTATCACAGCTCAGGAAAAAAAAGCACCGAAATAAAGCACCGAAATGTGCGCTGCTTTTCGGTCTGGTTACTACCGTTTATGTCAGAACACCGGTACCCATCCCTAGTTACAGGTGTTAAATGAATTGTAATGGCTGCACATCATGCAAAGCAACTAGAATAGTTGCTACCATGCAAAGCAGATTTGAGTTCTTAAAGTTTAAGTCTGTAGAGAAGGCACATTGTGAAATTCTGGTCCATTCAAAGCACGTTTTACTACTGAAAGCTGCATAAGATAGATAGATATTTTAATACATATTACATGTATAATATTAATTTTGTTCTCTAAAATATTTATTGAACATGAGTGTTTATTTTCTCTTAAAACCAAGAACCTAAGAAAACACAACAGAAATTTCTAATAAGATCAGCTTAACCAAGAAAAAATAAAAATCTGAGTAGAAAGGTTAATCAAGAATGGGAGCTCTGGGGCTTGGTTTACCCACTCCTTAAGCACCAACTTCAGAGCCCTACAGCCTTGTTTTACAATCTGATCAACCTATAAAAGAAAAAAAAAAGACCTTGAGGGAAAATTTTTACAAACACAACACTGTGTAAAGACTCATCACAAAGCTGTAATTCTATACCTCTGTTTGCAAATCTTTGTCTCTCTGGGTGAGCTGGTACCAGAAGTCCTCGTCCCCACCGGGGGCTTGGGCTTTGTCCAGCAGAATCCTGAACTGGGCATGGTTTTGCTCTTTACAAGCCAAACTGGCCAGATTGAGCAAACCTCTTGACATAGCACTTTGGTCTCCAAACTCCCCAACAGAAACAGTTTGAATTAGAAATTCAATCAATTATAGAAGGGTCAAAGGTACCAAAAGAATGTGGATCTGAAGCAATTCCAACCTAGACATGAACCACTGTTTATTTCAAAACCAGAGCCAACTAAAAACTGTATTTTTTTCCATCTTTGTAATTCAGTTGGTACTTCAGTGTTACTTCATATTCCATTAAATGCGTCATGCCTCAGTTTCTTTAAAATGTGACATTCTTCTTCTGAAAGGCTGGCGGTATGGACAGAATGTAACAAGTTCCCAACTAATCGCATTACAATTTTCTGTAATTAAATTCAGTAATCACAATTCAGTTACAAAATTAAGATGTTACTTGAATTACACAAGTGCTGCAGTTATTTTGACAGGTGGAGAGCTGTGTGCACTTGTATAAACACAGCTCCAGTGGCACAATCGGTTAGCACGCGATACTTATATGACAGTACACTGTAGAGCAATGCTGAGGTTTTGTGTTCAAGCCTGGAGCAAGCTTTTAAATACCTTTTGTCAACCATACAACCCAACAGAGGGTGAAGTGGTGTGTTAGCGTTAATGTGTGGCACATAGTGTAGCCAACCCAGTATCATGGCAAAACATGAAATGGACACGCATGCAGAAATTGCATTACCAGCAGCGGGAGATAATATACTTAAAGCCAAAAAGTCGTTAGCAGGCAAAAACGTATTAGGTACATGCTAGGGACTTTAATTGTCAAAATCGATGACGCTAGGTGGTTAATTAGATTTGATTAGATTAGATGAAACTTTAAACTTAAAAATGTCTGTTTAAATGCTTTCCTGCGATAATTTTCATGTTGGCTTGAAATAAAACATCTCCCTCTGCTGTTACTGCAGATTACAGCATGCATGTACATTTCACGTTTTGAACAGGCAAAGCATGAAATTGACATGGTGGACCAGCGTGTCACTTTGTCAGGTTGGTGTTTAGCTGACTTCACTTTGTAAGGCAGGAGGAGAAAAACAGAGAAATGGACTATCTTATTCCCAGAGAGAATAAGATAGACCGAGAGAATAGTATAATGTGGAACAACACATGGTTGGAATTCTTCTATCCATATTTTAGGCAGTTATCGGAGAATGAGGGAAGGAAAGAACGGTTGTGCTAGATTGCAATCAATGATAACGATAGGCAGCTACTGTTATCCCGAGTCTAACCTATAGCAAGTTGGATTAATTAAGTGTCAGGGGAGAAGACTTAGCTCCTAAAGAATTTTAACTGGACAACAAGATTGGTAATAATTAAAGTTGTGTGTTGCTGCCCATTTAAGTTATTCCAGTGTAACTGGCTTGAACAATGCATGGACAGTTGTGTCAACTTTTCATTATTTTTGGAGAGCTCTGACTTTGGTGTAAATGATGAATAAATAAAATTGTTATGAAGCTGACATTTCCATACAGTCTGACAGTTGAAATCAGACTAACAGTCTGAATCCCTAGAAAAGCTACAAACCAGTTTATGGCTGCTGTAATTGGATCATATGAAGGAGAACTTACTGCTTTTGTAGCTGATGTTTTACAACACGTTTTTTATTCAGCTTTCTGAAAATAAATTCCACTGTGTTATCAGCTGGTAATGTCACATCCTCTGCTTAATTAACAGTTACACGTATCTGCATTTGTATGCAATTTAAAAAGGCGTACTTCAACAGCCTTCTGCTGTATGTTTGAAGGACAAACAGCGAGAGCCAATGAATCATGACTGAGTGTGAACTGGGGATTGTGGGTGTGTAAACAGCTGGTGCAGAGAGAAAGTGAGACCAGACACATGTGATTCCATGGTTACACATAAAAGCTCACAAAACATCCATGGTGTTTATTTCTACTGTTTTTAAAACACATAAAGTTTTGACACATATGAAAAATAAAAGTTATGCTGACATCTGAGATGTTACTGAACATCCCTCTTTGTGCACAAGATTTGTTTAATGATTCATTCATCAGTTAAAACAAAATAAAGAAAAAATTAAGACAGAAGACACAGACATTGCTAAGTCATACTCTCACTTTAACACAAGCACCTGAGGTGATGAAACTCACTTAAGACATTGTGTGGTTGTGTTTCCACCAGATTTAACAAAGTGCATTTCGGAGACATCCTGGAAGCACCATCACTAAAAGTAGAGGCAGCCTACAGATGAGGATGTTGGGAAGTCAGACACAATGAATCTTGTCAATTTCACAACAGACGACTAAATGCTCTGTTTTTGAAATGTTCCCAGGTTGATTTGAAGCTCTGGTAGGGATGGAACAAAACCGCATCAGAGATGTTATGGTCAGGGTAAAAACATGACAAGATAACCTGCCATGAGGACTCACAACCTCCTTCTTTACAGACCATTTCTCATGCTACGGAGCTAAATGATGAAGAATATCATCAGGTTGCTGCTGTACCATACTGCTAACTCTAAGAACCAGAAAGGCAAGTTATTCATGCAGCTGTCATGGTCCTGGGTTTTGACCCAGTGTTTTGAGTTTGTTTGGGGTCATGATGCATTTTGAATTATGTGTTTTGCATTGTTTGGTCTGTAGGGAATTATTGAGGTTCTTATGTTCAGTTTGAGAGCCCTGGTGCTGATTCTTAGTTCCCATTTGTGTTCTGTTTGTCTTAGTCTCACCTCGGTGTGACCTCCCCAGCATCCCCTGTGTGTAGTTAGGCCTGTCCAGTTACAGATGTCAAGTCTCCCTGTCTCCCTCGCTCTCACTCCCTGTATTTTGTTAGTCTCGTCTCAGTGTTTGTATTGCCTCTCTTCCTTTGTCTGGTCCATCTGTTTCCTTCCTGTTTTATTTTGACAGTCCACTGTCTCGCTTCTGCTGTCTCATTGTGCCTGATTTGTCCCTCCTGTGTTCCCATTTGTCTCTACTTTCCCCAAACACCCTCATGTACATATATTGTGTCAGTTCCCCTTTGATCCTGGCTGGAACATCACTTTACCTTCCTCCATGCTCCAGGTCCACGTTCTTAGTATTTCGTTTTCCCCATTTTAGTCACTAAAGTCTGAGTCCTCTTTGGCCTTATGTTTTATATTCTTGTTTGTTTTTTCCCCCAGGATAAATAAATAGCTCACTTTTTCTGACGGAAGACTACCATAATGGTCCACATACAGACGTACCAGAGGAGCTTTGCATTTAACAGTTAGTGAGTCAGCAGGGCACATGGTGAACCTGCTGTGTAACTTTACAGCACTTCATGTACAAGTTGCTGTGGTTCCTAAATACTTCCAGTTAATTGTGCAATTGATTGATTGTAGCCCAGTACTTTCATCCATATAATGTAGTTTTAAGTCTTTTGCCTGTCATATTTATACTGATTAATATTTTTAACCTTGAGTTAAAACTGTTAACATCTGCATTTCTTACATCCAGCAGAGATCTAGCTTGGCCATACTCCCTCATATGACATCGCAGCTAAATTCTTCGATGTCTGTTGCAACAGGGATGGACTTTTACTCTATTTGTCTTCCATCTTCCTTAAAGATTATTTCAAGATTTTCACAAATCAAAACCGACAAACTAATAATAATCAATCCACTCAGAATACGTTTCACAGAATACGTTTTTGCCCAAAACAACACCATGATCTGAACTCAGCTTCAATACTGATTGAAGAGTAATTCATAAAACATTTAAACTCTTTAGCGGTGTCCAAATTCAGAGGCTGCATCCTCCTGAGGACCCGGCCAACGTAGACCGCGAAGGCCTCCGAAGGCTGGGTTGGCCGGAAGTGTGAAATTGGACAGTCTAGCCTTCAGATTTCACCGCTGTCTCAGTGAAGTTTAATAAACTCAGCTGTCTGCTCCTTGCTATCTAAAACATAACAGGACACTGCTGTAAATTTTCGACCATCTCACACTTCTGTTTAATCAGTTTTCCGTTTGACGTTTATTCAGCTAATCTCAGCCAAACTGATTTACTCAGGCACAAAAGAAAACACTGAAAAAAGCCAAGCAATAACATTTTTAAGTTATCTAAGTGACTTATATATCATGTTTAACCTGAGTAGCAAAAGACCGCGAGAGAATTTGAAAATGATGTGCCAGGAGTTTGCTGTTCTCGCCCCGGCTAGCTATCAAGCTAACAGGATTTTGCTGGACATCCGGGTAACAGACATCTCCAAAAACGTCAGAGCGCTCTTGGAAATACGTGATGTCTTGATAAACTGAGCAGATATTTGAAGTTTACACAGCTACATTCTCGCCTGAAAATATCTTCAAAGTTTATTTTGTGACCTAGAAAGAGTAATAAGAGTAATATTAAAACTAAGTAGCATTGTTCAAAACTGGAATTGGTTGGGCCGCGCTATTAATTCTGGGATAGGTTGGGCCAAACAGGATAGGTCAGAGGTCAGGATACACCTGACCCATCCTTTAAATCTGGGGAAAAGGAAGACGCTTTTGTCGGCCGCATTTGGAGGAGTCTACGTATTTGGAAAACCTTCACTGCATCGCTGCGACGTAATCGGCCTACAAATGCGGTCTCAAGAGGATGCAGCCTCTGAATTTGGACACAGCTTTTGAGAACTTCCTGAGTCTGAGAGCAGTTAGAGGTGATTCAAGAGTCAGTACTGTGCTCCAGGAAATGAACCAACATTTTGTAAAAATGCAGCTCTAATGAAATTTCAGGCCATTTAATAAAGAATTTAATAAGGATTCAACGATACAATAAGCCTGATGATGACAGTTTTTATAACTCTTTGCTGCTTTGACAGCAGAAAAAAAACACATTGTGCAGCACTGACGATCTCAGCTTTAGCAGCCTGACAGAATTACTCATTAAAAAAAGTCTTTTTCAGTCCCCAGTTTACTTGACAGTTCGTTAAGTCCATCTCAAATAATCACCAACTGCAGGTAATTTATGAATACATGTAATTTCATAGTCACTGCAGGATTATCCAGTAAAATAACTACTAACATGCATCCAAGTATAATAATCCAATATGTTTAACGTTGATTTAATTCCTTTCTTCTTGGATTTCTCTTTTCTTTTTATGTTCAGATTTATGCAGAATTCACAAACACAGACAGGTCTGTCTTATACAGTCACTTCAGACAGTTTCACTTTAGACCGTTTCACTCAAGATGAGCTTTGGTGAAACGACCCTGTGTGTTCACAAGGTGATGTCACATTTTTATAGAAACCTCTGCATGGATGCAAAGCAAGCTTTTTTTTCTTCCTGCAAGTTATTATTATACTCAGAATGTTCAAAAAACAAGAAAGTTGTTTGGTTGCACTTGCAACTGGACACATTTTCCTAATTTTTTTCACATGTAATATTGTGTAGAGTCTAGAACTGCAAACACTTATAAACCTTCCATACAAGTGCAGTAGACACATTTTTCCTATGCTCAGGTTGCACAGGTTGTAGAGTAGAAATGTTTATGAATGACATTGTGTTAACCCTATCTAGCATTTTCCCAAAAGCTGACAATCCGGTCTTTAAGTGATGACATATGAAGGGGGCACCGGTTTAGCTCGCTGGGATGAGCAAGTGACCATATGCTGTACTGGCTGAGAGCGGCCGGCCTGGGTTCCTCTCCAACCTCTGCTTTCCTGTCACTCTTAACTGTACCCTATTGAAAAAATCCAAAAATAAATAGCAGGAGGAATTTTAAAGTACTGCTAAAGTAACCTAAGTGTCACGACCAGGGGGCCGATATGAGAGACAGGACTCAAATGCAGACAGTACTCGCAGGCAGGGACGGAGCGTGGGGGTGGCTTACTGGGCTTAAGCCCGGGTTGTTTTGTCAGAAGCCCGGGGTCTTTTGGAGTGTAATTTTTTCATAGTTAGATGCCTGGCTGACAACTGTATAAAACAAAAAGTACACACAATATTCGAAACACATAGTGCACACCGTGGGAATTTACGACTGTGTGTGAATCCCCCCTGATATTGGTATGATCCGAGCTCAGGCACTAAGCAACTGAGCGAGAGGGCGGGGCAGCTGCTGCCTGTGAGGGCGCTGTTGGAGAAACGGAGCCAGCCATACTAAGGAGAGCTTAAGTTTGACCAGGTACCAAAGCAAATCATTCGTACCGTACAAATAATGTAAATATGACGGTGCATCACGAAAGATTGATATCAAACTGATCACTTGACCAATTATTACGTTACTTGCTCTTCAAGTGAATCAACAACTGGCGAAATGAAAAGCCGAACAAATGCTATTTTTTAGAGAGTCTTAGCTTACGTGTGTTTATTTCATATTTTCAGTTCTTACCCTCCACGACAAAATCGGTTTCAGTTATGTACTGAAATATAAGAATGGACATTAGAGGGTTCTTTCAAAGAAAAAACTCAGGTAAATGTTATTTTATATATTATGCTTTGTATGTTGTTCAGTATATTTCTATGCAAAACAAGAGGGATTTCAGTACACAGCAGGATATTCACATTTGTAACCAGATATTTACATACACTTTAGGGAGAAAACATAAAACATTTTTACTGTACAACATCAATTTAGAGTAAACTTTTGTTTTAGATAAATATTGAAATATCTTTTGAATTAGTTAAATGTCAGAATAAAGAGAGACAGAGCTGTCTATTTATTATCACTTTCATCAAATTTAGGAGTACATGTACACTAAGTTTATTGTTAATTAATAAGAAAACTCCAGACGATTCCATTCTGAGCTGAAGAAGCTTCTGATAGGTTAGTAGAGTCAATGTGAGTAAATTGGTGGCACAGCTGTGGATGCATATAAGGCAAAACACAGAGCCTGTTTCTGTGACATGGGAAAGTCAAGAGATGTCAACCAAAACACCAGGAAGACAACTGTGGAGCTCCATAAGTGTGGCTCAAGTTTGAATACAATTTGGTGCCATTTACAATTAAGAAATACAGATAGTTTCTCTCTTTACTCTTAAAGTTAACAAATATGTTTTTATAGAGTTGGGCGTTCGCCTTGTAATCGGAAGGTTGCCGGTTCGAGCCCCGGCTTGGACAGTCTTGGTCGTTGTGTCCTTGGGCAAGACACTTCACCCGTTGCCTACTGGTGGTGGTCAGAGGGCCCGGTGGCGCCAGTGTCCGGCAGCCTCGCCTCTGTCAGTGCGCCCCAGGGTGGCTGTGGCTACAATGTAGCTTGCCATCACCAGTGTGTGAATGTGTGTGTGAATGGGTGGATGACTGGATATGTAAAGCGCTTTGGGGTCCTTAGGGACTAGTAAAGCGCTATATAAATACAGGCCATTTACCATTTACCATTTATCAATCTAAAAAAAATAAACATTTAGTCTGATTTGATGTTACAATTAAAAAAGTGTTTGTGTTTTTATCTGAAGAGTTTGTAAATATCTGGTTTCAACTGTATATTTGATGATTGTCAGCACAAAGAGGGAGAGAGAGGAACAGAGAGGGAGAGAGAGAATGAGGACAGAACAGAGATGAACAAGAGCAGGTGAGAGACACATGTTAGTCAAATGGTCGTTTACCAAAAGTATCACCGTATCATAGGTCCTCATGTATCTCGTACCTAGTGTTTCTTTTTAGGTTTGTTATTTTTCAAATTCTACATTTATTAAGTTTTGCAGGCTTGTTTGCACAACAAGGCCAAATAATTATATAAACTTTTCTCAATCTAAATAGTGTACTTTGGTAGAATTAAAAAAAATAAGTGTAGTGCAGGTCTATGATGATTTTTAGTGCTACTATCATCTAGTTCTGATTCTGATTCTGTCTTGGTTAAATCCTAAGTAGTCCTGATTTTGAACTGTTGTAGTCCTGTTTTAATTCTGGATCAGTTCAGGGTCTGGTTGAATTGGGGTTTAGTCCCTGTGTCTTGATACAGCCCCGACTTTGTTCTGCCTTGCTGCTTAATTAAAAAACTAGTTTAAGGTGTCCTGCACATGTGATATATATTTTTCCCTATATGAAGTCATTCTTTTTTGAACAAAACTCAAAACAGGGCCTATTAATCTTTCAGTCATTTCTACCCCCCCCCAAAAAAAAAAAAAAAAAATCCCACATGCATACTACCCTTTTGGGCTAAGCCCCGGGTGTTTCAAATGTCTGGCTCCGCCTCTGCTCGCAGGCACAAAGACTGTGTGTAAAGTACACTTTTAGTGCAGAACGCGAGTTGTAGCACCATGTACACCGAGATGCAAAGGGTTAATTGGCACGCTGTGAACGAAAATATACTATGAAGTACTAGTTCCTAGTATAGTACCAAAAGCACAAGCTAAACACTTCTATGAAACACTATGAACTATGACACACCAGAACAACACTATGAGAGACACAAAATATGAACTGTGTGAACTGAGAGGGGGTCCATGAAGGGAGCCTTGGGGCTGTCGTGGACAAAGGGGGGGAACTCGATACTGGTAACATCCAGTGCAGGAACCGGGAAGTGAGGGGCAGAGGGAAACTATGTGGTGGTATTCTCAGAGTCATTGTTCCAGGCAGAGGTGAAGCATAGAGGGGTAGGTGATCCAGGTGAGGTGTGAAGATGTCCCATGAGTAAAATCTGAGAACGTCCGTGTGCTGGCAGGGAGGCAGGCAGGTGGGCATAAACAGAGAGGCTACAGGATGATCAGCAACTGAGCGAAAGCAGGCTATGGCAGTAAAGAGCAATGATATCCAAAGTTTCAGAGAGTTAGCAGACGATCTAGCAAAGAATGGTTGTAAACGCTGGTCTTTAATCACTGCAGCCTAATTACTCACAGGTGTTGCCAGTCAGAGAAAACAAGGGAACTCCGCCCAGGGGTGGATACGCCAACAACACAGAACACCTCAAGACTCACCCTGACCATGACAGTAACAGTTTTTCAAGGCAGAGAACTGAGATATTCGTCAGTGTCCAAATCCTAACTCAACAGAGCATGCTTTTCAGTTACTGAAGACATAGGCCTCATAGAGCATCTCAAGGGATCTCAAGAATCTCAGTTCTATACTTCAGAAATCACCCAAATATTAAAAGATATTGTGATATAAAATTATTTAGTTTGTCATATAACGTTTAAGCCTCTTTAGAAAGGTGACTGTGACTTATTATTTTAAGTAAAAAATACCAACACCATGGTAAGAATTGCTTTCAAAATGTAAAAGCTATCCTCTGCAAATCAAGCTACCTGACCTGACTACCTAATCCTACAATTGTGTCACAGGGACACCAAGCTACTATTAGTATTGCTCATCAGTGAAATTTGATGTAATTTTTATTATGTTTTCCATAATCTAATGTATCACAGCTTGTAATTTTACTATTAATTTCTGCAAATCTGCAACCCTACAACCCTGAATGGTCGCAGGTTTCTTATATCACTACCAAAGAAACATATTTTATGGTTTCGGCATCAACAGAATAAAATGAAGCCTGGTTAGAAGTAGTCACTTTGGCTAGACAAAGCACCACTTACACTCACTCAATCATCAGAAAATGCAGGGAAAACATGCTACAGTATGGAGAGGAGAAGTTACACCACTAACCTTCAGAACAAGATTCCAAAGCCTGCACCTTTTTTCAATCAGATGCAGTCAGTGTGTTATTACTGTTACTGAAGTCTGAGTTAGAGAGAAAATATTTTGCAGCTCCTTAAAATGTCACTGTTAAGCAAAGTGGCGGCAGTGATGGCAGGAAATAAACCTCAGGGGTCAGCGGATCACCACGGAGACAGTCTCTCTGTCTGTCCTGCTCCTATGTAAACTGTGGTGGTGGCAGGAAGAGATGGATCTGCACGGCCACGGTCTCTGAGGAAGCCCTCATTGCCATGTAGCTCAACCTCCCAGAGAAACCTGATCTGAATCCAATCATGGCCCCCGTCTGTATATGCTTTCTGTGAACAGCAGTCACCCAGGAGACCGTCTACTGCTGGCCTCTGTCTACATGAATCTAATGCGAATCAATCTTCTGCTGCTAGACTCATCCCACTGGCAAACTGGATTTTTACACAAATATTTAGAACATGTTGACTGTTCTGTTTTATGCCCCAAAAGCTAGAATTTCTAAAGGTTTTGGTGATTAGTCACAAAATAACCTTTTAATTCTTTTTTTTCCATGCTGAAGCTACATTTAAGCTTTTAACTTCTAATGGGTTTCAAAGGTTTTAAAAACTATATCATGCAAACTCTGTGGTTATGATAGTCTGAGAATAATATTAAATCAGACTGACTACTTTTCCACAGATAGGGAGAACATTCAATTTAAACTTTAAGAAATTACATATCAGGTCAGTAAAAATTCATATTATCCTCCCTATGTTCTAAATTTAAACCCAGCCTCAACCTTTACTTAACACAAACTGAGCTAAAATGCAGAAGTAGTGTGTGAAAAAAAAAAGTACATCCCATGACTGAACAGTTTGTAGAACCACCTTTAACATTCCAAACACTGCTTCACATCATTGAGGACTGTGGACATTAGTTTACACACAGCTCCCTCAAGGTCCTCCCACAGTACTTCAGTCTGGACTTTTGGTTTTTGCAGCATCTTGATTCTTTTCAGCCATTCTGACGCAGCTGATGCTGGTGAGCTTAAAAACACTGTACTCTTGCATGTTACAGTGGACTTTTTTGAGAATGAGTATCGCTATGTGTTTAATAAGCATATTGTTAGTTTTTAAAATCTGTTGTTTAAAAATAGTCTTATTGAAAAGAGTAAATATTAGGGGTGCAACGATATTCGTATCGATATTGAACCGTTCGATACAGTGCTTTCGGTTCGGTACGCATATGTATCGAACAATACAAAATTTTTAATTTATTTGATCAACTTTCCTTCTGACGATGCTGTCTGTGTTGAGCGCTCAGTGAATCTGCGTTCGACTACTCCGCCTAGGCTCGACAGACAGCGCGATCGGTGGTAGCTTGTTAACGGAGATTTGCCGTGTTGTGGCGTTAAGGTCATTTCAACGAGATTAACCTGAAAGCACTAGTGGGAACACAACGAATATGACTGCACATTTACGCCGACATCATCCTAGTGCAAAGACAAGTGGAAGCAGAAAAAAAACAAGCAAGCATGCTACTAACTTTAGCCGAGTCATTTAGACAGCTGTTAGCACATGATTCTCCTTATATGTTTAATATGCTGCTGAGAATATAGCCCAGAAGAAGCAGATAGTATAGCTTTTATTTTGGAAAGAGACATTTCTCTGTAATAAACTCTCTTTTCCAAAGATGAGTGATTCCTCAATCAGATACAGGGCTTGCAATATCGCTAGCCCGACGTCCCGGGGCTAGCGATCTTTTCAGTTGGGCTACCAAAATCTATCTCTGCCCTGCCCGTCGGGCTATTGTAGGAAGGAAAAATATATGTCAATGCTTTTGCATTCTTTCAGAAATGTAGCTGCACTCTAAGAAATAAAACGTTGGATTTAATTGACAAAGTTAAGGCAATCTTTTCCACAAAACCTGGTCAATTAAACATAAATCAATATGGTTGTTATCTGCAATTTCAATGGTGATGTATATCAGAAGTGAAATTGTTCTATAAAAGCAACAGCTTTCCTTTTGTTGTTACTATTTAACACCATTAATTAAAATTTAAACACTTTGTTCATTTTATTAACTGTATCGCTTTAGGTTCAATTGACAATATTAATTTGAATTTAATGGCACCATTTAGATTGCATTTTGGACCTAATTAATTTGATTAATTATGATTTAATTAATAGTTTCATCTATATGCTAAATGTTTAGGTATCAACAAAACGTCTAGAAAGGTTCCTGAGTTGTCATCTATACATTGTAATTAGGTGTTTGGACCTTTCAGAAGTCTTCAGCAAAGGTCTAACACTTAACTACAGAGTACAGGTGACAACTCAAGAACCTTTTTACACTTGCTCACACGTTACCATTCATAACATTCAAGATCCTTGCACTTCAATAGAAAACTCTTACACCAAAGCTTACATAAAGTGTAAATGCAAAAAGGGTGCTGCATCAACAACTTTATTTACGGTGAGCCTTAACAAGGCAAAGCTTCTACAGGGAACAACACCGCGTAAGGCAATATTAAATGCTTAAAGTGCATGACCAAAATTTAAACATTGGAAACAACTTTCGAGTTACAACTTGTGATTATAGTCAGTACTGCAGATTTACCACAGCTACTTAAAAATCACTGTATGTAATGCAATTACAGAAAATACTTAAGTGACACAAAAAGGTAAAAACGATTTAGTCCCCAGTTATAATTCTGAATCAGATTTTTGTAAGTTTTCTATTATATAATAAATTTTACAATAAAAAAATGCATATAGCAAATCTCAAAATATTCTTAATTAAATGCTAAGACCAAAAATCCAGTACTTAACTTGAGTACAGGTGACAACCTTAGAACCTTTTCACATTTGTTTGCACATACACTTTAACATTTATAACACTCAAGATCCTAAAATAAGATTTTTGGCCGTTGTCGTTTTGCTTGGGGGGGGGGCTCTTCAACTCTCAATGACCTATTAAATAAAAGTGCAATATCTTTGACACCGTAGCAAACAAACGGAGCACTAACCACCCAGTATACTTGATTTTATTTTTGGGGGCAAGTGGGGGTCACCTTCAGAGGTCTCTTTGAGACTTGATGCGCGAAGATATGCAAACTACGCAGCTAGCGGTTCTCTTCAGTGAAACAGACGAGCATGGACTCCTCAACAATCACTGCACATGTATCCCAATTCTTGTTCGGGCTAACGTTCTCCTAACTTGATAGTGCAATAAAACAAATAAAATAAGTGTGCTATTCGGAGTTCGAATGAAATTTTAAACGCAGATGGGACAATATTCAGATGTGCAGTAACATCGAATATGCAAATGAATGTTTCCAATGCTAGCAAAATGCTACAACCTACAGAACACATACTGCTCACATATTTACCGGAAAAATATACGCCATATATTATCACAAAGTACTAGTTAAATTATATTCTATTAAAAATAGGAAGAAATTACCTTAACTCCAACGGATGAATCGTGATTAATCCCTCTTTCCAGACACGTGGCCAAAGCACACTGTGGCGTAGGTGAAGAAGGTCAATGCGTATGCGCGAAGATATTTTTTTTTCATTCTCTGCGCATGCTCAAAAAGGATGTGGAAAGGGCTCTTTGGATTTAATTAAATGTGTTCAATAAATTGGAAATATCAATATTATTTAACATTAAAACGGTATAGAATTAATTAAATCAAATTTAAAAATATTAATTACACCCATAAGATTGACAATTTTAAGTATATTGAACATAAAACTAAGAATTAATTTTTGAAAAGCCCATGTTTCATTTCTTAGAGTGATGGGTAATTATGTCATTGGCATCGGTGAGCCACTGTCAATATGTGACATATTGAAATCGCGTTTGAATTTGCGCTTGTTTTTTTGCTTTCACTTTGCAATGACAGCACTGATCTGTGAGTGATGATAATTTGTGCACCAATTCCTCTGACATCGTCTTATTAATTGGTAGCTTACTATGCAAACATGACAAGTGAAATCTCCCGCAGCTTAAACATGTGAGAGGTTGATCGCGCAGAGAATCGCTGAGCTTATGTGAGTGCGTGTGTAAAAGCAGCAGGATATATATTTGACTACGATGACCTTCACAGACAGATATATATTTTAGTTCTGCTGAGCCAAATAAGACAGGTCAGGGTGAAGAAGTGACAGCCAAAGAAAAGCTTACCACAAAACGGAGAAGTTATGACAAATCAGACTATAAGGCAAAAAGAAAGTGCAGCTTTATGGTTTCATGGACAAAAGAATTTCTGTGGCTGCAATATGATGAGCTAAATAATAACCAGGGCTGCACATAAGTGGTCCGCAGGTGCGCATTCGCTGTCAAAATAAAAAACACGCACAAGGGTTAGGGTTAAATTTAAAAACTGTACTTTTGAGTTAAAATATATATTTATAATTTTAATAAATGACAAATTAAAAAGGCATGAACATTTTTTTTGTATCGAAAAAATATCGA
The DNA here is from genome assembly GCF_057381845.1 of Rhamphochromis longiceps. Classification (NCBI taxonomy): domain Eukaryota; kingdom Metazoa; phylum Chordata; class Actinopteri; order Cichliformes; family Cichlidae; genus Rhamphochromis; species Rhamphochromis longiceps. The sequence goes on from NC_140571.1 coordinate 33,493,118, forward strand.
ACCGTGACACCAAAGTATCGAACCAAACCGAACCGTGAATTTTGTGTATCGTTGCACCCCTAGTAAATATGCATTTTTTTCTCAATTTCAACAATTCATTCAAGTGTAAAATTGCAAAAATGTTTGTACAGGTTGTGACAGAAAATGGATAGATTCATCCCATGCTTTGATCCTTGGCTACATATGAATATCTGTGCTAACACTGAATATAAATTTCTTCTCAGTGTGTCTTATAACAGTCCTATTTTATTATAATTGGGCTCTGTATTAAAACCAAGGTATTTAGATGTGTTTCTTTTTTCTCTTTTTTTTTTTTTACATATTATTTTTCTAGATTTATGATCCTTTTCCATGCTTTGGCAGTTATGTTTTTCAGTGGTTGTAACGCATTCTGGGTTCTGGGAATATTTTGCTTCTAAGACTGAAACTGTTCTCCTGTGTTGCAAAATGCGTGAAAGGTTATGGCATGACTGCAGACAACACATCCTTTCAGATTGTGGTAATACAGCGGTGGTGGAGTAGACTCGACTAGGCCTTTTTAGGTAATAAAAGGAAGTCACATGAAACATATGGAGTTATTTTTTCATTCATGTCATGTGGATTCATTCAGTGAAATGTCTCACTCTGGACACTGTCTGAGTTTTTGAGTAGGAGAGATCAAGTCACACAGATCCAATCTGATAATGGAAGCAACCTAGTTGGTACAGAAAATCAAGTGTAAAATGACATTACTGAGAGGAACCAAAACAATTCAGAGAAGATTCATGTTTGAATAGTGGTAAGAATACACACCTCTGGAGCGGGGGTTGCAAGTTCAGTTCCCAGTAAGGGTTCTGGCTAGACCCCCATGCTAAAAAACAGCCCTGGAGTTGCGTGGCTGCATCTGCAGCCTGTCTGCAGTTCAGGACACACGCATTTCACTATATGTTGTACTGTGTATATGACAAATAATATTTGTATCTTTGGAAAACAGCAGCAGGGTACAAAAAATGTTTTTGAAAATTATTCAACTACCTATGCAACTGTATAAACTATTCAGGTACTGAATGCCACCTCAGGACCAACAGCACAGGAGGTGGATTTTGTTAACGCAGACCCTGACCGATCTGATATGAAAATCCAATTCTTGATAGTCCTCATGTTCTACTTGGACAACATTTTAGATGTGATGCCATTCCTGAAACAAGCCTATCTATCCTTTTTTATTAAGGACTGGGATCTATATCTAGGAGTACACTGGCTTGTAGGATAAAGTTGATGAGCCATACCATGAAGCTCACCATGTCTTTATGGATCAAGATAAAGCATCTGATCAGGTGTCAAGACAGGAACTGTAGCATTGCATGAGGAAATCAATAGTGACAGAGAAGTCTAAAGAGGTTGAAAAAGAATGCAACTGGACTTTAAGTTTGTGAAGACATTTCACCTCTCATCCAAAAGGCGTGGTCGCTTTGGAGGTGGACTGCCCTCACCTGCAAAAGGTGATATCACCTTTGATTTGGGTTAAATCATGTCTCTGAGTAAGAATATTCCAAATATAGTTGTCTACTAGGGTAGCCAATGATGGACTGGTCGTTATTTAGGGATTTTCGACTCTAATTGAGCACTTTATGCGCGCATTTTTTTGACACCAAAGTGCTTTCTAATTTTCACACAATTTGAGCAACTTGGGGTTCTGGTCAAAGGATATTTAGGTATACAGACTGGAGGAGCCAGGGATTGAACCAGCAACCTTCCGATTAAAATTCAAGAATTCTAAAGAAATAACATGGAGCATGTGCTAAATAGATTCCTTTAAATGCAAATATTCCGTGTTTATATGACGGAACATGACATTTGCTGACTAATTAGTCAATCAGTTAATCATTTCAGCTTTGACTAGGAGAACAAGTTAAAAAAAATCTGAGGCCTGTGGCTCAATCACAATTTTTCATCTCAGTAGGGGGATTCACCATATGATCTAGGATGTGGTAGATTTCTATGATAAAAATGTTTGGGAACAGATGGTGGCTGTCTAACTGTCACGTTTTTTGTCACAACAAATCGTTGGGTTACTTAACATAATCCCTGGTTCTTTGATAACAGAGTGAGGTGTTTCACTATGGGAATCGCCTCGGCGTGACCAACTACGGAAGCTCCAATGACACCACGTCTGTCTATGACAGACCTGTCGAGCCGTGCTCAGGGCTCCGCCCCCTCGTACTAACACGGCCGACCAGCTCCTCCTAACTCATTCCAAGCAGATTTCTTTCCGTGCCTAAACAAGGAGGGAAGTGTTGGTGAAACACCTCACTCTGTTATCAAAGAACCAGGGATTACGTTAAGTAACCCAACGTTCTTTTTCTAACTTCGCTCAGTGTTTCACTATGGGAGATATGGCCCACTCCCGGATTGCGCCAGCTCCTGAAGCTACTCTCCAGTGCTACTCCAGGATCTCAGGTCGAACCTGAGGCACCAGAATCCAGCACCGTCTGAGCCAGGGATGACTGTGCAACATCCAGCCGATAAAACCGGACAAACGTGCGCGGCGTAGCCCAGCTTGCTGCCGCACAAATATCCTGGACTAATACACCTCTGAACAACGCCCAGGATGTGGCCACACCCCTAGTGGAGTGTGCTCGGAGTCCTGGGGGGGCCTGCAAGCCCTTACAGCTATAAGCCAGAGCTAAGGCCTCTACAATCCAATGAGCTAGTCTCTGGTGTGATACGGGCCTGCCCTTGTGAGGGGAGGCCCAGGAAACAAACAGCTGATCCGACTTCCTGAATCCAGCTGTTCTGTCAACATAAGTCCCCAAGGCCCGGACAGGGCACAAAGTGTTCAGCCTCTGCTCCCTCTCGGAAGAGAATGGAGGGGGGTGAAAAGCTAGGAGCTCTACTGTAGAGCACCTGTATGATGTTTCCAACACTTTAAGGACAAAGGCTGGGTTAGGCCTCAGGAGTGCTTTAGTGAGTCCCGGGGCCAACTGTAGACAAGAGGGGTGAATAGACAGAGCCTGTAATTCACTAACTCGCTTGGCTGTGGTTAGAGCCAACAGCAGAGTGGTTTTAAGAGAGAGAAACTTCAACCCCACTGCCCCAATAGGCTCAAAGGGGTGGTGGGAGAGGGCGTCTAAAACGACTGACAGATCCCATAAAGGGACCAGTGGTCTAGAAACTGGGAGCGTTCGACGCGCCCCTCTCATGAAGCGACCTACAAGGGGGTGCTGCCCAGCAGGTTTATCACCAAACCCCATGTGGCAGGCTGAAATAGCTGCTAAATAGACCTTTATAGTGGAAAAAGCTTTCCTTTTGTCCAGCAAGTCTTGAAGAAAACACAACAGCTCCACCACTGAACACTGAAAAGGGATAATCTGCTTTTCATGGCACCACTCTTCAAAAACACGCCATTTACTGCTGTAAATGGAACGAGTGGAGGAGGCTCTGGCATTCTGAATGGTCTCAATAACCTTCGGAGGCATGCCTGCTGCCTTCAAATTCCACCTTTCACGGGCCAGGCCCAGAGAGCAACCTGGTCTGGATGGGGATGGTATATCTCCCCCCGCGCCTGAGACAGAAGGTCCCTGCGGATGGGGAGTGGCCATGGCTCGTCCACCAGAAGCTGGATGATTTCTGCTATCCAGTGTTTGGATGGCCACCGTGGAGCTATTAAAAGTTTTTAAGAGTTTTTGGCCATGGAGAAAAACAGGGGGCACTGTGTGTTTTCTCGCGAGGCGAAGAGATCTACGGCAGCCCGGCCGTATCTCTGCCAAATCTGCTCCACCACCTGTGGGTGAAGCCTCCATTCTCCGAACAGTGGATTTCCTCTGGACAGGAGGTCCGCCCCCCTCTTCAGAATTCCTGGCACGTGAGTTGCCCGAAGGGAGAGGAGCCGAGTGCTGCTCCACATAATTATTTCCCTGGCTAACCTGTGTAGCTGCCGGGAACGGGTGCCGCCCTGGCGGTTGATATAAGCAACTACAGTGGAGTTGTCTGTTTTCACTAAAACATGTTGACCCCGGAGATACGGCAGAAAATGCCTTAAGGCTAGGAGCACCGCGCGGAGCTCCAGCACATTTATGTGATTCAGAGTGAGTCTCTGTGACCAAACGCCATTCACTGCTCTGCCCATCATAGTTGCACCCCAACCTGACAGGGATGCATCTGTGGTCAGCGTCACCCTGGATGATACTGCCCCGAGCGGTACCCCCGCCGCGAGAGCTGTCGGGCTCCTCCAGGGCCGGAGAGCCGAGATACACGGCTGCGTTATTTTTACACCACAACTGAGATGTCGGCGAGGGCACAGCTGCAGAGAAGCGACCCACCGCTGAAAATCTCTCATCATAAGCAGCCCCAAGTGTACCACCGATATCACAGAGGCCATGAGGCCAAGGAGGCGGAGACAGAGTCGGAACCGCACGACTTTCCCCAGCTGAAAACGGGAAAGACAGTGAGTGAAGGATGCGATCCTCCGCTCTGAAAGTGCGATACGATAAGAGATGGAGTCTATTCTGAGCCCCAGATACTCTGTAAACTGTGCGGGTTCCAAGTGGCTCTTTTCCAGGTTGATAGTGAACCCAAGCTCCGTGAGGTGATTCACCACCACCTCGGAGTCTTTGATCGCCTGCTCGCGCGATCGTGAGCATATTAGATAATCGTCTATGTAAGAAAATATTCTGATGCCGCTGTTCCTTAACGGAGACAGCGCTGCCTCCACACATTTGCTGAACACCCTCGGAGCTAAGGATAGCCCAAATGGGATAGTTTGAAACTCGTACGCTACGCTCTGAAAAGCAAACCTGAGATATTTCCTGTGTGGAGGATAAATGGCGATGTGAAAATATGCATCTGATAGGTCGATTGTAACAAACCAATCGCCTGTGTGAATTGAGCGACAAAGCGTCTTGTGTGTGAGCATTCTGAACGTGTACTTTCTCAAATGCTTGTTTAACACACGTAGATCCAGAATAGGACGGAGCGACGTTCCGTCCTTTTTCGGGATGAGGAAATAGCGGGAGTAAAAGCCCTGCTGAGCTTCTTCGCTCGGAACCGCTCCGATCGCCTGTTTGTGTAACAGGGAGGATATTTCCTCCTCCAGCACATTCGCTGAATCGCGACTGGCCACAGAAGCTAACACTCCGCCGAATCTCGGTGGTTTTGCCGCAAACTGTAATCTGTAACCATGGGAAATGGTTGACAAGACCCAGGGATGAACTGCGCATGCGCGCCACCGCTCCAGCTGCGCTGCGAGCGGGCCTCTGAAGAAGCGGTAGCGTGACGTCACCCCTGTCTCCCGGAAGGAGTTGGGGCTGTCCCCCTCGGGAAGAGCGTGAGCTCCCCCCGCTGGGAACAAAGACAAATTGCAGTGATTTTCTTTTGTTTTTATTTTGAAACTGGGGGACATTCTGCCCTTGGCAAACTGCCTGGCTGCAGAAATGCACGTTTTATTTCTTTTCTTACCCCCAAACCACAGTGAAGTGTCTGATGACTCTGGGCAGTGCTTGGTGACACAGACAGAGTGCTTAGAAGTGTTTGGTGACACTGCGCCATTTGTCCACAAGTCTGTCCTCCCTGAACTGGAAGAGGAGTCTGAGAGGGTGCTCCTGGTGAACTGGAAACTTCCGGAGACCCTCAACTTTGGAGTGATTTGGTTACCCCTTCTAACACCTTCCTTCTCTTTGGGGAAGAAAAGAGGGGTGACACAGAATGCTGCAGGTGTGCTAGGCTGACCGCTTCTTTTTCCCCTCTCCGGGGTGTGACGGCTTGTTCTTTGCAGCAACTGCTGCAAAGGAATGCTTGTCCCAAGGTCTTCGGTTCTCTACCTTGGCCTGGTGGGCATCCTGCTGGCCTCCTGCTCCTCTCTGCATTCTGACCCCACTCTGTCTCCCTCTCACAGCTGCTGCCGTTGCTGCAAAGCCAGCTCTTGGCGCCTGCTGGGGCTGAGAGTTAGGTTTTCTGGGTAAGCAGAGGTTGAATGCTTTACCCTCCTGCTTTCTGCGGGTGCTTGTTTCTCTCATTCTCTCCAGGGCTGGGCCAAAGAGACCCTTGGTTGGGTCATAGGCTGCATCCATGACCTCAGCCTTCTGAGCATCACCTAGGCCTGACAGGTTTAGCCACAAGGCTCTCTCACCCGAGACTGCAAGGCCCATAACGCGACCACACCCTTGGACTGCTCCCCTGGAGGAGCGAAGAATGAGATCATTAACCACGCAGATTTCATCCCAGAGGGCTGGGTTCGGGGAACCCGAGTCAAGCTGACGGCCCATGTCTTCCAGAATTTCTGCCTGATATGCTGATAGCAGTGTGACTGCATTAAGCGAGCATACTGACTGTGCAGCATATTTGTACGTCCTTTGATAAATAGATGCCGTGAGGCGATCTATCTTGTTGGGCAAAGAAATGCTAGAAGAAGCTGAGATTGCCCTGCGGTTAGGGTGAAGGTGATACGCCACTGAAGGCTCCACTGCTGGGGGTTCGGTCAGCCACAGTTCACCCATCCCCTGGATCTCAAGCTTAGAGCAGCCCTTGGTCGGAAGCTTGCTTTTAAAAGGGCTTGACCAATAGCGACTCATTTCTTTGATGCAGGCTGGGACTGCTGGCAGAAGCTGCTTTGATGGCGGCAAGGCTGGTGGGAGCCTCTTGCCGTCATACAGGTCGCGTTCTGCCCCTTCGGCATCCTGGGCGGCTGGCCATGTGATGCCTAGCTTGGCAGCAGCCCGTTTGCAGACCTCGTACAAATTGCTGTCCACCAGGGGTGCAACTTCAGCCCCACTCGGTGGCCTGGACTGCTGGGGAGGAAAGGTAGAGTCATCCTCCTGTTCCTCATCCATGTCCTCCAGGTCGAGGAGGTCGGAGTCGGCATCGCCCTCCGCGTCCTCGCCACCCGGCTCGCCCACATGTTGATCGAGGAGGTCCTCGAACGATGGGGGCATGAGCGGGGACTCTTCTTCCATCATGTCCGCCCAGCTTGTGGAGGCTCGCGGATGACGGATATCGCTCGTAGCAGTAGCAGCCGACAGGCAGGGGTCCTGACTGTTCGTTACTGCTACTCTCAGCCTCCTTTCCAGGACTTTCTCTGGCATCAAAGCACAGTGTGGGCATCCCTGAGGGTCCGCCAGTGAAGCCTGAGCATGCTTGGCACCCATACAGACGATGCACATTGGATGAGGGTCCCTGCCCGAGATGGTGCCACCGCATGATGCGGGGCACGGGCGGGATGCAGCCTCTTTAGCCTTCGGCTCCGACCTTTTGGCGGGAGTAGGAGCCGTAGACATGGATAGCGGAAAGGGGTGAGACTAGGCTACACCAGGCTCGTCTCGACACGTTAGCCCGTAAGTAGCTAGGACTAGCAGCGGGTGTTAAATCCGATCTAGTCGCGGCGGGAGTCAGCTCGTCGTGACACGTTAGCTGCACTCCGCTAGCCAATATCGTTAGCAACTTAATGCTAACCGAACCCTAGGTCGACCAACAAGCTAATGGTAGTGAGACACTAATGTGGTTCGTGGCCTGCTAACAAGTTAATGCTAGCCGGACACTGAACGAACAGCTCACCGTAACGCGTTAGCCTGAGTCACACAACGTCGGCTACCTCGCTAACTAAAACCAGGAACCGCTGGGACAGCTCGCCTGTCCCAGCGGACAGTTAAGTAGCTACTGTTAAGTAGCTAATCAAGTTAGCCTGGATGCGCTGAGGGAGCTCAAAGTAGTTTCTCACGGGAAGAAAGCGAGAATGAGTTAGGAGGAGCTGGTCGGCCGTGTTAGTACGAGGGGGCGGAGCCCTGAGCACGGCTCGACAGGTCTGTCATAGACAGACGTGGTGTCATTGGAGCTTCCGTAGTTGGTCACGCCGAGGCGATTCCCATAGTGAAACACCGAGCGAAGTTAGAAAAAGAACTGGGCCTGTCAAATAGCCTCACCATATGTCTCTCACTGTAAGTGAAATGAACTTTTTAGTGATGATAGTAGATGTTAGGGCTTAGTAGTCATTACTAAATATTTCAATTTCTAACAAAAAACTAAAATGGGAGAACATGAAACATGAAAACCTGACAACAAAACAAAAACGGAACATGAATCATGGAGACACAAGGGAGGCTGGCAGATGATCCAGCAATAAATAGAGGAAGACAAAGGGCTAAATGGCAACAAATCAGGTCCAGAGGCCAACTGCGTAGGAAGCGGCGGCGGCACAGGCAAAGCAGGTCCAGAAGGTGATCACGTGGGAAGCGGCACATAGGTCAAGCAGGTCCGGAGGCTGAGCCACGTGGGCAGCAGCAGTGGTGCAAAAAGTACCCTCCAGGACCCCGACGAGGGAGAAAACGGGAGCAGAAAGCTTCAGGTGGCCTGGCAGGTTGCCGGTGTTGGTTTGTGTTGGTGCATGGATGTGGATGTGCAGGCCGTGCAGGATGTGGAGGCTGTGAACATGCAGGTGTGCAGACCTCTGGCATAGACGGAGTTGGGCCAGACAGCGTGACAAACTCTGGCGGAGATGGAGCTGAACCTGACAGCGGATCAGAAGCCAAAGGCGGTAAAGCGGGTGGTTGAGCTGATGGTGGCTGGCAGCCACGGGTGGTTGAGTGAGTGGCAGTGTGGCAGCCGCAAGCAGTTGGGCGCATTCTCCAGAGCCCCCAATGGAGACAGCCGGCGGCTGGGCGGACTCTCCAGATCCCCAACGGAGACAGGCGACGGTCTGGGAGCCATGGATGGCTGGATGGACTAGAGCCCCCAACAGAGACCGGTATAGACCAAGATGATGTGGGAACCTCTGGTGGGGATGAACCAGACAGTGTGGAAACCTCTGGCTAAAGTGAAGCAGGGCCAGCAGGTGAGGAGACCTCTGGCTGAGACAGAGTTGGCTGGAGCTGCCCAGGGCACACAGCCAACCCAGGGCACTTATCAGCCAGAGACATCAACATGACTTCAATAGTGGACTGAAAGAGCATGCCAGAGCTCTCTGCTGACGCAGGAGGCTAGGTCGGCTCACTCGAGCTCCCAGCGGAGACAGAAGGCTGAGATCTCCTGATCTCATAGCTGAGACAGCCTGTGCAGGCTGTAAAACCTCCAGGGGTCCAGAGGCGGCTGAGGCCACAAGCTCAGCCTTTGGGGAAGCCCCGGGGAGAGTTTCAGCAGGTTCACACACAGTCTTAGTTGTAGCCAGCTCAGCTGACACAGTCTGTAAATATACTAAGCAGGAATTTACTTTCTCTGGCATTATCATTCCAGGCTCGGAAGGAGCGCAGGATGAAATGAAACTTTTAAGTGCATAGAGCTGGAATAAACTGCCTCAGAATAAACAATTCCTTTACATCCAGCCATGGAAAGAGTATGAAAAACATCTTTCTCACTCACCACAGCTGGTTACTTCTGGAAAGTCTTCAATTCTGAACTTGGCGAGGAGCAACAGAGGCATGGATGCCGCTTCCCTCTGGAAGGCGGATCCAGCGGTCGGGTAGCCAGCCAGATGCAGTTAGGGGGTGAAGGTGGAGGCCATTGTGAAGTGGAGTGAGAGGAACCAAACGCAAGCCCTGGAGATGGAACAGAACTTGAACTGAAAGTGAGCCTTTATTTACGGCTAAAAGAAAGCAAAAAATAAACGATAATACAACCAGGGCTGGAATTAACAAAAACCTAAACTGGGAGAACCCTAAAGCATGAAAACTTGAAAATGCCTGGAACATGAATCATGGAGATACAGGGGACGACAGCAGACGATCCGGCAACGAACAGAGGAAGAGAAAAGGCTAAAATACAGAGAGGTATAACGACACAGGAGCTACAAGACTGGGAGGAAGACTGGAACACTGAACACAGGACGTGAGACTGTCAAAGTAAAACAGGAAACATAAGACATGCACAGAGACACGCACTTGGCAGAGAAACAAGGAAACACAACTGACAGGCAAGGTGAGACAAGTGTAACTAACTAAAAAAGATGGAACACAAGGGAATGACCACAGAAACAGAACTGAACATATATGATGGACTACGCAGGGAGGCACAAATGAAAACAGATTAAATGAACAAAAGCTCACAGCCAGAAATACAAATGATTAAACCAGGAAGAAGAAGGAAACTAAACAATACTAAAACGAGAACATAAGAAACCTAAAAAACACTGGGTCATAGACCCAGTACCATGACAGCACCAAGTGTATCTTGGTGTTATACTTGTACAGTTTATGAATGCTGCTTACTAGCCACGCTTGCTAGCATTAGCTGACATGAAAGCATTAAACACTTTACTGTGTGTACAGACCACATCACTGTGGCAGAGGTGTGGTCTGTGGCTCTGCTGCAGAGAAGGGATGGTGCAGTTGGCTCAAAGTGTGGTGTCAGGGACACTGGGAGGGCACCTGGAAACACCTGGGTAACTCACCCTATTTCAGTGACACCAGAACTGGAGACGAGAGAAGTGCGGGTGATGACGACTAAAAAGCTGACTCCTCTGAACTGAGAATTAAAACTTTTCACAGTGGCTGTGCACGTCCTGGGTCTTTACTCGCCACAGTGGTAGTGAAACACAGGACCGCGGGAGGGGGGATCCACAGCCTGTGCAACAACTCTGGGCCTAGCCCAGATGGCAGAGCAGCTGGAGTCACTGCAGCTGCAGACACAAGTGTTGGAGAACATGGTCACTCAGTCTGGTGCCTCCTCGCTGGCCTCGCCGCTCAACCTGCAGTGGTCGTGCATAGGATGACACGCAGTCCTTTCTGGATATTTTTGAGGCCACAGTTTATGGCCATGGGCGCTGCACCTGACCCACATGGGGTCACACAGATGTCAGGGCAGGAGTGTTGTCGGTCTGGTGACTGGGGCACCTCTGCCGGGAGTATGAGTGAGTCATTGTAAAATGATTTGCTAGGTAGCTCATTATAATTGCACATGGATTTTACTTTGTATTAGTTCACCCTCATCTATCTATCATCTATCCATCTATATCTAAAATTGAGGAAGCCTTGAGGCGACTTTTGTTGTGATTTGGCGCTATATAAATAAAATTGAATTGAATTGAATTGAGTGATCTAAGATTTGTTCATTAGATTAGTCTAACTTGTATTAGACTAATGTATGATGAAAATTAACACTGTCCTTCGCTTGTGCACTGCTGAATTCCTCATCAGATTTTAAATATTGAAGGCATTTCTAGTCACAGTATTGTATGCTTGGCATTAAATGTTTGTGCATTACAGACAGCAGCCCTTTTTTAACCTCACTCTACAATGTATTGTCATTCTGACTATGCTGTTATTGCCTCTACTAAGAAGATGAATGAAAAAAGGGAAATGGGCCTGAGGGAAACTTATTGGGCCCCAGTTGTTCATAGCTCTGTGAAAGGGCAGATGAGATGCAGCAAATGAAACGCAAGCCCAATATTTGTCTTTGATCTGTGAATTCCTCAGGTGCAGTCGCATCCCACAGTTCAGAGATTAATATGTCTATCAGCATTAACATAAACTGTGTTACAAGGAATGAGACGGCTGGCTGTGGAATGGTCTTGTCTTTAGCAGCACATCATGTTTTTTCTTTTTAAACTAATGATAAAACAAATGGAGCACGTGAGCAAATTTGCAAGTATGAGAAAACTTTTTGTCTGTTACAGGTAAAAAATTAAGTTCAACTACCACACACACACACACACATACACACACACACACAGAAATGTATTTTGGTCTGAAACTAATAAAGATCACACTAAAGTGATGGTTCATCATAGAAAGGAAGGCCTTCTCTGAATGAGACAGACTCAGAATCTGTGTCTTTCTTTTCTTGTTTAGAGACTTCAGGAACTTCATTTTTTCCATATATGATGATGATGAATTATGATCACAGCTGGCTCACAGCTCAGTGGACATTGAGATGAGAAAATATATATTTAACACATTTAAGGAAAATACTAATAAAATAAAAAATAAAATAAAATAAAATAAAATAAATGTTTATTAAGCAATTTTGATAGGAAATTGCTTAATTTTAGAAATGTTTTTGCTCTTTTTTGCTGTTTAGTTGTTTTCTTTTAGAATCATTCATCTTAGCAGTAGGATTTACATGAAAAGAGAAACAAATTAAGTTTGAGTGAAAATGTACATTTTTTGTACTCTCTGGTCGACTGACTCAGTGAATCAAATGACTCAAAAAACTCGATTCACTTTGGTGAGTGACTCATTAAAACTCGATTCAGTAAAAAGAATCAAATTTACCATCACTAGCCCTTTGTTTGGCCTGCTAAAATGGCGCCTCGGCGGCCACGCCCCCTGCCGTGACATCACACTCCAAAGCCCCATAGACAATAAAACCAAATTTGGACGTTACGACCTCGAGTGATACTAAAACCTTCGAAAACACTCCAAAATACAACAAGAGGCCAGGACAAGCACCAATGACACAGAGCAGCCAAAAAAGTTGTTCGCCAACCACTATCCGACTCCTAGTTAAGAAAATGAACAATATGACCTTGAGTGAAACCTCTGAAAACACACCAAACACACCAAAAGACAACAAGAGGCCAGAAGCAGTAGTGACAAAGGGCGTCCAAAAAAGTCCCTGAGCCAGGACTATCCAACTCCCAGGTCAGAAAACAAACAATACGGCCTTCGGCTAAGGAAAATAAAAATAAAATAAAATAAAATAAAAAAAACCCATCTCTTACTGCTCTGTTTATTTCTTTAAAATGAACACTTGTACATCTTTGTCATAGAGGAATAAGAATATTAATATGAATATGAACACCAAGGCGTTTCCAGGCCAGCCAAGAGATATAATCTCTCCAGCCTGACTTGGGTCTACCCCGGGGCCAAATGCCTGGTGGCACCCTTGCCTCCATGGGCACCTTAACTCATCACTTTTGACGCAGAGAATGTATTTTATTGACTATTAGTAGGCTGAAGCCATTTACTTCTACTTACTTCTGATTGGCTTTTACTATATATTAATATGCTTTTTTAAGGATCAAGACGTGGGTGTGTTTTTCCAGCTTCATTAACAGTTGTTTTTTCAGAGATCAGATGTCCTCACATCTTCAGCAGTAACGTTAATCCATATTGCACAGAGTGCATGTTTTGTATGATAAATTTTACCCATACCCTGCAGAATGAGAGACAGAGCAGCCGGGCTATGTAAAAAGGGGGCGTGTTCACGGTCACGTCCAGTGGGTGTGTGGGCAGAGACGCTCCACCACGAGTTACTACTGAGCAGACTCTGGCTCCAAAAGTGGAACATGGCAGCTCCCACAAGCGGGATATTTTGGCTTCACTTTTGCACAATGGGAGGAAGTGCTGTCGTGTCGTTCATCTTTTATACAGTAATTGGTTAGGACCAATCAGCAAATTTCAAAAATATACAAAACAATATATATAACTTCATAAGTCGACAAAAATAAAATCCAGAAAAATCATGTAGCTTTTCAGATTCATGATCTTTTCGGTTGCATCATAAAGATGTTTCAAGTTCAAGTTTATACACTTAACCTTAAGTTGAGGTCTTTCATGTGTCTTTAACAAAAAACAGAAACAAAATCCCTATTCAGAAATCTCTCTTCTATATGATGGTTTGTGTGTGTAAACGTGTATGCGTGCCTGTGTGTCTGTGTGTCCACACACAGCAAGCATTTGTTTGGCCTGCTGATATGGCGCCTCGAGCAAAAATCCTGGCCACGCCCCATCCCTTAAGATCCCGCTCCAAAGTCCTATTAACCTACAGATTTAGAAAGAAGACGCTGCATTGTTAACTCTGAGGGAGATGGAGAATGAGCCTATTTCCAAAAAAAGTGGAGTGTGTTCCTTTAAATACTATATATTGTTAAAAACTAACACACACACACACACACACACACATTTTGTTCTAGATCACAAATACTTTGCATGTTTTTCTACCCAGATCCATCATAAAGATTTATTTTATGCTATGAATATGAAGAAACCTGATCACCATATACAGTGGGGCAAAAAAGTATTTAGTCAGCCACCGATTGTGCAAGTTCCCCCACTTAAAATGATGACAGAGGTCAGTAATTTGCACCAGAGGTACACTTCAACTGTGAGAGACAGAATGTGAAAAAAAAATCCATGCATTCACATGGTAGGATTTGTAAAGAATTTATTCGTAAATCAGGGTGGAAAATAAGTATTTGGTCACCTCAAACAAGGAAAATCTCTGGCTCTCACAGACCTGTAACGTCTTCTGTAAGAAGCTTTTCTGTCCCCCACTCGTTACCTGTATGAATGGCACCTGTTTGAACTCATCATCTGTATAAAAGACACCTGTCCACAGCCTCAAACAGTCAGACTCCAAACTCCGCCATGGCCAAGACCAAAGAGCTTTCGAAGGACACCAGGAAAAGTATTGTAGACCTGCACCAGACTGGGAAGAGTGAATCTACAATAGGCAAGCAGCTTGGTGTGAAAAAATCAACTGTGGGAGCAATCATCAGAAAATGGAAGACATACAAGACCACTGATAATCTCCCTCGATCTGGGGCTCCACGCAAGATCTCATCCCGTGGGGTCAAAATGATCATGAGAACGGTGAGCAAAGATCCCAGAACCACACGGGGGGACCTGGTGAATGACCTGCAGAGAGCTGGGACCAAAGTAACAAAGGTCACCATCAGTAACACACTACAACGGCAGGGAATCAAATCCCGCAGTGCCAGACGTGTTCCGCTGCTGAAGCCAGTGCATGTCCAGGCCCGTCTGAAGTTTGCCAGAGAGCACATGGATGATACAGCAGAGGATTGGGAGAATGTCATGTGGTCAGATGAAACCAAAGTAGAACTTTTTGGTATAAACTCAACTCGTCGTGTTTGGAGGAAGAAGAATACTGAGTTGCATCCCAAGAACACCATACCTACTGTGAAGCATGGGGGTGGAAACATCATGCTATGGGGCTGTTTTTCTGCCAAGGGGACAGGACGACTGATCCGTGTTAAGGACAGAATGAATGGGGCCATGTATCGTGAGATTTTGAGCCAAAACCTCCTTCCATCAGTGAGAACTTTGAAGATGAAACGAGGCTGGGTCTTCCAACATGACAATGATCCAAAACACACCGCCCGGGCAACAAAGGAGTGGCTCCGTAAGAAGCATTTGAAAGTCCTGGAGTGGCCTAGCCAGTCTCCAGACCTCAACCCCATAGAAAATCTGTGGCGGGAGTTGAAAGTCCGTGTTGCTCAGCGACAGCCCCAAAACATGGTAAATGGCCTGCATTTGTATAGCGCTTTTCTAGTCCTTAAGGACCCCAAAGCGCCTTACACTACATTCAGTCATTCACCCATTCACACACTGGCGATAGCAAGCTACATTGTAGCCACAGCTGCCCTGGGGCGCACTGACAGAGGCGAGGCTGCCGGACACAGGCGCCACAGGGCCCTCTGACCACCACCAGTAGGCAAACACGGGGTTAGTATCTTGCCCAAGGATATTTGGCATGCAGCCAGGATGCAGCCTTGGGATCGAACCACCAACCTTCTGATTAGTGGCTGACCTGCTCTGCCACCTGAGCTACAGCCACCCCAACATCACTGCTCTCGAGAAGATCTGCATGGAGGAATGGGCCAAAATACCAGCTACTGTGTGTGCAAACCTGGTAAAGACCTATAGTAAACGTTTGACCTCTGTTATTGCCAACAAAGGTTATGTTACAAAGTATTGAGTTGTATTTTTGTTATTGACCAAATACTTATTTTCCACCCTGATTTACGAATAAATTCTTTACAAATCCTACCATGTGAATTCATGGATTTTTTTTTCACATTCTGTCTCTCACAGTTGAAGTGTACCTCTGGTGCAAATTACTGACCTCTGTCATCATTTTAAGTGGGGGAACTTGCACAATCGGTGGCTGACTAAATACTTTTTTGCCCCACTGTAGCACTTTGCTTTTGTGCACTACAGTGCCTGACAGTGACTAATGCAGAGCTTCACTTCTTGCTTGCACATATAGAATTAGGAAATCATATTTCTGAATTCAGTTGTGTTCGATCAGGCAGATAACTGATGGATTGCTCTACTTTCTGAATGCAAACTGTCACACGTTAATATTTGTACGATTTCTAAAATGTGCAGCATTATTTTCCATAAATTCAATGTTTCTATAAATGCAGAGGCTGGCTCATTGTCCAGGCTGCTATAGTAGGCTTGTCTGCCAATCTTCCACATTTTACTGCTTTTCTTGTTGAGTCTGTGATGTTTGATGCTTTTTTTGTTTATTTGTTTATGTGTGGGTTGTTTTGTTTTTTTTTAAATTTAGAAACATAGTGGGTGCCACAATGGATTAAACAGTATAGTTTTGTGTTGATATTGTGTTGTAGGAGCCCTCTTATACATTAATGGTAGTGTGGTAGTTTAGCTGAAGAAGATGGTGTGAGTTTGTAGCATGAATTTAAACAAATGAACAAATATTTCTATTCCCATAACCCCTGACTGGGGTGGTCCATGGCACTGATCAAAAGCTGGAACTACGCTACTGATATGTGTATACATCCACTCCTTTAATTGAATAATCCTGACTCATGTTGAAATTAAGTAGTATTGCACTTGGTGGTGGCTTCCTGTGAGTTTTTTATATATAAAATATATAAAAATGAACTGTGCCTAATGAGTGCTACAGGCACATTATCTTCCAAAATTTCCTATCCAATGCACTTCCCTCTGCCTGCAGCTTAGCACCCTCATCTTTAGCAGCAGATAAACCTTTAGACATGTGCAAGTAAACAACCTGAGGTGAGTCAAACATCCAGAGGAAATTGAAGAATCTGACAAATTCTTTGTTCCAAGCAACCAAACAAGCAAATAAATGCGTACATAAAATAAATAGCTTATCAGCCTGATTGATCTGGTCACCAGATCAGACTTATGACTGACACTAATGCCCTGCCAGCAACACTGAGAATTTTTCAATCACATGTACAAAATGGAGATAATCTATGGGTTCTATGGGAGAAGAAATGTTATTTTTTTATACAAGAACCAAATAAGTGAAATAAGTTCACTAGCAGGTGAAGGGCCTAGAGATGACATACAGTGTAACAGTGTATCAACTTTGAAGCTACTTGATTGCTGCATGGTTTAATTTGCCATCTTTACAACATAATATGGTTTATGGTGGTGTGTGCTTATACTCAAATACTATAACTAACTCTGGTATTCAGAGGCAAATGTCCTGTCTTGACTTATTAAAACCACTCATATCTACTTTACTGGGGCTACAGAGGGCTGAGCAGCCTTCTGTTGTTTGCCTGGCCTCGCTAATTTCTTCTGGTAATATGGACTGAAGCCGCTAATAAAGAAGTTGGGGGGTAAAGGGGAGGAGGAATGCTAACATTCAGTGGTATGAGTTACTTGTAGTGCAGAGTCTGCTTTTTGGGGCCTACTGACATTATGAAATGGATTGACATTTCAAATATTTGCAGTGCTCAGCGCATCTAAATGTAGTAATAAGTGAACCACAGACCTCCTCCTCACCACCCAGCAAGTCATGTATGGCCATTACATCAGGAGCACAGCAATAAGATTCAGCAGCCTCTGCTTTCCAAACCTTTACATGTCAGACAATGTAGTCTGAAGAGCATTTTCTTTGTTCTAAACAGAACCAACTCCAATTGCTCAAGTGCAAGAGGAACAGTAATTAGGAACAGACTATATACTTTTAATTTAGGTCAGAGTGGTAAAGCATTATGTATGCTACCTCCTTGAACTACAGTAGATATTCCATATGTGTAATCAGACATCTGTGCTTTGTTTAGGTTGACACCCCCACAAGATGGGAGAAGACTACAGTAATGACAGTGTATGCTTGTGTATACTTCTCAACACAGCTCGTGGAAGCACAAAAAACACTGTCAGCGGCACTTTAGTACATTCAAGCACTCTGAAACTAATCATGCACACAGATAAAACACTATGAGACTATATTTGCACAACGTTGATATTAAAAGAAAGCTCAAAATCGAGATAAAAGCAAGACAAGTGACTTGGCTCGCTTGTGTAACACTCAGAAAGATCACAAGAGAACTGCTGATCGAGGCATCTAAAATTAATGGGTGTTTCTTTTGGGGTTTTTTGTTCTAAAGTTAGCTCAATGCTGCGTCTGTTGTCAGATAATATGAGAATAAAGTATTGCTCTTGGCTAGGGCCATAGTCACTCTGATGAGTTTTACATGGAGCTTTCTTTCTGCAACTTCAGTTTTTAATTTGTCAAAAACGCCAGGAAGAGACAATTCAACAGACCATGTAGTAATATGTTTCTGTGTTCTCTGAGTTTTTCACTTTTCATAGGTTGGGAAACATGACTTTTTAAACTGACACATTATGAGAAAACTGGCCCCTGAGCACAGACAATAAAAAGCAGTCTTTAATGCCCCTGGAGGAGTAGGATACGCAGGATGGGTGGGAATCACCAGATATCCCACGATATGAGTACATATTACTCACTCGCAATATATTATAGTGATTTTTAATAATATTGCAATATGATAAATAAATTATCTATTAATCACCTTTATTTATCTGAAAATTATGTCCTCTGAGGTGTTTATCAGTGTCTTTTTTTAATCCAATAAGATAAAGATACCTTACTTCAGTTATTTTTAAAATTTTTGCTGCAAAATCAGATTGTCAAGCATACCAACATTGTCACATAAACCCATGGAGTGAGTCTGCTATCAGTCTGCGATTGAATGGCCTCAAGCTTGCAATTGCATGCCATCTATTGGCGATAATACGGCAATTAACTTTGATGAATCTGCAAAAATGAAATCTGCGCTCTTCTGGACAGAGATCTCCAATGTTGTTCTTGGGATCTGCTAGAGCCGCTCACCTAGTCCTCCAATTACACCTGGGAGCACTGTTACCTTCACCCTCCACATCTTCTCGAGTTCTTCTCTGAGCCCTTGGTACTTCTCCAGTGTCTCGTGTTCCTTCTTCCTGTTGCTGTCATTCAGTATCTACATTTATCACCACAGCCATCTTCTTCTGTTTGTCTGCCACCACCATTGGTACCAGGACTTCCAGGTACTCTTGTTACACTTATGTATGATGGAAGCCACTGTGTTCATTGGGATGTTTAACGCTGTGCCTTGATACAATAATGTCTCTTAAAATCTTATAGTATGGATAAGTTCTCATCCATATCAGACTATATCATCAACTGGGTAAATCAACAGTTTTTCCTCTGAATTGTAATGCAGAACCATAAAGAGCTCCTTTCACTGGAACTAAAGGGCACAGCCCAACTCCTGAAAAATATCCCCACAGTGTAAGTATTAGTGTAAAATTAGTTTTTCTTGCTAAAATATCCAAAAGGGCATTGTTTGGATGGGAGCATATGTTGCTCTAAACCTTGCATATACCTTTCAGCTTTGATAGGGTCTTTCCAGATGTGCAAAGCTGCTAATTTCATATGGACCTCCATGGCAAGTGCCAAAATAAGATGCAAGCAAATAAATAAAAGTATTTAGGTTTGTTTACACCACAATTAAATTTAAAGCTAATGGTGGATGTGGTGTATCCTTCTTCCACAGACCATTAAGAAATGGTCATTATGGAAACATAAAGAGAAAATGTTATTGTAAAAGAACACAAATCTTGTTGTAAAAATCTTGGGAACCGTTTGGGGATGGCCCCTTCCTGTTCCAACATGAATGTGCACCAATGCATAAAGGTCCATGAAGACGTGGACATTAACAAGTTTGTCCTGAAGAACCTGACCTACCTGCACAGAGTCCTGACCTCAATCCGACATAACATCTTTAGGATGAATTAGAGCAGAGACTTCTCATCTAGCTCTGGCCTCAGAATTGTACATCTAGAAGAATGGTTAAAGAAAAATCCCATAAATACACTCCTAAACTTTGTCGAAAGACTTCCCAGAAGAGTTGAAGCTGTTGTAGCTGCAAAAGGTGGGCCAACATCCTATTAATCCTAATGCATTAAGACTGGGATGTCACTTAAGTTCACATGCATGTGAAGGTAGATGAGAGAATGCTTTTCACAATATATTATATATAATAATGACTCAACACTTACAAATATATTCACCCTATTTGTATGAGAATGCTGTACTATAATATAATGTGACTACAAAGTCTACAATTACACAACAAGCAGCTGACCCTTACCAGCCGTTCAGTGCAGGCAAAGCATGAAGACAGTCATATTTTATAGCCAGTACAACCAGACAAAATAAAGTGAAAACTGAAAACTCCCATGCTTACACAAAAGACCACATGTACTCTAATAAGAGTTGTCATTGAACAACACTTTTATTTTCATAACTGATACTGTGCCTGTATATCATTTCATACTGTGTAGGTTTTGCTTCCAGTCATTGTGAAAAGAAAGCAATGAAGGCCATTTGAAAAGCTGATGCTAACATACTTTTCTTTTACATCAGCTAGAATCCAACACTTAACCTTAAAATGGAACCTGTCATGATAAATAGCTAAAATGCCAGTGTTTGTTCTTTATAAGCTTGAAGCAGAGGGTTGTGACCTTGGCAGGAGGAAATAACCCATCTTTTCTTTTCTTTTCTTTTTTCCTTTTTTTAAAAAAGCAATATTGAGCATATTTCGATTCAATCTTTTAGTGTTCCAGAAAGTTAATTATGTTCATCTGGACACAGCATTTTCATCACTGTGCCTTTTGGGCAATTATTGGTCAAAAAAGAAGGCTTAGCATGTGACAGAAAAAACTAGCTAGCAGTCAGGCCGTGTATGTGTCCTTGTGCAGTTAAAGTAATCCACACTTGTAGTTGAAAACAAACACACCAACATTTATTTCCACAGTCTTGAACACACTGTATGAAAAATGTTCGACTCCACAGCTAGTTAAAACCTTTACTGCTCCACAGTGCAGAAGTCTGACTGCTCACCGCATGCATGATTTCTGTGTATTAAAGAAAGAGTATGCAGAAATTAAATAAGTGGAAAAATACTACCTAGCAATAAATATTACACTAAAACATAAAACATGAAATTCCCCATTACCTTTTACTTATCTGTGTCCGTAATAATTCAAATAAAAACTATTACCAAGTAAACCTCCTATGAAATGTGAGTAAAATAAGATTAATTTACAGAACTTTGGCTTACATACCTACAGTATGCGCTAATCACTGTAGTAACATTTATGGTCACTTAATCCGATGCAAAACTAAGATCTAGCAGGACAAGCAGAGATGAGTCCACCGTCAGAGCCCATAAGAAGATCATTTGTAACCTTCGCTAAAGCTGTTTCAGTGATGGCCTCGGAAACTTCAGTGAAACTCTTCAAATAAACCAAAGTTTGCTGTTTTACAAATATAAAATTAATATTTTGTATTGAATACCGAGTTGAATTGTTCTCAACTTACTGGTGTGACCCTTCACAGCAGTCCCAGTTTTTCATGAGGCCCCTTGGAAAACACAGTTGTCCAACCCTGGCATAGACATAGGCTATAACAAATATATGACAATAATAGCAGTAGGCTGTTATGTATAATTCTTACTTAATGCAAAATATTACACTTGACAGATGCATGCAACCTCCAAGGCTGAAAAATTAAGCCAGTGTAGAAGTGCCAAAATCATTTAAGGGCAGCCACATAAAGCATGTTAATGATGTCTCATGTTAATATCTCCAGCAACATACCAACAAAAAAGCATGCTTATAGCATTGGTAGCATGTTTAAAAACTTAAACCAAAGCAAAAAAAAATAAAAATCCACCTTCATAATTTAAAATTGCAGCTGTTTGCTGGACCAACCAACCATGTTTGTATTGATAATACCTTTTTGGAGCATTTTTAATGACACTGCCTGACAAACACTATGGCCTGTATGGCTTTTTTTTTGTGCCACTATTCTGAGCGCACGTAAAAAAATTTTGCAGGTGCAAGTGTTGCATTTTGAGGAGAAATTTATTTTGAGCGAAAAAAAGAATTTGAGTGAACAAAATTCATTGCTCCATGCAAAAAATGTATTTCAGTGTTTGCTATTATCCACATACACACACACACAATAGCAGCCCCTCTCACTCAGTTTTTGCATTTGCGCTTGCTCGCAATGGGGTGCATGCACTCTCAACATTTCTGCCCGTGCGCGTTCAACTCTTTCTGTACACCGTTATATTTGTGCCACAAAACCACCCAATCTCAGACTTGGATGCAAAAAAATCTGATTGGCTGTTTTAGTCTCCAATCAGCTCGAAATGACGAAATGCAATATCCCAGAATTCATTTCGTCCAAAACTCAAACGAGGCAGTGGCAGAGGAACACAGAGTGGCGGAGTTTGAAATATTACTCTGTCTGGGTCACAAAATAAACTTTTAAGATATTTTCATGCGAGAATGGTGCTGTGTAAACTTTTAATATCTGCTTGATTTATCAAGACATCACACATTTGCATAAGTGCTCTAATGTTTTCGGAGATGCCTGTTACCCACTAGCTGACCGGGTGGTCACTCGGGTTAAACATAATATATAAGGCTGAACTGACAAAAAATCACCAACTACACCACCAGGTATTATAGGAAAAACCATAAAGCCTTTGAACTAAAACAAACGCTGTTGTGACAGTGATGTACACTGTCTTGTTGGTATATATGTATGCTTTGTATCACCTTCATGTTTCCCTCTCACCACATATCCAAACTGGTATCATGAGCAGCAGCTTTTACAGCTGTGGCTCCAGCAAACATCAGCTGATACTAGAAAGTAATATTAAATAAATTCTAACAACAGCTTATCAAGCTTGAAGTGCTGCTGTTGTTTAGTGCAACATCCGCTGGTTTCCTCTTTCTGGCGCAAAGTGAGCGATAAACAAAGAAGAGAGATGATCAGCTGATCATTGATCAGTTTCATGATTGAAATAGCAACAGGAGAGAGAGGGAGAGAATGAGACAAGAAGAAACAGCTGTGCAGCAAAAACACAGAATAACTTCAGCTTTGTGTCTTTTTTTCATTCTAGCTGAAGTACGGGACGAATTGCGTTCCTTTCCCCCTCAATACGGATGTATTGTAATTGGTCCAGCCCAGAGTTGATCATGGCCAATTGGCTAATCCACCACCTTTCATTGTTATACCATTACAAAAACAAACAAACATAAAAAATGCCCAGGGGGCCAGTCCAGCTATGCGGTCAGCTGGTGGGTAACAGGCATCTCCGAAAACATTAGAGCACTTATGCAAATATGTGATGTCTTGATAAAGTGAGCAGATATTTGAAGTTTACACAGCACCATTCTCGCATGAAAATATCTTAAAGGTTTATTTTGTGACCCAGAAAGAGTAATATTTCAAACTCCGCCACTCTGTGTTCCTCTGCCACTGCCTCGTTTGTGTTTTGGACGAAATGAACAGCCAATCAGATTTTTTTGCATCCAAGTCTGTGATTGGCTGGTTTTGTGGCACAAATATAACGGTGCACAGAAGGAGTTGAACGCGCACGGGCAGAAATGTTGAGAGCTCAAGCAACACATTGCGAGCAAGCGCAAATGCAAAAACTGAGCGAGAGGGGCTGCTATTGTGTGCGTGTATGGATAATAGCAAACACTAAAATACATTTTTTGCACGCAGCAATGAATTTTGTTCACTCAAATTTAGCTTTTCTTCACTCAAAATAAATTTCTCCTCAAAATGCAACACTTGCACCTGCGAAATGTTTTTCCGTGCGCTCAATATTTTTTTCCGTGCGCTCAGAATAGTGGCATAAAATAACGCCATAGGACCTGCTGTGTACAGCCTGCAAAACATGTAATTGTGCTTCAGTTTTGGTGAGAGAAAGTCTGGTTTTTCATTAGTGTTTTATTTATCAGTGATAGTAGATAATATGCCTGTCTGTGCATTCATGTAATGATGCAACTTTCTAAATAATTATGAGGTAGAACTAAGTCTACCTAAGTTATCAGGTACTGCAAAGCATTACCTGATTACCTTAGCACTCCACTATGCAATCCTGGAGCCTCCAAATAGCCAAAATACTGTTGGCTAAAATGCACTGAGGCTTCAAAATGAAGAGCCCAGAAACCAATACGTGTCCATGGTGACAGCCTCCTATATGTCCCTCACATTTCCCATTTTATGAATTTTATTGTATGTATGCTAGTTGCTATGAGAAGATCAGTTTCTCTGCTCGAGCTCTTTGTGCTAAACTGAATGGAACCAATGCCTGAAGAGGATGTGCAGGGAAGTATCATCTTGGTCTGTAATGCTTTTTGGTGCTAAAGCTATTTATAACCAAATTAAACTCATTGTTTATCTGTCTGACTACAACTTTTCTAAACTACTTTATTTTTACTGCTCTTGTAGTATTCTTACTACGGCCTACTCACCTGTCACCTATCACAAATTATTACTCACCTGCTGTCCATCATCAATGACTGCTCCCGTGCTACTTAAGGCCTCAGTGGAGCCCAGCTTGTGTTGTCCTAGTGCTCCTCGCTAACGTCAACCTCTCTTCTTGTATATAGATTTCCCTGGACCCTGGCCTGTTTCCCTTCTCCATGGACCCTGAGTGGATGAGCTTGAGTGAGAGTGAGTTTAGACTAGATTAGTGTGTGGATTATTGTGAGTCACAGACTGTGTGAAGAGGAGTTTGGACCTTCTCCTGGCTTCCCTGGACTCTGTTTCCTCATGCCAGCATTCATGATATATATATATACATACATACATCACTCACCTGGTGATACTTTCATTCATTGAGAGTGACTTGTTCATTTGAGTCCAGCACTCATAATCATGACAGTAACAGTGCTAACCACCACAGTGCCTTATCATCAGAATAATTATTGTGTCTTATTAACTATGACAGAGTACATATCCGATTTATAATTTATGATGTAATTATTTTATGTAACAAAATCTATTCAACCATACCAGCAGCAATGCTTATTACACATTAAATATGGATTAAATGTTTATTAATAGTAAAAATAACTGTTTTGCTAACATTTGTCTGTCAATTTGCATTGATTGACTATAGTCATGATAACGTGTTATCACTTAATGGTTGCAGTGGTATCATATGACATAATATGAATAATAATATCTATTTGTAGTTACTTCCTCTTTTATTTTAAAAGACTTTTTTCTCTTATGCTTCTTATTCAGGTTACTCTTTTGTGATTAGTTTCAGCTGCGTTCCACCAATTTCCTCTTCCCTTATAACGTCTTGAATTTAGTGTCACCTTTTCTCCGAGTTCCCCCATGTTTGCGGTTCTTTTCAATTTTTAGTCTTTCCTGATCTGTGGATACCTGCCTCATGGGTTTTTGACTTTATGGCCTGGTAAAATAACATTAGTACTCACCACCTTGATCTAAATAAAGAAACAGACAATCCACACATCACATGACATCTTGTCTTCATGCGTTGCTTGACTATGTTGTTATGCTTGTCACTTGCATGGTATGCTCTTCTTTATTCTTCTACATATAAATTTAAATTCCTTTGATTTAGTAATAACCTTAACAACACATCCAGAAGAAAAGAGTTTTACGTACAGCTCAAAGTTTAAATGAGCATAGACAAATGGTGTCACATATTTACTTGATAGACTGTGTACTTAGGAAGATAATTTTCACACAGCTGCAAACATATAGTCTTATAATAGGTCAGACCAGATACCCAGTTGCATTCTACACTGTGTGCTGATTATTTCCCAGCAATATGAGTTAACAGAGGCTTCTTTGCCAGCAGTGAAAGGTTTTCCTCTTTCCATGTCGCTGCATTTTCTGTTTGGCCTTGTGGTTGATTTTATACAGCCTGCAGTACCCAACAGACTGCAGACTAGACAAAAGAGAAAGATGACTGAAAGTAAGTGAAATAGTGGTCGAGTCATCAGGACAGTGACTCATAATCATGTTAAACAAGTGAGCACAAATGCTATCCTGCGATATATACTATATTCATCCCTTGCTCCTGTTGCTGATGTGCAGGAACAAGTTTTACACAATTCATGCAATACTCCAAATTAAACACCTTTAACTCTAATGATCCTCTTTATCTAATGTGTAAATTGTCATTTCGGTGATGCATGAAAGCCAGAGGTGTGATGGCTTTGACAGGGATGATGATAGAGATTAGTGGTAACAGCAGGCTCCCCTGGTCAGATCATGCCTGGTCAAGGAGAAGCTCAACGTTAAATGGCACCTCGGTTTTTTGAAATGTCCTGCATTGTACATTTAAAGAGGGAGAGGACGTTATCTACTCCCTCAGAGGCACTGCTGTCTCATTGTTCTCATTCCCTGCCATTAGAGAAATCCATCAAATCTGTTTCCCCCAGGCTGCGGTATACAATTAAAATATTTCAAGACTTTGTAGGTGATTTATACAGGAAATAAATGAGCCATGCCGAGAAACACCTGAAAACAATTACAGCCAAGACTCTGAGCATAGTGAAAGTGATATCAGTGCAGTGGTGAAGTGGAGCTCTGCAAGTCCCCCTGGAGCACTTTTTCTTTTATTAATTTTCTCTTTTGGTTTGCCACTTTTGGGGTTTATGAAACATGATTAATATACCACAGGAGGCTGAGAATGGGAAGGAAGCCACAGTGCTGTATTTGTCTTATATGTTTAAATGAGACAATAGATATGAACAGAAAGATAATTAACAAATAGCAGACATCAGTCCACCTTTGATTTAAATCATCTAACTCTCGTAGCCTCGGTAACCCTTACCATAACTGTAACCCTATGCTAAGTGATTTTTTTTCTATTTTAAAATTGTTCTCTGAAATGTTGCCAATGAAGAAACAAAAGAAAGATCCTTACTGACATGCATCAAAATCCAGCTGGAAATGAACTGCCATTCGTGTTTTTCTAGTCTTAGTGACTACGCAGTGCATTTGAGTCACTTATATTGTTTCTAGAAAAAGGCAAAACCTGCTTTTCTTTTAACCTTGGGTATAAATAAATATAAATAAGAATGAAGAAGTTGCTTACTGTGTGTCCAGCAGTGTTGTTCAAGTTATTTGACAAAAATAATTAGTTACTTATTACTGATTACTTCTCCAAAAAAGTAATCCCATTACATTACTGATTACTTATTTTCAAAAGTAATTACTTACCTATTACTTAGTTACTTTTTAAAAACATAATACACAACCTGAATACGTAATAAAGCAATAGACCTTTCAGCCATTTTTTTCTGCATAATCCATCATATAAAATTTAATCAAATGAAAAAGTCTCTAAAAATTGTTTTATTAGTTTTAATCTTTTATCTTTATTCATCAAGCAAAGATTAAATTATATGCAACAGTCTATTGAAGAAATTGTTTATAGTGTTGTCAGCGTTAATCTCGTCAAAATGACGTTAACGCCATAACTGCATTAACGCGGCAAATTTGCGTGGATCAACCCGTGCGTGTGGCTGCACGGCATCAACGCGCTAGCATGGTTAGCTTGTTAACGTGTTAGCACCGTCTGCATATTCCAGCATATGAAATAAAATAATGTTTTGTGTTTACACTCATTCTTTCAAATAGATGCAAGGAAAGAACAGCAAAAAATTAATAAAATCAAAGATTCAGTGGCAGTAATTCCTGCCCCTCTTTAGTCTGTCCTATCGCTGCTGCAGTGGTCATGTCAGTGGGGGGATGCGGAGGTTTCACATTCCCGTGGCGGCGTACTAGGTGTTTGCTCAGAGTTGAAATTAAAATTTTTGCTGAGGAAAGAACTTTTCTTCCCACATAAAGCATACAGTGGACGCCAATGTTTTTGTCACACATCTGGCCAGTGATGTCAGTACTTCCAAGCTTTAAACGCTACATGGTCGTGCTCTCTCCCGCACTCCATATTATCCATTATTGATCTACACACGTCTGTTGCTGCCACGGACGTCGTATGCTCGTACGTCATTGTCGTGAGACACTCTCACAAACAAAATCAGTGGTAGTAGTTTAGTAATGCAGTAACGCAGCATGCTTAAGGGAAAGTAGCAGTAATCTAATTACTTTTTTGCAATAGTAATCCCCTACTTATTACTTGAAAAAAGTAAATCTGATTATGTATTACTGCCCATCTCTGGTGTCCAGCACTTTTTGTCCAACTATAGCAAAAGTGTTGAATATGAAACAGTGTAGTTCATGTCAGAATATCTGAAACAGACAGGGGATTTAGTTGTAAATTAATTATTGGATGGATATCCATCTGTCCATCTGTCATCTAATCATGATTGAAAAAAAGGGAGAGTTGGATTTATCTTTATATCTCATTGTGTTCACGACAGGTAAATGGATAAACAGGAACATCATTCTATGAATGAACAGCTATCAATAGACTATGTGCACGTTAGCATATGCTACTTCCGGTGCGGAAACTCCTGTGGGGAGCTTTGTTTCCGGTGTCCTATTCACGCCTTGTTTACGGTCCAAAACAAGTTAAGCAAATTAATGAATCAGGCGGCAATTTACATTTCTATAGATGTCTTGGGCATTTACCCAATATATCTGTAAATGATGTTCATCGACTTGTCGATATTTCCCCCCCGCACCTCAGAGCAAAAGAGAAAAGGGATTCAAATGTTATATTTCTCAGTATCTGTAAACAGCGGTCCCTCGTTTATCGTGGGTGTTATGTTCTAAAAACAACCAGCGATAGGTGAAATCAAGTAGCCAATTTTATTTTTTGACGGTGCAAAAACGTTGCGTCGACATACAGTACTGCACTTCAGAGTCACACTGCTAGCGATCGATGCAGCGATTCTGTACTGTACAGGAGAGACGTCACGGAGGAGATCGTCTGCAGCGATCAGGACGCAGGACACAATGTGACGTAAAAAAAAAGTGCAAACTTGCACTAAAACATCCGCGAAACAGCGAGGTGAAAGGTGAACCGCGTTATAGCGAGGGACCGCTGTAATTTTGAAGGTAAGTCACAACATATCCTTCGTAAATACTAATGTATAGAAACCCTTACCAGCAATCATTCATTTTTTGTGTGGCTTTTTTTCACGGTTTGTAGGTGTGTACTTGACTAGCTGACATGACGGGTGAAACATCTGGTTTGACTATTCTTCACCTGTAGTTTGAATGCTGAACATTTGCCTGTTTAAATCATAAGACCAGTCACTATACAGAGATGTGCTTCTGAATGTGGACGATGTGTCTTCTGCTGCAGTAATGCAGTTCTGCTTGTGTTGAGTGATGTAAACAACTGATCGATCTAAACTCTTTAAACGTCAAAATTGATCATTAGATTTTTTATGACACAACAGGGTGGCTGTAGCTCAGGTGGCAGAGCAGGTCCTAGGGCATCGGAGTGTGAATGTGTATGAATGGTAGACTACTTAGCACTTAGGTCGAAAAAAAGTGCTGGTGTGATTGGGTGAATGAATTAGTTGTACTAAGCGCTTCGAGTGCTCAGGCAGAGCAGAAAAGCGCTATATAAGAACAAGTCCATTTAGCGATTGACCGCAAAGTAAAGCTACTGGAAATGTACAACCCTACATCTGGTCTCAAACCAGAAAGTTAGCATTTTCTCGTGCACAGGGTCTATACAGGTCTATTTATCATTCTTCCATATTGGACTATAATATGGAATATTCAAATGAATGTCTGTAAATGAAGGGTATCTGTACACATAATTAGAATCAAGATCCACAGGTAAATGAACATTGACAAAAAGCTGTGCTGAGCAGATTTCATGAGCTGGATTTCAATGCCTCGTCATAGCATCATAGCTTGCACTATGCTCTAGCATTGCCGAAACTTTTTCGAATGAATCAATAAAAAATTAGGAATTGATATTGCTTCTAGTCTACTTTAAGATTGATGCATTCAGGTCTGAATAATCCTATGTGGAAGGGCTTTAAGCTGGCGTTCTTTGTAATATAATGAGCTCACTCTGGTGGTTGCAGAAAGTCTGGCTATAGTGAGGTTTATGGAAAAATGGCCCTTAGGTCATTGATTTGTAATAAACAATTTTCTAATGAGTGTAAGTCTCAGTTGCAAATTTAAATTCTTATTGAATACAAAATGATGTTTATTTGATCCCATTACTGTCAAAAATTAGGGTAAAGTAGGTGTAATATAAGGGAAGCCTAGCATCTAACAATTCCCTACTGTATGAGTGTGCTGGGTCCTCTGCTTTGTTAGCCCTTCCTTATCACATTCAGTTTAAAAACGCTAAGATGGCCACGATCAAAACACTCTGATGGAAGCTTCAAGATGAAACCTCACTAAATGGATACATGTAAAAGATGGCTACATCCATCTTTTACATGCGGCCAATCATTAAATGCAAATTCTAATTACTGTGAACTTAGAACTTTCTCATAAGAAAAACTAAGAAAAGTGCAGGATAAATCTAGCCTGAGATTGTTCTGTCAAACTGAATCGATTTCATGCTTTTTGAAATTCATTTCTTAATGTATCCCCCATAAACCACATCTTTACAAATGAGAGAATAAACATTTTAATTTAGCACATGGTTCCCACACACAGCTCTTTTCAACCACCTGAATTGTAAATTTGTGCTGCAGATCTGGCAGTGACACTTGTGTAATCACAGAGGGTCCAGCGGGCAAATCTTCAGACACCCATTTGTTAGCTGACTCAGCAGCCAGTTGGACAGGAAGCTAGCAGATTGGTTGGATGATCTGAAGGTAAGTGATGAGGTGACTGAAGAAAAAGTAGGAGAGCATCTCTTCTGTGATTAAAGACCAGAGCTTCTGACATGCACGATAGCCCCATGACCCAGGCCCAGGAGAGATACACTGACGGCTCTCCTTCTTCCATTCTGCCAAGCCCTTGGCTGCAGCAGTAATTTTCCCACCTCTGGTGAAGTCTTTTAACAACCTTGCTGCAGTCTTTGCACCACATTCCAATGCAATAAAAAAGAAGTTGTGCAGGACGCAATAGTATTTTTTTTTTTTAAATGTAATACAATAAAATAAAATGGTAGACACTGAAGATGCAGCAAAGAAAACTCAGAAACATAGAAACCTAAAATTACTTATGTAAGCAAGTATTTAAAGGTTTATATTGTTTGAATGTTCCAGAAGCATCAACATTACATTTCATTACATACATACATTACATTACATGACATTTCACATGTGCCACAAGTTACTGGTTATTTTTTTATATCCCTTTTTATTAACTCATGAACATGAGACAGACATTGCTGATATTGTTGAAGGTTTCCTTTTGTTAAAAGAGTCTTACTTTGATACTCGTTCATGAAACCCATTTTCTCCAACTAGGGTTTGAGGATATGTTAAGCTAGCTGTGATGAATTTGCTTCATGTTATGCCTCAAATGTCTTTCTTGTTGTTCTTGTCCAATAATGTTGAGCCATGTAAATGACTTGGATTATCACTTAGTAGCACACAGAGCCAAGTTAAACAAACTTTTATTAGAAGTTTTGCATGAACTGCTCAGTTGTTGCCATTCAAACAGTGAGAAAACACATCAAAGGCACAACTGTGATTCCCTTTTAAAAACAGTTATCTATTGATATTTTTGATGTGATGTGTAAATTATAGCAACAAGACATGGGCTACAATTATCACTGGGACCATGTTCAATAATGCATATCAACGCACAGACAGAGTTGCTCTGATGGGAAATTCTTGGTGTCAGGTTCCTAATTTCTTGAATTCTTGTGAAATGTTATGCACCAATTTATTGATTTTTTATATGAGTTTTTGGTGGAACTGTTTTGATATAAAGCAAAACGCAAATATCAGGTAACAAACTGGGATATAAAGAAGCTTGTCATAGCTATGGTGTTTGTTTGTAGTGGAACCAAGTCACAGAAGGCAGAAATAACTCAATATAGTTGAGTTTTGTTTCAAGTGAGATGATTATAAAGACTTCTGCAACTGCAAGCTTACTTCCTCCAAGCCCCGGCCAGTTATTCGGCTTAGAGAAAAAACTGATCAAGGCATGTGATTCTTCCATCAGCTCTCTGTTATTTTCCACTGAAAATAATGTCTTTGTTGTTCCTTCTTTCTTTTTTTTGCCTTCATATCTGCTAAGAGCTGACTGGTCAATCATGTTCACTGTAACAAACATGCTTATTCTTCTGTGAATTACTATGGTGGCCAATGTGAATCCAGCAAAAACAACAACAAAACAACTCGGGGCAATCTACTGATAGCTGTGCTTTCTAGCAACAGTCCCAGAGATTTGTGTTTTATGACATTTAAGATAAGATAAGATAAGATAGAACTTTATTAATCCCTCGGGTGGGTTCCTCTGGGAAATTCGATTTCCAAAAAAAGCACAGCAACGACCAAAGTTACAGTTACAGAACTGTTATATATATATACACACACACACACACACACACACACACACACACACACACACACACACACACACACACACACACACATATATAAATACAGAGACAAATATAAATAAAATATACAAAGGGGATAAATAGAATAAATAGGAATAAAAAATAAAAATACAAGTGAATTGCACATTTCAAGTATTGAGTCTATTGCACTGTTGACTATTTACAAAAGTATTGCACAAGGTATTGTACAGTGAGGTGCAGAGGCACTACAGCTTAGTTGTTCCCCCCTCCTTTGTCCTCCTGTTTCCCCTCCCTCTCCCCTCCAGAGAGGAGTTAAACAGTTTGATGGCGTGTGGGACAAAGGAGTTTTTAAGTCTGTTAGTTCTTGTCTTGGGGAGAAGCAACCTGTCACTGAACAGACTCTTCTGGTTGTTAATGGCCGTGTGCAGAGGATGCCCAGCATTGTTCATAATGTCCATCAGTTTCTTTAATGTCCTTTTCTCTGCCACTGTCACCAGAGTGTCCAGCTTCATGCCGACCACAGAGCTAGCCTTCCTGATCAGTTTCTCCAGCCTGCATGAGTCCCTCTTTGCTGTGCTGCTCCCCCAGCACACCACAGCATAGAAAAGTACTCCAGCAACCACCGACTGGTAAAACATCCTCAGGAGCTTCCTGCAGATGTTAAAAGACCTCAGCCTCCTGAGGAAGTACAGTCGGCTTTGGGCTTTTTTATACAGGTGCTCTGTGTTGCATGACCAGTCCAGTTTATTGTCCACCCACAGCCCGAGGTACTTGTACTTGTTGACCACCTCCACCTCCTCCCCCTCTATCTGAACTGGCAGTGGACCTTCTCTGGACCTCCCGAAGTCCACAACCAGTTCCTTAGTCTTTGAGGTGTTGAGTTGCAGGTGGTTTGTGTGACTCCATGCGACAAAGTTCCTCACCAGACTTCTGTACTCCTCTTCCTGATCATCCCAGATACACCCCATGATGGCCGTGTCATCTGCAAACTTCTGAATATGGCATAATTCAGAGTTGTAGCAGAAGTCAGAGGTGTACAGGGTGAAGAGAAGAGGGGACAGCACAGTTCCCTGTGGTGCTCCTGTGCTGCTGACCACTGTGTCAGACGTGATGTCCTTCAGCCTGACGTACTGTGGTCTGTCGGTGAGGTAGTCGGAGATCCAAGCCACCAGGCAGGGGTCCACCTCCATCCTGTTCAGTTTTTCCTGAAGCATACAGGGCCGGATGGTATTAAAGGCACTGGAAAAGTCAAGAAACAGGATCCTGACCGTGCCTTTTCCCCCATCCAGGTGTGAGTGGGCTCTGTGTAGGAGGTACAGGTATTTGCACCTGTCAAGAAGACAGATTTGAGTTCGTGGTAGAACAAAGTATACAGACATTTAAATGCATGAAAAAGAAGTTACCTCTGTAAAATAAATGGGAAAACGGCAGCTGAAAGCTCCCTGCAGTGGATGTATGAGCCCCGTGCTTCGGAAGAATACTTATAGTTGTAATCTCGCTGCCGATCCATGAGGAACAGTAAGATGATGGAATAATGCATTATATTTTTGAAGGGAGAGAGAAATGGAGAGGTCTGAATGTGCTGACAGGTTGAATGTATGAAGAGACACAGCAAAGGAGAGAGGAATACAGAGTATCAGTTCAGACGCCTCCCTAAAGTTTCACCAAGACCCATAATTTATCTGAAAATTGAGGCCAAGGCTCATGAAAATAAATCACATCACTTCTTTTTTTGCTCATTAAACTGAGGGGAATTGAGCACAATGCTAACAACCCCATCACCTTGCTTCTATGGTTTTTGAGATTTCTTTATGCAGCAGACATTTATTTTGGTGGTAGAATGAAAGGTGGATGATCCTTCATGAGCTGCAATTAATAAAATTACTGCTCAAACTGGCTCGTATATCCCATTGATTCATCACCTGCTGCCAGTGGCTTCCTGCCACACCCTATCACTCTTGCTGAAAAGTCTCAGAGAGACTTTGGGGAAATCAAAGGCTAAAAATTCAGTAATGGAATTCTGATTAGCAATAGCTTTGTGGCTCCAATACTCTCTTGTGATGCGTGACAGTTGTAAAGAAGTACCCTGCCCGAGGCAACAGGCAGATGTGGGAGCGTCTGACCAGGAGGCCTGGGCTTGCTTGGCTGGTGTTCAGCGTCATTCTTGCAGGGGTAAGGTGGGAGAGGAGCAGATGAGGCAGCTGCCGCTGCCTGGGGGTGACCTACAGGAGGGAGCAAGCACATCTGTAACAGCTGACAGGCCAATAAGGGCCGTGTGTCCCATTATCATGAGCAGCAGGAGGATGTGTCATGCTGGGACGTCTGCACAGAATCACACTGCAGCTGACTCTCATCTGCCCTAACCAGCAGGGAAACAGCCCCGCAGCTCATTTCACCTACTGATTCTCTCCAAACCTCCTTTCACAGTGCTAATAAATATGATATGAGCATTATCATATGATAATTTCTCACAGAAAATCAGGAGTAGAGAGCAGCAATTAACAACAAAATACAGCAGCAGAAAATAAGTTCTCCCTGCTACAGTGATTCCCTACAATTTATGGAGCAGTTTGAAAATAAAGGGCAGAGCAAGAGAGGCTTTCAAAGCTATTGGCTCATATAAAGTACACTTAAAAATGTAAAAATATATATAGCTCCATTTTTGGACCTGAATAAATAATATTAAGACATTATGAGTGATTATCTGCACCACTATATGGTGGCCCTGAGAGGTCAAAACGTATTATAGCTTAAGTAATCACCAGCAAATACCAAAACGCTACCAAAGCACACAAAACATTAAAAATTGAGTAAAACACAATGGGAATGGAAATGGTGCTGCAAAGGCTCAGTAAAGACAAAATAAGTGTGTGTGTGTGTGGGGGGGGGGGGGGGGGGGACAATAATGCGACAGAACAGCTGCAGAAGGGAAAAGCTAATAGTAAACATGTTTATGTAGTAGGATCATACGATTAAAGCCTAATACCTCATTTTCTCCCTAACCACACAGATAAATCCTGGTGTGTCTCAGTGCAATCCTTTGTCTATTTTCAATTTATTTAACTTCTGTAGCTGGTCTGTCACAGTAATGTCTCCCCAAAAACACTTCTATTGTGTTTTGTTCTGCTTTTGCTGAGTTCCAGTGAACTGTCTTTTGCAGCATTTCTCTATTACCTGCCTTCTTAAGTTGTCTGTTTGACCTTTCAGGGCCTTGAATAGTAAACTTCACTTCTTTTATCCTATCTTGGTCTCCTCCTTAACCATTTTCCAGCATATAATTTCCAGTGAGTTTACAATGTTAAGGTACAACACAAGTATTTGAAGTGAAGGAGCACACAATATGATTTCATCTCATGTACCAGCAGGTTAAACAGTATTTGTGTATTTACTGCAACATATTGATAAAGCATTTGTACTGTAGGGCCAACAAAAGACAGAAGGTGCTACTATCATCATTCTGAAGTATTAGAGAAGAACTGTATTACGAGGAGGTGAGTTCAATGGGAAGAGAAGCCAGGCAGCTCCATTTACAGTCTCATTACTTGGAGTGAGTCTGTGTTATGCTCTCAGAGATGGCTGGAAATGGCTCCCAGCCTCTCTACACTAACTGTGCACTGAAGCACGTCGCAGCAGCCGACTGTTAGTGATGTGTCGAAGCAGACGAATGATGATGCCTTTCTTCTCTCTGTGTGTGAAGTTTGGTTGCCACACAAGTGGAGAGAAGAGATCATTTTGGGTAGCTAAGGGGGCTTATAGAGTGCCTGTGAGAACTGCTATTTTGTTTCCTGTATTTTGCTGCTGAAAAAGAAGAAGAGTGGAGGGTGACCAGGGGGGTAGTACAAGGGGGGGCAGGGCAGCAGCCACCACAAATCAATATGAGAAAAGCAGATGAATAGATTTCCAACTCAAATACTCTTGCAGTAGCCCTGCTAATGACCCTGAGGGCTGTAATCCAAGGTGTTAGACATGGAAACGCACTCGCTGTGCGTTGATCAAATCATTGTCCAGATGTCCTCTCCTCACACTCCACTGACATTTTTCAGGATCATTTTAAACTGCCATTAATCCCCAGCTCGATAGGAGACATGCTATTTCTGCTTCTCCTTTACTGCATGGCCTGACACTTACTGCACTGAATAAATAGTCTGAATAAATAGTCTAAAATAGTCTGATTCTCTGCACAAGACTGGATAAAAAGGTGACATTTCCCTGCTCTCCAAAGTAACTTTGACACAGGGGTAGGCAATCTGGGACTCCAAATGTACTGAGGAGTTTGTAAACTTGGATACTTTTGTTCAGTTTATTTTTATACAAAGAAAAATCCAAGCAAACCATGTGAGAACATCCGCCCAGTTTTATTGGCTTGGAACTTTTGTAAGAGCAAGAAAGTCAAAGCAGAACTTAATTCTGGACTTGTGCATATAGCTGCACCTAGTGCAGCTAAAGTTTGTTCTTGTACTTCTCAAAAACAAAAGTCCAAGGGTCAGTTAATCCTGGTGGTATTATTGATTCAGTCCTTCAAAAGAGAATTAGATTTGCCAAGGCTGATTCAATCACCCAAGATGGCCGTGCAACCTTGTGGTCAGACATGGCAGGACCATAATCAGGAAACTATGATCAGCAACTCTCAAATCACAAATATGACAAAAACAAGAAAAAAGACATGGCAAAATGTGAAAGAGAAACTAGTAACTGACAAGTCAGGAACATCAGTCTAAACAATGAAAAACACTTGAAAAAGTGAGAAATGAAGAAAGAGAAATAGCAAGAGACTAAAATTCCAAAAGCCTACAGAAAAGAAGTGATCAGTGTGTGTCATTTAGTCATAGCAACTGTTTGTCCACGGCAGTAAAATCTTTTTTCTCATTTCATTTAGTCCTTTACAGCCCTCATTCTGAGCCACTAACCGGATGCAGCGGTGTTGGCTTCTTTTCAGGAGCTACAGTAGTTAGATAGTCCTGCTATTTGTGTCAAATCAAACGCATAAATAAATGCTTAGAGGCACTGACAAAACATCCCACCTTTGTCTCCAAAAATGGCAACATTGGCTCTCAACCGGTGGTGGCATAAGGGATCAACTAATGTTGCAATACACAGGCCTATACATTTTTAATATTTTTGTAAGTCTTGGATATCGGAGATCCCACCCTGTGTTTTTTTCATTTAACTTACAAATGGTCTGTTGATGATTTAAGATGTGTCAGCTGTAATTCATAAATAGCAACAAAGCTACACTGTAGCATCAAAGCTACATGGTACATAAATACAAACATTTTGACATTGGTTAGTATATATTCACTCCAGAGGGTGATCCACAGTCATGTACAACCATGGTGTTCCCTCCATCTGCAGCTGTGTGAAAAAAGAAAGACGCAAAGAAAAAGCTACAGCAGCTACTATACCTGAATGTGGACATGTTTTATCAGAACACACTTTCTCCAGGAAAATGACTCTTAGTATTCGTTTATTGTGTTACTAGCAGTACGACCTGCAGTTCCCCATCTAACTCACCAGGATCTTCCTTCTCAGTTTGTCAGATATTTAGATATTCCTTGGCCTTTGCACCTTTCAAGTACAGGTTCAGTAAATTGAAATTCCGGCTCTGCGCAGTACAACAAGTCAGATCCCAGTAGTCGGTGCAGGCCAAAGTAGCTTAACCCCATTTAGCTGTCCCCAGCAGGTCCTCCAGAGGAGTCTGAAACAGGATCTCTGTATCCTCGCTACAAACTCATTCATGTTTACAATTACTTTTCCCCACTTGGCGACACATCCATCAAAGAAAAAACTCTGATTATTCCCAATCAGAGTATGTCCTTCAGCTTACACATTAAACAAATACGTAGGACTGCTTTCATTCATTTGCACGATATCACTAAAATTGGAAACATCCGGTCCCAGAGTGATGCTGAAAAGCTAGTTCATGTAATTCAATATTATCAAGTTGCTCAAAAAGCCTAAAGATGGTCCAGAATGATCCAGCAAAAAGAGAGAGAGAGTATATTTCTCCCTTATTAGCTTGTCTTTATTGGCTCCCTGTTAAATTTAGAATTGAATTTAAAAGCCTTCTCCTAGTGTTTTATTATCCTAACAGAGCATTTCGCTCTCAGACTGCATACTTACTTGTTTCTAAAAATTTCAAAGGTAGAATAGAAAGCAGAGCCTTCAACCATCAGGTCACTCTACTGTGGAAACAGCTCCAAATTTGGATTCAGGAAATAGACACTGTTCAGTGTCTCTGTGTTTATACAGCACTACTGTATTTAATCATTAGCATTTAAACTCTGCTAATTAAACTCTGAATAAACTCTGGCTACTGTCTCTATCTGCTTCCTTCTCTTTCCCCTTAATCTCAATCAGTTGTGACAAAAGCCTGGTTCTTTCAGAGGTTTCTTCCTTTAGAAGTATATTTTTCTTTCCCACTGTCACCAATTGAATAGAATAGAGTAGCCCTTTATTTTCAATGTACATATACTACAGCAATAGTGAGCCCTACACCTGACTACTGTGCAAGTAATATAACTAACAAATCAATAAAAAGCATGTATTACCAAGTGTAATAGTTTAGGTCTTTCGCTTACAATATAATGTGCCTTGAGGTGACTATTATTGTGAACGGCACTAATGAACTTACTTCCTGACTTAACCAGTTTGTTTAAGAAAATCTTGTCAGGTGTGTGAAGACAGATTTCACCACAGCTGCTACTTTAGATAACTGTATGAAAATCCCATGCTTGCACCTGTCACCACAGACCGCACCGAGAGTGGCCATCAGTGTTCATAAACATGACATTTTCACTGGACAGTCAGCACTATTGATGACAGCTGGCTTTCCGGGCACAACTCAGAAATGTTCATTTTCATCATTCATGAGCTTGTGCAACATAAATTCCTCCAACAGTATGAGACTGAATTTGTACTTTTATTAAATTGGCCATAAGGCAATTTCTCTATCATTGGATCAAATTTCTTTTGTTGAGTATCTTATTTAAATTGTTTTATGACTAATTAAAGTATCTTTTATCTTTTGCCAACTTCACAAAAAACATGAAACAGCTTCTAGTCTTTAATTCCACTGTGGTTGAATAGAGTTCTACTTCACAAAAGCTTTTGTTAAAACCACACTGCGAAGCCATCCTTTAACCTCAGAGAACAAGAAAAGATGTTCAGGAAAAGAAAGCCTGCCACCTTACTGACATCCCTTTTTTCTTCTCACATGTTATCCTCGGATGACTTTTTTGCCATCTGTCTGTTTTGCTCCTGGCCATCCCTGCACACTTGACTCTACTTGGTTATCAGCCCTCTGATCTTCCAGCCACTGAGTGATGCACAAGACAAGCAAAGAGCAGGAAGCTCAAGATGTGTGTGAACGTATGAGCTGAATTATGCAGAATCTGTCAGTCTGCCTGCATCTATAGTTTAAATAATCACATTTTAAGAGGCAGAGCTCTTTGGTTATTTTCCAAAACTTGTTCTTTATCTGACTCATGGCACAATAGACAACAACAAAGGGGGATATTTTTGTATTAGGTATGAAGTGTCAATGAATGCCATAGTCACTTTTTCCCTTTCCAACTCCCTTTAGCAGGAATATCTTTCTTTCTATCCGCTGGAAAACGTGATGTTAGCAGCCCAGTTGAACAGTAAAAACATCTCGATTGTATGTAAAAAATAATGTTGTTGCAATTCATCTTTTACTAGGATGTGTGATTCTGCCCATTTTGTTTTTGTGAGGCAGCAACTTCCAGCTCTTTAGTATTCATGTGTCAAACTAGCTGTACAAGAATATTCAACAACCATACAGGCACACCAACCTCAGCTTAAATTATTACTCTAATCATTTTTGCAAGGGGAAAACTATGGAAAAACTGCAATCCCCCGTGAGGAGGCAACATCATTTTTCTGTAATTGCCCTCTGTGGATTATCCTTTGTTTCAAAAGTTAAGTCTCCTCTGACAAACATGATGTTGAAAATCTTTGAACTAAATAGTTTTATCTTCACAATGGCGTAAATAAAGAGGATTCAGGAATTAGTTAAAATTTTTAGCAATTAACTTGTATGTAGTTCTTGTTCATCTGCTTCAGCATTTCTTTGTTCAGATTGACTTTTTCTGACTGGTGCACAGTTTTTTTTATCCAGCAATATTTCTAAATGTATTTCTCAAATACAAAATACAAGTTAGAGTTTAGAGTGCAATTGAAATTTGAAGTATCACGAGCCAAATGTGAGCGCAGTACATATGAAAAGTCTGTAGAAATTTCCTGTGCATTTTCTTTGTAAAGGAAACATTAGGGCACTTTCACATCTATATTTGATTTACTCACATCCAAATAAGTTGATGAGGTTGTAAGCTTGTGGCTTTTTACCCATGTTTTTTTAGTTAACCAATATGCATCTTATTGTCTACCTATTATCCAGATATGTCTGAGGCGGGAGCATAAACGTAAATACAGAAACAAGGTCCTGTTTTTTGGACTATTTGAGAACATGGAGAATTGATTTTCATTACCTTTACATGTCACATCCCAGAATGCAAAGCATGAATATCTGCAGCAAGGTGTTTAGCTCAAACTTGCAATGTACACCTGTAGTTGCAGAAATAAGTTTTGCTTGACTTGAATAAAGCTACTCCATTATCACTGCAGCATAGCTTCATATATCTCGCAACCATGGTTTGCGACTCATGTATGGCTCTACAGGCATTTCAACCTTTGTTGATTCTGTGGTGTTTCAAGCAGGGATCTTTAGGTTGTCTGAGTCTGATTTCAGCAGAGTCTTAATACAAAGCTAATGTGTCAGAATTTAAATCATTGGTTTCATCCAAAGTCAGTCAGTGTTTACTACCACTTTAATAAATCTTTTTTATTCTCAGAACTAGTTCAGTAGTGTGTCCCTCCTCATATTCCCTCCCATGCCATTTTTGTCACAACTGATGCCTCCCACTCTGAGCTGCTACTGTGGTCCTCTAGTACTTTAACTAGTTTTCTAAACCTCGTGACTCTGTGGTAAGATGCATTATCCTTATGAAATATGCTTTATCATTACCAAACCCGCTTTCTAGTGATAGGAAAAATATCTAAACATAAACCTGTGTTTTACCGTTAAGGTAAATGACCTCTCCTTTACTTGACATAAATAAATAAATAGATAAGGTATTTCCTTCTTTCAAGAAATCATCTTTATATGTTTCATTGAACCAAAGTCTCATCATTATCTCCTTGGACAACGTTCATTGATGAGTCACGAGGATTCATGAGTTTTTAATCAATATCACTCCATTCAATTATCTACAAGGCAAATTTCAAAGCATATATCTTTAACTTTTCTTTTCTGAAGTCTACCCTTAAATTTTCCTTTTATACCCCCTTATTTTATTTATACTTGCTGCTGGTTGTTCCCAGCTGAATGGGACAGTATTATTTAACTGTCCTTTTAAAGTAGGGGTGGCTGTAGCTCAGGTGGCAGAGCAGGTCAGCCACTAATCAGAAGGTCGGTGGTTTGATCCCAGGCTGCCTCCTAGCTGCATGCCAAGTATCCTTGGGCAAGATACTAACCCCATGTTTGCCTACTGGTGGTGGTCAGAGGGCCCGGTGGCGCCAGTGTCCGCCAGCGTCGCCTCTGTCAGTGCTCCCCAGGGTGGCTGTGGCTACAATGTAGCTTGCCATTGCCTGTGTGTGTGATTGGGTGAATGACTGAATGTAGTGTAAAGTTCTTTGGGGTCCTTAGGGACTGAGTAAAAGCGCTACACAAATGCAGGCCATTTACCATAGTTGTTTAATCTTTTGCATTGCTTTAAATGTCAATCAGCCAGGTACTCTTAATTGCAGACTACTACAGTTTACATATGGAGATTTGTGCCATTTGTGATATGACTCCATTTTTTCAACATGACTTATTCTGTATTGTGTTCTTCTATTTGAGCTGCAGTAAATGTATCATTAATTTAAAACAACTGAATTTGTTTGTTCCTCTACAAAAACAGAGTTGTGTTATGTGTCAGATTTGTTTTTGTTTGTTTGCAAGTTACAAAGAAAAGGAGCCAGATGGGAAACTTCCAAGTATTATAAGTTCATATTACATTACTAGATATGTACTTCACAACACCTATCAGTCTCATAAGTGCAAAGAATGCTGCAATTTCAGCAGTGCTACATAATGATGTTTCAAAGTCAAGAATTATATATCGCACACACTAATGTGACGATACAGAGGTAACAGTAATCATGGCAAAAATCTTTTAGGCTCTTGAAGGGTAGGTGTGAATTATTCCTGGCCAGAGAGCGTTTACTATTGAGTTACCACACGTGCACATTTGTGTGACATTTACTAATTTTGCAGAACATAATCATTGCATGCAAAGAAGCTGTCTCATGAGTATTATTAAATTGGCCCTGGGTAGTGTGGCAGATTAAGTCCTTTCCAGGTTGTGACAGCTGTCACAGGTAGGGTTATTTGGGTTATGATATGAAAGCATTGCAGGTTTCTTGCCACTGTCAGCACTAAAGAAAAAACACAAGGAATTAAAAGCATGGAAATCAGGTCTCGCTCCATTTGGCGAGGATTAACGTTGGCACTAAAGCAACCTTGACCTTTTTGTTGACAGACTCTAATTTGGCCTGAAAGGTAATTGGACAGATGATTGATGTCTTGCTCTTTTAATATGTTGCTTCACCCACTGGATCTCAAATTGTCAAAGAACTAACTGTCGCGGTACCTTTTTTGTAATACTTCATCACAATTGGGATGAGCTGAAGCAATCGTTTTTAATTGACGCCCTAAGGAGATGACAGTTTCTGAGAAGTTCTCGAATGCTGTTCATATTTTAACAGCAAATGTGCATAAAAAGGTTTCATGTTTTATATAGCACCAAAACCTCTCTCTGATTCAGAGAGCATAAACAGCCTTGTACAAACATAAATTTTACATCACACACTTAAAATGATTGTAACCACTTTGTAAAACTTGTCAGTTTTATATTCAAGCACCTCATTTTTGGTGATCAGTGTTGATTTAATGCCGTAAGACCATAAAACATGAAAACGTCAACACTTAAAGGGGCTTGGCATGCAAGCAATACACTGACTTCAGGTGTGACTCAGTGGTCCATCACAGAGCACTGTAATCCCGCTCATAACAGAAAGTGCTGCATTCAATTTCCCATACAGAGATAGGCTCTGCAGCCCAGAAACTCAATAACAGATGACAGTGTCCAGTTTCCAGTAGTGTGGAAAATGAAGGCTGGCAGTGGAAGTGAGAAAAATCCGCTGGCTGTCCCCTGAGTGCTGAGCTG
Source organism: Rhamphochromis longiceps (assembly GCF_057381845.1). Lineage (NCBI taxonomy): Eukaryota > Metazoa > Chordata > Actinopteri > Cichliformes > Cichlidae > Rhamphochromis > Rhamphochromis longiceps. Next base: position 33,536,618 of record NC_140571.1, read on the forward strand.
GGTGGGAGGGTAGTGTCAATGTGGCGCCTGATAGCTGCTGCTGCATTAGCCTAGTGACAGGTTCCTCTTTGGATGTGCCTCCATGTCTGTCTCCTCTGCCTCTGTCAATCTCCAGCCGCCCACCGGGACAGTAGGTCAAGGCCTCCCTCAAGGTTGGACACGAGAAGACTGAGTTGACAGACATGACCTCTCTGCGCAGAGGAGAGATTGTTGTTGTTTATTCTAAAATGTTGCAGAGATCTATGATTCTGCTGGCTGGTGTGACTGAGCGTGGAACTCACCTCGGCCTTTCTGTGTAAATGACCTGAATGTAAATTTTTTCAAGCCTGACTTATGTGTCATTTCAAAGATGGACAGGCAAGTCACACCATGCATAAACTCTCCTCAGAGTAAGGAGTGCAATGTCGCCGAAGGGGAGTGAGAGCACTGTCAAGGTCAAATACTCTCCTCCATCTTCTTTGGAAGCATTCAAGCACATCATTTTTTCAATATATTTAATATGTCTGGAATAGCTGGAATGCCCTTGTTGAATGGTGAGCTCAATGACCCTCACATGAGCAAGTGAAAGATGAATAAGGGTCTGTTTAGTGTTAGTACAGAATAGATTCATTCCTAACATGCATTACAAGATACAGACTAAGCAGCCCACAGGCTCATACAGCACTCTAACTTGGACTTGAGGTTGAGCTCAGTTAAAAGCAGAGTCTCTGATCACAAAGAGACCAGTTTTGGTCAAGTTACTTGAAAAAAGTAATCAGTAACTAATTACTGATTACTTCCAAAAGTAATCCCGTTACTTTACTGATTACTTATTTTCAAAAGTAATTAATTACTTAGTTACTTAGCTACTTTTTAAAAACATGATTTAAAACCTGAATAGGTGATAAAGCGATCGATCTTTCAGCCCAGTTCTACTTCCTGCCTAATCCATCATATAAAATGTAATCAAATGGAAAAAGTCTCCTTTTAAAAAAGTCTCTTATTAAATTATATGCAACATTCACTGACTGGAAGAAATTTGTTTAACATTTAAACCTATTTTCTGCACATTCCTGCACATAAAATAAAATAGGTTTTTGTGTTTACACTCAGTCTTTCAAATACAGGGAGTGCAGAATTATTAGGCAAGTTGTATTTTTGAGGAATAATTTTATTATTGAACAACAACCATGTTCTCAATGAACCCAAAAAACTAATTAATATCAAAGCTGAATGTTTTTGGAAGTAGTTTGTAGTTTGTTTTTAGTTTTAGCTATTTTAAGGGGATATCTGTGTGTGCAGGTGACTATTACTGTGCATAATTATTAGGCAACTTAACAAAAACAAATATATACCCATTTCAATTATTTATTTTCACCAGTGAAACCAATATAACATCTCCACATTCACAAATATACATTTCTGACATTCAAAAACAAAACAAAAACAAATCAGCGACCAATATAGCCACCTTTCTTTGCAAGGACACTCAAAAGCCTGCCATCCATGCATTCTGTCAGTGTTTTGATCTGTTCACCATCAACATTGCGTGCAGCAGCAACCACAGCCTCCCAGACACTGTTCAGAGAGGTGTACTGTTTTCCCTCCTTGTAAATCTCACATTTGATGATGGACCACAGGTTCTCAATGGGGTTCAGATCAGGTGAACAAGGAGGCCATGTCATTAGTTTTTCTTCTTTTATACCCTTTCTTGCCAGCCACGCTGTGGAGTACTTGGACGCATGTGATGGAGCATTGTCCTGCATGAAAATCATGTTTTTCTTGAAGGATGCAGACTTCTTCCTGTACCACTGCTTGAAGAAGGTGTCTTCCAGAAACTGGCAGTAGGACTGGGAGTTGAGCTTGACTCCATCCTCAACCCGAAAAGGCCCCACAAGCTCATCTTTGATGATACCAGCCCAAACCAGTACTCCACCTCCACCTTGCTGGCGTCTGAGTCGGACTGGAGCTCTCTGCCCTTTACCAATCCAGCCACAGGCCCATCCATCTGGCCCATCAAGACTCACTCTCATTTCATCAGTCCATAAAACCTTAGAAAAACCAGTCTTGAGATATTTCTTGGCCCAGTCTTGACGTTTCAGCTTGTGTGTCTTGTTCAGTGGTGGTCGTCTTTCAGCCTTTCTTACCTTGGCCAAGTCTCTGAGTATTGCACACCTTGTGCTTTTGGTGATGTTGCAGCTCTGAAATATGGCCAAACTGGTGGCAAGTGGCATCTTGGCAGCTGCACGCTTGACTTTTCTCAGTTCATGGGCAGTTATTTTGCGCCTTGGTTTTTCCACACGCTTCTTGCGACCCTGTTGACTATTTTGAATGAAACGCTTGATTGTTCGATGATCACGCTTCATAAGCTTTGCAATTTTGAGACTGCTGCATCCCTCTGCAAGATATCTCACTATTTTTGACTTTTCTGAGCCTGTCAAGTCCTTCTTTTGACCCATTTTGCCAAAGGAAAGGACGTTGCCTAATAATTATGCACACCTGATATAGGGTGTTGATGTCATTAGACCACACCCCTTCTCATTACAGAGTTGCACATCACCTAATATGCTTAATTGGTAGTAGGCTTTGGAGCCTATACAGCTTGGAGTAGGACAACATGCATGAAGAGGATGATGTGGAGAAAATACTCATTTGCCTAATAATTCTGCACTCCCTGTAGATGCAAGTGAAACACAGCAGAAAATAAATAAAATCAAAGACTCAGCGGTCCTGTTGCTCTATTTTCACCTGTATAGCAGGAGTGGGGTAGGCGGAGGTTTGCCCTGGTGCAGGCGTGCCACAGCAGTCATTGGAGGAATCCGTGAGTTTGTCTGTGAATTTCCTATTCCGTGGTAGCGCACTCGGTGCTTGCTCGGAAGTTTAGGGGTTTTTTTGCTGCAAAAAGAAGTTTTCTTCCCACGCAGTGAACAGCGGACACTAATGTTTTTGTCACTTTTTATGGAATCAAACTCAAAATAAGGTCAGTACTTCCACGCTTTAAACGCTGCATGCTCATACTCTCTCCCGCACTCGATATATTATCCATTGTTGATCTGCACACAGCTGTTGCCACGAACGTGGCATTCGCTTATGTCATTGTCATGAGACACTCACAAAAAAAATCACGGTTTTAGTAACGCAGTAACGCAGCGTGCTTACGGGAAAGTAACGGTAATCTAATTACCTTTTTTGCAATAGTAATCCCTTACTTTACTCGTTACTCTGAAAGAGACACATAATTACTATAAAGGATAAACATGGCTGCAACGAGAAATAACTACTGACAAGACAAAGAGATGTGGTCCTTTATATCACAAAAAAATAAACATTAGATAAAGTCTCAGTGAGGTGGTGGACTGTACTACCAGGCAGTATCAGGTAATCAAGTCAGAGTTCCTTTATTAAATACTCAATAAATAAATAGATTTGAATGCAAGATTAAATCACAGTATGACTCTCTTCCAAAAGAAAAAATACAGATCAAAAAAGATACTCTCTGTTCCCATCCTTGCTAAAAAAAAAAAAAGAGAGAGCGAGAGAGAGAGAGAGAGAGAGAGAGAGAGAGAGAGACTGAATGTCAACATAACAAACATAATCACAACAAAGGGAAAGACATAAAAAACAATTCATTATGAACAAATCCAGATGTATCTACTGCAATGCAAACCATTGCTGCCCATTCACAACCAGAACATGTACCAAAGAGAAGCTTTCTTTTACAGCCTTGAGTTACAAAAGATCACATTTATTTAACACATTGCAATCAACATCAAAGAAAATGCAAAAGACTGAAAAGCGTGCAGTATTTTGTAAATGATGAGCACAAATTTTACCTTTTGACCAGCTAAGGAACCAACACCATTTTTTGCATGATTCTAGATTCATTAATATTTTCATTGAAAAACACTTTCTTTAAGACCTGGTTTTTAAGTCCAATTTTCTTTAAGACGCAAAGACTGGACCTGAGATATGAAGAAGTAATGGAAACTATAACTACTACTGAGTGTGAGCATTGAGTACTCATGAAATAAAGCAGAAAACACTGTGTAGGGAATATCAGTGTTTTGGCAAGTATTACAAAAGGGCAGTTGTACAGGTGGCTCTGGTGGCTACTCATTCATACTTCATTCTTCAGTCTTATTTGCAAAATCACAGACCACACAGACTGAATGCAATCCTTCAAAAAAAGATTTTAGTCTGAAGTGGGTGCCAAGGTTACTGAAAAGCATTCATTCAACATGAATCAAAAAGTGTGGTAATGTGTGAGTGGGCTTGCAGTTTTTATGTTCCCTCATGACAAACACTGCCAGTCCAAGGTTTGGACCCATCTTCTCATTGTAAATTCTCACTGAAGACATCAAAACTATGAATGAACACATATTGGATAATGTAGTAGACAGAAAAGTGTCAAATAACTCAAAACATGTTTTATATTTTAGATTCTTTGTTTTGTTTTGATTACTGCTTTGCACACTCTTGGCATTCTGTCCATGAGCTTCATGAAGTCGTCACCGGAAATGTTTTTCCAACAGTCTTGAAGGAGTTCCCAGAGATGCTGAGCACTTGTTGGTCCTGTTGCCTTCACTCTGCGGTCCATCTCATCCCACACCATCTAGATTGTGTTTAGGTCAGGTGACTGTGGAGGCCAGGCCATCTGGCGCAGCACTCAATCACTCTCCTTTTTGTTCAAATAGCCCTTACACAGCCTGGAGGTGTGTTTGGGCTCATTGTCCTGTTGCAAAATACTCAACACAACTAATCAACTAAAAGCAAACAGGATGGGATTGCATTTGTGCCTTCAGTTTTCAATAAATCCCCATGCGTCACGGTGGGAACCATGCATGTAGAGACCATCCATTTACCTTTTCTGTATCGCACAAAGACATGGCGGGTGGCCCAAAGATCTCAAATTTGGACTCATCAGACCAAAGCACAGATTTCCACTGGTCTAATGTTCATTCCTTGTGCGCATTCCGTGGCCCAAACAAATCTCTTCTGCTTTTCCTTAGTAGTGGTTTCTTAGCAGCTGTTTGTTCATAAAGTCCCAATTTGTGCAGTCTCCTCTGAACAGTTGATGTAGAGATGCATCTGCTACTGGAACTCTGTGTGGCATTTATCTGAGCTCTAATCTGAGGTGCTGTTAACTTGCAATTTCTGAGGCTGGTGACTCAGAATATTTTATCCTCAGCAGCAGAGGTGACTCATTTGAGCCAGTTTTGTTATACCAGTTGATGGCTTTTGCAACTTCACTTGGGAACGCATCCAAAGTTTTAGCAATTTTCCAGACTGACTAACGTTTAGTTCTTAAAGTAATGATTAAGTGTTGTTTCTCTTTACTTAGCTGATTGGTTCTTGCCATAATATGAATTCAGTTGTCAAATAGGGCTGTCAGCTGTGTACCATCCTGACTTCTGCACAACATCATTGATGACCCCAACTCCATTAACAAGGCAAGAGATTCTACAACTGTGAAGTGAAAACCATTTCAGATGACAACATCATGAAGCTCATTGAGAGAAGGCCAAGGGTTTGAAGCGTTGTCAACAAAGCAAAGGGTGGCTACTTTGTGGAATCTGAAGTATAAGATATGTTTGGAGTTATTCATCATTTTTTTCTTTGCTACAAAATTCCATATATCTTGCTTCTTCATATATTTGATGTCTTCAGTATGCATCTACAATGCAGAACTAGAGAAAAAACATTAAATGAGTCATGGTCATTCTCAATCTCTGCAAAAATATCCAAAACAACCCACAAAGAGACACAAAACTACTGCAGAGACTTGAAGCAACCACATAATTAAAAATCAAATAAAAAAACAGAGGATTAGGTGACTCCAAAGAGCTATGGACATGACAAACGTAAAAATACTGGCAATTCCTACAAAATTTAGATTTCTATATTTAACACAAAATAACAAAGCAACAGCCACAAGAGACAAATGTTTACAAGACTTAAAAATACAAAATTAAAAATTAAAAACAACATCAAACTATAAAGTTACGGTGTGTACATGTTTGTATAACTCTGTAATTGTTAGTTACTTGCTGGTTTAGATTGTAATGGTTTTTCCTTGTGGCACATGTTCTGTTTTACTTCCTTTGCCTCATTTTCTCAGTTACATCCAGCTGTTCCCTTAGCTCAGAGGTTCCCAAAGTGGGGGGCACAGAGCCATTAAAAAAAGAACGCTTGGACACTGCTAGCATAATGGACAGGTTTTTGACGGGACTCCCACACAAATGCAAAGCAGGAGATGAAGCATCACCAGATATGTTTCCAAACCAACTTCCTTCAAAGCCAAATACTAGAAAATATGATGAAGCACATCTTGCCTTTGGCTTCACCTGCACAAATGCCAAGGTAGGTATCCTCGACAGAATTAGTTTCCCCTGCGTCGGAAGCACGCGCTGGGCTGGACAAACAGTATCCCACAGTTGTTATGTTTTTGAACCCATTTTGCACAGAGAGGCATTTTTTGAAAAATGTATTGATAGAAATGTTGAATAGTATTACACAGGAAGAAAACAACTACACGTAAAATAATTACACCATGACGCCTCTGCCTTTATAAACGGAGGGACAGTAACTGTGTGTGTATATGTAAGTGTGTAAAAACTGCAGATAGTAAGATTAACAGTATTTAATCTGCATTTGTAGAAATTTATCTCATGTAAACAATAACATGGCGCACAGCGTGCAGTGCAAAAAGGCACATACGAACGTATTCCTCGTCCACATGAAAACACAAAAACTGAGTTTTCGCAAAATGTCCAACCTGACAGGAGTTTTAAAAATCTCAGTTTTTGGTGATTCAAGACGCCATTTACGTGTGTACAAAAGTTCCAAATGCATAGAAAAAGCTGCATTATCAAAAGTACCCATGTAGTGCTCCTGAGGAATCCTGTCATCTCTTTTGCCATCTCTCTTTCTTCTAGCCGAGCCACTAGAGAGGTCCCAACTCCTCCACAATGCAGAAGTCACTCTGGAAATGTCTACCAGATATTTAGAGCAATTGAAGTTTCTATCTTCTTGCAACCTTCATGAAAATGTTGATTTCCTTTCGTAGCAGCAACCTGCAGTGCCGAAATTACTACTGGAAACTATCAAGTGACTTGGTAGGTCTTGATTGGCCAGCCACTTAATTTCAGATATTTTTTACATCTTGCTTTTTATGAGCTATATTCTATCATCTTTTTTTTTTAAAGACATTTTCAATTAAATAAAATTATATTGCATTTTAATTGTTCAAGCAAGTGACTTAAATGAATATTGTAATATTGTCACCGAGTTTCATAAATATATTCTAGAAATATACAAAGAAATATCTGGTGGTAGGGAAAAAAGGGAAGATCTTTGCCCTGGGTTAATATTGATATCTTTCTATTAATGAAAGTGTAGGATCTTGCATAAAAACTCACTTTATCTTAAATATTTTCATTTTAAAAGGAAGATAGCATACTAACTCACAGCCCATTGTTCATTCAGTGGGCTGGTTTCAGTTATGGTGCAAATGTACTGTTTATATGGTTGGGGAAACCTGCAGTCAGCTGAGACTGAAGCAGTCACTTGGATGAGGGACGAAACGTTACGTCCAGATGAATAGAATCAACATTTTGGAAGTGGAGATGATAGTAGACTTCGTAGGAAGTCAAATAACACATGTGCATGGAGGCTCTCCACTACTCCACTTTACCACATAGCTCTATTGTTGGCTTTGTGATGGACAGGTGAAATTTGTCCAGGGTGTACCCTCCGACTCATCCTGTCGCAGCTGGAACCTCACAGCGTTAACCAGTCAAAAAGGAAAAGACTCTCCATTTACATGAATAAATTGGAGTCTATCAGATAGATATGATACAAACCACAGCTGCCCAATAACTGTAATACCTACAGCATGCTCTAATCGCTCTAATAGAATATTATGGTGAACAGTATTGAACGCTGCACTGAGGTCTAGCAGGACAAGCACACATTTTGCCTCCCATTAAAGGGACTTCACTTTAAAGGTAATAATGTTGTTGCAGTTATCTGTACATTTCCCTTTCTCACCTTTATGAATTTGTCTAAAGGATGAGAAAATGGGCATAGTGGAATTTGAAGCACACACTGAGAATCGGATGGCAGGTACATGCAAAGTGGAAGAGATTTCTGATAGTGTTTGATAAGCCAATAAGTACCTCATTTGAAAAATACTAATGTCTTGATGATTCAAAAATGTTCTTGGGCAAGGCCCCAGCATCATGCTATTGTAATCCTGAAGTTAGACATGTATACAAAAGGAAAGGCAGGTTATGCTCTGACCTCTTGCTTATCTGTGTAAATATATTGCACTTCATTATATCTCCCTCTCTCTCTCAGTTAAAGTGCGGTCTTGGCATAAACACTGCACCAGCACTTACAAAAAATTGAAATCTTCACATTTGGACAAGCCAAGGTGTTCGTGTTTTTCTCTTCCTCCTCCCCTGTGCTAGAAGGGTCTGCTTCCGCATTGACAATCTCATTCCTTACACAATCAACACTTGACCAGATGGACCTGAGTTCCCGCTCTTTTCCTTCAACACAGATTGGATACATTCTGTGGAATAAAAAAAGTCATTGTCACACTATAGTGGTATTCATATTGTGCCTATATCCTGTTTTGCTTTTATTTACATGTGCGTGATTTTTCTGTTCTGAGTTCTGTGAAGACTGTATGATCATTAGTTTTACTGATGTCTGAAGAAAGACAAATGTGGAAAGATTCCAGCTTGCCGGTACTTTCTTTACAATTGACTGTACTGAAGTAAATACCTCTCAGGCAATCTGTATTCCATTCAAGTAATGAATCATACCCTGAAAGATTCTCTTTTTTTATTGTCAGCAGCCAGCGAGATATGACTTTGGGGTGTGACAATGTTATTTATTCCTATACTACTGTCTATGTCTCCCCCCTCCACTGATCTCCAGCTGAATAGAGCTTGTAAGAAAAGCTTTTTCAAGCAGAACAAAGCAGGGCATTAATCATTCAGAAATGGCTCACGCTCAGGGATTTGACGGGGCTCGATGCAAAATCTGTAAAAAGAAATAGTTTTAGAGACTCTGCCAAAGGTCAAATAGATGGATTAAGTGATAAAAAGTCTGATGAGATATAAGTCAACTACATAAAAGCAATATACCTGGGGCAGAGGACTTGTCTCCTTGCGACCTTTTCAGAGTGTCTCAAGAGGACAGATGAGGATACAATTCAGTGTAGCTTTACCAAAGTATTTAGCATCTTTGAGCTTATCAATCACAAACTAGATCATCACATATGTCAACCAATGAGACTGTTGGTTCTGTGGAAAACATAATGCTGTTTGTGCTCTTGTCTTGGTTGCTTAGTGAAAGAAAGCAGAGGCCACCGATGCAGAACACTGTTCTCTGAAGATCTCACCTCTAAAGGCTAACATCAAGGGACTTTTAAAAAACTCCTCCAAGATAATGCCATTCAAAGATTCTGGTTAGATACCATATTTCTAAGGTTTTCAGGGCCAAGTACGATAACTTTTAGTTTTATTTAAATTTAGAAGCAGAAAATTAGAGGCCTTCTGGACTGAAGACAAATCACTACACCTATGCAAGGAGTACAGCAGGTAACAAGGAGGGGGAAGATGCACCAAGAGCTGAAAAGGATTTGCTTGAGCAGCAAGTTATTCAGTTTTTCAAAGACAAAGACATTCTTTTGGATAGCAAAAACATAGCTGCATTTCATACTATTCCACAAAAACATACCAAGATGCCAACTATCATACTACGATTTGTGAACAGGAAATATAAAGTTGAACTGTTAAAGATGGGAAAGAAGTTAAAGGGAATGAGCATCTCACCAAGAGAAATGCTGAAATTGCACGACAGGCAAGACTATTGAAGAAGGAAAGGCACATCCAAGATACCTGGACCAGGAACTGTAAGGTATTCATAAGACTTAATGGGACACCAGAACAAGCTAAAGTAATTGTTGTCAGAGACATTGTAGATCTTGAGAGATTTAAACAAAAGAAATAGAGTTCAGTGTAGAAAAGAATTGTGTTGCTGACTGTGATATGAACAATATCTGATAAGTGTGAGAAAAATAACTATGCATGTGAATGTGTGAACAAAAAAAAGTCAAAAAACTGAATATTTTGGATCTCATGATTATAAATTTTGTTTTTTGAGTTGGACAATAGTATTGATCCAGATATCCACCTCTATCAGAATGTTGATATGACATGTGAATATTATAATGGGGAAGAGTTGGATCCCAAGATAAAAAGGTTTTTCATTAATCCACTTTAACAGTCGGAGTCTTTAGAGAAATTCTTCTAAAATCAAAGCGTATCTTGATCGATTCCAAAATAAGTTTGCAGTGGTAGCAATTTCAGAAACATGGTTGAATGACGACATAGAACTGCAGGATGGACTAGAGGACTATGAAATGTTTTGACAAAATAGGAAGAATGGAAGAGGAGGAGGTGTTGCCACGTTTATTTTGTATCTTAAATGTACAGTTGTTAACAATATGACTGCTGTGATTGATAACTTGATGGAATGTTTAACCATTGAAATTCAGGTTGAAAGATCTAAAAATATATTAGTTAGCTGCATTTATCGTACACCTGCATCCTGTATAGATCAGTTTACCAAAGAAATTTCTGTAATATTAGAAAAACACAAAGAGAAGGTGACTTTTTTGTGGTGATTTTAACATTGATCTATTGAAGGCAAACAACCATAATAAGACTTCAGACTTTATTGATACAATGTTTAGTTTTGGGTTCCATCCATTGATTCTAAAGCCAAGCAGAATAATGATGGATAGTGCCACTTTGATCGACAATATTTTTGTCAATAAGATAGATGGCAAGATACACAGTGGACTGTTAGTCACAGATGTAAGTGATCACTTGCCTGTCTTTTCAGTGCTTGAAATGAACAATCAACTTCATTTTCAGGAGGAAAAGCAAATGGATTACAGTGGTAGAATAAAAACACCAGAACAAATTGCGGCTTTTAAAACAGACTTAGACAATTATGACTGGCAAAAAGTTTATGTGGAAGACACTAATGATGCATATAATGCATTTTTAGATATATTTTTGTCAATTTATGACAATCATTGTCCAATTAAAAAGTTTTCTGAAAATTATAAAAAGAAAAAAACATGGTTTACACAAGGTCTGGAAAGAGCCTGTCAAAGGAAAAATAGGTTATACAAGATTTTTTTTTGACACATAGAACAAAGCAAAATGAAGACAGATATAAGAAATATCAAAATAAATTAACAAGACATCAGGAACTGCTGCGTTCTGGCCTTCACAGAGACATGGCTGGAGCCCAGCGTCCCCGACTGCGCCATCACGCCGGATGGATTCACTGTTTACCGGGGAGACCGAACGAAGGACTCAGGCAAGAAAAGGGGAGGAGGGGTGTGCTTTATGGTTAACTCCTTGTGGGCTAGAGATGTGCGTATCTTAAAAACTTACTGCTCTCAGAGTCTCGAGCTGTTGACCATTAAAGTCAGGCCTTTTTACCTCCCGAGGGAGTTCAGCTTAGTTCTCCTCTCAGCTGTTTACATTCCCCCACATGCTGATAAAGCTACTGCTATGGACGAACTGTATGACATCATTACTGGACTTGAGAACAAAAATCCAGAAGCTACCTTTATTGTGCTGGGAGACTTCAACAGAGCCAACATGAAGAAGGTTCTCCCCAAATACTATCAGCACATCTCCTTCCCCACAAGAGGTGATCAAACATTGGACCACTGTTACACTCCATTCAAAGAGTGCTACAAACCCCTCCCCCACCCAGCTTTTGGTAAGGCAGACCATTGTTCCATACTGCTGCTGCCTGCATACAGACAAAGACTGAAACAGGAAAAACCAGCTTCCAGGGTTATTTACAAATGGGACAGTGAGGATGAGGAGGTCCTGCAGGACTGCTTTGACACAACTGACTGGCAGATATTTGTGGATGCAGCTGATGGCAACATCAATGAACTCACAGACTCTGTCATTGGATATATTGGAAAGTGCATGGATGATACCATCACAAAAACCACTGTCCGCATATATCCAAATCAGAAACCCTGGGTAAATAAAGACGTTCGCGCCAAGCTAAAACTGCAGACCTCTGCCTTTAACTCCGGGGATGCTGATGCATATAAAGCAGCCAGGTACGACCTCCGAAAGTCCATAAGAAAGGCCAGAAAGGACTACAGGGACAAAATGGAGTCCAGCTACCACAGCTTTGACACCAGGCGACTGTGGAATGGACTGCGCTGCATCACTGACTACAAGAAGGTCAACACAGTCAGTGTTCAGCCCACTGCATCTCGTGCAGACGAGCTTAACAACTTCTATGCTCGTTTTGACGCAGACAACAGAGAGCAGATCCTCTACCCTCAGGAGGACAGTGAGGCTGCAACTAGGGCTGGGCCATATTATACCGTTCACGGTAATACCGGTATAATGTTAGGCAACGATAGGAAAATGAAATATCGCGATAGAATATGAGTAAAACGCGCATGCGCAGTGCCTTTGTTTTCATACGCACATGGCCGATTGTTGAGTGAAACAGATGAACCAGAATTGGTTTGTAAAAATGGTGCAACTTCAATGATGTGGAACTGGTTTGGTGTTTGTCCGTCAGATACACGACAAAGCACATTTTTTTGAAGAACATACAAGCGGCCATCGTTAGTGTCGTATTTGTCGGACTAAGATGCTCGTAAATCTGGGAGTAATCTGGGTCCTAAACTCCGTACTCTTCAGGTCAAACAAACACTGCAGCATCACTGAGAGTTAAAAACTGTCTAAATTCTTTAATCTTTAATAAAACGATCAGCATTGCTGCTTTACCAGGTGTAACTATGAAGTTTAACTTCCAGGCATCCATGAAAACAAAATTTATTACATTTAACGGAGTTAGAAGTTAGCAGAAAGCTAGCGGAAGTTAGCTCGCTAGTTTCGCTAGTTACCTAAGCATGATAGCAAGTTCTGACTGAGAGATTTCTGAAAAAAAATCAAACGTACAGCTCTGCTATCACTTCCAACATAAATGAAGACAGGAAACTAAACAGCAGTGACGTTTGTAGGGTTACTCAAGTTGGGCTAGCTGGTATATAATGATGTGCTACGTGATCGCTAGCGACACAGCTATGTTAGCATAACATAAACAGTGAAGCTGGAGGACGAACACTAACACTTTTCCACTTATAAAAGTTAACGTTAAAGTTCCTGATAGTTGGAGACAAATGCAATCGCATGGCAGGATGCTGTGAATGGACCAACAACTGAGATAATCCATCCACAATACGAGGTTAGTCATTAATATACTGCAACAACATGGGAATAGAGCAGCTGCCAGAGAATTCAACATTAATGAATCAATGGTACAGAAGTGGAGGAAGCAAGAATGAGTTGAATAAAGTTTGATTTATCTGACTGCTTTGTTTCGCTTAATGTGCCTTATAATCCCGTGCACCTTATGGTCCGAAAAATACGTACTGCACACGGCAGTTTAATGTTGCAAAGCACCTCTTTTTAACTTCAGTGGATATTATACATGGTTATGCTCAGTATATGTCAGCCCATTTCTACTGGAAATGCCTTTTGGTTAAACTTTCAGCAAGGAATTTGCATTTGCACTGTTACATTTTTATAAAGCTTTAATGTACATAAAAACCAGCTTCTTGTTTAAGTGAAAATAAATGGAAGGTTGTCTTTTTGCGCTAGTAATGTTGTGGAGTTGTATTTTGTCTCGCATCAATTATATCGTCAGTTATATCGTTATCGCAAATTTTCAAATATATATCGTGATAAATATTTTTGGCCATATCGCCCTGCTCTAGCTGCAACTCTAACTCTGAAATCAGAAGCTGTGAGATGGACCTTTAAAAAGGTAAATCCTCACAAAGCTCCAGGACCAGATGGCCGGCTACTCAGAGTGTGTGCAGACAAGCTGGCAGAGGTGTTCACCAACATCTTCAATCTCTCCCTGAGGCAGTCAGTCGCCCCTCAAAGCATCCACCATCATTCCCGTTCCCAAAAAATCAGTGGTCTCCTGTCTGAATGACTACCGTCCTGTTGCACTGACATCCGTCATCAAGAAGTGCCTGGAGCGGCTGGTCAAAGGTCATATCTGCTCCTCCCTCCCTGACACACTGGACCCTCTTCAGTTTGCCTATCGGACAAACAGAGCCACAGAGGATGCCATCGCCCTGGCAACGCACACCACCCTCACTCACCTGGAGAAAGGGAATACATATGCAAGGATGCTCTTCATCGACTACAGCTCGGCATTTAACACGATCATCCCCTCAAAACTTGCCACAAAGCTCGACGACCTTGGGCTGGGAACACCGATCTGCAGATGGATTCTAAACTTCCTCACAAACAGGCCCCAGGTGGTGAGAGTTGGTAAGCACACCTTCTCATCACTCATCCTAAACACAGGGACGCCACAGGGTGGTGTGCTTAGCCCCCTCCTATATTCCCTGTTCACACACGACTGTGTTGCTAAACAAGAGTCCAACATCATCATCAAGTTTGCGGATGACACAACCATCATAGGCCTCATCACAGACAACAATGAGATGGCCTATAGAAGAAGAAGAAAGTATAATTTATTGGTCCCCTTGGGGAAAATCCCTCTCTGCATTTAACCCATTCACTCAGTGAAGCAGTGGGCAGCCACTGGGCGCCCGGGGAGCAGTGTGTAGGGACAGTACCTTGCTCAGGGGTACCTCAGGGTAGCTGTTCAGGGGAATCGAACCCCCGACCTTCCGATCATGGGGCCACCACTCTACCTACTGAGCTATCCCTGCCCATAGAGAGGAGGTGATGGCGCTGTACGAGTGGTGCCTGGAAAATAACCTGACTCTCAACATCAGCAAAACTAGAGAGATGATAGTGGACTACCGGAAATGACCAGTCAGAGAACGCCAGCCCATCCACATCAACAGTGTCAAGGTCGAAAGGGTCAGCAGCTTCAAGTTCCTTGGAGTCAACATCACTGAGGACTTCTCCTGGACCCTTCACACAGACACTGCTATCAGGAAAGCTCGCCAGCGGCTTTACTTCCTGAGGAGGCTGAGGAAGTTTAGCATGAATGCCAACATCACCTCAAATTTTTACAGGTGTGCAATTGAGAGCTTGCTGACGAGCTGCATCACAGTTTGGTACGGAAGCTGCTCTGCCAGCAGCCATAAATCACTACAGAGGGTGGTGAAGGCAGCAGAGCACATCACTGGCACGAGGCTTCCTGCCATTCAGGACATTTATCTCCAGCGATGCCTCCGTAAAGCACACAGCATCATCAAGGACCACCCAGCACATCAGCTGTTCTCCTTGTTACCATCTGGCAGACGTTACAGGAGCCTGTCTGCTCGGACTACAAGACTCAAAAACAGTTTTTACCACCAAGCCATACGACACCTCAACCACAACACTTAAACACACACAACACAGCACTCAGAAGCTACCCTGCAGCTTCACAAGTACTCTATTTAATCTGCACTGGTCACTCCACTTTATTGTCATTGATATTTATATTTAAAAGTGCAATACTGTAATTTTCTGCTGCTCACTCCTGTGCAATATCCCATCTGCCCTCCCGTCATATTTCTTTTCAAGATTTTCTTATTTAATCACTAGTGTACATATATTTATATTTATAGATACATATATATTTAGTCATCTTTTCTCTTTTACCATGTCTCTCTAATATTTTGCTCCTTACTATTTTTCTATTTTCTTTATTATTTTATTTTATTTTATTTTATTTTCTCCTACTGTATCATGCTGCTGAGTGACTGCTGTTCGTCAAACACATTTCATTGCAATGTTGACCCTGTGCTAACTTGCATATGACAAATAAAACTGAAAACTGAAAACTGAAACTGAAACATCTATTATGCGATATGAAAAGAAAAGATATTATGAGCAGCTGCTTCAAAAACATAAAAATAATATTAAGGCTACCTGGAGTATATTAAATAGGATAATAAAAAATCTAAATAGTATATGTTCTCCAACACGTATTGTAAAAAGAGGTAATGTAGTGATTGAGAAAATTGAGAACATAGTTAATGAATTTAATGATTACTTTGTTAATGTAGGTCCCAACTTGGCAAAAGAGATTTCTGTACCAGGAGGAAATGATGATAAAGTAGATTCTACTTCTTGTAAATGTAACTCAATGTTTCTTGGTGGAGTCTGTGAGAGTGACATTGTGGAAGTGGTGAGTAAATTCAAGAGTAAAAAATCCATGGATTGTGACGACCTTGACATGTCACTAATTAAAGAAGTTCTTCATAGTGTCCTTCCGCCATTAACATATATTTGTAACAAATCATTTCAAACTGGAATATATCCAGATAAAATGAAAATTGCCAAAGTGATCCCATTATATAAAACTGGTGATAAACAGATTGTGTCAAACTATAGACCGGTATCTTTACTGCCTCAGTTTTCGAAGATTCTTGAAAAACTATTTGCAAACTAACTAGATTCCTTTATTGATCAATATGATTTATTGAATGATCATCAGTATGGCTTCAGAAGAAATCGTTCAACATCTTTAGCTGTGATGGAATTTATTGAAAACATTGCAACGGCTGTGGATGAAAAACAGTTTGGAATAGGTGTGTTCATTGATTTACGTAAAGCCTTTGATACGATAGATCATTCTTTACTTTTACGGAAGTGTGAAAGGTATGGTTTAAGAGGTGTTGTACAATTTTGGTTAAATAGTTACTTGAATAATAGGTTCCAATATGTGAGTATTAATAACATGAAATCTAAACTTAGAAAAGTAACTTGTGGAGTTCCGCAAGGATCTGTTTTGGGACCTAAATTATTTTTACTTTATATAAATGATATTTGTACAGCCAGTGATACTTTAAAATATGTGATATTTGCTGATGATACAAACTTATTTTGCTCTGGAAAGGACATAGATAAACAGGGGAAACAGAACTCATGAAGTTAAATAGATGGTTTGTATTTAATAAACTATCATTGAATGAAAGTAAAACACAATTTATGTTATTTGGAGGTAGTAAATGTAATATTAAAGTAAAATTGAATTTAAATAATGTTGAAATTGAAAGAGTATATCAGACAACATTTTTAGGAGTAATTATTGATGATAAACTTTGTTGGAAGCCCCACATAGAACATGTGAAACCGAAATTATCCAAGTCTATTTCTATTCTTTATAATACAAGAGATTCTTTGAATAAGAACTGCCTTTATTTATTGTATACTTCCCTTTGTTTGCCTTATATGACCTATTTTGCGAAATTTGGGGGAACACATACAAAACATATTTGGATTCAATATTTAAATTGCAAAAAAGAGCTATTAGAATAATAAATAAAGTTGGATATAGGGAGTCCACCAACCAGTTTTTTGTTAAAATTATGTTAAAATTCATGGACATTATATATTCTAAAACTTTAGAAATGATATATCGAGTGATGAAAAAGAATCTTTCAATTTGTATTTTAAGTATGTTTCAACTAAGAGATGGAAAATATGATTTGAGGGGGTCTTATAAGTCTGAAATACCTAAAGTGAGAACCAATGTTAAGTATAGATGTGTGTCAGTTTTGGGAGTGAAATTATGTAATGGACTTAATGATGAACTGAAGAGGTGTTGTCATTTTTTGTCATTTTTCAGGAAGAATTTAAAACAGGATGTGAGGATGCGTGAATCCAGTTTAACTCACTGTGCGATCAACAGATCATAGTCCAAAGCTCCAGACTAAAACAACACAAAGAAAGTCAGGCTTAACTTTAAAACTACACTGTAAAAAAAATTGTAATATAAAAGTATTTTACTGTGTATTTCAGAGGGGTTTTTTACTGTTTTTCTAGAACATCATTAAATTTACATAAATAGACTGTGATTTTACACGTCAAATGTAAAATAACATAAGATCGCTGTAAATGTAATAAAACCTAATTTTCTTGTTTTTTAAATATATTTTTTGTACATATGCATTAATCACAAATGTATCATAATTTCACAAATATTTTTCTGTTATTTGAGAGATTGAACTGTTAAATTCAAATGTAATACTATGGAAAAAATATATAAAATGATCTAAATTAATGAGAACAATTAATAATTAAAGGAGTATTTAAATTATAATTTTGCTGAAAATATT
The DNA here is from genome assembly GCF_057381845.1 of Rhamphochromis longiceps. Taxonomy (NCBI): domain Eukaryota; kingdom Metazoa; phylum Chordata; class Actinopteri; order Cichliformes; family Cichlidae; genus Rhamphochromis; species Rhamphochromis longiceps. Next base: position 33,554,772 of record NC_140571.1, read on the forward strand.
ATGCCATCTAGGTCTGTTTCAATAATTCAGAGGTGAAAATATAATCAATAGGAATAAAAAACATGACGATAAACATCGCCCAATAAATTTGAACTAACAACCACAAGGTCACGGGTATGGCTGTGGAAAGCCCGGTGGAAGAGAGAGGTTGGTGAAAGATCATCCACCCAGTGCTGCAAGGCAAGTATATCAAACTCAGCTTAGTAGAATTAACTTGGTATTGCTTGACCACTATGGCTTGTGGTTTACTGAGATGGTAAAAGGCATGGAATCCCTAGCTATAAAGGTAAAGCACGTTGTCTGTCAGTATAAGTTGCAGTTAGTATACAGCTAGACCAGCCGCTATCTTGCTGGCTAGCAGAGTTATTGTAAACCTGGGCTGAGGTTAGATTATTATCCTTCACCTGTGTACAAGCTGTGTGGGACAACATTTTACACTCATGCATCAAAAACCAGTCTCTCATCCCTTCTAGTCCTCCTAGTCATGGATACATAAAGTCCGCTTCTGTCCTTCATCAAGTCAAGTCTACCTAAACTGAAAGACCCTGAGCCTTTGCTCGAGCTTTTACAAGATTTGAGAGTTGAGGGACTGGAGGACCTGAGCTATCTGCAGGAAAGTGACCTCCTTCCTGTCCTGCGGCCAGTTGAAGTTAGAAAACTTCTCTCACAGCTTAAAAAGACAAGTATGTATTTCAATTCTGTATGTAACAAAACTTTCATGTCAGAAAAATATGCATAGTCAAATAAATTTACTGGGCACACTTGTTGACACAGTTAATAGTGGATGGTAGTTGTGTTGTACTGCGTGGCATTATAGAAAAATCGGCCCACTTTGGAGCGCGGAAGCCGAGGCGGGGGACAAAGTGGATGGCTGTGTGTCTTGTGCGGGGGCCGCGGGTTCGGGGGCAGGACGCGGCACGGGAGCGAGGTTAGCTTGTAGAGCCTCTAGGGCAGCAAAGATCTTAGCCTGTCCCTCACCAAGGTCTTTCTGCGAAGCCAGGAGATATTGAATGGATTGCTCGTGGTGACCTAGGATGGCACCTTGTTTCTGAATGGCGGTCCGCTCTGCGTCTGCTGAGTCCATATTGTGGCCAGATCTTACTGTTACGGCCGAGAGGGCCAGGCTGTGGGTGTGGACTCAAATGCAGACACAGAGGGAGGCAAAACGGGCGTGAACACAGTGCTTTATTTACAGAGCCTAGTGAAGTTACAGAGCAGAAAACTATGAATGCTATGAACTATGAATGCTATGAACTGTGGAAGCTATGAACTGTGGAAGCTATGAACTGAGAACTGTGAGGCAAAACTGTGAAAATGAAACTCTGAGTGCTAGATTTCACGGATGGATCCGGGGAATGGAAAAAGGGGGCAGCGGCTTGGATGGAGGTGTGCAGTCACTATGATGAGAGGAGAAAAGTAGTCAGTGGTAGTCTTAGTGAATCACAGCTGGAGGATTAGACTATGGTGGTTAGGGCTTACGCGTTGCAGGTTTAAAGTGTCATGCGAGGAGGGGGTGTCCAGGGGGTTCCGGGTGAGGAGTGTCCAGAGAGGATCCAGAATATGCTTGGAGTGAGGGGCTTGGCAGAGAGGCAGGCAGGTGTAGTCCGACGATGGAAAGGGAGCAACCAGATGATGGAACCAGCGTCCAGGCGGAGATGTGAGTAGTCTGGGTTGGGAATCGCGACGGCCAGGTGGGTCCTATGACAAAGAAAACACGGTGAGGAGAAAAGCAGTAGTTAAGGGTTCTCACAAGGGCTTGGCGGCCTAGCACTAACATGAGTTAGCAGAAGATCTGGCAGAGGTCTGTTGTGAATGCTGGTCTTATATGCTGGTGACTTGATTGGAACCAGGTGTGGAAGCTGATTGGAGTCTCTGCCTGAAGGTGGGGCCCAGCGGAGTGGAAAAACCCCATACTCACCCGAACCATGACACTGTGTCCTTTATTAGGCCATCAAGATGTGTTTGACAGTCCTCCAAGCAACCGCTGAACTGAGTACAAGTACAAGTCCAGTAACACGATCTGACAAGATGCTCATTTCTGGTGAGTACATGCCTCTGTTTCACAGAAGGACTCTCTTAAAGTGTTAGCATAGATAGGTTATATAGATTGTAAAATCACTCATGAATGTTTTTAGCCCAATGCTAATAACAAACCTCATTGATCTGACCACTTATTTTATCCTTCCACAGAAGTGTTACTAGTTTTCTTTTTCTTTTGTTGCAGTCAGTATCAGGACTAACTCTGTTGATAAGAATGAACTTTGACAGTCAAAATAATGGAGGTTGTAACATTCCAACTTCCCCTTTAGTGTGCTTGTTGGGCAACTTAGATAATGTCACTACAGAAAAGAATAAAGCCCATATGGTTGCCAAGAAAACAGTCCTCATGAACTGGAAAAATAAAAATAATCATAACTCTAACCAATATAGAAATTATCTAATAGATTATATTAGTCTTGATACAGATTCTGCCACCACATCAGATCAATCCCTCTGGGCTCCTTTGATCAGCTCCATCACCTAGCGGTGGGTGTCGTAGTTTGGTCCCACCTTCGCTGTTGTGATTGGTGTGGGGGTAGGGACAGGCTTGGGGTGTCGGGGGATTACCTAGGAGTGTCTTCCTTGGAGGACTCAACCCGGGATTGTGGTCACGACCTGTTACAGATGGCTCTTAGATGATGGTTTCCTTGTGGCTGCGTGCAGTGGGGCTGGGGTAGGATCTGTGCTGACGGACGTGGGTTACTGACCTGGAAGCCTGGTTGCCCCTGGGTGGGTTTGAGGCGGGCATGGGGTTCTGGGGGTGCTCTGTCTCTGGGCTGGGGCCCTGGCTGGGCCTTGGGGGCTTGGGGCCTGGTTGGTGTGTCGCTGAGGTTGTGGGCGGGTGGGTGGGCGCATGGGGGCTCAGCCCTGTCGCAGGGGGACTCTGGTGCATCGAGCCAACTGGGGGCTCTTCATCATTGCAGAAGTTCTCTGGTCTCAAGGAGTTCGCTCTGCAGATGGGGGTGAGATTATAGAGAGGGAAGGAAGAACTCAACCTGGGTGTCTATTGTCTTGTGTAGTCTGGGAGATGAGTGAATGTCGGGGTGAGTGCAGTTTTCTCTGTGGTGGGGTCGGGTGGGCTGCCCCGGAATCTCTGGGGCCGGGCGGTGCTGCTGCTGTGGGCCCTGGTCCGGATGGGCCTGGGCCCCCTTGCCCTGGTGGGTTCCAGAGTGTGGGGGTGCCTATTGGGGTCAGCGGGGGAGCTGGCCCCAGTGAGGGGCCTCTTGCCCCTCCCTTCCTTCCCTCCCCATCTCCAGCTGCCTCCCTCTTCCCGCTCCACCACAATCACCCACACATTCAGGGCCTTGGGGTGCAGGTGTGTCACCAGGGTGCAGGTGAGGCATCGGTACATTGGTGATTCTTGGTGTCCGGGGCTGCGCGCTCAGTTATGCACCGGCTCACTCCCGGTGGCTGCTTGTCAGGGCCTGGCGCCTGTGGCTCGGTCGGGCCCCTTCGGGGGGTGGGGTGCCATCGGCCTCTGGGCCTGGGGCTTGGTCCACTCTGCCACAGCTGGCTGCTGGCGGAGCTCATGGGCACGTCATTGCAACCCCCTCTGGGTTCTGCTCCACGGCTGCTAGGTGACCCCTCATATCGGGCTCTCCTCAGCTCTTTCTGGGAGAGTGGCACGGTTGCCCCTCCATTGGTCTTCCTTGGTCTCTTGTTCTCTGAGGGTCTCTGGATGTCTGGAGCCTGGATCTCCTCCATACCTGCTTCATGCCCTGGAGGACAGGGCTGTGGCTCCCCACACCCTCTAGCAGATCGTTGCACAAAGGAACCTTTTGAATACAAGCACGCTGATGCTCACAGGTGTACACATGGGTGCTCACAGATACAAACTACACCCATTTTGGCTGCTACCTCAAAGCACACTGTGCGCTGTTGATCTTACATGCTGCACAATAATATTCAGTATTTAGTATTTACTGTTATATACACATAGATTATCGCGATGATCTTGTATATTATATCGCTCTCTTTTTTGCTTGTTTTCTCTTCTTTTTTTCTCTCTCAACAGGTGATCCAGGTCATTGATATATATATATACAGTGGGGCAAAAAAGTATTTAGTCAGCCACCGATTGTGCAAGTTCCCCCACTTAAAATGATGACAGAGGTCAGTAATTTGCACCAGAGGTACACTTCAACTGTGAGAGACAGAATGTGAAAAAAAAATCCATGAATTCACATGGTAGGATTTATAAAGAATTTATTCATAAATTAGGGTGGAAAATAAGTATTTGGTCACCTCGAACAAGGAAAATCTCTGGCTCTCACAGACCTGTAACGTCGTGTTTGGAGGAAGAAGAATACTGAGTTGCATCCCAAGAACACCATACCTACTGTGAAGCATGGGGGTGGAAACATCATGCTATGGGGCTGTTTTTCTGCCAAGGGGACAGGAGGACTGATCTGTGTTAAGGACAGAATGAATGGGGCCATGTATCGTGAGATTTTGAGCCAAAACCTCCTTCCATCAGTGAGAACTTTGAAGATGAAACGAGGCTGGGTCTTCCAACATGACAATGATCCAAAACACACCGCCCGGGCAACAAAGGAGTGGCTCCGTAAGAAGCATTTGAAAGTCCTGGAGTGGCCTAGCCAGTCTCCAGACCTCAACCCCATAGAAAATCTGTGGCGGGAGTTGAAAGTCCGTGTTGCTCAGCGACAGCCCCAAAACATCACTGCTCTCGAGAAGATCTGCATGGAGGAATGGGCCAAAATACCAGCTACTGTGTGTGCAAACCTGGTAAAGACCTATAGTAAACGTTTGACCTCTGCTATTGCCAACAAAGGTTATGTTACAAAGTATTGAGTTGTATTTTTGTTATTGACCAAATACTTATTTTCCACCCTGATTTACGAATAAATTCTTTACAAATCCTACCATGTGAATTCATGGATTTTTTTTTTCACATTCTGTCTCTCACAGTTGAAGTGTAACTCTGGTGCAAATTACTGACCTCTGTCATCATTTTAAGTGGGGGAACTTGCACAATCGGTGGCTGACTAAATACTTTTTTGCCCCACTGTATATATGTATTTTTTTGTCCCCCACCTTGTTTTGTGCCCTTATCACCGTTCCTCTTCCCGCTGTTTTTTCCTTCTCTCTCTTTCTTTCTCCCTTTCCTTCGCCCAGTCATGTCTGTCCCGTATGTAACAACTGAAAATAAAATAAAATAAAATAAACAATAAAAACAAAGGTCAATCAAATGGACCAATACGGCAAGGCATCTTTCTTCGCCTTTAGACAGTAATTCTGATGACAAAAGAACCAAAGAGGACAGGCAGGCAAAAAAAAAAAAATTTAAGAAAAAAATAATGGAGGTTATATTATATGAATTGATGGCTTTAAAGTGCTGTATCATTATGTCAAAACAGCTTATCTTCTATGTTGCAACTCTTCAGGTGGTTCTAGCTCAGCAAGTACAATCTTACTGCAGTCAAGTAGTTCCATGGATATGGATTTCAGACCTCGTTGACTGCCTGACAACAGTTGGCATTTTAAATTTCAAATTCCTTGGCAGAAAATTCCATCTGATGGAAACAGGAAAATGGCCAACAAAAAGTGAGAGACTTGAAATCATCTCTCTCATTGCTGATCTGCACTGGTTGCCTGTCAAATATCGTATTCAATTTAAAATTTTGTTGTTTACTTTTAAAATTACCAATAACACTGCACCAAGCTATCTTGAGGAACTTTTAAACCCATATGCTCCTGCTAGGGCTTTAAGGTCATCCTCACAGTTACTGTTGGTTCAGCCCAGATCTCGACTGAAATCTAAAGGTGATCGATCGTTTGCTCTAGTTGCACCGGAGCTGTGGAACAATCTCCCGATTGGCATCCGGGCGTCTGATTCTATTCATTCTTTTAAATCACGGCTAAAAACATATCTTTTTAAACTTGCCTTTTCTACCAGTTAAATGCTGGCTTGCTTGCAGTGACCTATTGACCTATTGTATTGTATTGTATTGTATTAAATTCTCTGCTATCTTTCCATTATTGGTGTCTTTTATCATGGTGGTACAGTCTTACCTTGCTATAACCTATGTGCTGCAGTTTACTCTTATTGGTGGCTTTTATCTGTGAACATAATCCGTTACTTTTATGTATTTGATGTTAATGTGTGAACTGTTTTATTTTTTATTGTTTTATGTAAAGCACTTTGGTATGCCCAAGGCTTTTAAATGTGCTCTATAAATAAAGATTGTTGTTGTTGTTGTCATTGTCAGTGAAATTTTAACCATATGCTCAACACCTGGGAAGAAACACCTCAGTGAGATAGCAAGAAAGATGACAATGACCTACCCTGTAATGCCACAGGGTAGCCTCTCACTTTTTGTTGGCCATTTTCCTGTTTCCATCAGATGGAATTTTCTGCCAAGGAATTTGAAATTTAAAATGCCAACTGTTGTCAGGCAGTCAACGAGGTCTGAAATCCATATCCATGGAACTACTTGACTGCAGTAAGATTGTACTTGCTGAGCTAGAACACAGCAAAACACAGCAAATAAATTTACTGATGTAATTGAAGGGGAAGTTGTAGGCAGTGGGTATGACACTGTCACCAAACAGATGGTCAGCAGAGTGGATAACCTTAAGAGAGGAATGATTTCACTTTCCTTTAAGAGAAAGCTCATTAGTAGCAGTGAAGAAGAGGGTAGCCCCACTCAAAAGAGAAGGCTAGACAGTTTGCATAAACTGGCAACCAACACGGCTTCAGCCTGAATTCCAAAAGCGTGAAAAAGAAGAGTTAAAAAAAAGTACAGAGAAAAATACTGTGACACCAAAGCTATTGAGAATATGATGAGGGTCACCTTCTTCACTCAGAGAAAAGACATTATTCGTGGAACTGAGACTTCTGACTTGACGAAGGAATGGCCATATCTGTTTGAGATAACTGGCATCAAGATTCATTTTGAAGAGCTGTGTTTTTCTCATCCATGGACATGGATGAGAAAAACACAGCAAATAAATGTGCCAGAGTTGTTTCATTCCTTAAAAGCAATGACAAGACCAAGAGAAAGGCGGCCATCTTCAGAGAAATGGAAACATCTAGCAAGAATGTTGCAGACGTCAATGTTGCAGGGTTTCTTCCACTACTTCTCAAGTACTTCAATGAAGAGGAAGAACAGATGTTCTTCAAAGTGAATTAAAACAACCCTACCCTCTGAAGTGGACTGTAGCTACACCAAGTGCACCATGCATTGTTCTTTGTGGTATGAATATTTATCTTTATCTATTTAAACTTTTTGTGCATGATACCTCTTTATATTATGGTCAGTTAAAACTTTGAGTTTACACTTCTGAGTTGGATTGTGGTCTGATTGGTTGTTGTGGCTTTTCTCAATTTCATAATAATAGTATGGTATAATAAGACCATTGATATTTGATGTGATTATTATACTGCTAAATTCTGTCTGATTGGCTAAAGCATTTGGGCACCTTGCAGTTGACTGAGGGGCCCAAACTGCGTGCCAGTATATATAATTGATATACATCAATTGTAACATAGCAGTTGTTTGAGTCATGTGTGGATTTGTTTTTTGACTTTTTGTCCCATTGTCTCTTGTTCATGTACATAACAGGAAACTCTACTTTGGCAACCGAGCATTGCATGTTATCTGTGGACCAGACCATTGTGAATGGACGTATCACTATCTTCAGCGAGGCACTTATCCTGATGTTTGACTCTTACTACTGCATGAACATTTCTTATCCAGTAGGCCAAGCATCAACCTTGGAATTCTTATAAATTTAAGGCAGCACCAGTCAATTTTATATATTGAAACATCTCCTTTCATTTGCATCTAGAACACATAAGACTGAGCAATGCTTGAGTGTTGAGATGATTTGTAGATTGATAAATCAACAAATAATTAATATTTGAGTTTCAGATGGCTGTCTCTGAAATATGATTCATGCTCATGTCAAGTTATAGAAAGAGACCTTTGAGTAGTAGATGTTCACGGATGTTTCACTGCCCTGAAATAGTATTTGCAATAGAGACTCGCAGGTTCACCAAACATCTTTGCATCACCTCTCTGTTCCACAATGACCTGTATGTCCAAACACGCACTCAAAAGCAAGCTCAATCTACACTGTTAGATTAATTGCAAACGTAAAAAACGCATACAGTCCAGTCCTCAGTTTCTTAATTAAGTTTTTGTTTTTCATTGACAGATGCCTCGTTCAGATAAACCCCGACAAGGGATCCAAAGTGGAGCGGAACACGTCTAAGAAACACCTTGCGTTCAATCCAAAGGTTCTGACGTTGATCACCAAAATTGCAGACTACGAGTGGAAAGCATAAAAAGGTCTTAGTTTTATCCTGAGGATAACATAATCTGGTGTTCAGTAGCACTGGTCTCTGATTCACAGCCAAAGTCAACAGCACAGGTGGCCCGCTTGATAGGGGAAAAGTGAAATATAGGCTGCAAATCCTATTCACATTAAGCTAGCATTAGCACTAGCCTGTTAGAATCTGCAGATTATACAGTACAAATAAAATGTTCACGTTTCTCCAACGTTGTCTTCCCAACAGTTTCACTAACATCTACGCTTGATGGCCAGGAAGCGTTGCCGATGTCTTCTCGGGTGCTTCTCCAGCGCTGATAATTGGCGTCTGTCTTGTGTCAGTGACGTAAAAGACGGATTTAATGCGACATGACCGTTCAAACTGCAGGCTCTTTCTAAAACATCAGATATGTATCGAATTCAGTACCACATACGAAAGTGGCCCAGGTTGGATTTGAGCTGTTCACACTGTCAAACCATGATCGGATATGGGTCGCATAGGGTCAAAAAAGTCAGATTTGATGCGCTTTCGCCTGCAGTGTGAACGTAGCCTAAGTCACCCTTGTGGTGTGCCCTTTTATTTCTTGCTAGACAGTTTAACAAAAAAGTCCAGGCTACTCATGCTGACAGTGAGTCAAAGTTGTATCTTGATGTTGGCATAACTTCCAATTTGGAATTATTTTCCAACCCACGACTAGATGACAAGAAAAGGCTGATAGTTGACCAACTTCAAAATATATTGTATGATTCTTCAGAAAATTCTGATACTACAGCTGTCTCCATATCACAGTGGTACCCTTATTCGGATTCTGCACAACACTCTCAGAGTCACTGTAGAGAATGTGTGTGTGTGTGTGTGTGTGTGTGTGCGTGTGTGTGTGTGTGTGTGTGTGTGTGTGTGTGTGTGCTCTTACATGAGTGTGTGTGGGCGTGGACAGATGCACGTCGCCTCCCTCAGAGCCTCCCATTTCCCACTCTTTTCTGCTAATGAATACCGGTGGAATGAGGAGCTCTAATGGAATTACACTTTAATGATGTTTGCTGTTTTTATGGCAGTAATTAATAAGATCAATGTAATCTCTTCTCCCCAAATTCTTCCCACACAAACATTGCAAGCATGAGCCCCTGCTCCCCCGCAGAATGTCATAAACATCTGTAACGGCGTACTCCCTGGACAAAGCTCTCTCCCTAAATGAAGCCAGAACACACTCAGGGCAGCTCAGCAGATACCCAGCTACTGGAAATGTTCACAGACTTATTACCCATATTGCTCTTCATTTGAAAATATTTACTGAGATCTCTAGACTTTGCTTTCTTTGTCTAATCTCCTATATAAGAATAGCACACAAACTGTTTCCTGCTAAACCTTCAGCTCTGAATTTAGTGCATATATATTCAGAGACATTATACATGATGAAGATAGGAGGACTATATAACAGCCAAATATCAGACCAAATGGGAAAGAAATTAGCCATGTTTGGATGCACAGTAGAGCCTCGCAATCATTTGCTAACTGCCTGCATGTAAACTAGAAGTAGAACTTACTGGAGAAAAGATTTTGAAAGTTTATTCAAGAGCAAAGTTGCCACAACTTTTCCAGCAATTTCTTTTATTTTACATGCATATAAAATAAATAAAATATTGGAGTTGTTACACTCTGGAGGATACTGATTCTGATTTATCTTCTTGATAAATATGGGCTCTGAAATAAACTGAAAAACCTAGAATATTATTACAGATACGCAGTAGAATGACTAAACATGACAACGACTACATTGGTTTTGATGCCAGACAAAACCTTCCATTTACAGTGGATGCCTTATTTTTATCTGCTTGTATTGTTCGGTCTTTTTTTTAAAAAAAACAAAACAAAACAAAAAACCACTTCCCTGATGAATCTGACTTGCATTTGGTTTGTTTATCAGATAGCCCAAAATAAATGTGATAAAAGGATTGACATAGCAGCTTTTTTGGCACTGAAACAGATAGTTGACTGCAGCCATCCATATAGCAAATATAGTGTATGCATAGTGATGCACAGTCTCCTGTTTTCAATTTCCATTTACAATGCAGCTGTCAAGAAGATGGTCACCCAGGAAAGTAAAATATCTGGCCCTCGTTCACACAGTTAACATTGTGAGTACCGTGCCAAAGGAAATGGAAACAAACACTGCAAAAGAGTGAGTCACATGGTCAGAATGACCTTGCTTTATGACTTAAGTGCTTCCCGCCTTCTCCTGTCTGATCTGCCACTTCCTTCTATCAATCTAATGATATGGCAAAGGGCCAGGTTAATCAAGCTCAATTACTTTTGCTCTCATTTGAGACTGACAGTAATACAACGTGGTCCCAGTACCAGCAGATTTAAGACTGGACATACATTGGTGTTAGGATGTTGGGTAACTGTTTACATTGGAAGAATAAACTATTTTCAGGGTTTCATATACAGATGGGAATAAATGAACTGTATCTAAATGATAGAATGATTTCATATTACCTAACTTCCTAAAGTCACTGGTCATCAGGAATCTACTTACTACTACTAACTTAATGGCCATATAGGGTGTTATGGTTTTATCCTCAAAATATATACACAGGTTTACCATCAGGGTTTGGGTTAGATTTGGGTTTAAAAAAAGTACTTTCACCATCATGGTCATTGTAATAAAGAAATATGTGGCATTTTGACTGTAACAGAACAAACTGACTTTCTGTTTAAAAGAAGCAAAGAACATATAAGTACTATGCCCTCATCCTGTATGTCAAGATATTAACATCCTTGCTCTAACATGCATGTTCTGTAGGATATAATACTCTCTTGCCCCTGCAAGGTTCTCTACCAGAGCCCTGGGAGCTTGAGGGTCCTGCACAGTGTATTTGCTGTTCCTGTGCTTTTCTGTATGTATTATTGTAGGTTCTCCCTTACAATAAAAAGCACCTTGGGGTGACTGTTGTTGTGATTTGGCGCTGAATAAATGAATTGAATTGAATTGAATTGATTGCGCATGTTGTTCTAGGGATCTGCTGGAGCCACTTGCCTAGCTTGGGAGTCACTGCACTGAGTCCCCCGATTACTACTGGGACCACTGTTACCTTCATCCTCCACTTCTTCTCGAGCTCTTCTCTGAGCCCTTGGTACTTAAGCTTCTCGTGTTCCTCCTTACTGATGTTCCTGTCATTCGATACCGCTACATCTATTACAAAGGCTGTCTTCCTCTGCTTGTCCACCACTACTATGTCCGGTTGACTAGCTATCACCATTTTGTCCGTCTGCATCTGGAAGTCCCACAGGATCTTAGCTTGGTCATTCTCGACCACCCTAGGGGCATCTCCCAGGCCATACTCAGCACAGATGTTTCTGTATACTATTCCAGCCACTCAGTTATGGCATTCCAAGGATGCCATACCTGCTAGCATCTTGCACCCTGCTGTTATGTGCTTGATTGTCTCAGGGGGATCTTTAAACAGCCTGCACCTTGGTTATTGCCTGGTGTGATAGACCCCAGCCTCTATGGATCTTGTGCTCAGACTTGCCTTACTCTCTGCAGGTACTTGAGGGTTGCAACTTTAGGAAACCAGTTGGATTCCCAGGTACTTTTAGCTGTCCTCAGTGTCTGCAGTGCTGCCTTCTGGTAGTTCAATCCCCTCAGTTCTGACTACCTATCCCTCTCTTCATTACCATCCAACTACACTTTTCCCATCCAAATCACATTCCACTGTCAATCCAACTGCTCTGTCTACCAGTAGCTGGTATTTTGCTCCTCTGGTATTCTTGCCAATACTGTTCTGTGGCAAGCTCATGTATTGAGCTATATGCCTATTCATCTTAGCTATTATGATGCCTGACAGGAGCCTCTATGTGGTACTGAGGCAGGTTTTTGGCCGATAGTTGGATGGGACTGGTCCCTTCTGGAGGTCCTTGGGGATCAGGACTGCCCAATTTCAGTTACCCATTTTGGCTTTCTCTCATCTACCTGCAGCTGGTTTATTTGTGCTGCCAGATACTCATGGAGTGCAGTCAGCTTCTTCAGTCAGTAGGCCTGGTGCTGTTCAAGTTTTCATACTGGAGACCCTTTCTTGGATGTCTGCCACTTTGATGGTTACTGGACCCTGTATATTTTTTCCCTCTTTTTTTGCGTAAGTACTATGTTTTTCTCCTTATTGGTTTGTTGTCTGTCTGACAAATAACACGTGGTGAGCCAATTATAAGGCTGATGTACAAGATCCATAAATAAGCTCTACTAGAACACAGGTAAATTTTGGGTTGATTAACTCTGATTGTCGAGTTCCAGAAAGGATGATCAGATATTTTCATCAACTAAGAACATGTTCACTCTGAGTTAAGTGCTTGCATGAGAAATGAGAAATGATCTTTTAATTCTGAGCTGATAATAAATGTTTAGTTATGATCATCTGTGTCTGGTGATCATGTCCTTATGATGACTATTGCACTATTGATTAAATGAGTTTCATACATGTACTTCAGCATCCTCAGAAGGAGAAGAAGAGTTGGATAGAAACTCACAGTTTGCTGTGGAAAACTTAGCACTGAGCAGGTTAGATTCTTAAAGTACATCAGTAACTGACTCTAGCTTTCTTTCTAGAGAGTCCCTTATCTCAGTGTTATTAAACTCTAAAACTGAAAGTAGGCCTAGTTCTAGTTTTAGTCTATTATTTAGAACAGGCGCCAGGAAGGATGCGAGGACCATGAAAAAGTCTGGGCAACAAGCTGGAGCAAAGGAACAACAGGGAACAACATAAGCAGGTATTCTGACAGAGGGGTTGTCAGGGACAGGGAGAGTAATTAGGCAGCAAGACAGAGGATCAAGTGGAGCAAGTGAAACTAACAGGTAAAGACAGGGAGGACGAGGCAGATAATCACAAACTCAAAATAAAAAACAAGAATGAGACACATCAGAAACAAACCTTTCAAGTAAAACAGGAAAAAACAAGGGACATTATTGATCACCCTAAATAAGAAGACAGAGACAGAGGAATACAGGAGGGAAAAGGCATGAAGACACAGCATAGGGATTCAAAATAGGGAAGCACTGAGGCAATGAAACCAAGAGAAGAAAAAAATATCTGAACAGCACCCAAAGCTCCATAATATGGGATAAAAAACCAGGTACCATGAGAAATAGACGTATTGTCAAAGCACTGACCCAGACCTGGCAACAGAATCACTTATAAGTTAAAATGTATCAAGACCCATGTTAAATCTAGACAAACCACTAGTACCTAATGAAATGTAGATATAAAATGAATAATGTCACTGGTGTGAATGAGACACGGCGGGTCCAGGGATCATAGGTTTGAGCCATTTTATTCAATATTTGTCACACCACAACACACACCAACCCCTGAGTCCCCGTGTTTTTAACTAGGCGGGCGTGATTAAGGATGCCGTGCAGGTGCGTCTGCCCTCCCTGCACGGCACTGCAGACCACGCCCCACCACAGTCACACATTTATTTTGTGTGTATAGATTACAGGATTATTGTTTCCTGGTTTGGACTACTGCAGGTATTGGAGTAATTCAAATGGACTTGCTGTGACACAAGCCATGAGTGACATAATATCATGTTCAGACATGAACTCTAATATTCTCTTTAATGTAAATCACTCAACAAAGTCATTAAATTTGTAACTCCAGTCCAGGTCATGCTGCTCAAGTCCACTGACATAGAAAGCTTAAGTTGCTAATGCGCTGATACAATTCAAAGGGTTGTTAGGGTTAACATCTATGGTCTTATTTATTTTGTGAAGATTTCTCGTTCTCGTTGACTATTTCTTCTCCTCATTGCTGGATCACCTAATACCCAGCATTCCCTGATATCTTAATTTTTCTACTTTGCTAAAGTCTGTAAGCAAAGACCACTCTGAGGATCCTGTTAGCTGGCCAAATCACTACTGAGGCTTTTTGCCTTTCTGCCCATTTGTAACAAAACATCTCCATCTTTGTCCTTGAGCAATGTGAGAAGAGGCGAGCATAAGGTTCCATTAATACTGCATTGTGCTGTAGGCCTACCTACAGAAAAACACTAAGCTCTATGCTCCGGTGGAGGTTCACAGATGTTAGTTCATCCTAAAATTTTAAATGTAGCTTACTTGTCTTGTAAACATAACTTTCTTCATGTTTATCCTAAAATATCCATAATTTCATTAAAAAGCTGATTTGGGATTTTCCTACTGCTTCACCCAGCATGATTAGTAGGGTTTCTGTGGTGCTAGCAGGACAGAAACTGAAGAAGCTGCTTAAAAAGAAAACTGTGTAATAAAACCTCAGATATCTTTTTACAGAACTGGGCCTTTAAAAACTCACAATTAACCAATACCTTAAAAAATAGGCTTTACAGTCCTGTAAACACGACTGCAATATATGGAGACTCGCTGTATATATAAACTTTAAGTAAAATGTTAAACGTCAGACACTGTAAGAGAACTCCACTAGCTTAAAGTGTGCTTGCTTGCAGACAATCAGTCATTCAAAGGGCATCAGTGAGGGTCTCAAAGTGGCAGAATGCCAAATTAATCAGGCTACAGAGATTAGACAACTTTTGTTTCCAGAGCCATTAGTGTCACCTCAGGCGCTTAGTGTTCTACCCACTCAGCGTGCAGCATATTCCTAATAATTAGCCTTAATGAGCTGACCTATGGACCCACCACCTGCAACACTTGACTCAAATCAGCATTTGATATGATTATAGTGGGAGAAAGCAAAATGTGTGGGAGAAGGTCCAGTGTATTTTGCTCAGGTTCTTACATATTTCATTCTGGACACATTAAGATGTAGCACATAAAATCCCAGTAGGTGATTTTAGAAGACATTGAAAACGCAGGTTAAAGAGTACGCTTTGTGAGCAATGTCTTTATTAAACTGCTGTTTGCCTCTGAATCCTTTCCTCCTTTTCTGGATGGAATCAGAGATAATTTCATGCATATTGTAGCGGAACCTCTATTCCATCAATTATTCGTAATACACAAAGGTGAGCCTCTTCCAACAGGGAACAAAAAAACCCTGGTTGAAATGTTTAAGCGGTTTTAACAAAAATTAAATGAATTTCATTAAAAAGAGAAAGGATTAGTGAGAAAGAATTGCTTGGAGCTGGTGGAACTTCTCTATGAAAACCCTGCTGCTCAGGATCAACACACAAAATTATGTCAATGCTGTTAATTGTCCCCAAGTCTCTGTCCCACAGTGTGGCTCTCAGCTGCCTGTCAGTGCTGTCGGAATAATCTGCACATGGTGTAAATCAATGCTATTGAGATTTCCATTACAAAGCAAACTGTTTGCATTCTCTCTTCATTCTCTGCCTTGCGGAAGGCTTGTGTAAGTATTTTTGCAGCAGTAGTACCACCTCATTTAAAATGTGACAACAGCATAACCATGTCATGATACCTGTTATAACCATGGAGTCAGTCAATGTATTTCAGTTATGCTAAATTTAATACAAAGTTGGATTTTTTTAAAAGATGTCTGTCTACTTGCAGTTTTTAATATATTAAAGTGTAAAACTGCTTTCCTAGCATATATACAGTGTTACACTGCTGGGTGCTCATATTAAATATGCCCAAGCTTCAAATAATGACATCAGTATATTACAACTAAACCCTGTTAGCCAAACGCTCAGACTGCTGCAAACACACATTTCCAACACATTTATTCCACTCTTTGCACCATGTGATGTTACCTGTTTATGTATCCTTAACCTTCCTGCCTTCTTGGGACCTTTTTGTGCCACTGCTATGTGTTAAATGGCTGCCATTTCCACTGTGTTCAGTGGAATATAACCAAACTTGCCACAGGATAGTTTTTACCTGTCAATGTTAATATTCCAGTGTGAATTCCTTAAATCAGCCTAAAATGGCTGAGCAGCAGAAATCCCCACACCCATCACCCTGGGGACCATTTTCTGCCCATTGACTTCCATTATAAACGCTATTTTTCAACCCCAAATTATCATCATATGATTTTATTTTTTCTTCTTTTCTTGGATGTCAATGAAGACTCAGGGCCTTGAAGTTTTAATTTTTAAATTGCAAAAAAAATGCAAAAAAAATAATGGCAGGTCAAAATGTATGTTGGTGCCAATCTTTGGTCCATCTAAAGGCCTACTTATAATGACAATCACATATTACTTCAACTGGTTTTTGTGGAAATATTTAGTTTCGTTTTTTGGTTTTTGGGGCTTATAACACAGGGCGCTCATGTAATAACACTGGGATTTGAAGGGTTAAAACAACGAAAATATAATTAAAACTTTACATGAATATTTCAGGGAGAAGTAGTTTTACAAGGTTGGCTAATTTAAAGTGGAATAAAATATGGATATATGGTCTTTTTATGGCGTGGCTGAGAATGGTCCCTAGGGTGATGGGTGTGAGTTTTTTAAAGGATGGCAGGAGGGTTAAATGGTGCCGCATTTGAAAGGAAACCTGCCTATGCCAAACTGCTATTTAGTCTCATTTGGTGTAGAAATCTGGAGAAACAAGACATTTTTTCTTTTTGTCCAGCATTTGTCATAAGTTAGCCAGTGTGGCTGTGTTGGTCACTCTTGCATGAACAGTACACCCAAGCTAATCCTGCAAGTGTTCAATAGGGTGGAGGTCAGGACTGCAGGCCCTACACACCATCACACTGCCCCATCCAAAAACTACTATCCTATCAGCAATGGCATGGGCCCTATGCAGATCCGTCATACATGCCATTCTTAGAGCAGACACCAACTGACCATCGTGGTAGAGTCCATGCTCACAGGTAGCTGACATGACTGTCAACACCTGGGGCACCAAAAATTCAGAAGAAGTCAATAATAGAATAGCTGTTTGGCATTGACAGAAAAGATCTGAAGTTTTTCATGAGTGCAACCCACATACATACTTAACTCTGTTACTCAACACACAAATGAATTTTAATTGCAAATTTAAATCACACCATTTAATGGAGACTAACACCCAATAATCACTTTTACAACAAAGAAGCAATCAATACACATTTCCTCACTTAGGGTTTTGTTTTATACCTATATGTTGCACAAGGTGGCTGCTCTGCACATCAGACAGACAGACAGACAGACAGACCTATCTCTATAGCCTCCACTCCACTGCAGGGGTATTGTATCATTGGACATGAACCCATCACTGAATCTGGATCCTTGTCCCTGCCAGCTGATTGCTAAACATAGCTAAAAATCTTCGTGCCAGTTGCGGTCTCATTTCTTTTTATTTTTCTTCTCCTTGTGCCTTGTTTTCTCTAATGTGCTTTTTCTTTTATTTAAAGTGAGTGAACTCCGCAAGGTGTAACTCATTCCGTTTTTTGTGTGGTGTCAGGCCAAAGGTAAAAGTAACAACAAAAGCAATGTTCACATACACCAAAAATGCAAGAAAAATAGCAACATGCAGAAAAACTGAAATTAATTTTAAATCTATCTGCACTCACAGCAAATAGAATATGAGATACAGCGTGAGTAAGTAGCTGTAAAATAATTTAAGGTTTAGGGTGTAGCATGCAGAATAATGTTTCATTTCTCTGATTCACATTTTTTTTCTTTGTCTGCTTTGTTCACTGATTGTTTTGAAGCTGTTATGTTAATAAAGACACTTGCACCTTAAATCCTTGAAAAAAAAATCCAAGTATTTTAATAGGAAAATAGATTCACTTTTTGTTAGGTATGCTTACTGAACTCAAACACCCTCCTCTTTCTGGCTTTCTTCCAGTCTCACAGACTTTGCTATTTCCTGAACACAGAATTCATTGTTATCAGTGATTCAATATTAAATGATGAAATTCAAACATCAAACAGCCTGCCTATACATAGTATATTTACTATTTCATTTTAAGGTGCCAAGGAAATATCCAAAGAGGTTACAATAGCACTTAAAATAATGCCATGGCTGTGCTCATCATTTGCTCCAGATGAGTGTTATGGGCCAGAGGAGAACAGATGTGGTTGTCACTGTATTATCAAGCAGGAGAAAAGGCATGACGAGGCTGCTGGTGTGAAAGGAAGCCACTGCAATATTTCGAAAGTCAAATGATTCATCCCATCCGACCAAAGTCATTTGTCTGTGTCAGAGTTTATGCGATGTTCCCAAACACTTTGCCTAGCCCCCCAACTTTCCTGTCTCCTATCCTTGAAAGCCAAATCAATCAAGCTTCCCCATGCAGGAAAGTGGCAAAATAAAGAGACAATGAAGTGGAATGAGCGAAAGCAGGATTGATAGCATTAAGAGGATTTGGGACAGCTTGTGAGGAAATTTCTGGGCTACAGTGTTTTTGGGGTGGAGTAGCACACTCCAGTCCACACTGCTGAATAAGAGGTATGCAGATAAATGGAGTCAAAGCAATGTAATCATATATTCAGGCCCTAGGAAGCTATCGCTAGCACTGATCTGATGGATGATTGCCTATCTTTATTTCTTGGAGTTAGAAAGTCAAAGTTCCAGTGGAAACTGTAATCGATCATTCGTGTCTGTGCTTTCAGGAGTAGATGGTGGTTGTCCCAACAAACTCAGAATGTGAAATGTTTCTCTTTTTAAAAGTAATACCTCGGGTGAGGTTTACTTACACTGACATGTTCAAGCTTTTAATAAGCAGACGGGGAAAAAATTGTATGTTATAAACCAAATTTTATATTGTTAATACTGTAATATGTCTCACTCTGAACCCAAACAAGTAACAAACAATATCTGTTGATATTTTATCTTTGGTCAGGTCAGCTTGTGTCCCTGCATAATGGAAAAACTCCAGTGTTTTTCATGTTCCGCATATTTAGACAAGGAGTGGAAAGCAGACATCCAAGTTGAAGGGCAAGCTCTTTTTATTTGAAGTCACACAGACCCGTGTCAGATTAGTAAATCCGAGTGCTTTCTTGGCCAGCTTCACCACTGGTCACGGCACTCCTCGAACACCATTTGATAGACTTGGACATCTGGACCAAAGTCAAAGAGTACTTGGCAAAGCAGACACTTTATTGTCCAGAGGTGAAAAGGGACATTTCTGGCTGTTGTTCAGGCATTTATTTTCTTGGAGAAACACAAGCATCTGTTGTTAAGTTAATTTTTCACATAGGTGGGAGCTGATTAGCACTTTATCGTAAGCCAAAGCAGTCAAAGCTCAGGGGAAGCAGAGATGTTCTGTCAAGCATTTGAGTTATCAGCCAAGATTTGTTTCAGTAATGGTAATGATTACTTTGATGCAAATCGAAAAGAAGAAGAACAGAATTTGAATCTGAAGGGGGAAGAAAAAATTATTTCACACCTTTGTCTCCACTTTATGCTCAATCTGGGCTCAGCTTGTGTCAGTCTGTCTCTTTTTCTTCGCTAATCGACTTTTATCTGCAGGACTTTTCCCTTTGATCGCAGACTGTTAGCAGCAGACTGCTCCTCGATGTGAGTCTCTGACAAAAAGGGTGAAGCATACGGTTGCACAGTGGGATTCTGGGTAGCCCTAGCGCCTTCACAACATTTTCTCTGTGTGAATGAACCCTTTACAGAAGAAGTGAGTAAGGTAGGCTGAATTCAAATCTGTTTCATTGTCTGTCTGCCTGACAGATATTGTGCCTTCTGATGAAGCCAGCTGAGTCCTAAAATGTAGTGGACATCCATAAACATGTCAAACATATAACCCCACAGTTTTACTTTGGTTTTTTTCTTGGGTTTTGTATCTATATTTTTTCTTTTACTTTATATTTAATAATATTACCACTTAAATTTTTTACAGTACACACAATTGTAGAAAACTGTGACCTGAACTGAAGAGCAACCAAAGCAGGTATTATGGTCACAATTAGGTGGCACTTCAACCCCAGTAGCTTAATATTGATCAAGAGAAGCAGCAAGGACACTGTAATAGTTGCATGATAATAGTTATTTGATAATACAAATGCATAGTTACTCTGGTGGTAAAATACTGTTACTGTACACCAATGGCCACAAAGAGCCAATATCTTTGCAGCTTTCCGAGCCTTATATTCAGCTAATGGGGCCAGAAAGTAACAACATTTTTGGGGTAACATGTTACATTGTAATATAGTGTAGTACAAGCAATTACATAATAATAAGAGTAATGAGGAGTAAGCCTAGTACAGCTTCCATTTCCTGCCTTACCTGCTTGTACTGTAGAATAGCTGTTCCCACAATGTATGTGAAGTGCTGTTTGGGCTGCTAGCCCACCTTTGTGTTAAAACTCAAAAAATAATGTGTGTTTCCTCATTAAGATGTGGATTGACGCCCATGTGTTGAGATGTAGCCTAAGGTTTATGTTGTTAAATGGTAATTAAGTAACAAATTACTTTCTCCGGGGAGTAATTCATTAACGTAATGCATTCGATTTTTGAATCAACCAACAGTGACAAGACAGTTGTAAATCTGTATACCAGCAGAGGAAAGTAAATACTCCACTGCCTAAAGCTATAGAGGACAAGCAGGTCATGAAGCATGTAAAACCACGTAACCCTGTCCCTGAAAAGATAGCAACTGGACCGTTTAGATTTGTTTCATGTCTTCTCTTTTGTCTTCCTCTCCAAGACACTCGTATGTCTTGGAACATTATACTGAGCTACCAAATTTCATATATATAGATGTCCATCCATCTATTTTCTTCTGCTTATCGAGTTCATGGTGGAGGGGGACAGGCTGTGAGGCAACAGTTCCCCAGAGTAAACTATTTGATCAAGATTGAAAGTTTCACAATTTAACTTGCGACTAAATCTCTAGGAGAAGTGTGTTCAACTATAATAATATAAAATAGCATAAAAGTTCAGCACAAACTGTGCCAACTGCCTATTACCACATTTCCACCTGTGCCTTTCCAGCTGTCATGCCAGTTTTAGGATAGCACACTAAAAAAATAACTGATGTGTGTTCCCATTAGGATCAGAATTTTTTACCACTTTGTGGGACTTCAGTGTATGGTTTAAATTCTTAATATACGATGTATCTAAGATCATATCATGAAGCAACAAAAATTAATGTAAAGCACAGAATGATAGACTCAGCAGGAGTACTTAAATAAAACAGTGCATTATTTTATAGAAAAAGAAATGAGAAATAATCTAACTCATTACTTGTTTAGTGCACCAACCCCAAAACTCAGTGGCAGAAACAGGCAAGTCAAAGGAGAATCAAAGTGTTTGGCTGAGGCATGCGTTAACTGAAAGGCAGAGGCACAACTTGTTTTTTCACATCCAGGATCTGTAGGTATCACCTAAGAACACGCTGAGTAATCCTTAATGCATTTTTTTAGTTTTTTCAGCATGCAGGCAAGTGCGAGCAATTTCAGTGGAAGTGTCTCCTTTTCCTGTCCATTTACCACCTTTCAAAGCAAAGTGGTGCAATGAAGCAGTATCCTAAATTTTGGGAAAGTTTTTAAACCAGGTTCATTCCAAATAACTTGATTAAATGCCAATGTGTTAGAAGTGTTCATTGCTGAAATATAGACTTGAATGTGACCTTGTCTTGTAGAGAGACTGGTCCAAAGATCTGCTGCCAGCTTTCATGTTTGATAATTATGGTCTTGAGACAACACACGAGAATGATGACAGTAAAGTAATTAAAGAAGTTTTATTTTATCAATCATGTGGGTAAACAGGAGGTGATGTAAAGGTGCGATGTCCAAAGTCCAAAAAGATGAACCAGTATGTAACAAAGACACAGAAAGTACACAGGAGCTGATTTGATGGCTTGATACTAATGAGGATGGGATAAAGAGCACAGGAGGAAATCAGCAACACAGCAAGGAAGTAACCTTCATAACAAAATAGGCAACTGAAAGTATGTGGATAAATTTTCTCATCCCTTAAAGTCTTCCTGTATGAATAACACACTGCATCACAGTAAACACGGAAAGTAGCTCAGGAGGTGAGAGAGGTGAGAGAGTCATTGCCTCTTTTTTCTTATCTATTACCAGTATATTTCTTTAACATTTCTTTATTTATTTCATGGATTGAATTTTAGAAGAAAATTTCAACTTAAAACGAAAATCTGAATGTCTTAAAATGTAATAACCTGCCTCGGTTGTATAATGCACACAGTAGAAATCTGTCAGCATCATCGTGTTTCATCATAACCCTGTGCTCAAAACTCGTGTTAATACATAATCTGCTCTGCATGTACACATCCAGCATTTAATCAGGTTGACGTTGGCTCTGAAGAGTCTGCTACTGGCTCTATCATAACTGTCTTGGGAACAATCCATCAAAGATGACAAACCCTGCTGGAGAACTCTTTTATTTACAGTATGAATCTAAAGCAGAAAAAAACAATAATTTTCTTACAGTTGTCAAAATTCACAAATTCTTTGCTATAATATGATTAATAAAATTAGGAATTACTAATTGATTTTTAAAACTGCAGTCACATGTTATAGTACCACATTGGCCTTTACTGCTGAACACCATTATGGAGTAAGCTGCCAGTGTGTAGTATACAATAACCAGTTTTCTTAAACCTCACTAAAGCCTTTTCCGATACAACTTTTTATAAAGTCTTTTGTCCAAAACCTCCAAACACCTTTTCTCTTTGTATGTCAACAGCACCATCAGTCAAAAGATATTAATCAGATTGTGTGATCACTCTGTTCACACTGCTCTCATAATGTTTTTACCAACTTCATGCACTACTTTGCGTCAGCTTATTTAGCACAACAATATCAGTTCACACCATTTTCACAGTTTCATTCTGAAAAAAAATGACCTCCATGATCTCAGGGCTGGTTACAGCCACGGTGAGAAATTCTAACAATATTCACTATTCTAAAGTAAAATTACAATTTTTTTAAACTGCTGGCTGAGAGATGAAGATGTCCTCGGGGCCAGTTTAGCTACAAGGTTGAACTAGAGTGTAATTATATTTGCAGGGCAGAGTTGGGCGAGATTCAGGAAGCCAGGTCCAGTGGGGTTAGAGCATGCTGCTGTGTGGTTGACATGATTGATAGACTCCTCCCTCAATGCTTGCAATGATCCCTCAAACTGTAATGGCCCAGAGAGAGGGGCAGCATGGGAACATCTTCTCAGAGATGAATGTCCTGTACCTGGGGTCCTAAGCCCGGTCCTTCGAAGTCTGAACTGTCAAGTCATCCTCATGCATCGATTGGAAGCAGTGATAAATGCCTCACTGCAGTTAGTACTAGATGCCTATGGAACAGGGTTGCAGGATCCCTTTTTAGCAGAAACCTGGAATTCATTAGCAAAGCCATAGCAGCCCTGACCGGACATTACTACCTTTTTATATAATTACGTCCACTCTGCAAAGTTGCAGGACTGGCTAAATCCTGTACTGCATTTTGTTAAGGCAAGACCGAGAACACAGGAACACAGGGCCTGCCAGTCCTATCAATCAAAGAGTAGCCTAGCAAATGAGCAATTTTAGTTGGACATTTGGAATGGGATTAAAGCAACGATGTGTGCAGCAGAAAGGGCAAAATTATCAAAGGTTATAAGGACTGCATCTGTATATACACAGTGTTGTCATGGCATTGTAAATAAAAAGTACAACAATTCAGGCACATTTTGTACGTCTTTTCAATAATTTGTATCAATTCACAGCTTTAACATTCTAAAAGGTTTGTGTTGTTGCAAAAGGCGTGAAGGTCTTTCAGAGGGTCTCCTCCCAGCTGGTTATACAAGGAAAAACCTCTAAGAGGAAGCACCAAGGAGGGATCCTAACCAGATGCCCAAACCACCTCAACTATCTCCAGAACACTCTACACTACTCCCCCCTGCACAGTCTATTTTTGCATTTGGATTGTCTGATTACACCTACTGTCATTCATTTCTGCAATATTCTTCTTAACCTCTTTATTAAGAATCGAACCGTTAAGATACCAGGATGTTGGATTTGTAAAATATAATCTATGTCATTTTCTGCTGTTATCAATGAGATTTAAATTTAGCAGAACAGAATTTGGTATTGAAGACTTTCTGGTTTAGTGTCTTTATGTGGCAAGAAAAAATGAAAGCAAAACATGACCAAAAAATTCATGATTAGGGGAGAAATTATCACAGACTTACTGTACAAACCAACGTAGCTCAGAATGATAGATAAAGAAGATACTCAGTTAAACAGAAGAAAAGAAAAAAGTGAAAAGTGTAATGAATCAGAAATTTGCCTAATCATATATGGCTGATGGGGGGACAGAAAGAGATTGGGCTAACTTTATTGGATTCCTTAGGGGACTAAGCCATAGAGAAACCCTCATATAGCTAAAGGTAAGAAAATGTAAGCCAAAGCTTAACTGACCCTTACATTTCTATACCCACAATCAGCCTAACTAAGATCTGCAAATGGTACAGAAACATTGAAGTTACTGGTTTTTTTTTCATAACTCATTGAATATATCAGTCGTATATCAATGTAATTTCTGGGGAAGAGCTGCTATTGTGGGAACAATATTAGCCATGTGCAACAGGGCTAAATGGGGTATAGGTTACTGGGAGTTCAAACTCAGATGGCTGTGCATTTACACCACCAAACAGAAAAGCAACCCATCATGTTTATGACCCCAAAACCCAGTGAAAAAGAATCTTGACTTCATACAATTTCATACTGATTTCATAATGCCTCAACATGTAAATCATGCAGTTTGAATCAAACTGAGCACACTCTTTATTCTCCGTCTGCCTGCAGACACAAGGGAGAGAATTCAGAGCATAACCAAAGTCTTGACATGTCTCTGTGAATAAGGGAATTAACTTATAAACTCATAAATATGTTGGTTGCAAAAGGAATTACCCATCCTATTCAAGGCTGTTCGTCTTTTCAAAATCCCCCTTTTCTCTATGCAAACACGAGCTATTCATTTGAATAATTCTCACTAAACCTGTCTTATCCACTTGTTTTCCCTTTGAGAGGCAATCACCCGTTGTCAGCTTGTAATTTATGACCACATGCAAATCTGCTGCAGTTTTACAGGATTGCATTAGAATACATTCTTGTTATTGTGAAGCATTATGGTAAATGGGGAAATATATGCTTTTTAATGGAAAAAGACAAGGTAGATCTTGAGTTTTATGTGTTTCTGAGACACTGAAAGCAAGACGGATTATATTTGCATTGCTACTTTTTTATTATCCTAATTATGCAAAGAGTTTACTGCTGTGAAATGCTTTTAAAAGGCTTGTGAACAACCAGCTTCTCTGTTAAATTAAGATACATCTAGATTCTTGTTTTTTGTATTCATGCTTCCCAAACAAGTTGATTATTACCCTAGCTGTAACTGTTGGTTACCAGGTAACCATGGTTAACAGTTAAGACATCCAATGCATTCATTGGAGTATTAACAGCTGGCAGCACTAAAAGCTTGGCTAAATGTGGCATGTTTTATACAGCACTTTGAGTAATGCCAGAGAATTGAAAAGCGCTATATAAGTATCAGACCATTTTAATTCAATTTTATACAGCTCCAAATCTGTCACGGCCTGGAGGTTCAGCTGGTCGCTGATCAGCTGTCTCTCTCTCTCTCTCTCTCTCTCGCCAGGGCGGAACTCATTGTGGGTTCACGCCCTTGTCCCACGCCCTCGGAGGAGGAAACACCTGTGCCTCATCAGTGGATGGCATTTACCGGTAAGCCAGGAAGCAACGGCTGTTCTTCGCTGGATCATTGTAAGAATCGCGTCAGAGAAAGTCAAGCGTCTAGCAAGTGTTTTTCCATGTAGTTGTGTGTTTGGAATCTAACGAGCGTTTCTTTGTGTGCAGACCTGAACTGTTTTCCCTGGTGTTCCCTGAGTGATGAGTGTTCGAGTGGATTCGTGTTTGGATTGTTTGGAGAGAGACGAGAGTGTTCACCTGGATTTCCCCCGGAGCCCTGCCCCTCTCACAAGCCTGCCACAAGGCAACTGTTACATTGTAAGGTAGACCTTACAATAATACATACAGAGAAAAACCCAATAATCACATAACCCGCAAGCACTTTGGCGACAGTGGGAAGGAAAAACTCCCTTTTAACAGGCAGAACCTGCGGCAGAACCAGGCTCAGGGAGGGGTCGGCAGGGATGGCCTACAGTCTTTACTTAAGTACATCCAGATGTAGTAAATTTGTTTAGTCAGCTCTTTTATCCATAATTTTTCTTTAATATTTGTAATCCCACTGTAGATATTGACATTTAATGGAAAATCAACATGTCACATACTGTTCAAAGCCTTTTAATTCCTTTTTAAGTCTTTATCATTTGGTTCAAAATTGACGTTAACACACTTTCATTTGAAAAAGAAACTGCACTAATGAAACCAACAAAAGGAATTAAAAACCAGTCTATAGCAGGGGTATAGACAGACTGTGTGTTTACTACAGTACAATATATATACAGTTTAATGTTTATTTATATAATGCAGTTGTTGTTGTTTTTTGCACTACTTTGTCAAAGGTAGAAAGGGAAAAAATATTTCAAACATATTTATGTGATTATTGTAGCGACTAGGCTTTTAAATGAATCAAGATTCAAATTAAACTGTCCACAAAGTCTGTGCTTTATTTACATTGAGTAAATAAATGAATTATTACAAAGGTCATTTTAGTCATTTTGCAAGGTAAACTCTAAGGGGTCCTGACTGCACCCACAGTAAAAACCAATGATTTTAGAAAACACTCATCTTTAACGCTATCATTGGTACAAACAGATCTTTTAGCTCCCCCTTCTGGTAAATTTGTGTAAGATCGACCAAGACAAATGCCCACATAAAACTGTTTCTCCTGTATAAACAAGCAGCTATCAGATGGAGCTGACCCTATAAAAACACCAGATTACAGTGTGAGAATAGTGTTGACCAAACAAAACCCTAGCCATGTCAGCATAAAGCAACCAGGTGACCATCTGAGAATTGTTAAAACAGCAGCTAAGACTTCCAAGTAACCCATTTGCTGAGTCTGACCATCTACAAAATCAACAAGTGAATAAAACAAATATAAAAGAAACAAAAAAGGCCATACAATATTCAGATCTGTGATTCTGTGCTTAACTTATGTCCCTGTTGTTTTCTTACCTAACCTAACGTTATGGTCTAAGCCACTAATGACATTTTAGAAATTTCAATAATCAAAACCTGAAGGGTTTGATTATTGAGGGAAGTTGCGATTTATCCCAGTGTCATTGTCCTTACACAGTCACGTTTCATCAGTATTTGTGTGTATATGTGATGTGTTGGTTGTCTGTTTGTTTGTTTGTATGGACATACTGCAAATCAATTTCCCGTTAGGGACAATAAAGTTACCACCACCACCATAAAGTATTTTTAAGCTGATCACTTATTTAGCATTGAAATTTCAGTCCCAACTACAACGATGATTCAGATGAACATTTTTTCAATGTAGTCTTGCTTTAAATACATAAACCCATAAACAGTACAAACACTACACTAGGTCCACATAAACACAAATGCCAAAACAACACCAAACCAAAACACGCATCTGACCTTTTCCTTCAATACCTTAGTAACACGTTATGCTATTAAGCATAGTTATTATAGTCTGCACCGACGCGGGCGCTTCATGTGGTATAACTTGTACTACTTGATTCTACTATGTGTAATACGCCTAGAATTATGCAGTCTGCCACATTTCAACTAAACTTTCCTCTGCGATTTTGTGTTGCGTACTAGTACTTCCATCACAGTTGATTCCTTTTTTTTAAATAAATGCTATAAGTGACATTTGCCCCAGGCCCATCAGTCCTATATTTGCTCTTAATACACCTGTAACAGACAGCTTTGAACCTTTTTAGCTGTACAACATAAAACCAGTGATTTGAAGCCACAACCAAAAACACCACCATGATCCTGTCACATTGGTCATCTGTCATCTGTGGAAGGCCAGAATGGTACAGTGTGTACCTGGGTTTAGGAACACAGTTTAAAACCATGGATATGTTGTGGCCTCAGTGAATGACAGAGCTGAAAATTATCAACCAACCCTGATGTTCAACATAAACTTTGACTTAAGTGTGCACTTACTTCTCTCTGTTAGATAAAAAAAAACAAAAAAAAACCCATTTCCAATGATGAAGATGAGTCAGACTTTAGATAACTGCATTTAAAAACTGCTGGAAGATATCAGCAGGCTATGAGGCAGGGGTGCAAACGGACCGGCAGCACCGCCATGTGGTCACATTGGGAAGTTACATCAAACAATTTAGTCATAGTTGGTGCAAGTTGCCAAAAAACCCATGAACCCATATAGTCTTTCTCTCTCACACAATCATGTTTGTATCAATTAACAGGACGTTGAATTCACCTTTTTTATTTGCTGGAGGCTTGCTCAAGCCTTAATCATAATGTTTTCTTTGCCTTTCCCCTAATTTTATAGCAGAAATCAGTACATTTAGGCACGTAGACTAAATGAAGATGACGTGCTGAAGCTCAAACTGATCAACAGAATGGCAAAGAACAGTGATTTAACAGACACTGAATGTGACATCCTTGTTGGTGCCAGAATTCAGATGAGAATGATGAGATTGCTTCTACGTGATAGGATGGCAGCAGTAACTTAAAAAAAAACATCAATTAAAAAAAACAGAGTAAACAGAAGAGCTCATTGTACTGCAACATGGATGCAATCAACTTATCGCACTACTGAGGTTTTTCTGAAGCTTAGGTGGCTTAAATAGTAGCGTTCTGCTCATCTGTGTTTTTGGCTCAGGTGTTTCTCATCTTCCCCTTGACAATACTTCACATGTTTTTTGCAGGATTCAGGTCAGGGGAGTCAGTTAGCCAATCAAGAACAGTAATGTGATGATTTGGTAGTAGCCCTGGTAGGTGCTGAGTCCTACTAAAAAAGGAAACCTGGATTTTTATAAAGTTGATCACCAAATGGAAACATGAAGTGTCTACTTGAAAATCTCCAAGTAGACAGTTGCATTGACTTTGGACCAACCAACTTCAGAATGCAACATGGCACCCAAATCATCAGAGACTGCAGGAACTAAACACTGCACTTCAAACACCTTGGTTTCTGTCCTTCTCAACTCTTCCTCCAGATTCTAGGACTTTGTTCCCAAGCCAAGTCATCAGTCTTTCCCATGACAGCATTTATGTGTACTGAATTAGACTAAGATACATGGTATTTATACAGTTTGTACTTGCATACATAATGAAAACAGAATATTAGTTTACATTTTTTAATTAAATCGTTTAAAATATGAACTTTTTGACAGTATTCAGATTTGTTCATATACATTAGTTTATTTACTGAAATTGAACTATAGCCGGTGTGCAATACCATTTTGTACCATGAGATGGTGTAGAGAGTCTATCCATCTCCTTCCACGTAGCCAATTCAGGGTTGTTGAGGGGGTGCTGGAGCCCCATGGATGTCTTGGACACAGGTAGAACACAACAACTTGTCACAGAAAGACCCCAACTCTAGATTTGAGCCCAGGACCTTCTTGCTGTGGGGTAACAGTGCTAATCACTGCATCACCATACCACAGGGTTTACAGAGTTAATGTCCTAAATGTCATAGGGTGAGAGGCACCCTGAACAGAGACCTGTTTAACAACTCTATTCTATAATAGTTTTTACAAATTGATCTATGGGACAAGGAATTCCAGGTAAGTTGCAACTTTTTTCGAAAGGTAAAAAAGTTGGTAGGCAGTATGCATATGAATAAAATACAATATATACTGACAACAGACAGCGTGAACAATGGCGCTTCCTGTTATATAAAATGTCCACACAATGAGAACCTGCAATGTGTTGACCCATTCTGTCCTGTTATTAAGTGCAGCCCGAGACTAACCTTACAGCAGAGCTCTGAACCACAAAGTTTCACATACAAAAGATATCTTATTATCATTCACCCTAATGTCAGAAGGGCTGATCATGTTAATCCACAGTTTAATACTCTAGCAACCAGCCTTTTCACATAAAAGGGGTGGTGTTGGTAGAATGTCACCAATTACAAAACTCCAGGCAACAAAGTGATTTATTTTAAACAAATCTTCCTATCTAGAACAGCAGCGTGAACATAACAGAAAAGACACTGTGTGGTTATGCAAGTTATTTAAGTAATGTTAAAACCACTGGTGTTTGTGCATTTGAAGTTCCATCACCTAGTTCATCCTATTGGAATGCAGGAAGTAGAACTAACAAAAAGCTGCATAAGTTAACAGGCTTTTCAACATAACCCTTACATTAGGGCATAGGAGTTCCTGCTGGTTTATAATCCACTGTTTCATTAAATTACACCTGAAGTAAAGGATCTTCATAGTACAGAAAACTAGGGTTGAATGCCATATGGCAATGGATCCTGCTGAGAGGCAAACCACCTTTCTAATGCTGAAAACCGAGGGTTAACCCTTACATTACCTGGTTTAGCCCAAACTCCTTTTCATAGTATAAGCATCAAGCCTCCGTTCTACAGTATTTATTATAGGTTATGGAAACTTATACCTGTTTGAAGAAAAAAGCTAATCCCAACCAATAAAAGTACACAGCACACAATGACACAGAAGACAAAGGACTACACATTCAGACTCCAAAGACCATCACTGCCATGCGTCAAAAGCATGGGAAAAAAGGTTTAATGTGTCAGATGAGTTACTCTGATGTCAGACTTTCATTTTCCTATCAGTGTAAAATTCAAAAATCCAGGCAAATCATACTAAATACGGTTCTTTTAATTATATTAGGCTTAGGGACAATTAAGTTAAAATACAATATGATTATATATAAACACTGTCAAGATTACAATGTACAATTAACAAGAATTTGTGCATGACACTGAAAAAGAAAAAAAAAATCAACATTAGCTAAAACACCAGTTTAACTGGTTTAGTAAATGCATCAAGAATTTGAATGTTTGTGCCGTCACTTTGTTGTCGCAGCTTCCATTAATATGAAAGACCCCACAGATCTGAGAGCAGTGTGAACAGAATCAAAAATCACATTTTTCAGTCACAGAGCATCAAACCGTCGCACAATGAATGAGCAGAAGTGTGAAGCAGACAGGTGTGGTGATACTGTGATGATACTGTAGGTGCTTAAAGGAGAAAAAAAGTGCATGCAAATAACTGATTGTTCACAAATGTAGCTTTAACAACTACAACAACTAGCTGCTGATCAAAATTCACAGTATATTATGTGGGGAGAAAAAAAAACAAACTAGACTAAAGTAGCTAATGTTATGCTTCCATTTACATTATTTGCTTTTAGTGTGAACAGAATAACAGCCATCATGACTATGTGCGACTATGCAAATGGTTAAATGCAGCACAATAGTTGCATTTAGAACTTTTAGTAGTGGTTATTTTGGAAACATGACTTAACAGAGTATGCAGCAGGTTTCTCTCAGGACATCTGCAGGACCCCCACGCCCATCTTCCTTTTATTTGTCACCATTTTGTAGCAGCTGTTAGAATTTCTAAAGAGAAAAGCTTGTAGTTAAATAGCTTGGTTAATTTGTCTTATTAGTGACCGCAACTTTGGTTGTCGTCCTAGAACCCCAAAATAACAATAAATGTGATAAAACTGCAGTGCCTGCTATTCTCTCCAAGACAGCAGATTGAGCTTCTAGGTGAACGTGACGCATTACTCCTGTCATGCAATGGCTCAACAAGTCGTTAGTGGAAAGAATGTTTGCTATGCTTCGAGCAAGCCGAACCAGTTAGTCGAGAGCAACGTAATGCTGTGCTGAAAAAGGCGTCTTCCAGTTAAGCGCTCTGTAGGAATTAGGTTAGACACGCATGTTATGCAATTGAGTGCGTTCATTTCAAACAAGACTATGAGTGCTGTCACCAACTCCATTCTGCTTTCCTATTTAGACCTTTTAAATTACATTAGCCAGTCAGTATATTCACGATTTCTTAAGAGTTTTTTTTGTTTGTTTGTTTTCTAATATCACAGCCTGGCAGTTGTGCTAATAACGAGTGGCATCGTCATAGGACGTCACATCCTGTTCAAAGTATTCCTCCAGCTTCCACTGCAGGGTCTCAAATGTAGGCCGGTCCTGTTCATTTTCCTTCCAGCAGTCCTTCATAATGTCATACAAGACTTTGGGGCAGTTTGCGGGGCATTGCATCCTGAAGCCCTCAGCCAGTTTCTGGACCACCTGAAAGTTTGTCATTGCTGAAAGAATCACAGACTCACATCAGTACTAATCTTACAAGCTGGAATTCTTGCTAGATCTTTGTATTTGATAGAAATCAAATCTCACCTGGGTACGGCATCTGGCCAAATGTCACAATCTCATACAGCAAAATTCCAAAGGACCAAACATCAGATTTGATAGTGAACCTGTTGTCATGAATGGCCTCTGGAGCGGTCCATTTCACAGGGAATTTAGTTCCTTCTTTGGCTTCGTACACATTTTCGCTTTCTTTCTGCAAGCAAAAAAAGGCACAAAGATCCAGCCAAAAGTGATCATCAAAGCACATCAGTTTATTCCTGCAGTACAAACATGTGATGTGATCCTGACAGTAGTATAATAGATTCTGTGGATTAGTTTGAGGAGTATTTACAAGTTATGCCTGAAAGCAAGCAATTACATTTAGTAAAGAATGCAGGTTTTCTGAAGGACGTATGACTGGAATGAACGGCATCATGAAAGTGTAGAATACCAATTTCAGTTTTACACTCACCATGAAAACCCTGGCCAGGCCAAAGTCAGCCACTTTGCAGATGTTGTTTTCGCCCACTAGGACATTTCTGGCTGCCAGGTCTCTGTGGATGTAGTTCTGTAACTCCAGAAAAGCCATGCCTGATGCCACCTGTGCAGCCATCTCAATTTGATCTGAGATACGCAGTGTTCTACCTTTATCCTCTGTAATCCAAAGAGAAAGCCAAGTTACTGGTCACAATCTTACACACACACTTTTTCTTTTTTTTAATGAAGCATGCCGGTAAGGAAACAAGTATAGTTAGTAGAGAATGCTAGCTTCTCAAAGAATGTATCTATTTAAGTCTGTCACTTTGACAGTAACAAATTCTTTGTTCCGACTACTGTGTCTATGTGGTAATTTCTATGATTTCATTTCTCTGCCTCCTCACATGTGACCCCAACTCTGCCAACAAGAGCTCAAACTGCCCTGCATAGATGCATACAAAAGCATTTTGGATAAAGCTTTAACTTCTGGATATAACCATGAAATCTTCCCTGCTGCTGGGGAACTGGATGAACCCAGAATATCAGTTTCTTTCTTTACTTGTTTAGAAACATCAGGACTAGCTCATCTTGGCTTGATGTCTTCTTAAGCCAGATAACACACACCAATTAGTTAAACTGCAGGAATGTCTTAAAGACATAAAGACCTGGATGGCCGCTAACTTTTTGCTTCTTAATTCAGATAAAACTGAGGTTATTGTACTCGGCCCTGAAAAGCTTAGAAATATGGTATCCAGCCAGATTCTTTCTCTGGATGGCATTACCTTGGCCTCCAGTAACGCTGTGAGGAACCTTGGAGTCATTTTTGACCAGGACATGTCCTTCAACGCACATATTAAACAAATATGTAAGACTGCATTCTTCCATTTGCGCAACATCTCTAAAGTTAGAAATATCCTGTCTTAGAGTGACGCTGAAAAACTAGTTCATGCATTTATTACTTCCAGGCTGGACTACTGTAATTCATTATTATCAGGATGTCCAAAAAACTCACTGAAAAGCCTTCAGCTAATCCAAAATGCTGCAGCAAGAGTACTGACAGGGACTAGAAAGAGAGAGCATATTTCTCCTGTTTTGGCTTCCCTTCATTGGCTTCCTGTTAAATCCAGAATTGAATTCAAAATCCTGCTCCTCACATACAAGGTTTTAAATACCGTAAATGTCGGGCTATAAGCCGCTACTTTTTGCACAAGCTTTGAACCCTGCGGGTTTTAGTCAGGTGCGGCTTTTCTATGGATTGTCCGTGATTTTTGTCATATCGTAAGACGATTTGTTTTGTGTGTTCCGCTGTTGTACGGCACTACGTTGCCTGGCGGAAGGATCGGGGTTCAAGAGTGGTATGTTAGTCACATGTCCGTCCGCCAGGCAACGTAGTGCCGTACGAAGTAGCGCGAAAAACAAACTTCAAAGTAGCGCTACGCGTTCAGCGGGAGTCGTGGATGATGAGCGGCGATAAACTTGCAAGTTATGCCCAAAAAGCAAGTTATGCCCAACTCCACCGGTGGATTCTGACAGCGTGGAAAAGTGTGAAAACATCCACGATCACCAACGGATTTTGAAGGGCTGGACTGCTGCATGATGGAGAGGAGGACACCGCCACGGCCCTTCTGAGGGTGTTCGACTCTGACACTGACAATGAGGATTTCTTTGGTTTTGAAAGTGACAACGAAGGAGAGAAGAAGAGTGGATGACGAAGCCATCATGAGCCTGTTTGTATCCGACACTGGAGAAGAGGACTTTGGTGGTTTTAGTGCGCAGGAAGAAGAGAAAGATGGTGGTGAATGACTGACTTTTCTTCTTGTTAAAGCTGTGTCACTGCACCTGAGCCTAAAAGGTAGGCCGAATCTATTGTTCTGGTGTGCTGTAGGTTATTGTTATGTACTACATGTGCAAATATGTACCCATAACTTGTTTTTCAAAATATTAATAAAAGTGATGTCTCCAAACAGCCATCTCTTTCCTGACAATTCCCTTTGTGCATATTCTCTTACATATGATAAGTCAACATTGAAACACCTGCGGCTTTTGGTCAGGTGCGGCTAATGTATGTACAAAACAGGATTTTCCCCTGATTTTAGCTTGTGCGGCTAATATTTAGGTGCGCTTTGTAGTCCGGGAAATACGGTAATCAGGCCCCATTTTATCTTAATGACTTTTAGGAACAACAAGTAGGCCTGCAGAGCGAGAGCGAAGTGCTCTAATAGGGTGATATGGTACTACGAGTATTTAAAAGTAGAATGGGAGGGAGAGCCTTCAGTTTTCAGGCCCCTCTTCTGTAGAACCAGCTTCCAGTTTGGATTCGGGAGACAGACACTATCTCTACTTTCAAGATTAGGCTTAAAACTTTCCTTTTTGCTAAAGCATATAGTTAGGGCTGGACCAGGTGATCCTGAATCCTCCCTTAGTTATGCTGCAATAGACGTAGGCTGCCAGGGGATTCCCATGATGCATTGAGTTTTTCCTTTCCAGACCTCTCTGCATTGAATCATATCTGTTATTAACCTCTGTCTCTCTTCCACAGTATGTCTTTTATCCTGTCTTCCTTCTCTCACCCCAACCGGTCGCAGCAGATGGCCGCCCCTCCCTGAGCCTGGTTCTGCCGGAGGTTTCTTCCTGTTAAAAGGGAGTTTTTCCTTCCCACTGTCGCCAAAGTGCTTGCTCATAGGGGGTCATATGATTGTTGGGTTTTTCCTCTGTATCTATGAAGCGCCTTGAGGCGACTTTTGTTGTGATTTGGCGCTATATAAATAAAATTGAATTGAATTAATTTTTGGGTGCCAGGGTGCTGGAAAGGAGAGTTCGTCCGCTAGTCGAACCTCGGATACAGGAGGAACAATGCGATTTTCGTCCTGGTCGCGGAACACTGGACCAGCTCTTTATCCTCTCCAGGATACTTGAGGGTGCATGGGAGTTTGCCCAACCAGTCTACATGTGTTTTGTGGACTTGGAGAAGGCATTCGACCGTGTCCCTCGGGGTGTCCTGTGGGAGGTGTTGCGGGAGTATGGGGTGTCTGGCCCATTGCTACGGGCCATTCGATCCCTATACAACCGGTGCAAGAGCTTGGTTCGCATTGCCGGCAATAAGTCGGACTCGTTCCCGGTGGGTGATGGGCTCCGCCAGGGCTGCCCTTTGTCTCCGGTTCTGTTCATAATTTTTATGGACAGGATTTCTAGGCGCAGCCAAGTGGTGGAGGGCTTTCGCTTTGGTGGCCTCAGAATCTCATCTCTGATTTTTGCAGATGATGTGGTTCTGTTGGCTTCATCGGGTGAGGGCCTCCAGCTCGCACTGGAACGGTTCGCAGCCGAGTGTGAAGCAGCGGGAATGAGGATCAGCATCTCCAAATCTGAGGCCATGGTTCTCAGCCGGAAAAGGGTGGAGTGCCCACTTCGGGTCGGGGATGAGTTCCTGCCCCAAGTGGAGGAGTTCAAGTATCTCGGGGTCTTGTTCGCGAGTGATGGAAGAAGGGAGCCGGAGATCGACAGACGGATTGGGGCTGCAGCTGCAGTAATGCGGACGCTGCACCGGTCCATCGTGGTGAAGAGGGAGCTGAGTGTAAAAGCGAAGCTCTCAATTTACCGGTCGATCTACGTCCCTACCCTCACCTATGGCCACGAGCTGTGGGTAGTGACCGAAAGAATGAGATCGGATACAAGCGGCAGAAATGAGCTTCCTCCGAAGGGTGGCTGGCCTCTCCCTTAGAGATAAGGTGAGAAGTTCGGCCATCCGGGAGGGGCTCAGAGTAGAGCAGCTGCTGCTCCACATTGAAAGGAGCCAGCTGAGGTGGTTCGGGCATCTGCCAAGGATGCCCCCTGGGCGCCTCCTGGGTGAGGTGTTCCAGGCATGTCCCACCGGGAGGAGGCCCCGGGGCAGACCCAGGACACGCTGGAGAGATTATATCTCTCGGCTGGCCTGGGAACGCCTTGGTGTTCCCCCGGATAAGCTGGAGGAGGTGGCTGGGGAGAGGGAGGTCTGGGCCTCTTTGCTTAGGCTGCTGCCCCCGCGACCCGGCCCCGGATAAAGCGGATGAAGATGGATGGATGGATGGATGAATTAATTTTTTCCCCACACAATCATTTTTTTGGATGAATTAACCACTAACCACAAAATGTATTCTGTAATGGCCTTAAGGACTGTGCTTTTTGACACAGATTACTCTCACGTGTCCAGCAGCTCAAATAGACCAAATCAGTAAATCTATTTAAATCTATTAACCAACATGACAACAACTATTTCACCGCTCACTCAGCTATCTTTATCTCATGGGAGATATTCTTTACAGTTAACATCTGATCTCTTCAGTCAAAACTATCAAATACAAATACATAAAAATTCTAATAATTACAAAGATCTAACCAACCTAGAACCTTAGATGACTCCTGCTAATCTGCTTTAAATCAATGAAAACAAAAGAACACAGAGTCAATCTGTCATATATTACAGGCCAGTAGATAACTTGTAATTGTCTATTTACAGCAGAGCAGAATGAGTCACTCCTCAGTAAGACTGCTATCATCACCTACTTCCTTTAACCAGATTTTTTAAAACGTGAAGTCTAACAATCCAAGACAGTGATATATTTCTTTTGTATGTTCTAAAT
The DNA here is from genome assembly GCF_057381845.1 of Rhamphochromis longiceps. Lineage (NCBI taxonomy): Eukaryota > Metazoa > Chordata > Actinopteri > Cichliformes > Cichlidae > Rhamphochromis > Rhamphochromis longiceps. The sequence continues at coordinate 33,592,295 of NC_140571.1, forward strand.
TCTTTACACAATGCATCTGATCTGTTACTAAAAGATTAAAATCTCGGTACCATGGCCTCTCACTGGTGATAACTTTTTAAAGAACAACAGCAGCAGCAGCGGTGGTTCTGTCATAAAGCAGAAGCTGTTCAGAATCACAGGTGCAAAATAAAGAGTGTGGCTGTCTTACTTTGAAGGTACTCCAACAGGCTGCCATTTGTCATCAGCTCTGTGATTATGTAGATGGGCTCCTCCAAGGTGCAAACGGCATACAGCTGAATCAGCTTGGGGTGCCGCAGCCTCTTCATGATCTGAGCCTCTCTCAAGAAGTCCTCTGCGTCCATGGTGCCTGTCAGAGGTGTGTAGTGATTTCATGGTTGTATACTGGCACTCAAAGCAGCTTAGAAATATGGTCATTTTTGTTGAACCCAGCAATGCTAACTGCTCTGCCAACAAATACAACTTGTTTGTGACATACATTTAACTTTACTTTTAAATATATTATCTTTATTTATTATAAGCTATTTTCAGATGGGTGCAAGTGGGCATCTTTCCAGAAAAACCTACTGCTAATTGGAATGTCAAAGGAATCTTCTAAGAAGCTTTCATGCATAGGAACTTGAGTCATATCCCATTTTCAATTCATACGGTTGAAGATCATATCGGCCCACCCAACTTGTAGAAGCAGTACTTATAGGCAGGTGTTTTATTTTATACAGCTGTGGCCATGGAAGTCACTGTAAAACTTGAATTTAATCATTTGGATGGATAAGTGAATACTTTGGTAACATAATCCATCAGTAAGGACAGATAGATGGAAATATACCAATTAGCAGTCACATAAAAACACAAAAGGCATATCTTTATGAGCACTGGCAAGTGAAGTGAATAACACCGATTATCTCTTCACCATGGCACCTTTTAGTGGGTGCAAAGGAAATTTCTTTCCTTAAATTTGATATGTTCGAAGCAGAAAAATGGCCAAGCATAAGGATTTGAGCAAGTTTGACAAGAGCCAAATTATGATTTCTATATGGCTTGGTCAGAGCAATGATAATTTGGAGCTCTTTTGGAGCGTTCATAGTCAACAGTGGTCCAAAGAAAGACGAGTGGTGAACCAGTGACCAAGGTCATGGGCCGGAAAAGCTTACTGATGCATGGTGGGACCGAAGGTTGGCTCATGTGATCATGAGCTACTGTAGCTCACATTGCTGAAAAAAATGTATGCTGGTTCAAGATGTCCGAATGCACAGTGTATCACAGTTTACTGTGTACAGCGCTGCATTGCTGCAGAACAATGAGTTTCCAAGCTGACTCCTGTACACTCCTGAAAGCACCAACAATGGGCGCATGAACATCAGGACTTGACCATGGAGGAATGGAAGAAGGCAGCCTGGTCTAATAAATCCCATTTTGCTTTACATCATGTGGATAGCCAGGTGTGTGTGGGTCGTTTACCAGGATGCTCTGTGGGAAAATGGCAATCCAGCAGAGAGTTTGATGCTTTGGGCAATGTTCTCCTGGAGAACCTTGGGTCCTGCCGTGCATGTGGGTGCTACTAACATGTACCAACTACCTAAGCATTGTTTGAGAGCATGTCCACCCTTTAATTGAAATGGTAATCCCTGATGGCTGTGGCCTCTTTTAGATCTGATGTCTCAACAGGACCTGGAAAAACTAGTCCATGCATTCATCTTTAGTAGGCTTGATTACTGTAACAGCATCTTTACAGGTCTACCTAAAAAAATCAGTCAGACAACTACAGCTCATTCAGAACTCTGCTGCTCGAGTCCTCACTAAGACCACATCAGTCCAGCTCTGAGGTCTTTACACTGGCTGCCTGTCCGTCAGAGGATAGACTTTAAAGTTCTGATGCTGGCCTATAAAGCTCTGAATGGTTTAGGACCAAAATACATCAGTGACCTCCTGACCCAGTATGAACCATCCAGATCCCTCAGGTCATCTGGATCCGGTCTTTTATCAGTTCCCAGAGTCAGAACCAGACACGGAGAAGCTGCATTCAGCTTTTATGCTCCTTATATCTGGAACAAACTCCCAGAAAGCCTCAGATCAGCTGAAACACTCAGTTTATTTAAATCCAGGTTGAAGACTCACCTGTTCTCAGCTGCATTTGAATAAAGCACCAAATCCACACTTTAAGCTTAAATTTCAAAACTTACATTTAACTACTGATTTTATCTACTGTTCTGATTTTATCTGTTTTGATTTTATATACTGTTGTTTGTTTGTTTGTTTGTTTGTTTGTTAATTAGTTAGTTTATTTGCTTGTTTTAATCAATTTTAAATCATGCTTTTTATTTGTTCTTGTTTCTAATGTCTCTGTAAAGCACTTTGAATCACCTTGTTGTTGAATTGTGCTATACAAATAAACTTGCCTTGCCTTGCCTTAATATGCCATAAAACAAAAGTTGGCTAAGGAATGAACACTCAGGGCTGTTTTGACAGCAAAAGGGTCCCAACACAGTTTTAGGAAGGAGGTCATAATAATATGTCCCATCAATGTAAACACCATTTTCATTATTAGCTCTAGTATCTAGAAGCACGCAGTAGTCAGGTGCTAATGATAAATAGCTTATTATTGGTTTAATAATTTGACGACAACTTCATCGGCTGATTAAGTTTCTTTATGTGAATCACTCTTTTTGTAGTTTTTAAGAGCAGCCCTATTCTGACAAGGTCAGAATGTCTGAGTATTTGTCGTTTTGTGTACCTGGTTTGAGAGTCTTCACGGCAACTGATGTAGTTTCATTCCATATGCCTTCAAAGACCTCACCAAACTGTCCCGCTCCAAGCTTTTTCAGTAGTTTGATGGAGCTACGATTGATTTCCCATTGGTCCACTGTGTTATAGGACAGACCATAAGTCTGTGGAACTTCTATCTGCAGACAGAAAGAGTCACAGATTTAAAATTAGTTAATTAATTAGATAAATAAATACAAATTATGCATCGTGCGTGGCAGCATAGTTTGTTTTTTACCTTTTTGCATGGCTCACCCAGACGTGCACAGAGGCCATCAGACTGTCGGGAGTAATGTTCCACTAACTCCTTCAGTGTTTGAAACGATTTGGCCCTTGACACATAGTAGTGACCATTGTCCAGTTTTCTCAGCTTGTAATGCTTCACCTTTCCATTGTCAAGCACTGTAAAATAAGTTAATAAGGCAACATTTGAACATCTCAAACACTATCAAAGATAAAAGTCTGAAACTTTTATTAGTCTTTCTTACTCTCAAAACGAATCATAGTCTGTAATATGGGACAGATAAATTGGCGCACTGGTGATGTAATGACCCTTACAGGAAATGCATGAGACTTTCTATACTAACTAGTTTATATTTCTTTACTTAAAATTATTATTTTTATTATTATTATTATTGTAATAGGACTTTTATCAGAAGAATGATAATTATGTTTGTAGCAGCAATACATTTTTTAAAAAGTGGTAAGCAAAAGATTTCTGTTATAAAACAGCATCAATATTTGGATTGCAAATACTCCATAAGGTTATCAGCTGGCTTTAATAAATAAATATAGCAAAAATTCAACCATGGTGGAAAGAGCAAGGACAGAGTGGAAAACAATACAGATAAGAGCTCAAAGAGATAAAGTGATCCTACTATTTTTTATGGCAGTGGAGACCTCGATTAAACTTTCTGACCTTTAAACCATTAGTCACTAAACAATGCTGCAGTGTCAGGGAAAGTGTGCATCCAATAGTATGGGAACAACAAAATGTTAACTATGTGAGAGCTGACCAACTTTTAGTAACAGTGTCAACGTCTTTTTGAAATATTCTCTCGCATAAGGTCTCTGGTTTTATTTTGTCTTGTTTTAATATTTTACGGTCTACATTTAAAATAAAACACTGTGGCATCCCATAAATGTTTAAACAGGTTCACAAGACTTTTACAAGTCAAAAAGCCACAGTAAAAGCAAACACAAGTGAACTTCCTAAAATGCATGTGACAGCATTATGGTTAAAGAAGTAATAAAGTCAAACAGCTGATTGCTGTCACTAGTCACAGTTCCTACCAGACCAAGTAAGACTGTAGCAAGAAAACCCCTGAGTGGACTAAAGTGAGCAGCTAGTAAGTGTGTTTTATTGGTTAGTAATTCAAATTTTATCGCTAAGAAAGAATATCTTTTTACAATATCACATTACTTTAGCTGATTTCATTCTGAAGCATTTTCATTTATAGGACCTGCCGGGTCCCATATTCACAAACACTCTAAAAATCAGTTACGACAGTTCCAAACTAAGAATTTCTAGCAAGAACTTAGAAGGGATTTAGAACAAAGTCTCTCAAACTCTGGCCAAAAAGAGACTTAAACCAAGGCATGACTGAATATGCAGGGCTGTTTAGGATGTAACCCATTTAATTTTATTAGCCAACTTTCAGAGGAAACAACTTTACACTTCTGGTCATTTATCCAGTTAGAGGAGCGGGGAATGGAAGAATAGGCAGATATTTCACAAGGTTTGGTTTTGGAGACACATACCACAGAATGGACTAAAACAGTTTAAAAGCCCATTTTTCAAGTGAGTTTGTGTAGGACATTACACAAGTGCTACTAAACCCCCCCCCCCCCCTTCCTTCTCGATGTCTTATTTTTGCATATTTGTCACATTCATCATCAAACTAATATTAGACAAAGGTATCCCGAGTAAACACAAATGATGATGTTATTTATTGAGGCGAGAAAAGCTATTTAAACCTGCCTGGCCATGTGTGAAAAAAATAACTGAACAGAATTTATGGAGTCACAGAACTATTAGCATGGGTGCATTGTGTTGCTCACTCATTTTGAAAGAAGGGAAAATCATGGCTATACTACTTTAATTTTCACAAGCAAAAAAGCTATAAAATTTATTTGATGACATTGACTTCAAAAGAGATGAAGTCAAGTGAGAGGTTACCTGACAGTGAGAGGTCTCCTTTCTGACTTTCACAGTTTCTGACGAGAAAGGCTCCATGCTTGTTCCCTCCAGCCATCAGCATCTTCTCAGCATCCAGCCTCTTGGTGTCAGGGAAATACCATCTGGACATCAGAATGGAAGCAGGATATGTCCATATTAGCAATGTTGCAGGGAAGACATGTTTCTGGACTGTCAATGCTTAAAATAAAAACTGCTGACACAGATATATCTTCTGTCATTTTATTTGGGTTTTAATGTTATTTATTTCCCAAGGAAACCAAGAAATCATCACAAGACAAATTTTAGAGTCAACTCTTTGCAAGTTTTCCAACACCGAGCAGATAAATAACGGTCACAGACAGAAGTCAATGTTTTACATGTAAATTAAGTAAAATCTTATGGGCAATCTACCAGTATCAGGAATCATATTAACCACTACACCTTGGGCTCACTTTGTGTCTGCGTGTGTGTCCTTCAATGACCGTAGCCCTTCTATAACCAAGCTATGATATTTATGCTCACTTGGACTTTAAAAATCTAATTGAAAGAGTAAAAAAAGTCAAATCTGTATTTGAATGGTCTGACATTTTGAAAAGTTATTTTGACAAAAAAACTTTTTTTCCTTTGGCAAATATACTTCAACTAGATAGTTACACAACATTATGACTTTGTTTAACCTGTCAGAGTACAAAATTAACAACACGGGGATTCCCATTATGGGCAGAGTAAACCAAGAAAAACAATGATGTCACTGCACAGTTGCAGCTTAAATTAATTGTACGTTTGCATCAGTGCAAAAACACAATAAGTTTTCCTCTTTGAGTCTTAACTGGCTCATCTGGGTGCTTTCCCTTTGTAATGCTCAAAATCAAGTTAAAACTGAGGGTTATTTTCCAGTATTCACACACTTCAGACATATACAGTATCTCTGTCGAGAATTAGAGTGAGATTAATCAACAACAAATTCAAAGAGAGTCACATAGTGCCAGATGTAGAATTCAAAGGATTTCAAATCATAATCATAAACTACACTGTCTATAATGGAACAAATGTACCTGCGGGAATATTGAGTCATAAAACTGACTGATTGAGCTGTGACACCGTTTTCCATTATTAAAACAAAAGAGCTGATCATCTCATCGATAGGATTCTCTCTCTAAAATTGCGGAGTCTTTAGAAAGAACCTTCAGATGACTGATCTAAACTGGCACTATATCCTGAATATAATGTTCAGAGTGCTGTATGTTTCCATTTTTACTAAAGTACTGGTAGTAGATTCTGCTGTGTAAAACTTGATTTCTACTATTAGAACAACCACCTCTTCTTAATCACTGCTTATAGTCGAGGCTCTCTACCAGTCCACGTTACATTTGAGCCAGATTATTTTATGTGGTTAATCTAGATTTGATTAAACTGACAATTAAATTACACACTACAAGTTTTGTCGACTTGTTCTGAACTAACGAGGCCTGACTTTTAGTTTTCCATTAGTTATTTACAGATAACGGCTTTCCTGCAGGTACACAATGTGGCAGACTGGATAATTCATTGTGTAATTGCATTATGGAACAGGTCTGCCTATCTATTAGGTTTGCAACTGGACAAACTATGACACAAATAATGCCAAGACTGATTACCTCTTGAACTGGGTTTATTCTTGTAAAAAAAAAAAAAAAAAAAAAAAAAAAAAAAAAAACCCTTCCATTATTAGTTAGGAATTTGTGTGACGTCATCTTTTTTCCAACAACTAAGCTACACATGGCAGCAAAGAAAAAGGTACACATTCCAGGATTGGTTGCTCTATAGTACCGTGCCCTACACAGGATACCTGAAGCTGAATTTATGACAAACCAATCCTGTCTTTATTCTCAACACTAGAGTTAAATGGCATGAAATGCCAGCAATGTGGCTTTAATGTGTGGTTCTGGTTCTTGTTTATGATCTCCACCTTCAACAGGAATCATTAACCTGTAAAGCTTTCCCAGCATTTCCTGGTCTCAAGGTGAATGATTAACTAGTTTCGGCAAAGACTTTAGGGATAAGGAAAACACGCCGTTACATTTTACAGCCTTTTACCCGTGGGACATGACTGACTATTCAAATGTTTTAAAAACGTCAATCTCAGGCAGAAATAGAACAGTAAAACACTTAAATCACAGGCTGAAGTACTTCAAAAGAATTTTGAGGTTTTTGAGGTACTTCTGCATCTTCTACATTCTGTCACTTTAGAATTGAGAGTGAACTCTAACGACATCGCCTTTACAACACTGTATTTACCATTCAGCTTCAGGAAGTATGTTCTTTTTAGTTGTTACTACCAGTTAAGTTAATACATGTTTCATTGGAAGAAATCCCTTCAAGGAAATTTAAATGACAAAGTAATTTAAGATTAGCTTCCTCCTCATACAAACCTATTCCGTTGATGACTGTCGATGACCATTTGTTGCAGTTATTTAGCATTAATAAATACATTTTTAAAAAAGAAATATATATATATCTATATCCATATCTATATATCTATATCTATATACAAACATTTTAAGTGTTAGATTAAAGAGAAAGTTTCACTTTTTGTTGTCATTTTCGACACAACTGATATGAGAGGATTACTCTATGATGAAAATCCCTGCTGTATGTAACCCTTCTGTAAGTAGAAGAATATGACTGTGCGGATACAATTTGACTTGACTTTCCTTGGAAAGGAAATAAACATCTATTTTGTAGTATTATTGCCTATTTCCCCCTCTAGATTATTTTAAACTCTCAAAAAAAATATGTGCATTTACTTTGACCTGTAATTGATAACAAAAAAAAAATGTTAACTCGTTTTTCAAGTTGTTCTTCCATTCCCAAACAAAACAAAAATGGCTCCCCCCCTCAAAAAACAAACTAAATAAAATAAAATAAAAACCTTCAGCTTGGGATTCAAATAAAACACATTTTTTTAATGGTTAAGTTTGATAAATTATATAAAGAAGACTTCAGATGATCCTTCATACAAAAGCTATACTTACGGTTCGGCATTAATGCTCTCCACAGGCGCCACATAGTTAGCAGGGATGTATCCCTGTTTGGAGGCTGACACCCCGGTGAGGGCTTTAGCGAACCACCAATCACCGGCACTTTTGTCCAGGGCCTCTAAAGTATCCCCCGTGTTGAAGCTAAGATCCTCTTCTGTGCGAGCAGAGTAATCATACAGGGCGACATAATACTCCACATCAGCTGGTGGCAGCGGCGGTAAATCTCTTGTTGAATGAAAGCTCTGTTCGTCTTTGTCAGCAGCGCTCAAGTTTTTAATAACCGTCGATTTTTCCCCACGGTCGGTCTCGTCTCCAGAGGGGCCATTTTTTTTAAAACACCCCAAAAAACTGTCCCAACAGGCAGAAAACCTCTTTTGGATCTCCATGGTACTTTCGTCAATCACAGTCGGTCATTGTTTTTGTCAGGAATAAACAAGGAAATCGTTTAGAGAATCCGTCCTCCTGTCTTTATGATCCACATCCCATTAAATACAAGCGCATTTATTTTTCCCAGTTTGGGATGGTGGCGGTCTTTGACCTGAACACACGCCCAGCTATCACAGATCGGTGTGAGGGGAAGGGAGCGGTAGTTTAAGTGTGGATCTTCGTGTTAGAGGATCGGTCTCACTGTTCAGGTAGCAATCACCTGCACCTGCTCAGGAATGGGGAGCGGCTCGCGCTCACTCTCCACTGGGGTGACGTCACGCCTGCGCTTATAGTCGGGTTAGTCACGCGTTATGAATGTGGGAGAATGCTGATTCATGACACTTTTAGGAATATTTTTTATACATAATTTTCCATTTTTAGAGGCTCAAATGTAATTGGATAATTGACTGGCAGTTTCATGGCCAGCTGAGGCTTTTTACATTGTTATTTTATCACTAACTGAGCAGATAAATGTATTGATTTTACAGTGAATAGAAATAAATATGCTCATTATTTCTCCTTAATGTGACAATTAGCATATAAATGCTTAGAACTGTCATCATGGAAAGGTTTATCTTTATATAGGTATAGTTGTGTTCTCCACTTTGCATGCAGTCCTCATACAGTCATCGGGCTTGAAAACCTTATCTTTAAACCATATCTTACTTATCTTTACTCCTCAAAACATACCTGTCATTGTAGCCTGGTAGTGCTACAATGACAGGTGGTTTGTCCCCTCTAACCACATTTTTTTTCCTCCAGAAGCAGACTTGACTTGTCCATGTGTGCAGCTTCAAATTTCAGTCAAGACTGAAGGTGTTAGTTCTGAATCAGAGGCTTTCTTCTTGGTTGTCACCGTCTCAGTCATGGCAATGTAAAACTCTATTAATATTTTCTAACAGTTCATGGCAAGCTTGAGCCCTGGTGGTTCCTGGATTATTCCTGAACATCCCAATAAGTTTCTTCTCATCGGATGCTGACAGTTTGTGTCTGTAAATGTGTGTGTGAATGGGTGGATGACTGGATATGTAAAGCGCTTTGGGGTCCTTAGGGACTAGTAAAGCGCTATATAAATACAGGCCATTTACCATTTACCATTCTTGCAGGGGTCTTGGCAAAGTGGTCATACATCTGAATACGTGTACTTCCATGGAACTGTGTAAAATGATATCTTGGAATCTGTAGTTTTTAAATGGTTCCAAGAGACCTCCTCAGTTTGTGTAAATCTACAACTCCTTCTTTACTGAGATCTTTTATGTCAAATGTGTTAATATGTCAAGTGTTTTCTATGTTATATTTGCCATTCCTGACCAGATACAAGTGATGACTAGCCAGGTCTTACACCATGAAGAATCCAAATGAGGATCTTTTTCATTCAAAGTGTTATCAGTGTGTATAGAAATGAGGAGAGAGGTGGGAGTGATTGTCTTTAGAACTACTTTCAGCCTGTGGTGTTGAACATCTTATCAGAATTTGTTGAATTATGAACACGGACAAGTACTGTCAGACTTTGAACAATGAAACAGTATCAGCTAATTGCCATCAGCTTAATTTGTCAGTGTGAAAATGATTCCAAAAATTATGTTGCTGTGTATGTTTAGACCTATACAAATAAAACCTTAGCTTCAACATTAGGGATATTTTAGAGATATTTTAAAGTGCCGGTGATTGGTGGTTCGCTAAAGCCCTCACTGGGGTTTTGGCCTCCAAACAAGGATACATCCCCACTAATTATATGGCGCCTGTGGAGAGCATTAATGCAGAAACATAAGTATAGCTGCTGAATGAAGTATCATGTGAAAATAATGAAAGAGCAGATGTGACTGTAGCTGCAGTTTGTATCCATATGATTGTGGCGGAGGTGTGGTCCCGGGCGCGTCTGCAGGGGAGGAGTGGTGCAGTGGGCTCAACGGGGCGGTGCTGGAGATGCCGGTGAGAACAGCTGATGGCGATTTGGACTGATAATGGTTTCCTTCCCTTTTTATAGTGATAAAGACCTGTGTGTGTGTGTACCTGTGTATAGTGCATTTCACAATGATATAATGGATAAAAACAGGATAAAACGGTGTATATATGATGGATAACTATTCTAGATGGAGAAATATTTCAGAAGACTAATTAAAGAAATTACAAAAAATAATAATAATAATTCTAGGATCATACCAAATATTGACTTTAAAGTTCATTAGATTTCTACAGAATGTCATCAAATTAACAGACTAAAATATATCAAGCAACTACTCCTTACAGAACAAAATCTTACATCTTTTTCACCTCAGTTTTTTTCTTCCCACATTTGATCTCAGAGGTCAAAAATGTCTGATTTAAACTCACCCTCTTAACAGAAACCAGATAAAAGTATAATTTATACTAATGTGTTGTTGCAGATGATGTTTAGAATTAAATGAGTTTCTTTGCTTTGATGAGGGTCTCTGTACCTCGGCCTGTCACAGGTGGTGAGACTGTTTTCAAAGAACAGCAGCAGCAATGTTCAAGTGATTTTGAGCTGCTTCTGCTTTATGACAGGGTCAAATGTGGAAAATAAATAGTGTTGCTGTCTTACTTTGAAGATATTCCAGAAGGCTACCATTTGTCATGAGTTCTGTGATGATGTAGACGGGTTCTCCCTGCTGCAGACAACTGGACCAGCCTGGGGTGCCAAAGCTTCTTCATGAGCTGAGATTCTCTCAGGAAGTATTTAGGGTCTATTGTGCCTAGGAGAGATGTGCAGTGCTTTCTCAACACTGGCACTAAAACAGGCTCTCAGATGTTGAGAAAGCATGTTGATTTTTGATGTTATTTTTTTCAAGGATGCTGTGTGGCAGGCGGGAGGATGAGTCAGAAGATGGGACATAAAAACTCAAAAGCAGCTTTATTACTTTGCACTTACAAAACAAAACACGGTTCTGGTCGGGAACAGATCATTTAAAAGGGCAAGGGAGAACTCAGACAACATACATACAAAAAAAAAAATCCCCTCTTGCCCCTGCGGGCAGTTTATCCTTCAAGCTCGGGTCCTCTACCAGAGGCCTGGGAGCTGTTCCTAGGACTGCGCTCTGCTGGACAGAAATCTCCGATGTTGTTCCTGGGATCTGCTGGAGCCACACGGCTAGTTTGGGAGTCACCGCACCTAGTGTTTTGATTACCACTGGGACCAATGTTACCTTCACCCTCCACATTTTCTCAAGCTCTTCTCTGAGCCCTTGGTATTTCTCGAGCTTCTCGTGTTCCTTCTTTCTGATGTTGCTGTCATTGGAAACCGCTACATGTATCACTACGGCCGTCTTCTTCTGTTTGTCTACTACCACTATGTCCGGTTGGTTAGCCACCACCATTTTGTCCATCTGTATCTGGAAGTCCCACAGGATCTTAGCTCGGTCATTCTCCACCACCCTTGGGGGCGGCTCCCATTTTGACCTTGGGACTTCCAGGTTATACTGGGCACAGATGTTCCTGTGTACTATGCTTCCGCTTGTCCTTTTCAGGGTCGCAGGGGGCACTGGAGCCTATCCCAGCTGTCATAGGGCGAGAGGCGGTGTACACCCTGGACAGGTCACCAGTCTGTCGCAGGCAACAGTAACCAATAGGCTAAATAATAAGACAGAATACAGAGGCATAAAACAACGAGCTAGCGAAAACTCAGAAGACCCAAAAACTCATAATAGTACCTACCTTACCTTCCTGCATGGCTCACCCAGACGTGCACAGAGGCCATCAGCCTGTCTGGAGTAATGCCCGGAGTAATCCCCCCTACTGGGGTTGTTTTGGTACCTCATGACCTGAAGGACTTGCTGTGGCAAATGGAACTTTGAATTCTGCTGTCTACCAAGACATCCTGAAGGAGAATGTCTGCCCATCTGTTCATGACCTGTAGCTGAAGTGCAAAAGAAAAACAAAATGAAGTCTTTGAAGTGGCCTAGTCAAAGTCCTGACCTGAACCCAATTGAGATGCTGTGGCATGACCTGAAAAAGGTGGTTCATGTTTGAAAACCCTCTAATGTGGCTAAATTACAACAATTCTGGAAAGATGAGTTGGCCAAAATTCCTCCACAGAGCTGTAAAAGACTCATTGCCAGTTATTGCATATGCTTGATTGCAATTGTTGCTGCTAAAGGTTATCAGGTTTGTAAAACAAACCTGTTTTACAGACCTGTAGGTTTGGACCCCCCCCCTCCCCCCCATAATGAACACCTTCATTTATAACCTGTATTTTGTGTTTACTTGTGTTATCTTTATCTTATATTTAAATTTGTTTGATCTGTAACATTTAAGTGTGACCAACATACAAAAAAATGGGAAATCAGGAGGCAGGCAAACACTTCCTCACACCACTGTAGTAGCTCTTTTCCAGTTTTACTGACCATAAAATGTAAGCCATCAGTGTAAATGACCAGATGTTGCCAATGGCACCCCTTTCATGTGAGCATGCTCAAACCTAGACCAGGATGGCTAGTGAATAACCAGCTTCAAGTGACCATTTATCCTATCTCCTATTGTAAGGTGGAACCAAAGATCTCAAATTTGGACTCATCAGCCCAAAGCGCAGATTTCTACTGATCTAATGTCCATTCAGTCTTTCTTTTCCCAAACAAATCTCTTCTCCTTGGTGTTTTTTACCTATTCTTTGACAATAAAGGCCCGATTCGCGCAGTCTCCTCTAAACAGTTGATGTAGAGATGTGTCTGCTACTGGAACTCTGTGTGGCATTTATCTGGGCTGTAATCTGAAGTGCTGTTAGCTTGCAATTTCTAAGGCTTATTAGCTAATCATAATAAGCTGTTAGCCAGTGAGCATGCACTGTTTTTACCCCTCAGCTGAATGAGGTATTGTCTACCTGTGGGGCAAGTGGGTGTGCGGCTCAGACACCCAACTTTATGAACAAGATAACTCAAGAATAAGTTGAAGTAAGATTTGAAAAATTTGAATTTGATTTGAAAAATCTTACTTCAGACCTCATTCACCTTGAGGTCTCTTAGGTTTCAGATGATACTTTTTCTGAAAATCTTGTCAACACGATAACACGAGAAAGATGTCAACTATGATTGATAAGATAGGTGTCTATACTAGGAGTCTGGTGGCACTGGCAGCTGCCAGTATTTTTTAAAAATAGTATGAGCAAGACTTCCAAAAAAGACTCGACTAGTTATTATCTGACTAAAGGTGAGTGGCTGAGTCCATAAACTCATCTGGAAAGTGTTTACAGAGGGCAAGGCACAAAACCACATTCTTGTAGACTTTTTTCAACCTGTTATTACCACTTTCTGGTGTCCTTGAGATAGAAGGCAAGTTTAAGGCATGTCCAAATTGGCTTTTGTTTTCAACCCAGGAAGCTACATCCATGTTTTATGCTGAGTGGGTGTGAAGTTTTTAACTGAAGGAGGCAAAGGTGGAACTTTTGGTGTTAATACTGTTGAAAATGAGTATCTAATCCGAAAGCAACTTTTAGCAAACCCGGGTTAGATATGACTTTTTTATCTTCCAGGAAAGCATTCTAGCTTGGAAGATTACCATAATGTGACCTATGACTAACACTGACTATTAGCACAATGACAAGGATGCAATGTTTACAAAAAGAATAAAAACCTCTGTGAACAAAATTATTTCCAGACATGAACACACTGACATGCAGTAACACATTCAAAGAGAATTTAAAATTACACTTAAATGATGACAAATGAACATATTTTGAAATGGGCAGTATATGTGTCAAACCTAACTCCACTTGACTGGAAGATACCTTTTTCAGGACAGTGCTACTATGCGTCACTCTCAACCAACTGGTTCTCCTTGCTTCAAACATAGCAAGCATTCTTCTCACTGACTTCCTTACCAGAAAGCAACTATTATGAATCATGTTCACTTAGGAGCTCATTTTGCATTATATAACCAAGCTTTGATTAAAAAATTTTCTCTTTCTGAAACTACCCTTTTGGATTGGTCCCTTTGCGTGTGCAGATTTCCACCTGCATTCCAAAGGATGCATGTTAGGAAAGACTGGAGTTGTAAGAGTGAATGTTTGTCTGTCTCCTTGCCTTTCATCCCATGACAGCAGGGACATTATCTTTCCACACCACCTTAGGGTACATACTGATATTACACCAGCCTGGCCACTGTTCACCTTCAGATTAGATCTCTACAACATACTTCATAGATGTTTTGTTCATTAAGTCATTGCTGTTTCTTCACATTCCATTAATAGTTTTGGTTAATTTTGCAATGCTTAAATAATTTGCATATTTCATATTTTTATTTCCATAATGTTGTTATTGCATTTCTCCATGATGTGGGAATAATATGTAGTACTTTCTGTCTGTTATCTATACCACACTCACTGCATCTCTATAGAGGTGCTACTGCCAGACTTCCTGATGGAGTTCAGACACATATCAAAATAACTGGCCACCACAATTTGATTCTAACTGCTGACCTTTGTTTCCTCTTTTAACTGTAGAAATGGTGAAAGAGGTAAACATAGTTAAAACTGTTATTAAGGGCAATAAGGGCTGTTGAAATAAAAATGCTTTGGGACTCTGTTTGAAAAAGGTCAAATATAAAACATATACAAAATAGGAAAACATAAATCAAAACCAAATATGTTTCTCCAATACATTTAAAATTAATCTTATTGGACATGTTATATGTCCTGTAAAATCCACGACACATGGGGAAGAAAATATAAAAGTGTGCTGTTGAAAAATGAAAGGATTTCTCTTGAGAACAAAATAAAAAGCTAAAGATTGAGACAGGTTACTGTAAGGTTATGTCATGGCCTAATGTGTCATGGCCTAATGTGGTCCTACAGTAGTGCAAACTACAACAAAGGCGACTTCAGGTGATGTTTGGATGGTGGTAGCTGTGTAAGACAAATTGACCTTAAAATTAAGGTTGGGTTTGGGAGCGGTGGTTGTATCAGCACTGAGTAAAATAAGTCAACTACAGCCTGCTCTCATGTATGTTTTTTTTTTTCACATTCTCTTAAATTTGTAATGTACTTTTAACTTAAAACTATTTTTAAAGTCTATATTGTGTATACATTTATTTAACATGTGTGGTCTGACAGCTCCTTGGCATTGCCATTGTCCATCTTCTTAACTTCTTCAGTTCAGTTTTGCTATTAGAATCTGTCCCATCTGTCACAGGGTGAAAGGTGAAGTACCCTCCGGTTTCAGGTCGTTCTTATGACAAACAAGGAAATGTTCACAAAGAGGAAGAATAAATGGATAAACACATGATTTTAGACCACATGATTTAGATTCATGATTTGGCTATTCAACATATCTGCCAACTGTGCTGCATTTGTTCATGTTCATAGACTTGAATTGTCCTTCTTTTTGTTTGTGTGTGTTTATTTCTGAAGCAGCACAACTAGAAGTATGTTTTTGCATATATGCTGATTCTTCAGCAGATTCTTCATCATCTTTAAAGCTTTTTTTCTGGCAACTAGAAAAAACAGCTTTATGTTTTTATGAATGTTGTTTGTATTACGTTGTGTTTTCCAGATTTATTAATTCTTTGTTTTTTCATCTATTCGCGGTTTTAGTTTCTTTGTGTTCTGTGTATTTATGTCTTGATTTTCTACATTGTCTATTTTTTGATCCAGTTTTTTTTTGTATTTGTCTTTAACGCTGGCTATCAGGTTCAGTTGTCTGTAAGCATTTGCTGTTTTCTGTTTGTGTACAGTGTATACATGATTAATTTAGTCTATTCTGTGTGACAAACCGTGCATTGTTGTGATCTCCCAGAGCCTCCAGCTGGAGAGACTAATTATATCTGTACAAGTGCGGGTATATGTACGTGGTGGGATGCTGCAATCACTACTGCAGGCATTAGCCTTTGCGTGCCCTAGATGGACGACTTTTACCTAATTTACCCGATACCTATACACTGTGTATTACGGTTTCACACCCGGAAGCACTGCGTGCTGTCTTGTCTTCTTCTGGCACACAGGAGTTAAACTTATGCCTCCATGTGGACAACTTATTGACATTAACCGTTCTGTGATCAGCCATTTGCGTTGAGGAAAAGCCGCGCTGGTGGGATTATTTTCGCGCAGGCAGAGCGCAGAGCCATCCTCGCCGTCACACGGTGACATTGACACACTCGGAGTGTTTGTGCTGCTGTGCCCAAGTTGGTGCTTCGGAGCGTCCCCCAGCCTCAGCAACAATGAGCGAATACTTCAGCCTTTCGGACTGCGACGTTATCGGCTTCGACCTGGACCACACGCTCTGCCGCTACCATCTGAAAGAGACCTCCAGGGTGAGTGTGCAGCGCGCGCGGCTAGCTTCACACGCACACAACCGTACGGTGGCCGCGAGGCGCTGGCTCGCAACACATCTGGAATAGAAACAACCCGTGGCTGGCCAGCGGGCTCAGCGGGCATCTGTGGCATTTTTCACTGGCATCAAGGCTCGCTGGTGAAAACGCTGGTGTGTGCTGTGGGAGGTTTGATGTGATGTGATGCTGCCGCTGCTGCAGTCACTCTGCGTGACTCACGGGGTGAACGTCGGCGGTGATGCTCACACATACATGTCTTTAAGTGTTTAAGTCCCCTCAGAGGCCTGCTGATAGCCAGCACATTTTCATACCCTTCTTCATCTGATGTCGTTAGAGTAAATAATAACAACACTGCGGACTCGCGGGGTGTTGCTGGATCCCGTGACATCGTATGACAAATAAATAACTGCTGAATCCTTGTTTCCTGCAACTTACCAAGGCCTGGAGTTCATTTGTTTTCCATCAATGTCAGATACGCACAGTTCAATTCTTTACACATATCACACAATGGATATGTCAGTGATAAAGATGTCGTCCAGTTTTAATAGACTAGTGTTTATTATCTGTGAGTGAAAACTAACTTAATGCCGTGATGTGGATTTTTCCTTTGATATTCACAAAGCATCGTACAGATATGTGTAACATGAAAGGTTTAAATACTGACAAGCTTAGTACGTGAACTCTCCAGTTTATAGTTACCTTCGGGTCTTTAGAGTCTGTGAGCACTATAATCCATTGGTTCCCTTTGTGGACCCATACTTTGTGCAGCTGTTTCTATGCTTATGCTGACTCATGGAGGTCATATTCTATAATAAGTATTTCTGTAAATAAAAAAAAAAATAAAAAAAACCTGAGCGGTTATGAGCAATAACTAGTTGTTCTTCATTATATCAGGGTCATAATAGGTCTTTTTTTGGCAATGAGTCTGTGTTAACTTGTTAAGAAAAGAAAAGCATGGTTTAGATATGAATAAATAAACCCCCAGTATAAATAAACCCCCAGTATAAAACATGTTGAAAAAATGCTAATAACCTTCACCAGAGAAGAATGAGGAAAGTCTTTAGTATAGCCTTAATTTGGAATATAAACCTGTATATTTTTGGCATTCTGTAGCACTCTCTGTACACTTCGGTGTGTGATGGTATGTGCTCTTTGTGTTTACAGCTTATCTACGAGAGCTTTGCCAGATATCTGGTGGAGCATAAAGGATATGACAAAGACCTGCTGAATCTAACTCCTGCTACCTGGGATTTCTGGTGAGTCAGCAGCAGCATCAGTTTTGTCGGCCTAAAGCAAAATGGGACAGAAACACGTGTAATGAATATCTGACGATCCCTCAGGTACTACATTCATCTGATATTAATGGCTAAAAAAGAAGTAACATCTTTGAAGAACAGAATGTTAACCTGCACTTCATCATTGATGAATGTATCTTTCCCTCTGCTGTGTTGACTGTTAGTAGGCCAGTACTAACCCATATCCAAGTAAAATCAATATTCGCATTCAGATGTCACTATCAGCACCCACCGAAGTGCAAGCATTCCTATTCACAGTTTTCATTTGTGTGAAGCCCTGAAGGGCAGAGTACCATTCAACCTTACTGAACATTTCATCAAACCATAGTGCAGACATATCAATTTGTTTCAAACCACAAATATTCTGCCTCTCATATGTACAAAACCAAAGAAGTGTGGACATACTGAAAGTTGTATTTTAATCACTTTTAATCAATCAAAGTCATTGCAGGAGCTCCACTTTGGTGGTTTTCTTTTAACCCTTGTGTGGTGTTCGTATTTTTGTTACTCAGCCAGTGTTCATGGGTCTGGTGGACCCGCTAGAGTTTTGGCTTTCCAAATTAACACTATCAAACAATTTTATGTTAAATTACTCAACAGATGTTTACTTCATCCCAATTACAAGCCATATGAACAGCAAACATGGTTAATTTTTTCCCTTTACCTTTGTTAGATCACATTTATGAATTAATGTGCTTCTCGTTTTTCTTTTATATAAAATGTTATAAAAAAATCTGTTATAATCAAGTGGAGTGAGTGGAAAGACACAACACATTTACACGTGAAGCAATATGTTTCACAACTAAATGGGATCAGCTGCTCATCAATGGTGACATTAGGCCCAGGGTTGTAAAACAGGGGAGGTGGTGCACACACTTATCCCACACTGTCCTGATGGCAGGTAGCTTGTCTCTCTGCCGTCGAGCTGGTCTGTCGTCTCGGTTATCAAAACGGATAATCCTGGAAATTTTGTTGAAGTTTTCCAGAAACATTGATGCATGGAAAGGTTCTTGCCGGTTTCTTCATCCCACAGGGATTCTGTGGATTCCCCTTTGGACCTGAAAACTCCAGCAAGGATAAGAACCCCAAAGTAGGCCTTTGGGGTTCTTAGATGGATTTGGTCCATCTCCTTCCACCTCTCTCCAAAAACACACCTTCCTTCTAGATTACTGCAATCCAGAATAATTTTCTGGATGGAATCTGGGATGAAAAGCTCAAATGAAGACTTGATGTCCTGTCAGCCGTGTTGGCCCTGGCTTATCACAGTAGCAGCTCTGCAGGGTGGCTCATTTCTTGGGCAAGAAGACCATTCAATTTCACCAGTTATTGACATCCATATTTCTTCACTTGCTGTCTGGTGGGCTTGTTCTGGTCCTGGAGCTGGCTGCAGATGGGGTACTCGTCTTCGTTTTGTTACTAAATGGTGCTCAACCTCATCCTCTTCTTCAAAGTCACTGTCAGACTCAGAAATGTGAAATATTCTGAAACCTCTTTGTCAACATCATCATCAGAAGCCCCTCTCTCTTCCAAAATCAATTGGATGGCCCTCGCAGCAGATAATCTTTTGCCATCTTGATCAGTTGTGATAAAGAACCACACTGGCAAAGTCTTATTTATAGTATTATGCCCCTAATTTGCAGGTGGGACAGGGTATGAGAAAATAAAATTTGGATCCCTAAAGAAAGAGGGTAAAATGTGCGGGAATGTAAGAGCAGACAGTGTTGATAGTTGAATTTTCAACAATGTTGCAACTTTGTGCGGAGCAGGAGGGGAAGAAAACACTATCAGCAGCACCAGAAAGGAGGAAGACAGAGTGTGGGAACACAGGACCTACACTTTCAACACTTTTATTAGACCTGGGTCCAGTGGACCCGAACACCTTGTATGTAATGTAAATGCGTGGGGGGAGGTACAGTATGAGGTCATTGAAAATTTGTTCAGATTCATGTTCTTCACAGAAAATAAGCCAAAGCCAATGAATTTCAGGTTGAAAAAATAATTAATTGTTTAATTTTTCTTTTGAAAAAAAAACTGAAAACGGGTCTCACAGACCCGAACACCATACAAGGGTTAAGTATATCTTGAGTACTTTCACCAGGACAAAAGCATGAAAAAGAATGTCCCTTATATATTCTGTATAAAAGGTATGCAAAAGTTTTACATCTGAATGGGTCAAAATTTCCTCTTCAAAAGGGATGTCAGGACACAAAAGACAAGCTAATTCTTCAGCTAATTGGCTAATGCTAGCTGGATAAGGTAGTGATAGTGTTACAAAATTCATGTTGGTGTTTTCAGGTTGAAAAGATAATTAATAATGAATCAATTTGGAGTTGTTTTTGCACTTTTATGGCATCTACACCCTGATAACAGTCTTTAAGTTACAATAAAATGCAAGAAACTTTATTGTAATTTACCCACACATTATTATTTTTTTTTATCAGATTTACAAAGTTGTGCATGGACACAGTCTTGTTTAATAAATGTTAGTCGTCTTGTGCTTTTACACCTGTGGCTCATTCCCTCTCCCTTTATTAGCCATGGATGGATGTAAATTCACAATAGAAATGTGTGTTTAGCAATCTTAGATCTGATATCAGACAGCAAAAGAAAAACTACTCAAAGGAGAAAGAGTAATGGAGGCTATCAACTCTACATTTAGAACAAAAGGACCTGGCAGATGTAAAAAGGAAAAAAGTACATCAGTTCGCAGAAAGAAAACATCAGCTATTTATAGCACCCATTTATTAGGGTACAATTTGAAATGTGAAAATGTTGCTGTTAAATGTTAAATATGGCTTCACCTTATTATTTTGCTCAAGTCCAAAGGTCTTGCCTTGCTTAAAAAAAAGAGTTGTAGGTATGGTCAGACGTACGCCTGGTGTTGCTATAGTTCTACAGCACATTTCCCATTTATGCAAGTTTTTGTGCATACACATTCTTTATCCATCTGGCTGTGGCGTATAAGCATTTTCCACTGAACACACGGTGAAACCAACAATTGGTAGGCTCAACAGATGGCAAACAATTGCTTGACCACTGATTTTGTACTTGTAAATCAAGTAACTGCAGATAGTTTTTCTAACAGAGACTTTTGTGTTCAGTTTTAAAGGGCTAGTGGTGGATCTGGAGGATGGAAACCTTGTAAAGCTAGCGGAAGATGGAACTGTCTTAAGGTATGAGTCTGCATCATGACAGTTTCAGCGTTCACAGAACTTCAAAGTGAGATGATAACTTTATCACGGTTTTTCTTCTGTTTGAATAGAGCGACACATGGAACCAGTGATCTCAGCACAGAAGAAATCATCAAACATTATGGCCCCAAAAGAGAGTGGAATCACTTTAATAGCCTCAGTACCTCCTTCACGAGATCTTGTATGATGTTTACATCCATCTGTATCAATCAGTAACTGTAAGCTGTTAGCTCCTGACCTCTTAATATCTCCCATATCACTAGAGACCTGTGGGTTGGTGATGTCTTCTCCTTTATATGGAAATTTCACCTATTTGGGATACCTTACTGAATAATAATCTTAAACTGAATAATAAGCTTACAGCAGATTGCATGTGAAAAACTTGATTTGAAAGGTAATATCTTTCACTGTAATGTTTTTGAAACTGTGCTTTTTTTAATTTGTGGCTAAATGGTTTGCCAGTGACTTGTTGGAGCTTAAGCAGTTGAGAAGCTAATGTATATTTTCTTTATATTTTTTCACAGTTTTTTTTTTACATTTCATTCATTTGCTAATATTTTCTTTTGGTCTTTGCAGCAAAATACTACTTCTATGATAACTACTTTGATCTGCCTGGTGCCCTTCTCTGTGGACGAGTCGTTGACATGTTGCACAAGGTCATTTTTGTTTTTTTACTGTGAGATTTGTAATATTGGTTGGCATTTTCATGAAGAGAACACATACTGAAACTTAATTTATGTTTGTTTCTCAAACAGCGAGGAAATGAGGTGAATTCTGACTTTTGGAAAGACATGGTGGCTGCCATTGACCACAATTACAACACATCTGCGTTCAGAGGTAAGAATTTTATTACAAACCTGCATACATTTTAGATTTCTTATGAGAAGAACACAAATTAACACACATAGGTAATCTTTCGTTTTCAAATAAGAACTTTTATTCCATGTTTGGTCAGTGAGTGGTACATAACTTAACACATCCAAGGAGACATAGTTGTTTAGAAAAAATGGTTTGAATTTTTTTTATCTTACGTTCCTTTCCTGATCACAGTGCTTGTGAGAATGTGCTGATCTCTAATGACATATAGTACACGTTTGCCTTCTTGTATGTCTTTTTATATGTATATTACAGGAAAATTCTTAAACAACAGACATTAATAAAACAAACACAAGTAAAAGACATGCTGTAAATGTTACAGGCAGTTGTAGAGCACCACTTAAAGTATCATGTATCTTATGTTGTTATGTTTCATGGATTTTAAAATTCCAAAGGCACACACAAAGTAAACTGGGGAAAGTGATCATTTTTAATCTGCAATAAATTTCTGAACAACTTCTTAGCAAATTGAAGACATTTAATGAGGCAGTTAAACCTTTAAAACTTGTAACCACATTTTTCTTTAATCTGCAATCCAAATTCTGAACTTTGTAAAGTGATATTTTTCTCTGAGTATTTAAATGTTTTATAAGGTTTTGAGGTTTATTTGGATTTGTGAAATCACGTTGAGGCAATCAAGAACCCAGAGAAACCGCAGTGAACATTATCGGCAGCAAATATGCCATTACTCTCCTCATCAGGGACCTGAATATAGACTCTGTCACCTGTATACAGCTGGAGAACAGCACTGCCTGCCATCTCATCCAGGAAGCCTTTGTTGTACTCATCATAGGTGAAAAGAACTGGCTCCTCATTTCTGTAGAGGGCCACCAAAGCATTGGCACCATTGACATGAAAGTGATAGCTGAAATAGTAGAGGCCTGGGACCTGGCAGGTGAACACGCCACTGTGAGGGTCATAATGGTTCTCGCCATTGTACAGAATCTGGTTAAACTGAATAGGGGTTACCGCTGGGGGGTAGGCCGTGGTTAGCACAGCACTAAAAGCGGACATAGGAGCCTTAATCATCTGAGGCATCACAACCTCATGAGATTTGATTGGCATGCTCTTCTCATGGTGGTAGACCATTTCTCCTGGTGGACCAGGTGGTCCAGGAGGACCAGCAGGACCTGGGAGACCATCATGACCTCTGGAACCAGGAATTCCAGGAGGACCATGGGGACCAGGAATTCCCTTAGCTGTCAAGCCAGCTGGGCCAGGTGGACCTGGAAGACCTGGATGACCCTTGAATCCAGTGGGACCTGAAGGACCAGGAGGTCCAACGGGTCCCATTGGTCCAGGCAGTCCAGACTCACCGCTTTTACCTGGTGCTCCTGGGGCGCCAGTGTGTCCCTTTGGCCCTTGGGCACCATTAATACCTGGGAGTCCTGGGGCACCTTGATGGCCTTGTGAACCCTTTGGACCTTGAGCACCATTATGACCTGGGATTCCCGATGGACCTACTGCTCCAGGGGTACCTGGTTTTCCAGTGAAACCTGGAGCTCCCTGTTCTCCTTTGGTTCCTCTTGGGCCCGGTGCACCTACCATGCCAATGTCACCTTTGGGCCCAACTGGGCCTGTCTCACCCTGAAATCCTCTTGCACCTTGTGGGCCAGCTGAACCCATGGGACCAGTAGCACCTGGCTGACCGGTAAATCCAGTTGGGCCTGGCTCTCCTTTTTGACCAGTAGTTCCTGGACTACCGGGGGCTCCTCTGCTACCTGGAATTCCAGGTTCACCTGTTTTGCCAACACCTGGCATGCCAGGTGAGCCTGGTTGACCAGCAGGACCCTGTGGACCTTTTACTCCCATTGGTCCAGGCATACCTGGGGTGCCATTCTGACCGGGTTTTCCTGGTGCTCCTGTGCCTGGTTGCCCAGTATGACCCTTTGGCCCTTGCACACCCATTGGTCCAGGTGAACCATCTCTTCCAGGCTCACCAGGCTTGCCAGGTTCTCCAGGATAACCGGTGGCACCAGGTTTACCAATTCCAGGTTTTCCAGGCATTCCAGATGGGCCCATTGGCCCAACAGGCCCTGCTGGTCCTTGAACGCCAGGAACTCCAATGCCTCTCTCTCCTTTGGGTCCATGAAGACCAGGAATTCCAGGATGTCCCTTTAAACCAGGCTCTCCTCTTGGACCCATTGCTCCAGAGATCCCAGCTGGTCCAGGTTTTCCAACAGAAGAAAGTCCAGCAGGTCCAGGAGATCCAGGGGTACCAGGTGCACCTCTGTGACCCATTGGTCCAGTTGCGCCAGGCTGACCTCTTTCTCCAGGCTTTCCAGGGGCGCCTGGTTTTCCAGGGCTACCTGAGACACCAGGTTTACCTGCTTGAGTGAAACCAGGTGGTCCGGGTGGTCCAGGTGGGCCTTGTGGTCCAGTGTGTCCCACACCACTCTTTCCAGGAGGTCCAGGAGGTCCCATTGGTCCTGGCTCACCTGGAGGACCTTGAGGGCCTGGCTGGCCTTCAACAGCTAGGGATTACAAAAACCCACAAAAAAAGTAATTAATCAGTTGATAGAATGTATATGTCAAAATGTTATTATGCCTCCGTTTTTTCTGGTTTTAGCTTTTGGTCAGCTCTATCTTTATCTTTGAATTTAGTAAATGTATTGATGAACTGAAATTGAATTTATATGTTGAGATAGTGGCTTCATAATAGAGCATCTTGTGTCCATTTATTGTACAGCCTTTTATGACCCTTGAATAAACCTGACATCTGATATCTTCTCCATAAGATCACAATCTGACTTGAAACACTGATCCCTGTAAATTGTGGAGTGGGTTTTTCACAGCATGATCTTCACAGCACAGTAATCTGTGGTGTTGCTCCCACACAGTTTATGCTTGCTGGTATAAGACCCAGTTGTACCCTCTCCTATGAACAGCAGCTGTATATGTCCACCCAATACTGCACCCATCCTTTTCCTGTACTGCCCATGCTAGTAAATGTGTAGTTGGTGGCATCAAATCAACATCATCTTAATGCATTTCGTGCCATATAAAGTACAATACAAGTACAAGTAATGGCTAAAGTGGGATGAATATGTGTGCTAAACTGGTGTATAATGCCAGTTTGTAGTGGAAGTTAGTGTTCACTAAATTTACAGCTATAATATAGGTGTAGTTAAGCATAGTTCCTTTTCTCCAACAATACAAACTATTTATAGCTTTACTCCAATTTAACAGTAGATAGGGAGCATCATGGACAAAGTTGGCAGTTTGTTCTTCAAACCTAAGGTAACACACATAACTTCCAGACAGTCTAGTTGTGTTGTCTCTTGACCTCTTAACATCAAGCAGGTTGCTAGCAGACTGGTTTGGATTAGGATTAGGTTCACATATACCATGTATCAGGAGTTTTTGTCTTTTTTGAAATATGCAAATAGAAATCGTTAAAAAATGGGGGGTTAACTGCAGGATCAAAATGCATGTAAGAGATTTGATTTGAAAGGCAACATTTTTTAGTTTCTGAAAATATGCCCGTTTGGTGAAAATCAACCCTAACCTCAAGTCTTTTGCAGATGACATGGCTGAGATTAAGAGATTACATTTGTTGTTCATGCATTGGAATTTTTACTGATGACTTAAACTTACATGTATTATTTTTCAGTTTGGTACTATCTTAAAGTTAATTTAATACTTTTAGTGAAAGTAAAGTAAAGGACACAGTTTCCAGAGCTGTCTACCTTTAAGTATCTTTATAAATAATATAATTATCATTTTCATTTCTACTGTAAAAATGAAAACCTGAGCACTCTGAGCTTTAATATTAACAAGACAAATCATTTATATAAATGCTGTAGCTTTTCATCATAACTCTGGATGCATCCTTGTCAAATGAAGCCCTGTCAGAGAAACAAATCAAATGGTGCTGGCCTCTCTTTTGAGATGGTGTTTTGAGAAAAAAAAGTTCTCTGAGAGGGCTATCATTTTCCTGTCACATAAAGGCTGTGCTTGAAACCTCACAGGAGATGTTTGTCCAGAAGTGGGAATTTTTGGCAGCCAAGAAAACCACAAAATGAAGGTGATGATACTGGCCTCGGTAGCTAACCCCTGATCTGAACTGCGTGTTGCCTGTAAACACTGTGCATAGTTAGGCTCACATTCCATGTAGTGTCATTATCCACGCTCAGTTTGGCTGCTTCAGTAAATACCCCCTCAGTCTGACTCTTGATTCTGTCTTTTATATTAGAAAGACTGTTTCCATTCTTTCAGCTGAGTGAAGGTCCATTAAATTTGCTGTGGTTTGTTTGGGAGATTTACTGTTTGAACTTATGAGAGCATTTCTCTGCAGCCTGTATAGGTTTTTTTCCCCTTGTAATTGTATGGTGTGATTTTAATACCACAAGGCACTTTGCGAGGGCGTGCCTGCAACGTGGTCGCAGCATCTGTTTTGGAGATTTGTCAAATTTGAGCTTGCATTGTTGACTTTGAAATCTAGATTTACGTAAAGGCACACAAGTCAAACCACATCAGAGCAAAGCAGCAGAAATAAGTCCTTCTGAAAGTTTGACTCTTTGTTTTGTTGGGGTATAAAATTTAGTTTTAGGCATCATCTTGGTTGCTGTGTCATAACTACTGCTTTGTTTTTTATGACACATGCAGTATACACAGCTTTCCTCTTTAAACTTAATTTATCCAGAGCACAAGTGCTTGCTTACAGCCCTACCCCACCTTTCAGTTATATACAGCGGTACACAGCAGTTTACTTGGCCTGCTTGATAGCACTTAATTAAGGAGGGTGGCACTTTCCATATGTATATGAGTCAGGAGTTTGCCAGGATATGTGACATTCGTAGCGATGATAATTATGATGAGGATAATGACGTGTAGCTTGTTGAAAGATTGTCTTCAACCTATGTAAAAGGCTGCTGTGTTTGCAGGGTTCATGCAGGTTATCAGATCAGCGGTGACAGCTCAAACGGCAATTTTTGTCGTGAGGTGGTGACTTGAAAACCTTGCTTTGAGTTTCCTTTTTAAACCTCTTAATGTCCACCAGGTTGCTGGCAACCAGTTTATCGTAAGGGACGGAGTTAGGCTTAGGTTCACATCTCCTCCCTTTATATGGAATATTCAGGCTAGCATACCCAAACTGGAATCTTGTAACAGTATGAGGCAAAAATGTCTGTAAAAGGCAAAATCTTCAAGTTTTTAAAGCTATGCTTATTTAGTATGTGGCTAGAACCCTACATGGTTTGCAAGCAACCCAGTGAATATTATAAGTTTTATTAAAAATTACTACTATTTTATTTTGGTCAAGTTTTTAAACCTTTATACCTTTTGTAACTTAATGTCCACCAGGTCAGTGCTGACCTTTGTAGAGTTTGGTGAACTGTACGCTTAAAATAAATGTATGCCCAATGCAGGATCTTGTAGTTTCTGACAGTATGTGGCTAAAATGAAACCCGACCATGACCATGACCCTGGTCTTCAGTAACCTGGTGGGCATTAAAGATGGTAGTATTGGAATGATATGGCTTAATTCATCTTATTCATCATTTGTACTGTTTCCCTCATTTTTCCAGCAATAGAGCAGGTTACAAAATATGACAAGTGTCATCTATTCCTTTTTAGCACTTTCATTTGGTTTTAACTGCTCAACAAAAATGTGATGGATTATGAAACTGATGGAGTCTAAAAGAGGTGTGCGTTCCAGCCTGCAGTCATTTGAACACTGGGCTTGTCTGGAGTTAACATACTAAAAGAAATAGATGCACTTTTTGCATGTTTTTTTAAGGCATGTTTTCTATTCTGGCTCCTCCTCGATTTGTTATTGGGATTTTTATGAAAATAAAACACACACAATAAAACTCACCATGACTCTTGACAGGGTAGGGAGTCTTGCTCACTTTTGGGACATGATAATACCTCTCAGGCGTTGCCTCAGCTAATGCTAGGAGGACGAGGAGGAGGCTTGTTACCCTCAGGTCCATCTTGTGACGCTAAACCTGCAAAGACAAAAAAGAAAATCACTTTTATGAGAAAAAGCATCTTCACATACAATCAGTGCAAGTGGAGGAGATGGCCAAAAATTAAACTGGCTTGTCCTTTTAAAAAAAAAAAAAAAGTCATACATCTATTGATTCACTGCTAGAGGAATATTTTGTTGGATCGGCACTCTCAGGTGCAATCTCTCTCCTGGTGTAAACCCAGCTGCAGCACATGGCTCATTACAGTCAGCACTCTGACCCACCTCTCAGTCAGAGCCAGGCTCCAGCTGGGAATCCCCTGATACATTCCCCTGAAATCAGGCAAAAGCCACCTTACCGGGAAGGTTTAGGCCTCTGGAGAAACAGTGGGGAACTTGGGAGGCTGCTGTCCCGGCGTGGTGCTCGTATATCCTTAGTTGTGGAGTCTCTCTTGACTGAGCGGCTGCTGCTGCTTCCCAGGGCACTGGGCTCAAGGTATTTATACTGGTCTTTAGCAGCGTGGAGGATCTGCCTGCTGGAAGTTCCTCCCTTATTCTGATGTCATCTTTAATGATGGTGCCATGTCACTTGTCACTCTAGGGTGATTTTCTCTCTCTCTCTCTCCTCACTCCTTCTGGTTCTCTCTGTCTGTGCGGAGCAGCAGCAGTCAGGGGATTCCTAGCAGACTTTCTATGGGTGACATGTCCCAGTGAGGGTGATCTGTGAACATAACACCTTTAACAGCTCTTTTGACTGGCACTCTTGTGACAGATGTCTGCGTTAGTGTCCCTGTTTAGCATTTTTAATTGCACAAACATAGGTGTTTTCTTAAAGTCTAAAAACATCAAGTTATTGACTAAGTGGGTTGTGACGGGATGTTTTTTCTGGAAAAGTAAAGACTGCAAGTCTGACAATATTTTCCTCCAGTCGGAAGGCTCTGTACTGGTCAGGCTGTGGTGTGCTATACGGAGCAGACAGCTATTTTCAGTCACATTGGGTTAAATGTGAATTTGCACCCATCTTTTAATGGGTGCTGGAAACTTTCCCTTTCTCATGTGTAATTTTCAGCAGACTGTGTGTATTCTTCTAAACGCATTTCCAAACTCAGCAGTCTGACCTTTCATTTGTGTTCAGGTTTATATTTCTCAGAGTAAAAACATGTCATGATGCTGGCATGTTTATGTCTGTATATTGTCTGTGTAATTTTTGCAAACCAGTCTGTGGTTTTTGAGGCTGAGATCCACAGTGCAGCTTTGAAACACCAGGAGGCAGAAGTGAGGTTTTTTTCTAAGACGCTCACCTGCTTCGTCCTGTGAGAAGCCTCCTGTTTGCGCTTCAGGCTCAGGGAGCTGGGTGCTGCTCTACCAGTGCAGCTGGAGGATAGCTGGAGTGAAGTTATTGTTAGTGTGGGATTTTTTGTTTTTGTTTTTTTTTTAATGGCAGTCTGTGTTACAGAGAAAAAAAACCTAAATTGTGTAATTGGACAATGATCTAAAGCTACATATCTGAAAAAGGCATTCTGCTTTAGTTTTAATGTTTAACAACAGTCATTTACTAATCATTTAAGATCAATGTTTAGACAAAAATAATAAAAACATATTAAAACCTTCTTTCAAAATAAATGATCACTTTGCTGTCTGCAACACATTTTTAAAAAGTTGTGAAAGAGGCAGCAATAATTGTACGGTTTTTACTAAGTTAACTACCTTTAATTTAGCAAACTCCCACCGTAAGGGTGTGTTTTAACTGATGAAACTGTGTCGTACTCAGGCTCGGACATCTGATTGCTGCCTTTTATAAGTTTATTCCACAACCATAAACTAACACCAGTACAGTAACCGTGCCTTTACAGATGCCAGGTAATCAACTGAAAGACACAAAATAAAACAACCATACAACATTAACAAAGCAACACTATTAATGACAGTACAGTTTAGTAATAGTCATATTTATAGCTTTAACACGTTACTTGGTTAACACAGAAACTCACCAGCTCGGCTTCATCAGTCATAACAGCGATATCAATGAAAAGAAGATCCGGCAGGTAGGATCTATGAGCGGCCGTTAACACGTACCATCCCAGACTTAGATAAATCACTCCGTCTTAAATAAATTTGTCATTTAAAGCAAATATGAGTCTGGCTGATAATAAATCACAACAAACAAATTGGCATGTTAGTAATATGGGAAGAAACCACACAATAATAGACTAGGACAGTTATCTAATATCAAGCAAAAAAATAAACAGTAATTAGGAGAAAAAAAAGAGCATCCCAGAGAAACTGAATCCCTCAGAAGTAAAGATGAGAATGAAACACTTTTTGGGCAAATAGTTTCATAGAGTAGTAGATTTTAAGAGAATTCTGGGATTTTAGCATTTACAATACATAATAGAAAACAATCCCTTTATGCAACAGATAGGGCTGAAAACCAATACTGCATGATGGTGATGATTATATAAGTCTTTATTGTCAACATGTTTGAAGAAAACGTGGTCAAGGCCCTTTTTCCTTCCTGTACTGTACCTTGAAAAAACATATTTTTTGCGCTTTTTAAAGTGGGGGATGTTTATACATTGCTTCAGGGTTAGAGTAGGTTGTAGGGAGTTGTGATCTTTGGGTCTTTAGACAGCACTACATCATTCTGTAAATCACAACACGGGCACAGGACCACTCCAGAAACCACTGAACAATGAATTAGAGCCAAGTTTATTTAAGATGGATTGACAAGAAGTGGTGTGTGCTAATAATCAAACCCGCTTATTATCAGCACCAAGTTAAAATAGCAGGACAATGCCAAACTCCCCTGCCAGCAGTCTAGACCTGCTACCCTCTGAAAGTGTTATGAAATGGAAGCTTGAATAAGAAAACATGTGCCATTCAAGACTGTAGCAGTTGTAGCAATTGGACTCTTCACTTCCACAATGCTTATGCTACAGTCATAGTAGGCAAAACAGTGACCAGAGGTTGTGGTGCAAACAAAATTATTGCAACCATGTGCAGTGAACTTGTGATTTCAATGCTTTTGGTTCCTTCAAGATACTAACCCCAAGTTGCTCTCCGATGCATCCATCGGAGTATGAATGTGTGTGAGTGTAGTTAGAAAGTACTCAGTATAGAGGTAGTGCTTGTGAGAATGGGTGTGACTGGGTGAATGTGGCGTGTTGTATAGAGCTCTTTGAGTACTCTGGGAGAGTAGAAAAGCGCTATATAAGAATCAGTCCATTTACCATTTAGATGACTGAGTGGACCATCTATCTTTTATCACACTTGTAGCTGTGGCCAGTAGGTTCTCATATGACATCAGTTGGCTAGAACAAGCTTTGGTTTGGCTACAAGTTAATAGCTTGAAGCCAAGCAAGCAGTTGTAATTTATCTAGGAGTTGCCATACTGAGATTGGGGATGGGCATTTAAAGCAAAAATACTATTTGATGTTCACAGAGAACTATTCGGACTAATTCCATCTTTAACTGTGGGAGATGCTCTAATGGGTGTCACCACTGGTTTTGTAGCTTAACCAAAGGTCAAGACCGTGGCCATGGTTAACTCTGGCTCCACCCTTCCTGGTAAGATTGAGTCTCATTAGGCTCCACTCGCAGCCCATGTGATATTTATACATTCAGTGAGTAGTTTTTTTTAAATTGGTTTTTCTGTTTCTCTTTCTGCCTCACATGACATTTTTTTACACATGTCAAGTAGAATAAATGCAAAATTCAGTAAGCAAAAAAAAAAAAAGAAATCAATGAAATTAACAAAATCAAATTAATGAAATAAGAATAAATAATTGTATTATCAATAAACATCATGAATTGTATCTAAAAGTGGTTGTGAAGTAATCCTGATGATAGCCTGACATGGTTGAGGTTGACAACCAGTACAACTCTGACTCATGACTTATCCAAGTAATGCTTTCTGCAGCTTAAACTGTGTTAACTTCCTGATCTTCATCAGCTTACATCTGCTGTACATAAGAATCGTGACTGGCCTGGGACTGTGTAATATATCTGTGGTTTTAGAAAAGCCTTTCCTCCGCTTTCACCGTATCATTTACCCTGCCAGCCACAGATGAGCATTCAGCGAGCCATGGGCCTCTTCGGTAAACTCTTTGAATGAAATGACAGAGTAGCGTGGGAGGTGGAGTCGACATTTAACAAGTTTCTAAGCTGCAGATACGCCATTGCATCTCACCATGAAAGTGGCAGTGACCGCAGTGATAGCTTTAACACGTTACTTGGTTAACACAGAAACTCACCAGCTCGGCTTCATCAGTCATAACAGCGATATCAATGAAAAGAAGATCCGGCAGGTAGGATCTATGAGCGGCCGTTAACACGTACCATCCCAGACTTAGATAAATCACTCCGTCTTAAATAAATTTGTCATTTAAAGCAAATATGAGTCTGGCTGATAATAAATCACAACAAACAAATTGGCATGTTAGTAATATGGGAAAAAACCACACACCTCCCACTTGGGCTACGTGCCAGACTAAGTAGGCCACAATAACCAGTAGCAATAAACACTAATATAGAAAACAAAAAGTCTTATAACAGTGTTTTAAACAGGTTGGGCCTGGTCCCCACACCCAAGAGTCCCCAATCTGCAAGTATCTCCTGGGTACTCAGGGGGATGAACCACGTTCCTCTTGCTCCTCTACTGGCAGTAACACCACCAACCTCCTTACGTCCCTGTGGAGAATGGTGGAATGACATGGTTCCCTGTCCTTCCTTGCCTGAGACCAGTTGATGGGACGACTACAACAAATCCTTACTTTGACATCTCGAACAACACCTAGGTGATCCGGATCTGCCTCCTCCACGCGGCCCAGCTTGAAACGACCCCTAAGTGCGTTCTGATCTGCCACCCAGACAAGGTCCCCAACAGAAACATTTCTCGCCGGGGCATGCCATTTTTGCCGAACAAACAGGTGCGGCCCGGCCAACTGACTCCAGCGTCTCCAAAACTTGTCCACTTCCACCTGGACTGCACGTAGACGACTGAATGGGTAGGCAGGGAACTCAAAACCCATGTTGTCGCCCCTGGGCCCTGCCCGACCCAACAACAAAGAGTTTGGTGTCAACACATCTACAATTTCTTCCTGAATTTGAGCTCTGGCCCCGATAGGCCTCTCATTGGTGAGGTTGGCCGCCAAATAGAGGAGGGTTTGGAATTCCAGAGCAGTCAAGTTTCCCTCCTCACCAACGTTACTCAACGCCCTTTTCAACACGCGAACAGCTGCCTCTGCTGCTCCATTCCGGTGTGGGGAGTCCGCTGGACTAAACTCCCACATCCAGTCAGACCCAACTACGGCTGCCTTTCTTTGGATCTCGTCTTTGTCGATACCCGCAAGGAAATCATAGAGCTCCTTCAGCGCAGGTTTAGCTCCCACGAAATTGGTCCCCTGGTCAGACCAGAGTTTCTTGGGGTGACCCCTCAGGGCAGTAAACCGCTGGTATGCCTTCAGGAAGCCCTCAGTTGACAGATCTTCAACTATGTCTGCATGAACTGCTCTTGAGGCCATACAGCTAAAAACCACGCCCCAAACTTTCTTCTTCACTCGTCGTCTTACTGAGTCTCTGACAAAATATGGACCAAACAAGTCCAAAGTAGTGTACTCAAAAGGGGCTGCTGGCGTAGTACGTACGGGAGGAAGATCACTCATCACCTGAGTGCATAGCTTGGCCCTGCACTTTCTGCAACTTACGCACGAATCAATCACCTTCCGTACGATCCTGGGACCTTGAACTACCCAGCCCCTCTTCCTCATCCGAAGAAGGGTGGCAGAAACACCTTCGTGGTTGACACGATGGGCGTCCTCAGCGAGGAGAGAGCTTAACCGACACTTGTAGGGGATCAAAGGGACCCCGGACCTCTCCTCCTCAACGGATTGAATCCGACCATAGCACATCAAGAGCCCCGTTGTTTTATCCTTGCGCACAACCAGGCGGTTGAGCGTCGTCGTAGGGAAAGTCACACCTGCTTGGGCGGCGAGGCATAAGTCCTGAAACACCTCTACTCGCTCCTGAGCCGTGGGCACTGCCTCCCACTTTAATCCTACAGCAGTTCGACCCCTGCCAGATAACCAAAAGCGCAAGGCTCTGTGGACATAAGCTATGACCCCACAGAGCTTGGCTAGAGAATTGAACCGTGAAAGATCTACTTGATTTATCAAGGCTGAACCCCAGCACTCCTTGATCCTGCAGACATTAGAAGCAACAGAAGGAGACCCCTTAGTCTCAAAAGACGTAACCTTGTTGCTGAATGGTAAAAGCTCTGGACTTACTCGGCCGCCGACCACGGCTTTGACGCTATCAAAACCATCTGGAGTAGTCTGCGCCCTTTCCTGCGACCTTGTTAAGATGGCAGAAAAAGCCTTTCTTTGGAGTCGACTGACGACTTCTCTAGTCCCAGAGGCCACCTCTGCAGCTGACTTTATGGGCCATTCCTCTACTGGCTTGGTTAGGAACATGGGACCGGTCTCCCATGAAGAGCCCTCACCAAGCTGCTCAGGGGAACATCCTCTTGTGACCAGGTCAGCCACGTTGAACTGGCCAGGAAGCCACCACCAGTCGGTCACAGGCCCAGCCTTCTGTATCTCTCCCACTCGATTGGCAAAGAAGGTCTGGAACCCGTAACTCTCCCGTTGGATGGCACCTAACACAGTCTGACTGTCCAGAAAATGGTACCAACGATCTATTTCCAACCGACTGTACTTCAGAAAGTAACCTTTCAGGCGAGTGGCAAAAACAGCTCCACAAATCTCTGCCTTGACAGCATCTCCCTTTTGTTCAATTGGAGTCAATTTGGCCTTGGACTCCACGAGCCGGGTCTTAACCCCTCCAGATGTTTCCCAGCGCAGGTAGAGGACCGCTCCGTATGAGTCACAACTTCCATCAGAGAACGTGATCCCCCAGGGTTTACCCACCCAGCCGGATGGTGTAATACTCCTGGGAAAGATGATGGTACTCAGCCGCGCGTACTCCTCAAAGAGCTTGATCGCTCTCCCACGTAGTTCACTAGACAGCGGCTTATCCCACGTATCCTTAGTCAGTATCCCGGCCTCCTGAAAGGCTCTTCTGACAAGAATAACACCTTTCTGCTTCAGGGGCGTCGCCAGACCAAGGGGGTCATAGAGCCCTGCTACCTGACTTAGAAGCATACGGTGGGTGAGGGGATTTGGCGTCTTCTCCCCTATGTTCTCCTCAGTGAGGTCTACTTGAGTACGCATCTTTTTCTTTCTTGCGGAGAAGTTAATAGCCACCATGAGGAAGAGCTTGTCTTCTTCCACGAGATAACCCACACCCAAGGCCTTGTTGTCCTCGGTCCGCAGCTGGTTGGGCAACATGATGGTTTCTGGTTCGGCAGGAACAGCACCTTGCCTCCCACTAAAGCCAGACCGCACCCAAGGCTTGAGGTAAAACCCACCATGCTTGAGAATGGTTTCAACCCCCTCAAGGATCTCGCTCAGTCTCTCAAGGTCGTTGTGGGACACAAGGATGTCATCCACGTAAGTATCCTCTTCAATGACACGTCTTTCTTCCACTCTGTTGACAAACTGTGGCAGAAGGGCAGTCTCTCGCATGGCAACCTGAGCGATACAACCTGCAGGCTTGTCACCCATGTTCACACGCACCACAGCATAATCCTTGATGTCCTCCTCCAGGGAATGCCTCCACAAGAAGCGGTGAACATGCACCTCTTGATCCTCCAGCCATACAGAGTTATACATTTTGGAGACATCCCCTATTGCCGCATGCTCTCCCTCCCGGAAATGGAGCAGCACTGCCCTAATGGGATTCAGGACATCTGGGCCTTTCATCAAGATGCTGTTCAAACTAACACCTCTGTACACCTGGCTGCTGTCCCAAACGAGCCTCACCGGCGTGGTGTTCAGAATCAGAATCAGAATCAGAATACTTTATTGATCCCTGGGGGAAATTATTTTTTGTTACAGTGCTCCATTTTAAACCAACATTAAGACAAGACAGACAATACGCTAACTAAGAATAGTACAATATATACATATATATACATACATACATACATAAGTCACTTATAAATAAATATTTGGAAAAGAAACGTGTAGTTGTAGCAGCAAACAGTGTGTTAAGTGGATGCGTTGTACAGGGAGATGGCCACAGGCAGGAATGATTTCCTGTGTCGTTCAGTGGTGCTTTTCGGTAATCTCAGTCTCTCACTGAACGAGCTCCTGTGACTGACCAACATGTCATGGAGTGGGTGGGAGGTGTTATCCAACATTGTCTTTATCTTGGACAGCATCCGCCTCTCCGACACCACCTTGAGGGAGTCCAGCTCCATCCCCACAACATTGCTGGCCTTACGGATCAGTTTATTAAGTCTGTTGGCATCTGCGACCCTCAGCCTGCTCCCCCAGCATGCAACAGCATAGAGGATCGCACTGGCCACAACAGACTCATAGAAAATCCTCAGCATTTTCTGGCAGATGTTGAAGGACCTCAGTCGCCTCAAAAAATAGAGACGACTCTGGCCCTTCCTGTAAAGTGCTGTGGTGTTTTTAGCCCAGTCCAGTTTATTGTCAATGTGTACTCCAAGGTATTTATAGTCCTCCACAATGTCAACACTGACCCCCTGGATTGAAACAGGGGTCAAGTGTTTCCTGGTCTTCCTGAAGTCCACGATCAGTTCCTTGGTCTTTGCCACGTTGAGCTGCAGATGATTCTGCTCACACCACGTGACAAAGGAGTCGACCACAGCCCGGTACTCTGTCTCATCATCCCTGCTGATGCATCCAACCACCGCAGAGTCATCAGAAAACTTCTGAAGATGGCAGGTCTCTGTGCAGTGGCTGAAGTCTGTGGTGTAGAGGGTGAAGAGGAAGGGGGAGAGGACAGTCCCCTGTGGTGCCCCTGTGTTGCTAATCACCTTGTCAGACACACACTGTGGGAGACGTACAGATTGTGGTCTTCCTGTCAGGTAATCAACAATCCAGGACACCAGAGAAGCATCCACCTGCATCGCTGCTAACTTATCACCCAGGAGGGTCGGCCTGATGGTGTTGAAAGCACTGGAAAAGTCAAAAAACATGACCCTCACAGTGCTCGCCGGCTGGTCCAGATGGGTGTAGACACGATTGAGCAGGTAGATGATGGCGTCCTCTGTTCCGAGACGAGGCTGATAAGCGAACTGAAGGGGATCCAGATGTGGTCTTACTATGGGTCGCAGCTGGTCCAGGATGAGCCTTTCCAGGGTCTTCATGATGTGGGAGGTCAGTGCCACGGGCCTGTAATCCTGGGGGCCACTGGGACGAGGCGTCTTTGGTACAGGGACGAGGCATGATGTCTTCCACATCACCGGGACCCTCTGCAGACTCAGACTCAGCATAAACAGTTTATGAAAGACTCCACACAGCTGGGGGGCACAGGTCTTGAGGACAAGGGGACTCACTCCGTCTGGTCCAGCAGACTTGCCTGAGTGAAGTCTCCTCATTTGCATCTCAACCTGGTATTGAGTGAAGGTGATGGGTGGGGGAGGGGTGTCAGGACTCTCACAGGAGGCAACATGTGAAGAGAGAGGCTGGCACAGTGGTGTGGCTCTGGATTCCAGGCTGACTACAGGTGAGGTTGTGGGGGTGGGAGCAGACACTGTGGAGTCGAATCTATTGAAAAACAGATTCAACTCGTCGGCTCTATTCTCACCTCCCTCAGCTCCCCTGCTGTTGGTTGGCCTGAATCCAGTGATGGTCTTCATGCCCCTCCATGAAGTGTGGGTTGGGCGCCATCAGATGGTTTATCCACCACACCGCTCCTTTCCACTCGTCCAACACCGTCTGGGAAAGCTGGATAGCGGCCCCCCTAGCCAGCATGTCGCACACCTGCTTAGCATAAGCTGCCTTCCATAGCGGATCTTTCTCGAGGCGCTTTTCTGACTTCAGGAAAGTCGCCTCCACAGCTTTGCGGTTGTTAGGCAGGGTCGCAGGGTCCTCTTTCCAGGGATATTTAGCATCCCAATGGGGTTTGTCACTATGATTGTCACTCAGCTTGAAGGTTAGACCTCCTCTGATGATCTCCAACTCTCTTTCATCAGCAAGTGACATTTCTTTCCCTCCAGGGGCGCACTTCCCGCAGCGGCACCCGCCACACATGGGATCACAGGCGGCACCAATACTGTCCCACTGCAGCCATTTGATGATCTCAGTGTTGGATGTAGCCGTGGTACCGACTTCTACGCCGTTCTTTGGTTTTGGGCAGCAGTTATGGAGGGCCACAACTCTCTGAGACTCCGCCCTCATGGAGCATGCAAAATGGGTCGATGAGAGTCGTGCAGTCACCTCCACATCTTCAAACAGATCTGGGTGTGCACCACTGATGGTTTTCCCCAACGGACCATCCCACAGAACCAAGTCACCGCACCTCATCATTCTCTGGGGGGCTAGACGACCCTCCCGGGTGCTGATGAGTAGCTCAATCTTTTCCGGGCGAATCAGTTCCCCGGGTTCGACGGAGCCTGGGAAAAACTTCTCCAGGCGCCCCGAGTCCACGACGTGACCCACATTGGCAATCTCTTCTAATCCATAGCAAACCATCTCATGGAGTCGCCATGTTCCCTTCTTTGTGGCTACTTTTATGCTCACCAGGTATCTCTTTGTCTCTACTTTTGCCTCCATGCCACCAACACCATGAACAACTAAGGTGATTGGTTCACCAGGCAGACCAAGCCTCTCCGCTGCCTCGTGGGTGATATAATTCGTGTCAGAGGCTAAATCGATGAGTGCTCCAATCCAGTCTCCCCTCTTGGTGGTGACGTCCAACAACATCATGAGGACCGGGAGCTCCTTCAGACAACTCTCATCTTCTGAGCCTCTGCCAGCCCACAACTTTGAAGTTACTTTGTTTGTGCAAGCCAGCTGCTCCGGGGACAGACCTAGGCCAGCAAACACAGCCTCTTGCTCTTCCGTCGGGCCTCGGGGTTCTCTCCTTTTATCCCCTTTTATCCCTTGCCTAGCTGCATCTTTCCTAGTTGGGATCTTAAGACACAGGAAGAAATGGTGATCCGATGAGGCATCACCCCTTCTGCATCCTTCATTACGACACAGAAAGTTTTTACTACACGGGTCATCACTCCCATGAGAGTCCAGACACCTGGGACATACTTTTGTCTTTTTCACGTAAACTCTCCGCTCTGACGGGTTGGCCTTTTTAAACATCTTACAGCGGTATAAACGCCCTGTGTGACCCTCTTCGCCACACAAACAGCAAGGATTCTGTGACAGCTCACCTCTCGTCTCGCTCGCAGTAGCCTTGGTGAACGAACGTCTCTCTATCCTCCGATCAGGCCTCTCTTTTGGTTTCTCGCGGGGGCTCGGATCGGCTGCCCTGGCAGTATTAGACTGTCTGATGGATTGCAACTGCTCCAGTTGCACCAGAACTGTCTTCTGATCTTTCAGGAACTGCCATAGCTTATCAAACCGGTTCTGTGGACTGACATCATTGACAGGATCACATCGGTACAAAAGCCACCTTTCTTTCATACTGTCCGGCAGCTTACTCTCAAGTGACCGGATCACTAACTGATTTTTTATGGCATCTTCACAACCTAGGTCTATTAAGTCCAACAGCGCCCTCTCTACAGCTTGGATCAACTGTAAAACCTCTCTGGGTTTGTTGTTGCGCACGCCCGGTAACTCCTGTAGCTCAAGTACAATGTCATCTGCTATCTGTGATACGTCACCATAACAGTCCTCTAAAACTCGGAAAACCTCACTCGCTGTACGGCAGTGAGACAGCCTAAGTTCACATTTTACTGGATCAGCAATACTGTCCATCAGGTGGAAGAGCCTGCACTCCGGGGAACCTGTGGGTTCCGCTAACGCTTGGAGGATCCCCCAGTTACTCTTCCAGCGTCAGTAGCTTCTCCTGTCCCCAAAGAACTTTGGTAGGCTCAGGGGTGCGAGTGCGATCCTTGTTCCGAGTGATCCTTGAGAGACGGTAGACGTGCTCTGTCCTGCCCCAGCGCCATTGGGTCTCACACCATGCACTCCTCGAAGCTGCTGTGGCGTGCCTGAGAGGCCAGGGTTGAACACAGGACTCCCCAGACCCTGGTATAGTGGTCCCTGTGGTGGCGCTTGAAGGGCTGCAATGGAAGGACTTGCAGCTCGTGCTCCATCGGGGCCACCTTCATCAATAACCTGGTTACTACTGCCCACTGCGGCACTTTGGCATGCAGCAGGGTGCACGTCAGCATCTAGCGCACCACTGGCACGCGCTGGGCCATCATCTCCACCGGTCGCAGTGGGCCCACTGGGCTTGCTAGTGCTGGTCGTCACTCCACCGTCAGCGCCACCTTCATCACTGCTTTCACCTTCACTGCTAGTCCTGCTTCTAAGGTCGCCACACCCAGATCTCCTTCTTCCATCTAGGGTGGTAGCCAGCAGCACCATAGCCACTCTCTTCCTTTCCTTGAACTCTTTGAGACAAGCTCGCATAACGTTCACTTCTTTCTCTGGAACATAACGATCCCACTTATGCACAAACTCACTCAGAGCTTCCTCTCGGCCTTCCACAGCAGGGAGCATTGAATCAAACTGATCCTGTTTTATTTGACCCGTTTTGAGCGCTTCCACCTGGCTAATCATATCTTTTAGGTCAACTCTTAGACTGTCAAACTGACCTGATGCACAACGAGACCATGACGCTTCCTTTAGCTTCATTTCTGTGGTCTGGTATTTTGAGCGG
Organism: Rhamphochromis longiceps; assembly: GCF_057381845.1. Taxonomy (NCBI): domain Eukaryota; kingdom Metazoa; phylum Chordata; class Actinopteri; order Cichliformes; family Cichlidae; genus Rhamphochromis; species Rhamphochromis longiceps. The sequence continues at coordinate 33,632,920 of NC_140571.1, forward strand.
CAGTCCTGCAGCTTCTTCTCCACCTCAGCTATTTCTGCTGCAAGCCCACTTGCATCTTCTTCTTCCATAGCAGCGATGTAATCAAAACTGCTATCACAAACCTCACTATAACTGTCTTTGAGTGTCCTACTTTCACACATGAGGTCATGTTCAGTCAGAAGGTCAATGTTAAAGGCAATGGAATTGGCTTTCCTAGTAAAAACTGCTTGCGCAGAGGACCGCCTTTTCTTTAATTCTTCTCGGGATGCCATACTGACTTTTCCTTCTTGTTTATTACCGGCGTTATTCCTTTGCCCTCAACAAAGATGGCGGCGACCCACTTCCGGTCGCTTAGCGGCTAGTAACTGAATTAAAAGTTCGTTTTCGGCGGCCGGCTTATCCTATGCCAGCGCCCTAATAGTCCCAGCAAAGAAATCCACACACAGTCTCTCACGTACGAGGGCTTGACGGTGTTTTGAGAACGAAGTCACGTCGATCGGCCGTGTCGATCGGCCGTGTCGATCGGCCGTGTCGATCGGCCGTGTCGATCGGCCGTGTCGATCGGCCGTGTCGATCGGCCGGGCTCCGTCTAATTGCTGGATTCTCCGTAGTCGACACAGACCCTCCTCCACTTCTCCGTCGCGGGGGGTTGGCTAAGTGTTGATTACTGTACGGTTTTTACTAAGTTAACTACCTTTAATTTAGCAAACTCCCACCGTAAGGGTGTGTTTTAACTGATGAAACTGTGTCGTACTCAGGCTCGGACATCTGATTGCTGCCTTTTATAAGTTTATTCCACAACCATAAACTAACACCAGTACAGTAACCGTGCCTTTACAGATGCCAGGTAATCAACTGAAAGACACAAAATAAAACAACCATACAACATTAACAAAGCAACACTATTAATGACAGTACAGTTTAGTAATAGTCATATTTATAGCTTTAACACGTTACTTGGTTAACACAGAAACTCACCAGCTCGGCTTCATCAGTCATAACAGCGATATCAATGAAAAGAAGATCCGGCAGGTAGGATCTATGAGCGGCCGTTAACACGTACCATCCCAGACTTAGATAAATCACTCCGTCTTAAATAAATTTGTCATTTAAAGCAAATATGAGTCTGGCTGATAATAAATCACAACAAACAAATTGGCATGTTAGTAATATGGGAAGAAACCACACAATAATAGACTAGGACAGTTATCTAATATCAAGCAAAAAAATAAACAGTAATTAGGAGAAAAAAAAAGAGCATCCCAGAGAAACTGAATCCCTCAGAAGTAAAGATGAGAATGAAACACTTTTTGGGCAAATAGTTTCATAGAATAGTAGATTTTAAGAGAATTCTGGGATTTTAGCATTTACAATACATAATAGAAAACAATCCCTTTATGCAACAGATAGGGCTGAAAACCAATACTGCATGATGGTGATGATTATATAAGTCTTTATTGTCAACATGTTTGAAGAAAACGTGGTCAAGGCCCTTTTTCCTTCCTGTACTGTACCTTGAAAAAACATATTTTTTGCGCTTTTTAAAGTGGGGGATGTTTATACATTGCTTCAGGGTTAGAGTAGGTTGTAGGGAGTTGTGATCTTTGGGTCTTTAGACAGCACTACATCATTCTGTAAATCACAACACGGGCACAGGACCACTCCAGAAACCACTGAACAATGAATTAGAGCCAAGTTTATTTAAGATGGATTGACAAGAAGTGGTGTGTGCTAATAATCAAACCCGCTTATTATCAGCACCAAGTTAAAATAGCAGGACAATGCCAAACTCCCCTGCCAGCAGTCTAGACCTGCTACCCTCTGAAAGTGTTATGAAATGGAAGCTTGAATAAGAAAACATGTGCCATTCAAGACTGTAGCAGTTGTAGCAATTGGACTCTTCACTTCCACAATGCTTATGCTACAGTCATAGTAGGCAAAACAGTGACCAGAGGTTGTGGTGCAAACAAAATTATTGCAACCATGTGCAGTGAACTTGTGATTTCAATGCTTTTGGTTCCTTCAACAATGGGGACCAGATTGGTGTTCACTTGCAGTCATCAATTCAGCAAGTTTCGTGCATCTAAATGGTGATAAAATGGCCAGAAGTCAGAGTCAGTCCGCTGTCTGTTAAATTGCCAATGATTGGGTCAAGAAACTCAAAAATTCCTGCTCCAGTAACATGGTTGTTGTAGAATGGCAATTTAACTAAAAGATGACCAAGAGCTTAGCAAACACTGTTTTTTTTTCTGACTAACTTCTTTTTTTCTCTCATCTGTACTTTGGTGTGACCAGGCAAGTAAAGGTGTAGTGAAATGGAGCATTTGGTATTAAATTCTTAAGGAAGGAGGAAGGTTTAACATTCTTTACAAAAAGTCCAACCAGACGGAATTGATGCTGCAGCCACTGGACGAACTTCCCAGGTGGAAGGAGTTATCATTTTCTGACTCCTGTTCCATTAAATGTACTAAAGGCCATCACTGTAATACTTTAATGTTACAGTGTTACAGGCGTTTCCATTCGTGACCCATGCATGTGGACTGCTTGTTTTTTGTAATTGTCCTATGATCCTCACTGACATGCAGATCATTTACTTTCAGTCACATTTATCCCTCTGTTTCATGCTCTTTTGTTACTTAAATGTGAAGAATCATCTGCGACTGTGCTCCTGGAATTTGTTTGAAAAAGTACAGAACTTTCAAACAATACTTGTTAGATGGGTGGCTGTAGCTCAGGAGGTAGAGCAGGTCACCTACTGATTGGAAGGTTGGAGGTTCAATCCCAGGCTCCTCCAGTCTGCATGCCAAGTATCCTTGGGCAAGATACTAACCCCAAGTTGCTCTCCGATGCATCCATCGGAGTATGAATGTGTGTGAGTGTAGTTAGAAAGTACTCAGTATAGAGGTAGTGCTTGTGAGAATGGGTGTGACTGGGTGAATGTGGCGTGTTGTATAGAGCTCTTTGAGTACTCTGGGAGAGTAGAAAAGCGCTATATAAGAATCAGTCCATTTACCATTTAGATGACTGAGTGGACCATCTATCTTTTATCACACTTGTAGCTGTGGCCAGTAGGTTCTCATATGACATCAGTTGGCTAGAACAAGCTTTGGTTTGGCTACAAGTTAATAGCTTGAAGCCAAGCAAGCAGTTGTAATTTATCTAGGAGTTGCCATACTGAGATTGGGGATGGGCATTTAAAGCAAAAATACTATTTGATGTTCACAGAGAACTATTCGGACTAATTCCATCTTTAACTGTGGGAGATGCTCTAATGGGTGTCACCACTGGTTTTGTAGCTTAACCAAAGGTCAAGACCGTGGCCATGGTTAACTCTGGCTCCACCCTTCCTGGTAAGATTGAGTCTCATTAGGCTCCACTCGCAGCCCATGTGATATTTATACATTCAGTGAGTAGTTTTTTTTAAATTGGTTTTTCTGTTTCTCTTTCTGCCTCACATGACATTTTTTTACACATGTCAAGTAGAATAAATGCAAAATTCAGTAAGCAAAAAAAAAAAAAGAAATCAATGAAATTAACAAAATCAAATTAATGAAATAAGAATAAATAATTGTATTATCAATAAACATCATGAATTGTATCTAAAAGTGGTTGTGAAGTAATCCTGATGATAGCCTGACATGGTTGAGGTTGACAACCAGTACAACTCTGACTCATGACTTATCCAAGTAATGCTTTCTGCAGCTTAAACTGTGTTAACTTCCTGATCTTCATCAGCTTACATCTGCTGTACATAAGAATCGTGACTGGCCTGGGACTGTGTAATATATCTGTGGTTTTAGAAAAGCCTTTCCTCCACTTTCACCGTATCATTTACCCTGCCAGCCACAGATGAGCATTCAGCGAGCCATGGGCATCTTCGGTAAACTCTTCGAATGAAATGACAGAGTAGCGTGGGAGGTGGAGTCGACATTTAACAAGTTTCTAAGCTGCAGATACGCCATTGCATCTCACCATGAAAGTGGCAGTGACCGCAGTGAGGCATGGCTCCTTTTTTATTTCAATTGGATTACTTTTTTCCATTTTGGTGTGTCAGAATTAATGCCTCCCTATCTAAATCTGGCCGCTGTGAGGTTTATTGTAAACGGCTACTTAGATTCACAGCCTGTATTTGGGCGAGTTTGTGCTGTGTATGGCAAAAAGCAGTCATAAAGCAAAAACATGTAATTAGGAGGGGAGATGAGCTCGATAAGAATTAGTCTTCAGTGTTTTCAGACACCTTGTGATGGCAGGCTGGGTTGCACTTGTGGGAAGGGTCTGCTGTAAACGTTGTTTTGCCCCTCCAAACATTAACACACTGCCGCTTCATTCCAGACATGACTTAATTCTTCTTCAATGGCTTTAATTAACTCTAACAGAGTTTGTCCCCCCACTATACTCAGCCTCTGTTTTCCACATTAACTTGAAACATGTTTATGATTAAGTCACATTTGTGTTTTCTGTGATTCTGAAAAAATGTACTCTGCACCTCAGCTGGCAGAGGAACGCTCACACCTTTTGTTGTCCTTTTTCCAGTTTGTGTTGTCTTTTTTAAAATCCCATTGTGTGTTTTTCTATAGTTGAATGCATTTTCCCCCAGATTTAGCCCAGGAATAAACAGTATATTGGACAGTATCAAACCGGCAAATTAAAATCCAAATCCAATTCAAAAATTGGATGTGTTGTTAAATGACTACTGAATTGTAATTTGTATCTTTGGACAGAAAGTCCAGTGTGGTGTGTCTCGGTGTGTCTGTAACTGTTGGATGTAAAAAAAAAAAAAAAAAAAAAGGACAGTCAGTGGTATTTGCATAAACTAGTAACGCACACATAAATGCACTCGGCAAAACTACACAAAACAAGTAAATGTACATGGGATACAACGTTAAGAACAAAAACAACCAAAATGTATGAATTTTGGTGCCAACAAAATCTGATAGCTCAGTGTCATTGTCTCTGGCCAATAGGCAGGGGTAAAAATATTTGAATTTTTTAGTAACTGCGTCCAGGTAATTTAAAATACCCATAATGCCATAATGGCTCAGTCACACGGTCCCCAACCTTTTTTGCGCCACGGACCAGTTTATGCCCAACAATATTTTCACGGACCGGCCTTTAAGGTGTCGCGGATAAATACAACAAAATAAAACTAGTACCAGTACCAAAAAAAAGAAGATTTATTCATAATACACGTGAAAAGACCCAGGAAAACCGAGTTAACGATAAAAACGATAACAAAATAACGCTGAAAACCGATAAAAACTCTGAAAACCATACATTTCATACCTGAGCCTCAACTCTCGCGGCGCAGTACCAAACGACTCACGGACCAGTACCGGTCCGAGGCCCGGGGGTTGGGGACCGCTGCACTAGAGTGAAAGTAGGGTCGCAACCTCTTTGTGTTTGGGAAAAATCTGGTTGCCCTTAGTTATGTTTGATTACCTAGAAATTAAACATGAGGCACTATCAACCTCTGTGTGATAATGTGTTCCAATCTGGGAACCTATCACCTGCTGACTGGATGCTGTTGTTATTGGTGCATGCAAACTGTGACATCATCACACAGCCAGCCTTGACCTGCTGCAGTCAGAAGAAGTCAAAAAAGAAAACAAAGCGTTACTGAGGTTTTTCCAGAGCTTCCTACAAGCATTTCATCCGTCTTCTGGGGGCAACAAGACAAGACCTACAAGACTTACATAATTTCCTTAGGGATTATTAAAGTAATATGATTCTGAAGATTTTCTGTGCCAGAAAACTTTATGAATGAAATGAAAAGACCATCAAAAACCATCACTTAAATCATATGAAATGACAGTTTCAAGATTGCATTCGATTGCAAATGTCTTTAATCTTTTGCTCTTAGTAAAACTCAGACTGCAAGAGGACTACAACCAGGATCCAGAAAACTCCCTGATCCTGTGTGCACATACGCAGGGATTTTTAGAGATGACCCCAAATTAAATAAATTTTTTAAATTAATTAAATTTATGCAGTGGACTTTTTTCTTAGCTGCCATCCACACCCATGTGATGTTAGTAAGTTAGTCAGGCTAGCTCTTTGTTAATCTGTTGACCCCAAACCAATGTTTGGGCTCCATTTGTAGCCAAATACTCACAGAGGCATGGACTCTGTAAGACCTCTGAAAGTGTCCTCTGGTGTCTGGTGTCAAGAAGTTATCTTTAGATCATTTTAAAATTAGACTCACCCCAGCAGTCTCTTCCTAATTTATTCCCTTTCAGACCACTCTCAGCAAATACCACAAAATAATACACAGCTACCGACTAGGTGCACCCCAGCCACATGAGAACATCTAAAAAGAAATGTCACTGATATTTATATCAGCGTTTTAGTAGCCTCCTCATCTAAGACCCAAGTCATTCTCTTGTCATTTGTGATATATAATGCAGATTTTCTCATCTTCCTATCTTTTCCTTTACACATTGTTTGTTTGGTTTTGTTTTTGGGGTTTTTTTTTGTCTCCATATTGTCCTGAGCCCTGCAGCCCGACAGAAAGAGGAAAATAATTGCAGGTTGATGTGCCTAAGGAAACAAGGAAGAGTGGAAAGCAAGAGCTAAAGATAGAGTGTTTGAGATGGGAAGTGACGGTGGCTAAGATTTAACGTTTTAATAAACCAAATAGGCCACTAAGAGGCACTTAGAGCTTTATGATTGGAAAGACTAAAGCTGGACCTCCTGGCTGAGTCTTGGCTGCAATTACAGGGATCCAAAGACAAAAATCATGGTTGCAGGCTTGACCAACCTGAGGCTAACTGTAATTCAGAATAGCAACTAAAGCCCTCACTGCATCCTTCTGGATTTTCTTTGCCTTTTTTTTTCATCCTGACAAAATCTTGCCCGAGTCATTATGAAATTATGGAGAGGTTGGTCTCATGAGAAAGAAAAATTAAAGTCAGAAACACAGAAGTCCATGGTTACCAAATCAGATTTTGCTCTCATTTTAGGATTTATTTCAGGAGCAGGTAATGGGTTACTTTAAATCTAATTATCTTAATCAAGGCTGAGTGAGTGCTTTAATGACCAGCCCTTTTTATTTGTACCAAAGCCTTACCTCTAACTCCAGTTCATAATAAGCAGGTTTTCATGCTGCTGTTGCAATCTGCCTATCCCTGCGACTGAAGAAGAACCTTAATACTTTACTCACTCGCACGTCTTGGTCTTTGATACATTATATCATGTTTTGTCTTGTGTAGGTTGGAAACTAAAATCAACAAAAGCAGTAGTTCACCCCCCCAAAAAAATCCTGTGTACTGAATGTGATTACATGAATTTTATGAATAAACTAAACTATGAATGTAAACCTAGTGAAACCCATATTCACATATACACACTGGCGTGGATCAGACCACACCCATCTTTGAACTGTGTATTGTATTTTGCAGGCTGTGACACCCTGTGTAACAGGACCAAACTAAATCATCTAAATCATAAAGCTCATTGTCATTGCTCAGTTTGGAGGTGAAAGAATAATATATGAGATCAAACATGAGGAGCTTCCCGCTGTGGTGACTCGTTTTGGCAAAGTAGCAGCCAAAAGTAGCTTTAATGTGTACAGCCAGGGTGAAAGTACACTCTGAAATTGTCTAAATTCTAAGATTCCTTGCATCAGAACATAAAAAACAATCTATTAGGCAAATACAACCTCACTATGCAACATGACAATACACAGTGTCAGTCTTTATTTAACTGAAGCCAAGAGCAAAGGCAATGTGTAAGAAACTAACTAACCCTTACTGCTTCAATAAGAATTAATAGTTATTATTTTGGAGTTAAATAAGTTAGGTTCTACAGCAGATCATTTCAAAGCTCCATGGCACATTTGTCTTTGTATTTGTGTTGGTGGCCAAATCACTTCTATCATGGTTTTGGGGTTTTACAGTGAAAGGTGCTGCAAAACAAGAGGCTGTTTGCCCGTTTCAAGTCCTCAGTCCTTCCATACAGCGTTTACCTTCTTCTTCTCAATTCAATTCAATTCAGTTTTATTTATACAGCGCCAAATCACAACAACAGTTGCCTCAAGGCGCTTTAAGGTAGACCCTACAATAATACACAAAGAGAAAAACCCAATAATCATATGACCCCCTTTGGCAAGCACATTGGCGACAGTGGAAAGGAAAAACTCCCTTTTAACAGGAAGAAACCTCCGGCAGAACCAGGCTCAGGGAGGGGCGGCCATCTGCCATGACTGGTTGAGGTGAGAGAAGGAAGACAGGATAAAAGACATGCTGTGGAAGAGAGACAGAGGTTAATAACAGATATGATTCAATGCAGAGAGGTCTATTAATACATAGTGGTTTCTTCTAAACAGAAAGCTATGCTACTTGGACTCTCTCACTATTTTTGCCTGGTGCATAAGAGGTAGACAGCACAGCTCTTTCCTGTTTACAGTCATTGTACTGGTTGTCCAGTGTCTCTGGGAAGCACTGCAGACTTGGTCCTGCTGCTAACTCACTGTGGAGATGGTGACAGCGGTGAGAAAAGGTGTTAGAGGCCAAACCCAGTGTCTTAAACAGCTCCTTCACTATTATGCATGTTTTTTTTTCTTTTTTTGGAAGAAGTGCTAGTGTTTAGCAAACACACAATTACAAAGCACAAGCACAAAAATGGACAGAGCAATAGCAACTGTCTGCTCCTGCAAACATCCGAGTCAAATGCTGTATTTCACTGATTATGAATCCAATATTTTTTCTCTGTGGAAGAGAAAAAATATTGGATTCAGTGTCTTGTTGAAAGGTGGAGTCATTTGAAAGTTTTGTTGTTTACTGGCAAACTCCTTCATAACATGCTCTTCTTGTTGATTACATCTGAGGTGACATTCTTTACAGCCTTTTTCTGGAATTAAATGGCGCTCAGAGCTCAAAAATGTTTATGCCACTGAGAGAGCTTTATGATCAGAAGACAGACAGTCATACATACACCAGTCACCAGTGACATGGTCGCGATTAGGTTGACATCCACGCCTTGATGTGCAAATCTAGACCACATAGGCTTAGTTCAGCAGGGTTTTAGGTTTGGGAGCAGTTACCTGGCAGCTGCTTCGGGGGAAATTACGTCAAACTTTGAAAGAGTTTTTCTGTGCCGCAGCGCCTGTATCCATGCAAACAAGTCCTTAGCTATTAGCCATAATAGGGCCTGTGTTTTAAACAGTTATTAAGTCAGTCTGATTGAAAAAGAAATGCACAGTCCTCAGCATTTAATAGAAAAGTACTGGCAGGCATGTTGCGTGTAAATCAAACAGAAACCATGAATTATGTTTGAATAAAAGCCAAGCAAAATAGAATGCTCTGTAAATATAAAAATACAAACCCTTCACCTTCTCTATGCTTTTTTAAATATAACCAGTAAGCTCGGTTCTTGGCATAAAGTATGTGCTTTAAGATGTCTTTATGGTATTTTAAACCATTACCCATGCTTATCAGTGCTGGTGGCCTGTGTCCTAAATATACTGGGATCTGTGTGGATTTCCCTCGCTGGGCTGCTCTCCGCTCAGGTCTGTTGTTGTTTTTGTCGGTTTAGGTTTTATTTTAGGTGCTGGGCTGGGAGAACCATTCTTAGCCGGTGGGAAGAATGTGTAAGGAAGTTTAGAAGCTTTTTTCCTCCTCCAATCCAAAGAAACCGAGCGTCCCTCAGCAGAAATGAATAAGCAGCGAGTCACGAATAGCATTTATCTCACGAACAGTAAATATCTTTGGTTTGATTTTCACCACAGATAGTGGAAGTGGGTATAAATTTGAAAACGTAAAAGCCATTATATCCATTAAAGTAGCTTAAATAAGTTTTAACTTGTAGCCTCAGAGAAAATATACAGAATGTAAAATTAGCTGAGTAGGGTTTTTCTTTTATTTATGGTCCATCATCACAGAAAAGGCAACATCTACATTTAATTGTACAGTGTCAGATTTGCATCTTTTTTTATCAGCACTGTGAAATGTAATAATAAATAATAGGTCCATGTTTCCTCTGTAGCTTTTGGCTGCAGTCAGCTAAACCATTCACAAAATGAAGTATGTGTTGTTTACAGGGGTGCTTAAGAAAGAACACAGCGAGGCTGTGGAGGAATGAAACAAAGCTCTTGGACTGCACTCTTTAAACTGTGCTGAGACGTGTAAACACAGTCTGAAGATTGCTGCTCTTACCAAAACGGGGGCTTTGTGTTCCCAAAAGCGACTGCATTTACAGCTTTGTAGCCGTGGGTGTGTTGACACTAACACTGAATGGTGTGATTTACAGAGTGCTGTGAATAGTTCAAGGTCAAAAACTTTTGTGGATATATGTAGGAACAGAACAATTCGTTTTAAAACATGAAAATAAAATAAATACATAATTATAATAATTTTTTAAAAAAAAGGAACAGAACAAATCTTAAACGGGCAAGATTGGGGGGATCAGGACTAAAGGAAGGCATTTTTTTGCCAGCCGTGCTAAGACAAAGGCTCCATCTACACTAATCCAGATAAATTTGAAATAGGCGTTTTCGCTTAAAAACGCTCCGCGTCCACACTATCCTTTCCAAGCGTTTCCAAAAAGTTGTTCATCCACACTGAAACAATCGAAAACGCTGCATTCCTGTATTGTGCGTGGGTGAAACTGTCTGCCGTTTATTTACTTAACGGCTCTTTGAAACATTGCGGACATTAAATGGACTAACAATGAGGTGGAGTTGTTGCTGCAAGTAACATAAAAGTACAAAGTTGCAAAAGCGAGTGAGAATTAAAGATTTTGAGGAAAAGCTGTCTACAGCATGTACAAACTGATATTAATCTTTAATAGGGCTGTCAAAATTGAGAGCAAACAAAACAATTGCTGTATAATGCCCTCCATAATCTTAGTTTAACTGGTCACATGACTGCAACACATGACTAAAATACACTATTGTTTTCGAAAAGGCTCCGTGTTCACGGTCCACACTGCGACTGTATCCGCTTTGGAGAGCGTTTTCAAAACGCTGTGTTTTCCTTGACCGAAAGCGCCATCTCAGTGTGGACGGAAGGCCAAAACAGAGGGGAAAAGATGTGTTTTCAAACAAAATTGTATTAGTGTGGACATGGCCAAAACTTGCAAGTATATTATGGTGTCTGACCCAGCACATGAGTCTGTGTCTGTTAACCAGCTCAGGCACTTTTCTTATTCACAGCATTAGGCATTTAAGTGCCTGATACTGAACTGAATACACCAACTGATACAAGAAGAGTTATAACCTGTTGCTGTAGCTACTTTAGCATATTTTCATTTTCTAAAAAATAGCAAAACAAAAGAGGGTTTCAGTTTTGCTTTTAGCTTCCTTTGCTAAACCAAAAACTTTATGTACTGTCACACCTTTTCCCAGCATGTGAGTCTTTGAAACTTGGTTCAGATGATTTGATGGATTATTTGGCTTCTTTCTATTGTAGGTTTATAATAGCTGGTCAGTCATGAAGGGTTTGCTGCGCTCCCATGCATCAAACAGGGGGCTTTGGACTGTAATGACCACTGGTTAGGTGAACTTGTCCAACCCTCCTTGTCCAACCCTGTAATTACTTGGACCTTCTTACAACTCTCAGGCCATTGGTTTCGAGTATGTGGACAAAACACATTTAATGTAATTCACAGCAGAAGGAAGAGGCTAACTGCAGCTGTTAGCGATAGGGAGAAGTAGTAAATAGGACTAGTTTTCATTGACAATATTTTGAAACCACTGCTTTGGTTTTGCTCGAATTTTATTAGCAATATACACATGTGTAATTCAGCTGCTAGTCTGAAGTCAGCAAGTATCACCCAGGAGAGGTGGAGCAAGTGAAATAAAGAAATGCCTAATTTTCTCAGTAAAATGGTGAAGTGGCATGTGCTCTGGTTTTTATGGTAATCCAGCAAATCCAAAATAAGATTGCTTTAAAGTCTGCAGTTTCATTTCAAACATAGTATTAAGCTGCAAAAATACCAAAATGCTCTCATCAAATTCACCACGTCTCTGACCACTCATTCACCTCAGCATCCACTGCTAAATTCACTACTGAATTTGTTTAGCTCAGAAGAATTGTTTGGAGCATCCTATGTCTGATAGCGTGGCTGCTTTCTGCATCGGAAGGCTCCTAACCAAAATCCCATGGTTTATGGTGTGATTGTAATCCTTCAAAGCAGAATCCTATTACACTTTTGCAACATTTTCCTAAACCCTGGTCTTTTAGACTACAGCTTTTTCTAGAGACAAAACACCATTCAGCTGTCTGCACTCTTATATAATCCTGATAGACTTTTATTGTAATCAGTAACTATATTACTATCTAGCTTGTCACAGTGTTTTTCTATGCATCCATCGCTCAGGGCTGTCATGAAGTGAGTGCGTACATGTGCCACTTGTATGTTGACACAGCAACTGTATCCATGTTTTTACAGCTTTATAAAGATTTAAGTTGGATGATGAAGTCATCCATACCACAAGGCTAAATTAGTTTGCAAAGTAGCAAGTGGATTGAATATGACATCTTTGTTTGTGTCTTTATTGTGCCAACACCAAACCTTGAAAAAGTTGGAACGAGAAGAAGGAAGGAAGGAACCTGAAAACATGCACACTTACCCATTCTCATCTGCTTACTGTTGCAAACATGGAGAGTCCACCATTTGACCTTAGAACTGAAGAAGCTTCTCGGATGAGAGGTGAAACGTCTTCAAGCAACTTAAAGAAGTCCAGACGCTTTTCTTTGCAAGCTCCTTTGACTACGATGACCTGGATGACTGAGAACCTTCACAGACAATAATAACAATAATGATAATAATAATAATTAATGTCAAATAAAATATGACAATCAAGTGGACCAGTATAGCAAACGCCGTATAAATCTGTTGGGCATTTTTCTTGGCCTTCAGACAATAACTCTGATTGCTACAGTGCCGGATGGGACATACAAAAAAACCCCATCATAACTTCATTACAGTTTGTGCAAGAAACAGATTTCAAACAGATTTAGAAAGCAGAGAAATATGCTTTATAGGGATATTCAGTGTATCACAGTAAAGCATTCACAAGGTACTGCTGTCTGAGCACAGACAGAAAAATCAGCTCTACCTACACTGTGTTGCAAATTATTATGCAAATGATATTTTCCTCTGATTTTCCTAAGCAGTCGATTCAAATGACAGTCGGTATAATTTTTGATTCATCAACCAATAGATTATAATTCAAATGTTACTGAACAAAACTACCAATGAAAACAGTATCTCTTTCAAAAATAAAAAACTTAAAATGCACTGCTCCAAAATATTACACAAACAGAGTTTCAAAAGTTTTTTAGGTTGTAAAGAACTCAAAATGGTTATTTGTAGAATTTGCAGCATTAGTAGATCAATTTTACTGAAATCAAAAGCTATTTCAATCAAAAACATCTTAACAGGTCAAGTTACATATTAACATAGGACCCCTTATTTGATAGCAGTTTTACAATTCTCATATCCATGGAACTTGAAAGTTTCTGCTTGAATGTCTTTGCAGGATGTCAGAATAGCCTCCCAGAGTTGCTGTTTGGATGTGAACTGCCTCCCACTCTCATATTTTTTTGCTTGAGGATGCTCCAAAGGTTCTCAATAGGATTGAAGTCAGGGAAAAATGGGCACCACACCATGATTTTCTCTTCTTTTATGCCGATAGCAGCCAATGATGCACAAGTATTCCTTGTAGCATGACATGGTGCATTGTCTTGCATGAAGATGGTTGTGTTGCAGAAGGCACAGTTCTTCTCTTTCTACCATGGAAGAAAGTGGTCAGTCAGAAACTACACATACTTTGCAGAGGTCATTTTCACACCTTCGGGGACCCTAAAAGGGCCGATCAGCTAGAAGCCTCGGTGGGAAAAAGTAAACAAAGCTGGGGCATAGAAGCAGAACCCAGTCCTATGTGTGGAGGGACAGTAACTGTGTGTGTATATGTAAGCATTTAAACACTGCAGAGAGTACAATTAACAGTAACAGTATTGTAGAAATTCATTTCACCGAAACAATAACGTGGCGCACACTGTGACGTCAAAAAATGCACACACCTTTGACGCTGCGTTTTCTCAGTTTTTCTTGTCCACACGTAAATGCAAAAATGGAGTTTTCAAAAATATCCACCCTGGCCGGAGTTTTAAAAAATCTCCGTTTTCAGTGACCAAAAACACTGTTTATGTGTGGACGAAAGGTGCAAACGCATAGAAAAATCTGCGTTTTCAAAAATACCCGGGTACGTGTGGACGTAGCCTTGGTTAGGGATGGCCAAATAGAAGGTTTATGCACAACTGCAAGTCTCTGGAGGATCCTACACCTTGATGTTCGCAGGGCTCCAGAGGTACCAGCAGCTTCAAATATCTGTTTGCTGCTTTGTAATGGCCTTTTAGCAGCTGCTGTCTGATGTATTTCTCTGGCAGAAACCTTCATCATTGTGCCTTTATCTGCACAAACCTGTGTGTGCTCTGACTCAGCCACAAATCTCTTAACATTATGGTGATCACGCTTAAGTTTTCATGAAATAGCTAAGTTTTTCATTACATGTCCAAGGCATTCAACTATTTCATGCTTTTCAGCAGCAGAGAGATCCTATTTCCTTCCTATATTGCTTGAAAATGATGGTCTGCTTAATAATGTGGAATATCCTTCTTTAGTAGTTTTTCCTGTAATTGGGCTCACCTGTGGGGATAGGTTAATTGGATAATCCAAATTGCCACTAGGTGTGAATGTGCGAGTGAATGTGAGTGTGAATGGTTGTCTGTCCCTATGTGTTAGCCCTGCGACAGACTGGCGACCTGTCCAGGGTGTACCCCGCCTTTCGCCCTATGACAGCTGGGATAGGCTCCAGCACCCCCCGCGACCCTGAAAAGGATAAGCGGAAGCGAATGGATGGATGGATGGATGGATGGGCTCACCTGGCAAACTAATGATCATAGGTGTCCGGCATTGATTTCAGTCATCCAAAGAGCCCTGAGACACAATTCCATCCATGGGTTTAATTGAAAAACAACTTATTTAATCTTTATGACACTTAAACACAATTTGCATAATCATTTGGAATGCGGTGTAGATTTTACCATGTGTGCTTCCCATTACTGTAACTCGTCAACCATTTTGGATTAGAGAGGAAATTCAAATGGTTCTTCAAAGATGAGAAATATTTTGTATGTTTTATACTCCAAGACATTAATACATTGGGGATTAAATTATTTTATTAAAGTATTTCTTAAATGCTGCAGAGTGCACATTGAAGTTTTTTGATTCAGTTTCAGATTTTGACTACTAAGAGTACCACAGCAGTACGAGACAGAAAGAGTGTGTGATGTGTTGTACTTTAATTATATACCTTACCATGATCACTGTGTTTTTGTTCCCTTAGTCACTTTAGGCACTCTGTGCCTGATTTATTTTCTGCCATTTTCTGTAATGGAGTTCAGCAAGATCAGGTTTTACTTTGCTGTCTCTCTCCAGTGATAGAAAAACACAAGCAGTACATACAGCTAGGCCCATATATATTTGGACATTGACACTGTGCATTTATTGCACAATGCATTTATATAATGTAGATGGACATAATGTGTAGACTTTCAGCTTACATCACTGACATTGGATGAAGGATTTAGGTGTTTCAGCTCCTTAACATGACCAAAAGTAATTGGACACAATTTAATGGCATTTCATGGGCCGGTATGGGCAATTGCTTTGTATAGCCATTATCAATTAAGCAAGGCCTGGAGTTTTATGTGAGGTGTGGTGTTTGAAGATTTTGCTGTAAACAGACCACATGCAGTCAAAGGAGCTCTCCATGCAGGTGAAAAAAGGCATACTTAAGCTGTGAAAACAAGAAAAAATACATCTCAGAAATTGCTACAGTTTGTTACATTCTCTGAGAAAGAAAGAAAGCACTACTGAACTTATGTTCATGGAAGACAACACTTGTGGATGATCGCAGAATCATTTCCATGGTGAAGCGAAACCCCTTAACAGCAGCCAACCAAGTGAACAACACTTTCCAGGAGGTAGGCATATTGATATCCAAGTGTACCATAAAGAGAACTGCATTAAAGTAAGGATTGACACAGGGTTCACTGCAATGTGCAAGCCACTCATAAAACTTGAGAATAGAAAGGCTAGATTGAACTTGCTAAAAAAAAAAGAAGAAGAAGGAAACATCTAAGGATCTAAGAAAGCCAGCAGAGTTGAGGAAAAACATTTTTTGGACAAATGAAACAGGGATCAACACCAGGATGATGGCAACAAAAAAGTATGGAGAAGGCGTGGAACAGCTCATGATCCAAAGCATACCACATAATCTGTAAAGGCACTGTGATGGCTTTACAGAACTAATTCTGAGGTGTTCAGAAACACACTGTCTGGTCAAATACAGCCAAATGCAGTCAAACTGATTGGGCGGCATTTCATAATGCAGCTGGACAATGACCAAAAGCATACAGCCAAAGCATGCTAGGAGTTTATTAAAGCAAAAAAGTGGAATATTCTTGAATGACCAAGTCAGTCAGCTGATTGTAACCCAACTGAGAGTGGATTTCAGTTGTTCACTAAACTTCGAACTCAAAGGCCCACAAACAAACAGCAACTGAAAGCTTCTGCAGTAAAGGCCTGGCAGTGCATTAAAAAGGAGGAAACGCAGGATCTGGTGATGTCCTTGAGTTCAAGACTTCTTTGAGTTCAAGGCTGTCATTGGCAGCAAAGGGTTTTCAACCATGTACTATAAATTAACATTTTATTTTCGGTTATTTAACTTGTCCAGTTACTTTTTAGACATCATCAGATCCAGCACTGCACATGATCTGTTGTTTATTGTTTGTTGAACAGTTAAAAATGATGGCGTTACATGTATGTGTGTTTACAGTTTGCTGCTCCCATATGTGTATTCAGGACACGCAATATTTACATTAACCCCTCCCATCTGTGTCTCCAGTGACAGAGCTAGAGAAACACCACAAAATCCACAGCTGACTTCTAAGTCCTGGGTCTCGTCTGTTAGTGTTAGGCTATTTTCATGTTTTAAAATGATCTGTTTGGCACTGGAGTCCCTTTGTCATTGTCTTTTAAACAAATGTATACATATGTTCCACTGCGTGACGTTCCCCACATCAGGGTGGGGATGCACAGTGTTATGTCTGACTTGCCAAATGATGTTGTGGTGGCGCCTTTCTTTGATCAGCCCCATGTTTGCTCACAGATAAGCTAAATATGTGTTTTGCGTACAACATAACAGACGAGGCATGTTCTGCGCTGTGTCAAATAAACAGCAGACTCCTAATGAACTGCTAGTTTAGTTTCCATCAGGTTTTCTTTGGAGGATGAATGATGCTGCCATATCTTAAACAAGGATAAAATAATGGTAATTGCTCATGTGGTTGGATGTTAGAGTGTGATCAGTAGATTTCAGTCTTAAGAATTTAAAATAAGCGTATATTCGCTGGTCTGAAAGGAACGATAATCGCACCTTTTTTTGGAATACAGAGAATGAGCTCTGACTTACTTTTAACATCAGTTCCATCTGACATCAGCAAAAGGAGCCTCTTGTTTCTTCTGCTCTGAGAGTCGTAAAAACTTAACTGAGCAGCAGCTTGGAGTGTGATTAAAGTGGGTTCCACCAAAGACTTCATTAACTGTTCTCATATTGTGAGAAGACAATAGTTGCACTCAGCTCAATATGTCTTTAATAGCCCGCCTTGCTGCTGTTAAGGCTGTGAAAAATGCAATAAATATGAGTTTGGATTGCATTGTATATGTATATAAAAATAGTTTAAATATGTACTGAATAACTAAAATGTGAGGCTCAGCTCTAAGCATTCAGGGTGAAGAACCAATAGCTACCTATAGGCCTACAGGACTGACATTTGTGAGTATTATCTACAGTGATTATCATGAACTTTTAAACAATTCTGAGAAAAGGAGTAAATTGCCTGCTTTTAATCTTAGTAAATTACACTTGTGTGATTCATTTAAAAGTGCGGCAAGTAATTTTTTTGAAGTTGTTTAATAGGAAAAAAGGAAAACTGTCCTCATGAATATATTCGTTAGTCTTTAATCACATCTTCCACCAAATTGATCCATTCTCCAAAAGTTTGAATTATTATTTTGAAAATAAGGAGCGTGCACCAGAATTCGTCATGTTGCCTCACCATCTTGAACACAGTGGCCAAGAAGGACATTACCACCACATACAGTGGCTTGCAAAAGAGGAGGATGTTGTCCAAGATAAAGACAATGTTGGATAATACCTCCCACCCACTCAGGGGCGGATCTAGAGAAATTTTCTTAGGGTGGCATGAGGGTGGCAAAGAAATCAAATGGGGGGGCAAAATCAAAGCCTTTTTTTTCAAACACATATGCAGGTGGTTAAATATGGTTAAAATGAGTCAATTGCAGTAAGTACACGTTTTTCATATAAATATATATGGTGAGGACATAGAGGGGGCGACACACTGTCTTACAGACTACCTCAACTTTTGTGTGGACACGGTCGCCCCTGCTAAGACGGTACGGTGTTATCCTAATAACAAACCGTGGGTAACACAGGAAGTCAAAGCTGTCCTCAACATGAAGAAGAAGGCTTTCAGGAGCAAAGTGAAGGAGGAGATGAAAGCAGCACAGCGGGAGGTGAAACGCTGCCTGAGGGAAGCAAAGGACACCTACAGGAGGAAGGTGGAACAGAAGTTGGAGAGGAACAATATGAGGGAGGTCTGGAATGGTGTGAAAACCATCACAGGCCACAACACCAAGAAAAGCACAGTGGGGGGGACTGTGGAGAAGGCAAACGAACTCAACAACTTCTTCAACAGGTTTGACCAGCCCACAACCCCCCCACCCTCACCCTCACCTTCACTACAGAGTCCAATCCCCACTCTCCTACCTCCCTCGCTTCCCCCCCTTCCTGACACCATGACACCCCCCTCCTCCAATCCCTCTCTCAGCAGCAAGACATCTCCCCCCCTCCCCTCCTCCCAAACATCTCCCAGTGTCACAGTGGATCAGGTCAGGAGACAACTGAGGAAGCTTCGCCCCAGAAAGGCAGCAGGCCCAGACAAGGTGTGTCCTAGGATGCTAAAGGCGTGTGCTGCTGAACTTGGAGAGCCGCTACAACGAGTCTTCAACCTCAGTCTGCGACTGGGGAGAGTGCCCGCCCTATGGAAGACATCCTGCATCGTCCCGGTCCCCAAAAAGAACCGGCCCAATGAGCTGAATGACTTCCGACCGGTGGCACTGACGTCACATCTTATGAAGACTCTAGAGCGGCTCTTCCTCAACCTCCTCCGACCACAGGTACAACATGCCCAGGACCCACTACAGTTTGCATACAAGGCGGGTGTCGGAGTGGAGGATGCCATCCTGTACCTCCTACACAGAGCCCACTCACACCTGGATGGGGGAAAAGGCACGGTCAGGATCCTGTTTCTTGACTTTTCCAGTGCCTTTAATACCATCCGGCCCTGTATGCTTCAGGAAAAACTGAACAGGATGGAGGTGGACCCCTGCCTGGTCGCTTGGATCTCCGACTACCTCACCGACAGACCACAGTACGTCAGGCTGAAGGACATCACGTCTGACACAGTGGTCAGCAGCACAGGAGCACCACAGGGAACTGTGCTGTCCCCTCTTCTCTTCACCCTGTACACCTCTGACTTCTGCTACAACTCTGAATTATGCCACATTCAGAAGTTTGCAGACGACACAGCCATCATGGGGTGTATCTGGGATGATCAGGAAGAGGAGTACAGAAGTCTGGTGAGGAACTTTGTCGCATGGAGTCACACAAACCACCTGCAACTCAACACCTCAAAGACTAAGGAACTGGTTGTGGACTTCGGGAGGTCCAGAGAAGGTCCACTGCCGGTTCAGATAGAGGGGGAGGAGGTGGAGGTGGTCAACAAGTACAAGTACCTCGGGCTGTGGGTGGACAATAAACTGGACTGGTCATGCAACACAGAGCACCTGTATAAAAAAGCCCAAAGCCGACTGTACTTCCTCAGGAGGCTGAGGTCTTTTAACATCTGCAGGAAGCTCCTGAGGATGTTTTACCAGTCGGTGGTTGCTGGAGTACTTTTCTATGCTGTGGTGTGCTGGGGGAGCAGCACAGCAAAGAAGGACTCATCCAGGCTGGAGAAACTGATCAGGAAGGCTAGCTCTGTGGTCGGCATGAAGCTGGACACTCTGGTGACAGTGGCAGAGAAAAGGACATTAAAGAAACTGATGGACATTATGGACAATGCCAGGCATCCTCTGCACACGGCCATTAACAACCAGAAGAGTCTGTTCAGTGACAGGTTGCTTCTCCCAAAGACAAGAACTAACAGACTTAAAAACTCCTTTGTCCCACACGCCATCAAACTGTTTAACTCCTCTCTGGAGGGGAGAGGGAGG
Organism: Rhamphochromis longiceps; assembly: GCF_057381845.1. Lineage (NCBI taxonomy): Eukaryota > Metazoa > Chordata > Actinopteri > Cichliformes > Cichlidae > Rhamphochromis > Rhamphochromis longiceps. The sequence goes on from NC_140571.1 coordinate 33,653,263, forward strand.
GGAAACAGGAGGACAAAGGAGGGGGGAACAACTAAGCTGTAGTGCCTCTTCACCTCACTGTGCAATACCTTTTGTGCAATACTTTTTGTAAATAGTCAACAGTGCAATAGACCTCAATACTTGAAATGTGCAATTCACTTGTATTTTTATTTTTTATTCCTATTTATTCTATTTATCCCCTTCGTATATTTTATTTATATTGTCTCTGTATTTATATATATGTGTGTGTGTGTGTGTATATATATATATATATATATATATATATATATATATATATAATATTCTGTAACTCTGTAACTTCTGTCGGTGCTGTGCTTTTTTGGAAATCGAATTTCCCAGAGGAACCCACCCGAGGGATTAATAAAGTTCTATCTTATCTTATCTTATCTTATCTTATCTTATCTTATCTTATCTTATAGTCTATAACTTAATTATTGTCTGTAGCCAATGCGTTTTGATTTTATGTACTGTATAGCCTGTATAATAAATATGTAGCCCAATAAGTATAAAATCCAGAAAGCTACACAACATGGGGTGGTTGCTTTACAAACACAAGTCTAACTGAAGTTTCACACTGTCTTTTGTTAGAAAACAATCACATTGTTACATGCTTAAATTACACAAAATGTCAGAAATCTGCACTGTCATGAGCAAAAAACAACTAAATTCAGTTGAGCTGAAAAGAATGATACTAAACAAGGCAAGGGGAAAAAAATAAAATGAAACAATTTGAGGGTAAAATACAAATGTAAAAAGGAGTCAAAAATGGGCAGTTGTATTTCAGACCTCAGAGGGTTAATTCAACAAATCATGAAAAATTAGATTTGAGATCTGACAACTGCTGTTCACAAACGCTGTCCATCTAATCTGACTGAGCTGGAGCTGTTTTGCAAGAATTTCAGTCGCTAGATGTGCAAAGCTGGTAGAAACAGACCCTAAAAGACTGGCAGCTGTAATTGCAGCAAAAGGTGGTTCTACAAAGTATTGACTCAGGGGCTGAATAATTACGCACACCCCACTTTTTAGTTATTTATTTGTAAAAAATATTTGGAATCATGTATGATTTTCATTCCACTTCTCACGTGTACACCACTTTGTGTTGGTCTTTCACGTGGAATTCCAATAAAATTGATTTATATTTGTGGCTGTAATGTGACAAAATGTGGAAAAGTTCAAGGGGGCCGAATACTTTTGCAAGCCACTGTACATAGTAAACATCTTTAAATTAAAAAATCACAAATAGCTCTTTCATATATGACCATTTAACATTTGTACATTTTCATCATGTCGTTCTCCTCCTCCAAAACTGCTCTCTCCCTGCTCTTGTGTCCACTCCTCACCTCAAGCCTCTTCTCCTGGACTGAAGTGAGATCTCGAACACAGAAAAACATTTGTAAACATGCTTATTTATCCTGTGTGTCCTTCAGTGTTGCTTTTTGGTAATATCAGTCTCTCACTGAATGTACTCCTGTGGCTTGCCAGCAAGTCATGGAGTGGGTGGGAGGTATTATCCAACATTGTCTTTATCTTGGACAACATCCTCCTCTCCGACACCACCCTAAGGGAGTCCAGCTCCATCCCCACAACATTACTGGCCTTGCGGATCAGTTTATTTAGTCTGTTGGCATCTGCGACCCTCAACCTGCTGCCCCAGCATGCACTGGCCACAACAGACTCATAGAAAATCCTGAACATTGTCCAACAGATGTTGATGGACCGCAGCTGCTTCAGAAAATAGAGACGGCTCTGGCCTTTCCTGTAAAGTGCAGTGGTGTTTTTGGTGGTTTTTTTGTGTACTCCGAGGTATTTATAGTTCTCCACAATGTCCACATTGATCCTCTGGATTGAAACAGGGGTCAAGGTTTTCCTGGTCTTCCTAAAATCCACAATCAATTCCATGGTCTTTGCCACATTGAGCTGCAGATGATTCTGCTTGCACCACGTGACAAAGGAGTCAACCACAGCTCGGTACTCTGACTCATCACCCTTGCTCATGCGTCCAACCACCCCAGAGTCAATAGCAAACTTCTGAAAATGGCAGGTCTCTGTGCAGTGGTTGAAGTCTGTGGTGTAGAGGGGGAAGAGGGAAGGGGGGGAGGACGGTCCCTTGTGGTGCCCCTATGTTGCTGATTATCTTGTCAGACACACACTGTGGAAGATGTACATATTGTTGTCTTCCTGTCAGGTAATCAACAATCCAGGACACCAGAGAAGCATCCACCTGCATCTCTCTTAGTTTATCACCCAGGAGGGTTGGCCTGATGGTGTTGAATGTAGAGATGGCACGATACCACTTTTTTATGTCCGATACCGATATCATAAATTTGGATATCTGCCGATACCGATATGATTCCGATATAGTGTTTTTTAATCAACAAAACTGTTTTTTTTTTTAAATATCTTGCTGCATTTTGTATAAGTTCATACTCAAGTTTAAAACAACAACTACACTAAAGCTATTCTGTTATACCTGTATGCAAAAAAAAATGTTTCATAGTTCAGCAATACTGATCAATCTAATAAACTTAAACCTACACCATCCTCCCTATTCTGGTATTTTAAAGAGTACTTAGCGTAAATATTAAGCAACCTAACTAATAGGGTTCCAACTCCCAGCAACAAAAATAAATAAATAAAAAATAGGGAACCACCCCTCACGCTCCACCTCATGATGCTTAATCGACGTAATCAACCTTAATTTGATGCAGTGTGAAAAAAAAATGCACAGAAATCAATTTTTTTTCAAGAAATATTAAATAGATTCAACATCTTTCTTCAACAAAATTGCAGACTGCACAGATGGTACCTTCCCAAAGGAAAAAGTGCTATAGCTTACTAGGGTATATATATTAGACTTAATAGTCACTATATACAGTAATTGACTTCTATTCATTTTACATCAAATTAAAACTTTGGGTGTCAGATAATTATTTATTAAAAGCTTTTATTTATTAGACATTTTAAATGAGAATAAGAAAGAAAAGTATGTCTTTGTGCCCCCTTTTCCCTGTTAATGCCCTATCGGCCCCCCTGGCTAAACTTTGCTAGATCCGCCCCTGCACAGTTACCAGCCGTCAGCTAGGTAGAAAAGGATCCTGGTGTAGAAACTAATATTAAATAAATTCTAACAACAGCTTATCAAGCTTAAACGTGCTGCTGTTGTTCAGCCGCTGGTTTCCTCTTTCTGGTGCAAAGTGGGCCTTATTTGCCTCTGAACCTGGTTGTGAGTGAAAGTGATAGTTGGGGGAGGGGTGTCAGGACTTTCACTGGAGGCAACAGTGTGGAGAGAGAGGGAGGCCATGTCCACACTAATACATTTTCCTTTGAAAACGCATCTTTTTCTCTCTGTTTTGGCCTTCCGTCCACACTGAGACGGTGTTTTCGGTCAAGGAATATGGAGCGTTTTGAAAACGCTCTCCAAAGCGTTTTCTTGTCGCAGTGTGGACAGCGAACCCGGAGCCTTTTCGAAAACGATGACACATTTTAGTCATGTGATGCAGTCATGTGACCAATTAAACTAAGATAGCGGAAGGCATTACACAGCAGTTGTTTTGTTTGCTCTCAATTTTGACAGCCCTATTAAAGATTAATATCAGTTTGTAAATGCTCCAGACAGCTTTTCTTCAAATTCTTCATTTCTCACTTGCTTTTGCAACTTTGTACTTTTGTGTTACTCGCAGCAACAACTCCACCTTATTGTTAGTCCATTTAAAAAACGTTGTGCTTTTCCTCAACATTTTGCCGCGGCGTTTCAAAGAGCCGTTAAGTAAATAAACGGCAGACAGAAATGAGGCAGGTCGAATCGGCTTGTGTTTCACGCATGCGCAGTACTAAAAATGACACTTTCCCATTCTCATAGAAAGTTTACTCGCCAAGTGCAGCTAACAGCAACAAAAACAGCAGCGTTTCCTGACAGAAAAGTTAAGGATATCCTCATCAACCCACCTCAATATCCCTGTCATCAAACAAACGTGTGCTTCACTTACTCACTGGATTGTATTAGACTCCTTTCACAACATTTTACAGCCTCCCCTTGGAGCATACAATTGCATATGACGAAAGCCCATTGGCATTTGTGTTCACATATTTTATTCTCCTAGTGATCACTGCTTCATCATTTTAATACCTTTGTCTCTAAAGTCTGGGTTCTATTTTTTAAACTTGGTGATCATTCTTACTCAGCTTTACTGCAAGGTGATCATTTTGCTTTTCTCTCAGGCATCCTGGGCCCTATCAGAGTTCCAGTCCACAGCTTGGATATAGAAATAGTATTTCTTCTGTTTACGTCAGCAATATAAAAGATGTTGTTGCAACATAAGTCAGTATTTTTGCCATTTTTTTCATCCTGTGTGAACTGATGAGGAGTAGCGATCGTGCACGCTTCCCATGTGTTTTCTAAGACTCATGTATAAAGATGGTAGCCAAACAGGTAGCTATTGTTTATGGAGATTGCACCTTGGAGGATAATTCATCATTGTGAGTGCCATAAACTCCCTGTGATTATAACAAACCAGACTGGACTTGTTCAGGGTTTTACACATTTTGCTTTTTGTGCTTTTCTTTTGTCGGTGTTCTTCTGAGAGTCAGCAAAATGTAGTTAAGATAAATATACATAAATGTGTTTAATTTGAAGGGCAATTTCACTTGTGCATTTAACTCTTGTTTACAATAGGCAATGGGATTTTTGAATCAGCGTTTTCTTCCCTGTGTATTTCGGTTGCGCTGCACCTACTGAGACTGTGCACGGTGTCACCCTGTATAGGGAATTTAAGATGTGATCTTCCTGAGATCAGACCTTAAAGTATGAATGCCTGCAGTTTTCTTAAGATAGCACTGGCTAAATATAGCTCTGGTTTGGTGTAATGACAGATTGCAGTGTCCCTCACGTTTGCTCTGAGGCGAAAGTGACTGCGCAACTGGCGTCACTGTCCCCCACAGCGATGTGTATAAGGGTGTCCAAAAACCACCGTCCCTTTTTTTTCACAGCTGCCATTGTTCTTTGTGTCGCTTTTTATCTCCACTTCAGTAGCACTTCTTCAGAAAGTAGAAAAACTAAGGGACAGGAGTCTATCTGCCTGCCTAGTGAACAACTCAAAGGTTTCCCTGTTCTCTTTTTTATGTTCCTTGATCATTAAGATAAAACACCCTTTAAAGCACAACACCTCAACGAAAGACCGCTTTGGGAAAGCTATTCTAATGTATGATAGTCTAATTAATCTACTTAGATCAAACTGGGACAGCAGGCAGATAAATCCTTGGAGGTGTAATTCATCATCTTTCACAAAAAGTTACCTGAAATCTAGCCCTATATTTTTTAGAGATAAAAAGGACCATTTGGGGAAAATACTTTTGGGAGATGGAACGATGGATGGAGGAATTTCCACAACTCATGCATTCCCTACATTCATTGTATGATTTAATAGGACTACAAAATAAAATACTTTACTAATTCAATCTTTAAAATTTCTTCCAGTTTATGAAATTTATTTGATTTATTTTTCCTAGGAAACATCTTCCTAATCTGTCTTAAGGACAAAGTTATCTTATATTAATATTAATGAGGCACTTCGTAACCACAACTTGACTAAACTAGGTTGAGTTTTACAATGAAAACAACTTGTGAGTGTGTGATATTTGTTGAGGTATGTTTCACATTCAATTGAACTCTGCAGTCTTACACTAGTCAATATATCCCAGCGTAATGTAACACCTTTGTACCATAATGTTAGGTTTTCCACCACCATCAACAAAACTTTATTGTTCCAGTAGATGCATTGGTGGAACTCACCCCAAGTTGCCCTGATGTATCCAACGGAGTGTGAATACATTATGTTTAAAGTGAAAACATTTGTATGATAGTGTTTGTGTGAATGGGTGAATAAGGCTGTTACTAAGGCTACGTCCACACGTACCCGGGTATTTTTGAAAACGCAGATTTTTCTATGCGTTTGCACCTTTCGTCCACACGTAAACGGCGTTTTCGGTCACTGAAAACGGAGATTTCTAAAAACGCCTGCCAGGGTGGATATTTTCGAAAACTCAGTTTTTGCATTTACGTGTGGACGAGAAAAACGGAGAAAACGGAGAAAACGCAGCGTCAAAGGTGTGCGCCTTTTGTGACGTCACACTGTGCGCCATGTTATTGTTTCGGTGAAATGAATTTCACCAATACTGTTACTGTTAATTGTACTCTGACTGAGTTTGTTTAAATGCTTACATATACACACACAGTTACTGTCCCTCCACACATAGGACTGGGTTCTGCTTCTATGCCCCAGCTTTGTTTACTTTTTCCCACCGAGGCTTCTAGACTTCTGATTGGCCAACATTTCTACACGGTTAGGAATATATCGCCACCTGTTGCTTTGGCATGTTCCTAGCAGCGTTTTTCTTCATTTCTGTGTTTACGTGTGGATGGGATTATTTTTTAAAACGAAAACGGAAAATGTCCGTTTTCAAAAATACCCGTGTACGTGTGGACGTAGCCTAAGAGAGTGCTGTACAAGTACCAATCTATTTATTACTACTTTTGTTGTCATTGAATCCCCGTCCAAACTTTTTCTAAAGGTCTCTCAGATTTCTTTAGATCTGGGTACGATAATGAAAAGCAAACCTTAGACAGGAAACGGGTTCCACAGTTCTCTTCTCAGTGAGGGTCCAATCTTTGGCACCTAATTTGCAAACTCAGATTTGAAGGTGTAGTTGCACTTTATGAGCTATACTGAGCTGTTGTTCTTATTTATTTCAGTCATGAAAGTTACTTCAAAGTGACAACTTTTGTGTCATTTGTTTGAGTGATTTACCTTTATGTAGAGAGGATGAACAGTTTAATTGACTTACAATGTCAAAAAAAAGCAAGAAATGTCAAAGGCTTTTTGACCTGACGTGAAACTTGTTGTGGACTAAGTTGGAACCTCCTTTTGACAGCTTTGTTTTTAGAGTATATTGCCTTTTTGTTATCACGAGTGTTATTTCGATAGTGAAGCTCCACTGTCACTGACTGAAAGGGGAAAAAAAGTGTGCAAAGGACATGATGCAGCAATTTGTGGTCGTTCTGCTAAAAATGGAAAGTCCACAGACAGAATGGCCCGACCAGTTTTTCCACGTGGTTCCAACAGGTGCTGGAAAATGCTGTTTGTCTGGATGCCTTTTTAAGACAAAACACTGTAGATTATAGCTTCCCTTTAGAGATTTAGTACATGTGCTTTATACAGTGTATATACAGAGATTGATGTTTATTATGTATAATGACAAAAAGAGTAAATGGATCTTTTCTCACATTTGTTTTCTTAGCCTTTATCTTTCCTGCTGGGGGGATAAAGAAAATAAATGAACGTGTAGATTGTGCCCCTCATCACTTTTGGTGTGGCTGGTTGCAAAATGCTCATGTTCTCTGCCCTAATTTCCACTGCTACTGTTGATTTGTGTATCCTGTCAGGATGCTTTGATGTATCAAAGAGATTGACCTGCTGCAGGTTGTGGTTTTCTTTCACTGAGCAGCTATTCAGTTATGCAGGCCTGGCGCCTGCCTGCACAGTGCAGTGCCCAGGCACAGGCCTGCTGGGCCTCAGGGCACTTCAGTCCTATATTCACAGCTAGACACACACACTGTAGTAGCCTCACAGTGGTGCCAGAGCAGCATTTTAAATATGCGCTTCTCTGCGGGACTTCTGGTTTGCTTCTTCGCTTGCTTCTCTGCTTTAAATCATTTGCCTGGAAGCAGACAGAGGGCTGAAGAGATATAGAACAAAATATAGAGCGTCTGTGAAATGAAAAAACCGAGTTGTTTTTGGGAGGTGTCACTGAGACAGAAAGAAATAAAACAAAACAAAACAGCACTCAGTTGAGGCTATCATCCTGTTCTGGGATCACACTCGAGCGTTTTTTTTTTTTTAGCATCTTTGTTCATATGAATTGCAGAATGGGTGGAAGTGTTGATCTCTATAGGGATGTGCTGATATATCAACTGTCTGCTGCTGTCAGCCAGTATTGACTGACACTGACATATCAGCAAAACAGGCGATATATGACCAGCGTCTGTGGTCAGCATGTATATCTGCAAACAAATTTTTGCACTATCTGTTAATATTGACTAAATTGGACACTATGGATTTAGAATTTCCCTTGATCTAGCAACAGGACACTATTTACCACCTACAGCAGAACTACCACGTGCTTTTATGATGTTTTATTGTGGCTGGTATTGGATAAGGAATCCAATATCATCTTTTTAGCCATCTTCATCTCTGAATCTTTGCGGCGTGTTATTGAAATCTGGTGCTGGCATGTGGGGTCGATGTTTGTTAAACACATGAAACTACTTCATGGAATCTTGCTGCTAGGAGAGTTCCCCTAATCCCCCACAGATGACCTCCCTGATTGTGGGTAATGAGGCAAGACAGGCTTTGTGCTTCCTGAGGAGCGGCCGTGGTTGTTGAGACCCCTTTTTGCTGTTTAGCTGAAGGTGTAATGATCTGTGGATGCAATTAAAACTTCAGACGAGATTTTTTTTAAATGTTTGCATCTGGAACACTTTCAAAATGCGGATTAAGAGGTTCTCACTGACCGGATAAACCAGATAAATGAGCCATTTTTGCTTGTTTGTGTTTGTCACCATCTTCTGTTTAGACCTCTGTACTGCCTTTTTTGGAAAAAACCAGAGCATTTTTCCTCTTCCATGTTAGTCCTGTATTTGGCCACTGGAGGCCAGCATGCCCAAACATTTTAGACTTGGTGCAGGACTGAGAAACCGCTCAACCATATCATTCCCATGACAGGCAGTAGTTGTTACATACCTATTTATTTAGTCAGATTAAAAAAAATAGACCTAAACAGAAAAGAATTTGAAACTGCTGCTATAAATACTGTGTCAGGTAGTCTGCTGAGGGTGCTGATGTCAGGATATTAAAAATGGTATTAACTTATAGAGATAAGTAGTGTACTATAAGTAGAATGTAGCTCTTTTTTCTTCTGCTTGCAAAAGAAAAAACACAGCTTCTATTAAAGTTTGTCAGCAAATACCATCTGCTTCATATTTCTGTTTGTATATGGTTGCCTTTATGTCAATTCCATCGCAGAACTGTGAGGTCTTTTGTCTGTAGGATTCATTGGGTCTACAAATAGTCACAATTTTTGCAGTTACAAGACTTCCAGGTACCATTTGATAATGTTTCCACATTTTACAATGCAGAATGGCAATATTATATGTATTCATGTGTATTATGTGTTGTCAGGCAGTATCTGTATTCTTGATATATCATGCTTTATTCATAGGTTTTTATAGTGATGAGACACATAACTGAGTTACATGTTTTAATGAGCCAGAATTGGTAATACTAACAGGAAGTGAAGTGATGGAGAAGCAGGGCCATGACCCTTAGGTCCCACTTTTGTGAACACAGATTCCAAAGAGAACTTTATGTTTTTTTCTGTATGGCATCTTTAAATATAGTTCATGTTTTTGTGTGTTTAGTTTTGTTTGTTTTTTGAAGCTTGCTCAGCAGAAAATAAATTGTGGAAAAGTTCAAGCACTTCAGCCTTCTTTGCTCAATCTGTAAACATTTAGTCTCTCACGAGGAAAAATGGAAGCATGTGTCCTTTGATGTTTGTCTTTGAAAGAATTGTAGCTTTTTTGGGGTTTTGCAACAATATGCGAAGAAGCTAATTGATTACCATCTGTGCTGGTTTCTTTCAGTAACCCAAAGACTCCTCTGGCATATTTATGGTAGCAGATTTCAGTTTTCTTTTTCTTTGTTTTGTTGTTTCTCTGCATCGTTGCATTACAGGTAGTTACTTGTATCAAAGTTTTAACGCAGCTGAAAGAATTTTATCCTAGAATAAGTGACCATAACTGGAGGTCAGCATGCTGTCCTTTGTTATTAAAGTGTTATATCAGGTAAAAAGATAAAGATGACCACAGATTACTTAAAAAAATCAGATTAGACAATAAAAATTTTACCTGTTTAAAAATGGACACTACGTTAGCGGTTGTGAACAGCTGGTACTTTCCATATAGTGTTACATTTGCACTGTATGATGGTACAGCAGAGCAAAAACAGACCTGTGTTAGCCACTCAGAAACATGCTGTCAGTTTAGCTCTATGACACAACTGTAACTTACACGTATGTTACAGTGGGGATCAATTTTAATGAGATGGTCAGTGGGTAGTAAGGAAATGCTGTTATGTTCAGCAGCTGAGGGTGTTCTAGCATTGGACTGTAAATAACAAATGAGTTCAGTTCAATTTAATTCAGTTGACTTTGATTTGTATAGTGCAAAATTACAACAATAATGGCCTCAATGGGCTTTGTCTTGTCTTGTAAGGTAAAGACTCTACAATAATATAGAGAAAACCCCCAAAATTAAATGGCCCACTTTGAGCAAGCAGTTGGTGACAGCGGGAAGGAAAAACGCCCTTTTAAAAGAAAGAAATCTTCAACTGAGCAGGTTCAGGGAGGCAAAGCCATGACTAGTTGGAGATGAAAAGATGAAGAGAGTGACACAAGACAAAAGCCACAGTAACACTAACTAATGATTAAATACAGAGAGGTGTATAAACATAGGGAGAGTGAAAAAGAAACACTCAGTGTGTAATACGAAGCCCCAAGCGGCATGGTAGTAGTGCTTCACAGCTACAGTAATCAACTATTACCATAGTAAATAACTGTTGTAGCTTTGTTACTGGAGTCTCTGTCGAGGTGTGTCAGATTGTGGAAATCTGAATGTGAAATAGTAGCAGCGTCACTTTTGTTTACATAGCGTGCACGTGTCTTACTACTGTTGTGTTTCCCCACAGATGATGCAGGGACATACTTCCCAAGTGTGAAGAGGGATCCGGGCCAGTACCTGCAGCGTTGTTCCGACTCTGTCAAGACCTGGCTGCGCAGCATGAAAAATGCTGGCCAGGTTCTGCTCCTCATCACCAGTTCCCATAGCGACTACTGCAGGCTCATCTGTGAACACATCCTGGGGTAAGACTGCCCACACCAATACTTCACAGTGGCACCTCCATTAACAAAGCTGGAACCTCATCTGCTTTGTTTACCATAACAGTCCAAATAGGGCTTTTAACCTATTCTTTTTTCATTCAACTCACTCATCCTTGACCTTTCTAAACCTGCCCAGCAGGATGCTGATGAGGTCTGTGTTTTTAAATTGTAGCGGTGGGGCTACTGTTCAGATCACTGGCTTTGTGCATTACCAGCTTCCCTCTGTCTTCACTATACAAAGTGTGGTTAGAGCCTTGTTTTTGTAGCCTAAGCCCCATTTCACACTCGATCAAGCAGCAGTACAGGGCCTTGAAACAACACAGTGTCCACGTTGCTGCTGTGTTTGGACTTAGATAAGCCCTTCTTGTTCTTTGTCGGCTCTTATCCTCTTCTCTGGCCTTGTCGATAGTTTGGTTTTTTTTCAGTCTCCATTGCTTGAAGCTGTTGCTCCATGTGAAGTTTTCAGGTTAAAGCCGTTTTGCTCTGGATGTCCTCCTCTCACACCATTTCCTGTCGTCTTCCACAGAAAGCAGAGGCCTGTCTGAGTGTGTGTGTTTGACACACACTCAGACCTTTACAAGGTCAGCAGATTTCTGTTGTAAGACTTAGAAATTAGGCTGAAGTGGTTTAGGGAGGAGTGTTTGTGCTGATTGAGGTAGTTGGCTTCAACATCCTACTTGGTTGTCTTACAGCCAAAGTTTGTGTATTCTTCCAGGGAAATGTGTTGGTGGGTCATGTCAGCACATGATGTGTGATATGTTAAGAAAGCACTTTATTGAGAAACGGGGCTTCTCCTTTGTCATCATGCCACCGTCCTTTTCAAGAGAAAATCGTCACTGGCCCACAGTAGTTGCTGTGTGGCAAATAGTGGCTGAACACCAATGACACGAGGCTGTCAGAAATAGCACAGGAAAGCCAGCTCTGTCCAACAGGAGAGTACAAGCTAATACTGACCAACCTGTCCAGTGAAGTGGGCATTACTATTTGGTACAATTGGATGAAGACTTTTTTTATAAGAAGAATAGCATCATTTCATGATTCTGTGAGTGTTTATTCCACTGACTAAGCATGTTTTCTGGTTTATATAAAGTACTGAAAGTTGAGATGTTTATCCATTTTCTTCAGCTAATGTGGGAGTGGGTCATATGGGCAGCCAAAACTGAATTTAAAAAAAATTGAACTTAATTTTTTTAAACATGCACTTTTCAAAGAGGTTTTTACATGTCCACTTAGGTGGACAACATACGTTTTGACTTATGAATTTGACAAACTACTAAAATAAAATGTGAAAGAACTATAACATAACAAAAATATTTTTTATATATATTTTAAATATATTTTATAACAATATATGTAACAAATATTTATTAATCCTTTATTTATCCAGGTAAAAAATCTCATTGAGATTAAAAATCTCATTTCCAAGAGAGACCTGGCATCATAGCAACAAAAGTCACATACCACATAGGTATATATAAATATAAATATAATATATATATATAAATATAACAAATATAACCCTGTCACCCAGTGAGTGGCAGGGTATGGAGTGACACAGCAGTGTCCAATGTAGTGGTTTATATGCAAGTATACTATCAACACAGACACAAATACAAGAAAACCGCCTTTGAATAGCTGTCCACTGTAGTGACCACTATGCATGAAAGGGTTAAACTCCTTGTCCCTGACCCAGTGTAGGCAGTTTGGGGATGGCCCTTCCTTTTCCAAAGTCACACATCACTGTCTGACTTTCCCATAAACACACTCCTAAACCTCATGGAAAGCCTTCCCAGAAGAGCTAAAGCAGTTATAGTTGCAAAGTGTGGATCACAATTATATTAATATATTTTTCAGTACAAATAGACTTTTGAGTTCTGAATTATGATTGTTAAAATGTGCAGAAACCCATTTTTGCCACGGTTATATACTGTACTGTACTATAATGAGCACTTTTGTCATGAAGCAATTAAAGCTTGGCACATACTAATATGTATGTCTTGCTTCATGAGCCACTTGTTGGCTTCTCTCCTTATAAGGAAGATTCTTCCTCATAAACATGTATACTAAAGTCCTCATGACTGTAGGTCGGTGTTTACTTTAGTCTGCATTTCTTCACTGTTTATTGCTCTGTGTTTTCTATCATCTGTATCATCTGATTGTTTAGGCTCATTCAGCCTCACTGTGTGCACTTGTGTACTTGGATGCTTTCCACGAGTTGTCGAGTCTAAAGAGTTTTCTCTGGCTGTTACAGGAAGGACTTTGAGGAACTATTTGACATCATTATCACAAATGCCCTTAAGCCAGGATTCTTCTCCTTGGTGCCCCAGCAGAGGCCCTTTAGAACCCTTGGTAAGTAAAAGATCACCGCACCCATTTCTCAGTTATTTAAGCCTTGAAAACATCTGTAGAAAAGGCTCAAATATATAACTTTTGCACCGACTGGAGGTTTCAAAATGTTGTTAAATGTTACATTAAAATATTATTATGATTTCAAATATATAAAAATAATAATCTGTCACTTTAAAGAGTACCATCACATAAAACGTACTTTTAATTAAACAAAAACAAAACATCTTTTTTCAATTATCTTGTACGTGTTTGTCATATTGTGTAATTACTGCTGCATGTCTGCAATTGAATATATTGGCTTTGCCACATTAAACAGCAAAGTGGCATCATTTTGAGTCCAATGATCTGGTAATACTTTTTAAGGAATGGTGTTGTGTAAGTTTACTGTAGCTGACCTCTGTAATATGAATGTTTCAGGACATATAAGAGTGTACGTTAGTGGTTATTAACACCGACTTATTGGGTGTGGTTTCTGGACATTTTCAGTTTAAGCCAAAGCTTAATTACAGATGTAAAAAGCTCCTCCAGACCATTCCCTGTGGATGATTTGACTAAAACAGGTCAAACTACACTGGCTCATGTTTAGTTTGCAATTGAGAGTGTTTAAAGGATGGACAAACCCACTGGTTTTGGATTCTACATTATGAAAGTGACCTTATTTGAAAAAAAGAGGGTGGAATGCAAGTTTATCAGCCAAGAATATCAAGCTTGGCTAGTCACCAAAACTAAAGGGCAAGGGAGCCTTGACCTCCTTGGCTCACTTGTGACCTCAGTAAACACATTCCTAAGGCGAGAGGCGGCGTACACCCTGGACAGGTCGGCAGTCTATCACACAGAGACAGACAAGCATTCGCACTCACAGTCACACCTATGGACAATGTAGAAATATTAATTAAGCTAACCCCAATAATTGCTTATGTTTGGACTGTGGGAGGAAGCCATAGTACCCGGAGATAACCAGATGGTGGAGTTCTTTCTGACGTCAACTGTTCTAACCCCACACCTGTGCTGCTCCATTTACAACAGGCTTTTATTACTTTGTTAGTCTATTGATGGGAATGAGAGCTTACTCCAGCTATAACCACCACAGATTTTACATTTAACCTGAATATTATAAACAGCTGTGCGTTCTGTTATTGACAGCACTATCTGCAGCTTCCATGTAGCTTCTCCTACCTGCCCCAACCCCAGACATCTGCTCCTAGATGCTGGTGGTGAAGGCGTGTCCTGGGACAGGGGTTGTTTCCTGGTATGCTCCCCATGTCTGGATTATCTGGCTGCCAGCAAGAAGACTGGGGATGCATTATGTGTGAAGACGGGATGATCCACTCACTGAAATATTCTCTCCCTCGCCCTTAGCTTTGCCACGCTGGCAGAAGTAGCATCGGCATCTGGCCTCTATTCTTTCTTTTTTTTTAAACTGAAATCGTTGCTTCTTGTTCTGCACTCTTGACATATTCTCATTTTTATTGGCCAATAAAGTTTATTTAGAACACTTCAAATTTATTACACTAGAGCTGATGTTTGAAGACCCGCCAAGCATGCTCAATTCATTGTCATGAAGGTGAGCGCGCAGAGCTGATCATCAGCTCGTAAATGATTGGTTTAAGAACAACGTCCACTTTCCTTCTATATTCTGAAGACATTCAGATTCACAAATTGCATTTACTTCCTCATCATCTGCAGATTAGGTAACACTACATAAA
Source organism: Rhamphochromis longiceps (assembly GCF_057381845.1). Lineage (NCBI taxonomy): Eukaryota > Metazoa > Chordata > Actinopteri > Cichliformes > Cichlidae > Rhamphochromis > Rhamphochromis longiceps. The sequence goes on from NC_140571.1 coordinate 33,668,307, forward strand.
AGTACTCTACAAGTACCTGGATGGTGTACTTGTAGATGGCCCTACTGGTGGTGGTCAGAGGGCCCGGTGGCGCCAGTGTCCAGCAGCCTCGCCTCTGTCGGTGCACCCCAGGGCAGCTGTGGCTACAATGTAGCTTGCCATCACCTGTGTGTGAATGGGTGAATGACTGAATTTAGTGTAAAGTGCCTGTCATTCTGGGACAGGATAGTTTTATCTGTTCAAATTCGTCAGTTTCTGAAGCCTGAAAGTCGTCACCAGTAGAAGAAAAAACTGGTGTTACAGAAACAGGACTTCTTAAGAGCTGCTGCTTATCTCAGCTGCACCATTTGCACTGCTCTGAATCCAAACCACATGACCCCATCACTCTCATACCCCAGTGTCCTTGCAGCTGAGTATACACGTGTGCATGAGTATTCGCAGATGTTCAGGTGCTCATCCCTCGTCTTACTGTTTTTTCTCTCCTGTCAAAATGTTTCTAGCATATTTAACCTGAGTTTGAACTCGCTCTGTGGAACACTGTCTTTTTTATCGCAGAGGGTGAAGGACTCCTTTTATCATTATGCTGCTGCTGGGTTTTAGATGCAGTGAGCCCTCTATCCTGCTTCACAGAGAGGAGAGTGTAAATTCAGACAGGGAGCAAGCGTTTGCCATTGTTTAGGTTGACTAAGGAGGCTTACTGCAGAAAGTCAAACAGTCATACAGTATATAGCAGCTTCAGAAAGTTTTCTTTTTGCACATTTGCATTTTCACAAAGTTTATTTTAGCAAAAAAAACTGTAAGAAAATACATACTTAAAGCTGTGAATTAGTTTTTATAACTATATGAAATATTTACAGTATAAATGTGTAAAATTACAGGATATTTTCTGTAATTTTACACATTTATTTCTTACAATTTAAACTCAAACAGTCAGTTATTGAAAATGATCTATAGGAAGCTGCCCAGCATTGTTAAATGTGATGTTGTGATCATCGTGCAGTTAATCATTACTGAAACATTGGGGATTACATGTCTGTATCCCAGTTCCACTTTTGCTTATTATCTGCACTAACAAACAGCTTCTCTAGAAGGAACTTCTTTGCTAACATCAAACCTGTAGCCAACCAGTGGAAAACTCTTATTCGCGTTGTTATTCACAAGCTCTGTATTCTGAAAATGACACGGGTGTTTTACCTCCACAGAACCATGGCTCTGACTTTTCGGAGAGAAAAGATGAGATTTGTTAATACCTTGGCTGACAAGTGGTGTTTGTTAAGGTTGGATTGAAACAAGAGGGGCATGGCTGGATCTGAATATGGCAGTCTTCACTGTGCTGCTTTCATTCGTAGTCTGATTTTCCCCTTCAGTGCTGAGCTGAGATAAGGGCTGCCGAAATGCAGTTTCTATCAACAGCAGCTCACGTCTTTGTAGAGTCATGGAATACTTGGAATCAAGTTACCAAACTAAACCAAACAGAAACTTCAGAGGTTTTCTACCATTTCGATTGTCTTTTTTTTTTTTTTTACTTTTTATTTTATTTATTTGAACAACTCACTTGTCCATTACGCATACAGTTTCTTCAGAATAACAGAATACAAAGAGGGTCACAAACTCAAGACAGTGAAATTAGAAAGAAAAAGGAACAAACAAATATATGTATAAAAATATAAATACATATATAATAATAATTAGAAAAATAAGATAAAGTAAAACAAAAGAAAAAAGAAAAATAGGAAACATGCCTGTGGTGTCAAACATTTCCATCGTTCATTTCACATTCTTTTCTTTTTTTCTTTTTTTTTGTATGCCCATCTTCATTCAGTTCAGTCTTTGTTTTTTTTTCTTCTGCTGTACGTCAACCATTTTCCCCAGTTCTTCAAAAAGCGTTCTTCCTTTAATTTTAGTTTATGTGTAAAGTTCTCCATCTTCATAATGTCCTCCACAATTGCTACCCACTGCTGCTTTCCTGGTGTTTCTGTCTTAAGCCAGTTTTTGGTGATGGCCTTCTTTGCTGCCAAAAGGAGAATCTTTGTCGCATGGAGTCACACAAACCACCTGCAACTCAACACCTCAAAGACTAAGGAACTGGTTGTGGACTTCGGGAGGTCCAGAGAAGGTCCACTGCCGGTTCAGATAGAGGGGGAGGAGGTGGAGGTGGTCAACAAGTACAAGTACCTCGGGCTGTGGGTGGACAATAAACTGGACTGGTCATGCAACACAGAGCACCTGTATAAAAAAGCCCAAAGCCGACTGTACTTCCTCAGGAGGCTGAGGTCTTTTAACATCTGCAGGAAGCTCCTGAGGATGTTTTACCAGTCGGTGGTTGCTGGAGTACTTTTCTATGCTGTGGTGTGCTGGGGGAGCAGCACAGCAAAGAGGGACTCATCCAGGCTGGAGAAACTGATCAGGAAGGCTAGCTCTGTGGTCGGCATGAAGCTGGACACTCTGGTGACAGTGGCAGAGAAAAGGACATTAAAGAAACTGATGGACATTATGAACAATGCTGGGCATCCTCTGCACACGGTCGTAAACAATCAGAAGAGTCTGTTCAGTGACAGGTTGCTTCTCCCCAAGACAAGAACTAACAGACTTAAAAACTCCTTTGTCCCACACGCCATCAAACTCTCCTCTCTGGAGGGGAGAGGGAGGGGAAACAGGAGGACAAAGGAGGGGGGAACAACTAAGCTGTAGTGCCTCTTCACCTCACTGTACAATACCTTGTGCAATACTTTTTGTAAATAGTCAACAGTGCAATAGACTCAATACTTGAAATGTGCAATTCACTTGTATTTTTATTTTTTATTCCTATTTATTCTATTTATCCCCTTTGTATATTTTATTTATATTTGTCTCTGTATTTATGTGTGTGTGTGTGTGTGTGTGTATATATATATATATATATATATATATATATATATATATATATATATATATATATATATATATATATATATATATATATATATATAACAATTCTGTAACTGTAACTTCGGTCGTTGCTGTGCTTTTTGGAAGTCGAATTTCCCAGAGGAACCCACCCGAGGGATTAATAAAGTTCTATCTTATCTTATCTTATCTTAATCTTAGCCAGGTAACGATCCTTTACATCTACAGTACCTTCCAAGTACCCTAGATACAAAACAAGGCAGGTTCTAGGAATAATATAACCTAATATATCACAGAGAGCCGAGTGAATTTTAACCCAGAAAGTGTGAATTTTTCTGCATTTCCAGAAAATGTGCTTATGGTCTGGTTCATCCCATCCACACAGCCTCCAACATTGTTTTTGTGTATTGGTTTGTTTATTTTTAATCTTAGGTGTAATAAAATAGCGAATTTGATTTTTCCAGATGAATTCTCTCCACCTCAATGAGTGAGTTGTATTCTTATGTTCTTTCCATGTTTCATACCACACCCTCTCAGTGATTTCTTCACTCAGCTCTCTTTCCCATTTTACTTTAACATATACAGTTGATTCCTGTCTTGAGTCCATCAAACATTTGTATAGGGTAGACACTGATTTTGGAATAACACTTTTATATGCCAGTATAATTATTTTTATAATAGGATGGATTTTGTCTTCCTTTATTTTTATGTTTTTATTAACGTAATCTCTCACCTGTAAGTATCTGAAAAAATCCTTGTTTTTTAAGTTGTATTCCCGTTTTAATTCTTCAAAACTTTTAATTTCTCCTTTTTTGATTACCGTAATTGTCGGGCTATAAGCCGCTACTTTTTGCACCAGCTTTGAACCCTGCGGCTTTTAGTCAGGTGCGGCTTTTCTATGGATTGTCCATGATTGTTGTCATATCGTAAGAGGATTTGTTTTGTTTGTTCTGCTGTTGTACGGCACTACGTTGCCTGGCGGAAGGATCGGGGTTCAAGAGTGGTATGTTGGTCACGTGTCCGTCCGCCAGGCAACGTAGTGCCGTACGAAGTAGCGCGAAAAACAAACTTCAAAGTAGCGCTACGCGTTCAGCGGGAGGCGTGGATGATGAGCGGCGATAAACTTGCGAAAAGCAAGTTATGCCCAACTCCACCGGCGGATTCTGACAGCGTGGAAAAGTGCGAAAACATCCACGATCACCAACGGATTTCTAAGGGCTGGACTGCTGCATGATGGAGAGGAGGACACCGCCACGGCCCTTCTGAGGGTGTTCGACTCTGACAACGAGGATTTCTTTGGTTTTGAAAGTGACAACGAAGGAGAGAAGCGGAGAGTGGATGACGAAGCCATCCTGAGCCTGTTCGTATCCGACACTGGAGAAGAGGACTTTGGTGGTTTTAGTGGGCAGGAAGAAGAGAAAGATGGTGAATGACTGACTTTTCTTCTTGTTAAAGCTGTGTCACTGCACCTGAGCCTAAAAGGTAGGCTGAATCTATTGTTCTGGTGTGCTGTAGGTTACTGTTATGTACTACATGTGCAAATATGTACCTATAACTTGTTTTTCAAAATATTAATAAAAGGGGTGTGTCTCCAAACAGCCATCTCTTTCCTGACAATTCCCTTTGTGCATATTCTCTTACATATGATGAGTCAACATTGAAACACCTGCGGCCTTTAGTCAGGTGCGGCTAATGTATGTACAAAACAGGATTTTCCCCTGATTTTAGCTTGTGCGGCTAATATTCAGGTGCGCTTTGTAGTCCGGGAAATACGGTAATAAACAAATTGCTGTGATTCCCTTTTCATTCCAATTTTTAAAACCAAGATCCAATTTTCCTGGTCCAAATTCTTCATCGAAGGCTATCCATTTTAGCAAACCAAGCTCTTTACCAATTCTGAACTCCTTTACTGTATCATACAATACATTTAATGTAAAGGATATTATTGGGTTCCTATCTTGGTCTTTAGTTACGTATTCAGGGATCTTTTTTATACCCATGTTTGTTTGAATTGGGACATTGAGTGTGGAGAGCTCCACATCCTTCCAGCGAGCCCCATAATCATCACTACACCAATATGTTATCTGGCGTATCTGTGCAGCACGAAAATATTCTTTTAAATTAGGAAGCGACATTCCTCCTTTCTCCTTAGTAAGCTGTAAAGTAGTGTATCGTACCCTTGGCCGCTTGCCTTCCCAGACAAATCTAGATATATACTTATCCCATTCTGAGAATTGGGTTTCAGGTAAGCTTATCGGAAGAGAGAGGAATAAATATAGCAATCATGGTAAGATATTCATCTTTATCACATTTATCCTGTCACTAAATCCTAACGGATATGTATTCCATCTTTCCATATCCTGCCTTATACATTTGAAGAGATGCAAATCTAGCCCGATTAATAGCACTGTAATTTAATCCTCTGAGGTCGACATCCTCATCAGTCGCAACCCAAATTCAAATTCTTAGCCTGGGCTATCAGAATATGTCATTTTTCGTGGTTGCATGATTTTCATTAAAATGCTCTTCCAAATTTTGGCAATTGAGGAAATAAGAAAATAATTATTCCAACTTTTTTCAAAAAAGTCCATTTTGGACTTTGAAATAGAGGGTGAGGGTCGTGTTGGGGTTAGATTTACAACCTATGATCAACTCAGAGGGTTAAAAGGTTGAATGATTCTGAAGACCTAGTAAAGAATCATAAAGTAATTTAAAAGACAAATTAGAGCTGAGGATAAGATGCTATTTGTACTTCCCTGTTCTGTTTTTTCACAAACACTGAGATTTACTCTTTGTTTCCCTGCACAAATGACGCTGTACCTCTGCCACTGAGTTGTGTGGTTTTGTCCTGGATTACTGGAGGTTTTGCTGGTGTGTCTGCTCCTGCAGCAGCTGGCTTGTTGGTCAAACTGCTGCGACTGTTTTATATTACCCATTTTTGCTTGTGCAGTGAACGATGTGGAGGAGAGCGAAGGTCTGCCATCGCTGGACAAACCCGGCTGGTACTCCCAGGGCAACTGGCCACACCTCCACGAGTTGCTCAAGAAAATGACGGGGAAACCAGAGCCCAAGGTACACAAACCACCTCATACACTACAGCAGGCAGCCAGAGCTCTGGCTCACTTTGAGGTTAGCTCCAACTTCAGCTTTTGGCAGGCACTGAAAGAGATGAAGGCTTCATGATAAATACGCTCAGGGAGATTCACACTAGAGTGATGAAGAGGAGGAACATGGCCCCTGGCATGACTGTTGACAAGGCAGGGGTGTGACAGCATGCTGAGAATTCACTGATAGAGCCAGTATAAGCCATTCTTAGAGACACTTCTTTCCCTCAAGAAAACAACAGTTAACCAACATTCAGTCCCACACGACAGTGGTTTGTTTAATTGACAAGACTAAGGGAAACCTTATTTTTTGTCATGTACATACAGATATATTTATGACTTCTCAAATTAAACATGGAAAAAATTAGCTAAACTAACTAAATACTGTGGTCAACTCCAGCCAAGTACCTCTGGCTTCAGACTTTTCTAAATGCTTGGCTTCAGACTTTTTCTTCCAAGGAGCCACGTTTTTTTTTACATTTTTAAAGTGGTCTAGAGCAGCGGTGTCCAACTCCAGGCCTCAAGAGCCGTTGTCCTGCAGGTTTTAGATGTGTCCTTGATCCAACACAGCTGATTTAAATGGCTAAATTACCTCCTCAACTTGTCTTGTAGTTCTTCAGAGGTAATGAACTAATCATTTGATTCAGGTGTGGTGACCCAGGGTGATATCTAAGGCTACGTTCACACTGCAGGCGAAAGCGCATCAAATCCGATTTTTTTGACCCTATGCGACCCATATCCGATCATGGTATGACAGTGTGAACGGCACAAATCCAATATTTTCAAATCCGATCTGGGTCACTTTCGTATGTTGTACTGAATCTGATACATACCCGATGTTTCAGAAAGCGACTGCTGTGTGAACGGTCAAGTCGCATTAAATCTGTCTTTTACATCACTGACACAAGACAGACGCCAATTATCAAGCGCCCGATAAGACATCGCGAACGCTTCCTGGCCATCCGGTGAAACTGTTGGGAAGACAACGTTGGAGAAATGTTAACATTTTATTTATACTGCATAATCTGCAGATTCTGACAGAAATCTGCAACTATCCTTTGAAGCACCGCTCCTCTCTAAAACAGCAATAAGGATCATTATTAGGTTATCTACATTATTATGTAAATAACAAAATAACTTAAAGCAAAAATTGGGAAACGTGAAGTCCGAAGTCTTTATATTAAGGGCCATCAGTCAAACAATATTGTTTGCTCTGGGTCTAAACAGAGCGCGTTGTGTGTGACATCTTCTTTTGCGCATGCGGCCGCTTTGAGCGTTCACACTTGAGAGCGTTTGCTGTCGCATTTTATTTGTAGTGTGAATGAGCAGACAAAAAAATCGGATTTGATCAAAAAATCGGAATTGAGCATTAAGACCTGCAGTGTGAACGTAGCCGAAAACCTGCAGGACACCGGCCCTTGAGCCCTGGAGTTGAACACCCCTGGTCTAGAGTATTAGTTCTCCAGGCTTTTTGAAGGTCTTTTAAAGTCTTTGGACTTTGGCTGGTTTTTCACGCATTTTCATTCCAGTTCTTGTGCTTCATCATTTTAAGAGGAATTCTCTTTTTTTTTATTGTTTTAAAAGCCATTTTATACTCACTTATGAATCATTCGAGCATATAAAAAGTACTGTTGCGAAACATATAATTTGTTCCCATTTATTTAGTCGACTGTATGTAAAGTGCCAACAATAGAACTGTTTGACAGGTGTAAAACAATATTTTTGCACTACCGTATTTTTCGGACCATAAGGCTCATCGGATTATAAGGCACACTGTCAATGAACGGGTCTGTTTTCATACATAAGGTGCACCGGATTATAAGATGCACTAAGCAAAACAAAACAGTCAGATATGTCAAACTTCACTCAACTCATTCTTCTTGTTCCTCCACTTCCGTACCATTGATTCATTAATGTTGAATTCTCTCGCAGCTGCTCTATTCCCATGTTGTTGCAGTATATTAATGACTAACCTCATATTGTGGATGGATTATCTCAGTTGTTCTCCTGACTGAAGTTTGGTCTGTTTACAGCATCCTGCCTTGTGATTGCATTTGTCCCACACCATTGGGAACCCTCACGTTAACTTTTATCGAGTGGATAAAAGTTAGCGTTCATGCTCCAGCTTCACTGTGTTTATGTTATGCTAACATAGCTGTGTAGCGATCATGTAGCACATCATTATATTCCAGCTAGTCTAACTTCAGTAACCCTACAAAAGTCACTGCTGTTTAGTTTTCTGTCTTCAGTTATGTTGGAAGTGATAGCAGAGCTGTACGTTTTAATTTTTCACAAATCTCTCAGTCAGAACATGCTATATGATGTTTAGGTGGAAACTAGCAAGCTAACTTCTTGCTAACTTCTAACTCCGTTAAATGTAATAAATTTTGTTGTCATGGATGCGTGGATGTTAAATTTAATTGTTATACCTGGTAAAGTGGCAATGCTGATCATTTTATTAAAAACGAAATAATTTAGACAGTTTTTCCACTCTCAGTGATGCCACCGTGTTCGTTTGACTTCGGGACCTTAAGTGGAGTTTGGACCCGGATTACTCCGCAAGGCTCCTGACTACGGTAGCCGTAATGCTCCAACAATCCATCAAGCGGTGCAGCTTCGTAGCTTACCAAAGTTGTACTAAAACATTTTTTGACAGACTTTTGAGCGCCGTGTACCACATAAAATCGGTTCAACATCAATAAGCACAACCAGAATTCACACATAAGGCACACTGTTGATTTTTTAGAAAGTCTACTGAATGTGGGATCACCTCGATTGAGAAAAGAAAGATAGAATAAAAAAGGAGTATCCAGAAGTTTTGGGGCATCCTTGAAGAAACTTGAAGAACTATTCCTGAAGACTCCTACAAGATATTTACAAGAAAGCTTGCCCAAGTAAGATGAGGCTGTGTTAAAGAATAAAGGTGGTCATACCAAATGCTGTAGAACTAAAACAAAACCGAATAGAAAGGATAGACAGAAAGGATCAAAAATAATTGGATAATTGACTGACAAGTAGTCCTACTTTTCAACTGTTTATTTCCCCCACATTAATTGTATTTCGGATTAAAATCTTGCTGACTACTCAAAAAGCTTTGTGTTGACTCATTTGTAGAATAAGACAAACATTTATTTGTATTGTTTGTTTTTATGGATAAAATAGTATTTGCTGCTCTCTTTGGTAGTTGACAGTCTTGAAAATGAGATTTTCAACCTTAATTAAACCTTTATGTGATCACTTAAAGGATATATTAAATAAAACCTAATAAACAATCTAAGAAGCTTTAGGGATTAGCCAAATATACAACTTTCTAGATTTCTTTCTCTATGAAAATAACTTTTTAAAATTTCAATTAAATACTTCATATACTTCATTAAATACTACGTATGTCAAAAGATTTTACACCAGATACCGTCACCTGACCCAATTAACCAAGTTTGGAATTGTCACTCGGAGTCCCCTAGCTTATGATCTGCTAGGGCCAGATAATAAGGATCTACAGACAAGATTTTAGTTGGGAGGGAACAAGATCAGAAATGACAATGGTTGGATGTAAACGTGAATATTTTGGCAGCACGGTGGCACGATGGTTAGCACTGTTGCCGCACAGCAAGAAGGTCCTGAGTTCAATTCCACCATCAGGCCGGGGTCTTTCTGTGTGGAGTTTGCATGTTACTCTCCGGGTACTCCGGCTTCCTCCCACCGTCCAAAGACATGCAGCTTGTGGGGATAGGTTGATTGGATAATCCAAATTGCCACTAGGTGTGAATGTCCGAGTGAATGTGAGTGTGAATGGTTGTCTGTCTCTATGTGTTAGCCCTGCGACAGACTGGCGACCTGTCCAGGGTGTACCCCGCCTTTCGCCCTATGACAGCTGGGATAGGCTCCAGCGCCCCCCGCAACCCTGAAAAGGATAAGCAGAAGCGAATGGATGGATGGATGAAAACTATCAAATAAAGTAGGTATTTATAAGACAATAGCTTATATTTGGTGTCTGGTAAGTAATGCAGCTGTCTTCCAGACAAATAAGCTTCCATCTGTGTGAAATTATGAAATTGTATCAGAAAAACAAGCAATAAAGTGGCATCAAAGCAACAGTTTAGTCAAAAACAGGGCACAGGACACAACTACATAAAAGGAAAAATGCCAGACAAAATAGACCAGAAAAAATGCTGACTCATCTCTGCTCTCAACAGTCTAACTACAAGCCAGCCACAAAACTCCCATTAGACGTTACAATGAAAGCTTTTTGGCTTGTGGCTTTTTGTAGAGAGAAGAGCTGTCCCATACTGGAATGCATCTAAAGGAAAAAGCTGTTAAATAATCCAGTGTGTCTGTGTATGCTCACAGGGATGTATAATTGTGTCTAAAAGGACCTAATTTGGAACAATCATGTCCCTTTAAATTTGATAGATTTTCACATAATACAATGAAATATAAATATGTATGCTCAATGATTACACTTGAATGTTCTACAAGCAATTAATAATGTATGTTATCCATCTATTTTCTTCTCCTTGTCCCGGACAAGGAGAAGAAAATAGATGGGCTCCATCTCCTTTTCCGAGACGGAGCCCACACCTCCGTCTCCGTAGCCACCTACTCTAGTTTGTCCGAGGGAACACCAAGGTATTCCCAGGCCAGCCAAGAGATGTAATCTCTCCAGCATGTCCTGGGGCTTTCTACCAGTGGGACATGCCCTGATGAATCCGAAAGAATAACATCATCTGCAAAAAGCAGAGATGCGATTCCGAGAGCACCCAAGTGGAAGCCTTCCATCACTTGGCTACGTCTGGCTATTCTGTCAATAAAATTATGAACAGAATCGGTGACAAAGGAACTCAGGGTGAACCTCATCTACCTCAGGGACCCTGGTGCCATGTGCACTTATGGACACTTTTGTGTTCGAACATGGTGTTCATTAAGGACAAACTGTGGTTTGATCAGGCAGACCATTCTTTCCAATCAAGCCCCTCCAGGTCTCGGTGTTGTTGCCCACATGAGCATTAAAGTCTCCCAGTAAGAAAACAGAATCCCCAGGTGGAGCACACTCAAGCAACCCACCCAGGAACTCCAAAAAGGCAGGTACTCTGAACTGTCGTTTGGCAGATAAGCGCAGATGACAGTTAGGATCTGTTCCCCAACCTGTTCCCTTGATCTTACGCTTATAAGGGTCTTCTAAATTGCTCTTTGTCTGGTCTCTCACGCAGGACCAATTTGCCATAGGAGACCCTATCAGAGGGCAAAAGCCAGCCGCCAGAACATCAGAACCCTGGGACACACACTGTGACATTGTGATGTTAAGACAAGAACTTTGACAGTGGCTTTGTTAGTGGCTGGGCAAATGGGGTTTAACACCACTGACAGGCAACCACAATTTATACTGATTTTTCAGAAAGCTCACAATTGATCCAAGTAAACACTTAAAAAATTTAACACGAGTATAACTGTTTTTGGACATTTATTCAGAAATGTGAAATGTGATTTTCGCTCACATAATTGTACACATTGAAATATAAATCAATGTGTGTGAAATATAAATCTTCTACTACGGTTGTTGTGGTATGGTGATGTATAAATTTTTAGCACTTTATGATTTCCTATGAAGCTTTCTTGCTTTTGGAAATAAGAGGAATAAGGAAATCTGTAGTTTAGCTGCCAACAATGCCTTAAGAACCATAAGAGCATGTAACTTTTCTTTTAAAAATAATCAGATAAACTTTTTCTATCTAAACTGACAAAATAATTTAGGGCAGGAGAAATGATCTGTAATAGATCAGGCACAGCCAGCACTGCACTGGGCAAACCCAAGTCCAGGTAGTAATACTCATCACCATCCACATCGAAAGTTCCTCTTCCCCCTCCTCCCACTCCTGTGCTCAATGCTCCCCCTGTTCCTCAGCCACGTGGAGAAAGCTCTTGTGGAATTTAGTGTCAACCTGCACTTATAGCTGCTTTAAAGACTCCTCTGGGTTGACCTGAGGCACTCTGTATTTTCAGTTCTCTCCACTTTCACCTGACAGGACTTAAGGCAGGTGGCTTGAATAGAGGCATTCAAGGAAGATTACAATTGACTTACAGGACACTGCTGAAACTACTGGGGTTGTGACTGGACTGATCGGACATGATCAGACAGGTTCTTTGGGTATGGGTAGTTCATTCTGTGTTCCCTGTGTTGTTTTGGGAAAAGCGGCACAGGTTAAAAAGGAAAAAAAACAACATGTGTACTGATTCTGCTGACAGTATTTCACAAGTTAAGAGAAATGTCTGGTTTCTGAGAGTGTAACTGACAAAATGTCTGTTGCCCCCACCCCCCTTATGCTCCAGGCTCCATGCTGCCTGTAGCACAATGGCCTCATTAAGGTCATTCTATATGTTTGCATTGCCTGATTGCCTGATAAAAGAACTACAGACCCACATGGCTGATTCTCATAACTTGACCAAGGGGAAACTTTCATGTGCAGCTTTTTGCCATGAAGGAATCCCATTGGATTCCTAGTCTTTCACCTGCAAACTTTATATTAATACTAGATTTTCTGGTTGGCTTTCAACTTACATAATGAGGCATGACCAGATAAAGTTCCATGCTTACATGTTCTGCAGAATTCATCCTGAAAAACTTTGGTATTATAAGATGGCACGTCAAGTAACTTTGAATTCAATTCTACTTGTATAGCATTTTAATTAATTTGCACCAGATAACCTGTACACTGGAGAGGAACTGCATCTCACTAATTTAGGAGGTCTTCATTTAGTCTGGAAAAAGAGTTTGTTGCTCTAATAAGTCTTATAATAATAATAATAATAATAATAATAATGGATTGGATTTATATAGCGCTTTTCAAGGCACCCAAAGCGCTTTACAATGCCACTATTCATTCACTCTCACATTCACACACTGGTGACTTCCCTAAAGCTAGGGCGTCTTACTGGTCACTGAATCTCTTTTTTTTTCTTTTTCTTTTTTTTTTCTCTTTTTTTCCCCGATCTAGATCCTATAACTTAGTCTATGTACCGTATTTTTCGTACCTTAAGGCACACATATAAGGCGCACTGTCGATGAACGGGTCTGTTTTCATACATAAGGTGGACCAGATTATAAGGCGCATTATGTGAAACAAAACAGTCAGATAAGTCAAATTTTACTCAACTCATTCTTCTTGCTTCCTCCACTTCCGTACCATTGATTGATTAGTGTTGAATTCTCTCGCAGCTGCTCTATTCCCATGTTGTTGCAGTATATGAATGACTAACCTCGTATTGTGGATGGATTATCTCAGTTGTTCTCCTGGCTGAAGTTTGGTCTGTTTACAGCATCCTGCCATGCTATTGCATTTGTCCTTAACCATCGGGAACCCTTACGTTAACTTTTCTTGAATCGAAAAAAGTTAGCATGCATCCTCCAGCTTCACTTATGTTATGCTAACATAGCTGTGTCGCTAGCGATCACATAGCACATAATTATATATACCAGCTAGTCCAACTTCAGTAACCCAAGAAACGTCACTGCTGTTTAGTTTTCTGTCTTCATTTATGTTGGAAGTGGTAGCAGAGCTGTACATCATAATTTTAAGTTTTCATGGATGCCAGGATGTTAAACTTAATTTAGACAGTTTTTAACTCTCTTTTTTTTTTTTTTTTTTTTTTTTGGCCTGTCCCGTTTGGCTCTTTTGCCATCAGAATTGTTGTCTAAAGGCAAAGAAAGATGCCCAACGGATTTACTTTACCAAACTGACCATCCCAGCCTTGCCGTAATGGTCCATTTGATTCACCTTTTATTGTTTATTTTATTTTCACTTAATGAATACGGGACAGACTTGACTGGGGGAAAGAAGGGGAGAAAGAAAGAGGGAAAGAGAAACAGCTGAGAAGAGGGACGGGGGAGAAGGGCAAAAGACAAAAACCAACAGAACGGGCAGAGAAAAAAAAATGCATATATCAATTACCTGGATCACCTGCTGAGAAAGAAAAAAGAAAGCAAGCAGAAGAGAACAAGAGTAATAGAATAAACAACATCACAATGATATATGGGAATATGACAGTAAATACTAAATGTTAAACATTATTGTGCAGCACATAAGATCAACAGAACACAGTGTGCTTTGAGGTAGGAGCCAAAAAGGGTGTAGTTTGTGGGTGTGATCACCCGTGTGTACACCTGTGAGTATGGACGCGCTTGTTTTTTGTTTTTTTAAAAGGTTCCTTCATGTAATAATCTGCTAGAGGGTGTGGGGGGGCCACAGCCCCGTCCTCCAGGGCGTGAAGCAGGTGTGGAGGAGATCAAAACTCCAGACATCCAGAGGCCCCCAGAACACAAGAGACCAAGGAAGACCAACAGAGGGGCAGCTGCGCCACTGTCCCGGAAAGAGCTGAGGAGAGTCCCAGATGAGGGCTCACTCAGCAGCCGCGGAGCAGAAGCCAGGGGGAGTTGCAGTGACGCGCCCGTGAGCTCCGCCGGCAGCCAGCTGCGCCTGAGTGACCGAGCCCCAGGCCGAGAGGCCGGGGGCACCCCACCTCCGAAGTGGCCCGAGCGAGCCCCAGGCTCCAGGCCCCGATAAGCGGCCGCCAAGGAGTGAGCCGGTGTGTACCTGGACGCCCATCCCCGGACACAAAGAACCACCAACGCACCGATGTCTGAGGGGGTCCGCCACTGGCAGGGGAAGTGGTGGTAGGGGGAGATAGGCCTCCAAACCTTGGAGGGCCTGAGATGTCCCCAGAGAGGTGGCGCCTGACACCCAACCTGACATATAGACACAGACATACAGGCACACACAGATACAAACATCCATTCCCACCCTCATGCTCTCATATGCACTTACTCCACACTCAACCAACGTGGAGACAGACATAAAGAGACGTTGTACACACGATCACACTCCCCAAGCGTACTCTACAAACCGGGTCTAGGTGCCCCCGCCCCTGGAGGGGGAACTGCACCCAGACCCAGGTGGTGTTTCCCTTTTCCCTGCGGTGGGGGGAGGCAGACCGCCCCGACTCCGCAGCAGCAGGAAGGCTCCACACTCCAGACCGCAGTCGGACGGCCAACTCCTCCTCCTAGTCCTAGCCCCCCTGCTCCAGCAGGTCGCAGAGAACGGGGGTGAGAGAAGACTCCGAACCTCCCTCCACCCGCTCATTGTAATGTTGATGCATGTGTGTTCTAAGGTGCATTTAAAACCCAGGAGGGCTTGGGGCTACCTGCCAGAGAGCAGCAGGTAAGCGCATGGTCCCTCCTGCTAGCCCTCAATGTCTACGTGTATTTAAAATTGAGAGGTGGGCAACGATGCCAGGGGTGGGGTGTACACCCTGATGGTACTTTGGACTCCGTGTATCGTGCCCACCCCCAAGATCCTATATGTATGTGTAATGAGAGTGTGAGTAATGTGAATGTCTAAGTTGTGGGATAAAATTGAGGCAGAGGCAGCCAGAAGGGGACAGAGGGGGGGGTAGCCTCCTCTGCACCCTGGTGACATACCCCTACTCCAAGGCCCTGCATGTGTGGGTGGTTGTGGTGGAGCGGGAAGAGGGAGGCAGCTGGAGATGGGGAGGGAAGGAAGGGAGGGGCAAGTGACCCCTCCCTGGGGCCAGCTCCCCCGCTGACCCCAGTAGGCACCCCCATACTCCGCGACCCGCCAGGGAAAGGGGGCCCAGGCCCATCCAGACCGGGCCCAGTGCAGCAGCGCCGCCCGGCCCCACAGAGCCCGGGACAGTCCACCCAACCCCACCACAGAGAAAACTGCACCCACCCCACCATCCACTCATCTTCCAGACTACATAAGACAATAAACACCCAGGCTGAGATCTTCCTCCACCTCTCCTGTATCTCCCCCTCCTGCAGAGGGAGCTCCTGAGGAGAGGAAAGCTCCTGCAAGATGTGACAATCTCCCCCACCAGTTGAAGAGCCCCCCAGGTGGCTCGACGCACCGGCGGCACCCTGCTCCAGGGCTGGGCCCCCATGCACCCACCCGCCCACAACCCCGGCAACACACCAACCAGGACCCAAGCCCCCGAGGCCCGGTCCGGGTCCCAGCCCAGAGACGGAGCGCCCCCAGAACCTCACGCCCATGCCGGACCCACCCAGGGGCAGCCAGGCTACCAGGTCAGTAACCCACGTCCGTCAGCACAGACCCTCCCCTAGCCCCGCTGCACGCAGCCGCGAGGAAACAGTCACCGGAGAGCCAACAGAGCCCCTAACTGGACATGACCGCTACCCCGGGTTGAGCCCCCCAAGGAAGATGCCTCCGGGGAACCCCCCGACGCCCTAAGCCTGTCCCTACCCCCACACCAATCACAACAGTGAAGGCGGGACCAAACTATGACCCCCCACCCCCACTAGGTGATGGAGCTGATCAAAGGAGCCCAGAGCAATTGATCTGATGTGGTGGCAGAGGCTGTATCAAGACTAATGTAATCTAATAGATAATTTCTATATTGGTTAGAATTAAGATTATTTTTATTTTTCCAGTTCATGAGGACTGTTTTCTTGGCTATGCATAGGGCAGTGAAAACCATATGGGCGATATTCTTTTCTGAATTGACATTATCTAAGCTGCCCAACAAACACACTAAGGGGGAAGTTGGAATGTTACATTTCAGACACTTCGATAAGTCTTCACATATCTCGCGCCAAAACTTCTGAACTGGTGGACAGAACCAAAGAGCGTGGATATAATTGTCCGGTGAATTGGTTTGGCAGTTTGAGCAGTTGTTGGTAGACGTAAAGCCCATCTTGAACATCCGATGACCTGTATAGTGCACTCTATGTAATATTTTGTATTGAATTAATTGAAGACTGGGATTTCTAATTAGATGAAAGGTTTTTAATCTGAATCTCTATTAGTGAGCTACGTACCACAGGCCTTTAGGATTTCCACGATGCTGCTCATGTTGTTTGAAATTCCTACCAACACCACCATATATTTTTCACAAATGTTCTATATGCAAAAAGTGCAATGTATTTGTGTTAGCCAATCGTAATATTGGAGAGAAATCAAGTCAAGAAACCGTTCCTAGAACACCAGCTGTGCTGCGGCACAGCAAGTTTGACAGCTGAGAATTAAGAATAAAATACAAAAACTAAAGGGTGCATTTATAACCAATGAACAGTGTGATCGTTATGCTTACAAACCAAGAGGTGTCTGCCTGGCTGATTTAACCATAGCCTGGAGTCTGATTCTCTTTATAGGTCTTCCCCTAATGCAGAGCTTAGTGTAGTTGAGGTCGGTGTAACTGTATTCATCAACAATGAGTCTATCTGTAATATATTTTCTCTGTGCTGGAATCCATGGCCTCTCTAAATATTTATCATAGTGATCCCACAACTCTGGCAGCAGTACTGCTTAGCAATGAGAGGTGCAGGATGTTTCTGGGGTTCGAGGATCAGCTGTGGCCAGTTCTGGGAAAGTTAGTGGAAATATAACTCCTGCAGTCCTTGCACCACAGGCTCTGGGCTGCAGCCCCCCAGATTAGCCGGTCTGTTTGTTTACATGTGAAAGGGAGCTCTTGAGTCACAGCACAGAGCTGTGAGGAGAGAGACAACCCCCAGCTACTGGAATGCCTTACATACTCTTTATGGCCTTCTGGTTTGATTTAGTTGTATCTAACACGCATATATTTGCAGAGATATGTGTGTGTGATCACTATTTGTTTCGGCTAGTATGGGTTTACATCATTGTATATTGGGTTTGGGTAGAAACGGTAATACGTACTAGACTCAGAATTGCTACACTAATCAGCTTAGCTATATATGACCATTAAATACACCACCATTAGGTATAAACTGAGCTAGACTGGTTTGCATGACAGGGATAAAACACTGCTTTCCAGACAGAGCGGTTCTGCCATCTGCAGATCTGTTGAAACTGTGTTTTAAAGACAAATGAGATGTACTTTCAGTTTTCATTACAAAAATTATGTTAACTAAAAGAAAGTGGTTAAAAATCTTAGCCTATCTGTGAAACGCGGTGGTGGTAATGTCATGGTTTGGACCTGTTTGGCTACATCTGGGTCTGACAGCTTGTCATCACTGATGGAGTGAATGTTTTCTAAAGGAAAAAGTCAGGGCCTCTAATCATCAAATAAATCAAAAAGGATAGTGAATTGTGCAATAAGACATGACACAATGCAAAATATTATTAAATATTAAAATATTACCAAAGAGTGTAAAATGATAAAGCCAAGTCAAAACTTTGGCCTTAATCCAACAGAAATGCTGTGGAATTAGAGGGAACCCATCAACATTTTAGAACCTTAGAGTTTTTTGAATGTGAAATGGTATAAAGTCCCTCCCAAGTCTATTATTGTTTTATTTGATTATTCAGTTGTTTTTACATATACTATTTTGAGGGCTTGTGTGAAAAGGATAAAAGAGATATAGAAAATTCCAGCAACTGTAAACTGTATGTATCTGTGTAGTATTCCTGTGAACTGACCTCTAGTCTTCTCCATTTTATACTACTTACTCTAATGCCCTTTTCCCATCTTCTGTGTGTCAGTAGGTCTGTGTCATTTCATTTTAAACTCCTGCATTCTGAGTTCCCCACTCCAGTTTGGAGGGCTTTAACCTCTTAACATCAATCACCAGTGAAACCCTTTTTTGTGTGTGTGGGAAATAGGTCAGAATTCATACATGCTACCGTCATCATTGTGAATGTTAAAAGAAGATAAAAACCAGTTTAACTGACTTTCACTAAGCCTACGCAAGAATTCTGTTTCACTGAGAGTAACCAGGCTGTTATTTTTCACCCTGCAGGTAGTTTATTTCGGTGACAGCATGAGATCAGACATGTTCCCTGCCAGCAGCTTTGGGAAGTGGGAGACGGTGATGATAGTGGAAGAAATGGAGGGGGAGGGCGTCCCAAAGAGTGAAGCGGCATTGTCCAATGAGGCGCAAGTGGAGCCTCTAGAGAAGAAGGGAAAGTTTGAGGTAAGTTATATAGCAGTCATTCCCTACCCCCAGCTCTAGCCTTCTGACACCTTGTGGACTTTGTGTTTGTATATGCAGGCTCAAATCTTCTGTCAATTGAACTTGTGTCTGACTCTTTCTGGTTTCTTTAAGTATAGTTCTTACCCCTCAGCTGTAAAAGGCTGACGGGGTATTGTCATCAGCCTACCAGGCAGGTGGGCAGGCAACGTGGAAACTCAAGATTTAAATGCAGTAACTCAGGAATAAAGCAACATAGTTGTTTCAAATTGATACCATAGGTCTATGTACTAAAAATCTTGGATGACTTTGAATCTAACAAAGCACAATACTCAAAAGGAGGCGTTATAGTTTGAAATAGGTTCCAAAGCAGCTTGCAGATGTGCAACAAGTAAATAGTTTGTGCTACATACGACTTTCCAAATGGAACTAAAGAATATGACTTCAGCTGATGGATCTGCAGAAGCAGTCTGGCACTGAGATCAGCTGCTCTAAAACTGCTGTAGGATAGAAAAATGTAAGTGACTTTATTTTAATTTTGCTTTAATAGTCCAAAAAGTTGAGAATACTGCCCAACTGTGTTTGACCTTAAAACATCCATTCATGAACTTGTGAGGCAGGCTTGCTGAGACACAGTCATGAAATAAAAGGTTTTTAAAGGCAAATTATGGATCATATCAGGTGTTTAACTTCTGTCGTGTAGAAAGGAAATTGTAAAGAAATGAATAAATACATATCAGCCCTCTTGGTCACAGTTCAATGAGGATATTAAGCAGCAGGATGTTAACATCCCCTCAGACAAAAAAATAAGGCGTCAGCACATCTTCTGGCAAGAAACACCAGGATAAGAACATTTCCTCATTTTCGTTTCAAAGGGCACTCTGCACTGTACTTTACTGCAGTAAAGGAAGGAAGAGCAAAATTAGATGCGATGGAGTAAAGCGGTCACATTTACCCGAAACACCCTGATCTAACTTACTGCTCATGTATTAAAACCAAGAACTTATTTTTTCCAACATACAGAAAAAGCCCACAGATGTACAGTGCACACTTTAAAGAAATTAGTAAAATAGACTGTATAGGGAGACTTACTATGGAGTCTTTGACCTCTGAATAATTCAGTTTTAAAATATATTTTGTCCTGTTATTACTAATAAGAAACCAAACTAGTTAGTAGGAACACTGCAGTGTTAATCATATATGAGGCATCAGGGCACAAATTCACTGTTGGGCCCTAACTAACTACAGAGTGCCTTGTTACCTCCCTTTAACTACAATCCAAATTCTGTAAGGGTTAGGATAGAGCTGGTAACATTAGCATACATTCTGATATACTATTAAGACTGACTTTCACTCAGTTATATATTACATAATGTAATATATTCATAATATTCTAATTGTTATGCTCAGTTACTACAGTAGGTACCTCTAAGCTAGCTAGCTAGTCATGTCAAGGAATCCAGCTTTTTTGGAACTTTCTTGGGATGAAACCATTCTTTGCCCTACTTATCTTTTATCTTTATCTTTCTTGTATCATTATATCCATTATAGTTTTTGGTTGACCATTTTATAGCCCTGAGTTTGGTATTCTAGCCATTAGGAGGTTTTCAGCTAAGCTAGAACAAATGCTAGTGCTGAGTAACTAGAGCAGTTAGCAATAGTTAAATGTAGAGACCATTTTGTACTAGGCTGTTAGTTAATTTATCATGTTACGTTGGCAACTTTAACATGAAGGAGACTGTAACAGAGCTCATGTAATCGTTTCCATTGAATAAATGAATTAAACAAGAACTTAAGTGTCAGAGATATTGGTAGTGCTGATAAAACAAGTGTTACTGACACAGATAGAACATCATTTGTGATAAGAAACTTCCTTTTCCTGTGGTTTGCAGTCTTTATTTTGAGCATTATCAAAGATCAAAACTAAGTAGTGTGAAGCCTGCTTGGTATTTTTCATCTTGTTTCACGGTCAACCATCATTAGTCTTTAGTGCATTTCATGTTTTCCCCATCTTCATAAATCTTTTGCGCAGTTTGCCTTTTTTTGTTTTAAAATATTATTATTATTATTTATTTTTTTTGTACTTTTATTTAACTTTTCCCCCCCAACAAATACAAGGCTGGTTCACATCCAAAATAATAACACTACACAGCACTAGAATATTACAACATTATGTCGATAATTGTTGTCCATTAGGATCCAGTTTACCGGTTACTCCCAGTGCTTCCAGTGGTTTCTTCCATTTGTCCACAAAAATCCGGGAGCTCCCATCAATATAGTGTCCCAGCCTGATCAGAGTCATAACTTCAATGATGAGCGACTTCCATAGAGAAATGGAGGGAGGCTCCAATATACCAATATATACATTAATATTATAAATAAAATATTCTTTTTAAAGTAATTGGAACACGTCTTAACATCATAAGCAGCTTGGGCTTTTTCCTTTTTTCTATTTTATCACCTGGTAAATCTCTGTTATGCAACATTTCCTGATATCTTTAAGGCTCATAAGATCAGTGTGTTATCAAACTTATTTTAAACACCACATCCTAATGTTGCTGCTCATTAGCAGAATCTGCTTGCAAAATGTACAAGTGATTATGACTAACACAGCAATACATTTCTCAGTAATAGTGATTCATTTCAGTACTAAAGAAAAGAAACCTCATCATAGCTGGCTGGATTGAAACCAGTTTAGAGATTCATCATCCTCTGTGTGCTCAGGGTGGTAATTCCTACATGTAAACAAGTCTGTACCTGTCTGAAAATGAACACAGTGTTGCATAGTTTGGCTTTTCTATCAACTGTCTCAACAGGAGCAGGGCATGAAGTCACCCTCTGCTGTGTCCAACCAGTGGGGTTCTTACTTTGTTGATGTGCATAAAAGTGGAGGAGGGGATGAGGAGAGCCAGAAGCTGACCTGGTGCTGCCACTGCATTCACAAATACAGCACCATGGCCATCCCTAGTGTTGAGCACATAGCAGGTATGTGAAAGGAGACAAACAATGGAAATACATTTGAAAGTGATGTGAAATACAGAGCAAATTAATATAAACACAGGGTTAGGGAACAGGGAACAGCCCTTTATTTAGAGCTCATGTATTTGTTACCCTCTACAATAACCCGAAAGGCTGACAGGAACAAGTACAGTGGGGCAAAAAAGTATTTAGTCAGCCACCGATTGTGCAAGTTCCCCCACCTAAAATGATGACAGAGGTCAGTAATTTGCACCAGAGGTACACTTCAACTGTGAGAGACAGAATGTGAAAAAAAAATCCATGAATCCACATGGTAGGATTTGTAAAGAATTTATTCGTAAATCAGGGTGGAAAATAAGTATTTGGTCAATAACAAAAATACAACTCAATACTTTGTAACATAACCTTTGTTGGCAATAACAGAGGTCAAACGTTTACTATAGGTCTTTACCAGGTTTGCACACACAATAGCTGGTATTTTGGCCCATTCCTCCATGCAGATCTTCTCGAGAGCAGTGATGTTTTGGGGCTGTCGCCGAGCAACACGGACTTTCAACTCCCGCCACAGATTTTCTATGGGGTTGAGGTCTGGAGACTGGCTAGGCCACTCCAGGACTTTCAAATGCTTCTTACGGAGCCACTCCTTTGTTGCCCGGGCGGTGTGTTTTGGATCATTGTCATGTTGGAAGACCCAGCCTCGTTTCATCTTCAAAGTTCTCACTGATGGAAGGAGGTTTTGGCTCAAAATCTCACGATACATGGCCCCATTCATTCTGTCCTTAACACGGATCAGTCGTCCTGTTCCCTTGGCAGAAAAACAGCCCCGTAGCATGATGTTTCCACCCCCATGCTTCACAGTAGGTATGGTGTTCTTGGGATGCAACTCAGTATTCTTCTTCCTCCAAACACGACGAGTTGAGTTTATACCAAAAAGTTCTACTTTGG
Source organism: Rhamphochromis longiceps (assembly GCF_057381845.1). Lineage (NCBI taxonomy): Eukaryota > Metazoa > Chordata > Actinopteri > Cichliformes > Cichlidae > Rhamphochromis > Rhamphochromis longiceps. The sequence goes on from NC_140571.1 coordinate 33,691,119, forward strand.
TTTCATCTGACCACATGACATTCTCCCAATCCTCTGCTGGATCATCCATGTGCTCTCTGGCAAACTTCAGACGGGCCTGGACATGCACTGGCTTCAGCAGCGGAACACGTCTGGCACTGCGGGATTTGATTCCCTGCCGTTGTAGTGTGTTACTGATGGTGACCTTTGTTACTTTGGTCCCAGCTCTCTGCAGGTCATTCACCAGGTCCCCCCGTGTGGTTCTGGGATCTTTGCTCACCGTTCTCATGATCATTTTGACCCCACGGGATGAGATCTTGCGTGGAGCCCCAGATCGAGGGAGATTATCAGTGGTCTTGTATGTCTTCCATTTTCTGATGATTGCTCCCACAGTTGATTTTTTCACACCAAGCTGCTTGCCTATTGTAGATTCACTCTTCCGAGTCTGGTGTAGGTCTACAATACTTTTCCTGGTGTCCTTCGAAAGCTCGTTGGTCTTGGCCATGGCGGAGTTTGGAGTCTGACTGTTTGAGGCTGTGGACAGGTGTCTTTTATACAGATGATGAGTTCAAACAGGTGCCATTCATACAGGTAACGAGTGGGGGACAGAAAAGCTTCTTACAGAAGACGTTACAGGTCTGTGAGAGCCAGAGATTTTCCTTGTTTGAGGTGACCAAATACTTATTTTCCACCCTGATTTACGAATTCTTTACAAATCCTACCATGTGGATTCATGGATTTTTTTTTCACATTCTGTCTCTCACAGTTGAAGTGTACCTCTGGTGCAAATTACTGACCTCTGTCATCATTTTAGGTGGGGGAACTTGCACAATCGGTGGCTGACTAAATTATTTTTTGCCCCACTGTATTTTTCTATGACAATGGGTTCCTTTTACACTCCTGTGCAAAAGTGAGCTACCTTTCTTTTCTTTACACAGTGGGGGAAATGATCATTTGACCCACTGCTGAATTTATAAGTTTGGTTACTTACAAAGACAGTTTCTGATTTGTATAGTAGAGAAATAGAATATCAACCAAAAATACTAAATAAATATACATAAATATTATAAATTCATTTTCATCTCACAGAGTGAAATAAGTGTTTGATTCCCCGAGCAAAACATGTCTAAAGAGAAACCCTTGTTGGCATGCAAAGCAGTAAGACATGTTTTGTAAGTGGTCACCAGGTTTGACCTAACACGAGGTTTGTTGTATTGGATCATTGTTATCGTGTTCTGGCTGAGGGGAGGAGCTTCTTGTCCAAGATTTTAAGGTACTTGGTCCCGTCGATTGACCAAAGTATAATGCTTCCAATTCCATGCTTGAAAGTGGGGATGGTGTTCTTTGGGTCATACTCAACTGTTCTTTTATTCTAAACGCAATGGATCGAGTTAGTACCAGAGAGCTTGATTTTAGTTTCTTCTGACCTCAGCACTGTCTCCCAAGCCTTTTCGGAATCATTTAGCTGTTCACTGGCAAACTTAAGATGTGCCTGTACACACGCCATCTTTAGCAGAGGGACCTTGCAGGTGCTGCATGATTTCAGTTCATTATAATGTAGAGTGGTGTTCTTGGGGACTGCGGTCCCAACTTCATTTATATCATTAAAGAGCCCCTCCATCTTTCTCATGTTACTCCTTGCACAGATTTTTACACCGAGGGTGATTGATTGCCATGTTCTATTTCTTTCATTTCCAAATAGTTTTACCTGATCAATTTTAGAGGGATGTTTTTGTTTGTTTGTTAAGCCACTTAACATTGACCCATGAATCACTCAAACATAAAAATGCCACTTCTTTAGTTGAATCCTAGCCTTGAAGTTGATTAAGCTACCAGTCACTGAAGCCTTATCAAAAAAGGTCTTGGTAAACACTGGGTTTTAATTATTTATAAAAAAAAAAAAAACAGGTACAGGTAACTCTGTTCTAGTTTATATACACATATGGTAAACAAACTGAGAATCAAACTTATTGTGTTAAAATTGTAAAAAAAAACCTACATCCTTTAGGTATACAAAAAAGTCCTCGTATCAGACATCTCCATTATTCTACTTCATCAGAGAAACATTCACATGAACTCAAACAAGGACAGAAGCAGACACAGATGTGCAGCCAAAGTTAAAATAACTCTTACCAAGCAGCAGTGTGCTGCAGAGCAGATCCTGGGAAAATGTGATCTGCGGTTCCCTCATCAAAGTGCAGGTGTCCACAAAGGTTGCCAAGAAATGTCTTTTTTGATGTGTTGCATTGATGTTATCCTGGCGTGTGTGTGTGTGTGTGTGTGTGTGTGTGTGTGTGTGTGTGTGTGTGTGTGTGTGTGTGTGTGTGTGTGTGTGTGTGTGACCTTCCTGTGTAATCTACTTGGAACAGTTTGTATTGTGACTGCACAAAAACCACAACACTGTTTGACTAAATATCATGTCAGGCCTGGGTTATGGTCTCTGTGAACTAGTTCTTAAGAAATGTTTGTCCACCACATGGGAAATCCAGTGTTTATTCTCATTGTCAATGGTGAAAAGTAGGCTCTTATGCAGTTGGGGACGTGGTTATGATGGCACGCATTTTCAGACTTGTTCTACAGGCAGACACGACAAAATGTCACATGTGCATGAGTAACAAAGGGAAGAAAAGGAAGGCTAATAATAATAATAATAATAATGGATTGGATTTATATAGCGCTTTTCAAGGCACCCAAAGCGCTTTACAATACCACTATTCATTCACTCTCGCATTCACACACTGGTGGAGGCAAGCTACGGTTGTAGCCACAGCTGCCCTGGGGCAGACTGACAGAAGTGAGGCTGCCATATCGCGCCATCGGCCCCTCTGGCCAACACCAACACTTCTAGAATTAGAAGTGCAGTTCTAACTTTGGGCTCCTCTCCCACCTTCCTGCACCATTGGCCACTGTGAATGTCAAATCATCCCATTGTTAAAGCTAACGGGTGATGGGGATGTTTAAATCTTTACCATGGACTATATATAGAAGAAGGGATGGGCCTACATGATGAAAGGGGAAGCAAATGTGGACGTGCCTAACATCTGCATTATTTATAATGGCCAGCAGGTGGCGACTCTTCTGGTTGGATAAAATAAATCTAGGATTTTATGGGAAGATTACCCTTCAGCTCCCTTGCTCTATGACCTCAATAAACCCTTTCCTAATGTGTCTTTGGGTTCAGTGGCTATTTTAAATTCTTACTGAATATGTTTGAAATGTATTTTGCAAATTATGAAACCCACTGTAGTCAAAGAGGATTATAAAGCAGGTATGGTTCAGGGCTGGTCTATAGGAGACATTATGGTGTCTTCACGAGTTAGTATCCTAACCCTAAGCCTCAGCAATATGCTCCTTGATCTTGGAGAGCAAAAAATTATTCCAAGCCTTAAAAGCTATTTTTTGTCTGTCTCTAAAAGTAACAGAGTTAGGGTTAGACAAAACCTGAGCCCAGTGTTAAGATACTGCCAGTTCATGTATGTACAGGTATGTTTGTGAAAATTCTCAATCATCTAGGTCATTGTAGTCTAAGGAGCTTGGAAAGAAAAGTATCTGGACTTCTTTACATTTCTTGAAGATATTTCATCCGAGAAGCTTCTTCAGTTCTAAGAACAACTGGTGCTGTGTCCCAGATTTTAGGCGCTATAATCCCTATGGGAGTGTACCTAAGGCTATGTCCACACTAGCCTGGATAAATTTGAAAACGGCTTTTTCGTCTGAAAACGCTCCGCGTCCACACTATTGTTTTCAGTCGTTTTCACAGAGTTGTGCGTCTGCATTGAAACGGCCGAAAACGCTTACGTTCCAGTACTGCGCATGCATGAAACGTGGTCACATGACTGCATCACATGACTAAAATGTGTCATTGTTTTCGAAAAGGCTCCGGGTTCACTGTCCACGCTGCGACGCGAAAACGGCGTTTTCTAATGTATCCGCTTTGGAGAGCGTTTTCAAAACGCTGCGTTTTCCTTGAACGAAAACGCTGTCTCAGTGTGGACGGAATGCCAAAACGGAGAGAAAAAAATGCGTTTTCAAATGAAAACGTATTAGTGTGGACATGGCCTAAGAGGGTCATGGACCCCCTACTGATCCTCTACCTAATCACAAGAGCCAAGGAGTGAAAACGGGTGTGGGTCACAATCAGCCAAGGTTTCGGGTGAACCCATTGTGAAACCAACCAATTGTGATCACTTGCAGCTGACTTTCCTATTTGATTTTTCCTTTTTCTAGATCTGCCTCTGGATTACAAGTTTCCCAGGTTTTCCCCTGATAAGCCCTGCACCACCGGCTATTACCCTAGACCCCCGGATTCTTTGCTGAAAAGGTGTGAGAGTATGTCATAAAAGAAAAGAAACGGAAAAATAAAATCCTCCCTTACCCCTTCTCAGGAGAGGAATGTTCCTCCATTTATGCCCGTAGTTCCCCACCTGACCCCACCATCATCTATGGAGCACAGAAAACGTCCACTTTTCATCCTTTCAGAGAAACCATGTGAATGTAAGCCACAGTATCTCTCTGTAATAATGCATACATTTGAACATTGTTTTGTGGTTTAGTGTACGTGGAAATACGACAAACTAAGTGTGTGAGCGTGTGTGTATCTACATTCAGTAATGATACGGTGTTCTTATTGTTTTATGTGTGTGAGGCCTTCTCTTATTTTCCTTGGTAAATTGTTTCAAAATCTGAAGAAAAATCAAATGTTTTGCCCTCTTTTTCCTGAAGTTATTACCTCAAAAATGTGATTGACTGTAAGCAAAACAGGAGTACCTATCCCTAAAGATCTGTTGGAAATATTGTGTGAGTATTTCTGTAAAACAGTATTATTGTGTAGTCCTCTCTTCTGGATATGGTTTCACTGTATGCATTTTAGTAACCTTAACACGAGATTTAAGGTCTGTTGTTCCTACTGTGTCAGTTTAGTGGAAGATGTTACTCTTCAGGTCATTGTTGCTAAAGAACTAGCACAATACTGTCCTTTGTGATGGTTGTTTCAACAACAAAAAAACAAAAAAGAAAAAATCACAACTTGGGGAAACAATAATAATATGACTGATGATGACTATGCTAGATGTTCTTTGTATTACTTTTGTTGCAACAGTGAAATGTGCTCTTTGAGTGTAAAAACGTGGACTTCTACTTGTGCTTCATTTGTATTCAGATTGAGGTATGCTTTAACCGACTTCTGAATGGTTATTTTGTCGGTGTGCATAGACAGGTTGTGCCATAATATTTAAGGAACACTCGGTTTGGGAAGACTCCGCAAAGTCACAGAAGATTGGCATCAGGTTTATCTTTGTGCATCCAGGAAGTGTTTAGCATAACTTAGTACCAAGTATCCCTGGTGCACAGTGAAGACCTTTAGTTGTTTGCAGGGATCGCAGTAAGCAAGACCTAATTTTGCCAGGGCTAAACTCTGTTTAATAGAATTTATGCTGGGTTCAGATCACTGATACATGAAAATAGCCAGACCAGAATGATCTTGAGTGTCTCACAATACTCCAGCAGAAGTACTTCTCACCTCTTCTGTAATGCTGACCCATAGCCCAAAGCACTCTTCCAAATGTAACAATGCGAAAAACAAGATAAAACATAGACAACCCATGCTTTTCTTTGGATATGATCTGTGTACTTTCTTTTTTCTTTTGTTAGCCTTCGATTCATGCCAGTTATTTGTTTCTGTTCTGGTGCATGTTAAAGGGTCTCCATTGAAGGGGATAAAAGCCAAATGTGAATCAGCTACAGTTTGTGAACACTTAGATTGCACGTGGTACCTTTGCACATGACTTTTCTATCTATCGTGCCAAATCGAGAATTCTTCCATGTCTTCTATCAGATGATTTAGCATCATCTCTTCAGTACAGTTCACTCTGTTTGGATTAATCATTTGCACAATTAGGGTAGCTATCATTGCTATAGGGAAGGCAGCAGAATGGCATGGAATTCATGAGGTAGGCCTACTATGTGAATTTCAATTCCTTAGGTTTTGTGCCAAAAAGTAGATGCTAGTTTGTGCTAACCTGGACCCCGACCTGTCTCTATGCTAACCTCACAAAGATGATACTGGTCTAAATCTTCTTATCTGGCTTTGATAAAGTCAAACAATAGGATTTCCCAAATGGCAAAGTGTTCCTTTACAGTGGCCATCATCTCACAAGTGAAGACGGTATATTTTGATAATGAACAGCATCCAGCTGGCAGCATGTAAGTGAGATTGGTCATCCAAAGTGAATTATTACTTGTGCTGTGTGTGCAAGTGTTTTATGCATACAGCTGTAGTGATTGTACTCTTTGTTTCTCATAGACCTGGAAGATTTGACATGCGCATTTGCCTTATGTTGGATTCATTTGTGCTCTTAAGTTCTTAAAACCACAGGGAAAGTTCACTTAAGTGTTCAAGTGTTGGAAGTATTGTCAAAGAAATAAAATGTTCTTTGATTTTCTTACAAGTTGTTTGAGATTTCTTTGCAAACTGACGACTTTTGCTGCACAGATTCCATTAAAATTCAAAAAAACACATTAGCACAAACATGATAAGAGCAGCTGAGTGACTCCAACTCCCATCTGTGTGGAACATCAGACAGCAGTTGGCTACTACTGCCTAAAGTCATATTCATAGAGTCTAGGCTGTAATCTTAATTTTTAATGCTGTAAAGTTGGGCGTTAACTAAAACCTTGACTTTAAATTTACAGAATGTGTTTTTTTGATCATTCCTTTCAAATGTATAACTCTGTCTGTAGCTATTAAACGTGGCTGGTTAGTCTTAATCACTAAACGCCTCGTGTCTCATATTTGATACATGACTTTTGAGTCTCCTACATCATCAGTGTGATTTTTTTCCCCCAGATATTGCAAATATTTTACAAATTTAAACTCACATATTTAGTCATTTTTTTGTCAGGAGATTCAACAGCCAATCAATTTGGGGGGAAAAAAAAGAATGTTCTGATTAAACTTACTATTTGAATATATATCCACGTTTTTCTTGCAGTTTACAGCAGCTCTGGTTTGGGGCTTTTCGTTCAGCCACAGTTCATTAGGTCCTCTTAAAGCTTCTCTTCCTGCGGCCCCTCCTCATTCGCCAGCATGACGCTGGCTCCGCACTCACACATACCTCCCTCCTCTCTCTGTGTTTCCTCTTGAAAAAAAGGGATTATTAAATTCTGCCTTTCAGCCGTATCAATCATCTTTTTGAAACCTGCTGCTGTGAGATGACAGCTGGAAGAAGTGACATACGGATTGTGAGCGCCGCTTCTGACAGGTAACGACTCTCCCCCCCACACACATTTGAGAGGTCCTTAAATCTTTTTGGTGGGCTACGCACGAACAAGGCGACTTTGTGCGTGGCTCTGGATTATCAGTACCACCGAAAACGAATATTTCCGCGAGTGTCGGTGCTATTGTGTTGATGGAGGGTGTTTCCTGAAAGCACAGCTGCTTGTGTCGGCTGGTTTTGGGGTTTAATGAAACGCAGAAACTCTTTGAGCGAGAAGTTAGCTTAAAAATTTTAACGTTACTTTTACCGTACCTTATTACCTTACAAACATGAACCAGAGGAGGCAGCTCAGCTTCATACCTGAGCGTGACCGTGGAAAAATACGGAATAAAAGTTATGACTGTTTTCTAATAATTTATTAAACAGCACGTCATTCTTGGCGTACTTCACACTGGAATTAGCTAGTGTTGATAACGAGCTAACGTCCAGGACTTTGTCTTATTACGGCTGTAAAGATGTGCTAAGGTAACATAAAAACAAACCCGAAAAAAAACCAACGTAATAAATATGAGAAAATGCCAAAGGTATCAGCCGGTGGAAAATTACTGAGCGGAGTAAAATGCTGCCAAAATACAAATGTGAGCAATTACATGAGAAGTACAAGCCCAACACTCAGGCCATGCCTAGTTTTCCTGTAAATTGGGGAAATTGTTAATAACACTGGAAAATATCTGTTAAGATGAAAGGTCTGGTATAATTTAAAAAACCTTCTTACTTTTCTTAAAATAGATCACTGTTACCAGGCTAGGTTTTTAATATGATCAGTGCAAATTCAGCTATATAACTTAGTTATATAACTTAACCTTTAAATAAGTCAATAAAAAATCTAAAATTATATTTATATTTTCGGTTGGAGACACCACAGGTGGCACTTCCTTTTGGCTTTACTCAGCCCTGGTGCTCTTCTGTTAGATGAACCTAGCCAATTCAGATGGCTTTAAAGCAGTGAAGCCTTCAGTTCAGAGCTCAGATTCGTTTCATATATTCAGGTATTATCACCTGATTTATCCATTGTTTTCTTAATGGAGAAATGTTTTTCTTAATTAAGTAAATCTACAGTAGTGATGTGTCGGTCGCGAACGAAATGGCTCTTTCGAGCCTGTGTTGTGCCAAAAAGTGATTGTCTGCCAAAAACTGAGTCCCAGTGTTTCTGTGTATTTTTTATGTGTAATATCTTTAGGTATGTTCGTAAATAGACTTCGGTGAACAGGGTTTACAAAGGGGTTATATAGAGAATTAGAAAATTATCCGTTTTTCAAGTATCTTTACAACTCTGTGTTATTGTACTTACATTATAACCAAGCCGGTCCTTTATCCCCACTTAAAATATTTTTACAGAACTATTGTAATATTTGCTGCCATTTCTGCTGTCCTCTTGGCCAACTTACTCTTACAAAAGACATTTTAATGTTAATGAGATTTTTTTTAACTGCATAAATAAAGGTTATATAAAAGTCACTGCCAAAAACTGATTGCGGCTTCTACCTTGTTACACGAATGCTGTTTGTGGCTTAAGATGACTTTGTCATCCATAAGGGATGCATTTGACGTATGTTTCACATAGTATAGCCCAACAAGTTACTTATAGCAGTTTAAATACGAGCAATCAGTTTTTGGCAAATACCGGAAATCACTTTTTGGCACAACACCGGCTCCTTATCTTTTTTTCACTTCACTCCGCACTGGGGCCGTGTGCTTGCGCTGGGAAGAGTGGGGAGGGCCGGTAGTTACACTCAGTAGTACAGGAACAGAGCAGGAGGGAGAGACAGAGAAAGAGAGCCAGGGACAACAACGTCACATTAGAAAGGTATAGTAGTCATCCGCAACAGAAAGTAGTTGTGGATGATTAAAGGATACAGAAAGTTTATTCATGCAGGCCTATATGACAGAGAATATGCATGTTCTTTTTGTTTTCATATTTTAATTTATATTTAATTGTGTTGTGGTTTGCAGTGTTTTGTGTTGTTTCACTTTAAATTTGTTTAAAAGGAAAAAGCTGAAAAATTAAATAGTTAAAAGTTGAAATGTGAATAGTTTGTTTTTGTATTATATGATTTATTTATTACATTTTATGTGGAGTGAATAAATAAAAGTATATTTACGGTGGACCTAGAAACAAAGCATGTACAAACATGTACAAACTCCAAGCAAGTACCAACGACCGGATTTGGTGTGTGATAGTAACAGGTAAATGAACAATTTTTAAAAAATTATTTGAATATATATGAGTGCTTGTGTATAAATACACAAACAATACACATATGCTTTCAATTGTGTAATTTAAGTGATCTAGGTAGCTCTGTTTTGGAAGTTCAGTTAACGCTAGAAATGTGTTTTGGAGTTTGTAGTGCTTTGTCTCTAGGGGCCACTGCATATATTTATATATAAACATATATAAATAAAAACACATTTTTTACATTAGTAATTCCTTTTGTGCATAATTTTATATTGTTGTTAATAATAAATTAATTAAAGCAACAAAACAACCTGAAGAGCCGGTTCGGAGCCGAAAGAGCCGGTTCTCTAAAAAGAGCTGGAAATCCCATCACTAATCTACAGTGATGTTAAATGGAGAGGGAAGGCAATCATCTCTGAAAAGCTGCAACCATGACATACACACCCCTCACCAAGGAATGATTATCCGTTAAAACAGAGGAAATAAAATATCTTAATCACTGTGTTCAATACACATTTTGCAGATTATGTTTTTACATTCAGTTACAGTAGGATATCTTAACTATCACATGCTTTTTATCCTTTTACAAAATAAAAAAAAAAGTCATGTTGTAAAGCAGTGATAAAACATAGAAGTCAGAGCTCAGCTGCAGTCCCAGCCAATCAGCTCGTTTCATTCTAAGGTCATCCCGTACTAGTCGATGGCTCGGCTCATACTTTTCTACACATTCAATTGGCAAATATCATACGGGGCACGCTAGTTAACCTGCTCTAGACTGTACACATCAGCTGAGCAAGCCGCTTTGCAACCCACCTCTGCCCTCCTCTTTTCATCCTTTTTTTGACCTAATTTATATGAGAACTGTTGTCACTGATGCCAGCTGTGCTCTGTGCTTTGCTGCTGCCAAAAAGAAATAGACAGAAATAGCAGTGTTTAAACCTTAAATATCAACATAAAAGCATTATCATAACTATGTAATATTTTTTTTTGTATAATATGCCAATTGTAAACAAACATATAAAAGAATCTGCCAAATAACAATATAAATAATATTATTATCATTTTTTATTCTGGTAGCTCTAATTTTATAACAATCTTCTGTTGACTACAGCTGTCCTGACTGAGCCTGAATTTAATGAAAACCATAAGATAGAGAGCTTAAGAAAAAAAAAAGTTTTCTGTTCTGCTTGGTCCTTGGTATAAATCTTCCACCTTCGTGTTCACCACAGAGGAATGTGACGCCTCCTGAGGTCAAATGTCAGAATTAATTCCAGGAGGAGACTCAGTTTTACATTCCGGCTTGAATTTTCTTTCTTTATAAGATGCACGTCCACTTTCAGCCTGTTAGAACGGACTCCAGTCTAGACGTCTTTTAAATCACTACCAAATGCTTTTCCACTGGGGCTTTGCCAAAAGCTCCTCTAAGGTCATGGAATTTACGCTCATGTTTGGAGCACAGTCTCACTGTAAAGCACACCATTTTGGTTTAAAGCGTGTTTCAGTGAACCAGACTAATGTTACTGCAGTAATGGGCCATTTATGACCTCTAGGGCCTGCTCCTCTGGCCTGGCCTGGGTGTGCATGGCAAGACTTGTCTGACAATAGCAACGCCGACTTAAATCCTGTGGGTTTAAGAGAAGGTAAGGCGGTGTTTCATGGAAATTTTAGGCTATTCTTAAATTCTTGGAAACGATAAAGTCCTACTCTATCAGACAGTGCTGATCGTTTCTAAACACTGCTGCCTCTCCATCAGTATGGAAAGGCCGGATCATCAGGCCTACAGCTGTATCTAATTATTCAAGGAATGCAGGGCTTTTGCGAGAAAAAAAACTCTGCAGAATATGGGCCGGCTTTCTCAAATCTTTCTCCCCCTTCCCCTTCTCAGCTGAGCTCCTTCGGCAATGCCACAGCCCAGTCTCCGATGAGAGGATGAGAACCTACACCCGCGGGGCGCCCACTGTCTTCTTCATAAGTCTTCTGTGGCCCCTGCTCTCTCTGGCAGCTGTAGCCGAGGTGGACCCCAGCGGAGGAATCCCCTTCATGGGGGGCAACTACAATGGTCATCCCATGCTGTACTTCAGCCGTGGGGATGTGGAACAGCTGCAGTACGCAGCTGCAGGGACTCACCAAGAGATGGCGAGACGAATCCGTGAGGCCGGGGAGACCATGCTAGAGCACCCCGAGGAGTACCTGCCCCCCTGGAGCCCGGCCGAGTTCAGCGCCCGCTGGAATGAGGTTTATGGAAACAACCTGGGCGTCCTGTCCATGTTCTGCCTGCTGTACCCACACAGGGCCGGGGCCCTCGATCTGGTCAAGGACTACATGGAGAGGATGGCAGCCCAGCCTAGTTGGTATATTTTCTGTTGTTTTTTACTTGTGACTGTGACTGTGACTGAAACTTTTTGTTTACAGTTTACAGATGTTACTCGATATCTCTGCCCCACCCCTACATCTTCATCAATGCAGCTTTAATGCTAAACCACTGCTGTCAGTGGCTTTTTAGTCAGTCCCCTCTCTGGAGTGTTCCGGTCCTTCTCTGTGGGAAGACTCGTGGTAAAGATGCATTGTGGGCCGATAAGTCTGTAGTCCAGGAAATATGTTTAGCAGCTGTTTGCCCAAACAACCCCCACCCTCACCCCAAGTGAGAGGAAATGAAATATTCAGATGTGGGCTGAATAGTTCAGGCCTGGGTTGTGACTGAAGCTCAGGGTCCAGGTGACCTGACAGGGACTGCCTCTAGTTGTGGTTAGTTCTCCTCTGTATTGCATATCATCAGGCTAAGCTACAGTCATTTCCCTAACCAATCTTTCTTGTATTTCCCATGTTTTCAACTTGGTAATCCAGCTGTGGGAGCTCTTGCTTTAGTATGATGTACACTTCATCCTAGAGAATATGTTTCCATCATATGTTTGCTTCAGTTTACACAAGGCTAAGTAATTCTCAGGGAGTTTTGACACGACATTTGCCACCTTTGTATGGAACTTATGATTGTGTGGTTATGACATATGCAACCTCAGTGTTTGAGTGGCTGAACAGAGCTGCAGAGTATACACAATCAGTGCCATAGGGCTCATTATTATCGTTGGTTTGAACATGGCAGAGGGATCTTAGCTTTGCTGCATATCAGCACTTTGATGTCAAATTAGGTAAGAATGTATGATGATGACTATTTTGGATGTGCAAAGGAAACCACAGCAATGAGCTGTTTATATCAACTCTGAACACAGCATATATTATCTTAGGTGACGATAGGTTGCTACGTTCTTCAGGCTTTGAAGTTTCTCTAAGTATCAATTCAGTGCTTTTCACAGAGTTACATTCTGTTTGTTGCAGGAGCATTTTGTTTGAGGGTGAACAAAGCCAAATTCATCCATACTTCCCCAAACTAATAATTAAATATACATATTACTGTCAGTTTTTCAGGTAGAGGTATCCAGGTAGAGTTGAATAGCATTTTTCCCTTAATAAATAAAAAACAACATTTCATATTTACTCTAAGATCATCAACAAAGACAACTAAACGAGTGTGGCAAATTGCAAAAAATGAGAAACTAGGAGAGGGGAAATACTTTTCCACAGCAGTGTATCTGTGTTAATTTAATTCAGGAAGAAAACAAACAGAAACTATTTGGTCACAAACAGTTTTTAAGAATGATAACACAGCTAAATGGAAAAAGTACTCAAAACCTCTAAAATCCAGTCATCTGAATTTAGGCTTTAAATGGTTTTCTTAGCAAACTTAACTGTTTACTGCAGTCAGCATCTTCTTTGGACACTCCACTGCCTTCCTGCTACTGATAAACTATGTGACTGGGTCATAGCATTTATTTTTTATTCATTCGTATTATGATTCAACAGAAAGTGTGTGGTTTTTTTTTTTAAATGTCCTGTCACTCACCCTAAACCTGTTGTGGCAGATGGCTGCCTCTACCTGAGCCTTGATCTGTCAGAGGCTTCCTTCCTTCTCACTGTCACCAAGTACTTGCTCAGAGAGGGTCGCATGATTGTTGGAGTTTCTTCTGTGTCTGCTTTCTAATTTACAGTATTATCCGGCTCAAGCTCGAGGTGGTTGCTGTTGTGATTTAGCGCTATATAAACAAATTTTAACTAAATTGAACTTAATTTAAAATGTGAAAACAAAGTGATCTAAACTAATGTTCTGCTTAGTCCCAAAGTCGTTGTACAAAGCTATATTTCTTTAGCTCCAAAACCTCTTTCAAGTTTAATTATAACAGTCAAGACTTATTGGCAACCAAAATTCTCAGGGGTAAATTTAGACTAGCCACTCGGAAATGTGTCAGTCTAAAATCGAAATGATATAAACACATGCATGTCTATGTTTTTATTTTCCACCTCGCCACATTTCCTACTGTGAGAAAAACATTAGCAAGTCAGCTGAATTCATCCATTCAGCCAATGCCTGGACAATCCTCAGGCTTTTCACAGTCAGCCATGACTGAACTTCATGCCAGTAGCCGTGCTTCCTTATTTCCCTAACAATTCGATTGAGTTCAATGGCCATCAGTTCTGGCTGGCAAATGCAAAAAGGCTGAAAAGTGGATTAAAGTCATTCACCGCTTCCAATTCTACACACATTCTGTTTGAAAGACTAAAACCAATCAGAAGTGGTGCTTAAATACTTTCATATATGGAAATAGTGGCTTCACAATCTTGCAGGAGTCAGGCTCTCTACCTGTATAATATTTGTTAATCATCACCATCTCAGTGCTTGCTTCTCTTACATTTTCAAACAGTTTGCTCAACCTCTGCAGTTTTTGACTATTAATGGTGTAAACAGTGTTAATAAGCAAGATTTAAATCAGCAGGTCCTGCAGGAATGTTGGGAAATTCTTGTGTATAGTTTGAGTTTCCTTTTTTTTTTACCAGTGGTTGGGGCGTGTCAAGTTATGTATTTCGGTAAACCAAAGAAGCTGGGGAAAAAGAAGACTTAGACTCGTTTTTCAGAGCCAATTAAATTGTTTGTAATGTTGCTGCAGATCACTTTGTCGATACTTGTGAGATAGTCCTCAGTAAATATAGGGTGAATGGAATAGAACCATGTACTTTTTTTTCTAGGGTTTTTAATTTATTCTAATGTATTCTAATTAGCCAAAAAGGTTTAGCAGGACTTAGACATGCAAAAGTTAGCAAAAGAGCACAGTTAAATCAAAGTCTCCTCTACTGGTGGTCTTTAGATTTTTATGTTATCGTACTGTGTCACCGTGCCAGTTAAAATGCCCTCTCTGGATCATCATTAGGATGGAAACAGACACCATAGATGTTTTACACCTGGTTCACTTCACAAACAATACATTTGCAATAAAAAGTTTTCCAAATTAATATTATACAAATACAAAACAAGCTATAGCAATATTGCAAGTCCTAGTGACCGAAGAGTGTTTTTTGACTGCTCCAGTTTCTTAGAAATTTCAAAGCAGGTTTTGTGCACCACCCATGATTTTCTTCCCTGCATCATTTCCTCCCCAAAGGACTTCAGATGTGGAGAATAAGTCCATATTTCTAAGCCTAATTTGTCTTTCTTTTTCATTTATTGAAATCAGCATTCAATATTAAAGATGTCAAAATTGATAAATGTGATAATTAACTTCTTCATCGCGCTACTATACAAACGCTGCTCAAGATTCTTGGCAGTACATGTTCCCAGTGGTGGAACATCATTATCTGTTGTGTCACTCACAGCAGAATTATGTTTCTCCCTTATCTAAACTTGTCAGTTTGTGTGTTATAAAGCATTCCTGTTGTTTCATAGGTGCTCAGTTTTACAAGAACAGAAAGAGAATCTCAGGTGAATTCTTCTTTAAAGGGACAGTTTAATCCTTCTCATTCCACTGCACGGTTGCCATGTTCCCTCCAACCACTGAACAGGGCCAGGGGGATTTTCCAGATTGGCATTAGTGCAATTTACAGGGCATTTTTCACAACATTAGGATGTGTGCCACAGTGCAGAAAAGAAAAGCCACTGAGCATGTGTTTTCACGTCTTAAGAGCACACTGTGAGTTTTCTACTTGGCCGCACTTTTATTGTGGTCACTGAACCTCTCGGGGCCTCTGCAGAGTGGCTCCAGGACCTTCAATTACGCCTGCAACAACCATGTTCCAATGAAGAGCTTCTACTTTGTGGCAGAATGGTGCCTGCCTCTCTGGTGCGTGTGTGTGTGTGTTTTTTTTTATTGTCATTGTACATGTGTGCCGGAATAAAATAAAAATAGTGGAATAAAAAGCAAACAAGAGAAATATATAAAATCAAAACTAGTGTGTTTTGGCATAATTTAATATCAAGTCCAACTCTAAGTTTGCAGTAACTTTTATTCTCTTTTCTTTTTTGTCCTTTGGCCAGATTTCAAAAATAAAAAAAGCTCTGATTTTCAAATGAATGAATATAAATTTAAGGATCCAGCTGAAGGAAGAATACCATTAATGCATTTTATCAAGTGTGTAATTGGGGCAGCTGGGGGTTTCTGCGAAGGCTCAATAGTGTGTGTCCATAGACCACAAAGCAGAGCTACCTATACATACATAACCACAAAGTTTAGAAGTTTTAATGGGAATTTTTGATCATTTTTGCACAAGTGCATTTCTGAGGTTAGAGACTACCGGTAATGTGAAGGCCTGGATCGAAGTCTCTGCTCTAGTTGATCCCAGTGGTGTTCTGTCAGGGTTGAGGTGAGGACTCTTTGCAGGCCAGTCAAGTTTTCCACACCAAACTCACTCATTCATGTATGTATGGACTTTACTTTGGTGCACAGTGATGTTGGAACAGGAAGTGGCCATCCCCAAACTGTTTCCCCAAAGTTGGTACTCTTATGCTGAAGCATTAAGAGCACTATGCACCTCAGCAGCTGCTGACTGATTTTATGTGGCCTACCACATAAAATCAGTCGCTTTCACTTTGTTATGACGCCACCAACAGTTGACTGTGGAATATTTAATAGTGAGGAGATTTCACAACTGGACTTGTTGCACAGGTGGCATTTTATCACTGTACCACACTGGAATTCCCAGTGATTTTATACACTTTTGTCCATGGAAGTGATTGGAAAACCTCAATTCAGTATAGCAATATAGTGTGTTACGATAGTAGTGAAATTGTCTAATGCACAACGGGCTGCAGGACAGGGGATACCCCACTACTCATGTGCCATTTTCAGTCAATGCAAAGAAAAGTATGCTTTCATGGCGTGCACTTGCAGCAGATTGGACTCTTTGTAGCCTGGTTGCTGACGTTGCTCCAACTAGTACTGGATGTTTTTGTAGACTGCAGATGCCAAAGCTTGAAAAATGAAATTATAGCAGCATTATAAATTTCTGTGAAAGGTAGTACAACTACAGTGAAAGTCAACAAACTAGGCTTGATGGTTAGTCAAATTACCCAAAATGACAGTATTTAGGATGCTACACCCTGTGCTTACTTTGTGTCGCACTGAAGTGGAATGCTGCCTACTGTCCTCTTTTGACCCACTCTCTACAACAGAGGTGCAAACTGATTCTTAGTTACCACAATTCAAATTTACACAGGAGGTTTTTTCAGTTGAGATGAACAGATTTCTATTATTTGTTGTTGTTGTTGCTTTAGTGTTTAGTGATTTATCCTTGCAGCTAGACTGGAGGTGATAACAGGACTCTAGTCCGGTTTAGATCTTAAGACAGCCTTTGTGTAGATCTCAGCACAATCCATGATGTCAATTATTGGCTGTTAAAATGCAGTCCACACATCTGTAGTTCAGTTCCCTTTAATTAACCTGAACAGAATGGTTGCTTTCACTTTTTTTCTCAAAAGTAACACTTTGCAGTTCACACGTCAGCAGTCTTAGATCCAACCTGGAGAGAATCTACCCACGCTGCATTTCTAATGTCTTGTTTTGTTGGTACACTTGTAATTTTGCTGATAAATCCTATTTAGCGTCTTTATTTTGCTTTCAAAGAGACCAGCCCTTTTACAGCTGCTATGTTAATTAAAAGCCTTTGCAAAGGAAGGCTTTCTCGTTCATTAGAAGCCATTTGCCAGGATTTCGTTGAAAAGAGTGAAAATTTCATACTTGCAATTTCTTTCCACTTGCTGATGCTTTCCCTTCTGTTTGTCTGATCTATGTATTGCAGGCTTGTTAAAGACGCTCCCTGGGATGAAGTTCCTCTTGCACACTCTTTAGTTGGATTTGCCACTGCCTACGACTTCCTGTATGAGTACTTGAACAAGGGCCAGCAGGAACGTTTCCTGCAGGTGATCGGCAACGCATCACGCCTGATGTATGAGAAGTCCTACGTCCGAGGGTGGGGGTTTCAGTACCTACACAACCATCAGCCTACCAACTGTGTGGCTCTGCTCACAGGAAGTCTGGTTTACATGATGCAGGGTAAGTGTGTGATGGTTACGTTTCTGGCTTCGCAGATCCGTTTCTTGAGTTTGT
The DNA here is from genome assembly GCF_057381845.1 of Rhamphochromis longiceps. NCBI lineage: Eukaryota > Metazoa > Chordata > Actinopteri > Cichliformes > Cichlidae > Rhamphochromis > Rhamphochromis longiceps. The sequence goes on from NC_140571.1 coordinate 33,708,953, forward strand.
TGCTGTATGTTATTCTCAGTCTGCTGTGCCAGCACACCACAGAATCATAAAACATTGAGATATTAAAGAACTTCTCAGGAAAAATAAATCGTTTGGGGTTTTTTAGGCCTTCTGTGTTTTGTCCAGTTTATTGTCAGTGTTCAGACCAAGGTATTTATAATCCTCCACTGTGTCCACACAGACCCCATGAATGGGTTTTTTTGCCATGTTCACATGCAAGTTTTTCTGTCCATGGTGTAAAAGGTGGAGACAAACAGGGAGAAACAGCTCCTGAAGAAACACACTAACAATAAATGGTCTATAGCAAACATTTATCTACAGTCTTCTGCCGAATTGTGTGATTAAAACACACATTATCTTGATTCCTTTTCTCCTTCGTAACACAGACGATGCCTCTGAAGCGTGTTTCAGTGCAATCCTTGGTGTGTTTTGGTTTCTGTTACTTCCACAGTTGTTCCATCACATTAGTTTCTCCCCAAAATATTTCTGTTGTGTTTTGTATGATTTTTGTATTTCCGTTGGTGCTTTGTGTGCTTTTGCAGCCTTTTCTCTAATCGCTGGTGTTTTCTGCACACATTCACCACAGAAAGTTCGCACTAATTAACAGATTTAGGTAGAATCTATTTACTGAACACCAATGATGCTGTCCATTTGTACTTTATTGCTCACACTGGTGATCATTTTGAATTGTGGAAAAAGCCACAAAAAATTCTGTTTTGTTTTCTGTTTGTGTGCCTCAAATGTTTTTATGAAGAAATATTTTTCCACAAATAGTTTGGAAGTTGGAGAGAAATCCTGGAAACAAAGCAAAATGCAGCCTGACTAGACGATTATCATTTGTCTGGATTTCGTTGAAGGGATTTAGTTAAACATGGTCCAAAGTCTGATTCCGGGAATTCTTTAGGGGGATGGGTTACACTAACACATGATCAATTGTTTTGTTTTTTTACACGACTGTGAGATATTGAGACATTTCATGCTGTCATGTCTTCAACTTAATCTGCTTCCATGATGTTTTTCTCTCAGTCTGAGCCTCTGATCATGTAGGTAAACTTCACTTCCACCGTCTTGGAAGGCAGATGGAAAATGTATGCATTGAATTCTTGTTCTGCACAACTTTGTAGTAGCACATAAAGCAGTACTAGACCTGCTGCAGGTTCCTGTTAGAGTAGAAGGACTGCCATATAGTCAGAGTCAATGTGGAATCTATCCAGCAGCTGGACAAAATCACCTTTGGGTAAGCAACTGAATGACATGCACAACCCTAACCTGACTGGGTGGTAGGGAGAACACAAGACTGAAAGCAGCATACTAGCTAGTTAGCTCCTGCTGACTGTTCAAAATATGAGTGAGGGGGATTGCCCTCAAGTAAAATTATTGTTTTTGCTAAAACAGTGTCAGAATCTGTAGTTTTAGTTTTGGTTTTACACTTTATATGTTAGACAGCTGCCCCTTTTCTGGTTTCCTCCTCAGACTTTGGACCGTGTTTTTAAGTTTCTCCAGTTTTGCTTTTTCCTTTCTTTCTGTCCTAGCAGTACAGGATTCTCTCTTACGACATTGTCGCCACTTTCTCCACTTAAACCCCGCATGAGCAAGTGCTTGGTGAGAGTGGGAAGGCAAAGCTCACTTTCAACAAGAAGAAACTTCTGGCAGAACCAGGCTCAATAAGCGGAAGATAGGATAAAGACACACTGTGGAAGAGACCCAGTGATTAAGAGATTAATAATTACTAATGATTATATGCAGAGAGGTGCATAAACACATAGTGAGTGAAACCTCACTATGTGTTGTAATGTAAAAGGAATTGTTCCTCGCACAGAATCCTGTGGAATTCCATATTTAACCTAAGTTTACATTTACAACAACAAACTGGATTCTGTTAGATAGGTATGATTCAAACCACCGCACTGCAGTACCTTTAACACCTACGGCATGCTGTAATCGCTCTAATAAAATATTATAGCTTATAATTAACTAAGAAAGCTGGGTCAAGTGATGGCTTTTCATGTAAGAATTTAACTACTAATTTAACTGCCAGCTTGAAGGCCTGTGGTACATAGCCGATACATTGAAGCATTAATTAATGGTAGAACTTCTCAGAGCAGTCTTGTAGGAATAGGGTCTAAAAGACATGTTGATGGTTTGGAGGAAGAACTACTGAAGTCAACTCAGAAAGATCAATTGAAGAGAAAGAGTCTCCAACCGATCAATGCTACTGAAAGTAGCTGTAGATAATGTTACGTATGTGAGATGGTTATGAGTAACTTCTTATCTAGTGGTTTAAATTTTAGCTTTGAAGAGATTCACGGTTCATTAGTTCATTAGTTCAGGTTAAAGGGATACTTGGCCCAACTATTTTTTTATCGGCCTGGCTACAGTGCTGCAGAGAAACCTAGGGTTCTTTTTATTTTCTTCAGTGCAAATGTACACTGAACAAAAATATAAACGCAACACTTTTGTTACTGCTCCCATTCCCCATGGGATGGACGTAGAGACCTAAAATTCATTCCAGATACACAATATAACCATCCCTCCCAAACAGTGGTCACAAATCAGTCCAAATGTGTGGTAGTGGGCACATCTGCTATATTGAGATAATCCATCCCACCTCACAGGTGTGCCACATCAGGATGCTGATCTGACATCATGAGTAGTGCACAGGTGTACCTCAGACTGCCCACAACAAAAGGCCACCCTGGAATGTGCATTTTTTTGCGCTATTGGGGGTCTGGGGACCCAGAACCGGTCAGTATCTGGTGTGACCACCATTTGCCTCATGCAGTGCAACACATCGTCGCATGGAGTCTATCAGATTGTCAATTGTGGCCTGTGGAATGTTGGTCCACTCCACTTCAATGGCTGTGCGAGGTTGTTGGATATTCGTGGGAACTGGTACACGCTGTCGTATACGCCGGTCAAGCACATCCCGAACATGCTCAATGGGTGACATGTCCGGTGAGTATGCTGGCCATGCAAGAACTGGGACATTCTCAGCTGCCATCTGCCCTGAACAATGTGAACCATGATTCATCCGTGAAGCGCACACCTCTCCAACGTGCCAGACGCCATCGAATGTGAGCATTTGCCCACACAAGTCTGTTACGGCGACGAGCTGGAGTCAGGTCAAGACCCCGATGAGGACGACGGGCATGCAGTTGAGCGTCCCTGAGACGGTTTCTGACAGTTTGTGCAGAAATTGTTTGGTTGTGCAAACCAATTGTTCCAGCAGCTGTCTGGGTGGCTGGTCTCAGACGATCTTGGAGGTGAACCTGCTGGATGTGGAGGTCCTGGGCTGGTGTGGTTACAAGAGGTCTGCGGTTGTGAGGCCGGTTGGATGTGCTGCCATATTCTCTGAAACGCCTGTGGAGACGGCTTATGGTTGAGAAATGAACATTCAATGCACGGGCGACAGATCTGGTTGACATTCCTGCTGTCAGCATGCCAGTTGCACGCTCCCTCATTGCTTGTGGCATCTGTGGCATTTTGCTGTTAGACAAAACTGCACATTCCAGGGTGGCCTTTTGTTGTGGGCAGTCTGAGGTACACCTGTGCACTACTCATGATGTCAGATCAGCATCCTGATGTGGCACACCTGTGAGGTGGGATGGATTATCTCAATATAGCAGATGTGCCCACTACCACACATTTGGACTGATTTGTGACCACTGTTTGGGAGGGATGGTTATATTGTGTATCTGGAATGAATTTTAGGTCTCTACGTCCATCCCATGGGGAATGGGAGCAAAAACAAAAGTGTTGCGTTTATATTTTTGTTCAGTGTATTTCCTTTTATAGCTATCCTTTTTAGAGAAATGGGCTGTGGTTGATTTGGAATGAGTCCTGTTCCCTATCATACGCAAATCATACAGTAAGAACACACTTGTCCTGTGTGTTTGTGTCATACATCTGATGGTGATTTTGCGTAAACTCTTTGCGCAGTTCTTTTGTGTTGCACATGTTAGTAAATGGGGCCCGCTATCTTGAGCATGTCCTTTGCAGAATCTGCCATGATTACTCCAGTTCACTATCTCAACACCATCGACTAAATATGTATGTGAAGCAGAAGAGGAAGGAAATCAAGATGTTCTCAAATTGTTTTCTGGCGTTTAAGATTTATTACTGATGTAAACTAAATTTAAGCTCAATTGCCGAGAACCACTGTGGTCACAGTGGTTTTATTTCTGCTCATTTTTCATAAAGGTTACCAACAAGCACACAGTTCTGTGACATCTCAGGAAAGTTGCAACCTGACCTTGTCTTGCTTGGTTTCATTTTACTCCCCAAAAATGACTTTGCTCCTGCTCTGCATTACTGAGGAAATACACTGTGTTTTCCTCAGCTTGGTTGCTTTGTTTATGACATATTTATTTTTGCTTAAATGGTAAATGGTCTGTATTTGTATAGCGCTTTACTTGGTCCTAAGAACCCCAAAGCGCTTTACACTATACACAATCATCCACCCATTCACACACACATTCACACACTCAAGTGTGATTTACAAGCAACCTCATGCAAAGATGTGAGTTTAAAAACTAACTAGGGTGAAGAACTTTGCTTCCTAATAGTTTGGCAACACATGATCGATTTTAAGTGATCCAAAAAACAAAAATCTGCTTTATTTAAGATTCTTTTTTAGCAGCTTCATTCAGGCGTCATGTCTAACGCTGCGCTTAATTCAAGCTTAATTTAGGCATGGCATTAAATTCAGTCCTGGCTCTGAATAACTGAAAGCTTTCCATTTATCGCTGCCAAAAACTACGTACTATATTTTTTCTTCATAGGTTATCTGACAAAAGCTTTTTGCACACTGCTGCCAGTTTGAGAATGAGTTAAAGATGTTTTCATCGTAGCAGTGTACGCCCATTCCTACAGGTCAGATGTCAAAACTGGCCAAAAGTCATTTTATTATTTATTTGACACACAGGGTCAAAGAATTTTAATCAGTATAACAAGAGGCAGATCTGCTTACATAGACATTTTTTCAAAATAAACATGTAACAACAGAAGAGTGGCTTGAGTTATACTGAGTTTATTTATAGACATTTGAGCTTTTATGTGAAAAACATGGAACAATAATCTCTTCTTTGCTTAAACTTTGTTTAAGGACTGGAACTACTTCATTTGTTCAGTAGCTACACAGCTCTGTTAAAAAACTGCAACCAAATCAATTTTATTTTCATTCAAGTGTCGCAGCTTAAAGGCTGAGTTATGTTTATTTTTTTGTCTTCTGAACGTTGATGCATGAAGTGATGCACTCAAGATTGTGAGCGATAATCACCTACACACAAATATTTGATAGTGTTACTGTAAGTGCTAATGTCTGCCTTTTTGATCTTTAAGGGGATTTTTCTCGTGTTTCTTCCACTTCCCTCTTCAGATTCAAAAAAGCCACCAGGCTGAAAAAAAGAAAAGCGTTGCTACGAGGCGACTACCATTCTGTCGCTTGCTTTTAGACGAGTATTTATTGATCCATCCGTTCAAAAAGAACATGTCCTTGTGACATCTCACATATTGTTGTCAGGGATAAGATCATTTTTGTGTCAAGATGTTAATTTTGGTCCGTATTGCCTGAAACTAACCGGCTGTCCAGACAGACTGAAGGATTGCTCGGCGAGTCCAGGAGCATTAGTGGAAAGTTGCTGTTTCACATTCCTCTGGAGTGCAGAGTGAAAGTGCTCTGAAGGCTGAGCTGGCAGCTGTGGTTCCTAGCACTTAGAGCGTCATGCCCTCTGTCGGTCAGCTGTCCACAGCGTTAGACTCTGTGATAACAGCTACTCTATGTACATGCGTATGAGCTCACATGCTCATAGAGCCTTTTTTCCCTTTTTGTAAATGTTGGTGTACGAGTACAGTGACTTGTGTGGTGTGCCATCTTTTCGATTTCTGGATGTTCTGTGGACAACATTTAACTGTCACATAATACATGAATGGTGATTATTAATACCTCTGTACCTCACTGTAGTAAAAAGAAGCCTGATTCTTCCCTGAGAAGTTGGGGTGGAAGTAGGTTGCAAAACAGAATACAGATGTACAGTGACTGTTGGAAAACTTAAGCGGCTTAAACTCTGTTTCCTGTATGAAATTTGCCAACTGGATGTGTAGAAGGATATCAGCTGATGTGGGATGGGACAGGCATCAGCTGATCTGCCAGGATTGTGGTAGAGCCTGACTTAATGGCTTGCCTGAACTAACGCTATATATTTTTTCTTTCTTTCTTCATTTCACAGCAAAATCAAATCAAAAATGTATCTATGTTCTTTTCTATATCGCAGTTTCCTTTTAAATGTGTGAAATGACGGGATGTGGACATTAATTATATTAAAGTGACAGACAGCTCTGAAGTTGGCTCCTGGACTTTTGTAAGCACTGTTTAAGCCCTGTTTGTGTAAATGTAGTCTTTGTGTCTCTGTTTGATGACTTGTAAATACCTGCTCTGTGCACAAAAGCCAACCAAACCAAACCCATTCAGGGATGGCTCCAGTGGGTGGACCATGTCTCAGAGAAGGGGGGTGTTGTGGGGAGCGTGTCAACCAGAGTTTGCTGACAGCCCGTGATTCCTCAGTGAACTGTGGCTACAGTGTTTATGTGGCTGCATGTTCTCATAGTAGATTCTGTGTGTGTGATCTGGTCTGTGTTTATGTCTAAAGGAGTATATATAGTAGAGTGTAGCATAGCTGTGTGATGTAGCCACAGCTAAATATGGAAGCTTTCTTTAGATGGCACCCTCAGATCCATCAACAGGCAGAGTCAACTCTGAAATTGTTTCATGAACTGAAATTTAGATTTAGTTTTGGATTTTTTTGACACCATCTGAACTTCCTGTGTTCCAGGTTACCTTCAGGAGGCCTACCTGTGGACCAAGCAAGTCCTGTCCATCATGGAGAAGTCCATGGTTCTCCTGCAGGATGTGACCGACGGTTCCCTGTATGAAGGAGTAGCATATGGGACTTACACCACCCGCTCTCTCTTCCAGTACATGTTCCTGGTGCAACGCCACTTTGCCATCGGCCACTTCGACCACTCTTGGCTACTTAAACACTTTGCCTTTCTGTACAGGACCATCCTGCCCGGTAAAAGTGACACCACATACTGCCAGCAAAATTAATTATGTGATTTTTTTGTATTTTTTACTGTAATGGTTATATTTAGGCAAGCACATAAAAAGTCAGTAACCTGTGAGGAAGTGTTTATTCAGCTATGAGTGGCCTAGACATCTGGCTTATGCCTACTAGAACGCTTCCAGCCAAAGGCCTCATTATGTTAGCTTAGGCATGAAAATTACCTCAGGCTGCCCCACTGGAGAGCACCCTCTCCTCTGAACTGATATGGGGCATGCATGCGTGTAGTTATTACCTTTCTGGATGTCTGACAAAGCTGTGCTGAAGCATGCGGGGATCTGTGGTGTCCTGGGGGTTTGTCTGGAGGTCAGGGCGAGGGTAGCAGTGGGAGGAGGGGCCCCCAGGTCAAACTCAGGCATTTTGCAGCCAATTGCTGACAGTTTCTATATTGTAGCTGAGCAGCAATTCTGCACCCAGAAAGCACCTCTAATTGCACTGACCAGGAGAGCCTGAGCTTCAGAGCCACAATAGCAGCTTTCTCCTCCTACCAGACAGGAAGACAAGGCCAGATTATCCCAAACTGGCCTCGGAGCACCCTGAATGATCGCTGTCCACTAACTGTCTGTGTTTTTCTTTTGGGATCTTGTGAGATCTTAATGAAATAATAAGAGGTTTAATGTTACTTAATTGTTCACTGTTTTTAATGTTGTGTTCTGTTGTTGGTGTGTATTGGAACAATAGCTCAAGCTGAAGCTTCACAGTTTAAAGAAGCTAAAGTGTCAGAAGACAGCTGGAAAAAAGGAAGTAACTGTCAGTTTAAGTTCCAGTATTAGTCTGAGTCTTGAATGCAAATGAAGAGATGCCAAGTGCTGTAATGTAAATTGCATGTCCATATGCTATTTTATATAAATGGCAGATTTACTTACCATTGCTACTTTTCCAGACAGATTTTGAAATAGATAACAACCTTCTAATAAGTCAGTAGCATTTTGACATGTAATTTAATGACATGCGATTTTTAAATGACTAAATCCAAAATTTCAGAGTAGTGTTTTTTTGTCTTTCCTCTCATTAACTCATATGACGTATAAGATTTATGTGATCACACTTAAATCCAGGTTGGAGATGGTTGGTGTGGGTAGTTTTGCGTAGTATATTACCATGTTGTATGGAGATGCAGTGTTTATGTTATTTAATCAGGTTTTTTTTTATCATGTGTTGCATGAAAATGCCACCAGAGCACAGAGTCTACTGGTGGATGAGAGCAGCTGAGCTCAGAGAGCTATTAAAAAAAGCTCTAAATAGTAACTTTTTGGGCTGTTGAGTTTCCATATATCTATGACAGGCATTATCCAAGGAGATGATTTTTGTGACATCATGCCATATATTCCAGTTACCTGGATTGATACTTGTGTAAAACCTCTGTGTTTACCTGAGCACTCGAAACGCTTACTGTAGTGTACACACGCTTTCATCCCTTTAAGCCCTGTCCATCACACCTACTCCAATGCATGCATTTGGCATTGCCAGGGATTGACCCATGCTATCTCCTGAGTTGGGATAGACCTTCTTATCATCCTGACAAACATGACATTATGAGTTGTCTGTGTCAGGAAAGTGTGAGTGCACCTAAAAACAGATGCCACCCAAGCAAAATGAAGGCTAGGCTGAAGTACAAGCTGGAGGGTGAATAATGAAAAAAGGTGGAAGGTCAGTTGTAGTGGGTGTTGCTGAAAGACTATGGAGGATTGTTGTGTATCTTTGTATTTTGTATGGTTGCTTGTATGTTCTAAAACTGTTGACAGGATTAGAGAGTCAGTCAGTTGAAATATAAATGACCAACGTTCTCATAGATGTTATTGTCAGTTCATTTGCAGTGTTTACTTAAAGTTAAATGAAGAAAGGTTAATTTCTATACAGATACAAGAAATATAATTCTACCCATGGTCCAATGTAAAACTAATCTAAGTACTGCTGTGCAAAGGATAAAATGAAGACATTAACTTTGGTTTGAGTGTAGATTACACTGAAAGCAGGGGCTTTATAAGTCTGAAGAGACTTACCTTGACAGTGTTTGTGCTATAAGTTCCCGAGTGTTTGGGTTTGACAAATGATTTACTGTGATAACATGTTGTAGTTACTATAACGGGTTTCTAAGAATCCTCTCAACAACAGAGAGCAAGAGTTTCCTTATGTAATTATAGACAACAAAACTGTGTGAACAATTTGCACTTAGTGTGGAGCTGAGCTGGGCCACAGAGGTTTAAGATGGGGAATGCTCTTTTGTTACACATTTGTGATCACAAGCCAGATCCTTTCATAATGAGTTTTGCATGGTTGAGTTTTGTAATTTGCAAAGAATTCATAGTGTTTAAAGTGCTATTTTTGCACATTTTTTGGCTCTACAAACCTCAAACTCACTCAGTACAACATTTTATTTGTCATGTGTACCCTTTACAAATGAAATATGGTGTTTTTATCTTCTTTGTGTTTTCACCATCTCACCAGGATTTCAGCGAACTGTAGCAATTGCAGATTCCAACTATAACTGGTTCTACGGGCCAGAGAGCCAGCTGGTATTTTTGGACCGCTATGTGTTGCGTAATGGCAGTGGAAACTGGCTGGCAGATCTAATTCATCAAAACAGGGTAATGGAAGGGCCGGGGCAAGCTGGAAAAGGCCAGCGATGGTGTACTCTCCATACAGAGTTCATTTGGTAAGCTGCTCAGGTTAATTTCATCGTTTTTTTGTTAGTGACAGTACTTTAACATACACTTCTGCACATCTTGTCAGGGGTCACTTTTTGGTCATTTGGTCAATTTTTCATGTAAATTTAAATGGATAATATGATAAATTGTTGCCTTTTTTTACACTTGCCAATGTTGGGCTGGAAGATCATCCATTTAACAGGACAGATGGCCATGAGAGTCTCTTGGCAATGAGCATGAGACAGGCACCCACTAATTATTCTTGCACCAACTGCGGCTGCATGGCATTAGCTGAGAGAAATGCAAGGCAGCACTCGATCCTGACATCCTGATTGTCAAAGTTTTGCTGTCAGCTGTTTCTCACTGCAACGTTTCAGCTACTGGAAGGCCTTGGTCACCGACCTTTGGGTGCTAACCAACACCTAACAAGTGTATTGAGGCTTTCTCCCTTGAAAGCAGAGGCTTGCAGATTTTTCTATACTTGGATAATTAGTTGACATGCGGCCCTACTCAGATGCAGACTGTCTTAGACATAAAAACTCTTCTTGTGTTTGTTCAGTTGCTGGGGAAACTGACAGAAGTCGTGGAAGCCACTGGGGCTTCTTTCTTGGGGCCCCCTGCAGGTTTGTATCAACAGCTTGGGCCTTGACCCCCAGAAGGACCAAAACAGGCCAGTGGTAGTGTTGAAGTATTGCCTTCAGTCTCTGGACACCTGGAGGAACTGGACTTTTTTTGACCCGTGGTATTCCTTTGGATCATTTCCCTTCCACGGGGAAGTGGTGGTTATAGATTCCTCCCTCTAAGGCTGTAGTGCTGTGTGAGACCACAAGATAACATGTATCATGATAACCAATGGGGCACCAGATCAGGTCAGTTCCTGGAGGCTCAGCAGCTCTTAACATGAGCTTCTCCTCACCTTGTGAGAATGAGTCAGACATCATTTCTGACTAAAAGTCCCCTGGTGTATGAGAGGAGGCTGAAGCCAGTGGTAGATCTAGCAAAGGCATGGCCCCAAGAAGGGATGGGTATTGATAAGATTTTCACGATTCCGATTCCATTTTCGATTCTGTTTAACGATTCGATTCTTTATCGATTCTCTTATCGATTCTTTTTAAAAAAGGAGAACACTAAGGTCGAATAGCTTAGAACTTTGTTTTATATCTTCTCTTTGAACAAGATAGAAATTTAGGAGTAACATGGCCTTACAAACCCAACAGTGAGATCTTAAGAGATCCAGCCTACGGCTCTTCAATGGGGTGTCACAGGGTCCCCAGGAAAAAAAATTGTAAATGTAAAATAATAAAATAAATATTCTTCTGTAGCAATAACAAAGTATAACATAAATTATTCTGTAGCAATTACACAAGAATATCCAGTAATGTCCCTGCCTACAATTAAACACATTCACTTACCAAAAATTGGGGGCATCTGCTGTGGCAAATGGGTGCAAGCCTTTTACCACAAACTCAGTCACTGCTCGGTGACATTCGTCTATCCTGGCCTGAAAGGAGACGCTACCGGTAGATTGCAGTGAGAACTGCCAGCATCTGAGCCAGACTCTGTCTGTCTCTCTCATCATGGTCACCTAAATGCACAGTAATGGCAGGTTTTGTAATAAGGCAGATCGCGCTAACATAATATGCACTGTTAGTTGATTATTTACCTGCGGCATTAACGGGAGAGGACGTGCAAACGTTACCGCTGCTGCTGGGTTGAGATTCACGAGTCCGGAGCGGAATTAAAAACACGACATTCATTTAAGGTCATCGCGTGTTTTGTGAGCAAATGCTTTTGCATATTCGTAGTGTTTCCTCCCTTAAATGAAATATCCACTTTGCAAGTATTGCAAGTTGCCCTGTTGTCATCCGTTCTCGTAAAGTATAACCAAACTTTTGAGCGTTTGAGCCGCTTACGCGCTGTGTAAATGACGCTCCGCAATGTGGTGACATCCTTCAGGGCGACTGGAATCGATAAGGGAATCGTTTACAAAAATGGCAAACAATTCCAAGGAATTGAAACAGTGGGAACCGGTTCTCAACAAGAACCAGTTTTCGATACCCATCCCTAGCGGCAAGTGATCTGTTTGCTTTGGAAACATCAACGCACTCACATACTTGACATACTTTGCCCTGTTCAGGCTCTAAGACATTGACATGACTCCTGGCTTCTGTAAGATAGATGCAGTCTTGGTCTATCATGAGAGGCACAAACAGAGGCTTTTACACTGGGTTGTTGATACCATTTCAGAAGTGTAGAGACTTCAGGGCCTCCAAGTTCCACCTGTGAAATGTCCTTCCACCAGGAGTGGAGCTGTGGAGAGATGTTTCCCTCAGTGACATCTGTGCCACAGTTCTTGAGCTTCTTCCTGTACCTTTGCCTGCTTCTGCAGGGTTAATGTGGTCAACCCTCATCCTGTGGTGACAGCAGTTGTGCAGGGCCCTTTGGTCTGCGACTGAGTTGTAGTCTGAATCTCTTGTGACTTTGTTGGCGTGAGTCATCCAGGTACTTAATGTCTTCTCTGGCGGTCAGCATTAAGTAGAACAGTGCCAGTCTCTGCATTTACATGTGCTCAATTAACCTTGATTAACATTTTAATACTATTAATTAATATTTTAATATTTTTTTAAAATAAAAATGACTGCTCTAGGATAATAACACCAGCAACAGCCCAGTCCATGATGGTTCTTTTAAATGGTGTAATGAGTCTGATACTCAGTTAAACATATTTAAGATGAAATATAGACATAGTCATTGATTTTAGAAAATCCACTCATATACATAATGGATGTGGTTTCGCATTGTCTTGCTCAAATTTTCAGACAATTTCTTTTTCCTTGAAAGGTTTGAAAATTTGCAAATATTTTTCCTGATTTCAGGAAATATTTTTCCTGAATTGGTACATTTATTTACATTTTAGATAGCATCCCAACGTTTTGGATTTGGGGTCAATAATATCTGTCCTCTGGTTCTGCAGGTATGACCCAGGCCTGGTCCCCAAACCCCCATCAGATTTTGGAACACCCAAGCTCCACTACTTTGAGGACTGGGGCGTGGTAACATATGGAAGCGCTTTACCCGTCAAAGCCAACAGCTCTTTTCTGTCCTTCAAGTCAGGGAAGCTGGGGGGACGTGCCATCTTCGACATTGTTCATAAGAACAAGTACAAAGAGTGGATTAAAGGGTGGAGGAACTTTAATGCCGGCCACGAACACCCTGATCAGAACTCTTTCACGTTTGCGCCCAACGGTGTCCCGTTCGTCACTGAGGCACTCTATGGACCAAAGTATACCTTGTTGAACAATGCGGTTTTGTTTAGCTCAGCCTTCTCAGGGAGTTGCTTTAAGCCATGGGCTGGACAGGTTACAGAAGCCTGTGATTCCAAGTGGTTAAAGTACAAGGTGGGGCCAGCTGCTGATGCTCAGGGGAGAGTGGAAGCTGCTATAGAGAGGAAGGGCATGATCTTTATCCGAGGAGAAGGACGTTCTGCTTACAATCCAGAACTGAAGATCAGGAATGTCCAGAGGAACCTGCTCCTTCTTCATCCACAGCTCCTGCTTGTTGTCGACCACATCCACCTGGATCCTGACAGCCCTGTCCGTGCCATGAGTGCCTTCTTTCACAACACAGAGCTGCCATTCCAAGGTACAAAGGTAGATGGTGTTCATGGAGCGTTTATATCACACGGGGAGGATAAATATAAGATGTTCTGGATGGATGACACAAACTACAGTAACAAAGGGGTGGTAGGCTACTGGAATTACCCTCGAGGATACCCTTATAATGGCTCCAACTATGTGAATGTCACAATGCCATTGAGGTACCCTCACACTAGGATGGCCTACATTTTCTTTGGACCAGGTGTGGATGTGCAGAGCTTTAGCCTGCGTGGGGATAATGAGAGGGTCGATATCTACCTGGCCACCAAGAAACACATCTACACAATTTACCTGTTGACTGCAGAGGTCACCAGCAAGGCACTTTTTGCCATGGTGCTATTGGACAACAAGAAGATCGTATTTGAGAAGGAAGCAGCTGAGGTTAGCAGCTTTCCGGAGGAAGTGGAGGAATATGTCAGCCTAATGGAGGACAACCTCCAACACGTCAAGCCCGTCTTCCAGCAGATGGAGAGGCACATCCTTGGACGGGTCCTCAACACCGTCAGCTTCCGAAAGACAGCAGAGCGCCTCCTCCAGTTCACTGACAAGAAGAAGACGGAGGAAGCCATTGAGAAGATGTTCGCTATGTCCAGAAAACAGAGCAAAGGTAAGGGGGGGAAGAGAGTGAACCTCGGAGATAAGCTCTCAGAGACTCTACCTGACATTTTTGCACAGATTGAGGTGAACGAAAAGAAAGAGAGACAGAGAACTTCAAAGCGCACATATGATGACAGTCCAGAAGAGGGCGATGCAGATACGCGGGCCTTTGTGGATTACGCAGACAGCCGCAAGAACAGAAAGGGGGGCTTTTTCAAGGGTCGCAAATTCAAGGAAGTTCACATGGTCGCCACAGCAGGAAGCGACAGTTTACCCAGCACGGCTTCCTACATACGCCTGTTCCTCCTCCTGAACATGGCCACCTTCTTTTCACTGCTGGCTGTACTGCTGACTCGCTTTAAGAGGGGTCGGAGTCTGTACACACAGAGATGTTTCTACAGCATCCTTCTGATCGACTGCTTCATCCTGCTGTACCTGTACTCCTCCTGCTCTCACACGCAGTGCTGACATCACGAGTGTACTGAGCACGCCAGCTGATCCGTGTGCAGTTTGAATGACCTCACACCTCACTCTGAGCCAGGTCTTATGACAGGATAGTAAGGCCACTGTTCCATAAAACAGAACTGAGATTTCAAGAAAAAAATGGGAAAAAGGTGGAAGGTTCAAAGATTAATTTTACAAGAAAAGTGTTGATGGTGTGAGACAAAGTTAAATCACAAATCCAGCTTCCATCACATAGTATGAGCATCTTGTAACATTACAGATGGTATCAGTCAGGCAAGTTTTGCTCCTAATCTCATGATTTGTAGCGCATCTTATTATCACCTGTATTGTTGTAATATCACAACTTTTGCTTTTATTCTCACGGGTGTGTAATAATTCCAAAGCCAAGAATGAAATCATGGTACAAACATTGACCATAACATCTTCTCGTACTGCGATACCCACATGGAGCTGTAAACGCCAAGTTAAAGAGTGCTAGGCTGATGAAAGCTGTAATGATGTCAGACTGCTCAGGTAAATAATGAACTTGAAATACAGAATCAGAATAATAGAGAGTTTGTTTGTGGTGTGTTTATTTTTCATTTCAAGCACAAAGAGGAAGCAGCATATATGTGCCAGTGGGAGGGCACTAAAGGTATCCACGGTGTACTTTCAGCTCCTCCCTTATTTCCGCAGTGGATGGATCCATGTTTTGATTAGGCACAGAATTTATACCAGATTTTACTCTTATTTTCTAATTGTTATATGTATAAAAAACAGTAAATGGTAATGTTAGATAATTAATTTGCATGAGCTAATTTAATGTTTGTTGCTTTTGTCTGAGAAACATTCCCTGACTCAGGATTGGCAGAGAGTCAGCTTTGTGAAACACTGGCAGAAACTTTAAACCCCGCCCCCACCCACATATACTTCTAATAATTTGTTTTATTTGAATAAAAACAACTTTTTAGCATTTGAAGATTTTTATTTGAACTTTTTTGTGTACAAAACAATCTTGGAATGTTGACTTTAATATTGTGATATAAATGTTAAAGTTCTGTACTGCCCAAAATCACACCCTTACCTCAGGGCTACTTATTGATTACTGATCTATAGATCAGGACTGCATTCTGGTAATGAGTGTACACTTATGGGAAAAAACAGTAGTCTTTTTTTGTCATCTCACAGAAAAATCATAGTATGAGACATGCAGTATACATAAACATTTACTGTAAGAGTTTTGTCTTTTCCATGTGGGTATTCTTGAAGTCTCTGGCTGTTTCTAACAGTGGCTTTAATTCTGTGGGATGTAATGAGTGTCTGTTTAGGAAAAGCAGTGATTCCAAGTAGGAATGTTTGAATTGCCAAGATAAGAGGAGACCACCTCTAATGTAATAAGCTTCTGTGGAGCTTTAGAGATCTGTGTGAAGGTGTTCTCAACTACAATGCCATCTCCACATTTGTACTTGAGATTTGTCTTGCTCTACAGAATTGATAGCAACACTTGTAAATGTATATATTTTATGTTAAAGCGAAAATATATTTTTTGGTCTCTCTTTTTTTTTTTACCATTTGTAAATAAAGTTAGAACATGCAGAAGTTTCAATTCGCTGTGTGTTGTGTCCTGTAAGCGTGTTACAGTATGAGCAGTACTATGGCCACTGCGCCATTACAGCTGTGGAATCAAATGCTGATCAACACTTCAGTGTGTTACATCACTTATTTTTTCATGTACTGTTGGCTGACAGGGTTGTAATTTGGTGTAACATTAGAGTTTGGCCCAGTGAAGTGACCATACACAGTGCTAAGTTCTCAACTAACACATCATAGCTTAGCTAGCAAAGCTGTATTTATAAACTATACAGATGTAATGCACAGACACATTCATCTGATAATTATTGTTAGGTAACAGACTTCTTGGACCATCTCTAGCACACAATGCACAATATTATTTGTCAGATAGTCCTATTAAAAGTTTATTTTCCAAAAGATACTAAAAGTACAAACAGTCTGTGTGGTCTAATTCAGGGATGCTAGTTAGTAGAGGTGTGGACTAACATGTCAATAAAGCAGCCACACCCCTAACCTTGAGCCTTTCCTGAAAATATACAGTTGCTATGAAAGGAGAAATTAACCACAAAGGCCAAAACTGATGTTTTCTATCAGGCTGTGAAATGTTTGTGTGTTTAAAAATGGGTGGTTGACTTTCTTTTTTGGACATTAGAGGAACTGCTGTTTTTTGGCACCTTGTTTGCGTTATTGTTCAGCTCCAGATGAACACATGTGGAATGACCCCGGCACCCCCTGAAATATGCCTGTTCTGCCTCATTCGTAGTCTCCACAATGCCATTCCATTGCACACATCATGAGCGCAGCTTGTCTCTAAACACTGTAGCAGAAAGTGGTGGAGGAGGAAATATTTGGAGTTGTCACATTATCTGCTGAGTCCACACGGACAACAATGATAAGCAGTCTTCAGCAGCTCTCATATTCCAGCTGCACTGTTTTGTTGTTGTTTTGGAATAAAACCTACCTCAAGACAGTAGCTGATGTAACTGAAATATCACTGGCTGGCCTTTTATTGACTTCCATCAGCTCCCAGTTTGGGAGCTGATTCCTCCACTCCTCACAAAAATACTGTGAGCTGTTTCTTTATGATTGAGTAGATAATTACCTCCAGATGTGTTCCCAGCATCTTGCCTTACATGAAGACCGGCTTCTGTTGACCTGTTTAAATGCTTATTTATTTCCTTTACTTCAATAACAAATAAAGCCTCCCTGTGCCAGGCCTGACGGGTCAGTTCAGTTCATGTTTGAAAAACATGTCTGATGAGCTTGAACCTCAAAAAGAGGCCAGCCATATAACCCCACTTAGAATGTGATAGAGTATTAAATGCTGCCCTCTGCTGGACATTTTAGGGTTATAACTGATCTATACAAAGTGATCAATGACACCATAAGCTCAGGCTGTCTGAAGCTTTTTTCTTACTAAATCTCCTAGATCCTTTCTTGGGTTTACTCTGCTGTGTATATAAAGATGGATAGTTTTGGGAATTAAATAGTGGAAAAGAAAAGTGTCTGGAAACAGAAGATTCTTTCATGGCCATATTGAAAACCACCCTTGGATCTCGACCTCAATAAACACTGTCCTAGTGAGTTTATTGTTTTGAATTTTAATGAGTACAAAGTGAGATAAGTTTATCTTATTGGATAAAACAAAGTTTAGGACACCCCAACTGGTCGCAGCAGATGGCCGCTCCTCCCTGAGCCTGGTTCTGCCAGAGGTTTCTTCCTGTTAAAAGGGAGTTTTTCCTTCCCACTGTTGCCAAAGTGCTTGCTCATAGGGGGTCATATGATTGTTGGGTTTTTCTCTGTATCTATGAAGCGCCTTGAGGCGACTTATGTTGTGATTTGGCGCTATATAAATAAAATTGAATTGAATTGAATTGAATATGGCCTTGCATCTTCAGTAGGGCTCCTTGGAGACATAGTTGGCTTCTCACCCTAATTGTTAAGTATGTTTTGTAACAAACAAACATACACATACACTTACGCTGTGTCCTTTGTATTTAGATTTTCTCCTATTTATTTTTCTTTCTCTCTTCTTTCTTCTCTCTGTCACTCTCCTTTCTTCTGTTTTACACTGACTGTTAAACAGCACAAATGGTAATGTGAACAATTCTTTTTTTAAATAATACAATAACTCTTAAAAGGAGCCTATAAAGAGTTTATCACGTGGCAAAGCAAGTGTGTTTGACACAACAGTGCATTCAGATCACGATTCTTCTTGTTAAAACTGGCAGTCAGGTTTTTACAACAAAACAAAAAGATATGTTTTATTAAAAACACTCAATTAAATTATGAGACTAATTATTTATTTCTTAATTTATTGAGTTAACTAAGACCTGTATCCAGCATCCTTACGTTTGGCAATTGAAAAAAAGACACGGGGAACAATAAACTCATCCAACCACACGGTGTCGCTGCTGCTTCCTCTGCGCTTTTCACATTTCCGCCTGTAAAAAGAACCTTCTCGCTCGCCGTCGGCAGTTTGAATCAACTTTATTCATAGCGGGCTTTGACAATTTGTTAAACATGGGTGCACGGGTTACGCGTGTGTTCAGGAATTACAACTTGGAAAACCGAGTGCACCGAGAACTTTCCAAGGACAAGCCGCGAGCGGCGCCCCGGCACTCGGTTAAGCTTCCACCGACAGCCTCCAGCCCGCAGGGTAAGTGAGTGAGTGCTAGCTGGCTTGTGTAACAGTTAACCCGGGGTCATGGTAGGCTCACCGTTCATCCGTGTGTCCTCAGAAAGCTCGGGGACGATTCTCACGTCGGTTTGTGTTTTTCAGAAGTGGATTCGTTGAACCAGAATAACGCGCCGCTGCTGGACCACCTCAGGTCCGTGTACGTGGAGTCCAGAGATCCAGCACCGGCTGCAGCAGAGGTCAGACTGACACTGCCTGAGTGTTTGAATGCTGTTACATCAGCTCTGCTCAATCATTCATTGTTTGTCAGTGTTTTTGCTCTCAGTTTGGGTCATTCAGACGTTTACAGGTCGAATTTTTGCAAAGTTGAGACATTCATGTATTCTATGTTATGAAGAATAAAGAAAGACATTATTGATTAACACTGGCTGTTAAAAGGGAACTATCATTATCATCGCCAGCTACATATGTTTCATGCTTGGACTCTGCTTTGCATGAACACAGTTCAAAAATAGTCTTTGCTCTGTTCAGCTGCTGTCTGGAAACAAGCTGCCTAATCTCCTGCTGCTCCCTTTAAGACTGTTTTCTTCTAATTGGCTGGTCCTCGTAAACAATAGGTCGAGCTTTTGTGCTCACAAGTAAAAAAAAATAATTTTTTTAAATTGTTTTAGAATTATCCATCAAAGTCTTTGTAATCAGGTGACAGAAATTTAAAAACCTAATCAACACTCATCAAACAAACCATGTTGATGGTAGTGAGCCACCAGTGATAAATCACCTGCAGCTCCCATGATTCTAGGCTTGGCTGTGTTGTAATGAATCAGTTTTATTCTCAGTTTTTAATTTTTAATTTGAAAAAGAAGAGTTGAATCCTCTGTAGCTCTGCCAGACCAATTTATACCACCATGGCTGTCCATAGCTGGATGATGGCAGGAGGACAGCTGTGACTGTGCTTCTATTTCTTAATCAGAATAGTCAAATATTCATGTGCATCCACATTACTTGAATTTGACCTTTTATCTGTTCATAGCTGTTCATATCTCATCCATATGTGGTCCAGAGGACAAGACATTTCAAAGGGAACAACTGAATATGTAGATTCATGTTAGGCATGCACTAATCCAGTTTTGTCCAGTTATGTTAAAGTTCCAACAAGAGTGTTAAAATAATAAGCTTAATATTGCTGACGCTGAGACTGGAAGTCATTTTTTTCATATTTAAGATAGCATCAGAGAGTACATATTCTTTCCTGACTCTGTAAAATAAAATCTAACTAATGCATGCATCTAAGAGTATAAATGATGGACTCAGTATCTGTTAGATTAATAATTAAAGAAATCTGTTAGCATTATTTGTTACATTTATGATTGCAAATGTAATTAGGTTACCTTTATGCCACAAATTATCATAAAGGTAAGGTGGACGTCCTTGCTGTGTTGCGATAGGGGACTTTTTGAACTTGTGAATGACAGATTGGCTAATTTCCTAACTTCAAACCTGACTTTCCTGTGTGGGATTTGCATGTGCACTGGCCAAAAGTTTTTAAATGTTGATTTTTGTTATTCATAATAGTTATTCTTCACTGCTTGTTCTTCCCTCAGGTATCGAAGGACGTGACGGCGGGGAGAGAACAGCGACGACTTCTTAAGTTCAGTGTCCCAGCATCTCCGTTGGGCCTGGTGGAGCTCACAGATGTTCCCATTGGTAAACTGACCATTGCCGAAGCTCTGAAGGCTGTGGGCAGCCACCAGCATCAGCCTCAGACGTGGAGTCCCGAAAAGATCGCACAAGAGTATTCTCTAGACTTGAAAGAAACAAAAGCTCTTTTAGATTTCTTTGTCCCCTTCAAGGTTGAGATCATACCACCCAAGACTAAAAAGACCAAGCAGATAAAGGCTTCGTAGGACTAGAGTCTCTGACATCTCTGTGGAAAATGACAGCGTATTTAATTTATTTATGCTTTTCAGTGTTTGTCACTGCAAGAATGAGCTGATTGAAAGCTTGGACATTACATATTGCTGACATGGAGATGAGATCATAGGAAATTTCATGGGACATACTGCGAGATACAAAACACCCCTACAATAAACATGAGAATAATTGTAGATATTTAATCTTCTTTGCAATCCTATTGGTTAGTTATCTGATGAAAATAAAACAATCTAAAACTGGGTGATGTCATTATGCAGGTGGATACATCAAAAGGAGTCATTCAGCTCATTCAGTTTGGAAAGTATATTTACTAGATTTTCTTCATAGAGTGACATTCAGATGGACAGGCTCATATTTGAGTTATATGAGAGTCAGGATGTGATTAGCCTAGTTTAGCATAAAGACAGTAAGCAAATGGAAAAGGCTAGCACAGTTAGCGCTGGGATTCCCATAACTTGCATAACTATAAGTCCCCTGGGCATCTCAGTCAGGAAACCTGATCCAAAGATACAATTAGCAGGAGGAACTTCTCTAATTAGCATCTCTTCCTGTGACCTGGGGGGTGCACCAAAAGCCCAGCTTGACGTAACCAAGCTTGCCTGACAAAAGCCTTGGCAAAACCAAGAACTTCAGGGATAAATGCTGTTTTGTGTGTGGTTATCAGCTTTCTTTGTTAATCCAGTTTTATGTTTTTTTTTTTTTTTGTCCTTGTGTCATCATCAGTCAGTATTGAAGTTCATGTGATTACAGTTTTACAGTTACCTGCTTCTGGTGCACAGCTGAACTTGTTAAGGTATATAGAACTCCTCTCCTGGGTAGAAAACACATGTCACTTTTATAGAAAATTAGTAATTCTGTGACATTTTTAACATCAATACTGAGCGTCATTGAAAACAGACGTTAGCCTTAACAGACCTCGTTAACAAAACTGGGTGTAGCCAACTGTGATGTTGCCAGTTGATAGTAAAGTCATGTTTTGAACCCTTGAATATTTTAGCAAACACCATCTTGATGTTGTCAAATACATATTGAGTGAGGGGTGGATTTGTATGTGAGTCAAACATGAACTAAAGTCTGATGTTCTTAGTAAAAAAGTAACCATAATTTATGAGGAAATAGGTCAAGGGAGCTAAAAAGTCTTTTTTCTCATATTTTGCTAATCAGATACAGAATTTATTTTTGACTTCAGCTTCCATCTTTTATATATAGTCTGTGGAGGCATTGAACTAAATCGCATATCTAAACGCAGGTCAGTAGTAGATGAAAATACAAAAGATCATAGGTCAGGTTTTATTTTTCAACAATGCAGATCACATGATAAAACGGTGCAAATTTAGTGTTATTATTGTTTTAAGCTAATGGCTAACTCCACCTCTATACCTCTGCATACAATTCACTATCTGTGGTAATAAATACATATTTCTATTTTAGACCACTTTAAGATTCTACTGTTTAACTTTTGACTTGAGTTCACATAAGGAGTCAAATGTAGCTCTAGTTTGTCCTGTTTCAGAGTTATTATCCAATAATGAAAGCTATAACCTTGGAATGAAAGTGCAGTTCCTCTAATACTGTCACTTGTAGTAGTTAAAGACCTGTTTGCTGATACTGTGCTTGTATACAGGCTTGTATGATGAGAGTAATTCCACTGTACAAACCACACACAAAAGACAACAAACAGCAGCAGTCTGTTTCTAACTTGCTGAAATGTTCTTTTAAAGATGTCAGACAGTGTCGTGTCTAAAACGTAGCTGTTTATTACTACATATGAACTCACTGACATTTGTTCTGTTGACTTTTTTTTTGACTCCATCCACCCCATCCACCACTGTCACAGATCTGGATTACTCAGCATTCCAGGTAAGACAGTGATGCTCGGAAATGTTGTTTTGCTGACAAAGGAGATGAGTGTTGTCTAACACGTGGGTCCAAAGTTCCATGGATGGGGCTGTTTTTAATGCATTTTAATGTAGAATTCATGGAGCCACATCATGGAGTATATTTATGAGTGAAAACAATCCTGTGCCATTTATACCATCTGCTGCATATACGCACAATTTTTCAAATAAAAGGAAAAAAAAATCTTCAAATAATTGAATTTCTTGTACCGTCCAGCCACACTGCACAATATCCTGAAAACACAGTGATTACTTTAGAGCTAATGTACTGTCTTTGTTATCTTTACCACCCACTGCATGCATCCGCACATGCCCCAAAAAGCACTTCCGCTAAAACAAGCCACGCCCCACTTGCACAGTCTATCTTTTAGGAATATCCACTTTTGCCCATGACATTCTGTGTATGTCAGTTATCAAGGAACGCAAACCTTACCGGAAACTGTGTAGCCTTATCTTCAAAATAATGCAGATAATTGATTTATAAATCAAAAATGCAGAAACAACAATTTAGCCATACGCCATGAAATTTATTTTTGAGTTAAAGCTTAGCTATTTATTTTTCAACACAATCTTTTAAAAAAACCCTATTCATACACATTTAATTTTTTTAAAGATATGTGACAAAATTTGCAATTACAAATAAAGTGGGACTTTTACAAGAAAAACTTGTTTTTGAAAAATCCTCATCAGATGATTTTCAGCGCGAGGCAGCAAACTGTTTATACCATGCGGAAGGTTGAGGTGGGACAACTGCAACAGCATTTAAGAGCTTTTTGTACTGTTTATAACATAAACCACATGAAAACAACCAAATCAACTTTACATCCACTCAAAAACACTATTTAAAAAAACACAACTAGTTCTTTATTTTGAAAGGCAATATAGGAAGTAGTGGGTGTCTGCGCCTTCCCGCAGGCAGCAGCCAGTGAGAGTAGTTTAGAACCGTATGAGGAAAATCTGGGCTCCGTACAGTAGACGCTCACATACAGTGACACTGGTACATTTGTCAGTGGAGGATGGGCCGTTCACACCTCACATATGGACGAAGGAAAACAAAGATTCGAGCAGGAAACCTTCCGTTTTCCCGCCGCGGATAAGCAGCTGTTGCTGGAAACAAAGCCGTTCTGACCAAACACAGATTTCACTTTTTTTTTCTTCTGAGGCTTCATTTGTGGAGGTGGTGGCATCACCGGCCGTCGCGCTGTTGCCAATATATATATATATATTTAAAAAAAAAAAAAAAAAGCTAAAACAGGGTTTTTCTCGGGCACATCAGCAGTTATGTGTCTTTCTCTACACCGACGACCATGAAGATTTTTGGAGGTGAGATGCTCCATTTTCCGGACTGAGCTTCTGTACTTGAGCTGCTCCTGAGCTCTAGCATGGGAGAATGAAGCAGGTAATAATATTAGCGAGTATACTTTAAATCCGACCAGCGGCGGTGTAATAATGACATTCATGTTTTGTGTTAAAACATGAATTAGGCCGTTTGTTCAGAACACCCACTGTTCTCGTCGCTTACAGTAATGTGAAGTGTCTGTTTATTTTCTCGGTCTCTGAGCTTGAGTGGATGGCTCCAAATCACCGAATCCTGTCGAAACAAGCGGTTTCATGCTCTGTGAAACAGCGTTCGGCGAGCTACTTCGGCCTGGCGTAAATAGCTGTGAGTTGGGGTGGATGAAGGGAAGGCCTGGTCTGTACTAGGCACTAATATTCCATTAAGGTCGTTGTTCATCTGTCTTTGAGGGGTATCTACCGGTGCCAAGTACCAATCCAGTACCAGTGTTCAATAAGCTCCAGTCAGTGCGTGGAAGAGACTGGAAGCCATCCAGGGAACATCAGCCTTCACTGAAACATTCTTTTTCTGAGTTTATAAAATAAATGTAGCAAGTAAATGCATACAGCAATCTAATTTTACAGTTTTTTTTTTAAATTAATACATTTTATTTTACAAAAGGCTAACAGTGAAACAAATTAAAGTAGGTATTCAGTAGGGGTGGTGGAAAAAATCGATACTGTGTAGTATCGTGATATTTTGTTTGCTAATAATGTATCGATACAGGGACAGCAGAAATCGATATTTTGTTACAAAAAACGTTTTTGTGGACTGGAACTCTGACTTCAGAGCATGTTGATCAGCTCCTTTTTCTGAGCAAGAATCCTGACATTCCTTCACTGTCCAAATGTGTTTAACTTTTTTTTTGGTAGCAATAAACATGACAGTTTACGTATTTTAATTTAAGACATGTTTTATTTTAATTAAGTTTAAAACTTTTTTATTTAATGTAAAATTATATTTTGTTTTAATTAACTTTCAAATTCTTCAGTTGCTGAATGGGCTGCATAGTTTTCATAAATTGCATAGTTCAGAATAGCTATAATTGTACCAGATGGTTGCATTCAGTTAAGTTGGACTAGACTGTAATACAAACCGTTCAGTTTGTCAACAATAAAACTGACTGAAATGAGAGAAAGACTGAGTGCGAGACTTTGATATTAGATAAAATGAATATTGATAAAGTTTACCTTTATGTACAGAATCTGAATATCGCAAAATATTTTTAAAAAATCGCAATAATATCGTATCGTGCGTTAAGTATTGTGATAATATCGTATCGTGGGATGTATCGTGATTCCCACCTCTAATATTCAGTGTAATTTCAGCTTGGTGTGAGGGTTGTATGGTTAAGCATAAAGTGGTTGAACCAGTTAGTAAAGTTGGAGCAACCCTCACCAACCCTGACTTGATAATCTGGCTGTAATGCACGAAAAAGCAGTAAAACTGTTAAACTTGCTGCAACATCTGACTTGTGAGGCAAATATAACGCAACAGTATACTGCTGTCATTTACAGTTGCACTTCTTCCACTCAGTCTGACAGTGAAATTATACTTTGTTAAAACTAGGTTATAGGTACAGCGTAGCCACAAACCCTTCTGAACCCCTTTGCTGTAACTGATGCTGTAGCCTAACATGCACTGCCCCCAAAATGTAACTACATGATGGATGATGCGGTCTGCAGCGGTTGTGATAGGCTGTTCAGTGGTGTTCATTTCTTCCATGTCTATATTTTGCTACGTTTTCTGCGGCTGCTATTTTTCAAAATGTCTGGAAGAGAAAGGATTAACTCAATCAGTTGACAAGAGGCAGGTAAAACCTATTATTGTTAGGCCAGTATTATGGTCTCCAGTTATGGCAGATGGCCACCCCGGTTCTGCTGGAAGTTTCTTCCTGTTAAAAGGGAGTTTTTCCTTCCCACTGTCGCCAAAGTGCTTGCATCTTGAGGCTATTGTTGTTGTGATTTGGCGCTGTATAAATAAAATAAAATTGAATTGAATTGAATATTACTGACTTCAGTTGTGGTCAGAAGTTTACATTCACTCATCATGTATTTTTGGGGGGATTTCATGTAATCCTCACAGGTTAAAAAGTATACATACAGTGTCAAACATAATCTTTTAATAGATGGTGCAGTATGTTTTAACTTGACACGGTCTGTTGTTGATTAGCGATCATGATTGACTACTCTTTCGTAATTTCTCTGTGACAGCATTCATTGCAGTGACCCACACTCAGAATAATGGGAAAATCAAGTAAACTTAGTGAAGTTCTAAGGAGAATTGTGAATTTATACAAGTTAATAATTCTTAATAGGAACATCATCCCATGTACACATCAAAACTGGTGTTGGAATTGATAAAACCTTTGGAATAGCTTTCCTAACAATCCAACCCCAGACCTGTTAAAAATCTGTGGAATAGTTTTAAAAACCCCATGCCAATCAATTAAATTTAACGCTTAATATTCTGCCAAGAAAAGTGGTCAAATATCCATCCAGAATTATGTCAGACTTTTCTTTATGGCTACCAGAAGTGTCCAGTCAATTTGTAACATCCAAAGGGACATTCAACCAAATCTTATATCGTATATTTATACTTTTAGCGCTGTGTGGATGAAAGAAAATCCAAAACAAATGTGAATTTTCTTTTTGTTTTCTTTAATAAGTCATTAAAGATGTATGCACAATGATTCCACCCTGGGAAAAGAACGGCTCAATAAAATAAGTGGATGCTAACGTCTAACTGAAACTGTATTGGCATAGGATTCATTTGACTTCTTGACCCCCAGCTTGCAGTAGGGCTGCTGAGTGTAAAGCGAATTGGCACCTCCAAATCTGAGATCATAGACCCACAAACTCTGTGTAGTGACAACAAGATTGAGGTTGTGGATAATCTTTCTTCACCCTTAAAGATAAGGTGAGGAGCGCGATTATTTGGAAAGAGCTTGAAGTAGAGCTGTTACTCTTCATCTACATCAAAAGGAGCCTGTTGATGTGGTTTGAACATTTGACAAGGATACCTCCCAGACACCACCTATATAGGGTGTTTCATGTCCCACCAGTAGGACTACCTGGTGAAGATCCAAGACACACTAGAGAGATTATATCTCTTGGCTGGCTTGGGAATGCGTTAAAGTCTCCCAGAATAAACTGAATGGAAGAAGCAGCTGGGTAGATGTAAATCTGGGCATCTTTGCTTAGACTTGAATCTGGATGGATGAACGAAACTCATCTTTTTTTATATCAGATAAATGAACATTTTAAAAAGTAAAGAAGAGATTGGAACAACCTTCAACACCATTCAGCCTTGTTGCTGGTGTTCCAAATGCATTTTTTTAAGAAAACCAGAAACAATAAACGGCTGCTCTAGGTATAGTCAGGCAGTGCATAAATGTGTAATTAAAATAACTACACATAGTAAATCATAGGGAAATGGGTTTTTTCACCGATATATCAGAACATCCCATTTTTTAGATCGCCAGAAATCGGTATTAGCATTGCTAACTAATGCTAAATAAACACGAGCAAAACCAACCAAATCTTTATTCTTCCAGACCATTTGAATGCAGACAATAAGGACACTCGGATAAGATAAGATAAGATAAAACTTTATTAATCCCTCAGGTGGGTTCCTCTGGGAAATTCAGTTTCCAAAAGCACAGCACCGACAGAAGTTAGAGTTACAGAATATTATATATATATACACACACACACACACACACACACACACACACACACACACACACACACACACACACACACACACATAAATAAATACAGAGACATATATAAATAAAATATACGAAGGGGATAAATAGAATAAATAGGAATAAAAATACAAGTGAATTGCACATTTCAAGTATTGAGGTCTATTGCACCATTGACTATTGACAACATTGATATCTTGTGAATCACAACATCTCTGCTAGATCCTCGGAAAACTAATGTACTAAATGGATCTGTGGTAACATTCCTTCCACTTGTGCTTTCACTACTGTGCAAGAGCTCTTTAAGTTAGAGTCCCTGCTCTCCACAGTCTGTAGTTTTTATTTTAAAAGTAATATCTCATACGACTACTTTAAAGTGCTCCCTGTAACCGTTTCACACCGTTGTGTACAATCTGCTGCAAAGTCTATGCTTAGTTACAAATAAGCAAAGGTAGATGGTATGGGAAATTAAAGCCATGAGTCATTTGTATCAAGGCATGATATCACTGGGAAAAAATCAGTGTGAAATGTTCAAAGGTACCTAAAAACAAGGTTATACACGAGAGCCCTGGGTCGCAGGTTTCTGTCTACCCTCCTCTCTGTAGCTGCTTCATTTCAAGGACATCGGAGCAACATTTATAAGACTGCAGAGATTACCAACTGTTAGAGTACAGGCAGGAGGGAAGCATGACACAGGGAAGGGCAGGAGCTAACTGGCAAGCAGCAACTGAACTTTGAAATAATAGCAAGGGATTGTCCTCTACTTAATCCAGCACACGTTGCATTATCTCTAGATTTGAATTTTTAAGTAACTCTTCAAACATACACGGGTGGGTGATCGTATAACTCAGCAGCCTGTCCAAATAATGCTATGTGAGGGGAAACACTGGTATTTCTCTCACAGACACACCAGTGTTTAACAGTATATTTGAAATAAACACGGTATTTGAACTAGCTATTATTGCGTTAAAACTGGCACCTCCCAGTAACATCACGAGCACCATCGTGAGCTCACTGGGCAGCTTCCCAACAAATCTTTTTCCCTCTGAGCGATTCAAGGTTACAAGATGTGTGAAAAGCTGTAAGCATATTCTCATTACATAATTGCAGGGCCTCTGCAGTTATTTAAACATTTCCCTGTCGTTCAGAACACCAAGTACCTGATCATTCATTTCCTATGCAGGATCACTTGACTGCTGGGAGACTGGAGTGGCTCTTTTAACATTGTAGGTCATTGCACCCAAAAGCAGCGAACACTACCCTACCTGTTGAGGCCGACATGCTGCAGGCTACCTCACTGAATGCAGAGTTAATGAAGTGGGAACTGGGCCAAGAAGACTAAACCGGCTGCTCCTTGCTCTCCTTGTGGAAATTGTGGTAGACAATAAGCTTGTCATCAGCATATGAACAAAGCAAACTCTGCCCGATTTCACTGCCGTTTATTTTTGCATTGTAGGTTTTTGTCCCCTCCGGTGTGCTGAAGAGATGGCGCTATCTGTCAAATGGCTGCATATCCTAGTATCACAGCAGCACAGCTAAAGTACAGATCCCTCTAACAGGCTTAAATGCAGTGTTGTCACAGTAATTGCTCATAATTACACTGGTTTGATATTTATTTATTTTTTTACACCCACACAGGACTAAAATACTAAAAAGCTTAATTTGTGTGGAAAGTTATCCTATTAACAAATGGACTCTCTGGTGCTGCCCATTTATTATATCTGAAATTTGCTGCCTATTGTAATAATACCAGCTGGCCTGCCTGCAATGCCTCCAGTGTTTATACTAGTGATAAGGGTTTTTATTGCAGTATTTGCCTTGTGTCCGGTTGAGCACTAGCTTTCTGTCACTCTCAGGGGTAAAAAAAAAAATTCGAATAGGATTTCTTATCACAGCTTAGCCAAACACACCAGACAATGTGTTTCTGTTTGGAGACAGATTTGTCTTTCTGTATTCCACTTTTAAATGTGGCTTAATTCTGTATACTGAAAAATAAACTTTATGCTATTTATTTCAAAGATGTAATTAGTTTAATAGGTATATGGTTGGGGGCAAGATACAATCAGACACACTTAACAAAATGATGAAAAAGAAAACAGTTGCTCATTGAATTTTATTTTTGTCTAGTAAACTTTGACATTTTAGTTTCAGTTTTGTAAAAAGGTCTTTGTGAGAAATTCATCCTCTGTTTTGTAAAGATTTCCGTCATGGTGTTGGTCTGTTGTTCTAAAACAGTAAGGCTCTGTGTTTTTGATTGCTTAAAAAAACTGAAATGAGTCATATTTTATTCAGGCACCAATCTTTTGGCAGAAACATCCTATTTTATTACCCCAATTTACAGTATCATGAAATCTTTCGGGACTCTGTGTTCTTGGAGCTTTGTTCAAATTTTTCATATTATTTCAAAATACTTTTGGATTTTTCAGCTTGTTCAAACTATGTGGGAGCACTTGCCATTAATTTTTTACAGCCAAATTTTGTCCACTTCCTTAAACTTGTAAAAGTGTGTAACTCATACACACTTATACCCACGAGTCCTGCTCAACTTTTTAATTATTTGTTGCTGGAAATCAATGCATTTGTCCACCCCACGCCTCAGTTGATTGTAGTTTTCCAGTCGTGAAGGATCATTATCGTACCAAACATGGCAACCTTGTTTCTGTTTCAGCGTCCTTTCTGACACATCATACATTGACGGAAGTGTTGTTAAGTGTGTTTTTAAATAGAAAATGAATAGGCGTCTCGTGCTAAGACAGAATAGTTATATCCTGTAGCTGTATGGTGTAATATGCAAATAGGAAAATTGGTGTTCTCTAAACCATTGACCCTCTGCATCGGTCAAGTTGTGTTTAGTCTGGTAGTGACAACTCAAATTGTTATCCTTAAACACGGAAATCTGCTCTACACAAACTGATTGTAAGGTAGACCCTACAATAATACATAATGGAATTCTAACATATTTTTATTTTTGTCTTAGGGTCTTGCTACCATGAAGATGGTGCTGTGTGGCCTTGGGGAGATGATATCCGCATGTCTGCCATCAGATTTTATGTGAACTCTCCTGCAATGATGCCTGCTCACCCTGGAGAAGCATGGTTCTCTCCACTACTGTTCCCCTCCTGGATACAGGGGACATTAACAGCCGTTTCTGCTGCGTCGTTACGAGGTTGCTGAACCTTTCTGAGAGGCTACCAATGGAAGACCTCTCTGTGGCAAACATTTCCCTGGGCTCCGGGTCTCCCTCGGAGCCGGTCACCCCAACAGCAAATGCTCTGGAAATCCAGCAAGGCATTGGCCTACCTCTGCAGATCTTCTTCTGCTTTGTCATGGCAGCCATCCTTTTAGTGGCGCTGTCAGGAAACATAGTGGTGTGCCTGATGGTGTACCAGAGATCTGCCATGCGTTCAGCCATCAACATTCTGCTGGCTAGTCTGGCATTTGCGGACATGATGCTGGCCATCTTGAACATGCCCTTTGCTCTGGTTACTGTGGTGACCACCAACTGGATTTTTGGAGATGTTTTCTGTCGCGTTTCCGCCATGCTCTTTTGGTTTTTTGTTATGGAAGGAGCAGCTGTACTGCTTATAATAAGCATTGATCGTTTTCTTATTATTGTCCAGAAGCAAGATAAGCTGAGCCCACAGAGAGCCAAGCTGCTCATAGTGGTCACATGGGGACTCTCGTTCATTTTCACTTTCCCTCTAGCTGTTGGCTCACCTCCCTTACAGATCCCACCCAGAGCTCCTCAGTGTATATTTGGCTACAGCAGTGATCCTGGTTACCACGCCTATGTGTTGATATTAACACTAGTTTTTTTCTTCTTGCCTTTCACAGTCATGCTATACACATTCATGGGCATCCTCAACACCATCCGCCACAATGCCATTCGCATCCGTAGCCACACAGACAGCGTCTGTCTGAGCCAGGCCAGCAAACTGGGCCTCCTCAGCCTTCAGAAGCCCTTCAAGATGAACATAGACATGAGCTTCAAGACCCGTGCCTTCACCACCATCCTCATCCTCTTCTCCGTGTTTACAGCGTGCTGGGCACCCTTCACTGCCTTCAGCTTGGTAACTACCTTCAGTGACAGGTTCTACCGCAAAGACAGCTTTTTTCAAATCAGCACATGGGTCTTGTGGTTGTGCTACCTCAAGTCAGCCCTCAACCCTCTTATTTACTACTGGCGGATCAAGAAGTTCCGCGACGCCTGCCTCGATCTGATGCCCAAATATTTCAAGTTTCTTCCTCAGCTGCCAGGCAACACAAAGAGGCGCATACAGCCGAGCGCTGTGTATATATGTGGAGAGCATCGCTCTGTGGTATAAGGCATAACTCCTCTCTGAAACACTGTTAAAATGCATCTTATCTCACTAGGGTTTTCTCATGGTTTACTTCTCTTAGCAGGCTATAAGACTGAGGTTAGCACTGCATTAAAAATATAAGGGGGCTGAGGTGGAATGGGTTATTGCTACAGTAGCCAGACTGAAGATCCAATCCGGGAGGTACACGGTGAGTCCAACATGCCAGAGATTTAAAGGTTGTCAGGTGAGAAATCGCAAAATTTCCAATATAAGACCTGACTGTTAGTACTGAAACTGTACTTTATAAGTTTTATTTTTAAAACATCATATGTGAATGTGAGGATTCTTCATCAACAAAGATTTGGTTGAGCTTTAGTTTCCACAAGAAGTAGCAACAGTCAGTCATGAACAGACAGAATGGCATTTGCATTTAGTGGTTAGAAGTTACGCATGTTGGGCAGGAAATTCAGAGTGAGGTGAGCCTTTTGAAAGGCAAAAAGGTCATTTGTGCACCATGGCTTAAGTCAGGGGTGTCCAACTCGGCTGGTGTCCGGCAGGTTTTAGATGTGTCCTTGATCCAACACAGTAGATTTAAATGGCTAAATTACCTCCTCAGCATGTCTTGAAGATATCCAGAGGCCTGGCTGGTAATAAACTAATCATTTGATTCGGGTGTGTTGGCCCAGGCTGATATCTAAAACCTGCAGGACACCTGCCCTCAAGGCCTGGAGTTGGATGCCCGTGGCTTAAGTAAACATAAATAGCCATTCAGGATGACCTCTTGTGGCAACAGTTAGTAGACATACCTTTAGAATCATTGCTGGCTTCACAGCAGCTTGCTTTGTGCATATGCATACACTTAAGGATTGTTGTGGTAGTTTTTCTGGTTAATGTAGTCTAGTATTAAACACAATGCTACTTAATGGGCTTCTTTGTCATTCCTAAGACTCAAACCACTTAAAAACAAAAAACAAGAAAAAGAGACTTGATGTAAGGATCAAATCAAAGATTGACCAACAGTGAGCCCACAATTCATTCCATCTGTTTGCTTTTACATTAGAAAAGAAAGAAATTTCATCTAAAAGCAAATAATAAATACCTGGGGGGCTTTTAACTAAACTGGGTAGAGTTCAGGGATTATTGGGTGATCTAAGCTCAGGACCTGTCATTTGACGTGCTGTCTATATGATGGCGACCGTAGAACAGGAGGTTGGGAAGTGCATCTGTCACCGGTTCGATCCCCGGGCTCTCTGTCCTGGTCGTTGTGTCCTTGGGCAAGACACTTCACCTGCCACCTACTGGTATTGGCCAGAGGGGCCAATGGCGCAATATGGCAGCCTCGCTTCTGTCAGTCTGCCCCAGGGCAGCTGTGGCTACAACTGTAGCCACTGTAAAATTGTTTTATTTGTTTGCACTTTAGGATACGCTCAAAATATTTGATGACAAATTTGTGGTCCAAAGATTAAAAATTTTACAAGACTCAGTAGATTCAATATCAGCTTCTGATACTTGATAGTTCAAGTATCAGTAGTAGTAGTTGGTGGAATATAACAGGCTCGACTGAGACCCTGTACCCAACAACCCAGAACAAACATTTTAAATAAGCACGATTCTGTTGCTGATAGTCAAGAATGACCTACCGGTGTGCGTGCAGTCTACCTGCTCAGTCTGTCCAGTGTGTTGGGATATGATGTTCTATTGTTGGCAAATGTTGGGTTGGATCAACTGGATGTGTTTGCAGTATCAGCCTCAAACCCCCACAGTGGTTCAATGCAGTGTTAATGTCAGTCTGACTTTAAATGGTCAGGGAGTGTATGAAGGTTCTCAGAAAGTTGTGAGGCTTCCAACAGGTCGATGGCAACTGGACTACCATACCAAACCCTACAATTTGACCTATACAACAGGTAATGGGAATCTTTAGGTTCTGTGTTCATCTTTATATACAATATATATATCTTTATATTCAAATCTATATCTGCTGTATCTGCCAAATTTGAATCTTGAGCACATCTTTTGAAACACACTGGAAGTCCATTTGGCATTTGAGCCTGTAGAGCAGGGGTGTCAAACTTCAGTCCTCGAGGGCCAGTATCTTGCTTGTTTTTGAGGTATCCCTGCCCTACCTGCTGCTGATTACCTGGATCAGGTGTGCTTTGCCAATAAGAAGCTACGCACGATCTGATATCCTCGTGTTGGTGTTGTTCCCACATCATCATAATAAATGTTGTTCCAGGTTCAACATTGCAAGTGACCAATCACATTGGTGTGATGTCATACTTTTGCAACTTTGGAAAAAAACGCCTTAAAAAAATCTACTTAACTTGCGAGAAACCGCCTCTGTCCGCCAATCCAGCAATTTGAATTTGTTGCATTTCAGGATACTGTTCTTTAATAAACGGTAAGCACTATACATATTGTCCTTGCAACATTCGAATTTCATAAATGAATGAATGGCTTGGCTTGCAAAAGTATGACGTCACAACAATGTGATTGCTCACTTGCAATGTTGAACCTGGAACAACATTTATTATGATGATGTGGGAACAACACCGACACGATATCAGATCATCCAAGAAGGCACAAGGGCAGGTTAGTTGGAAAACAAACAGGACAGCAGCCCTCAAGGCCTGGAGTTCCGACACCTGTGCTGTGAGTCTCGACCATTCAGGAAATAACAAGTGAAATGCAAAAAGTTTTGTTTTGTCAAAAATAATAAGATAAGAGACCAAAAAAAGGTACATTTGTTTTTGACAAGTGGCTGCACATTACAGGTGAAGACACTGATCTCCACCTGCAGCAGCTTCAGAGTCTAAGCTAGTTCTAGGTCAGCTCAGGCAGTTTACAGCTGGGATTTCACCTCACTTTTTAGTGCCAAAGTTCTCTGTTTTTTTTTTTTTTTTGTCTTTTTTTGTGCTTAAAATCAGCCTACATTTGGCAAAAATATCACCTGAAATCAAGAAGTAATATCATATAAACCTCGCCGTACTTCAGAGACCAGCTCATCCAAAACCGCAGCATTAGATAAACCTGCTCAAAAGCCATCACTGCTGCATTTACTGAGCCCACAATCACCCATTCCTCCAAAGGTGAGACAGTGTCATTCAGGTTTTTTTAAATTAATTAATTTTTCTTTTAAAGACATTATCTTAAGTGAAGAAGTTGTCTGAAGGAAACCATAAAAATACACGAAAAGGCTTTATAACTCCTGAAATGCACTGATTGGCACATGTTGTGCAAGAGAAAAGATTTTTTGTTGTTGTTTCTTTTGTGTTATTTTGAGAAGATAATCTGGGCTTGGCCTGACCTTACATGTTTTGTTGCCACTGGAGTTGCAGGTAGAAGACAGTGTGTTTAGCTGTATAGAATTTGTTTTACCAGGCATGTACATTAACAGCTAAGTGGAATCTGTGTGTGGTCAGAAAATGGCCATGACACATTTGAACGTGTGTATTTGTATTTAAATGTCTTGATTGTGCCTAATAATTAGTCCATTTGCCAGTCAGAATGCTGCTATATCTGGTGAAAATGTGCAATTTCAGTGTACTGTACTGTTGAATGTAATAAAGAAATAGACATTTCTTACCTTGGTAAACTGTCTTAAGTGGAGTTTTAATTTAAAGCGTAGTTTTGGACCCATGATGGTAGAGTGGCAGGATGTAGCCAACAAGCTTCTTTGCCACAGAGGTGAGAAACCAGGGACCCAACATATAAGACTGCAGTCCCTCTAATTGCCACTTGAGGCTAGCTTGCATGTTAAAATGTCTTCCACCTCTCACCCCCACCGGTCGCCGCAGATGGCTGCCCCTCCATTAGCCTGGTTCTGCTGCAGGTTTCTTTCTGCTTAAAGGGAGTTTTTCCTTCCCACTGTCGCCAAAGTGCTCATAGGGGGTCACATGATTGTTGGGTTTTTCTCTGTATGTGTTATTGTAGGGTCTACCTTACAATATAAAGCACCTTGTTTACAGCCTCATAAAATAACTGAATATGGTTTTGGTCTCTATAACCAATTCACCTTTCAGGATAACTTTATGTGGAGTAATGTATCACATAGCCTACTCTGTGACCTGACGCGCACCTCCCTAGAAATGTAATTACACGTCATCTCTGTGAAGCTTACACACACACATGAGTGTGTGGCTGCTGATACCGTTTGATACTGAAAATGCAGCTGTATTATTAATTCATTTATTCATCTTTCTCTTTCGAACGCTGTATGTTTAAGGCATCACATATGGGAACCATGTGTTTATGTGACGATGCCTGTTTGCAAACTCTGCCTTCATTACCCTCCTTCCGATGCGTCATCTGTGTCTTCTCTTTCCACCCAGGGACTCCACTTCCTGTCATCATCTCCACTGAGTGCTTATTCATCCAGTACTCCTCATATACTCCTCATATGTGGCCCATTTAGATAAAAGTATGCATCATTTTCTCAGTAACGTTTTCTGATATACCAAGTCCTACATCATGGTCAAATTCACCAACACCAACATCTCTTTCCTGAAATGGTGTCCTTGTTGCTGTGTGTGTCAGCTCTGTGCATAATTCATGCATTGATGAGATATAGTCTACTCCTTTTCACCAGGTTCACGTCTGAACCAGGAACTCTGCTTTAGTGACTGTTCAGTTCATTGAGTTTGACTCTTCGATATATTCTTGTTTACCTTGTATAATTACTCAGAAAGCTAACTGAGTAACTACCACCCCCATATGCCCTTTGCAAAAATGACATCACAATCTACTTTTAATAACTGTGAAGAGCATCTTCATTAGCAAGTATCACAAGGTTAAAACGGCAAATGTGATCACTTCTGTCAAGTGTTTTAACTTTATTTTTCCTGCTACCGCTACATGTGTAATATCAATCTTTTTCTGTGAGAATCATCAACATGAAGTTTAACCCTACCTTGAATTTGGGCAAAACCCTAACCCCAAAACTGGACCAGTGAGTGAAATAATAAATATGAAAGAAACATCAAAAGAATCACTGAGTAAGTCGGCACGAGACACATGCCAGCCTCCTGGCTGTTAAACCTGTAGCTATTGCCACCACCGCTCTAAACTCCAGATGTGGAAGTTGTAGGCCTGGGACTGGCTACAGAGAAGACTTGACAGACAGCCCCAGGATGAGAATGTGTTGGTTGACTGCTCTACGCCTGATGCTTTCATCCTGAGACTGAAGCATAGTGGTGGTAGCATCATGCTGTTTGGGTTCTCTGCAGGGTGAATGACTGTAACTAAGGGAGTTCATATACAATACAGTGAAGAGGGCTAAAAGTGAAGGATTTTCAAAGGTTGTTATGATGTTGTGGAAAGTCATCCTTTGGTTTGTGTGTGTGTGTGTGTGTGTGTGTGTGTGTGTGTGTGTGTGTGTGTGTGTGTGTGTGTGTGTGTGTGTGTGTATCCTGTGACTGTAAAATAAAAATAAATGACACCTGCTGTCTGATAACGTCCCATATCACAGTGAGTATGAACTACATATGGATGTTAGTAATCTGAATTTTTTTTCAGAACAGTCCGCCTTTAATGTCAGCCCAAAGTACATATCAAAGACAAATGTATCTGTGCAGACTGTGAGACATGAAAGCCAGGCAAATGAGATCCTGGCTGCTTGTAGCATCATGCAGAGAACACCAACCATCCACAAAAAGGTCAGCAGGTTGTTTTTCTTAGATTGCTGACTGGCCATTTCTCTAGTGACCTCATTGACCTGCTACGGATGGATGAGGCACAGATAGACCGAACACTAAGACAAATTTGATCCCCACCACACTCTTGATTACAAAGGATGCTGTTCTTAATCATCTTCCTCCCAGGGATTCATTATGCAGGCTGCTGTGAGTAATGAGTGTGTCCAGAGCTTTGAAGCTCACTTTAATCATAGCACTGAAGACTATTACTAAGCAACAGGAACCTGCAGATGTCTCATGAGGAGGCATGGTGACAGCGGATGGATGTAGACGGGGATGTTCACCTAAGCAGATGAGAAGTCAAGGGGCCACTTGTGAATATCCTTCTGTGTGTACTGCTCTGGCATTATTTCAGCTGAGTGTCACTCTGTTGACGAACTAAACAGACTCCAGTTAAGTTGTGTGTTTTTTTGCATTGAGGCAACTGTCATTGTGATTTGGCACTTTATAAATAAAATTGAATAAATTGTTTGTTAATCATTAAATAAAATCCTATTTCCAAACAAAGGGGAATGCCAGAGTGCAGTCTTCTGCTTATTTCCATCTGGCAACCTCAAGAACTGTGACTGTAAAGAATAAAGCTGCAGTTCCTCTAAAATACACATGAGGCATATTAAGTCCTCAGGGACTCGCAGGTTCATTGAAACAGCATTAAAAAGCATCTCTATGGTATCTATACATGATATGCATATATATCAGGAAAACAAGCTGCGAATAATGATAAAATTGTAATGTTTTTTTCTAGAGAAAATGGCTCAAATTGACACAACTTGAATATAATTTGACAAATATGCAATGCTATTAAATTCGAGTTTTACATAGCAAATGCATATTTAAAAACTGTTGCAATTAAAAAAAATGAAACTTATCAGTAATTCCGTAGATATCAGTAAACATCTGCTGTGTTTGCAGTGCAACATCAACCACAGCTAGGCTAGCTTTCAAATCTGCAAGGATGTAGGAAGAAAACAGACTGTAGATGGAGAGGCCATTGTGGAGTCTAGATACTATTAAGGGAGCAGTGTGGAACTTTCAACACCAAAGACTTTTATCAAGCAGCTAGCTCCATAAGAAAAATTTAGGGAAGGAAAATGGACAATTTATAAGATAAGCAATGCGGATGCAAGAACATTCTGAAACTGTTATGTTATGTTTTCTTGATAATGTTTATATGCCATGGTGCACTTCAACAGTACAATACAAGATTTTTTTTTAAATTACATGGTAAAACCCATATTACAATTACTATAATCAAAAATTAGGATTTTGTTGTAATTATAAAGTCTGTTACTAGTTGTACAACAAGATTTTGACTTTCTTAAATGGCTGGTATTTAATCATATTAAATATTAGAAAAATCACATCAAGTTGTTTTTACACATGTACTTATGCTACCTAACTTTTCATTTAGCATAAAGAATCTGTAAAAATGTATGAAATCTCAGGTGAATTAAAGTTACAAAACTATATTTTAATTATGGAGAAATTCTGTATTTTTATGTGATGTATTCTATTATTTTACAGCATTTATCTGGTGGCACAGCTACTAGGTTGTTGTATATTAATAGTTATTATTATTATTTTTACACATTTCATTCTTTCTTTTGTTTCTTTTTCTTTTTTTCTAAAACTGTGTCAGCAACCTGCTAATCAAATTTGCAGGCGTTAGCTCTTATGATATTATCTTTTCAGGGGTCAAAGTGCATATAATGAGGCATTAAAATGTGGTCCAAAAACAGCTGGAATGACTGATGTTCAATTTTTTATATACAGTCTATGATTTTTTTTTTTTTAACAATCACAAGTTTATTAATAGTTGAAATGTTGCATTTCTTCATTTTGTGTGTTTACATAAAGGCTATTGATTGAATTGGAAAGTGAATTTGAAAGTGACCCAAGCTCCTTTCTCACAGCCAATGTAAATACTTTAACATAAGGTAAAGCTGCTAATGGCTGTTGCTCACACCCACTAGTGTCCTATGAATCCTATTGGGAAAACGCCCTGAGATTATCTTCTGGGAATCCTTTGCATGCTATATCCTCTTTGAAACACTGACACCTTAAATTAAAAATTCAGCGTTGGAAGGCTCAAGTCCTTCTCTTGTTGCCCTTGGTGACAGTCATGCAGCATCCAAATCATCCTGCAAAGGCAGAGCTGAAAGTTTATAAAAATAAAAGCCTGAACTGCTTAAGCAGTGATCTGTCAGCTCATGAATCAATATGTTCACTGAGATTGGTCGGTTAGATATTTGCTTGTGCATTGCTTTAGCAAACAGTTGTTGCTATGCACTGTCAGAGCTGCCTAGTGTTATAATCATCAGCACACGATGTACAAAGGTGTATTTGAGAGAGGCTTTTAGGGCTTTATGTAAACAACAACATTGATTTTATTGACAAGATAAACATGGATTACATGGACACTACGAGCAATTTACCCTATGAAACTGTGTGGGACTAACTGCTGTCATTTGAGGCAGTCCCACTGGGGCCAAATGTGATTAAAATTGATGCATTATGTTATTTTAAAAAATATTGAATTTTGCATTTACACGAATCACCTCCATGAATCACTGTCTTATTGTGGAGAAGTTTTGTTGTTTAGGTTTTTGCCCATGACAGGATCTCCCAAAGCAAGGTTGTCCTAGTTGATGGGCCAGATTAACTGCAACTGGGAAGACCCGTATCATAGAACTACTGATGCCATCTTGCCAAGATTGGGGTTACTGGGGCAAGGCTCCAGAGAGGAGCACATTTTTTAATTCAGTTCTTTTTCAGTTCAATGTAATTTTATTTATATAGCACCAAAGTGTCATACAGCTCATATGTAAGGAATGTGGCAGGAGATATGCTAAATATAATGCCAAGTATGAAGTGTGAGCAACTCATTCATTCACATTCTCAACCAATTATCCAACTAGGGTTGCAGGAGTGGCTTGACTTGGCTTCGCTATGAAGCGCCTTGAGGCAGTTGTTAATGTGATTTGGTGCTATATAGATAAAACTAAAAAAAAAATTGAATTGAATTAACCTCTTTTCACTTCCAATGAGTTTATACACAACTCTTACTATTAATCTCTGGCTCTCTTCCACAGTTTGTATTTTGTCTTGTTTCTAACTAACTAACTTGTTTCTAACTGTTAAAGGGAGTTTTTCCCTCCCATTGTCACTGACTCTTTGCTCATAGGTGTTCGCCTGATGGTTGGGGGTTTCTCTCTATTATTATTTTGTCTTTACCTTCCAATATAAAATGTTGCTTTGATTTTGTGCTATATATTGAATTGAATTGTTTGGCTCATATCAGTCTTCATTAAAGCTCACCTTTTCTTAGTATCTGTGGTGACTGAATTTTAACAGTTATATGCAGCCACTAATTGTTAATGGGATCCATTCATTGTCTATTTGGTCATTTAGTAACATTTGTTTACATTAAAAGTATAGTAAGGAAAGCATGAAATGGAAAAGATGTCTTTCCCTCCAATGAAACATAAACACCTGATTATTTTTCTATTTAATTGGCTAATTAAGCATGAATACACAATCCATCCACCTATTAAGCCACCTTAGAAAGGGGTTGGATAGCGTGGGATTCTCTTATTTTAGAATAAAATTCCTCACTTGACATCTCTCCCTTGCCAAGCCCAGAGGCCTCCTTTCTCAGAAGATGTGTTTCCATGGCAATGTGGAGCATGTGCTTGTGTGTATGATGAGCTCACACATCCATGTCCTGCTCAGCAAACTCTTCTTCTGGCAAAACGGTGTGTCTGCCTCCACAAACTACAGATGGTGCAGCCACATGCCAGGCTTCCACTTTTTCTGTGGTGTTGCAAACATGAGAAAGTCAACAGCTCCACCTTTATGAGGATAAGCATCATCCCAACCTCCATATTGTCTTTAAATAGAGAGGAACGGTTTTTACATAAACTAGATTGAAAGAAAAAGAAATGCTCATCATATACAACAGGCAGACACTAGATGCCTTTCTTGATGTAATCCAGAAGGGGATTTGGATCTCTGGCTGGATTGAAAATCAGGCAGAATCAGGCTTAGGGAGGTGTAGCTGTTCACCACAACTAGTTGGTGGTGAGGGGAAAGAGAAGAGAGCGGAGAGCTCACCTTAATCTTAGACTTGGAGGCACTATTTTTTTTATCCCTTCTGCTTTGCAACTGGGTGCAAACTGCTGCAGTGTGACTCAAAAGTCACCCCTAGATGCATGCATGATCACAAGATCACTGAATCAGAAACCTCTTGCCTGGCTACACTAATAATGATATAAAAATTCACAAATTAGTGACAGAAGTCAGCCCTGGCGTAATACAATGCTATCCAGTACAGACTCTGATTTAGAAGCAGATTTATGAAGCATGCTCTGTTGTATAGTGACCAAAAAGAGACTAACTCCTTATAGTCTTATAGTCAACATAGCCTTAACATTTAAGGAAAGCTCTTTTGATAATTGGGTGAAGGATGTGGAGTGGTGTGAACACATATGTTCAGCTTTTTTATGGCCTGGATTAGTAATGGTTCTAATAAATTTCACTTCAGTTTTATTTCAATGGTGCCAAATCAAACCACCTGTCACCTCAAGGTGGGATGAAGGGAAAAAAAAAAACATGTATATGCTGATTTTTTTACACTGAAAAAAAAAGAAGAGCAGATTTGTTCAACCTCAAGTACAAAGGGAGCTCCAGGAAACTGCTTTATGTGTTTGGCCTGCAGAGAGCTCTGACCTTAACACCTCTGAGATGAAGTAGAATATAAGAAGCAAATGCCAGCAAGCAGATTTAAAATCCTGGGGTTAAGCTTGAAACCACTGGGATGGAGACTGTGACATCCGTGTGTGTAGTGTACTCAGTTTGGTTCCTGCAGTGCTCTTCCTTTCTTTTATAACTGCATCAATATCACTCAAACGACTGTTTGCTGTTGGTGCCCCCAAGTGTTGAAACGCAGTATCATGCACTTTAGTGTAAGTTCACATAATGGTCACAAGACGGAGACAAACACACCTAATGCATCACTCTCAGACTCATCATGCAGACGTGGTACTGTCTTCATTGGCCAGTTATGCCCACATGTAATTTAAGCAGTTCAAAGCTCAGTTATGTTACATTTATGAAGCATGAAGAATGAGAACCAGGAATTTGCAGTACACGAGTACAAGCATTTAGTTCATTTACACCACTGTATTATCTGATGTTAAAAAAGGTCAGTAATAAAGTGTGAAGCCGAATGTTCTGCATTTGTGCTGATCACAGAAGAAGCAACTCACTTGAGGAGGAGGAGAGCATTTAATACGCAAGTTAATCAGAACCTCACTGAGGACAATTGTGTTAAATTCATCATACACAGTGATTTCCTTCAATAATTTAAAATGATGCCCACATAGAGAAATCATAGAAAAATACAGGACCACCAGCTGATCTAGAAGCAGCACAGGTCTTTAACCCTGTGACATTCCTTCCTCTTTATTCAACTGTTCAGTCAGTCCTCATTAACAGACGTCTTCCTCTGAGACAGCACCAGGTCCTTCACCTGAGGTGTAAGGGTCTGGACCTGAGCACGTGCGCTCCTCGCCTCCTCGTCCTGCTCCTCGTCATCCTCCTGCTTCTTGCTCTGGCTCACCAGCTGCTTCACCACCAGGCTCTGGTAGGTAGACAGCAGCTGCTGCTGCTCCTGCAACAAAATGCACACATTTCAGCTGCTTCACTCTCCTTGCAGCAGATGGAGACCACCGACAGCTGCTTCGCCTCAACACTACTTCAAGCGATCCTGAGATGAAGCTTTCAGACAGCACAATCACACGACGGGCATCGTAAAGCTAAACATTTACAGTGTTAATGGATTATGCACCTGTTTCTATATCCAATGAGAATCATATCAACTCCGGGAGGGATGGCTGTGTAACATAATATAACTGGACTGTGTTTCCCCTACACCAGGGGTCAGCAACCTTTAAGACACAAAGAGCCATTTGGACCTGGTTTCCACGCAAAAGAAAACACTGGGAGCCGCAAATACTTTTTGACATCTAAAATGAAGATAACACTGTATATATAGTTTTTTACCTTTATGCTTTGTGTAAACAACTAAGGTGTGTCGGTTATGAAATCCATGAAGTGCTACAGAGAAAATTACATTTTATTTATGTAATTAACACATTTTGAACTCTTAAAGAAATATAACAAAAGGAAAGACACCAACCTGAACTAAAATGATCCATGTAGCAAACAGAAACTGTTGTGAGCCGCCACTCTTATATCGCCTTTGGGCTTTTGGAGCCTTGACCTGACTTTTAAAAAAAATAATTGGAAAAAGCACTATGCTGCTGAAAAATAGATATTTACAAAATTCTGCCTAAATATGTATTTTACCAGGTTAATGTGTGTGGCGGGGCGTCGTCTGCAGCACTGCTGCAGGGGAGGCGGACGCACCTGAGCGGCACCCGTAATCACGCCTTGCCGCCTTAACGTCTGTGCTATCTATGCTGTTGTTGGTATGTGTCGGGCTGTGAGCTGAAAAGCTACAGCCGGCTGTATACGTACAGCAACCGTGTGTGAAAAGTGGTCAATAAAGAGATGCTGAAAAGCATGTTCATGGAAACATCGTCGGGTCTGCCGTGATATGTTTACAATGGGACTTCTGCTCCTAAGCCTCTGCGCACAGCGTCTGCAACTCAGGGCTGTACG
The DNA here is from genome assembly GCF_057381845.1 of Rhamphochromis longiceps. NCBI lineage: Eukaryota > Metazoa > Chordata > Actinopteri > Cichliformes > Cichlidae > Rhamphochromis > Rhamphochromis longiceps. Next base: position 33,753,176 of record NC_140571.1, read on the forward strand.
AAGTCACTTTCATCTTTACGCAGGACTGTAAGCTGTCATCTGTGAGGCGCGAGCGGTGTTTGTTTTTAACATAGTTCACGGTGGAGAATAGCTGCTGACATAATGTGGATCCGAAGATCCATAACTGGCCTACCTGGGGTTGAAAGTCTCGATAAATGCACAGCGTTTCGGCGGGTACACCGACTTCTGTGAGTGTGACGCTTATTTTGATCAATGAAAAAAATAGACTATAATTTTATTTTTATATTTCAATATTACAATAATCTTCCAATTTAGAACTACAAGTTAAAAAAGAACTAACATAAATAAAATACACTTCAGCTAAATACTTCTAATTTATTTTCTCAAACCGCACGGAGCCGCACTATAAGGACTAAAGAGCCGCAGGTTGCCGACCTCTACCCTACACAGACGTGATGAAGGAGTGAGCAGACTGGTATATCTGATGATCCAGTTTATCATTTTTTAAAATTGATGGATTGTGATGCAACACTTTTCCTTCCCATTCAAATCACGTTCAATCAGCTGTACATACTGCAGATATTCTCCCCATGAGTGTGCTGATGATCTGAGGCACACAGCGGCCCGGGGCATGCAGCATACAGTGCGTGCTGGCCTGAAACAGCAGCACGCTGGTCAGGTGGAGGACCAGAGCGGGATCCTCGGTGTCCTTCAGCTGCTCAGTCAGGGCCTGGCGGTGCAGGAACAGGGCTTGTCTGCAAGACACGCATTCACACACTTCTAGACTCCATAAGTGGATCAGGGTGAAGAGTTTTGTGGCTCGAATGTGCTTCCACTACCTCTCTTTTTTCTTGTCTCCTTTCTTTAGCATGAATCCACAAACCTCAGCACAGGTATCCAAGTTAGTCACAAAGTCTTCAATGGACTGTAAACACAGAAAGCAAATCCACCTTACTTAAAATGTTATCCCTCAACCTTTCCCCAGATTAGCGATTTTTAAATTTCAAGGTATTAGCTGTCATTTTGCAGTCACCCACAGTGCAACACTATTTTAGACAGGCATACTACTTACTTTGCCGTTCAGGGAGTTGTGCAGCTTCAAAAGAGGCCCTTTGGTCTCCTCTGACAGTTTGCCTAAAATCTTTAGTCTGACCTGCAGTACCAAATCGCATATTCAGTGTGAACCGTTGAATTCAGCTCCACAGATAATCGTAACACAGTTTGAGTTTCAGGTTGCCGAGAGGAGCGACAGACACAGACCTCGTTGGTGATGGTGCTGGGATTCTCCACGGACATCATCAGGTCAGCAGCCAGGAAGTTAACCAGGATGTTACTGACATCAGTGCACACGGTCTTCAGGATGTGCTTAGCGATGTGGGCCTGGGTATCATCTGCATGCATAAAAAACAAACATACAAATATTGCATGTAAAGCCTTTGAAATTTTGGATGATTCTACTCAGCCCTCACCATTTTTACAGTCATTTTCACCATGATACACACGTTTTATAGCCTAATCTCTCCAGTGAATTATGTCGGAGAGCTCCAACTTTAGCAGTTGTTCAGCTGCTTCTATTTTCTTTGCATTTAAGTGCACAATTCTCAATAAATAACTCACTACTCTTGCTGGGTGTAAAGCAAGGTCAATACACAAAACCTGTTATATTTCTTTTATGTTCCTCTAGAAATCCTGGAGATTTGGACAGTTTTGGATTGAAGTTCCCTTACATACTTAAATGTATTGGCTCTATTTTGAAGTAACAGATGAGTGTGTCATCACGTTTTCACATTCTAATTAAATTACCCCGATGTTGTGGCTGCCACTTAGTTTTGGATGTTTGTTCTTGTTTTTCATCTGTTAATATCACAATATTGTGTCTCACTATGAGGTTTTTATCAGAGCTTTACTAAAAAACAACATTTGCTCATTTGTCACTGTTTAATCCAAAAGTGGAAATTCAACCCAATATGTGTGATGTTCAAAGAGGAGGTAATATCTGGTATTAGTTACAGGGTTTAATACTACAATGCCAGATATTTTTTTCAAAATAATCCTTATGTATCTTACATTGGGCCTCGGTGCCGCTTTTGACTTCACTCTCTTCTAACCTTTAACATCCACTAGCCCATCTGTGGTCTGTTGTGGGTTTAGGGCTGGTGCTTTTAGCCACACACTATATAAACTGACTTTGAGAAACTAGAAGATATTGTTTGTGTTGTAACTTAGCCATTACAATTTTTCTCTTAAAAGCTTTTTGACAGCTTAGCTGTTGATGCAGCAACGAGCTCCTTCTTCTGAATGACTGCCCTCCAGGTGGGTGGAGCTTCTGTGCTCACAGTCAGAGCTGTGCTCCTGAGACTTTCACATCATCACTTTCTTTGGCATCACAGAGCCAGGAGTACAAAAACTGTCTCTGAGCATTGGGTACGCTCTGAAGCCTAATGCTCGTTTCCCTCGACATATATACGAAAATAAAGCAAAGGATGCTAGCTTTCCCGAGTATGACTTGTCTTTCACGGCTAAACATTTGATTCATACAGAAGAACAAATATCAGAACATGAACCCTGACATGATCAGTTAATCCAGTGTAACAGATCTATTACAAATACAGTGATCTGCCAAACAGTAAGGGTAAAATCTGGACCTTGTGAACCCCGCCTCCTCTCTCGTCTCCTGTCAGGATGCGAGAGATGAAGATGGTCCTGCTTCTGATTTCCAATACATGGAACATGACCAGGGACGTGCAGAGAGGTTTAAAGGGGCGGGTGCTCAAGCCCCTCTAGCCCCCCCCTCTGCACGTCCCTGAACATGACTTACCTGAGAAGAACTTGGTGCCTTTTTCAAATAGTCGGATATTGTTGTACAGGTTGGTGATCTCTTCCTGCAGATCCTTCATGCTCTTCTTCTTGTTGGCCCCTGATGGAGAGCTGGTGGAGGACATGAACACTGTCCGCAGCACCTCCTGGTAGGCTTTAGTCAGAGGCCTGCAGGGACATTAACAGAAGGTGAATGAAAGGATTGTTGGCAGCTCTGAGAAAAGGGAACTTCAGAAAGAGATGTGTCTGTTACCTGACTAACTGCTCTGCCAACTCAGACAGGATTTCTTCAGGGCAGTCACTCACTCGTTCCTCTAAAACGGCTACGATCGCCTCCTGGGCCATAAAGGGGGTTTCAGTCTGTCTGCTGCGATCTTGGCAAAGGTAAAACACAAGCTAATTAGTCCCCCTGGAATCCTACAGTTACCTTTGTCTTCCATGTAGAAAAATTAAAAAAAAAAAAAAGCTTAACGACCCAGGAGATTCCTCGTAAAGCAGCCATTAAGCTCTTATTACAGTAAAAAACCTCAGTGAGCAGGCTTAATGTGCAGATGGAGACCGTATTTCCCTGAGAACATAAAATGTCTTTGTGACGGCTGACATACTTTGTTGAGAAGGTCCAGTTTCCTCATCGCTGTCTTCATCTTTCCGCCCTTTCTTCTTGGTTTTACGAATCCGGATCTCTCTGGCATTGCCTCCTCCACCTGCTTTCACACTGCCACTGCCCTCTGGAAGACAAACAGTTAACGGATCCCAGTCAGTCTGAGAAAACTCAACTTCTTAAAGTCAGCAAACACTGACTTGCCACATTGCAGATGTCTTTATTTTCACTGCTCTAGTATCACTTTAAGATAACCAGTCTATTATTTTTCCTGTCTTTGTCCTACGGGTCATTGTAGGGTAGATGTTGGCAGGTGGCGATGCCGTCTACTCCAAACGTTACAGAGCTGGTATAAAAATAGCACAAGCAACATTTGCATAAAGCTGTGTTGGACAACAAAACACACACATTGGGCCTCATTCATTAATATGCATGCAGAAATGATCCTGCTCGCTACCTACAATCTGCAATCTGCCACACCCCCATTTCACTGGGACATGTTTTATTGGTGAGGATGTTCTAAGAGAGGCAACTGCAATACAAAAGCAAACATCAGGAGAATCTCTATAAGAATGACGGTTAACTGTGACGCAAATCTTTCAAGTAAAAAAAACAAAACAAAAAACATATACGTCACATTTTAGATTTCAGAATTTCAGATGAACAAACAAAGATTAACATTAGACAAAACCTGCGTAAACGGAAAATACAGGTTTTTACTGATGACGTCATTCATTAAGAAGCTATCCACACCTGCTTGTCCCTGTGTGAAAAACTGCTGCCTTAGACTAATAACTGGTTGTACCATCCTTGGCAGCAAGATCTGCAATCGAGTGTTTGTAATAACTGGCAATGAGTCTCTCGCATCGCTGTGGAGGAAATTTGGCCCACTCTTCTTTGCAGAATTATTTCAATTCAGTTCCACTGAAGGGGTTTTGAGCATGAGCAGCCGTTTAAGGTCATGGCAAAGCATCTCAATCAGTTCTGGGTCCACTCCAAAAAATAATCTGATGATATTTGATGATTGTTTAAGTCCAAGTTTGTAAAAAAAAAGAAAAAAGAAAAAGAAATATTGGTGAGTTTTCTTGTAGATTTATTACTACGGGCACCTTATTGAATCCCTCTCGTCTCATCGTTCTGGTTTCTGGAAGCAGCTCTGACTGCTTTACATAAATAAAGGAGTCGCTTTACTCTTTGCTGCGCCGTCATTACACAAGAAGCCACTGACAGTATTGTCCTAAACAATAGGTGACACGGCAACCATAAAAATGGCCTAAAACCCACATCTCTGAGCTTTGGGCCATTCTAATTGTTGCAAAGGCAAAGTGAAAAAAGTCTTTACTTGATCAAAAGAAATGAACAGATATTCCTCTCATTCAATTTCTTTTACCCACTTTCAGCTTTTTGCAAACAGAAACTGAAACATTTTTCTGCAAATTAAAACAGAAAAAATGATTTCATGTAAGACATCACTCATTAGACTCACTCATACATCATTACCTTAGAGAGCTTTGAGGACACATGTTGGACACTAAGAACCAAAATAAAATCCTGGGATTTCTCACCATTGTCAGTCTCCCTCACAAAATGCCAAAGGGACTAAAAACTATATGAATAAAAATAATAAAACAAAAAACAGTGGGAGTTTGTGAGATAGGTTTCACAAACCTGCTGCCTTCTTCCTGCGCTCCGCTTCTCTCTTCTCCTTCTTAGAAGGTGCGGTGCTCTCAGTCAGGATAGATGCTTGCTTCAGATCCTCTTCAGTTATCAAAAACACTGGATTGCTCTTAACTTCCTGAAAAGCACACAAAATCTAGTTCCACCCTTTGGACAGAGCATATACATATACATGTAAAACCGGGTGTCAAAGGAATCTCTACCTTCTGAGCTTTCTGCTGCATGGCCTCATCAAATAAAGAGAGGCAGTTGCTGATGAACTTCTCACTGACAACCACGGTGCCCCCCAAGATTCTGGCAGACGATTGGATGTTAGTGTTTCTCATAGCTTGGTTAATCAGTATCCCAATGTCCTCAGTCGACAGGCAGCTGGGCAGAACTGGCTAAAGCAGCCCAGACAGAAGAGGATAAGAAACAGAAATCTAAAAACAAAAAAAACAAACAAAAACGATGCAACTCCTCTAATATCATCAATTTAAAGGTTAAAGAGCTGACCTGGAGGTCAGTCCAAGTGGCGGAATTGACAGCTTCCTCCACAGAGGCCTCCACCTGGTCGACCAGAGCTTGGCCCACACAGGCCGCTCTGAGGAACAGCAGCTTATTAGACTTGAAGCGCTTCTTTATGTAGCTGGATGGGTCGGGAATCCCCAGTCTAACCAATGCATCAAACTCTGTGGGATAACGATGTCATCAGTTCATATAGTATAGCAGTTTATTTAATAACCCTGAGCGTAGGGCTGCTCGATTATGGCAAAAATGAGAATCACGATTATTTTCACTGAAATTGAGATCTCGATTATTTGACGATATTTATTTAACCCTTACGACCTACTATAGAACCAAGTCCGCCAGAGCTTATATTATTTTTTTTATATGTTATAGTGCCATTTGTGGGAGCATTTCAAGTTGCTATACAACTGTTATAGCCCATATTTTAATAATATGTGTGCATTAAGTCCATAGTAACTACATTAATTGCAAAAAAGTGCAATAAACTACAAAACAATTGAAAATCGTTTTTTTTACATATACTTCTACTTGGATAAATTTAAGAGGTTTATCCCTCGAAATTTATTTTGAAATTATGAAATGTTCATAAAGATGATTTTTCTATGGTTGATGTCATCTCTTCTGCTTAGGTTTCTACAAAACTCACAGCATGTGACTGATGTAAAGTAACTGAAATCAGCTGAACCCCAAAAATATAGTAAAATGCAACATAAACATGAATGCAGCAGGAATGTTAATCGATACCACAGTCCCATATCTGTAACACTCTGACTTGGGAAAGTAATTTTTTACTGTTCCCTTTAGCAGTTACCACACCAACCCTCTACATGTCCACCACTGTTTATTCTTAGTTAACCCCCTTTGCCATGTGTGGGTAGCAGCTCTGCTTGCCTTTCTGTAACAGTTCTTGCATGCCACTGCTGCAAAGTGCCAGGTGTCGCTGAAAAGCAAATGTTACTACCTTTTCATGATTACTGAGGGCACAAATGGGAACCTCAGTGTCCTATTTCACAGTTTTGCATGATGCGGATCTGCACCAAAACACGACTGCGTCTTCCTTTACCCATGGTCCACTGAGGCACTGAGTTCTTTGAAATTCATTGTTTTTTTTCCTCCTTGTTTTTAGAAATGTAACCTTGCTTACAAAATGACAGAACCGACAAACACATTGATCACCTGCCTCTACAATGGCTCTTGCCTCAGAGGAAAAATTGAGTTTTTAATCATTGTCATTTTTCATCTAGTACACACAAGATAATAACTTCTGTGCCCAAGATAAAAGAAAATATTTTTGAGACAGTCACAGCTCAGTATAACTGCTTATCTCAAGTCCCCAAAGTAGGAAGTAGGAGAAACTAACAACAGTAATAAAGAAAATTTAAAAACAAACACAAAACACATCTCACTGTTTTTAGGGTAATAACTGTGCAACGACCAAATAACCAACAACTCCCTAAAATTTTTAAACTGAAAGAGTTTCAAATATTTCAGCCCTGCTGTCAAAGAGCCTCAAAAACTCAGTCTTACACTGACTCTCTTGTCATTTTTAACAAACATAGGAAATACTGTCTTTCCCCTCAATCCCCAACCATCGGCATAGACGGCTACTACTCTCTGAGCCTGGGTCTGCTGAATGATCTACCTGTTAAAGGGCACTCCTGCCAATCCATCACCAAGTGTTTGCTCGCAGGGACTGCCTGATTCTTTGAGTTCTCTCTCTAACATTGTAGAGTCTAAACCTTACCGCAGAATGTGCTTCGAGGTAATTGTTATTGTGAATGGATGCCAGTAACACTGAAACCGAAACTGGAGTTGATCTGAGGTTTTAGGAATTTTAAAAAAAAAAAAATCATTTTTCTAGTCATCTTCTCATGAGTGATCAAAGTAGTCTTGTGGGTATACCTCTACTCCAAGTATGGCTGACAGGACTTTGAAATTAGACGGCAAAACAGCCACTTTTTTTTCTTCTTCTTTTCTTTCTTGTGGATCAGAAGATAAAAAAGCTCAAACATTCTGAATGAGACAGCTAGCTAACTAGAAAAAGCCTTAGGGTATTTTTGATCACCGACATCAAGTTTAACAACACCTACCTAAATATCCATTTTGCTGGAGAAAAGAATCCACCCAGGCATTTTGTGTTTTGGTGTAGATATCAGGGATATACACAGCCTTGTCCTGCCGCCCCCCAACCACGCTTCCTTTCAGGCGCCCGATATTCACCAACTCCTCCAAGACAGCTGAACCACAAAAAATACAATATCATAATACGCCCTCTAAAGTATTAAACAATGACAATAGAGGACTGTTTGTCTAATGTTTAACATTAGACAAAGTTGAAAACGATTAAAAACAAACATAAATATCATACAAGTTTAAAAAAAAAGAAGAAAAAAAAAAAGAAGACTAGTACACACATGAAACCAAAGAGCTTAACAGGTTAACTTAAATGATGTAGCAGCTGGTCCTTACAGTACAGAAGGTGTTCCTGAAATCCAAATGCTCCAATCATACTGCTGACAGGTGTTGGCCTATAGAAAAAGCAAAACAGCAGGAATTATAAGAAAGTGCCAACGAATGCAGCTGTTGAAGACAGCGGGGTCTCATGTGAGAACATTTATTTTTTCACATCTGTTAGACGTGAAGATCAGTTATTATTAATCTTTGACTTTCTCTTATGTATGTCTTTTATCACGTCTCCCTACACCTTACCTCCAACCGGTCACAGCAGATAGCTGCCCCTCCCTGAGCCTGATTCTGGTGGAGGTTTCTTCCTGTTAAATGGGAGTTTTTCATTCCCACTGTCGTCAGGTGCTTAGCAGGTGGTCTAATTGATGGCGTTTTCTCTCTATTAACATAGGGTCTTTACTTTACAATATAAAGCACCAGTACTGAGGTGACAGTACTTGTAATTTACACTGAATATAGTTATATGGTAGCACTTATATCCTTAAACAGCCATATAGGCTAGCTTTATGGCTCTCTCTGTGGCAAACACTAGCTTCCAAAAATGCTAAAAACCTGTAGCAGAGAACAAAACACTGAACAGTGAAAGTGTTTTTACTAAATCACAGATGGCTTTCACAGTTCCATGAAAGTCATGGAGATTGTTAAAGCCAATGTGGTATTACAGAGTCAGGGTGTTCACTTTGTGTTCCTTGCTCTTTTAAAGTACATGTTCATCCTTCTCACACAATCTGCTGTTATCTGTCCTCGTTTCTCTCCATAGCAACACAAGTAGCCTACACCTCATCACCTCTGTTTCCTTCACCTACATGTCTATGGGGACATTCTCTATCACTTCATCCAACCCAATCAAGAATTCCTCTCCCTTTTCTATCTGATGCCCAACCTGTGGGGATGCACTGACAACATTCAGCACCATGCCTTTAGTCTTTATTAGCTTTAGATTAGCGAATGTAGTAAAATTAGGAAAACTTCACGCGTTTTAATTTCTCAGCTATATTGCACCGGTGCAGCCTTATGGGTTTCATATCTGCCTGATTATATATCATCATTAGAAACACAACTGTTGTAGATGCTGCTTGTGACCAATAGGTTACACAGTAATTTAAATGAGAAAAATAATCATAGTGTGCATAAAATATTTGCACTATTGCACAGTGAGGAGTCTCTAACAAGGTTAAATGTATGTATATTTGATTTTATGAACTTCTCAAATGTTCATGGGATATTTTGCCTCGGTACCCTGTTCTCTGGATTGCCCATTAATCTTTAAATTTAACCGAAGGGCTTCGTTTAAGAACCAAGCAGTGAAAGAGAAACAGATACCATTTTCTTAATACTATTCATGTAAAGTCTTACTTTAACAACAAACTGAACATTACTATGAATTCACTCACTATCACCAACACTGGAATGATCTTTAAAGCAGCTACCCACTCACTGCATTTTTTGGTGTCAAAGCTTCACTAAGTATACACAGGGGAACCATAATGTAAAAAAACTCAATATGACAGAACATGCAAAACATTTTAGCTACCATCTGTCAACCTGCTGGGATGCTGCAACACAAACACAGCTCAAAATAATGTCCTGCAGACAGAAATCCTTCATAGCATCTTGAGCTATCCCACACAAACAGCTTAACCTTGCTTAGCATCAAAGAACTGTTTCTATAGTTTCTTTAATAACCTTGTTTCATTTAGTTACATTTTTTAACTGACTTGCTTTTCGATACACACAAGAAATGCTGAGACAGGTATGGACATATCAAAATCTGTACATCTGCAGAAGAAAAACAAAAAACAAGCCATAATAAATATTTAGCCTTTTTGCAATATTTACCTTGTGACTGCACTGAAGAGCCCTTGTATTCTAGCTTTGTGGCGAGCAACAAAAGCCGGGGTAAATATGACACCTCTGTTGTACTGGTCCATTTCTCCTTGGATAATCTTCCCAAGACGCTTCGACAACTCCTAAAATATGGATCAGAAACCCACGGGGTTTTTTTTTTACTAACAAAGAAACAACGTGTCAAAACAAGCTGAGACCACAAAGAAGACTAAACCATTTAAAAACACAGACGGCACAACACATTGCTTAATTTAATGACCAGATTTCTTATTGGATTAAAAGGCACGTAAAAACTGGCTCACCTCAGTTAAGAAATCTCCTGGGAGGTCATAGCTTTTACACAGCTCTGCAATACTGATCATACCAGCCTCCTGCAGTTTGTCATTCACCTCCTCGGCCAAATGGTCCAGGTATGTGCTGCAGATGACAAAACATGAGCAGTATAATCACAACACCTCACTCTCATTTAACCTGTTCAGACTTGACCCTTATATACTATACTTTTGTAAATACTTCTGTGCAGAAATGAGACTTAACTAAACCTTTAATGTGAAAAAAATATATTTAATTTATTGAATAAGACTTTGAATAGAATATAAAATTTAATAAGATAAAAATTTTACCCTCTTTGAAGTCATATAAGGAGTTTCCCTTCAAATCTGATTGATTTGCTTTTATGTAGAAATGAACTAAGAATGAAATTTGGTGACAGGCAATATTTCATTATTTATGGGCCCTATGTTCCTACAGGGATACAAATGAATTAGAATAGAATAGAATAGAATTCAACTTTATTGTCATTGCACATGCACAGGTACAGGGCAACGAAATGCAGTTTGCATCCATCCAGAAGTGCTTAGTGATTAGAGCTGGGCGATAGAACGATAACGATATGTATCGCGATATAACTTTTACTCGATAGAGAAATTAAGCTATCGCGATAGACCTCGCCGCTCTTGTCCTCTTAAAATAAAAAAAAAATAAAAAAAAGGTCAGCCAATCCAAACTAAGTAGCGCAGAGCCGAACCAATCACAGCCGCAGCGTCACGTCGCGTGACTTGTTACGTACAGCACAAGTGCCAAGCCGCACGTGTGTTTGTTTGCGAAGCAGCCAGCGGGTAATGGAGGAAATGAGTGTGCCGACTAGAAAAATCAACCGAGCGTGACCGAAGAGAAAACAGATGATGGTTCCAATGCCGGAGAGATTGTCGAACGGAAGAGCCAAAGAAGTTCCGTAGTGTGACGGTATTTCGGCTATTTCAAGTCTGACAAAAAAACAGAGTAGCGTGCACTGTAAATTGTGCCGAAAGCAAGTCTGGAAATACAATAAACTGGTGCATGCGTCACACTGCGCCACGTTATTGTTTCGGTGAAATGAATTTCTACAATACTGTTAATTCTACTCTCTGCAGTGTTTAAATGCTTACATATACACACAGTTACTGTCCGTCCACACATACGACTCGGTTCTGCTTCTATGCCCCAGCTTTGTTTACTTTTTCCCACCGAGGCTTCTAGACTTCTGATTGGCCAACATTTCTGCACGGTTAGGAATCTAGCGCCACCTGCTGCTTTGGCATGTTCATAGCAGCGTTTTCCTTCATTTCTGCCTTTATGTGTGGACGGGATTATTTTTTAAAACGAAAACGGAAAATCTCCGTTTTCAAAAATACCCGTGTACGTGTGGACGTAGCCTCAGTCTCTGACTGGAAGCGCTAATTCGTCATTCGGCTTTTGTCAGACTAAAGTAACTGTTAAAACTGTTTGAAAAGCTCAGCTATACAACAAGGAGAGATTGAGAATTTCCTTTTAGTTCTCAGTTTATTTGATATTGACAAAAGTTAGTCAGTTTTGTCTGTTCTTCTGTAAAACAAACTAAGATTTATTTTTAGAATTAATATTTTGTTTCTAAGTGGAATTGACAATTTAGTCTGTTTCGTTTGTTCTATTTTGAAACTTAAACGATTTAGCGGCTGCCTTTTGTGTAGTTTGCAATATTTGCCTTTATTTATCTGAAAAAGTCTCATGTTCCTTAAGTACATCTACCCTGTTGAACTTATTATGGGAAATAAATATTTAAATAAAAACAAGCTGCTGATTATTTCACATTTTACTTGTGAGCAACGGCACATTTAAATCTTACAAATATAGTTATTTGGCTTATATCGTGATAGATATCGTTATCGCCTGAAATGAAAAAAACATATCGTGATATGAAAAAATCTCATATCGCCCAGCTCTATTAGTGATATAGATATATTACAATATATATTAGCAATAATATAGATATGTAAGTATATTACAGAAATGGGTCTATTATGTTATAATGTACACGGTATGAAGTATGTTGTGAATATTCTATAACTATAAGTATGTACAGGCTGTAGTGAGTACAAGCTATGTACAGGATATGGACAGGATATAAATATGAAAAACTATACAGAATATGAAATAAATAACTTTACAGGAATCTGAGATATACAGCTATACAGAAATGGGAACTATGCAAGTTGTAAACAGTTGTAGGGTTAAAAATTATCGTATGTACAGAATGATTGTTTACACAGGGCTATACAGTAGTGCAGTTAAGGTAAGTGAGGGTGTGGATAATTTCTACAGAGGCTATATAAAGTGCTAGTGGTTGTGAGTGGTGGTTCAGTCCATGTTATTATTGTGTGTTTGAGGGTACAGTTGTCCATTGTGTGTGTGTGTGTGTGTGTGTGTGTGTGTGTGTGTGTGTGTGTGTGTGTGTGTATGTTCAGTCCATGAGTTAACGTGGGTCAGATGTCAGGAGGCAGAGTTCAGGAGTCTGACAGCTGTGGGGAAGAAGCTGTTCCGGTACCTGGTGGTCTTAGTCCGGAGGCTCCTGTAGCGCCTCCCAGAGGGCAGGAGGGTGAAGAGTCCATGTGATGGGTGACTGGGGTCTCTGATGATTTTCCCAGCCCTTTTCAGACACCGCTTCCTGTAGATGTCTTTTATGGCAGGAAGTGGTTCTCCGGCGATGCGCTGGGCAGTTTTCACGACCCTCTGCAACGCCTTCCGGTCCGAGGCAGAGCAGTTCCCATACCAGACTGTTATACAGTTGGTCAGGATGCTCTCGATGGTGCAGCGATAGAAGTTCACCAGGATGTCTGAGGACAGGTGGTTCTTCCTCAGAGTCCTCAAGAAGAAGAGGCGCTGGTGAGCCTTCTTGACCAGCTTGGAGCAGTTGGTCGTCCAGGTGAGATCCTCGGAGATGTGGACTCCCAGGAACTTGAAGCTGCTCACACGCTCCACAGCCGTCCCCTTAATGTGGATGGGTGGATGTGGGTCAGCATTCCTCCTGTAGTCCACGATGAGCTCCTTGGTCTTCTCGGTGTTAAGCAGCAGGTTGTTTGTGTCGCACCACTCAGCCAGACGATCCACCTCCTCCCTGTAGGCGGCCTCATCGTTGTCACTGATGAGGCCAATCACCGTGGTGTCATCTGCAAACTTAATGATGGTGTTGGAACCATCAGCAGGTCTGCAGTCGTGGGTGAAGAGGGAGTAGAGGAAAGGGCTCATCACACAGCCTTGTGGTACACCGGTGTTCATTGTGATGGTAGATGAGCAGCGGTTATCCAGCCGGACATGTTGGGGGCGGTTGGTCAGGAAGTCCAGTAACCATTTGCAGATGAGGGAACTGATGCCCAGGTCTGTCAGTTTCCTGATGAGTTGTGAGGGGTGGATTGTATTGAATGCTGAACTGAAGTCTATAAACAGCATTCTGGCGTAGGTGTTGTTGTTGTCCAGGTGTGAGAGGACAGAGTGCAGTGCGATGGAGACTGCATCCTCTGTGCTCCTGTTCTGGCGGTATGCGAGTTGGTGGGGGTCCAGGGTGGGGGGGAGACAGGATTTGAAGTGTGCTAATCCGAATTATCCGAATCCGAATTATAAAAATAACTGAACTGTTTTAAATAGGGCTGGGTATCGTCACTGATTTCTAGAATCGATTCAATTCCGATTCACAAGGTCCCGAATCGATTCGATCCACGATTTGATTTAATTCGATTCGATTCGATTTAAATCTGGGAAATTTTGACAGTCAGAGATATAATTCAGATCAGGACATTTACATATTTTTGTATCTATAAAAAGGAAGCTGACACTCTCAAGACTTTATCCAAGGTGTGAGCATCACAGCAGATGCCTTTGTGTCAAAGTAGCTGAAGATAAAACACAGAAAAACATGTAGGTGATTTTCCTGGCCTGGGATTTTATAAAAATATTCTGCAGTACATCAAAAACGAAAGAAAACCATTAATTAATCAACATTACCTCTGACGTTACAGCGGTTTTATTAGAGACATGGCTAAGCATTTTGCATTTTGAATAATTTTAAAAAGTTTCAATTTGTTCAGTATTGAACAGCAGAAATGAGGTTTTCTTTTCGGAAGACTGTAAAAGGGGAAAAAACAGCGGCCGACAGCGCTGTAAACAACAGTAGACTTGTGTAACAAGCAAGCGAATAATGACGAAAGGGAAACTGTTCGAGAGAGAGAGGGGGGGGGGGGGGGGGGGGGGGGGGGGGGGAGAGGGAGGGAGAGAGGGAGAGCTGCGCATCGCAATGGAAGCAAAACAGTAAAAGAGTGAATTCATGACGATGTTTATGTGAAGCGTTTGGATCTTCTTTTGCTGCTGATTCGGTCAATATTGTTTGGAGAGAGATCAAACTAACAGCTTTAGAATCAGCGCATAAAGGGCGTGAACACAAAGCGCCGACCCGGATCAGCGAGCTGTCGGCTTTCAGCCCCGACTGTGAGAAAGGCGACATCTAACTGATTCTGATCCGCGGGTCGCGCTGTGTGTTTAAGTCTATGTGCAGAATCCCTGTACCTGCTCTCATTTACTGTTTGGTGGTTCTTGAAATTTTGTGAGATGTCACCAGAGATTCTGGCATTTCGGACAAAATAAATTTATATTAAAAAATCGATTCAGGATTTTAATGAATCGATTTTACGTTATCCAAGCCAGAATCGATTTTAATCGATGAATCGATTATAAAAACCCACCCCTAGTTTTAAAGTCTTTTGGTTCTTAATCAAATTAATTGTGAACCTTTAGCTAGCACAAAACTGATGTGCACAAGTAAACACAGGTCAGCATCAACTTATTTGCAGACAGCCCAATAACAGTTAAAGCTTCCTTTATTTCCTCCTTCAGCAGAAGACAAACTGGAGCATTCTTTATGAAAGGAAAGGACATAATGCCATCCCACAATTCACAGCGAAGCACCATCTGGGCAATCACGAAAACGATCAACATAATAGACGAGTGACACAGATTGTGTCAATATTAATTATACGTTTGTTTTCCGTGCCATACCCTGCTGATGTGTTTTGAACCTTCAGCAACAGCCTAAGTTAAACCCACAGTCAAATTATGAACATTAATTTGTTATAGAAAAACTGGCTCTCTAAAGCTCACTAAAGCTCTCTAAATCAAGATCATCCTACACTGAAATGACAAAAGTCTAAAGTTTATCAAAATAAAGTTTGCATCGTTTATGTCTGTAGCTGCACTGTTGGCCTTTAGAATTATCATTAATTTTACCTCAAAAGCTTCAGTTTTGTAAAAAGAGTTAACAAGTGCAATAGGCTAATGAGATGGAGCTTAACTATTATAATTAGCTAACTTAAGTGTTATAGCTTTTTCTCTGGATCCTATAGACCTAAATATCTTGTAGCATATATCGAGAAACACTGGGCATGTGTGAAATGAGCCCATAGAGTCTAAAGTGTTGGCTGATAACTTAGTATTTTGCTCTTTCATGCAAATATGCAACTTGGCTCACAAAACCCATTATAGTGCTGTCCATAGTGTGACTTTATGGTAGCCATTTTTTATACAGTATAGACCTAATACTCACTCATCAATCAGCTGTCCCAGTACAAGCTGAACCCCTTTATCAGACTTTGCAATTTCATTTGCTCTGTTTTCAACATGGACCCAGTCCACATTGATAATCTGAAAGGAACAACATCATGAAAACATTCATAAAACATCTGACCCAAATTTGAATGAACAAACTGTATATCTCATCTAGAGGACGCAGGACGAAACACAGTGTTAACACACACCTGCTGGAGGTCCACAATGTTGATTCTCCCTGTAATACAGAATGAAAGCACTTAGTTTCTGTCACAATCTACAATTCTGAAAATGTCACAGGGACAATGTGACAATGCTGCATCTCATTTCTTAAACTTCTGTATCACACCTCCGTGCACGTAGAGTTCATCTCGGATCTCCCTGCTGATCTGAGCTGGGGTGACATACTCTTTACCATCCAGTGTGTGCACCACATCCAGCTTCTTGTCTTGGACTAGTTTTGCTATTATTTCAATGCAATTTCTTTCCGACAGCCTGCGGAAAAGTTTACACAAGTGCCGTAAAGGACAGTGTAGTATACATTTATTATTGTGTTTGTTTTAGTCACAACAGTTGTTACAAGAGAAGCCACAATCTTCATCTAATAGCGTTACTTTTAAATCAACTTTAATGACAGCTGTGATTAGCTTTGATGCTATCACCCGTTTAGTTGCGTTTACCTTTGCACTGTGTCAGCAAACTGCGCTCTCTGGAAGTCTGCGGCAAGCCGGCGAATCTCTTCCCAGTCATCCGCCATTACTGTGAGTTTTTGAGTTCGCAAAACCAGCCTGTAAAACAGCTACTTTCAGTGTTCAGTGTCTGCTAGCTGTTTGTTAGCTAACGGAACAGCTCAGACACACGTCAACATACAATAACCCGCTACAGCGAGCCAGAAGGGACAAAGCTTCTCCTCCGACTTTTCGCCCACAAGTCACGTAGAGCAAGAACAAGCAGAGCGTCTGCTTTATGTTGAGAGAAAACCGTCGATATGATTCAAACTAAGATTTAGAAATGTGTACAATAATTTGTGTCTAATTATACAGACAAATTTTTTCCAATTCACACACAAATACAAATAGATTAGAACATACAAAGACTTATAAAAGCATTTTATAAAAGCTATACTTCAAAATAACAACAACAACAGCAACAAAAAAAAACCCCCCGTGATCGTTTAACAGACATTTTTATATTTAAAGTCAACAGAATGATATTTTTCACTTTCAAAGAGCTTACGCCCACATAGAGCTTCCTGTGCGTATAAATGTTTAAAGATATTTGTGACATTTTTACAGATCCTGGAGAATCTCCCAGAAATCACGGGTTGTGTGCACTGGCCCTATCGGGACCTCTCGCATAGTCCAGAACTACCTCCTACAGAAGGTTGTATTAGATTTTTAAGTTGTAATACATCAACATGTATAGAGTCACCCCTCCCACCCCGAAAACCCCAACCCACCCAACAGCATCGTATTCTCAGCACATATGTATATCAGTTACACCATAGTTCTCTGTACAAACAATCCCGTTATAAATTGTAAAAAGTGTGTCCAGATCCGGTAGAAGTCTTTTCTTTAGCTAAGAACGTCAACTTTCTCATTGCAAGCCTGTCATTTCTTTGATCCATTAATTAGGGGTGGGTCCATGTATGTCCTTCCATCTTAAAGAAATTTGGCTTTCATTTCTTTCCATGTAGTTGGAACTGTCCAGAGAGAATGTGGAAAATGCACAATTTTGCGTCAACTGGGATAACATGTTCTATTAACCTGGAAATTAAGTCAAGAATTCCTTTCCATAAGGGTTGCAATACTTTATAGTCCCACATACAATGAAATAAGGTTTCCTTCTATTTACTACACTTAATACAGTCATTGCGAATACTGGGATTAAAACAGCCATTTGTACTTTAAAATCCTGAACCTTGTGTCAATGGTTTGGGTTTGAGCCACAAGACAGGTCTATCTCCAATCTTCTACAGGAAGCTCAATTTGGAGGTCATTTTTCCATGCAGTCAAATAAGAAAGGCTTTCCTTAGAAACGAATACGAATGATATTATCACCCCATTGCCTGAGGAGTCTCGGGGACTGCTCCCTTACACTCCTCCTTTATTAACTGGAATACTTGCTGATTAATACAACTCTATTCTACTCATTTGTTTTTTATGTCGTGTTCTTCAGGAAAAATCTGGATTTTGTTTTTAACTGAAACATGGCAGCTAATTATGGAATGCTTTCCCTTTATTAAACTTTGCCCAGTATGTAGACAGTGCCTTTCTGATCTCACCGTGACCTTTAGATGTGGAGATGAGCTGGCTGTACTTCCAGCTGGTACTTTCAGCTAGTGAATACTACTTTTAACTCCTTTCAGATACATATCATGAAGACTGGTGAGATTAATCTATTTTCTAGACCACTGGGATGAGCCTGAAGTTTCTTAGCAAACTTCTGTAACTTATTATAACCACCATTAGGTTGGAAATAATCTTTCTGCCTTCTACAACTAGAACATATTTCCCGAGTTTCTTTCTTATCCACTGTAAAAACTAAGGTGTGGAATCTTAGGCTAAATTTTGGTCATTCTTTGGACTTGATGCTCACATTAATTCTATGGCCTTAGATTTCGGTTTAAAAGCTTGGTTTTTACTTTTATGGCCTTAGGTGATAAGGTGACTTATATTACATATTCCACCCCTATTCTCAAAACTTGATTCTTAGGTCCGCAGATGGAAGTTTTCTTGTGATGCCATGAACTGATCTGAAAGCAAAGGGTGTTATGGCCCTGTCCATAATCTGTTTTGGTGGCTGTTGTTGTCTGTGCCTTTAAGTCTTTGCAGGTCCCGGAGTGGATGAGCTGACGGCTGCTGATTGGTCCCCTGGCCATGTGATCTTCTTCAAATCCCTCACCAGCAGTTGTCCTGGAGCAGCCACTGACAGCAGCAGCAGACCTGACCCTGGCCTCCAAAACCTGAGACTTTTGTGCCTGTGATTTTTGCGGCCTTTCTGAGTTTTGTATATAGTGTGTACATTAGTTTTCATTGTAAATAGCACTGCAACAGAAGGGGTGAGCTGCCGTATTGTTTTTCCTTGCACTGTTTTCTCCTGTTTATTTCAGTTAGGGAGTTAGGTGTAGCGCTTGTCTTTTGTTTGATGTTTGATTTCACATAGGGTTCTAGATAGCACCTCCTCCTGACTTAGCTTGTTTTGTTTGTTATTTTGGCCTTTGTTCACCCTGGAGCTTCATTTTTGCAGTGTAGAGAATAAATCACAATTCATTAAGAAATTGGTTTTCCCTCTGTGTATGGTTTTGGGGACCAGGGCGGGGCAGTCTTTTCAAACTTATGTTGCGTTCCTGTACCCCTAGACTGGGGCGTAACAAAGGGGAATTCTGCATTCCAAACCTTCAGTCCAAAATGCTGGAACAGATAACCACTCTCTATTAACACTTTAAAAAAACAGCTTAAAATTCATGAGCTTTGATACATGTTTGGGCAGCATTTTGTGTTTCCTGTTGTCTTACTTGTGTTTATTTGATTTTTATTGTAAATCAATTTGTGGTTTTTTTTCTTGAAAAGAGATTAATTTGAATTATAGAAGTATCCAGATGTTTAGAAACCTCTCTAATAGGTATTAGGTGTTAAGTTCAGGAAGTGTTGTTGGTGTGTGTGTTTTCCTTTTTCTGTGACCATTAGAAGCCAAAGTGAAAAATCACACACACACACACAGGAGCACTTGGGATATGTATATTTTCAAGACTTTGGTTTCTACAACTTTCATCAGATGGATCACAGCAGCTGCTGCATACGTTATACAATCTGTGCACCACAGAAATGAGATCATGTGATTAATAATAAACACATGAAAACACACACATCCTGCCTCATCAGAGGCCTGTACTATGAGGGAGGATTTATTTCTTATCTGGATAACTTCAGGGTCAACCGTGGGTTTTCTGTACTACAAACATGGTTTACTTCTCACTGGAGTATGTTGCCGTGGTAACTTGCACAGTCAATATAACCTGCTCAGGTCAGATTCCAGATTAGTGATGAACAGGTGTGAAATCAACACATACTGAACAATCAGTTCTCTGGAAAGCAATGCCTTTTTTGATATAGAGTATTTGTATTTCTATGATATGCATTTGCAACAAATAAGGATTCTTAGACACAAATTTAGTCTTTAATTATTTTCCTGGTGGCTGTTTTTAACAGTTTTACAGCTATTTTATTTTTCAGTAAGCATTAATATAGCACATGAAAGTAGGGCACCTATTTGCTCTGTATGTCAAATTTGCACGTGGACTAACCCTACTTTTGAATTTTGTATTTAGATTTATTCTTTAGTTGTTCTCAGACCCTTAAACCCCACCGAGGCCACAGCTGAAAGAATAAAGACTAAAACTGTCTTTTAAACATTAATTTAAAAGACAAAATCTGATAGAGTGGAGTAGATTATAGTGTCCATCAGATTCTTGTGTCTTAGTGATAGAGCTGTAATACTGATAAATCTGTTAACTTACACACACTTTGGAATTTCATCAGAAAGTAGATATATCTGTGCAAATGCTGCTCATCTCATCCAACCACACTTTTCTCTGCCCCCTCACTTCTGTTCTGCTGGGCTTTGTTGTTGTGCAGTTATGAACTCAGCTGCACTGAGCAGATGCACGTAGGTTGCTGTAAAGAGGGACATCATGTGGAGGTATTATATGGCTGTAAATTAAAAACCTCACAAACAGCAAGGTGTCTTGGAAGAAAATTCTCTACTTTGGCAACAAATTATATAAACACTCGAAAAAACAGGAAACGAGAACTTTTCTCATGGAACAAGAAGCTAAAAAAAACTGAGCGAGTAGGAGGGAAATCCTTCAGACAGACCCAGGCCCAGTCCTTCCAGAGAGGCAAGGGCAAATATATGAGGCTATTATTGTAGCAAAACCATTAGTGTGTGTATCCCAAGCTGCACTTTGGTTTTTTTAATCTGTTTGGAGTTTCCTGTGTGCATATTGAAATTTATGTGTGCATCTTCAGATCCGTGTTTGTTTAATCTGGTTTGGTAATCTCTACATAGATTTGTAAAAGAGTACAAGAATGTGCAAATGTGTATTCCGAATGTGTGTGTAAGATTTCTAAATGTATAAATAAATGTAAGTGTGCATTCATATTAATTTATGGAACGTCTTAAAGTTTACCCAAAGCCCTGCTTGTTATTCCCATACAGACTATGTCAGCAAAATGTGATTTAAACATAAAAAAACCCACAAAAAAGTCTTATGTCCTGTTAGTAAATTATGTAATAATTGATTAAAAAGCTAGGAAATGTTATTATTTCTCAATTATTGGGGAAAATAACAACCCAGGGTTTCTCTTCAGCACTACAGCTAGGCTGACAAAGAATCAAAGCTCTGCTGAGTCGAATATTCCTTCAACGTTAACTAGTAATGACTCCATGAATTTCTTTATAAATAAAATAACATTACAATTAAAAAAATAATTACTCATAACAATCTCACAGATATATAATTATGTACAGTTACTTTCAGTATGATTGATATTTAGAGACTTTCTATCCTATTGATCCATCCATCTTATTCAATACCTCATTCCAAGACTGCCCAAAGAAGTCCTACCATTAATAGATACTTCAATCATGAATATGATTAATCTCTATTAATGGGCTGTGTACCACAGGCAGAGGTGGCAAAAGTACACACATTCTGTACTTAAGTAGAAGTAGAGATGTAGAGATACTAGTGTAAAAACAAAAATCCAGTAAAGGTTGAAGTTGTCACGTCTGCCGAGGCGAGCAGTGTGGTGTTGGAGGGAGAAAGGACCCAAAATGCAGGCGGTGGATGATAATGCTAGTGATGTTTATTTACAAAGTGGCGTAGTGGCAAAACGGGCAATGAGAGATGACATATAACTAAAGAAACCTAAACTGGGAAAACTAAATAACAAACCTGAGATGATACCAAATGGGGTGAGAGACAGAGAGACGCAGACAAGGAACAGGACACCGTGGAACACAGACAAACCGGCAACAGAACACACAGGGCTTAAATACACACAGCAGTAATCAGGGGATGAGAAACAGGAGGGCACAGGTGTGGGAGAAATCCCACACCTGGGAGAAATCAGAGCTGACGGGACAGGGGAAACGTAAACTGAACACACTCACATGAGACGGGGACCTTCAGAATAAAACAGGAAACTCAGACACAGAGACCCAGACAAGACACTGAACTAAACAGACAGATTCACAAACAGACAGTATGACACCATGGACAGACAGGACACAGAAGTGGGACCAGGGCAGGCACAGAACAGAAACCTAACAAATGGCAAATCATAACAGAATACATACTCAGAATAAACAAAAGCATAAAGAAACACAAAAAACTGAGTCGGCAGACTCAGGACCATGACGGTACCCCCATGACAGCCCAACAGAAACACAAAAAACGTTCAAAAAACAGAAAACAACCCGACCAGGTCTGGCAGTGCTGGTCCAGGAAGGAGGGACCGAGTCCAAAAACAACCAAAAAAAAAAAAAAAAAAACCCGAAGCACAGAGAGCAGATCCAAAACAATTCGGGAGGCCGACCCGGAGGACGGCGGCACAGCAGTCCAGAACAGTTTATCTCCGGAGGCCGATCGCACGGAAGGCAGTGGCGGCGACAGAGCAGATCCGGAGGCCGGCCACGCAGAAGGCAGCGGCGGCGTTCAGCAGGTCGTCCACACTGGTGACGATGCCCAACAAGCGGCCTGGCAGATGACTGACGATGGTGAGGCCGCGGGCTGGGCCAGGCGAGGCAGAGGCTGCTGGCTGGGCCAGGCGAGGCGGAAGAGGCAGAGGCTGCTGGCTGGGCCAGGCGAGGCGGAAGAGGCTGCTGCTGCTGCAGGCGTGGATGAAGACACGGAGGCTGTACCAGATGAAGATGAAGACACTGTAGGCAACAGCGTGGAAGCCGCAGGTGGTGGCACTGCAGGCGATGGCGTAGAAGCGCAGGCGGTGGCGCTGCAGGCGATGGCGCTGCAGGCGATGGTAATGGCTGGACGGGCTCCTCGGACCCTCCAGCAGGGGCAGTCACAGAACCAGTGGGCACAGGGGCCCCTGGAACACACAGGGCAGAACCAGCAGGCACGGTGGCCTCTGGTAGACACAGAACGGAACCAGCAAGCGCGAACACCTCTGGCAGGGACAAAACAGAACCAGCAGGTGCGCAGACCTCTGGCAGGGTTGATGCTGACTGGAGTTGAGGAGCACATAGGTTCGGGTCGGGTAATGAGATCATGGGTGTAGGGTGCAGTTCCCGGCTGACTTCTTAGCCTCCAGGCGACTCTGGGGAGGCCCTGGAGAGAGTTACGGTCTCTAAACGGGCCAGCTTTTGAGGAACGATTACATTATTTATTGGATTGTCTCTGTGCTTACAATGGATGGATGAAAAACAATTCCCTTTGGATAGAATTGATTTAGCTTGTTGTACTGGAGGAGCAGGTGAAATAGGGCACAGCATAGCTGGACTGGCCATCGGGCATAGCGGGCATTTGCCCGGTGGGCCGCTGGCGATTTTTTGTTTTTATGGGCCGATGGATTTTTTTTTTTTAGGAAGGGTATATATAATGAAAGGTGTTGGATTGGCCAATTGGTCATGATCGACTCTGGGCTGGACCAATTACAGCCGAGGAGGCCGAATGCACCCGCCCCCTTGTTTAGCAATCACGTGATTTTCGCGCATTGCATGCCGGGAACTCGTGGCAAAACAATCCAAGTACCGCATCAAATGCAAGCATTTGCAGCACCGCAAAACGGTCATTCTCCGGTTCCAATACCTTCTTGTTTTTTCTTTACAGTTTACCGACGGATGTGTACAGGACCTTGAAACGCACCGTGTAGAACGAAAGACCATCGTACGAACAAAGGTAAGTTTACCAGTCTCACAAATCGTCGTCATAAATACACATTCGTTAACCGTTTATTAATATAACCTTTGAGCTCAACGGTAATTAATTAGTAGTGGAAATAATTTCTGGTAGAATTACAGAAATGTAGCAGTGACAATAATATTGTATGCTGTAATTGCACTGGACAATTAGTGATACAAAACAACTGTTTTATCCTGTGAATAAAAGTATATGTTTTTGTCAATGTACCATGGTAATAACAGAAGCGAAACGCAATATTGTGTCAGGACAATTCACTATTTATGCACAATAAATAAAGGAGCATAGCGCGACAATTTCTGTTCAGCGCCAGACTTGCTTGTAACCTATATCACCAATTATGTTAAGAAAAATGACGTATTAACGACTAAAAAACTCTGACCTTTGTGGGAATGCTTGGAGCAGACTAACATGTGAGCTGGAGTGTTCTGGGACGTTATATTTGGTATATCCAGACCATCCGTCGGCTCTTACTTCGGAAACATGGCTTAAAACATTTCTCTTCAAGGACGTAATCCGATTAAAAAAAAAAACGATCGGCTTCCCGTGGCTGTCATGCGACCGGCTATTGCAGTTAATAATACAACAGCTTCTTGCCATTTTTTGTGTTTCTTTTTATCGCTGTGTAACGGAGTTCAATTGAAAGCCTGCGTGCGCTAGTACCTCTTGCCACAAGTTCCCAGAATCCTTTGCGGTTTTATCCCTGAATGACGTCACATTTTCAATCTTTATCCTGGTGGGCCGGTCTCTAGTCAAAATGCCCGGGCCGATTTTTTGTCCCAGTCCAGCCTTGGGGCACAGGGTGAGTGGCTGCTGAACAGGGGGCTGAACTGAGGGCAACTGAAGTAAAGTGTAACCACTGACTCATTTTAAATAGTTTAGGACAGCCAAACTACGGACCAGTTGCTAGGTTCGGCAGGGCTACAATAGAAAGCGAGGCGAATGCAGAATGAAATGGCTGGAGACAGGAATTTGAGCAGCAACAGTTATTATTTTGCACAAAAATGAAATAAACAAGACACAAATTCCACATTGACAGTAGTAGTGATAATAACCATAACAATAACAAGAAGAAGCCGGCAAAACAAAAATAACCCCAAAAATAGTCGTTTGAGCTCAATATTCAATTGTCTTTTTGTCTTTGGTCATTTGTCAAGTCAAAGTTCTTGTTCTCTTTCGTTTGTGGTTTGTGTGTTACCACTTGGGAGTCTCCGTCGAGGAAGAAGAGTAAGTTCCTCTGCAAAGTTCAGTCTGGGCTCAGGCTCGCCATCTCCATCCGGAGAGAATCCATTGGAATCCAAAATCTTAGTTCCTTCCACACGGACAAGGGAAAAAAACCTAGCCTGCACAACAATATTAACATTATTGTACACAGCCAGCTCCGTTTCTTCTCTTGTATCACAGCTATAGCTTTAGTTCTTTATCTCTTTTCACATTTCTTTCACATTACCACAGTAATACATTACATGCATGCTTTGAATATATCTCTCGTTATACATGAAATTATTTTAACCATGTAAACAACAAATGAATTTCTTGTTCTCTTTTTAACCATGAAATTATGATTAATAGGTATAACCAGCAAGATAATACATTTTTCCAATCATCCTTCGAGTATGCTAAACAAATCCTACCACAACAGCATTTCAACCGTTTTTAAACAGCAAATTACCACTCGCGAATCGGTATGAACAGAAGAAACAACTTTTAGCAACAGACTAACACATTATTAACTTTTCAAACCCATGGGCTAAACTCACCAAAATGTTAGAAAATTCCGCACGAGCTATCCGTGACCTGTCTCATCTATTTCCACGTGCGAAAAGATCTAGCTCATGTGAAATGATGGTCTGGTGTTTCGGAAGACGGGGCTAAAACCACCTTCAACCAATGAAAAAGGCATTTATCCCTTGTGATCCAGCAACAGAAAATAAAGTTTGCTAGAGGATCACACTTCCTTTTTTCAAAATAAATGTTTCTTTTCAAAATAAAATAATGAAAATACATTTATACAATCAAAACGAAAACAAGAAAAAAATAACAAAAGGTAGTTTTCTCTACTGGGTTACAAAAGGTTGAAATGAAATGATGGTGGAGTTGGAGACTGAGCTTGAGGCCGGGCGGCTAACTGAGCTTGAGGCCGGTGTTGTGCCAAAAAGTGATTTCCAATGTTTGTGTGCATTTTTTTTAATGTGTAATATCATTACGTATGTTGCTAAATAGACTTTGGTGAACAGGTATTACAAAGGGGTTATATATAAAATGCAAGTTTTGATTTGGCACTGTATAAATAAAATTGAACTGAATTGAATTGAAATACAGACAAGTGTGTTAGATTTGTGTCCTCATGAGTAAATATATTAATTTATTTTATGTTGTGAAAGAAGTTTTCTGATTGTCATTTTATTTTGAAAAGGATTTTATTTTGGTGATTATAGATTACTTCACTTCCTGTTCCTGTTGTTCTAAAGCGCGAACTGCTGAAGTAATGTATGGTTTTCCCCTCCTGTGTTGTTAACAATAAAAGAAACGGGAAAAGTAATCAACCACCAAGTGTGTGCATTATTAAGAGAACATGGCCGAAGAAGAAGAAAACTCTTCGAGCTCAACAGGTTATGGGCCCAGGCGTGACACAACAGGAGGAAGATGGCAGAGGTTAGTGTTCAACGGAGACGAAAACAGTTACGAACTTTGGGAGGCAAAGTTTCTCGGCCACATGCGGATCATTGGTCTAAAGGACACTATATTATCAGCCACTAACCCAGATGCAGAGAAGAACGCTGAATGCTACGCTGAACTGATACAGTTTCTTGATGATAAAAGCCTTTCACTGGTAATGAGAGATGCGACTGACGACGGAAGAAAAGCTTTAAAAATACTACGTGACCACTACGATAGTAAAGGCAAGCCCAGAATCATCGCACTGTACACAGAGCTGACGTCTTTACAGAAGAAACCAGATGAGACAGTGACAGATTATATTATCCGGGCTGAAAAAGCAGTGACCTCCCTAAGAAATGCAAAAGAAGTCATCAGTGATGGACTTATTATCGCTATGATTCTAAAGGGGCTTCCTGAAGCTTACAAGCCATTTGCTATTCACACAACTCAAAGCAGTGAAGATTTAACATTCACACAGTTCAAAAGCAACCTACGAAGTTATGAGGAAACCGAGAAATTCGACAACAAAGTAAAAGCGGATAATGTGATGAAGGTTGATTTAACATCAATCACCTGCCATGGATGCGGAAACCGAGGACATTTTGTAAAAGATTGTCGCCAAAAGGGAACACCTAAGTGGTGTAGCTACCATAGAAGCTCGACACACAGTGATGAGACATGTAGAAGAAAAACCAAATACAGAGATGATGCGAAACTAACTGTAGTAAAACAAGAGGACAAGAAAGAAGAGCAGACTTTTGTATTTAAAGTTAGTCAAAGACTTCTGCCTACTGACATAATAAGAGAAGGACTAATGGTGGACTGTGGTGCTACTTCACACATCATTACAGAGAAGAACAAGTTCATAAAGTTTGATGAGACTTTTGATCCTGAGAAACACTACATGGAGCTCGCTGATGGATCCAGGACAAACAACGTCGCACTCAAGAGGGGAGATGCCAACGTCTCTCTACGGGACATACAAGGACACTGTACCACCATCACACTGAGAGACGCCCTGTTCATCCCATCCTACCCTCAGAGCATATTTTCAGTGAAGGCAGCTACAAACTATGGAGCACAGGTGATCTTCAAGAAGGGACAGAATGAACTGGTGAACAAAGATGGGACAGTCTTCTCCATTGAAGAATACAACAGACTCTACTATTTGAAAACGGTAAACAATGAAACATCATACAATGACATGATGTCCTGTGACACTGTTAATCTGGCTTGTGATGTGAAAACATGGCACGAAATTTTAGGACATTGTAATGTTAGTGATGTGTTAAAGCTACCCGATGTTGTAGATGGCATGAAAATCACAGGCAGTGGCATGTTAGATTGTAACGTGTGTACAGAAGGGAAATTCACTAACAACAGAAACAGACAAAGCGACCCAAAAGCGAGTGACCCATTACAGTTGGTGCACACTGATCTAGCGGGCCCCATTGAACCTAGTGGCCAAAGTGGTCATAAATACGCTATATTATTTACAGATGATTTTTCAGGGGCGGTGTCAGTTTACTTTCTAAAACAGAAAAGTGACACCACAGAGGCCACAGCAAAGTTTCTAGCTGACTGTGCACCATACGGCAGTGTTAAGTGCATTAGATCGGATAATGGCACCGAGTTCACAAGCAGTTCCTTCCAGTCTCTTTTAAGGGAAAAGGGTATAAAGCATGAGACATCTGCGCCATATTCTCCCCATCAGAATGGCACAGCTGAGAGGCAATGGAGAACTCTCTTTGAAATGGGGAGGTGTCTTTTACTAGAAAAAGAGCTGCCAAAAGAATTATGGCCTTACGCCATCCAAAATGCAGCACACACCCGCAACAGATGCTACAGTAACAGGACTAAAAGTACACCGTATCAGATGTTAACAGGGAAAAGACCAGATCTCTCAAAACTGTGGATATTTGGGTCAGACTGTTATGCATACATACATGATCACAAGAAACTTGATCCCAGATGTGAAAAAGGGATATTTGTGGGTTATAGTAAAAATAGCCCAGCATACCTGGTCTATAACCCTCACACAGGAAAAGTGTCAAAACACAGACTCGTGAGATTTATCAAGAAGAACACTGTTGAACAACAAACACAGACTGATGAATATGACACAGAAATTCAGACTTATGAACATGTAGTGCCTTTAAAAGAAAGTACAGAACAACAAAATGAAAATGCAGCAGAGAACATACCTCCTAGAGAAGAGGAAACCAACACAAATGAACCAAACCCTGACATAGAAAGAAATGAGGGTGATGAGCAAAACCAAACTGAGCGCTATCCTAACAGAGAAAGGAAACCTCCTAAATATTTAGAGGATTACACATCTAACTGCAAAGATTTAGCAAATGAAACCCCTGTAAGTGTTGATTATTGTTACAGAGCAACCTGTGGAATCCCCCAAACCTATAAAGAGGCGCTGATGTCACCAGAGGCACCAAGGTGGAAACAGGCAATGACAGAAGAAATCAACTCTCTGAAGGAGAATGACACATTCGAACTGACTACTTTACCTACTGGTAGAAATACCATTGGAGGAAAATGGGTCTACGCCCTCAAAGAAAATGAACAAGGACAAATATTCAAAGCCAGGTTTGTAGCAAAAGGTTACAACCAGACACAAGGAATAGATTACCAAGAGACATTTGCACCAACAGCAAACATGACATCTGTGCGAACCCTAATGCAAATAGCAGTCCAGAATGATCTTATTATCCACCAAATGGATGTTAAAACTGCATATTTGCATGCTCCCATTGAGGAAGAAATATACATGGAACAACCAGAAGGTTTTGAGCAAACAGAGTCAGGAGAAAACTTGGTGTACAAATTAAAGAAATCCCTTTACGGGTTAAAACAATCAGGTAGAAACTGGTACAAACTCTTGAATGACTACCTTGAACAAAATGACTTTGAAAGAAACCTTTCTGATCACTGTATATACAGAAAGGACATTGGACATGAAACTCTACTCGTTATCATCTGGGTAGATGACTTGATCATTGCGGCTAGCAATACTAACTTGTTAAACACATTCAAAGAAACAATGAGGTCAAAGTTTAACATGAAAGACCTGGGGAAAATATCCAGTTTTCTTGGGATACAGTTTATACAAAAAGAGAATGAAATCAGGATGAATCAGAAGAGGTACATTCAAAGAATGTTGGAACGCTTTGGGATGTCTGAATGCAAACCCAGATCCACACCGTGTGAACTAAAAACGGACACTACTACATGTGGAGGAAGTGATGCAAATGAGACTGTTAACTCAAGAGAGTACAGAGAAATAGTGGGCAGTTTGATATATGCCATGACGTGTACGAGACCAGATATAAGCTGGGTTGTTAGCAGACTATCTCAAACACTAGCTCAACCCACGAGAGAGAACTTAGTAATGGCAAAACAAGTCCTCAGATACCTAAAAGGCACAAATGACTTTGAACTGATCTTTAAGAAAAGCAGTGAGAATCTAGATCTAATTGCTTACAGTGACTCTGACTGGGCATCCTCTGTAAAAGACAGACGCAGTACAACAGGCTACTGTTTTGCACTTACTAAAGAGGGACCAGTAATATCTTGGAAAACAAAGAAACAGCCTACAGTGGCACTCTCAACATGTGAAGCTGAATACATTGGTCTTGCAACCACTACTCAGGAAAGCATGTACTTAACCCAACTGTTAAACGGCATGGACAGAAAAAGGTACACATGTACTAAACTGTTTGGGGACAACCAAGGGGCCATTGCGTTGAGTAAAAACCCAGTGAACAGACAGAGGTCAAAGCATATTGATGTGAAATATCACTTCATTCGTGAAGCGGTAAATGAAAGGAAAATCTGCATTGAACACTGTCCATCAGAAGAAATGGCTGCAGACATACTAACAAAACCAGTTACAAGAGTGAGACTCAGAAAGTTTCAAAAATGGTTCTTTGGAAATGCATAAGATGCTATGGGCTAGCAGCATGAGAACAAGGGGGGGTGTTAGATTTGTGTCCTCATGAGTAAATATATTAATTTATTTTATGTTGTGAAAGAAGTTTTCTGATTGTCATTTTATTTTGAAAAGGATTTTATTTTGGTGATTATAGATTACTTCACTTCCTGTTCCTGTTGTTCTAAAGCGCGAACTGCTGAAGTAATGTATGGTTTTCCCCTCCTGTGTTGTTAACAATAAAAGAAACGGGAAAAGTAATCAACCACCAAGTGTGTGCATTATTAAGAGAACATGGCCGAAGAAGAAGAAAACTCTTCGAGCTCAACAAAGTGATCAGTTACAAGTCACCAGCTTTTCAATTGGCTGTCTTTTTAAATGTTACTTTTCCTGCACTTCTACTATGGCAGATCTGTGAAGCAGCTCTCTGTAAGTCAGGGGTTCATTAATGCTGAGCTCAGGCTCACAGGCTCACATCGCCTCTCTAGCTCACAATCTGGGAGCATATTACTCAGTCTTTAAGCATGACATTTGTCAGCTGGTAGTGGTGGTTGTCCCCAAGGCAGGCTCAGATGGACATACCACAATGGATTTACCATATGTTTGCTGCAAGTACATGTTCATGTTTTTTTCAGTAGCTGTCATAAGTGGCTCATATTGGAGCTGTGTAAAAAATAAAATGTTATCCGTGACTGGAAACAGCTGTGATTGCTCAGCTTATTGCTCACCTTACAGCTTCCATCCACTGGTAGAAAGGAGTTACCTGAAGCAGGTAGCCAAAAAACTCACTGTGTGAGAGTTACTGGAGTATATGGTATCTATGCTGGCATTAGGTATTTTCTGTTCTGCAGCAGTTTGCCCTCTAGTGGTTGTTTTTGTGTATTTTTTTTACTCTGTAAGATCGAGCCAGAGGCAGTTTCACCTCCATTAATCTGTTGCCATCCATGCCTTCACAAGCTGATAAACGGCATCATCTGTGAGTAATATTGTTTGTTATCACTGAGACAACTTGTGTGCATTATTATTTGTTGTGAAGGCGTGATATAGTTTGTAGTTAGAATTTAATTTGAATGCATGTATAACCTAAGCTAGTGAGGTTAATAAGCTAGCTCATATGTCATGTGGTTTCTTTAACGTTTTGATCATGAGTGTGATTTCATTTGATGTTTTATTCGGGCACTCACTAAGCAGATAAATATTGTGCTCATATTTTTGAATATGTGTTTGATATACTGTATATTGAGGCAACATTTTTATTGGTTTATTTCTGGTTTTGTCAACAGTTTCACACTTTTTCCTTATTAAATCATCCAACTCAACACATTGGCCTGTTCCCTGGATTTTGATTAGGAGAGTGTTTAGCTGTCTGTATAGCTGAGTCTACGTTCACGAGGACAACGCTTAGTGAGGACAGAACAGTGAAAAGATGAATCATCACATCAAGCTTTGAAGGAATCTCGGCAGCCTATTTCTTCGCCACCAGTAACCACTAAGTAGAAGAAAAACATCAAAGAGGCTACGTTCGCTTCTTCTGTATCTTTTTACGGGATTTGAAGACCCATTCACCTGCCTGTATTAAACGATGTCCAGCTCAAACCCTATTGACGCCGATATTCAGAGCCTGGAGGTTAGGTCAGAGTGTGCTGCCTCAGCTGCATTTTCCAAGCAAAGTTCAAATAAATCTTCAGCTAGTGCCGCTGCTGCTAAAGCTCGTGCAAAGGCGGAAGCTGCACGCACACGAGCAGCCTATGCAAAACGTCAAATAGACATGCAAGTGGAGAAAGCACGCATAGAGGCTACATTGAATGCACTAAAAGAAGAGTGTGAAGCTGAGGCTGCCTCAGCAGAGGCTCAAGTGTTTGAGGCTGCTGCGGATTTAGACAACTGTGACCTTGGGAGTAAAGCCAGTCATGCTCAAGCAACGAAGCAGTCATTACAGCGAACTGGTGAGTTCATCCAAGCACATTTCTCTTCAGGGCAGAGTTATGCTTTAGCTCAAAATGAGAAAGAAACACAGGCTGCTGCTTCTGTACCACAACACAGACACCTCCCAGATATCAAAGTTCATTGCGTCAGTCGTGACACACAACAGCCGTATCCTTCTGCCTGCTCGGCTGAAGGCCTGCACCCAGGCAACCAGAGAAAGAATCGCCCTGACCCTCTGCCTTTTAACACAGATAGAGATGTCCCCTCCATGCACACACATCGCTGCACAGACTCAACAAACCAACTTCCACCCCGCTCACCACTGGAGGCTCAAGGTGTATCTGAGTTAGCTGTATATCTGACGCGTCGAGACCTTGTCACAGCTGGACTAAAAGTGTTTGATAACCAGCCTGCTAGTTATCTGTCATGGAAATCTAGCTTTGTTAACGCTGTGGAGGGACTTAGCCTCAAACCTAGTGAAGAACTGGACCTGCTCATTAAGTGGCTTGGTGGGGAGTCGCTACACCACGCCAAGAGGATAAGGGCAGTTTATGTCAACAGTCCATTCATGGGTTTGAACATGCTTTGGCGAAGGCTGGACAAGTGTTATGGCTCTCCAGAGGCCATTGAAGCTTCTCTCTTCGATAGATTGAACCACTTCCCAAAGCTTTCAAATAGAGATCACCAGAAGCTTCAAGAACTCGGAGACCTGCTCCTAGAGATCGAAGCTGCTAAGCAAGAGGGATATTTGCCAGGGCTCAGCTTCCTAGACACTGCAAGGGGAATAAACCCTATAGCGGAGAAACTGCCCCACAATGTCCAAGAACAGTGGATAACTCAGGGGTCTCGCTATAAGAGGGAGCACCAAGTTCCATATCCCCCTTTCTCATTTTTTGTGGACTTCGTGTATAACCATGCAGAGATGAGAAATGATCCTAGCTTTGCTTTTGCTAACTTCAGTTCAGCTGTGTTCAAAGGTGACGGATCCTTCTCCAAACAATGGAAATCCAAACCTCCTTTATCCGTAAGTAAAACTGAGGTAGGAAACCCCCCCACCTCTCAGTCCTCCAAAGGACTCACCGTTGATCTAGACAGAGAGTGTCCTCTCCACAAGAAACCTCACTCCCTCAGGAAATGCAGAGGCTTTCGAGAAAGACCACTTGCAGAGCGAAGACGCTTCCTGGTGGAGCACTCCATATGTTTTAAATGTTGTGCTTCAGCAACTCACCAAGCTAAAGAGTGTAAAGCTGACACCCACTGCTCTGAGTGTGACAGCGACCGGCACATTGCAGCACTCCATCCTGGACCGGCACCTTGGGCTCCAAGTTCCAGACCACCTTCTGCAGAGCATGGTGGGGAGCCTACCGAGTGTGTCACTGACATAGCAGCCTCTTCATGCACAGCTGTGTGTGGTGAGGGTCTTAAAGGTAAATCATGTTCCAGAATCTGTCTGGTCAGTGTGTATCCCAAGGGTCGCCCAGACCAAAAGGTGAGGACATACGTGATGCTGGATGACCAAAGCAATGTGTCGCTAGCCAGATCAGCATTCTTTGACATGTTTGACATCCAGGGTGAGGCTTCCCCCTATACCCTCAAAACATGCTCAGGAATCACCGAGACTGCTGGAAGAAGGGCCTCTGGATTTATGGTGGAGTCAGCTGATGGACAGTTGCACTTATCATTGCCGACTCTTATTGAGTGCAACCTGATTCCCAATAATAGGGACGAAATCCCTACTCCAGAAGCCGCCCAAAGCCACAAGCATCTCAGGTGTATTGCTGACAGGATCCCTCCTCTTGATGCGTCAGCTGAGATACTTTTGTTACTTGGGAGGGACATCATCAGAGTTCACAAAGTGCGCAGTCAGCGTAACGGCCGTCACAACGAACCTTATGCCCAACAAGTGGACCTGGGTTGGGTAATAGTCGGTGACGTCTGTCTCGGTGGGGCTCACCGGCCGACTGTCAACACATTCAAGACCAATGTCCTTGAGAATGGACGACCAAGCTACTTCAAGCCTTGTGAGAACAGGATCATCTGCAAAGAAATGTTCATAGAGGAACAGCTAATATCCCCTGACACACTGACTTCCAGTCGGCCAAGCTTAGGTGAGCTGGTCTTCAGCCATTCAAAAGAGGATGATAAGCTGGCACCCTCCATCGAAGATGAAATCTTCCTCCAGATCATGAACAAGGAGTTCAAGAAAGATGATTCCAACAGCTGGGTGGCTCCCCTGCCATTTCGTAGTCCAAGACCACGTTTACCAAATAATCGAGAGCAAGCCCTCAGCCGACTGATGTCACTTCGCCGTACCTTGAATAGGAAACCGGAGATGAAACATCATTTCATAGATTTCATGGAGGATATTTTCAAAAATGGACACGCTGAGCCAGCTCCTCCACCAGAGCCTGACAAAGAGTATTGGTATTTACCTTCCTTTGGTGTCTATCACCCCCAGAAACCGGGAAAAATAAGGATCGTCTTTGATTCAAGCGCACAGTTCAAAGGCATCTCATTGAATGATGTGCTCTTACAAGGCCCGGACCTCAACAACACCCTAATTGGGGTTCTCATGCGTTTCAGAATGGACCCAGTGGCTGTGATGACAGACATTCAACAGATGTTCCACAGTTTCCTAGTGAGGGAGGATCATCGGGACCACCTCCGATTCTTGTGGTTTCGTAACCACCAACTTGATGACAAAGTGCTGGAGTACCGCATGAGGGTTCATGTGTTTGGTAACTGTCCCTCGCCAGCTGTGGCCATTTATGGCCTGAAGAGGACGGCTATGGAGGGTGAAGAGGACTATGGACCCGAAGTGCGGAGCTTTGTGCACAGACATTTCTATGTTGATGATGGCCTGAAATCTTTCCTCGGTGCAGAAGATGCCATCAAAGTGCTGAAAGGTGCACAAGACATGCTAGCGCAATCCAACCTCAGACTACACAAGATTGTGTCTAACAGTGTTGAGGTCATGAGGGCATTTCCAGCTGAAGATCTTGCTAGCAACCTGCAAGACCTGGACGTGGGTCAGGACTCCCCTCCCATGCAGCGCAGCCTGGGTCTTGGTTGGGATCTTGCTACAGATACTCTAACTTTCCATGTGGACTGCGCAGAAAAACCCTTTACACGTCGGAGTGTGTTGTCTACTATCAACAGCTTATTTGACCCGTTGGGGTTCGCTGCTCCCTTCAGTGTTCAGGGCTGCCTCATTTTGAGAGAACTCACTACTGAGACTTGTGACTGGGATGCACCACTGCCCCGAGAAAAGCTTGAACAGTGGCAGAGGTGGTGCACATCTCTTCAAGACCTAAGAGAGTTGAAGATCCCAAGGGCCTACACAATGGTCCCACTCTCCACAGCTCAGAGCAAGGAGATCTGTATCTTTTGTGATGCATCTACCAAAGCTATTGCTGCTGTTGCTTATCTGAGAGTCACAGATGCTGCAGGACATAGCGAAGTTGGATTCCTGTTTGGGAAAACAAAGTTGGCACCTAAGCCTGACATCACCATCCCAAGGCTTGAGCTCTGTGCAGCCGTTCTTGCAGTGGAACTGGCAGAGGTTATGTCTGCAGAGTTGGACATTCAGGTAGACGACATCAAGCTTTTCTCAGACAGTAAAGTAGTGCTTGGGTATATATTTAATGACTCTAGACGGTTCTACGTCTATGTTCATAACAGGGTACAAAGGATCAGACGTTCAACCAACAAAAGCCAATGGAACTATGTTCCTTCTGATGTCAACCCAGCTGACCAGGCAACTAGAGCGATTCCAGCTAACCAGCTTGCAGCTTCCTCCTGGTTGTCTGGACCAGCCTTTCTTGTAGACAAGCAACATTGTCACTTAAAACAGGAAGCTTTCAGCCTAGTTGAACCCGCAACAGATGTGGAACTACGTCCAGAAGTAGTGACTTGTGCCACAAATTTGTCATTTCAGCTGGGCAGTAAACGCTTTGAGCGATTTTCAAGTTGGAGGTCACTCACCAGAGCTATTGCCAGGCTCTGCCACATTGCTTACTCCTTTACAAGGGCAGCAAAAGAAGGTCCTTGCCACGGTTGGCACAACTGCAAGCTGCTTTTCAGTCCAGACCAGCTGCATCATGCAAGGATCAGAATTCTTCTTGCTGTCCAAAGGCAGGTCTATTCAGAAGAAATACACTGCTTACAAAAGGGAGGTCAGGTCCCTAAACAGTGCTCTCTCAGCAAGCTTTGTCCTTTCATTGATTCTGAAGGTCTTCTCCGCGTCGGAGGACGACTGAAAAAGTCACAGCTCACAGCAGAAGAGGGTCAGCCAGTTATCATGCCTGGTAAACATCATGTTACCTCCTTGCTTATCAGACACTGCCATGAACAAGTCTGCCATCAAGGACGACACTTGACGGAAGGCGCTTTGAGGAGTGCTGGTTTCTGGATTGTTGGAGGAAGACGGTCTGTCAGCAGTTTGGTCTACAACTGTGTGACATGTCGAAGATTGCGTGGGAGAGAGGAGGAGCAGATAATGGCAGACCTGCCTGCTGATCCCTTGAGTACAGATCCTCCGTTCACCTTTGTTGGATTGGATGTGTTCGGACCATGGTGTGTCACCTCAAGGAGGACACGTGGAGGGCTAGCCAACAGTAAGCGTTGGGCAATCATCTTCACATGTATGAGCGTGCGTGCCATACACATCGAGGTCATCGAATCAATGGATTCATCCAGCTTCATTAACGCTCTAAGACGCTTCTTTGCAGTTAGAGGGCCTGTCAAACAGCTAAGGTCAGACTGTGGTACTAATTTTGTTGGAGCCTGTCGAGAGCTTGGGATCACTTCCAAAGGCTGTAACAACAAGGAAGTGTCCAACTACCTGTCTGATCAGGGCTGTGTATGGCTGTTTAACCCTCCCCACTCTTCACACATGGGGGGAAGCTGGGAGAGGATGATCGGTGTCACACGTCGGATCCTTGACGCAATGTTCCTCAAGCTTGGGTCTTTTCAGCTCACACATGAGGTCCTGACAACATTTATGGCAGAGGTAACTGCAATTGTCAATTCCAGACCACTTACTTCAGTGTCCACAGATCCAGACGAACCTCTCATCCTCACTCCTGCTATGCTGCTAACTCAGAAGATTGCTGTACTTCCTGTTCCTCCTGGTAACTTTGATGATAGTAATATCTTCAGACGTCAGTGGCATCAGGTTCAAAGCTTGGCCAACACATTCTGGGAGAGGTGGAAAAGGGAGTACCTCAGTAGTCTACAAGGTCGAAAGAAATGGAGAACGGAGAGACCTAATCTCATGGACGGAGACGTTGTTCTAATGAAAGACAATTCACTGAAGAGACATGACTGGCCCACAGGACTGATCACAAGGACTTTTCCAAGTGACGATGGGAAGGTCAGGAAGGTCGAGGTGAAAGTTTTCAGAGACAGTGTTCCAAAACTTTACTTAAGGCCAGTGTCTGAAGTTATACTCCTGTTGCAGAGAAACTCTGTCAAGTGATGTGCAGTTTGACATCCTGGGGATGTCAGGTGGGGAGTATGCTGGCATTAGGTATTTTCTGTTCTGCAGCAGTTTGCCCTCTAGTGGTTGTTTTTGTGTATTTTTTTTACTCTGTAAGATCGAGCCAGAGGCAGTTTCACCTCCATTAATCTGTTGCCATCCATGCCTTCACAAGCTGATAAACGGCATCATCTGTGAGTAATATTGTTTGTTATCACTGAGACAACTTGTGTGCATTATTATTTGTTGTGAAGGCGTGATATAGTTTGTAGTTAGAATTTAATTTGAATGCATGTATAACCTAAGCTAGTGAGGTTAAGCTAGCTCATATGTCATGTGGTTTCTTTAACGTTTTGATCATGAGTGTGATTTCATTTGATGTTTTATTCGGGCACTCACTAAGCAGATAAATATTGTGCTCATATTTTTGAATATGTGTTTGTTATACTGTATATTGAGGCAACATTTTTATTGGTTTATTTCTGGTTTTGTCAACAGTTTCACACTTTTTCCTTATTAAATCATCCAACTCAACACATTGGCCTGTTCCCTGGATTTTGATTAGGAGAGTGTTTAGCTGTCTGTATAGCTGAGTCTACGTTCACGAGGACAACGCTTAGTGAGGACAGAACAGTATCTAACTAGAAGCCAGAGCGATGTCACAATCTTTTATTTATTCATAAGTATCCTACTGTGCCAAGCCAAAATTTATACTGTGAACATCACCTTTAGTGCCACAGCACTAAATCACAAGTGATTTATGGAATCCCGAAAACAAATGGTGAGAGAAAATAATGAAAACTTTATTTTCAGGGGCCCACCGTCATGTTAAATAAGCCATTGATTCAGACAGAAATACAATTTTAAAGCACATTTTAGAGTACATTCAAGGTATTGTAATTCAATTCAATTCAATTTTATTTATACAGCGTCAAATCACAACAACATTTGCCTCAAGGCGCTTTAGATCCTACAATAATACATACAAAGAAAAACCCAACAATCATATGACCCCCTATGAGCACTGGCCATCTACTGCGACCGGCTTTGGGTGAGAGAAGGAACACGGGACAAAAGACATGCTGTGGAAGAGAGCCAGAGATGAATAATAAGTAATGATTCAATGCAGAGAGGTCTATTAACACATAGTGAGTGAAGAAACACTCAATGCATCATGGGAATCACCCAGCAGGCTACACCTACTGCAGCATAACTAAGGGAGGATTCAGGGTCACCTGATCCAGCCCTAACTATATGCTTTAGCACAAAGGAAAGTTTGAAGCCTAATTTTAAAAGTAGAGATAGTGTCTGTCTCCCAAATCCAAACTGGAAGCTGGTTCCATAGAAGAGGAGCATGAAAACTAAAGACTCTGCCTCCAATTCTACTTTTAAATATTCTAGAAACAACAAATAAGCCTGCAGTGCAAGAGTGAAGTGTTCTAATGGGGTGATATGGTACTATAAGGTCATTAAGATAAGATGGGGCCTGATTATTTAAGACCTTTTATGTGAGGGGCAGGATTTTGAATTCAATTCTGGATTTAACAGGGAGCCAATGAAGGGAAGCCAAAACAGGAGAAATATGCTCTTTCTTTCCAGTCCCTGTCAGTACTCTTGCTGCAGCATTTTGGATTAACTAAAGACTGTTCAGGGAGTTTTTAGGACATCCTGATAATAACACATTGCAGTCGTCCAGCCTAGAAGTAATAAATGCATGAACTAGTTTTTCAGCATCACTCTGAGACAGGATATTTCTAATTTTAGAGATATTGTGCAAATTGAAGAAAGCAGTTCTACATATTTGTTTAATATGTGCATTGAAGGACATATCCTGGTCAAAAATGACTCCAAGGTTCCTCACAGTGTTACTGGGGGCCAAGGTAATGCCATGCAGAGTAAGAATCTGGTTAGATACCATATTTCTAAGATTTTCAGGGCCGAGTACAATAACCTCAGTTTTATCTGAATTAAGAAGCAGAAAGTTAGAGGTCATCAAGGTCTTTATGTGTCAAGAGATGTATTCTAAGACACTTCTTCAGCTGAGAATCAGAGAGGAGAAACACACATTTTTACTTGCTGTAAGGGCAGTCACAGAGCACCCGCATGAGAGTGAGAGCTCAGAGACTTGCGCTCTGCCACTGCCCTGGTCTTTATTTATAGACATCAGTCGTTGTTTGTTCCTCATATTGGAATGTGGATGTTCATATGTGTGTGCGCGTGTGTGGGGTCAGAGTGTGACCCCATAAAGACTTCCCTAAACCTGCTGGTCTGGAAGTCCAGCAGTTCATCTAAACAAAAAGGCACTTGGCTTAAAACAGACATAGATACATTTATCCTACCACAAAACAATAAGAGAAGGTACAACCTCTCCCATGCTCCAAGGATGTGGGTGTGAATGCCAGAGCACTCTGGAATGCACACAAAGTCTTGTAGTGAACAACAGCCTAAGTCATCAAAAGATCAACATGCAGTATTCTACCATATGCAAACCTATATCACTAAAAGCTTATACTGACTACTAAGTACAATTTTCCATTAACATTATGTCTTTAAGATATTCCTTTAGTTAACTTATTGGTGTGTGTTATATGGCTTCATGGATAGATAGAGTTGGGTGTCATCTGCATAACCGTGAAAATGTATGCAATGCCTTCTGATGATAATGCCTAAGGGAAGCATGTTTCATGTAAACAGAATTGGTCCTAGCACTGAATCCTGTGGAACTCCATAATTAACCTTAGTGTGTAAAGAGGACTCTCCATTTCCATGAACACATTGGAGTTTATTAGTCAGATATGATACAAACCACTGCAGTGCAGTACCTGTATTACCTACAGCGTGCTCTAATCGCTCTATTAGGATATTATCCGACATAGCAAACTTGGTATGGCCTGGATCTGGCCCACAAAATGTGCTTACACATGGCCCACATACCGCAAAGAATGACGGCCCTTTGGTGGCTCGTAGCTGGTCTGCCAGCACAAGGCCAGTTGCAGACACACTGCTGGTCCTGTGCTGGCCCAGAACACTTTCAACTCTGGCCCCAGATGTCAGCCTAATGTGTACCATAATCAAGCCATGTAATGACAACATGTGCCGGAACATAACAGTGCAAAAGTAACATGACAAAACTCTGTTCGGACAGTGAATGGACAGATTTGTATATAGCGCTTTTCTACTCTCGCAGATTACTCTAAACATGCCACATTCACCCAGTCAGTTTCTCTAAACCAAGTGCTTCCTAACTACATTCATACACATTCACACTCTTGACACAGAGACTGGAGGAGCCAGGGATTGAACCACTAACCTTCCGATCAATAGGTGACCTGCTCTACCTCCTGAGCTACAGCAACCAAGTGGCAAACATAATAAAGTGTACACTCACAAACCTGTCAAACCTGCATTTGAAACATTGGCTACCATAGCAGTATAGTATTGCAACATGGCAATTGGGTCTTCTAACTAAAACAGGAAAATAGGAACATAAACATAGAGGCCAAGTACAGGTTCACTAAAGAAGTGGACATTGCTAAACATCAGCACTCTGAGAAGATGCAGCAGCAGATCTCAGAGAATGACTCGGCCTCTGTGTGGAAAGGTTTTAGGAATATCACAAACTACAAGCCTAAAACCCCCCACTCCACTGATGACTTGCTCTTAGCCAACACCCTAAACGACTTCTACTGCCGTTTTGATGAGCCATCAGGCAGCCTTCACACCTCCAACGGCCCCACTTTGGACACTAATTCCCCCACCTCTCCCCCCTCCATAGAGCCATCACCACCTTCAAACCGTTCACCTACAACACCCCCCTCCTCACCCCACACAAAAGAGGATTTCACACCACCTCCTCCCACCACAACTCTTCATATTCATGAAGCAGATGTGAGGAGGCAGTTTAAGAGTCTGAATGCTCGAAAAGCTCCCGGCCCAGACGGTGTGTCTCCTGCCACCCTCAGACACTGTGCAAACGAGCTGGCCCCAGTGTTTTCTGGCATTTTCAACTCCTCACTGCAGGCATGTCATGTGCCTGCCTGCTTCAAGTCCTCCACCATAATCCCTGTCCCCAAGAAACCTAGGATCACTGGACTAAATGACTACAGACCCGTGGCTCTGACATCTGTGGTCATGAAGTCTTTTGAGCGCCTAGTTCTCTCCCATCTCAGGACCCTCACGGCCCCCCTCCTGGACCCCCTGCAGTTTGCATATAGAGCCAACAGGTCTGTAGACGACGCCATCAACATGGCCCTACACTTCATCCTGCAGCATCTGGACTCCCCAGGAACCTACGCCAGGATCCTGTTTGTGGACTTCAGCTCTGCCTTCAACACTATCCTTCCAGACCATCTCCGAGACAAGCTTTCCCAGATGAATGTGCCTGATCCCATCTGCCGGTGGATCACTGACTTCCTGACGGACAGGAAGCAGCATGTGTCATTGTTCTTGACAATGACAATAAATAAATAAATACTAAATACTAAATACTAAAGGCTGGGAAAGAATGTCTCGGACTCCCGGACCATCAGCACCGGCTCCCCTCAGGGCTGTGTTCTTTCTCCTCTGCTCTTCTCCCTGTACACCAACTGCTGCACCTCCACCCACCAGTCTGTCAAGCTAATCAAGTTTGCAGATGACACCACCGTTATTGGACTCATCTCGGACGGGGACGAGTCTGCCTACAGGAGGGAGGTTGAACGTCTGGTGTCCTGGTGCAGCCACAACAACCTGGTGCTGAATGCCCAGAAGACAGTGGAGATTATTGTGGACTTCAGGAAGCACACAGCCCCACTCCCCCCCATCATCCTGACTGACACCCCCATCACCTCTGTGGACTCATTCTGCTTCCTGGGTACCACCATCACCCAGGACCTGAAGTGGGAGCCCACCATCACCTCCGTCATCAAGAAAGCCCAGCAGAGGATGTACTTCCTGAGGCAGCTGAAGAAATTCAACCTGCCAACACGGACGATGATGCAGTTCTACACTGCAATCATCAAGTCCATCCT
Source organism: Rhamphochromis longiceps (assembly GCF_057381845.1). Classification (NCBI taxonomy): domain Eukaryota; kingdom Metazoa; phylum Chordata; class Actinopteri; order Cichliformes; family Cichlidae; genus Rhamphochromis; species Rhamphochromis longiceps. The sequence goes on from NC_140571.1 coordinate 33,795,908, forward strand.
CACCTCCTCCATCACCGTGTGGTACGCTGGAGCCACTATCAGGGACAAACAGAGACTGCAGCGTGTTGTGCGCTCTGCTGAGAAGGTGATTGGCTGCAGACTCCCATCTTTGCAGGACCTGTACACCTCCAGGACATTGCGGCGTGCAGCTCGGATCTCAGCTGACCCTTCTCACCCTGGACACAGTCTGTTTGACCTGCTCCCCTCAGGCAGGAGGCTCCGGTCCATTCGCACCAGAACCTCTCGCCATAAGAACAGTTTCTTCCCCTCTGCTGTTGGACACATGAACAATAACCATATGACTGTTCCCACCACTAACACATGACCCTACGCTGTGTTCACTGCATCATTCCATGTTTGGCACTGATCACCACCTGCACTCATGTATATATCTTTCAACGTAGCACTCTTAATTCTTATTCTCATGTATATATCTCATGTATATCTCATGCACATATCTTCCCACGTAGCACTTTTAATTCTTATCCCTACTTTTATTTTTTTCCATGTCTATTTAAGTGCTATTTATGACACTATGTTTGCACTGAAGCACCGCAGCAATTTCCTAATGTTGTAAACCTGCTCAACATTTGGCAATAAACCCCATTCTGATTCTGATTCTGATTCTGATTCTAAACAGTGTCATCATTGCCAGACCTGGTCCCCATCTGGTTGACATACACCCTGCCATGACACCAGTCAGTCAGAAGTGCCAGCTTGATGCCGGATCTGGGCCAGACCTGTTTTCTATGAGCCTGGGCCACATAAACCAAACCACAATCGGGCCAAATGTGGCATGCCATCACATAAACAGTGCCATCTATGCCAGGCCTGGCCCCTATGTGGATGACATAACACTTACCATGCCAGAAGTCAGCCAGCAGTGCTTGACACCAGATCCGGGCCAGACCTGTCTGCTATGTGGGTATGGTCGACAGTATCAAACGCTGCACTGAGGTCTAGCAGAACAAGCACAGAGATGAGTCCACTGTCAGAAGCCATAAGAAGATCATTTGTAACCTTCACTAAAGCTGTTTCTGTGCTGTGATGAGCTCTGAAACCTGACTGAAACTCTTAAAATAAGCCATTGCTCTGCAGGTGATCTGTTAGCTGTTTGACAACTACTCTTTCAAGAATTTTTGATATGAAATGAAGGTTAGAGATTGGTTTATAATTAGCTAAGACCGCTGGGTTAAGAGATGGCTATTTAAGTAAAGGTTTAACTACTGCCAGCTTGAAGGCCTATGGTACAAGTGGTGCTGATTATTAGAGATAGGTTGATCATATTAAAGATTGAAGCATTAATCAATGGCAGGACTTCTTTGAGCACTTTTGTAGGATTGGGGTCTAAAAGACATGTTGAAGTTTGGAGGAAGTAATTATTTAAGTTAACTCAGAAAGATGAATTGGAGAAAAAAAACTCTAAATAGATATCAGTGCTACTGAAAGTAGCTTTAGATAATGTTTCCTCTGTGAGATGATTATGAATTTTTTTTCTCTAATGGTTAAAAATTTTATTTGTGAAGAAGTTCATGAAATCATTACTAGTTAACGTTAAAGGAATGGTTGGCTCAACAGTAGCACACACCAGCTTATTAATTAACCAAAGACCCAGACAGACTTTAAATTGTACTGCTTCATGCTAGCATAACACCCTCTTCTACAAGAACTGCAGAAAACTGAGAAATTCAGTCTCACGGAATTCATGCTGACCGCAGACCTGGAATCAAAATTTGTTTGTAAAGTCCTTCTCCTAAGAGAATATACTCTATTACTTATAGATATTATGCAATTCTACTTAATAACATAAGCAGTACTGTCCAAATTGTGCTACATGTAGTAATAATACTAACTAAGCTAACTCTAAGTTCTGCAATGATCAAGCAGCTTGATAGTTTTAAAACAAGAACCTGAGAAGAAGACAGTTTTCACAATCAGCTCGTCGAGGGTAACTGCAGCGTGTTCTCCAGATACTCTTCATAGTTTGATGCCTGAGTATGGAGGACCTGTCCCACAGGTTTGGACTGTTTTTCAGCACACTTAACATTTAAAAATGTTATTTATACAAAATGAAAAGAAAGAGGAACAAAGAGCAAGAAGAAATGAAGAAAAGACAGAAGCCACATAGATAGAAATAAAGGAAACGTTATTAATGGAAGTCACACAGGTTTAATAACTTTAACTTACTATCTTACTATCTGTCTTACTTGTCTGGCTTCTTAACTCCCTCATTTTGTTAGTTCTTTATTAATCCACTGTTAAAGTCACTCTTAGATTTTTACAAAATCAACCTAGCAGCAAGAAACCTGGAATGATGAACACAATCTAGGACTTTCACTGCAGACGTTTGTACTTTAAGTACTTAAAATTCCAAGGACATGGCCTCCTCAAACAATCTGCAGTACAATAAAAGTTGCTAAACATCCTTTAGATTGTTTCTTGAATTTCCAAATCAGGACAGTGATGGTGGCTGTGGGAGTATCTAAAACCTGCTATCACCCATGATAGCAGGTTTTAGAGCAGGGCTGCCAGACACACTGTTTGAATCATAAAGACATAAAATACTCCTGTTGTTTGCTTACGTGATGGTTTTGTGCATCAGCTTTGATCTGTTATCAATTGATTGTAATGTACATAACAATAGACTTAGAAAAAATTATATCTGCTACTGAATTATACTATTATTCATAAATCATGACACAATGATCTCCCGCACATAAGCTGCATTTAAAAATTAAAAACATCACTTCCTGGTATTAGCAATACTGCCCCTGCTTTTACTTGGTATTAGATCGATACCAGATTTCACAATATCGCACACAACTAGTTTGTGGTTGGTCAGAGTCTACCTGTGACACCACTTTCATATGAATGCACAGGAGAAAAAAAGAGGTTAACTTAATGAACTGATAACCAGCTTTGTGTGGCTGCTTATCCTGACTGCTGATACTTTGTAAGTGAATTCCCCAGCTATTTCTATCGGAAGATTTATCCCTTATATTAAATATATTTTGATTGTCCTTCATTTATCAGAACTGTTGAATGCTCTGACTCAGGTAAAATTCCCTCTATACATCATTTATTTCAGCTGAACTGAAGTAAAAATTAATTTATAGCCCATGATCTTGATTTAGTTATATAAATATATGTTCCTCATGCAAGGCAATAATTGACAAGAATCTGATTTTATTATAGCAGTGCGATGTTCATAGTTCATCTGTGTGTTTAAAAGGCTGTTAAAAACCTCAAAATATATGAATATTATATGGCATGAAATGCAAAATTTACTTATACTTAACATTTACATGATCTACACCTCTTTGTCAATTATGATGATTATTGCTGTGAATAGTCAGGTGGGGTGTCACTGTGAATTATGCAATAGCATTTACTGTTCTCCATTCATAAAAGATGGTCCAATGTATCCTTTGCTAAAGGAGGCCATAGAGGAAGCACTGAAGCTCCTTTCATAAGCATTTGAGAATTTGAACAGTTCTCATTAGGACCACTTTATAAAAACTAAAACATATTATTGTAACAAATATTAACAAAAAATGTGACATAGATTCAAAAAGAAACATGGAAACTTTCCTTAGTGATTTTGATCCTTATTGACATGATAACATCACACTGTAGCTGCAGATTTGTAAGCTGCACATGCATGTTGTGACTATACTGTCCAACCACATCCTATGAAAGTCTACTGTTATGCACAGACAATATGCTGAGTTTATTACCAGTAAGTGCCAACCCTCCTATCTTCTGAGGGAATTTATGTCCATTATGCTCATCGCTGTTTACATCCTCCCAACCGTCCAGCGTCAAAGATAGGAGTGAGGCACTCAATGAAATGTGGCAGGACATCACAGCCAAATGGATTCCTCATCACTTTAGTCACACAAATTTAAAGTTTTATAACTTAAACTGCACTGACATGTGGACTTTGTAATAACATGAGTTGACATGATTTCGTGTACACAACCTGTAAGGGTGCAGACAAGGCCTCCTACCTCCACCACTTTTGGACTCTCTGATCACACCACCATCATGTTGAGACCTTCATACAGACCTAGAGTGAGAGCCATCAGGTACACGCAAAAGCAGGCATGTGTGTCTCCTGTTCCCTGAAGAACTGCTTCAGCATCTCAAACAAGCAGCCACCTACACAGACACAGAGGAATACACTGAGCGTATGTCACAAAATGCACTGATGATGTCACTCACTGCAAAACTATCACTGTCTAGAAGTCATGGTCGACAGGGGAGGTTCACACCCCAAAGACACTGCAGGACTAGTAATAACCAGAGCCAACCTGTCCTGTGGTATCAGGAAAGCAAAACAACAGTAGAGTAAGAAAATATCTAGACACTTCAGTAACACCAGCGACTCTACCACAGACCTGTGAGAGTGACATCACATTACTTAACTTCTTGACTTCTTTTGACCACTTTGAAACACAATACAACACACCAGCACAGAAGACTACTCCCTCACTCCCAGACAAGCTCCAGCCAGCAGCTAATACAAAAACTTGGACACTTTGTTCTCAAAACCTCTCCTTACCCGGGCACTGGACTTTCTCACGGGAGGTCCACAAATGTGCTGGTTGGAAGTAACCTGCAAGGTCATCATACTGAGCACTGGGGCCCCACAATAGTGTGAAGAGCAGGTCAGCTCACATCTCTTTGATCGGCTGACCCACAGCTGTGTACCAACCTATAGCACCAACCACATTGTTAAGTATGCAAATGAGATGACTGTGATAGGCCAATGCTAACAATCATGAAGCCAACTCCAAGAACAAGGTGAGCCATCTGGTCAGAGGTGAAAAAAACAATTTCTTCCTGAATATGAAGAAAATTAAAGAGATTTTGGTAGCTGACCGTCAACCGTGCTGCTGTGGAGAGAATGAGTAGCACCAAGTTCCTGGAGGTACACATCTCTGAGGACCTCTCCCTCTGATAGTCTGATAATACCGCATTGCAAAATCTGCATCTGTATATTGAGGAGAGTACGATTCCCCCATCCCATCATGTGCAGATGGGGGCATCATTGTGTGGTAAAGAGGTTACCACAACACAAGATGTTCATTGGTGTTCATCCTGCTCTCCCTCATGGACATTTTCAGCCTCCGCCTTATCTGCAAAGCCATCAGCAGCTCACCAGACTGTCAGAAGGCAGTTGATTCAAGCAAACAGCTCTGCTTCCAGCTTTGAGAGCAGCTTTTATACTCACCCCTTATTTTCTGTCACACAAAGATGTGTAATGAAATTGATGTCACATCTACTGCAGTGAGCCCTGTTTTGTTATCGGCCGTGCCACAGCTGCCACAGTGGGTTAAAGATGAGTGTACCACTTTTCATTGCCATTTTAATGATATATCAGTACAGAAACTCAGAGATTCACAGATTATACAGAGTTAGATGTTGCAACAGTTTGAAAAGATGAAACTTTATGGGGGAAAAAACTTAGCAATGTCTTTGCTTTCAGCTTTGCCTTTTTGTCTTCCTCTTTCAGGACTGACATGGTGGTATTGTCTGAATGAGAATTTTAACATTAAAGACTGGTACTGGTACACTGCTGTGATGGGGTTTTTTTTTTGTCTCAGTACAGTGTGTAATATGCCAAGACTTAAGATAATTAAGTCTTGGCATATTATAATTAAGATTGTATAATTAAGATGCAGTTGAATATGTGATATTTTCTGTTTCTCTCTACAGGCCAGGGCCTACTATGTTACAGAGTATAGCATGGTGGAAAAGGATGGAGAGAATCCCCCACTAAGCTTTTGGGTTGGCATTACTTTAGATTTTGTTTTGTATTAATTGCATGCTTTGGTGTTTCTTTGTGTTTGATGTGAGGTGTGGGCCACACCCATGTGGGAGTGGAGATTCTACTCTAGTCCAGCTGCCAGCTATTTGGAGTTGAATACAGGGAGCAGCTGATTGGGGAGGATTGGAGCCCTTCTCTATAAAGGGGAGAGGAAACAGGAAGTAGGGGTTGTCGTTGTTTTTTTTTAGTAGGACACTGGTGTAGCAGGGAAGCCTCGAAGATCCAGGATGAAGTGTGCACATTTTAATGGAAAAGATTTTTAACCTGGCCTGGTTTTGCTTTTAAAATAAACTGAGGATGTTGGAGGGAGGACTCATTCTTATTGGGATGTGAGTGGATGTGCTGGAAGGCAGGAAAACAAACACTGGACTGGAGACTCTCTGTGCCCCTGACAAGGAAACTGGACCAGTTTTGGGGAAGTTCCAGCTCCCAGGATGTGATGTGGAGACCCAGCCTCGAACGAAGTCAGGCCTGAAAAGGTGGGTGGCAAGCCTTTTTGAGGAAGATGCAGGATTGATACGTTTTGGCTGCTTGTTCTTCCAAGTGACCACCTTTCCCCTGTTTGTAACCAGGCTAACAACCCTGACCGCGGTGGCTTTGGGCCTTGGATTCCTGGCTAGAGTTGTCTAGTTTTACCCAGAGAAAGAACAAATAAATCTTGTGTAACCCATTACAGTGTGAGTGTGGTGGTTTGTTACTGGTCAATATTAGAGCTACTACTTTCTTGTACGGAGGCCATTTTGGGCCTTACGTAACAACTAAATACTGCATCCAGGCGGGGTGATTGCCAGCCTACTATGTGCAGGTTGGTGGGTCTGGGAGGACGACTGCTGTTTCCTGCCAAAGCTGTCAGTGTGTGAAGTGTGACTGATTTGTGGCCCTGACCTTGAACGTGTTTTACCCTTTTTGCAAGTATGATACTGGACTGGTTTATCCCTCCTTCTTCATTTGATGTCTTATGTAGCTGAGATTGTTTCCTATTGATCCCAGCAACTTCACTAATAAATTATATTTAAGGATTTATTGACTGCCATCTTTTGCCCATGGCTGAAACTGTTGGTCAGACCTAGAATCTGTGTGTGTGCTACTGAATACTGCAGTGGCTCCCTGTGTCTTAATTTTGAGCATAAATAGAGGGGACTGTGTGCTGATGTTTTGGCAGTGCACAGAGTGACCAATGTGCAGGGTATACTGGTGCTTTTACCTGCAAGAACATGAATCTGTTGACGGACTCACAAAGCAAACACTTGCATATGTGATGGGTTTGGAGTTCTGTGTGCAGGTTTTTTCTCACATGTGACTTTTGGCATAAATATAATTCCATCAAGCAGAGTGTTGAATTGTGGTTAAACTTTATGGAGCAATTGGTGCCTTTTGTGCATTCATGTTGGAAAAGAAACACAGATTTGCACGAAGGCTAAGGTATTTAAAGTATTTAATGTCCTGTAGATACTAACATGTAATTGTATTTCCTCATTTCACATTATCCCTGCTGAGTCTAAATTGCTTTGAGGAAGCAGCCTCTTTTCTATGCATGATTGTCAGGAATCATTTTCATCTCAGCTATGTCTGGCAGAAAGCTGGAGGGTTGACAGCAGTGCCATAAGATTAGTTATCAAATGACTGTAACTTCAAGGAGTAAAACAGCTTTTTAACAATTTATTGGAGTTTAAAATCTGCAAATCTTTTAAGGATTTTCCCTCAGATTTTACTAGTGACTTCATTCAAATACAGTTTTTATTTTATTATCGTTGTTTGTCATGAACATTTGAATCAATGTTAATTTTAAGAAATGCTTCAAAATGATTGCCTGCTGACTTGGTCCTAGAAGGATATCGCTGTCTTTTAAAGCTTATTCTTCCAGTGCAATGATATGAATGATGTCGTGCATATTTTTTTCCACCTCTACTTTATTCATACAAAATGTGGAGTCCCTGACAAATGAGCATATCCATAGTCATATTTTACATACTGTAAAGTTATTAATATTCCATGTTAATATTAGTCACTGCTATCTATATTGTTGTTTAATTTTATGTCAGAATAAATGTGAGTGTATATTAGCAGTAGATTGTTATCAGGATTGCAGTGCTCCTCCCCCCATCTCTACACCAACGGTCTGTCAGAAGCTTGACTACTACTGCCAAAAGTCTGGAGACGACTATCATAGAGTGCAGCGCTATTAAAAAAAACAGCAACAATGAAACAGATATTTGCTCTAATATTTGCGCTAACTGGTTACATCTCACTAAAATAAAGAGAAAGATTAATGTCTATTTTTGTCCTTAAAGCTATTGTTGGTGACTCTCATGTGTATACTTATTGTCATTAATATTTATATTATTTCCTAAAACTTTAAATAAGTGTCCAAACTTATTTGCTTTTGAAATGACTTGAAATAATTTTGATGTTGACAGCGCTCACTGACATAGCTGAAGTAGACCAACAAGTATGCAAGGGGTCCAGTGTTGTCAGACCACTGACTTCTGTTCACATCTGGAAAAGAATTTGAAAGATAGCACAGCAGTAACTTCAAACAGTGCAAAAAGACATGTCAAACATTCACTTCACATTTATACAGCACTCATAAAGACAAACTATTAGAAACTAATAGTTCAGGGAGCAGGTATATGCCAAGGAAGAAGGCAATTCCTTCTGAGGCTCAAATGGCAGTGGAACATACAGAGATTTGCCCTGAAAGATGACATCAGTAAACTGACTGAAAATTTGGCATTACTTGGCATTCCTGAGACAGATGTAAAAGGGTGTTAAAACAATGATAAAGTGGATGTATCCACGCATTAGGTGTGATCTTTTTTTGATAGTGTTGTCCTTTGAATTAGTTTTATGAATAAACCATCTGGTCAAAGTTGAGAAACAGTTACTTATGTGGAGCTCAAGAGAAGAATAAATTAGCTAGGGTACCATGGCAAATATGTACCTCACAATCCATATGAGAAGTCCTAGAAGTGATAAACCTGGAGGGCATGCTGTTCACACCTGGTGTTTCCTACGATTCCCACCAGAGTGATTAGAGACAAGATAAAGAATTCAACTGACAATGATCCCTGTCAGCTGAGACAGATTGTGTAGTTCATTTAGGCACTTGTCATTTGTTTTGGACAGGTTACCTTTTAAAAAATAATGAAAGAGGACGGCTTGTATTTTTAAAAAAAAAAGAAAAAAAAAAAGAAAAAAAAAGAAAAACTCTTTCCTGATCTTCCTCTGAGGCCAAAACACCATTAATTATTACCCAGAGCATTTTGGACCAGTTTTATCTGTAGATATTTCAATTTGAGAGCAAGTCCGCATATTTAAAAGTACGTTCAACTAAGTGCTACAACTCAAAAAGCTGGTTCTCTACCCTTGCTGAAAGACATCGGCTCCTCGAAGCCCCTTCAATAGCTCAGTTGGAGTGGAAAACTGTAGAGGAATGCAACACCTCTCCTTAATTGCTGGTTCAAATCTGGCTTGAAGAAGATGCCTTTTGAGGTACAGTAGCTGTGGTGCAAGAGTTAGGTTATCTTCTAACCTAGGGTTGTGGTTTGATCCCTGGCTGCTCTAGTCTGCATGTCAAAGTATCCTTGGGCTGAACCCTGAGTGTGTGAATGAGACATATTGTATAAAAAGCACCTTGAGTGATAAAGAATTGTAGTAGAGCACCATATATAGTTTACCTTCTAACTGTCAGTCAGACCTCCACATTTAAAATGAAGCTAAAAGGGACTGCATAAACACACATACACACAAAGTTTCTAATGCTTGATCAAAGTAATGAGGGTATTGTATTTGGAAAAAATCAAGGTGATGTTGTACACTTTATCTTAGAGAGCTATAAGTTCGTATTGCGGATTCTTTAATTAAAATAATATTCCATACATGCATACATTTTCTTCCGCTCATCTGGGGTCAGGTTGTGGGGATAACAACCTAAACAGAAAAGCCCAGACCTCCCTCCTCTTCCAGCTTATCTGGGGAAACACTGAAGTATTTCCAGCCCAGCCAAGAGATATAATCTCTCCAGAATGTCCTCGGTTTGCCTCCCAGTGGCCTCCACTTGGGGGAGGAACTCATCCCTGAAACAAACTTGTTTATCCTGCACTAACCTGCTGAGAAGCGCTTAAAAATAATGGAACGCAGGATATGTTTGTAATACCATATATTCTCAATTTTTATCATTCATCATATGATGATATTGATAATCAATATTTAGATGAGTCTGAAGCATTTTAATCAAAATAGCTTTAACATGACAATCAAATGAATGCATGTGTTTTGTTTTATGAAAACAGCCAACTTAGCCTTTCCCAGAATGCAATTCAGCAAAACGTTTTTGACTGTGCTTTTCTGCCTGTACCTAAAACCCCAGGATGAAGTTTTGCTGGGAAAAAAAAAAAACTTCCCAAAAAGATGGAGCAGGAGCCCAAACACTGACTTTAGCCTGCTGTAGTCCAGGAAACATTGGAACAATATCCCTCAGAGAACAGAATGAACATTTTTCATCAACAAAGGGATTTAAAGCAGAAATAAAAGCATTTACAGGTGGCATTTACTGTACCATGTAAAGCCCACCTTGTAGATTTGCAACCTTTTTCGTTAACTTGGTTTGTAAAATGCTCCCTGTGCAGATCTTGCGTGTCTCCGTGGAGTGTCAACACCACCATTCAGTTTACCCCAGGGGGTCAGGTACAGCACAAAAGAAAAAGACTGCCTGGTTATCCGATGGGTGGTCAACTCTTTTTGTATTACCCCCTGGGCTGCCCTTTCATCCTCAGTTCACATCATGGCCTGCTGTGGTGGAACTATTGCATAATGGATGCCAACACCCAGTTTGTCCGGTGGTATCTGGCTCTCCAGCCTTTAAGGTTCAATCATGTTATAGTGTCTCAGATGCCCCATCCCACTATTTACCATTTTTCATTGAACTATTTATTTCAGTCATCTGTAAAAATACCCACATCAAAATAATCCAGACATTAAAAATACATCATAATATGCATCAGTCTTCAGGGTGGCTTGAACTCTGTTAGAGAGGAAGCTCCTAGGTGCAGAAAAAAGTGCTTTTATGTGTAGGTGTGAATGGGTGAACGGGAATTTTTAGTATTTAGTATTTATTTTTTAGTATTTATTTATTTATTGTCATTGTCAAGAACAATGAAATTGCGTTTGGGGCTTCCATACAACCCAAAAAAAAAGAAGAAAATAATAAATACCCCTTAAAACCCAAGTGTACATATTTAACCCAGTGTGACTCCAATGCAATAAGACAATCCTTAGCAATAATGTTCGTAGAAATTCAGACAAAGACCTGAGAAACATGACAAAATACAACAATGCAACCCATTCAATATTATTGTACTGTGAGATATGATATCAGATATGATAGTTATCTATTTAAGAAAGAGGGGGGGGGGGGGCAGGAGGGGGAAGAGAATAAAGATATGATGCACCAATGCAGACCAGTTCATTGCTATTAAGAAGTTGGATATGGTTATTGTCCGTGAGAGGGGGGCAGAGAGTTCAGGAGCCTCACAGCCTGTGGATACAGGCTGTTGGCCAGTCTGGATGTTCTGGCCTGTATAGACCTGTACCTTCTCCCTGAGGGCAGCAGATGGAAAAGGTGGCGCGCAGGGTGATGTTGGTCCCGCAGGATACTGTGCACCCTCCTCAGACAGCGAGTGGGGAAGATATTACTGATCTCTGGCAGACTTGTTCCAATAATTCTGCCAGCTTCTTTCACCACCCGCTGGAGTGCTTGCTGATCGGCCTTGGTGCAGCTGGGGAACCACACTAGAAATCCATACGTCAGAACGCTGCTGATGGCACAGTTGTAGAAGTTCAACATCAGAGATCTGGGAATGTGTGCGCTCCGCAGTCTCCTCAGGTAGTAGAGGCGCTGTTGGGCCTTCCGTACAACTGAGGTGATATGGTTGCCCCAGGACAGGTCCTCGGTCACAGTTACCCCCAAGAATTTAAAACTGCTCACCCTCTCCACCGCCTCACTGCCAATGAAGAGAGGCAGATGGTTGTTATGACCCCTCTTCCGGAAATCTACAATGATCTCCTTGGTCTTTTTGGTGTTTAAGACCAAGTTATTGTCGTGGCACCATGACTCTAGTTGTTGCACCTCTGTCCTATAGTTTGTCTCATCATTGTTGGATATAAGTCCGAGCACTGTAGTGTCATCTGCAAACTTAACAATGAGATTGGACGCGCAGGAGGAAATACAGTCATGGGTGAAGAGAGTGTATAGCAGAGGGCTCAGAACACACCCCTGAGGGGCACCGGTGTTGACCACAAGGGTGGAAGAGGTGTTCTTACCCACTCTGACACTCTGTCTACGGTTAGTGAGGAAGTCCACAATCCAGTTGCACAGAGAGGAGTTAAGTCCCAGTTGGTGGAGTTTGGGACGGAGTTTGTATGGCCGGATGGTATTAAAAGCCGAGCTGTAGTCTACAAAGAGGAGCCGTGCATAGGTGTTCCTGTGTTCCAAGTGCTTCAGTAATGTGTGCAGCACTGTGGCGATCGCATCCTCGGTTGACCGGTTCTCCCTGTATGCAAACTGGTGCGAGTCCAGGGATGGTGGAAAAGCAGCTCTGATGTGTTTAATGACCAGTCTCTCCAGGCATTTGGCGGGAATGGGGGTGAGTGCCACAGGTCTGAAATCGTTCAGACATGTGACATTTGACTGTTTTGGGATGGGAACGATGGTTGCTGCTTTGAAACAGGATGGTACCAGTGAACAGGACAACGAGGTGTTATATATAGAGGTGAAGACGTCCGCCAGGTCCGCAGCACAGTCTTTTAGCACCCGGCCCAGCACTCCATCCGGCCCGGCCGCCTTCCTGGTGTTAATGCTCCGGAACACACGCCTCAGCTCATGAGTGCTCAGGACCGGAGCAGGGTCGGTTGAGGGGAGAGGGGACAGGACAGGGTCGGTGTTCTCCCTGTCAAAACAGGCATAAAAGAGATTTAGATCCTCAGCCAGAGTAGAACTGTCGGCTGAGGGTGATGGTGTTCTTCTTTTGTAGTCCGTGATAGCCCTGATGCCCTCCCAGACCTGCCTTGGGTTTGTGTTGTTCTCAAACCTGGCCTCGATACGCCTCCTGTGCTGCTGCTTGGCAGTCTTGATGCCTCTTCTCAGGTTGGCCCTGGCAGCACTGTATGCCTCCTGGTCCCCGGATTTGAAAGCGTTGTTCCTTGTTCGAATAAGTTGTTGAACTCCGTGTGTCATCCAGGGTGGGTTATTAGGGAACACACGGAATCGTTTCCAAGTTGTTACATTGTCCACACAGAAACAGATGTAGTCCAAGACAGTGGAGGTGTAACTGTCCAATGCGACACGATTGTCAGTGTCCTGCACCTTGAATACATCCCAGTCTGTGCAGTGGAAACAGTCCTGAAGCATCGGAATAGCGTCCTGCGGCCATGTTCTCACGGTTTTGGTTGTAATCCCAGTGCTCTTGATCTTTTGTGTGTATATTGGGTGTAGCAGAAGGGAGAGATGGTCTGACAGACCCAGGTGGGGATAAGCCTGGGCTCTGTACGCATTCGCCATGTTGGTGTACACCTGGTCCAACGTTCTATCTCCTCTGGTAGCACACTTCACATTACGGTGGAAATTGTGAAGTACAGATTTCAGGTCCGCGTGGTTAAAATCCCCAGCCGCAATAAAGACACTGTCCGGGTGTGCTACCAGGCTGTTATTGATGCTGCTGCTCAATTGTGCTAACGCTAGCTTAGCATTAGCATCTGGTGGAATGTAAACAGCGCAGATGTAAACGGCAGAAAATTCCCGAGGGAGATAGAATGGACGGCACTTTAACACCAACAGTTCTACCTCTGTACTGCACAGTTTTTCCGTTACCGTGACGTTCGTGCACCAAAGGTTGTTAATATAGATGCACAGCCCCCCGCCAGTCTTCTTACCCGAGTCCGCAGACCTGTCGGCTCGATAGGCGGTGCGGCCTGCTAGATCGATAGCCGCATCGGGAATGGTGCTGTCCAGCCAGGTTTCAGTGAAAATCATGCACGAACAGTTATTAAAAGTCCGTCGAGTGGCGATCTGCAGTCGTATTTCATCCAGTTTGTAACGGATTGAACGGGCGTTGGAGAGGAATATGATCGGGAGTGGTGGTTTAAACGGACTAGTCTTTAGCCGTGCCCACAGGCCTCCCCGCTTGCCTCTCTTCTGCCTCCGCTCGCAACGTCTCCTCCTGCGGCTTGCTGTTGCGGGTAGCCCCGGGGGTTGCTTAACGATCTCCGGGGGGATGAGATACTCGGATGTTAGTTGAAGATCTCCACGGCTTAGTTGTAGTAGATCATCTCTGTTGTATTGAAGTAACCCCAGACTGTGTGAAATAATACACAGTACCACCAAAAGTGCAAAAGTGTAGGAGCTCCGGGCCGCTGCGTCTGTGCGCGCCGCCATCTTAAAGGAGATCATTGTTATATTAGAAGAGGTAAAAAAATCAAAGAAGGAAGAAAACGCTGAGATAACAGAGCCTCTGCCTTATACAAGTGTGAGAGGAAGACTGAGTTAAAACAAACATTAAAGGAGAAAGATTCATGCTTACTGTAGGGGACTTTATATAAAATGGTCAAAGTTAACATCTTAAATGAAGAAGTATGTTCTGCAGTGTGAGTAGGGTCAGATACATGTTTAACCCTCCTGCCATCCTTTAAAAAACTCACACCCATCACCCTAGGGACCATTCTCAGCCACGCCATAAAAAGACCATATATCCATATTTTATTCCACTTTAAATTAGCCAACCTTGTAAAACTACTTCTCCCTGAAATATTCATGTAAAGTTTTAATTATATTTTCGTTGTTTTAACCCTTCAAATCCCAGTGTTATTACATGAGCGCCCTGTGTTATAAGCCCCAAAAACCAAAAAACGAAACTAAATATTTCCACAAAAAACCAGTTGAAGTAATATGTGATTGTCATTATAAGTAGGCCTTTAGATGGACCAAAGATTGGCACCAACATACATTTTGACCTGCCATTATTTTTTTTTGCATTTTTTTTGCAATTTAAAAATTAAAACTTCAAGGCCCTGAGTCTTCATTGACATCCAAGAAAAGAAGAAAAAATAAAATCATATGATGATAATTTGGGGTTGAAAAATAGCGTTTATAATGGAAGTCAATGGGCAGAAAATGGTCCCCAGGGTGATGGGTGTGGGGATTTCTGCTGCTCAGCCATTTTAGGCTGATTTAAGGAATTCACACTGGAATATTAACATTGACAGGTAAAAACTATCCTGTGGCAAGTTTGGTTATATTCCACTGAACACAGTGGAAATGGCAGCCATTTAACACATAGCAGTGGCACAAAAAGGTCCCAAGAAGGCAGGAAGGTTAACAAAATGATAATAATAATAATATTGATGAGCAGGAGTTTTTGATGGATTCTGAGGAAGTTCCTGACTATGATAATCTGACCTAATTTAATAGTAGGAGGTAAAAAGTGTTGAAAGTCAGATAGAAAAAATGCAGCAGATCCATGTGGGCAGCATATCACAAGAGGTGAACTTTTGATAATAGTGATATCAAAGATAAGTTGTTTGACATAAAAATGTATTTTCGAAAAAAAAAACAAAAACGAACAAATAAACAGCTCTTCCACCTCCGCAGCCAGAAATCTGGCACACAGAAAAATAAAGAGAAAGAGAAATAATAGATACATAGGTGTGACAGAGAGACAGAATGAGGGGATGGATCATTGAGATGAATAACTGAGAGACAGAGGGATGGCAGAAAGAATGAGTGGATAGAGCGACGGGGATGATAAAAAGATGATAGAAAGACAGAATAAGAAGATACTTCACTAAATTCTGTTTCTAACATTTGACAGCACTGATTTTAGAAACCAGTGTTTTCTTACAGTTAGGATATACACATATAAAAATATGTACACACACACACACACACACACACACACACACACACACACACACACACACACACACACACACATATAAAGACATACAGTCAGCAGGTTGACCTGGCTACAGAGCAGCCTCCAGCATGGTGTGAAGTAGTTCTGAGGTCAGGCAGCTGATGAGGGGGAGGCCAACAGTTCAGGGGGTCTGCCAGGGCTCGGGCCAAAACCAGCCCTGGTTGGCTGGAGGCTGAACAGGGCACTAGCTGTAGTAATAATGACAGGGCCCCTCAGAACGATGAAAAGGAGGACCATGGTGATGTGGCAGGATGAATGGTTGTTTCGGGTGAGGTGTAGTTCTGCTGATGAATGGGCAGGAGGCCGGCAGTGATGTACAATGATGGGATTCAGGTGGGTGAAGACAATGGGTGGTCTAGCAGGGTGCTGGTGATAAAGGAGGAGGTAAACCATCAAGTTAGACGCAGGAACTGGCGACAGAGAACCCTCTGGTACAGGCGCAGGCAGCATGGAGTCTGCATGTGGTGTGGAGTCCACAGGTGGCGTCCGCTGCTGAAGTGTCAAGGTAGGAGTCGTGTGCCGTTGAAGCAACGCGAAGAAAGTGAAGGAGAGAGCCAAGTCACGGGCCTGGACCTGCTTCCTCTATGTAACAAAAGACAAACTTTTTTTTCTGGATTATTTTGAGTATTCTGTTAAATTTGACTGACTTAGTTTTAATATCACAGGACTTAATAGGAAGTCTCTCTGTGTGTGGGAAGTGGATGGAAGGCATGATAACAAAAACATATACAATGAAAATTATGTTGTCCAAGTCAACACACACACACACACACACACACACACACTGACAGATAGAAGGATAAGAAATTATATTGTGAATTTGTACAGATGACTTATTAGGGAAAGTCTTAAGTTATCTGATAAATCTGCTGGTTGTAGATATGCCAGTATAATTAATGAGTCTTACCATACAATTATACTTTAATACGTCACCCATCTGTATATCTGGAAATACACCATCTATGCTCAGCATTTTTAATTGAACCTCGATCAATTGAAGCTACCGTTATCAATATATCAAAGGTAATGGGAGATACAAGTTGCAGTGTAGATGTGTAACCTCTGGGGAGCAGCACACTACAATCCATTAAACACTTTCTTGGGCACATAACAGATGGTACTGGATTGTATGAACCACTCCATCATGCTGGCAAATACCTGGCAGAACTGAAGCACTATAATTATATGTCATGCACATATTCACTGCAGGCTTATATGTAATTAATCGGAAGTTTAATATTAAAAAAGCACAATCTCAATGAGAAAACTGTCCCTTAGTTCACTTTTGCCAGACACAATGTCTTACAGCCACATGCTCTCTAATAGGCTGCTGCCACAAAGAACTACTTCAAATACCCTCTTCATAACTCTAATGCTTCCATGCGACTACAGTCTGGTCCTGCCAGTTTGCTGAAACTCACACTTTGTAAGTGAGTAAAGAAGAAACTCATCAGTAGCCTTGAGCTAAGTTTTACAATCAGAAAAGTTGTAACTAGATTTGTTCAAACTTTAGGACATATTATACGATCCCTCTGTCATATAATTCTGCCTTCAAGCTTTGATTTAAATGACCAGTCATAGTAAAAGAAAAATTAGATCTTTTTTCAGCAGGATTCAGAGGAGTGTGTGGGTGGGGATACATTTCCTTGGAAATGGATAAAATGCAGCTTAGAAGCGTCCTTGCCTGAACCATCTGAATGTTTAATTATTTGCAAAGAGCATTTGTTAAAGTCTTCTCAGTTTGGGCCTTTAAATGGTACATTCCAAATATGTGTGAGTGTGTTTCACCGAGCGTGCACAGGAAATGATTAAGAATCTCCAAACATATAAAGGCCTGGTCTTTTAGCGAGGCAGCAGACCTAACACAGAAAAGATGAATGTGTTCAGATAATTACAATAAAAGCAACAGCAAAAAAAGATGCTCGGGGGCACAAAGCTTATTTTTACATTATGAGTTTGTGGATGTATTCTTGGCGTTAATTCGTTGGCCAGCATCTTTCATCTGACGGGAGTGTGGGAGATTTAGTGTAACTCCTGCCAAGCAGTTTGGGCTTCTTTAAAAATGTGAGAAATCTCTAAACAAATGTGCCATGATTATGCATCACTGCATACTGTAGCTTAATTAAGCAACAATAGCTTATTGTCTTAGGGAAATCGTGCTTGTTTTACCTTCTAATATGTAGTGACTGTGCATTTGTTCAGAAATCCTCAACTAACTTAAATTCATTAATAAATGAAAAATATTGCCATGAAAGCTGAAATTAAAAAAATGACAAACAAGTAAAAAGCTGAGGTAAAACCAGTTGGTGCTTGCAGTCAGAAACTGAAAGTTAATTAAATTTACCTACTTTTCTTGTGGTGTGGAATAAAAAATGTACTTTTAACCAACCAGCATCTCAATTTTTTCTACACTTATTTCAAAGAAAAGCTTAATATTAAACTATTAAGCTGTTTACTAAAAGTAACCAAATTAGACAAAACCCAACTTTCAGTATTACAAAAACTGAGTTAAGTCTATAATCTGACATTAATGTCTTACCTTGGAGTGGGAAAAGTGGAAAACATGAAAAATTCACAATAATACACAGGAAAAAACAAGCTACACTGCAGTGACTGCTGCTAATACTGTGTATGTTAGGATGGCCCATAGTGGCTGATTTACAACAGGAGGTTTGAGGTGCAGAGCAACCATATGTATATTCACCAAAATCAGGGGTGTCTAACTCCACACCTTTAGAGCTATTGTCCTGCAGCTTTTCGATGGATGCTTGTTCAGACACACCTGAATCAAATGAATGGCTTGTTAGTAGGCGTTTGCCAAACTTGATGGCATGCTGAAGAGGTAATCCAATCATTTGATTCAGCTGTGTTGGAGTAGGGATGCATCTAAAAACTGCAGGACAGTACTCCTGAGGACTGGAGTTGGACACCCCTGACCAACATCAATGGGACGTGGTTCCAGCAATAGCCTCAAACGTTAACTGGAAGGCTTTTATAGACTGATGCTAGTCTTAGGTTTCATGCTACACTGAACTAATTAACTAAACACACAGCTTATCTAATAATTTTTATTAACATTAAATCAATACAGCAGAAATTATTACAACTATAAAATAAAATGTTTTCCAATTTGGCATACCACCTCAAATAAATAGTAAAGTCTCATATGGCTATTTAACCCCTTCTTCAATTACTTGCTGCTAGCTGGAACCTCAGAGAGTGGGACTCTTCTGGGTGGTACAACCTTGGGAGAAAAACACAGGTGAGAAGCAAATAATGAATAAAACTTGTGAGTCTTTTATACAAGCAGTCCTACAAAGTGAGAATTTTGTAACTGAAATTATCTCATAAGTTCCCTTTGAACTATCAAACCCTCTTGGCTCTTGAGGCGGTCGCACTTTCTCCTTCTCCCTCTCCTTTATTTTTCCTGCTTTTGTATAGTCTCACTTATTCTCTAACCCTAAGAGAGTCTCCCAGACTTGTTCTCTAAAAATTTGAATTATGGATTTGATCAACTGGTCCCTTAACGAAACTGACAACTCCTGGGCTTGGGAGAGCCTGATTGTCATGCAGAGACGTTGGCTGCTGGACAATCGATGGTCGGTTGCATCGTGCGTCTGGCTACACTCTCAATGGAGGGCATTGAATGAGATCTACCGATTCAGAACCATGATAACAGAGTTCTGGTTGATTGGAGCTGGTTCAGACCTGGCTTATCAAAGTACAAGAAGCGGCTACAGCTGTTCAAAATCCCACAAGGCTGGCCGATATGATAGATGATGGGCAGGACTGTGAGTACTCAGACTGTGTTTTTTTTTAACGCAATATGGATAAGATCTTGGAGAAGCTCATGGCTCTGCTATATGGATGACATCTTGAAGAAGAACAATGGGAATTGAGAGACCTGGTGACCAGTGACGGACATTAGACCTACTGTAAAATTGGATGCAGTTTGTTTGCACTAACCAAAACAACTACCATCTTCATCTCATACGGCCCCCTGGTGCCAGCTGGTTGCTCAAGGCAAAAGCTGACGAGAATAACAATTCTCCCTTAGATAACAAGACTGTGTTGTGACTTTCTCCCTCCTCAAAGTCGACCGAAGATTGTTGACTTTTGCCTAACCGAGTGAAGGAACACTTTCTCTCGGCTGAACACGGAACACAAACACACACTCACACCCACACATACGCATGTACACTGACACAGACCCACACTCACCCCCCAGCCCCTCCAAATGCCTTCGAAGCTTATGTGTTCTATGTTGTGAGATGTGATGATTCATGTGCTATGAGCTGAGGTGTTTTTTTCTGTTCTCAAACTGATCTCCTTGTTGGAGCTCCGTCTGGGGGGAGTTCTTTTTTCTCCTCGTCTTTCCTCATGTTGTGCATTTTCTATTGTTATACCTCTCTGACCTGTCTTCCCCATGTGATGTTTTGTAATGTATGTATGGTTGGAAGAGTAAGATGGCGCTGGTAAAAGGTCAGTTGCCTTAACCCTTCGGGGTCAACCTTCAGTATCAATAAAGTTTTATTGAATTGAATTGAATGAAAATTAACACAAGCAAATAAAATCTGCTTTACTAGTTTGTGCAGTTTCCCAAAAAAACTGCACTTTCTACACCTAACATTCACACTCCGATGAATGCATTATTTACTTAAATGGACAATATCTTGCAGAGGATACTTTGATATACAGACTGGAGCAGTCAGAGATCGGACCACAACCTTCCAATTAGCAAATGACCTCCTGAGCTACAGTGTTTGACTGGTACTCTCTGTTTTTGTCATATTTAAATGTATCTAAACATAATGCAATTTGCATTAATACAAATGTAAACTGGAAAAACATTAACTAACAACTTCCCTAGTTTAAAATGCTTTTTTCAGAGTTTGCCTGTTGAGCACTGACTTCACTGTAGAGACTTGTTATGCTTTTTCTGAAAATATTGGCTGTTATAATTTCACAATAGGCCCTTTCTAGGTCTGTGGATGCGGATTCACATCTATTGGAGTTTTTGATTTACTTTGAAGTTTGAAGATTTATCAGTTGATTGGACAAATCTTTCTTTCTGCTATCCTGTGAAATGTATCTGTCTGATATACAGCAGGGAAATCGGAGCGTTCTCTGTAAAAGACTGAAATTATGCATGCACCCAGTAACCAGATGCTGCATGGTTTGTGTTGCTGTGAAATGGCACTGGGGTTCTGAATGATCTCACTCACAGAACTGTAATGCTTTACAAACATGTCATATACCTGAAATATGCTGCTGTGTGAAAAGATTCGAAGAGCCTGCTTATATCACAGCCCCATCTACGCTTCTACTCTCTGTGACTATCTATTAAACTAAGACTGAAGCAGCTTTATGACAAGACCAGAGATGTGGCTAATTGAGTCTTCAAAAGCTTTGATATTAAGAATAAAAAAAACAAACAACAAAACACGTTGTATACGATGCCTTTTTCTAAAAGAATGACTGAAGCTTCCCCAATCTCATTTCAAACTTCAAAGCAGAGTTTCCCTGACAAAATGTAGGTCAAATTTCCACAGACTGCCTCTTTGAATTGTAATCAAGCCGGGGTCTATGAGTAATCACGCTTTTCCTCACAGCAGCAAACATTTCTTTCCTATGTCTTTAAACAGGTGAACTTAAGATACTCTACAGCTGATTGTGTGGAAAATTTGCTTTGAAGATGTTCCTGAAGGAAAGTGAGATGTTTAGTTAACGCTAACGCTCTTTGTCTTCTTATGCAGTTGTGAGTGTTATATTAAATAGTTTTTTCACCACATGGACAAGATCTCATATGCTAAAATAACCAGGTGACTACACTACCCAGTCATCACATTAAATAAAGTCATCTTTCTCTTATTTCAGGTGCATTTCAGGTGCAGTGACCCTTCACTCAAAAGAAACAAGTAGGTCCAAATTAATGCTATCAAAGTGCTGCCCGCAGCATAACAGAGCCACTGCAAACACTTCACAAGGCTTCAGGTTTTTCCTTTCCTTTTTCATCTGTCTGTCTTCTAACTTTGAGAGGTTTTTGATTAGTTGGGGTTACACACCTTACACACAGGTCCATTAACAAAATCAACCTTCTACTTGTGAAGACACAGGATCAAACCACAGCCTTTTGATTGGTAAGATAAGATAAGATAAGATAAACATTTATAACTTGTACACGTGAGTACAAGTTAAGAGCAGAAAAAATTAAGAAAAACACAATAGAATAGGATAAGATAAAATAGGATAAAATGCTTTGTTATAGTAGGAAAAATTGCACTTGGTACTACTGCACATCAGGGCGAAAGTTACAATTGTGTATGCGATGTGTGTGCGTGTTTCTGTCTGCATGTGTGTGGTCATCTGCAGAGACCATGTTGTGGAGTCTGACAGCAGTGGGGAGGAAAGACCTGCAAATCTCTCCGTCCCTCATTGTGGGTGCCGCAGCCTTCCACTGAAGGAGCTGCTCAGTGCTGTCAGAGTCTCCTGCATGGGGTGGGAGATGTTGTCCAACAGGGATGACAGCTTAGCCATCATTCTCCTGTCACTCACCACCTCCACTGGGTCCAGAGTGCACCCTAGAACAGAGCTGGCCCTGCGGATCAGCCTATTCAGTCTCTTCCTGTCCCCAGCAGACATGCTGCCGTCCCAGCAGACCACACCGTAAAAGATGTCTGAAGCCACCACGAGTCATAGAAGGCCTTCAGGAGTGGCCCTTCACTCCAATAAACCTGAGTCTCTGCAGCAGGTACAGCCTGCTCTGCTATTTTCTATAGAGGGCGTCTGAATTGTGAGATTGCGTGTTCTACCTCCTGAACCACAGCCACATACGGTTTGGCTATTCAAGAACTTCCTCTCATATTTTTTGGTGGTTACATTAGGATATATTGGTAAGTGATCAGTCCCCATACTCTAGGTATTTAGGGTGAAGCTGCTTTCATGTTGACACTGAGGGTAACAAAAGGCTGCTTTTCAGCCAGAAACCATAAAGATAATAACCAAGTTGTTATCCAACACTAAATAAACCATAGTTTCTCTTTCAAGAAGCCATATGGGATAGTTAGTGGCAACTTGCAATGATTTGCAGATTGCAACCAGATGAATATGCCCCATCTCACCATCCTATTACAAATGTATAGAAGAAACAACACAAAAACCTTCTGTAGAGCTTGTGTTTGGCTTTTCAGGCAACTAATCATGTAGAGATTGTAATCCTTTAGATTGGGCACCCAAGTATTGCAGAAAAAGCTCTGACCTTCTATGAAAGGCAGACATAGCATCCTTAGAATCTCCCAGTGATTTGTCCCATTGTGAAGCCTTGAGCTGAACATTTCCACTCATGGCCTATTGGTGCTTTAAAACTAGACAAGAGCGTCTTACAACGAGAACAAGGCATGGTAGTGACTTATCAATCACAAGGAAGGCACACCAGAAGCACACAACATGACTCAATACTATTACTATTTAAGTCATTACTCAGTGAAGTCAAAATATGAAGCCTCAAGTGTTTTAAACAATATAATGAGCAAGGGGTGGATTGGACTGAAGAATAAATCAACACTGCATTCTAATTTGCTACTGACTTGTTAATCATACAGTAAATTATACACTTTTGTATTTTCCTTTTTGACTCCAGTCCATAATTTACAAAATAAATATGCTTTTCTTTGTTTTCCCCCAATAAGTAGAGCTAGCCATAGGAAAGAATACCTCTTTTCAAATGTGGAAACTACCTCATTATTTAATGTGGTTAATGTTGCAAAGGACCAATTTTAGTGCAGAGTATGAGCCTTTAGACTTTAGATATTTGGACTTTCCTTTCAGTTTAGTAAGAAAATGTCTTCTATAGATGGCAGGATTTGATATAAATTGCTCATTGCAACAAAAACACGAATCATGTTTTCATACACGAATGAAAACATAATTTTGGCTATTATATTCCATTTCTGTTAATAGAGCCCGCTAAATCCTACACACTCAACTAGAAAGTGCACCTAAATGCACATATTTAATGTTGTTGTTCAGCCAAGTTCTGAAAGTTCAGCCAACCCAAATATGACTCACTGTTGCGCCCAGTCTTTTCAGACTAAAAATACAGCAGATACAGAAGCAACGCCAGCATGAGGTCTGGTACTGACACCAACAGCTCCAGGTGCCTTCTCTGACTTCTCCCTGCCTCCCAGTGGTGTTGACACCTCACTCCTCACTCCTCGTCTGACTCTCTAATTCCTCAAGGATGTGGGTGGTGTCGACAGTGATTATAGCAGTTGGTTGTGGTAGCCACATGCAGGGGAGTCTTATTTATTCAGGCCAAAAAGTGAGTCTGTTGCAGAACAGGTTCAAACTGCTTTCATTTGCGTTTTAAAGATGCAGAAAGAAACAAGTAGAAAAAACAAATAATTTTAAGTGTTCATTTCAAAGTGTTTTCATGAAAGGCTTAGTTGTTAGTCAAGTTAAAGTTCAGTCCTTTCATGCCCACTTCAAAAGACAGCAGTGCAAAATGTTTGATACCCCAGAGCTAAGAGCCTTAGTTAGGTCAGGGTTTTTTTTTTTTGTTTTTTTTTTAAAAGAAGCTTCAGAGTACTTTTACCCTTTGGCTGATTTCACTGATTGCAATATAAAAAGGTGTGCTAAGGTCACAGCATATATAAACACAGCTATTTTACTTCACGCCTACCTAATTTAACAGTATTTCAATCTGCAACTCAGACAGAGAGGCAGCGCCAGCAGCAAGTGAAAGTGACACTACCAATCTGTGAGAGGGGAACTAGAAGAATGTGACAGCTGTCTGTATCAGAAGAGTTTATGTCTGTCCACACTGATGCAGCAGGATGAACCATGTATAGGGTTACAATCTGATTCACATATACCTTTATATTGAATTTTCACCCACATGACATACAAAAAACACCTTAAATCTTCTAACAGAAGAAATGGAAATATGAGGAAAAAGTGAAGTCAAAGTAAACAATGTCTTCTTTCTGAAAGTACAAATCTTTCCCATAATGCTACAGTGACACCAGACAAAACACTGTGACACAACCAACATTATTGTGATTGTGTGCAACGAACCTGTCAAGTCAAACCAAGATCCATTTAGTGACTTAAAAACAATCAATAAAATCTTAAAATCTATTCCAAAATGTAGTGGAAACCAGTATAAAAAAGCAAGCCTGTCAGGAGTCGAGCTGCTGGAGTCTTGTAGATGAAAAAGCAGAGTTTTGCTGATTCCAAATTAAAAGCTAGTTATGATCAAGTATGGATGAAGTGAAGACATGAATTACTTTCTCAAAGTCAGCAGTTGAGAGCACGTTCTTAATCTTCTCAACGGCCCTCAGATGGAAGAAACTTTCTTTAACAGAAGAAATTATATTTTTTATTAAACTTGCAGTCGTGTTACTTTTGAAATGGCTGCTTTAAAGACAGGGACGAGGCAAGAGACCACTCACACTCAGTAGCCCTCTAGCCACGGCGAGACAGCAGTAATATGATGTAGTCCATCTGCTATTTGTTGCTCTCAGCAGTACACACTCATCAACATACTGCCACATCATATCTGTTTGCATTTATGAATTCATTTAATTCAGTTCAGTTTAGTTCAGTTGATTTATATAGGACTAATTCACAACAACAGTCGCCTCAAGATGCTTTATATTGTAATGTAAAGACCTCATGATATGAGACCCACCAATCAAACAATAGCCTTTTGTAAAGCGTTCCCACGTTTCTTGAAAGGCACTATACAAATCTAAGTTATTATTATTGTTATTACTCTGAATAAGCACTTGCCAACAGTGGGAAGGAAAAAATCCAGCAGGCTCAGGCAGGGGCAGCCATCTGCCACGACTGATCAGGGGTGAGGGGAGAGGGAGACAAGTCACACTATGAAGGAGAGACAGAGTTTAATACACCAACATTAATCATTAATGTTGGTGTATTAACACATGAGGTATGAAAAGGTAAATACAGTGGGGCAAAAAAGTATTTAGTCAGCCACCGATTGTGCAAGTTCCCCCACCTAAAATGATGACAGAGGTCAGTAATTTGCACCAGAGGTACACTTCAACTGTGAGAGACAGAATGTGAAAAAAAAATCCATGAATCCACATGGTAGGATTTGTAAAGAATTTATTCGTAAATCAGGGTGGAAAATAAGTATTTGGTCAATAACAAAAATACAACTCAATACTTTGTAACATAACCTTTGTTGGCAATAACAGAGGTCAAACGTTTACTATAGGTCTTTACCAGGTTTGCACACACAGTAGCTGGTATTTTGGCCCATTCCTCCATGCAGATCTTCTCGAGAGCAGTGATGTTTTGGGGCTGTCGCCGAGCAACACGGGCTTTCAACTCCCGCCACAGATTTTCTATGGGGTTGAGGTCTGGAGACTGGCTAGGCCACTCCAGGACTTTCAAATGCTTCTGACGGAGCCACTCCTTTGTTGCCCGGGCGGTGTGTTTTATAGGCAAGAGCCTATGAAATCGCCCACAGGTTCGAGCCAACGAAAAGGGCCGCCAGGGCAGTCACGCAGCTTATGCAGCCAGGGGCACGAGTCTCTGCAGCACAGGGGGCCCGAACAGCTGCATTACGGGAGAATGTTCATATGCTAAGCTATGAACCACCAGAAAGAGCTCAAAGACCTATCCAGCGTGGGCGCCAAAGCTGGAGCACATTTAACAAGTCAAGCAGGAAGGAGGCTGTTTGCCATAACTGCTCCGGCATAGGACATCTACAGAGGAACTGCCCCTCTCCTCACTCACCTGCCCAGAAGCCTGTAAAAGCTGCTAGAGGCCCAGCCCCTGACCCAGGCACAGTGTTCCATAATGGAGGCCAAGATGTGATGTGTGTCCAGATAGTAATACAGGGACGGGAAATACGGGCCTTACTGGATTCTGGTGCACGGCGGCATGTGCTGCCCCTCCACTATTTTAACACCATCCCCGCGGAGTCAAGACCCCAGGTGTAGGCATCCATTGCTCAGACTGTACAAGGCATTGGTCCAGAGGGATTGGCCGTCCTGGGTGAGGTCATCCTGCCTGTACATGTGGGGAGCGGTGTTAAAAATGTAGACTTTCTTTTGGCCGACATGGCTGAGGGCACTGAAGTTATCCTGGGGCACCCTTTCCTGCAACAATCGTGCGCTTGCTTAGACTACGGCCACCAAGAGATAACCCTGTTTGATGAAAAGATACCATGCTTTGGCTTGTGCCCTCAACCCCAGGTGCTTGTTGTTAGGGTGGCACGCACTACGGTTTTGGAACCAGGCGAGTATGTGGTCCCGGGGTTTTCCAGCTTCCGTTGTGCCGCTCATAGAGACATGATGCTAAGCCCCACAAAGGGCTTTGTGGAGAAGCACCAAGTGCTGGTGGCTCACGCAGTTGTACAACCTCGTAAACCCTCTAGCATCCCAATCAGAGTCTTTAACCCTGGGGCTGCAGCTGTTACCTTAAAGCGGGCTGCCGTGGCGGGGGTTCTTCAGCCGGTGCAGGTCCTGGAGGGGTCGGGGAGTCACCCACCAAGGGTCTTGGCAGCCCTCGAGCTTAATGGTACTCCCCCTGCTTCTGTGCCAAGCCATTTGCAGGCCCTTTATGCTGAGAGCAGCCCCGGTTTGACTCATGTTTCCCGCTGCAAACTGGTAGGCCTGCTGCGGTCCTATGGTGATGTCTTCTCCACTGGCCCAAATGACCTTGGTCGCACTGGTGTTGTCCAGCATGACATCCTGACCACGCCAGGGCCACCAGTTAAGCACCCGCCGCGCAGGATGGCAGGGGACAAACAAATAGCGGCCGACCAGCAAGTACAGCATAGCCTGGAGGCTGGGCTAGCTCAACCTAGCAATAGCAGCTGGGCTGCTCCAATTGTGATGGTGAAGAAGAAAGACCAGAGTCCCAGACTATGTGTGGACTATAGACCACTAAATGAGCGAACCCTTAAAGACGCTTATCCCCTGCCACGCATCCAGGACACCCTTGACACGCTTTCCACTGCCAAGTACTTCAGTACACTAGACCTGACATCAGGGTACTGGCAGGTAGAGATGACCCCTAGCACTTAAACGAAAAGCAGCTGCATTTTGTACCCGTAAGGGATTGTTCGAGTGGAATGTGATGCCGTTTGGACTGTGCAATGCACCGGCCACATTCCAAAGGCTTATGGACAGAGTCCTGGCTGGGCTGCAGTGGGAGACGTACTTAGTGTACCTAGATGACATCATTGTCCTGGGACAGGATAGCACCCAGATGCTGGAGCGGCTCGAGCAAGTGTTCATCAGATTGCGTCGAGCCAACCTAAAACTGAAGCCATCTAAATGCTGCCTGTTTCGGGAGCAGGTGGCCTATCTGGGCTATATCATCTCTGCTGGAGGTATTTCCACAGATCCCCAGAAAGTTCAGCAGGTGACGGACTGGCCTACACCGCAGACCATCACAGAAGTGCGTCAGTTTGTTGACTTAGCCTCATACTACCGCCGCTTCGTGGAGGACTTTGCCACAATAACCAAACCCCTCCACGAACTCACTAAGAAGTATGCCCGTTTTAACTGGACTGCTGAGTGCCAGTAAGCATTCCAGGAATTAAAAAAACGACTTACAGCAGCCCCTGTCCTGGGTTACCCACTGGACCAGGGTGACTTGTTCCTTGACACTGATGCCAGCGATTGTGGGATCAGAGCAATTCTCTCCCAAGTGCAATGGGGCGAAGAGCGGGTCTTGGCTTATGGGAGCAGGCGGCTGTCAGCTACCGAACAAAACTATTGTACGACCAGACGAGAGCTTCTGGCGGTTGTGGCGTTCACTTCCTACTTCAGACAGTACCTGCTGGGTAGGCCGTTCACTGTCCGGACTGACCATAGCAGCCTCTGCTGGCTGACAAGGCTAAGGGAGCCCGAGGGCCAGCTGGCCCGCTGGTTGGAGAAGCTGGCAGAGTATAACTTCCAGGTGCTGCACCGACCTGGGAAAAACCACCAGAATGCGGATGCACTTTCCAGGAGACCCTGCCGCGCTTCATGCCTGTGCACACTTCCAGAGCCCACCATCAACAGCGGCCAGTTCGAGCATAAAGGTGTGCAGTGTAACTTAAAGGACTATTGTACCAGCATAACCCCCCCAGGGCAGCCCCCAGTGGGGGTAGTGGGGCCTGATGGTAACAATGGGAAAAGCTGGGTACCAGGACCAGAGTGTGCACCCGTAGCAGCAGTGGACTGTTGTTCCGGGAGTAGCCACGACAGCCGCCCAAATATCAACCGGGTGGATGAGTCACATCACACTAGCTCGTGGCTAGCCAAAAGAACGACGTGGATATATGCCCAGTTTGGGAATGGAAGGAAAAAGGGGGAGGTCGGCCAGTCTGGGCCGATGTAGCAGCATGCAGCCCATGTTACCGGCACCAGACCTATGGGAATCTGGACCGGCAGCAAGCAGCACACAGGCTGGAGAGCACTGCGTAGCCAAATATGAGCAAACTGTGGATTAATAGAGAGGACACTGAAGTTAGCGTCTTGCTCAGGCCGGAGTTCATTTATTTCTGAGCTACGCATGCACAGACCCTATAGCTAGAGTCTCTCTGGTAGTTCCACAGCAGTGCAAGAGCACCATCTACTGGCATAATGAAATATAACCATGGTCTCGCAACACATAACAATGTCAAAATAAGTCACAATAATAAACAAAAAATAAGGGGGTAATTGGTTTTCTTACAAAAATAAACATGTAGCTTTTTCAACCTGCTACACTCGCAACCAAAGCCTACTGGGCGCAGTGGAAAAGACTGTACCTAAAAGATGGAGTACTGGTGAGGAAATTCCACTGTACAGAGAGTAATGTGTTTTTCCCCCAAATCCTTCTGCCTCACGCCTATCGTTACTCCGTAATGCAGCAGATGCACGATGGCCCAGTGGGCGGCCACTTTGGGGCAGAAAGGACCCTGGCACGTCTGAAGAATAGGTACTACTGGAATAACATGAAAGATGATGCGACCCTGTGGTGCCGCACTTGCACCGGTTGTGCTGAAAGGGCCTGGCCCCTAAAAACCCCCCAGGCAGCGGTACGTGTTGGCGCCCCCATGGAGAGGATTGCAGTCGATCTGATGGGACCGTTGAACGAAACAGAGAGGCATAACCGGTTCATATTGGTGGTACAAGACTATTTCAGCAAGTGGGTGGAGGCTCATCCAGTCCCCGATGAACAAGCACCCACGGTGGCAGAAAAGGTTGTTGCGGAGTGGGTGTGTAGATATGGAGCCCCACAGTCTCTTCATAGTGACCAGGGCACCAACTTTGAGTCAGCTGTGTTCCAGGGGATGTGCGAACTGTTCGGAATCAAAAAGATGCGCATCACGCCGTTTCATCCACAGTCCGATGGCCAGGTAGAGCATTTTAATGCTACCCTTCAGAAGGCCTTAGCCACCACCGCGGAGCGCTGCCACTGGGACTGGGATATAATGATCCCATATGCTGTCATGGCTTATCGGGCAACTAAACACAGCTCCACAGGACCCCAAACATGATGCTACTGGGGCGAGAGATAACCGAGCCTATTGACCTGGTCGCGGCTATTCTTGCCAGTTGACGACACCCCCAACTGCACTGCACCACAGTATGTGGTGCAACTCAGGGAAAGGCTGGAGCTTTCCCACCAACTGGCATGGGAGGCTCTTTGGAAATCTGTTGAGCATGCTAAGAGACAGTACGATAAGAATGTCTGTCAAGTTCAGTATCAAGTCAGCGCTGCAGTGTGACATCTGATCAAAGGGACCAAGAGAGTGCGGCACAAGGTTCGCCAGTTTTTGCCTTCCTATGAGGGCCCCTACTTCGTAGTGGGCCTGCTGGATGATGTGGTCTACTGCATTAAAAAGGGGCCCAGAGCAAAGGCTAAAGTGGTTCATCACGACAGACTCAAGCCTTATCACTCAAGAACGCCGCTGGGCAACAGCTGGGTCTTCCAAGACTCCGACCAGGCTGCACCTATCGAGGTGCCTCCTCCAGCTCTCGACGAAAGCGATTCTGACATCGATTTCGGTCCCTTCGACTTGTGGGAGGCCCCATCCGGGGCAGATCAACCAGATACTGGTGCTTCCCTGAGAACTGGCTCTCCGCCACCCGCCCTAGGAGACTGTAGCGGGTTGCCAGCCAGCCCTGTTCAGCCTTACGTGGATGAGGCTGAAGGACCAGGACATCACCCTTCCCTGCCCTACTTCTCTGACATCATCACTAAAAACAGCCATAATGCTTGGGTCTTATTTTCTACAGTTGACAGGCTAACAAACCCTCCTGTGCCAGTGGCAGCTGAACTTCATTCAACCACGGCCTGCAATGACTTTGCCAAATTCTTCACAGACAAAATCCAAAAGATTAGACAAGCAGTTGGTACATCAACAGCAGATCCAGGATATGTACTGTGTCCACCGAAAAACTGTTTAAACACCATCAAACAGTTTCACCCGATTAACAGCAAAGACCTGGAGGACATCTTAGGTCAACTGAACTCCTCCTCTTGCTGTTTAGATGTCCTGCCAACAAGTTTTTTCAAAAAGGTCTCAAAGACTTTAGAGTCAGACCTGTTACAGATCGTCAACTTTTCCTTAATGTCAGGTGTGTTTCCAGAATCACTAAAAACTGCTGTAATCAAACCTATACTGAAAAAGGACAATCTTGACAAGACACAAATGAAAAACTACAGGCCGATCTCAAATCTCCCATTTTTAAGTAAGATCATTGAAAAAGCAGTTTCTCAACAGCTCAATTACTTCTTAAAACAGAATAACTGCTACGATGCCTTCCAGTCAGGTTTTAGACAGAACCACAGCACTGAAACCGCTCTGACCAAAGTGTTTAATGACATATGTCTGAACACAGACAGTGGAAAAATGTCAGTCCTAGTTTTACTGGATCTCAGTGCAGCATTTGATACAGTTGACCACAACATATTACTCAAATGACTGGAGAACTGGGCAGGTCTTTCAGGAACTGTACTAAACTGGTTCAAAACATACTTAGAAAACAGGAAATACTTTGTATCAATAGGTAACTTCACATCCGAGCAGACAAGTATCACATGTGGAGTTCCCCAAGGTTCCATCTTGGGACCCCCTCTGTTTAACATTTACATGCTCCCACTGGCACAGATTATAAAGAACAACAAAATAAACTACCACAGCTATGCAGATGACACACAAATATATATCACAATGTCACCAGGAGACCGAGGCCCTGTACAGGCTCTTGGTAAATGCATTGAGGAAATTAATGACTGGTTGTGCCACAATTTTCTCCAACTAAACAAAAACAAAACTGAAGTAATAGTCTTTGGCGCCAAAGAAAAATGATTACAGGTCACCAGAGAACTTCAATCTATACATCTAAAAACCACAAACCAGGCGAGAAATTTGGGTGTAGTGATGGATGCAGACCTAAACTTAGAAAAACACATTAAGACAATAACAAAATCAGCTTACTATCACCTCAAGAATATTTCAAGGATAAAAGATCTGATGTCTCAACAGGACCTGGAAAAACTAGTCCATGCATTCATTTTTAGTAGGCTTGATTACTGTAACAGCATCTTTACAGGTCTACCTAAAAAATCAGTCAGACAACTACAGCTCATTCAGAACTCTGCTGCTCGAGTCCTCACTAAGACCAAAAAAGTGGACCACATCAGTCCAGCTCTGAGGTCTTTACACTGGCTGCCTGTCCGTCAGAGGATAGACTTTAAAGTTCTGATGCTGGCCTATAAAGCTCTGAATGGTTTAGGACCAAAATACATCAGTGACCTCCTGACCCAGTATGAACCTTCCAGATCCCTCAGGTCATCTGGATCCGGTCTTTTATCAGTTCCCAGAGTCAGAACCAGACACGGAGAAGCTGCATTCAGCTTTTATGCTCCTTATATCTGGAACAAACTCCCAGAAAGCCTCAGATCAGCTGAAACACTCAGTTTATTTAAATCCAGGTTGAAGACTCACCTATTCTCAGCTGCATTTGAATAAAGCACCAAATCCACACTTTTAAGCTTAAATTTCAAAACTTACACTAACTACTGATCTTATCTACTGTTCTGATTTTATCTGTTTTGATTTTATATACTGTTTTGTTTGTTTGTTAAGCTTAAATTTCAAAACTTACATTAACTACTGATTTTATCTACTGTTCTGATTTTATCTGTTTTGATTTTATATACTGTTTTGTTTGTTTGTTTGTTTGTTAAGTGGGTTTAGAGCTCTGGGTAGCTCCCCAGCTGGGTCTAGACTGGGTCTAGAGAGTATTTTAAATTCAGGGAATTTAAAATAGAAAGTAGCTCGTCCACAGAAGGACTGGTAGCTCCCCTTACGATAAGGGTTCAGATCGCGCGAACAGGTGTGAAATGTGTGTGTTTAGTTAGTTTGTTTGTTTGCTTGTTTTAATCAATTTTAAATCATGCTTTTTATTTGTTTTTGTTTCTAATGTCTCTGTAAAGCACTTTGAATCACCTTGTTGTTGAATTGTGCTATACAAATAAATTTGCCTTGCCTTGCCTTGCCTTCCTTCAGGTCCACACCCTGTTCCAGACCACAGCGTTTGCGGCGGGCGTCGGACATGTTTGGTGACTGGGTCAGTCACTAGGCTAGTATGTCCAAACTGAGTCAGGGTGTAGGCGGATCGCTGCCCTGCTTAGTCGTTCGAACATAAAAAAAATAAAAAATTGTTCATGTTACATATGTTAAGTGATATGACTGTTGTAGATTGAGTTGTTACAGGGGGCTATTCTTACGTGTACTGTTGGGCTTGTTTGTCTTGCTGTTTGCTGGTAATATGGCTGTCGACGGGCTCAAGTTATTGTTTGAACTGTTTATACTAATGAAGTAAAGCTGGATATAGGGGCAAATGGTATAAGAGAGGGGCAAACGTTCAGCTGTAGTGCCTTAATGTCGTAGCGCATCTTGAATAATATGGGCATCACCTCTAAAAGCTCATGGGATCGATGTAAATGCTGTTGTGTGTGTGTTTTTTTTTTTTTTTTTTTTTTTCTTTCTTTTTGAATACTATATATGTGAAGGACGGGATATGGACATTGACTTGCACCCTCCTCAAAGTGAACCCTGTACATTCTATGTTTTTTTTTGTGTGCAAGATATGGACAGTTGTCTACTTCAAGATTGTTCCCTCCTAAGGATCGCCATTTATGGACTGTGGGCATGACTGCTGTCCCGCATAGAATGCTGTATATTTCCTTGTTAATGGGGGATTCATGTGCTGGAATGATGTTAAGGGTTTAATTATCATCCAGAGTGAGGGTAGTGTTACAGGCATAGTCCTTAAGGGTGAAGCCTGACGGGAAATGTATTCGGGATGTGTGTAGCGGGACTGCCTGGTGCAGGTGTGTAGAAAGAGAGCGGAGAAGGGGAAAAGTAACGGTTAGCTACAGAAGAGATGGAAAGAAAATAAATAAAAGGAATATAATAACTCCCTCGACAGCCAGAGTTGTGTCGGCGATGCTCGCTGTGAGTAAACGGTTTCAGCCATTCGTGCCTTGGAGAAGAAATAAAGTTCGGTGAAGCAGTTTCCTACGCCTCCTTTGATCTTTTTGCTAGCAGAGTTGACCTGTATAGTAAGCTGGTTGCCGGCTACG
The DNA here is from genome assembly GCF_057381845.1 of Rhamphochromis longiceps. Classification (NCBI taxonomy): domain Eukaryota; kingdom Metazoa; phylum Chordata; class Actinopteri; order Cichliformes; family Cichlidae; genus Rhamphochromis; species Rhamphochromis longiceps. Next base: position 33,830,318 of record NC_140571.1, read on the forward strand.
AGCCAGTTACGGAACCTTCAAGTAACTGCCAGAGGTTTCCTTACTACGGTTTGGGGCCGCGGATCTGGCGCGGTAACACAGAATTTTAATTTTTTTTTGAGTCTTTATTTTTCAGACAACTTTTTACTTTTACTCCTTAAATCTTTACACAAATATCTGTAAATATCAGTCAAAACACACATTGTGAAATGCCATCCAAAGCTTAGCTTTTTGTACTATGGTGAATTTACAATAGCGCACTGTATTGCACTGGCACACAGTGGCTGTGGTGTGCACCAGTCTAACATAGCGCCAGAGTAAAGTAATTTGGTTTTACTATCAAATAGTTTTTAGGGTATTAGCATATGCTTCCCCTGGACCATCTCAATCCATGACCTCAGATCTTACAACCAAAATATCCACTGGTGTTACTGAAAAAATTGAAACATCACCTGGCTGGTTCAAAGTATCATTGTAACAACATAAATTATGCTGATATGTTGTTCAAAATGTGGGAACCAGCTTTTGCTGTTTGGGTATATGAGAGAACCTTGTATCAAGGGACCCAGGTAGTTTCAGGTGGATTTTCTTCAAAGACCCCTGATTGGACCATTTTTTCTTTTGGCAACCAATTAGATGTTCACATGTCAGGTACATTATCAGGTATGCTACAGCGAGCACCTTGTGAGCTTTCTGATCACTGATGGTCTTAAAATTAATTTTGTTGAGTTCAATTACATCAAAAGCTGTCACGGTCTCGAGTCAGTGACCTAGTGTTTTGATTTTTGATTTTGTCATTATTTATCATCTCTAGTCTTTTGGGTTCAATGTTAAAGTTTTTAATCTTCTGGTTTCTGTCTCTGTGTTCAATGGTTGCTCTGTCTCTCCTGTCAGCTGTATATTCTCTGGTGAAGTCTGCGTCTCTGTGCCATTCTTGCAAGGTTGTATTGTGTCATCTCAACAAGATTAAATGCAACAAGTTTTAAGTTGTTGAATTTTATGCAGATCGTTGATCATTTACTTATGTTCACCATAGAAACATAGAACCATTTTATTCAAATGACAACTTGTGAATGTAATAATGAACCAATTTCACTTTTTGGCTAAGTTTGGCTGGCAAGGTGTATTCAGAAATAGTGTGGGCATGATGCAGATACACATATTTACAAAGTAACTGTCATGGTCCTGGGTCATTTGACCCAGCGTTTTGTGTTTTCTATTATTATAATATATTCTGGTTGTGGTTTCTAGCTTGTTGGTTTTGGTTCGGTTCTTCCTCAGTTTAGTGTTAGTCATCCCTGCCTGTGTGTTCCCTCTGTGTAAAGTCCGTGTTTCTTTGTATGTGTGAGTTCCTATTTTATTTTGAAGGTCAGTGTCTCAGGTTATTGTATTCTGTTTTACTTCTCTCAGTCTCATCAGCTCCAATTTTCCCCAGCTGGGTCTCCTTCTGTTTCTCATTGCCTCTTTGTGTATATAAGCCCTGTGTTTTCCGGTGTGCATTGCTGGTTTGTCTGTGTGGTTCCCTTCATCTGTCTTCATCTCCCTGCATCTCTGTTTGTGTTTCAAGGTTTCAGGTTTGTTTTATTCTTAGTTTCCCAGTTTAGGTTTTGTCAGTTCTGTTCTCGCCACCCTTGCCTTTTGTTGTATTTCATCCTTCTCAATAAAAGCTCACTCATATCAGTAGTGCCTGCATCTTGGGTCCTTTAATAATTCCCACACAGTTTGCCCTGCTAACCATGGCAGTAACAGAATAACAAAAGCCTATAATTTCATTTCAAATTTCATTAAAACTGATGCACAAACTTCTAGGACATTCTGTATCACACAACAAACCATATTATTAGTCAGATAATTCCAATAAAAATTATCCAAAAGGTACCGGCAGTACAAACACAGTGGAGAAATCCAGTCCAGTTACTCAAATAAGTTTCAAGGTCTATATCCAAAAGGTAAAAAATGCAGTGGGCTGCTTTTAATGATGCAAATTTGGCTTGATTTTACAGCACCGATTCCGTGTGAAAGAATATTTTCCAAGAGTCGCACAAGTTTACAGAAAAAAATATGGATGAAAGTTTGTTACATATGAAGTATTCTACATATACTTCTCAGTAATGTGTTCTGACACCTTCCGCTTCCCACATTTACCCACTTAGCAAACACCATTATTATTTGTGACTCTTTACAGTACAGCAGAAAAAGACCAGGCTGTTGATATTAAACCTCCTGCTAATGATAAATTGGAATTAAAGGAGAAAACTTTGTGCATCCTCTCGCCTGTTCCCTGTGCTCCTGTAACAATTGATTTCCTCCTCCGTGATCAATAAACTCTTATCTTGGAGAACTGATCAACTTCTCTCATTAGTTGGAAAAACTCTGCATTTATATTGCTTAAGTAACACTGGGATAACAAAGGTTGTGTTAATAAATTAGCCAATTAAGATGTAAGCTATAGTACCTAAAATGATCTCTCTGTAAAAGTTTATATAAATTCAGAGCTGTGTAAGTTTTAAAGCGCTCCTCCAAAAGAGACCTATAACTGAGTTCTGGGCATTTTGTCTCAGTTTTTCATAGTTGCTAAGACACATTTCCTTTTTTTCTTTAAAAGAGTAGATATAATTTTACAAAACATCTGAGTCTGCAAAACCAAACAGTTACATTAAACTACATATAACAGTGCTGTATACATTTTAATAAAGTAAAAAGTAAACTGAAGTCACAATAAATGCAATAAGACTTGGATTACCACATGTTAGCTCTTTATAATGCTCATGCTTATAATGCTAATGCTCTTATAACAGAAATACATGCTCAAATTCTCAATCCAGCAAACTAATTCATTTGTTTGTTGCCTTTGGGGTGAGTTTTCATGTCTGGGAAATACTCCACCATTAACTCATTCCACTGTTGTATTTCCCACACAACCCAAACTCTGAACTACTACTTTAAAAAAAACAGGGAAAAAATGCTGTGAGGTTTCACCCCTAACAAACTCACAGATCTGTGGAGGACAGTCGGTCTGATAGCTGAAGGCTCTGCGACATTCACTTTTTATTAGTGTACAATTAACTGAGGGGCCAGGAATGAATTTGAGTGTCAGAACCAGACTGTACTGTAATTAGATCTCATTTTCAGGTATCTGTACTTCACTTGAATTTGATTTTTTTGACTACTTTTTACTATTGCCCCCTACATTTTTTACACAAATATACACTCAACAAAAATATAAACGCAACACCTTTGTTACTGCTCCCATTCCCCATGGGATGGACGTAGAGACCTAAAATTCATTCCAGATACACAATATAACCATCCCTCCCAAACAGTGGTCCCAAATCAGTCCAAATGTGTGGTAGTGAGCACATCTGCCATATTGAGATAATCCATCCCACCTCACAGGTGTGCCACATCAGGATGCTGGTCTGACATCATGAGTAGTGCACAGGTGTACCTCAGACTGCCCACAACAAAAGGCCACCCTGGAATGTGCAGTTTTTTGCTTTATTGGGGGTCTGGGGACCCAGAACCGGTCAGTATCTGGTGTGACCACCATTTGCCTCATGCAGTGCAACACATCGTCGCATGGAGTCTATCAGATTGTCAATTGTGGCCTGTGGAATGTTGGTCCACTCCACTTCAATGGCTGTGTGAGCTTGTTGGATATATTCGTGGGAACTGGTACACGCTGTCGTATACGCCAGTCAAGCACATCCCGAACATGCTCAATGGGTGACATGTCCAGTGAGTATGCTGGCCATGCAAGAACTGGGACATTCTCAGCTGCCATCTGCCCTGAACAATGTGAACCATGATTCATCCGTGAAGCGCACACCTCTCCAACGTGCCAGACGCCATCGAATGTGAGCATTTGCCCACACAAGTCTGTTACGGCGACGAGCTGGAGTCAGGTCAAGACCCCGATGAGGACGACGGGCATGCAGTTGAGCGTCCCTGAGACGGTTTCTGACAGTTTGTGCAGAAATTGTTTGGTTGTGCAAACCAATTGTTCCAGCAGCTGTCTGGGTGGCTGGTCTCAGACGATCTTGGAGGTGAACCTGCTGGATGTGGAGGTCCTGGGCTGGTGTGGTTACACGAGGTCTGCGGTTGTGAGGCCGGTTGGATGTGCTGCCATATTCTCTGAAACGCCTGTGGAGACGGCTTATGGTTGAGAAATGAACATTCAATGCACGGGCGACAGATCTGGTTGACATTCCTGCTGTCAGCATGCCAGTTGCACGCTCCCTCATTGCTTGTGGCATCTGTGGCATTTTGCTGTGAGACAAAACTGCACATTCCAGGGTGGCCTTTTGTTGTGGGCAGTCTGAGGTACACCTGTGCACTACTCATGATGTCAGATCAGCATCCTGATGTGGCACACCTGTGAGGTGGGATGGATTATCTCAATATGGCAGATGTGCCCACTACCACACATTTGGACTGATTTGTGACCACTGTTTGGGAGGGATGGTTATATTGTGTATCTGGAATGAATTTTAGGTCTCTACGTCCATCCCATGGGGAATGGGAGCAGTAACAAAGGTGTTGCGTTTATATTTTTGTTGAGTGTATATGCTTTTTACTTCTTACATTTCCAAAACAGGCTTGTGACTGACTTGAAACAATAACACATGAAACCCAGGCCTATTCCCATATTACTCACCAGGGGATGTCGCATACAAAGAGAGGGAAGATGCAAAGCCAACAAAAGAAGAAACTAAAAACAAACAAATGTCACACAGTGGAAATTTGTATTTATCTTGTATATTGTTTTTATTCTGATTTTTAGTGTTTATTTATGAGTGTTGTTTTGTTTGCATGGTTTTATTCTGTTTCTATTGCATGATTTTTAGTGTTTTATGTGACATGGTTTTTATCCACTGTGGACTGGCTGCACATGGGACAAATTAGCTGATAGGGACCACCTGCTGAGGCAGGGGTGTGTCCAGAGGTGGCCTATCAGCTGTGTAAAGACCTTTTAAATACAGGCTAGCTGAGCACTGAAGGAGAGAGGCTGGAAGGTTAATGCGAGATGGCCAGTGTGATGCGGCGACCAAGTCCTGACCTCATGGAACGGCAACAGTAAGAGACAACGCGTGTGATTGGCAGCAGGGCAGAGGTTTACCTCTGCCTGCATTTGTGAGTAGGGTCTCTACTGTTGTTTACTGGGTGCAGCTGGATTGGGAGAGGGTCACCATGGCCATGAGCCAGGGCCGCTTCTGGGACCATTGTTCTGGCCCCTATTTGTTATGTTGCAGGACACCGACGCAAGGGGAGCTGTGGCGGTGGTCGCATCATGGATTCGGGTGCAGAACGCAAGCCGGGCTGGGAAGTGATGGGCCAGCGGAAGGACAAGAAGATGGGTGGCTCTTTCTTGTCTGCTGAAGACGGGGCTGGCGTGGACTCTGCTCTAAAGGAGGAATTCCTGGCCTGCTGATGGACCCATAATGAACATATGGCCTAATTATAGCAAGGGGGGGGGGGGTTTAGTGAATGTAGAAAATGGTAGTTTTACGGGTTTTAGAATTGTTTTTAGTAGAGAGCAAACATTTTATTATGTACATTTTAAGGGTGTTTTATTTGTGCTTCCTGGCCTAGTAATAAACTGTTTCTGATCAGACCTGCTTCCTCTCTGTGCCCGTGGTATCTGACTTGCTTGCTCCCCCTTGTATTTTAAAGAATCTTTCTTTTTAGCGTGACATTCTGGCGCGACCGCTTTAGTGTCCGCCGCGCGTTACATTTGGCGTTGTCGACAGGATACAAGTTTGGGAGCAGTGTTCAGTACCTGGGCTACAGATATAGATGATAGAATGCAAAGCCAAGTATTTAAATCAGCTACCCTCGCTGAGGGTTGAGCAAAGGGTGCACAAGAAAGACTTTGTTGCCACGTGAGGAGTCATGAGTAGTGTTCAACCACAGGGATATCAGAGGAGTTAAGCTTCAAGAGTTGCTGGCTGTGGGATCGTGGGTTGCTGCTATGCAGTAGTGCTTAGGAGAAGCACGAAGACCAGGTTATGCCTGGAAGGATCCCAGCAGTGCCCAGCTGAGAGGAGCCAATAGTCTGATAATCCCATACGTTAGCTATGCTATGTGGTCATGAAATTGAAGAAATGCAGATTACCTGGAGGTGGTAACTGGACTGCATCTCACACCTATGCTGTAACGTTTCTAGGATGCATTCGAAAGAACTGATTGATTGGTAGCAGATTATTGCTGATGTTTTATGTGTTATGGGTACAGAATGTGATAGCAAAGCCACAGTATCCAGCAGGTTCAAATGTTGGCCATCCACCCTCCTGGACAGAACACCTGAATGTTGTGACAGGGACTGTCACAGTTAAAATATGGGGGGATGTCACACAGTGGAAATTTGTATTTATCTTGTATATTGTTTTTATTCTGATTTTTAGTGTTTATTTATGAGTGTTGTTTTGTTTGCATGGTTTTATTCTGTTTCTATTGCATGATTTTTAGTGTTTTATGTGACATGGTTTTTATCCACTGTGGACTGGCTGCACATGGGACAAATTAGCTGATAGGGACCACCTGCTGAGGCAGGGGTGTGTCCAGAGGTGGCCTATCAGCTGTGTAAAGACCTTTTAAATACAGGCTAGCTGAGCACTGAAGGAGAGAGGCTGGAAGGTTAATGCGAATGCGAGATGGCCAGTGTGATGCGGCGACCAAGTCCTGACCTCATGGAACGGCAACAGTAAGAGACAACGCGTGTGATTGGCAGCAGGGCAGAGGTTTACCTCTGCCTGCATTTGTGAGTAGGGTCTCTACTGTTGTTTACTGGGTGCAGCTGGATTGGGAGAGGGTCACCATGGCCATGAGCCAGGGCCGCTTCTGGGACCATTGTTCTGGCCCCTATTTGTTATGTTGCAGGACACCGACGCAAGGGGAGCTGTGGCGGTGGTCGCATCATGGATTTGGGTGCAGAACGCAAGCCGGGCTGGGAAGTGATGGGCCAGCGGAAGGACAAGAAGATGGGTGGCTCTTTCTTGTCTGCTGAAGACGGGGCTGGCGTGGACTCTGCTCTAAAGGAGGAATTCCTGGCCTGCTGATGGACCCATAATGAACATGTGGCCTAATTATAGCAAGGGGGGGGTTTAGTGAATGTAGAAAATGGTAGTTTTACGGGTTTTAGAATTGTTTTTAGTAGAGAGCAAACATTTTATTATGTACATTTTAAGGGTGTTTTATTTGTGCTCCCTGGCCTAGTAATAAACTGTTTCTGATCAGACCTGCTTCCTCTCTGTGCCCGTGGAATCTGACTTGCTTGCTCCCCCTTGTATTTTAAAGAATCTTTCTTTTTAGCGTGACATTCTGGCGCGACCGCTTTAGTGTCCGCCGCGCGTTACATTTGGCGTTGTCGACAGGATACAAGTTTGGGAGCAGTGTTCAGTACCTGGGCTACAGATATAGATGATAGAATGCAAAGCCAAGTATTTAAATCAGCTACCCTCGCTGAGGGTTGAGCAAAGGGTGCACAAGAAAGACTTTGTTGCCACGTGAGGAGTCATGAGTAGTGTTCAACCACAGGGATATCAGAGGAGTTAAGCTTCAAGAGTTGCTGGCTGTGGGATCGTGGGTTGCTGCTATGCAGTAGTGCTTAGGAGAAGCACGAAGACCAGGTTATGCCTGGAAGGATCCCAGCAGTGCCCAGCTGAGAGGAGCCAATAGTCTGATAATCCCATACGTTAGCTATGCTATGTGGTCATGAAATTGAAGAAATGCAGATTACCTGGAGGTGGTAACTGGACTGCATCTCACACCTATGCTGTAACGTTTCTAGGATGCATTCGAAAGAACTGATTGATTGGTAGCAGATTATTGCTGATGTTTTATGTGTTATGGGTACAGAATGTGATAGCAAAGCCACAGTATCCAGCAGGTTCAAATGTTGGCCATCCACCCTCCTGGACAGAACACCTGAATGTTGTGACAGGGACTGTCACAGTTAAAATATGGGGGGATGTCACACAGTGGAAATTTGTATTTATCTTGTATATTGTTTTTATTCTGATTTTTAGTGTTTATTTATGAGTGTTGTTTTGTTTGCATGGTTTTATTCTGTTTCTATTGCATGACAAAAAACGTGTGGGCCAGTGTTTTATTTATTTATTTATTTATTTTTATTTGGCCCAACAGCGGAACAACTGCAGGTACCAGTCTTAAACTGTGGTTGGGGTACTTCACCATCTAGCTAGCTCTACAGAAGAGGAGCGATTATTAAGGGTGTCGCAGGTAATTTCAAATGCAACATTTCAGCTATCAGCTCAACAAACATCAGGAAACATGTGTGCCATTTGTCTCACAGTGTGTTGCTAGCTAAAGGTTCAGCTGCTGTATTTCACAGGGAGAGAAAAGAAAAAGAGCTAACTTAATTTAGAGAAAGATAAGAAAGACAGGACAGGAGAGGAAGAAGACAGGTTAGATTTAAAGTTATGGACGGCTCAGTGGGATTTGATAAGCTGGAAATGTAAATCCTCATGTTTTTAAATCTGATAATGGGTCTGTACATGTGACACTGCTGCAAAACAAACTGAGGTAGACTAATTGTTATTTAAAGGTTGCATGAAAATCATCTGCAGGTTAGTGCAGGGTAAACATTTTCATGTTTAGAGGCAAAGCCACCCACTACAATGTGGGCAACAGAAAACAGAGCTATTATTTTATTTTCCTTCTTTTCCCCTGCTCATGTTCTGTTTAACCGATTCAAGCTAAATACCTTTATTGGAATTAAAATTTAGACTAAAATTACATTTGTATTCCTGTCTACTAATATTATTTTATTATTAAATGAATATAGCACAAGGTTCAGTTAGCTTTGCATAAAAACAGCTGGTACAAATGTTCTTCAAGGAGCTACTTTTTACTTTCTTAATTGAAGTACGTTGCAGACCCTGTACTTCTTCACTTTTACTTAAGTGAAGAAGTTGAATCAATTCCTTAACTTTTACAGGGAATTTTTAACACTGGTATCTGTACTACTACTACTTACTTAAGTACAAAATTTACTTTTATCATCTCTGCAAATAACATCCTGTTATTGTGTAGTTAGACCCTTGGAGAAACTTTTTTTTTGTGTTTTTTTTACATTGCTGTGAAAGCAGTATCAAGACATAACCCCCAAGAGCAACACAACCTAATGAAAACCAGAATGCGTTTCTTGCACGATATAAAATATTGCCTGTCAGCTTTTTTAAGAGTTCACTACTTCTTGTGTAGGACACTGTCTATGAACCACCACGGCCACAAGAATCGACTTTTTTTGGGAATTTACTGAAAACAAGTCCTTTCAGATGTTCCACTTGCATCCCCGGTGAAGACACAATTACCTCAGTCCTGGCATGTCATTGCTGTTCCTTAGCTACCTGCTGAAGGATTCTCTTGACTGACCATGTGGGCAGCTAGGACACTCTGCTTTCCTGACAGACATCCCTATTTTTACTCCTGTTAAGGTGGCAGAGCACAAGCTTAGCTTGCATGCAGAGTTTTTCATGTTTTAGTCAAATGGCTCTCTGGCACGATAACATGGATGGATTACTCAACAAGCAAACCACGCACAGACCCAGAGCCTTTTTGGGTCTCTGTGGAAAGTCAGTCAAATATCTACCAATATAAGCAAAATGGCCATCGCATAATGTCTGCATACATTAGGGATAGAATGTGATCACAGAAGACAAGGACACAGCAAATGAATGACTAAGAGAAATAAAAAAAATGTTAGGCGTTCCTGTAAACTGTTTTTTTAACAGCTATTTTAAATTAAACTATATGACTCAATTTAACATACAGTTGTAGAAGTGTATCAGTAGAAGGCTGTGGGCGCTGAGGTGGCAGCATTATGGACAGACCTGCAACACCAAGACCCTTCTGTAACACTGACCCTGGTGGGAACTGAACAGAAAATAAGTCACAACAACAATTTAGTTGTTGTTACAATAATTGTACCTGTAATCTTGGTACATGTAGAATATTTGACTTTTTCATTCATTGAGCTCAATCAGGGATTGTAACATCTAGTCCTTTTACTGAATCAATTGCAAACCTTTTGCACTTTGTTATTCTGGGCTATTGTGTAGAATTATGAGGTGAAAAATGAATTGTATCCATTTTGAAATAAGACTATAGTATGACAAAAGTACTACTACTCAGTAGAACTACACAAGACAAGTGAGGAAGAGAGTACAGCAAGTGTAAAGTGGGTGTAGATGAGTGTCAGGGTGATTTATGATAGAAGAGTAGCAGCAAGAGTGAAAGGGGCTGGTGATTATAGTGGATAAAGAATGTAGATATTAAGGAGGAGAAAAAGAGGAAGACTTCAGAGGATGTTCATAGATGTAGTGAAGGAGAACATGCAGAGGGTTGGTAAGTGTGAATGGAATGTGTGAGACAGTGTGAGATGTAAGCAGAAGATTCATGACCCCTAAGGGGAGCAGTTGAAGAAGACGAAGAAAAACTAAAACGACCCAAAATTGAAATGATAAAGAATTAACACATGTTGTTATGTGAAAACTATGTTTTAGAGTGAGCTACTAGGCCATGCTAACCAGCTAGCACAGTAAGAAGCAGTGGTTAAGCCGTAATGGTCTGAAATAGCTTTCTAACACTTGGTCTGTAGGTTAATGTATATTACTGTCGAATGCTCAGTAATCAGAAAGTAATAACACTGCATGGGCCCTTGTACCTTGAACACGTCCCTTTTTTCTCTTTCATCCCTGTGATGTGTTCATAGTGCAGATGTAAATAAAGCTGACACTGTGGTACTTCAGCATCTAGCTGGCTGTAAAGAGCTGGAGATGTTTTTAAGTGGCAAGTAATTTCAAGTACGTTTGAATAGGTCAACAATATCACCAGTCACATGTGTAGTTTTCATGAAGTTTGTCACAAAATGTGTCTGCTAGGTAATAGACAGTTTCTGTATTTCCCAAGGACAGAAAAAAGGTTAATGTGTGACACTGAGAAATACATAAGAAAGAGAGGATGAGAGGGAGATGAGAGGTAATTATCAAATATAAGGAGTATTTAGCAAGTGAAATGTCATAAACTGGAAATTTAAATCTCAGAGATGATGTGCTAAATCATCTGAGTTTTAAAAAATACATATTGGATCTATAATGTGCAGCTTAATTATGTTTCTGTGAAATGTCTTGCAAAACAAATTGCAGTACAACGGCCAGAGTATCTTATTTTATTCAGCGACTGCACACTAATACTGTACAAGGGAGTTTGGTACAGTTTAGTGCAGGATAAACTGGTTAGATTGCAGCAATGTGCTGTGGTGCAGTATAGCACCACAGTAGGACTCAAGCAGGGCTGGTTGTGATGTGTCAGGTTACATTAAGAGGAGCAGACATCAATTTATATGTAAGGTGCTCTTTAGTGTAGTGCCTAACCAGCAAATTATCCCATGTTTAATCCCAGGAGGAGACATATCCCTGAGGATTACATCAGGAAGGGCTCCAGCATAAAAATCTGCCAAATAAAAAAAAAAAGCAAAGCTAGCTCTTATAGCAGAACATTTATACTACTACAGTGTACTAGTGTAAAGTATGTATGTGGGATAACAAAAGCACTAGAAAGATTATGGAGTAGGTGGCAGCAGCGCACTCAATGAAAGTGACTACGACAGGCAGTGTTTTGTTCAGGGTTAACTGGACGATTGGATGGACTTGGGCTGAAGTGGGACAAACTGGCAGGTGTAAGTTAGTGCTACAAATTAACCATGTTGCTGATGTTGTAAACAGCCTCTTAATTTCATTAGGGCGAGACCACGGACTCATAGAGAGTTTAATGCACTGAACATGGCGACACTCGCTGTCAGATAGCTGTCGGCTGGCTCACCTTGGCCAAAGTGCTAAAACGAGTATGAGACCTAAGATCAGAAACGTTAGAGTTCTGTGAGAAGAAAGGTAAGGACATTCCAGGGCTCTCAGATACAGAACGGAAGTCAGATCTTGCATTTGCTATTAATGTAACTGTCCTTTACATTTGTACCTCAGACGTGGATCCTGACTTTAACACACTCTTTTCAAGCTCAACAAACTCAATTTCTCTCACTGAACAAGAAAAAAGAACTGAAACTGCAGATGAAGTAATTCAAGTATGAACAGAATAAAATAGTACTTAGTAAAAAGGTAGAAATCTTTGCGAACAAAATTGTGCAAAATGTCAGTTGTTTTGGGGGAATAGTGATGAATTAAATACTGATAAAATGCCTACTTCAAATTTTTATTGCTTAATTGTATGATCTACTCTTGCCAGTAGCAGATTATAAAGAGATAAAATTTATATTGAGCAGGATTGATTTCAGCTTCTCGGTGTAGGCCTCTAGAACAGACCTAGTTTCTTGTATGGCCTTTTGGGAAAATAATTTCCCACCATTACACTAACCAAATTGTACCTTCTGTACAAGCCTTATAGTCTCTAGGGGTTGGAAATTGTATATTATATCAATCTATAAATTGTGTCAATCTACATCTGCTTATATCTTGTTGAATTCAGCTGGTTAAAAGCAGTGAACACTGGACTGGTAGCACATACCAGCTGATCACAGCCTGTACACAAAGAAAAATCTGCTCGAGCTCACAAAACAAGTTATTATGTGGCTCATTTCTAAGTAATTCTTTTCTCCACGCTGCACTGCTGGGCCAGATCCTTGGGTTTTTCCTACCTGCCAAATCCCGCTGTAAATCCGGCAAGGAGACACAAAACCGGGAGGCACAAAGTGATTACAAAGAAAAATGAAATACCTACTGTACCACAAAGAGGTAAAATGACTGCAAAGTTATACAAACAAATAAAAAAAACCTACAAAAACAAAGATGCATCATAAGCCAGAACAATAACAGTATCAATAAGAATAACAGAGGGACTGTAAATTGATCCCAAAGAGAGGCAAAGAGGTTATGAATTTTGGGGTCTTCTTAGCATTGATGGTGAGCAGCCCTTCGTCTTATAATGCATCCTTATAAGCCGTAACTCCAGAGTTATGAGTCTTCTGAGTCTTGTAACTTCTGTGGTTTGCTTGGAAGTTAAAACTGACATTTCTCACAGCAAGTAAAAGGAGACAATAAAAATAAGCTTCTGCTTAGTGTTTCGACTATTTCATGAATCATTTACATTGTGGAAAGCAAAACAATCAGAGGTAATTAGCAGAAAGCTAGTATGGTCTTTGAATCAATACCTGTAATTACTCTCACGATGCTGCTTTTGACTCGTAGCCTTGAAGTTAGAAGGAACCCTACTTGACTCGTTTCAAGTTTTTGAGACTGGTAATGAAATGCAGACAGGAAAGTGTAGCATTTTGGAGACCTCAACAAATGAGGGTCAAATTTTTAATTTCAGGATTATTTTGAAAAGGTTCTAATATTATTTTCTCTGTAAAGTTGTGACATATGAACTTAAACTCACCTATGTAAATGGAATCTAAAGAGTTCACATAATTCAGAATGAGCGGGTTAAGCTTAGTGGACCCTGCCCCCTCAAGATTTGGAGAAAATATGAACATGTTTGCATCAAGCTCTCTCCGTGCTAACCTGCGGTATATGTGACATGTGGAGCTGCAGGCTAACTGTCAGAAATGGAAGGGTCGGCTCTCAGAGGCACTTGTTTCTTCACAACCCTTGTATCAATACATAAAAATGTGGCAATACTTTCCAGCTTCATGTTTATGCATGACTGGGCTTCAGCTAAGATCTTTTTTGCATGGCGAGAAAAGCTTGTGGTTTGAGTGTCTGTAAATAGACTCTTGGCTGTCCTGCGTGGGAGGACCGGTGGAAGTCGGTGAACCTAAAAAGAATGTCGGGCTAAACAAAATGGCCTGCCAGAACACCTGATTCACATTGAATCCATTATCTTTGGTCGTCTCCTCAGTCTGCATCTATTTTTCATAGCTGTTACATCAGAGGATAGGCTGGCAATGAATCTGTCATTTATTATGAAATACAGGACCATTTTCAGAATTACTGTCCTGTGTGCTGGGATTATGTCAAGTGTACAATTACTTTAATCTACTGAATAATATCTGAAGTATTATACACTTATTTTAGTAGTTTCTAATATTTTCATTTGTGTGGATATGCTTTTAATTTGTGTTTATTTTTGGGATGCAAGTTCATAAATGGAGCTACATCAGAGGATCTTAGGGTCACTATGTGGCTATTTAGCGCTTCATTGCTTGTTCAGCTTGTGACCATTTTTGATTGGAATGGCATATCCCTTTTCTTTGAACTTGGGAAATTCTAGGGTTTTGAGTTCTGGAGAGCCTAAATTTGCTTGATCAGTATGATAGAATATGTTGTTTCTCCACTTCACAGCTATAAACTATATTTCCACATGTTAAAAATGACAGTATCAGAAAAATATTTAAGAAGATCAGCCTAGTATAGGTAATATAGGTAAACAGGAGACCCTGTTTTGAGCAGCTGTCTATTCCAGACTGATACTCACATGTCACTTTTCTACTCTGACTGAACAATCCAATGTGGCTTGTAACGCATATCGTTGCACACCACAGGGTTATATATCCCTTTTAAAGTTTACACAAAAACTCCAATTGTCCTGTCAATGATAAGAAAACAGATGAAGCACACCAATTCTTGTTTCTGCTTCTACATGTTATAGACTTTAAAATATGCCAGTTTTGCTAATGAAACTATTACTTTGTTATTTTTAAATTATCTTTAAACATCAATATCAAATGGCTGGTGCTGAAAAATGAAGCCAAGGTGGCAAGTGCCAAAAAACTGCAGTTTCTGAAGTGGCTAGATCGAGGCATTTTCAATGTTCAAGAAAATTACAAATTATTTTAGTTTAGGGGGTTTAAACAATCCCCTTCTTCACTACTGCATGGTGGGTGAATTATACACAGGATTACAATCAGGGGCATGGCCACTTTAGTTTAGCAAGTGAGGCTAACACAAGCAATATAGTTGATCGGCTCACCTTTGTGTCACCTTTGAGTCATGAACTGAACCATGTATCTGATGATATTTTGGACTGTATTTGACTGAATTATCTTACAAACATCATGACTTGATGTATGGTATAGACTGTCCAGTCTGCTTCAGTCTTATTAAAAGAAAGTCTCAGATATTCAAGCTTGCTACAGTAGTGCTAGCTGACTTAGCTCAACACCCTTTTTGTCTTTGGTTTATAAATGCAGTCCGTGTGGCTGTGTCAAATGTCATATTCGGTTTATGCCGGTATGTCATACTGCACAAAGGCATAAGTGCATACATTCACATACACATGCACTCATTTGTGGGAGGCAGACTCCACACTGGCTAGTTCAGGAGATAGAAGAGTCCTCAGTGGGAGTGTGAAGAGTTCATCTCAATTTATTAAAAAGTGGGAAAAAAAAAAAAAAACAGTGTGAAGAATAAAAGGATGTGTTCCCTGCTGGGACCTGTATCCTCTATTTAATTTGCAAAAAGGGCCGTACATCAAAAGTCAAGGATGTCCTTTTTAAAATATTCACTGTGGCTTGTTAGGAGCTTCATCACTCGCTTCTATGAAAGGCAGATGGAGTTGAGCAGTTAAAGCTTTCTCTCTCTCTTTCTTTCCATTGGTCATCTTGTTCCTCTGCCTCCAGGCCTGACAGTCTGTCATTCTATAGGGCATTCCTTCCTTATCTCCCAGGAGGATATCATGCTGACAAGCTCTAGTTGAAGTGAGCATGACAGTGGAAATGGTGAGGAAGATGTTTCCCCATAAAGGAGTTGCTCAGTCCACAGTGTGGAGGAAAAAACTGCTGCTGTGGCATTTCTGTCTGTATGAAGAGACAGTAGAGGCTTGCTGGTGTCCCACACCGCACACAACATGGTGTTTCTCTGCAACAGCCAGCATGTCAAAATATTTAGAACATGCTGGGAGAATGACTGACACTGTTTGATGACCACACGGGCATGAAACAGAATCCAACGAGTTCTGTTTACCAGCTTATTTGTATTGTGTGAGCAGTTGTAAGAAAGTGTGTTGTGTGTATTTCTGCACCAGGTGCTCCTCTGTGTGGGTGTGCATTCTTTAGCCCTCACATATGCTCAGAGTAAAATGCAATAAATCAAATGAAATTAAAAAAAGTACGTCTGCTGTGTTCCTAGCAAAAGCAATTTCTAGCATGTATCATTATACGCAGATTTATCATGCACCATGTAGGCTGAACAGTACTGACAAATGGATAAATATCAGGTGAGGAGTAAAGTCACACTGAAGTCATTACTAATGAACGCATTTTTAGAAAAACAGATACGTCTGTGATTAATATTATTGTTGTCTAAATGGCTATTTGGTCATTAATCACACTGATTAAACAGCTGCAATTAAAAAGAGAGACGTATTCTTTTCAGCAGTGCTGCTTATTGCTGGGAATACTAACTGTGAACTAATCACCAAACATTTCGCATCTTTTTCGGTCTTAAACGGATTGTTTTTGAATGTCATCGTAGCATTTCATTACTTGTGTTTTTGCTTTTTTTCAACCAGCATTAGCTGCGGTGTTTGCTAAAGTAGGCCAGAGTGAGTCCTTTAAGTCAAGTCACTGCAAGTCTATAATAAGCACACATGGTTTTCAGACATTTCACATGATACCTTCAGGGACATATCGTTATTTACATCACAGCCTGTATGTAAAAGATGGACCAGCATTGACCATATTTGGATGACAGGGAATGATCAGAGCACAGCAGCTTGACATAGACTGCAGTACGCAGACGCAGGTAGTTGTGTCACCTGTTAGCAACATACAGTCTATTAAAACGGTACTACATGAAAACAAAAACACTTTTTTTGTGGGTGGAAGCATCAAATTATTGCCAGATTATTGCATCAGAAAGGCAAAAGGCAGACTGCTTCTGGCTGGAGCTAGAGATATCTGCATCAGCATCTACTTGTCAATCAAGAAGAGGATGCTTTTTACTTTTTCTCTCTCTTTTTTTTTTTTAAACAGACACACTCCCTATCTCCTAGCTTCCTCTTCCAGGTTTTTTATCGTAGCAGTCAAGTGGCCAGTTGAGGAACTGCACTTTTTTTGGCACCCCGAGGTTCGCCTTAGTTTTTGGTGTGCCAAAGGTAACTATGTGGTTAGAGACGTGTGGTTTGTGGAGATTTTACACACACTGAACATGTGATATAAAACAAGAACATGGATAAAGAAAGTATCATTTGTGGTGGCACGACATTCATTGTGTTTGTTTTACACTGACTTCTAATAAATGCCTTTTGCTTTTTCTAACTAGGAAGCATTTCATTTTATTACTAGATTTTTTCTCTGTTTAGTTGAAACCACGTGCTAAATTTAATATGTGCTTTAATAGGCCTCCCTGAATTTCTTCATGTGCTGTTAAGAGCTGCGTTCACCTAAGGCCTACTTTATTGCACCTCAGGGTACACACCTTAAGCAGTGAGAGGAGTGCCAGTCTAAATGAGGTAATATAGTATTGATTTACGCTCCCTTTTCATATTTTTAAATCTCTTTTTCCTCTCTCAAATGCCTGCTTGGCCTCAGGCATTTAAATTCCTGAGCAGCTAGTAACAGCCACTGATGCAACAGGAGGAATGTATCATTGCTAATGACCTAACTAATTAGCCACCTGGTAAACATTATCTGGTCATTTTTCACCTACAGCAAACCTAAAGATATTAGCTTAGCCTGCTCCTGGCCTGATATGTGAAGCTGTTTGTAGGGCTTTGAATAGAAATTAGGTTTTACTTTGCAACAAAACTTTCTCTTTACCTAGACTAACTGTTCCAAATAAAGGTTTAACATGCACAGAATGTCTGCTTACTGTCACTGTGTGTGTGTTGTGTGTGTGTGTTTGGTGAACAAGACTTTAATTTATGCCTATAATATCAGAAAATAATTAAATAATTGACCTTCACTGTGAAATGGGAAGTAGAAGGAACAGCCATTTATCAAATCCAAGTTAAGGACATTCTTCCTACGTGTGTGTGTGTGTGTGTGTGTGTGTGTGTGTGTGTGTGTGTGTGTGTGTGTGTGTGTGTGTGAGAGTGTGAGTGTGAGAGAGAGAGAGAGAGAGAGAGAGGGAGAGTGAGTTTGCAGCTTGATTTTATCTATTAAAATCAATTAAAGACAAAGTAAAATCCCAATCTAAGTACTATTTTTTTCACAATTTCTGTTGAGAAGACTTGCTGCTTTTGATGGAATTAACTGTTTAAGAACTGTACGAGATTTTAAAATCTAAAGCCTTTTTTAAAAAAAGCTTTCACAGTTTGAATGAAGTGCAAGTATTAGTGAGCCTCAAGTTTTATAATATGGAGTGACTTTAATTATACTATCTTTGTTTGTAAAAGGATGTCAAGGGTCATGCAGCATGGCACTAAACCAGAGCGTTCTCAATAGAGCTTTATTCATGCTTTCATCATTTCCATGTTTGCAGATAATGTTTCTGCTGGTTTTGATTCTCCCACAGCAGAGCTCGCCAACAAAACTGTTCAGCAGCCAGCTCTCATGTTTCTCAGATTTCAGAGTCAGCGCGTGAATGTAGCTGAGGTCAGGAGTATGTTTTTCAAATGAATCTCCATTAGAAAAATCCATTACTTAAAGGTCAATTCAATAAGAATTTTTCAAAAAAGTTTTCAGTGTAATGATTTATTCAGATCAAGTAAGTGAATGTGATCAAAATGGGACTAACAGGAAATACAAAATACTTTCAGGTATCTCAAACACAGAGGAAGTATATATGTTCATGAACTTAGTCATCCAAGTATGAATATGCAGACTCTGCAAACTTGAGCTTGAGCTTTGGCGGGTAAACTGTACACGGAAACAAAGGAATGAACACAGAAGCCTTTTAATCAAATGAGGGCTTCTAATACAATCTCAAAACCTTTGGTTATATAGACGATAATTTAGCTTTTTATTTGTTTTTAAAAATGCATCAGTATCCATAAATAGTAAACAGATTTCAAAATATCATTAGGGTCAGACAGCAGCCAGAGGATTTGTAGACTGTGTGATTGTGATTGAAAAATGGTGGACCCTTTCTCATTTGCAGCACATTCCAAATAGTAAATTTTGGCAAAATGTACTTTATTATTGTGATTTCCTTCATAATTGCATTTCTATAATTACTACTTTTTGCTGCAGTAGACAATTATTGCTACAATACTCTTTCTGTTCTGGTTGCACAGTGGTGGATAGAATTACAGGAAAGTATATACATGTCATCTATTTATATTTATATTATTATAATGATACATTTCATCTTTAGTCACACTTACATGCAGAAATGTGTGAAGTGGTTTTATGTTAGAAAAACTGGCAGGTGTAGCAGACCTTTTTTTTTTTTTATCCCCCTGGAGTAATGTATTGCAGTTACATAGTAATTATTTTTTAATCAGTAAGGTCTGTCAGAGCTTTGGGTAGTGCCACTGATTCTCTGCCTGCATCCCCATGGCATGGAAAGGCTACAATCAGAAGCAGATTGAAAATCTATTTCTACATCCAAAGGGGATCGGCTGGCTCAGAGAAGCGCTGAAAACCAAAGAGTCTGCAATCTGTCTGCATCTGAGGCTTTTCCAGTGGGAACCCCAGTCGTAGCTGTAAAACCCAGAAAACAGGTCATCAAATGTGAAGATTTCAAAAGGACTGTTTGAGCCTTGGATGAATTCTAAATTCAAGGTTTCTCAAAGGGCCTTTTTGTAACTAGTTTATGGGTACACATACCAAAAAGTAAAACTTGCACAAATAATTAAGAAATAAATTGTTTCAGTACAATATACTTTTGCTGTTTCAAAATGAGCATGTGCCACTATATGAATGGAAATACAGTATATGCATGTACAATCCTAATTCAGTATTTGATATGACTGTCTTTATTCTTCAATATTGCCTAAACTCTCTAAGGCAACCTTTCTTGTGATTTCATCGACTCTTCAGAAATCAATTCTCCGGGCTTCTTGAAGGCCATTCAACGTTTTTGAATGCGGCCTGCCTTTTATTCCATTCTGTGTCAAGATGTTCCCACATTGCTTCAATAAAGTTCAAGTTTGGAATCTGGGGAGGCCAGTCCATGACTGACACTATTACACTGTGCATTTTTTCTGTCCAGGCATGCTTTTGTGCTTGGGATCGCTGTCAAAAATGAAGCTGTTGGCAATCCTTTGCAGATAGTATTTCATGGGGCCCTTAAACTTATTTTTTTCCCAAGCATTTTTTTTTCCAAGGACACACTGCACAACAACATCCGTAAAAGGACAGGGCAGAAAATGAGTGCAACAGCAACCAATATCTAGAGACAAATCTTTAAAACAAAGTCTGGAAAACTTGTTCAAGGCCACTTTTAAAAATTTAGAAAACGGTTTAGCTGCCTGGAAGCAAATTATAAACAGATTTTTACCACCACAGAACCTTGGATAGTATAAAGATGGATGCAACGTCTGTGCCTAAAAACTGACGTCCCTTACCTGTGGTTGCAAAAAGATTTTAGGTCTTGCAGAAGCCTATGGGAAAAAAGCTGACCTGCCTCAATACTTTCCTCTTGATGTTATGGTCTGAGTCACTCATTTTAGTTCATATTGAATAAAAAAAAACAGTTTGCAAATCTTGGTCATATTATGTTTCAAAATAAATGTTCAGAATGTGTTAAAACCAGTGAGGGGTTTGCAACATTCACAAAAGTACAGCATTAAAGAAAATAAAATGAGCGTCTTTTACAAAACTATACTATTGCAGCACAAAGGTCAAAAGTAATTTAATGGCTCACTGATTCAAAGATTAATTTTAACTAGCTGTTATAACAGAGCTTTCCAGGTGGAATGAGTACATTTTAAATCCTACTTATAATGGGTTTGAGAAACTCTGCATTTTTCTATACTTGTGTGTAACTTTGTGTGTTCACAAATTGAAATTGGCATGTTATTTAACTCTGATTCACCCCTTTGAGCATTTAAATTCCCCCCTCTATGGAACAGAGAGAAACAATGGAAGCTGCCAGCTGTTTTCCTTTAAGCAGTTTATGTTTTCTATATAAATCTGTTGCAGTATGGCACAAAAATGCAGTCATACTACTGATGGTCCTTTCAGGTTTGTTCAGGAAACCGGCACTCCAGGCTGTCACTGACAACCAGCTAATAGAAAAATCTTGTATTAAATTGAAGTACATAGTACTTAGTATATATCAACTGTATACACAGACCTTGGATAGAATTTGTGGCTTATGAAGGATAATACAAAAACCAAAGTGTAGCGTAAACAAGAAACTTATTGAAAGGAATGTTAAAAGGGGAAAACGTTTGGATGATTATGTCACATAGATACAAAGTAAAATGCTACATTTAATAATTTTCCCAAAATAAATGGCTTTTGTTGGATACGACAAAATAAGAGCAGCACAATGTTGCGATTATTGCTATATATAAAATCACTGAAACCACTTTTGAGTGCCATCTCTTTCATTGCACGTATTTCACATTGGTGACTTGCAATGAAAATAATTCAAAAACATGTCTTGCTTCTGTTTGATTCTGTTTCCATTATATTCAGTCTTCAGGCTTCATTTCAAAATATGATCAGTGGTGTGAAGGGCTGCAGTGAACCCTGAATCCCCAAAATAAATCGCATGCTGAGGGGAAGTGAAATGAGCAGCTTGTCATTGTTCAATCAGCTCCTCTAACTTTGACTCTTGCAGAAAAACACAGAAAGGCAATTTAATCATTCAAGTCTGCCTGCACGCTGCATACTTTTACTTTCAGAACGTCTTCAGATTTGAACATAGAAGCAGATACATGTTTGTGCTGCAACACTGTAGCATGAGGTAGATTATACCTCATGAGACCACACTATGCAAAAGCTGATCCCTGTAGGTTTGCTTAAGCCCATAATCAACATGCACCTCTGCTCTGTTTCAGTTTCCATTTCTTTCCTCTCACTTCCACTTGTGTTGGGATGTCAACAGTTTTCCCTCACATCAATCAATGCACAGACTGCAATAACTACTAACCTGTTCCAGAGTACTTCCTTTCCAATCTGTCACAATTCAATTCAATTCAATTCAATTTTATTTATATAGCGCCAAATCACAACAAAAGTCGCCTCAAGGCGCTTCATAGATACAGAGAAAAACCCAACAATCATATGACCCCCTATGAGCAAGCACTTTGGCGACAGTGGGAAGGAAAAACTCCCTTTTAACAGGAAGAAACCTCCGGCAGAACCAGGCTCAGGGAGGGGCGGCCATCTGCTGCGACCGGTTGGGGTGAGAGAAGGAAGACAGGATAAAAGACATGCTGTGGAAGAGAGACAGAGGTTAATAACAGATATGATTCAATGCAGAGAGGTCTGTTAATACATAGTGAGTGAGAAAGGTGACTGGAAAGGAAAAACTCAATGCATCATGGGAATCCCCCGGCAGCCTACGTCTATTGCAGCATAACTAAGGGAGGATTCAGGATCACCTGGTCCAGCCCTAACTATATGCTTTAGCAAAAAGGAAAGTTTTAAGCCTAATCTTGAAAGTAGAGATAGTGTCTGTCTCCTGAATCCAAACTGGAAGCTGGTTCCACAGAAGAGGGGCCTGAAAACTGAAGGCTCTGCCTCCCATTCTACTTTTAAATACTCTAGGAACAACAAGTAGGCCTGCAGAGCGAGAGCGAAGTGCTCTAATAGGGTGATATGGTACTATAAGCCAATGAAGGGAAGCCAAAACAGGAGAAATATGCTCTCTCTTTCTAGTCCCTGTCAGTACTCTTGCTGCAGCATTTTGGATTAGCTGAAGGCTTTTCAGTGAGTTTTTTGGACATCCTGATAATAATGAATTACAGTAGTCCAGCCTGGAAGTAATAAATGCATGAACTAGTTTTTCAGCGTCACTCTGAGACAGGATATTTCTAATTTTAGAGATGTTGCGCAAATGGAAGAAAGCAGTCTTACATATTTGTTTAATATGTGCTTTGAAGGACATGTCCTGGTCAAAAATGACTCCAAGGTTCCTCACAGTGTTACTGGAGGCCAAGGTAATGCCATCCAGAGTAAGAATCTGGTTAGATACCATATTTCTAAGATTTTCAGGGCCGAGTACAATAACCTCAGTTTTATCTGAATTAAGAAGCAGAAAGTTAGCGGCCATCCAGGTCTTTATGTCTTTAAGACATTCCTGCAGTTTAACTAATTGGTGTGTGTTATCTGGCTTCATGGACAGATAGAGCTGGGTGTCATCGGCATAGCAGTGAAAATGTATGCTATGTCTTCTAATGATGCTGCCTAAGGGAAGCATGTATAATGTAAACAGAATTGGTCCTAGAACTGAACCCTGTGGAACTCCATAATTAACCTCAGTGTGTGAAGAGGACTCTCCATTTACATGCACAAACTGGAGTCTATTAGATAGATATGATACAAACCACTGCAGTGCAGAACCTGTAATACCTACAGCATGTTCTAAACGCTCTAATAGGATATTATGGTCAACAGTATCGAATGCTGCACTAAGGTCTAGCAGGACAAGCACAGAGATGAGTCCACTGTCAGAGGCCATAAGAAGATCATTTGTAACCTTCACTAAAGCTGTTTCTGTGCTGTGATGAGCTCTGAAACCTGACTGAAACTCTTCAAATAAACCATTCCTCTGCAGATGATCTGTTAGCTGTTTGACAACCACTCTTTCAAGGATTTTTGATATGAAAGGAAGGTTGGAGATTGACCTATAATTAGCTAAGACTGCTGGGTCTAGAGATGGCTTTTTGAGTAAAGGTTTAACTACAGCCAGCTTGAAGGCCTGTGGTACATAGCCGATTATTAGAGATAGGTTGATCATATTTAAGATCGAAGAATTAATTAATGGCAGGACTTCTTTGAGCAGTTTTGTAGGAATGGGGTCTAAAAGACACGTTGAAGGTTTGGAGGAAGTAATTATTGACGTTAACTCAGAAAGATCAATTGGAGAAAAAGAGTCTAACTTAACATCAATGGTACTAAGAGTAGCTGTAGATAATATTACATCTGTGGGATGATTACTGGTAATTTTTTCTCTAATGATAAAAATTTTATTTGTGAAGAAGTTCATGAAGTCATTACTAGTTAACGTTAAAGGGATGGTTGGCTCAAAAGAGCTCTGACTTTTTGTCAGCCTGGCTACAGTGCTGAAGAGAAACCTGGGGTTGTTCTTATTTTCTTCAATCAGTGATGAATAGTAAGATGTTCTGGCTTTGCGGAGGGCTTTCTTATAAAGCAGCAAACTATTTCTCCAGGCTAAATGATGATCCTCTAAATTTGTGACACGCCATTTCCTCTCCAGATTACGAGTCATCTGCTTTAGGCTACGTGTTTGAGAATTATACCACGGAGTCAAATACTTCTGATTAGAGACCTTATCACAGGAGCTACAGTATCCAGAGTCGTACGTAGTGAGGAGGTGAAATTATTAACAAGGTAATCGACCTCTGTTGGGGTAGCGTTCAGATAGCTGCTCTGCTCTGTGTTGGTACAGGGCATTGAAGATGATAACAGTGGGTGGATTATATTCTTAAACTTAGTTACAGCGCTTTCAGAAAGACATCTACTTTGATAAAGTCTACTCTCCACTGCTGTGTAATCAATTATTGTAAATGTAAATGTTATCAGGAAATGATCAGACAGGAGAGGGTTTTCAGAAAACACTGTTAAATGTTCAGTTTCTATGCCATATGTTAAAACAAGATCTAGAGTGTGATTAAAGTGGTGGGTGGGTTCTTTTACATTTTGAGAGAAGCCAATTGAGTCTAATAACAGACTAAATGCCATGTTGAGGCTGTCACTTTTAGCATCTACATGGATGTTAAAATCACCCACAATAATTATTTTATCTGAGCTCAGAACTAAATTAGATATAAAGTCTGAGAAATCAGACAGAAACTCTGTGTAAGGCCCGGGTGGACGATAGATGATAACAAGTAAGACTGGTTTCTGAGTTTCACAGCTGGGGTGGACAATGTTAAGCATCAGGCTTTCAAATGAATTAAAAGTCTGTCTTCGTCTTTCATTGATTAATAGGCTGGTGTGAAAAATTGCTGCCACACCGCCCCCTCGGCCTGTGCTTCGAGGTTTCTGGTAGTTAGAATGACTCGGGGGTGTTGATTCATTTAAACTAACATAATCATCCTGCTGCAACCAGGTTTCTGTAAGGCAGAGTAAATCAATTTGTTGATCAATTATTAAGTCATGTACTAACAGAGACTTGGAGGAGAGAGACCTAATATTTAATAATCCACATTTCACTGTTTTACTCTTTGGTTCAGATGTGGATACTGTATTGTTCTTTCTTTGTAATTGTTTATGTTTAAGTCATTTGTTGCTGGTTTTTAGTTTGTTTTTTGTCTTTTTGGAAGCTGACACAGTCTCTATGGAGATGGGTTTTTGGGGGGGTAGCAGGAGGAGAGAAGCTGCAGAGAGGCGTGTAAGACTGCAACTCTGCTTCCTGGTCCCAACTCTGGATAGTCATATTTTGGGGGGTTTAATAAATTTGTCCATATTTCTAGAAATGAGAGCTGCTCCATCCAAAGTGGGATGGATGCCGTCTCTCCTAACAAGACCAGGTTTCCTCCAGAAGGTTTGCCAATTATCTATGAAGCCCACATCGTTTCTGGGACACCACTCAGACAGCCAGCAATTTAAGGAGAACATGCGGCTAAACATGTCACTCCTGGTCTGATTGGGGAGGGGACCAGAGAAAACTACAGAGTCCGATGAAATGAAATCCAAGACAGAAAAAAACAATAATCATGAATATCCTGTTGCGATAACTTTTTTAAAAATTCTTTTACGTCACAAGCAATAAATCTATTGGGAAATTATGCACTAGCACTATCAAAAGTATCAAAGGAATAGCAAATACGTTTTTTCTTTTTTTAACAATGCAATGGCAGAAAATTCAGCCTGCAGTAAATAAATAAGAACCAAAGAATTTCATGGTCACATTTCAGAGAAAGGAAAACATTTGCACATAACAGAGTAAACTCTTAATACCTGTAGTTATGCCAGGGTTGGGAGGGAGGTAGTTATTTCTCACACCAAACTTTGCTATGAGTCACACAATGCTGCCAATCTGAACATTTGGAGGTAATAAGTTAGCAGCAGTTAAAAGTGTTTCATTAAATGTGACAAATGACTAGAATAAGATTAACTGAGACAAACAAGAGGGCGTGTCAATTTTTGGCTCCTGCTGTGGATAGAGTCACAGTCCTGATTATGTTATACGTTTCAGTTAGAATATGAAAATGATGTAGATGAGCTCATGAAAGCACTTGGAAAAAATAAACATGAAATAATAAAAAGATGCATTTTTGTTCTTTTCAGCCAGAATAAAACCATCAACTAAGATCAGGTAAAATCAACTTCAAAACTGGAGCAGTAGAATTTTCATAGGAATATGTTTGTAAAATCTTTTCAAAATTAAAGCACTGATGATATAATATAATCTGTTTAAGTATCCGCTATGTAGTTAGTGAGCTTTTCTTGTCAACATCTGTTCTAAAGCCACTAAAGTTCATGAGCTGAGATACAAGTCGTTGTTGATGATAAGTAACTTCAACCCTGAATTAACAAAATAGTTCATATACAAAATATACATTTATATAAAATGTAAAAATTCTCAGCAATCAGAGAACAAAAAATATTAAGGAATATTGTAAGTACCAAAAAGCCTTTAATTTTTCTCTAAAGCCAATAACCAGCTGTTCGAATTACTACTTAACACTGATGAAGACTTGCCTTTTATAAAATCTCCATGCCTTTTGAAATAAAAAATGAAATGCTTCCAATAGTTTTCTTTGGTGAAACGTCTTATTCTAACCTTGCCATTTCACTGAGAGTTCACACCAAGTGTCTGATGCAGGGGGACACATGTTGCAGGATAATTGGTTGCATAGAGGAAAACTCATTTTGGTACAAAGATTGAAGTCTAAGATTGAATTCATTATCATTGATGGCCTTAACTGAGCCTAACTAACTCTAGGCCATCAAAAGTAATCAAGCTTTTGTTTTTATTAAATGTCAAGATTAGTACCTCTGATAAAGTTTTGAAGGTTTGAAGCTGGAGGCTGTTTAAACTAAACTGTTGTGTTACGTGTCATACTGCTATGCTATCTTAAATTGTGACCGTTAGGCTTGGGAAATCTTTTCCCTCCAGTTTATGAACCGTGAGCTCAATTGACTCATTAAAAAAGCTAAAGATTCATCTGCTACAACTGACATTTATGTGGCATTTTATTGTGTGTCTTTTTGTTGGTTTGATTTGAATCAACATAAAACACACTTGTATTATGTAAGGTGTCAAACTTGTCACTCCCATCTGTACAGAGAAAAACCACTGGACTCTCCAAATGGAAATGGAATACGCTGCTTCCTCTGCTAAAAGAAAATGGATTGGGTGAATGTTTAAAAAGTGCTATTGACAGACAGATTATTGGAAACAGTACAATAAATAAACGTAAAATAATTAATTGGAATAGACAAAAACTAGCATGATGATAGGAGGTAAATAAAAGTGGATGGCCCCTAATATGAATTTTTATAGCTTAATTATTTGAGATTTTTAACATTTTTAAAAGAATGTGTTGTGCATCTAACTAAAAACGTATACATACATATTACAGAGAGATCAGGTACTCACAGCTTTGCTCTACTCGATGTACTGGTTGAATCTGAGTTGATCCAGCCCCACTCCAATACCTAAAAAATACCTAAATGTTTTAAACCAGCGGTCCCCAACCCCCGGGCCTCGGACTGGTACCAGTCCGTGAGTCGTTTGATACCGGGCCGTGAGGGTTGAGGCTCAGGTGTGAAATGTATGGTTTTCAGAGTTTTTATTGGTTTTCAGTGTTATTTTGTTATCGTTTCTATTGTTAACTCGGTTTTCCTGGGTCTTTTCACGTGTGTTATGAATAAATCTTCTTTTTTTCGGTACCGGTACTAGTTTTATTTTGTTGTATTTAAAGGCCGGTCCGTGAAAATAATGTCGGGCATAAACCGGTCCGTGGCGCAAAAAAGGTTGGGGACCGCTGTTTTAAACTCTGTGAGGACACTAATGAAATTGTCAGTCTTCCTGGCATCTATTGATTGCTCACTGGTTACTTTCCATGTCACAATGTCATAGAGTTAAGTACAATTTACCTCTGGCTGAGCAGGAGCCCCAAACGGATTGAGCCTACTTGCTGTTTCATCTGCCAGATTGCCAGTTCCTGCATGCGGCGGCTCCCTGGCTGGGCTCATATTGAAAATGAATGATTACCAAGCGGCTGCGGCGTCCTCTCTAAAAAGCTCTTAATCTGGGATCTACTGGGTGCAAATCTGTTTTGTCTGCTGGGTGGGTGCTGCTCCAAGGGGGCTTGCCCATCAACCACCACCCTGCTAGTTTGTCAAACTCCTCTCCTACAGGATAAATGACAGCTCCAAAGTGCAACAAGCAAAAACCACAACTTCACTGTGACCATGGCAACTGAGTTAGAGAGCACACAGCAGGGTTTGCTGTCAGAATATGGACTGTAAAAGGACAGGCTGAGAGAGAACAGCACTGAGAGGGAAAAGTGGCAGAATAATGCTGCTGAGGACTTCTTTCATTTCACAGCTAGAGTGTGTGGGGGCTGGCAAGCTCTCACTCTCACATACACACACATTCTTGCTCACAAAAACACACTACCCCTGACCTGAATTTCACCCCGAACTGAAATATTCCCTGGTGCAGAATTATTCCTTCTGTGACAAATCCATATGTGGCCACTGTTATGACACATATCAGTGGTTTGAAAAGTTACGAAGCAACTTTTTCCTTATCTGCAAACTCATATCTTACTGCTACTTCCTTTCCCTGCGCTTGTTTTGTAAATTCCTGTCACATCTTTGGCTTTCTCATTCCAATCAACAAACATTCCAGCTCATTGTTGGCACACCTTGAAGGTCAAAGGAGGAGTAGAGTAAAAGTTCAAAACGATCAACACGGTCGAACGTTTGTGAAAACGGCTTTATCTAAGAAGCCTTTTGATGTCTGGCAGTGCATTCAGAATGTGACTATATTCTTGACACACATTTTTGGAGCGCGTCGCCCTGGGACCAGTACTATGAAATTGACATTAATGAGAACTGAGCTATTGGGTGAAGATGGTGCTTCTCAACTTTCCCTGACTCCTTCTTCAAGAATGAAGCTCTAGACAGGCTGTTTTTCCTATGGAACTTTTTAGAGCTCAATGCTATTGCACTGATGCAACTTCTTATGTAATGTGGAAATACTTTTACTTTTGAAAACAGGGATTTTATTGTCCCTAGAGGTGGATATCTGAGTAGGTAAGTGAGTTTTTGCCAGATCATTTAGTTTGGACCAATAAGCATTTTATGAGGGATTAAATGGACTGGTACTTATATTGCACTTTCCTGCTCTATTTTGAGAACTCAAAGAACTATCTCACCATAAGTCTCATTCAGACACACATTTTTACTTTTGTGTGTGACTAATTGCTTGTCACCTAAACTCAGACTTCAGTGTAACAAATGCATCTGGGGGCAACTCTGGGTTCAGTATCTTTGACACACAAACTATAGGTAGATGATGCGTTCTAGCTTCTGAGCCACAGCCATCTCATTACTGATATAATAACTGATCTAGTATGATGTCATTGTTGTGTTACTAAATCACACTGTATTTATGCTGCAGTGTTGCAGAAAAGTCTCTACAGGGTTTGGTGGCCAAATACAATGTCATTATTATGTAATGTTTTTTAGCATTGAGATATCTGTCTTCCTTCTCTCTCTCCAACCGGCCGCAGCAGATGGCCGCCCCTCCTGGAGCCTGGTTCTGCCAGAGGTTTCTTCCTGTTAAAAGGGAGTTTTTCTTTCTCACTGTTGCTAAAGTGCTTGCTCATAGGGGGTCATATGATTGTTGGGTTTTTCTCTGTATGTATTATTTTACGGTCTACCTTACAATATAAAGGACCTTGAGGCAGGTTATGATTTTGGCACTATAAAAATAAAATTGAAATGAATTGACTTTAACAGACTTGAACAGGCAAATGCAGAGGAAGACAAAAACCAAGAAAGCCTGCAGCCCATGAGCACTCGGGCTCGTATCCTCTGTTTCTACCTGTTCATGTTTCTAAATGTAAACACTAAAAGAAGACTCATATGTGTGTCCTCATTGGGATAGGGATTTGTGTTGGTGTGTGGGAGTGTAGCCTATAGTGTAGATCATATTGTTAAATGGTAATTATGAGAAAATCTGTTTAGCTTTAGGTTATTTTACAGAGTAACGAGAATGTAACAAGTAGTGTGGCAAACTGCTTTTGGTGAATGATTAAGGAAAATATACTGCATTACTTTTAAGAAAAGTAAGTAATGTGTAATGCATTACTTTTCTTGAGTAACGACCCCACCACTGTTCATACAGAGTTCTCCTAAATATTTTATAAAAGGGTCCTTTACTAAAGCGCTACCATTGTATAACAAACCAGCTGTGTGTTAGTTTTACTATAGGCCAGTTTACACTTGACTTTGGTGTAAGCAACCCACGTGAGTTTTTCTTTATCTAGCATTACTGAAAATAAAAAGTGAAATAAACATTTGCCGTGATCTTTTTTCTGATCCTTGTTTATTGTTGTACATTCTGCTTTTATGGTTCTCTTCCACATTTCCCCTTGTCTGTCTGAGTTTGTTTTTTGTTTTTTCTAAGATCAGTTCCTCAGTGGCTTTCTGTGATTTTAGTTCCTCCTTTGTTTCTTTTTCCCACTCTTGTTAGTGGCTGATGAGTCCACCTGTTCCTTATTAGGCTCCTCTCCCTGGTGTGTATTTGTCCTTGTCTGTTTCCTCTGTTTTGGTCAGGTCCTTGTCCCATCTTCCTTTTGTTCTTGTGGTTTATCTCTGTGGGCTTCCCCTATTTTGTTAGTTTGTTCACTTTTCTTTTTGTTTTGTTTTTTAAACCTGCCTCAACTATACACCTTTGTTTTTATCAAGGCTGCTCACTGAAGACACTTTTTTTCATCTGCCTTCAGTTTCATGCTATCAGCAGTACAATCCACATCTGAAATTTGCACAAAATGACCATAATTTTTTTTTTTTTTTTTTTTAAAGGTTATTGACAGTGTTGTCAGAAGACTGAGCTCTAACCTGTAGACTCACCATCGGGCCCACAGATTGACTGCTCAACAAGCA
The DNA here is from genome assembly GCF_057381845.1 of Rhamphochromis longiceps. NCBI lineage: Eukaryota > Metazoa > Chordata > Actinopteri > Cichliformes > Cichlidae > Rhamphochromis > Rhamphochromis longiceps. The sequence continues at coordinate 33,861,426 of NC_140571.1, forward strand.
TTTGCAGGACAATCAATCAGCTGATTCAAGCTCCAAAGCTGGCTTATTTCCTCTATGACCTTCTAGTAAAAATAAATAAATCAATACACAAAATTTATGTGATGTGCATGTAACAGTGCATTTCAGGTCATTTTATAGAATAACATGAAGGTAATCTAACAAGCAGTGTAATGAACAATGGTTTCTGATGAATAATTAAGTAACGCGCTGCATTACTTTTAAGAAAAGTAACATGCTATTATCAATTATTATTAATATTCAAGGTACTTTATTTGCCATGTGTGCATAAACCAGCAGTCAATGCACACTGAAAGTCTTGTGCAGAGTAAGCATGTTAGAAAAAGACAAAAATAAACAAGACAATAAAAAATACAATACTAATATAAATTATACCCCCTTTACAAGAGGGGTAGTGGTATGTACATAGGAGTCTGATTATATTGCAGATAATGCACAGTTAGCATATGCATATTTCTGAGGTAGTGTGGAAATATGCGTGTTAATTTCCTGTTAGTCCTGAATATTAGGTACACTCATTTCATCTAAGTGCTGGAGGAGTTTTTTTTTTTTAACCCATTCCTTTAGGAAAAGAAGCAATAAAACACTATGAAAACACTTCAGTACACATAAAACTGTGTTATTGGAAAATTTTGCCGAAAGAATCAAAAGTGAAAAGAATCTTTCTGAAGACAAGTGTTCACCATCAGTGTTTAATATGCTACATATTTTTAAGATTGATTTTAAATACTGTCCTGTAAAGATCTCTAAAAAAATATCTGTTGTTAATAAGCTTAGATTCGCAGGACTGCATGTTGATTTTTCACAAGAATGTTAAAATATTAATAGCAAAAAATTCAGCTGAATTAAAAGGCCTGATCAATGTGTGACATGATAAAGTGTCAATATCTACAGCGAGAATCCAAATATAAAATAAACTTGCCTGCGTTTTGGACATGATCAGAGCTGCTGTCCTCTCTCCATCATGGTCACAGCTTGTTTGCTAAAGCAGGTATTAACAATTTTCACGCTTCATCTCTTCTAAATCACACACGTTGGCCAAGGTGGTTAGCAAGAGCAAACTACATGACTGAAGCTTATTTACTTGCTAATGCTAGCTTTGTTTCGTTCATGGCAGCTAGTAACTGATCTCAGAACAGCGCCTCAGAAGTTAATTCAGAAAAGCTGCTGGGCTCTCAGCTTGCTCAGTTCATTGTTAACAGGAAATACCGTCAGAAACAGACACCACACTTTCCTAAGACTTTCAAATCATCAGAATCAGAATATTTTAACGATTCCTAAGGAAATTATGTAATTATGTAAATAAGCGCAACTTTAAGCAACAATTGGGGCCACAAGATGGCAGTAATGTAAAGGGTGTATGCACATATTAACTAAGAGCCAAGAAGCTTTATGACAACAGTGCCTGAGATGAAAGGAGAGAGATTGCTTTACTTTGGTATGTTTTTATTTATGTCTGTTTTTAGATTTGTCCTGGTGGAACACCTCTCATACTCGTCTATATTGCTCCGCAAGGACAGTTTTGGCAGTGAGGCATGTGTTGTGTATTGGAAGCTAAGCTTTGTGTCAGGAAGACTGATTTCGCCTCGCTGTGTAATAGCCAACTGTCTCACGTATTTCAAGTGGTGAAAAGCAACATTTAATCAACTACAGCACTTAAGTGCAATAGCACTTGAGGATTTCCATTTTATCCCCAGTTAATAATGTTAGCGTATTTAACTGGGAAACGTTATAATTTCTAATCTACTTACCTAATAGTTTTTGTTGATAGTTTACAGAGTCTCATTTCAGATTTTCAGGAAAGACCAGTCTCACTAATGCTTAAGGTTAACTTCTCCATATCTTAGATATTCCTGCAAATGACACCCAACGTGTTTGGATACTAAAACCAGGATGTTGGAGATTTGGTTAAGAAGAGCCATGTTTGAACCCCGGAGATATGCATGGGCCTTAACTAATTAAGTTTTAACACAATATTTAGATATAAATATATAGAGTATATATTTAGGGTGGTGAAGAGAAAACTGAGTGTAAAAGCGAAGCTCTCGATTGACATCCCTACCCTAGGAGTTTAGCCATTCGGGAGGGGCTCAGAGTAGAGCTGCTGCTCCTCCACATCGAAAGGAGCCAGTTGAGGGGGTTCGGGCATCTGACAAGGATGCCTCCTGGGCGCCTGCTGGGTGAGGTGTTCCGGGCATGTCCCACCGAGAGGAGGCCCGGAACACCTCACCCAGACCCAGGACATGCTGGAGTTTATATCTCTCCTTGGTGTTCCCTCGGACAACCTAGAGGAGGATGGATGGATACTTAGGATATAGGGTATATTTAAACAGAGTCTAAATATTTTTCCAACTTAATTGAACAACATGTAAAAAAACAAAGTAAAAAATCAAAGTAAAAAAAAAAAAAATAGCAATCCAAGTCAACTTTTACTGTTTGTACTTTCTCACTGGACAAATCTATAACACTATGCTGCAAACTGAGAAGTAATGATAAAGTTGTATTAAAATGTAAGAATGCATTGATATACTACTACTGAGGAAGCTTTGGCAAAAAATCTGTGATAATCAGTCATAATTCCTACACTCCCTGTTTCGACATCACCACCAAAGACTTTCAGACTGCTTGTCCAGAGTCTTAGAGCCAATTGCTCTGTGGTGTCTGTCCTTTAAATACCATTCCAATTCCTCCAGTCTGACATGTCAGATCCGTCTCCTCCCCTAGCCACAAGCATGTCCCGATCTTAAAAAGAGAGATTCCATGTTCTATTGCTTCTCTATCTCTGTCCACGTTGTATCTCTGTGCTTATTAGTATGCATAGCTGCAGAATAATCTCCAAGCTGATGAAGCGCTACCTGCTGTGACACCATGCAGGTAGTATTCCTGTCAGTTTTACATCCCTGCAAGTCACACACCCACCCACACTGCACTATCTTTGGTTTTATTTTTTCCACTAATCTCTCTCAGCATTATGCAAGGCCTGTCGCTCACTTACCCGTGACTATCCCAAGGAGTTTTACTTTAACGAGATAATCATACCAGCGATCAGATTGACATTTCAGACACTCTCTCCACTCATTGCATCAATAGAGAACCCTACTTCTATCACTAGATCCATATTAGACTTGGCAGATTATCATTTAGAGCAATTCACAGCTCATTCTGAAGTACTCACAGACAATTTTTGCATTCAAGGTTGCAGCCTTTCTCTGAGTAAGATTAACACACATATAATTTGAATTCAATTAATTTCTCCTCTTTTAATCCCACTGAGAACTGGAGATACAGAGATTCTCTATTACTCTCTCTTATTGTCAGTTCCTTGGTGGTGATGGCTTAGGAAGCAAATCCAATTATTTGACTTAATATTCACTTTAGCATAGCAGGGATCCTGTCTGGGTGTCCTTGCTTGTGGTCATTGTGAGAAAAGTTGGTGGAAGGAATCAGCTCTATCAGTTTGTTTTTAAAGCAGTGCTGCACTTTTAAAGAAAAGCAACAGCATGAGGGCCATATTGAATCTCTGCGCTATCATCTAGTGCCTAACAATGTGACAGTTTGATTCAGCTTTTGCTTGTCTTTTTATTACTGTTGAGTTTATACAAACAGAAATTTCAAGGCAATGTTTTTAGAGTTGCTTCATTTGACAACTGCACACCCGTCAAAGCAGAAAGCAATAAAAACAGCTACAGTGGCTATAGAAAAGGCTGCATTTTGTTATAGGATTCACCAACTCTGGATGCCATCAAATGATAATGCTCATAAGGATGGCTTTGTAAAACACATTTTACAATACAGACATATTTTGATGATAGTGGAGAACCCCGTCTAACTACTGACTGCATATAAAGTTGAACTAGAAAATTTCTATTGTGAAGCCTCCATCTAAGGCACCCATATTAGTGCAACCCTAACCCTAAGCCCCTAAGGATAGTGAATCACGTATTAAATGCTTCATGCTGGCAAAACTGATATCATGATCAGTAATATTTGAAACTAAAAATTACTAAGCTACTTTAGTATTGGCCAGTGATGTGATTTTAATAATTTTGCAAGAGTACACCATCACAGATTGGACAAAAAATTAAGATGTAGTTGAAGTACAGACTTTCAGCCTTAATTTAGTGCGTCTCATTAACTTTCGCCTTCATGGTATAAATACAGTGCCCCATTTTTTTATATTATATGGATAGTTTTTTGCAATCATATAATCATGGCTCGTTGTTCTCCTCATGTTATGTTATAGGTTGTGTTATATATCACCCATTTTAATTAACCTTAACCTCTTAGCATCCAATATCCAAGTAAGACACTTAATCTGACATGTAACAGCTTCTAGTTGCTTGTTTAGCAGGTGGCTTAAATGCAAATGAACCCTACCCCTGGGGGCCTGGGCTCATCCTGGTGGATATTGAAATGGAATCAGCCCTGGACTTCACCATTGGTCTATTTCTCAGTGTTGCATTCTATTCCTTTCATTTAATTGGAGCTTACACGGGTGATTTTTAGACATTTAACTAACGATTTAACTTGTGTTTTTTAACAGTATAAAACTGCTGATTTTATTAAAGTAATAAATCTAGAAGTAAGACAGTCTATCAGGTTAATGCTGAAAGCAACCAAGTAATCTGCCCCAAAAGTACTGAGTTTATCCCGGACTTTACCTCTCCTGTTTAATGCACAGCTCCTCCACAGCTGTGAGTCAGACTACAGAGTGACACTCTATACTTCAGAGCTAGAGGGTAGGAATACAGCATCTTAGTGCACTTATACTCTGGCTCAGCTGTCAACCATGATGGTGGCCACTTGGTTAAAACCTGCTAAGAAGTACTGCACCTGCAGCCAGCAGCTGACCCACAGTGATCTCTGCTGCAGTTCCACAGTGTGGAGGCATGTCAGTGAAAGGACTGTTATCAAACCACACATCCACCCACATCCTTATAATGCGAGCAGCATCTCAGGCACATGTGACAGCATATTGACACTAACAGCTACTCACTTCCATTAGCTGATATCAGCCACTCGAGTGGTTGTTTGGCTGCCGAGGTTCAAGCGATCAGATTGTGGTGACATAGCCATTTCCTGAAGCTGATTTGTCGGAGCATGAATCTGTGTGTTATGTGTAGTGCCAAGAGATTACAGACACTCCCAGACTGATGTGGGCAGCCAGCCTTTTAATAACTCACAAGGCCTTTAATTTATTTACACAGATAAAATGTTCGCGCTCCAACATGCAATCGTTCACAGAAATGTATTCAGTGACACTGATGCATTACAAATATTTAGTGTAGCAAGCAGGCAGTTTTAAACCAGCAGTTCATCTACTTTTAAATGACGCAATGCTGTCTTTTAGGTTATTAAACATTTAGTTACTCTATGCGAGCTGCATGGTGGTGCAGTGGTTAGAATTGCTGCCTCACAGCAAGAAGGTCCCAAGTTAGACTCCACCATCGGGCCTGTTCTCCCTGTGTTTGTGTTGGTTCTCTCTAGATGCTCTGGCTTCCTCCCACAGTCCAAAGACATGCAGTTAGTGAGGTTAAGTTAATTAGTGATTCTAAATTGTAAACGTGAGCAGATTCTGTCTCTCTGTATTAGCCCTACGTCAGCTTGGCCTATGTCAGTGTGTCGTGCCTCTCGCCCTGTGGCTCCTGGGATAAGACCTGAAAAAGATGAGTGGAAGTGAATGGATAGATGGATTTAGTTGGCTTGTATCATCTTAAGAAATTCATTATTAACTTATTGTAAATTCTAGTAAATTATATTATATGAACTGCAAATAAAGGAGATTTAAAGTAATAATAAACAAAGTTTCAGATAACGAGGTCAGTATATGTAGGCTTCAGACTGTTCCAAATGATTCAGTTCTTTCTATTCTGGGCTATGTATCTTGTTAGCAAGATTTGATCACCATACAAAAAACAGTTATTTCCAGCACACGTCTTGATCAGAAGCCACCGCAAACTCCTACTTAAATCTTTAGTTTGCGAGGGGCAATGAATCATAAGAAAGCTGTCTCAACGGAATAGGGAAGGGAGCTAAAACAGCCTGTTTCAGAGAGTGAGGGGATGCACCAAGCCCCAGAACAGCCTAAACAAACATTAGTTTGAACTTCTGAATCAGTCATGAAAAGCTACTCTTAGAATAAAAATATAGATTATTTCATAGAATAGAACCAGTGTAATAAATGTAGCGTCAGAGGCTACATTTTCATGTTTCATGTTCACCATTTGAGTTTAATCCATTATAATTCAAATTTGTAACCAGTTATAGAGATTTTTTTGGCTAACTTTATGACATCTGTTTTAGTCCACATGTAGTCCAACCTCACATCTGGTAAGGCCCCGCCCCTGAACACATGTCAACTGCCATATTTTACATTGGTGACAGCGCCACCTGGTGGGAAGAGGAAATGTCATGTTTTACACTTTAATATACTGCTCCCCACAGTTTGAGCCCATCCACCTTAACCCTTTAATGCATAGTGGTCACTACAGTGGACAGCTATTCAAAGGCTGTGTTCTTGTATTTGTGTCAGTGTTGATGGTACACTTGCACATAAACCACTACAGTGGACACTGATGTGTCACTCCATACCAAATTCATAAGTCAAAATGTATGTTGTCCACCTAAGTGGACATGTAAAAAAACTCTTTGAAAAGTACATGTTTTTAAAAAATGAAGTTCAAAAATCTTTTTTTCATGGCAAAAGATGAATAAAAATACTGATTGAGGTTGTCATAATTCATGCATCAAAGGTTTAAAAGTGGTGAATACTAGCATCAGTCCCTCATGATGCTTCAATGTGGAAATTGTGAGTTTACACTGAATGGTGCACCCTGGTGGCAAGGTGATTCACCATGAAACAGGAAGTGGCTTTTGAGGCGCTTAGTAAGCTTGGAAACTCATGAACTTTGGCACACACCTCCAATGTGAGGAAGGCTTTCTTGTTATATGGTCATTTTCATGGAATATTCCAAAATGGAGCCAAAGCGCCCCCTACAAAATTTCAAAAGACCAGCCCCTGCCCTATGTTTCATCTATGAGAATGAGTAATTTCGGGGACATTTTTCTTCAGTTCTGGTACTGCAATGAACTTCTCCTAGGGATTTCATCAGATCAACATGATCTTTGGTGAGTGGAATCTAAAAAACTTGGTGATGTTAAATTATCTGAAAAACATCATATTTTGTGAATGACGTAGATTAGTCATATGGGTGTGGTGTGAGAACAGATATGAGACAAAGGGCTTTGTTAACGTGACACATAGTTTTGTAAAATAAAGTTTACTAAGTGGGATGTCAGAACAAATGACAAACAGCACAGCTTCTAATAAAAAGACCAATAATGTGTTTATTCATGTCTCGGTATGCTCTAATTTTCCTGTATCCTATCTGTTGCACTTATCCCTGTTGGTTTGCAGTGAAAACATCCATCTTCTTACATGAGAACACAAGAATCATTTATTACAGACATAACATAATATAAGGAATGCAAACCTGGAATTAAAAGCAATACAAAATAAAAAAGGACTACAAAATGAAAATGCCAAGTGAAATAAAGTGGGATTAAAAACAAATAAATGAAAAACAAATAAATAGAGAAATAAACATGTTCAAAATGGTCCATAAATAGGACTAAAAATATCAAAAGGTTTACAATATAACAAATTGCTTCCACTAGGTTATCTGTGTTCATCCCCGGACCATCATTACAAATCCAGTTCAGGGTAAAATTCAAATAAAAGCAGAAAGCATTGATTTACAGATCTCATATGTCCATATTTTATTCACAGCAGAAGACAGAAAAAATATATGTGTGTACAATAAAATATCTGTATACGTTTTTAAATTGAGACGTTTTTCATTTTGAATTACACATCAAACTTCTTAGAATTGCTGCCCCCAGCCATCTGCCAGTTTGCAGACACAGAGAGTCCCCTCCTCTTCTGGAGGCATCTACTTTCCACTATGAACACATCCCTTTCACTCAATTCCAGAGTGTCACCAAGAAGTAGTGCACATCTGGAAAGGCACCAGCAATGCTGGAAGGTATATACAGGTTTTAGAGCTACATATGCACCTCTGTTGTGGCCAAATCACAAAGGTGGACAAAAGCAGAACCAATGAAGATAATGTTCAAAGATTTAATAAGATGAGGTGAATGCAAGGTCGTATGGAGAGCTTGTCAAGGGGTTTCTTCCAGGTCCGGGGGAAAGATATCCACTTTCCCCTGGCTTTCCATAGGGGGAAACAGGATGTTGAAATCCTGGTTTAGAGTCAGAAGTGGGGTAAGTAGGTGAAGAAGTAGAGTTAGATGGTCCATGTTGGTTTGATGGGTTAACCAGCTTGGTTGCAGTGACTAGAACTAGGTTACACCTATTTACCACTCATTGGAGGCAGACTATCTGGCAGATACTGGATGATCCTATTATACCAACAGGAAGGAGAATGGGATGTGGGATGAAACTCAAAATAAACCTGTACCCACTAAGACAGTCTGAGCCCTCAGTCTTTTGTACTTTTCTGTCTGATCAAAATGAATCATCTAACACTTCCTCTGTGCAATGACAAGAAAGGCTTTATTTGTGGAGTTAAGACTTTTTCCATCTGGAAATAAGCGAATTAAAGTAGTGACATTTCTCAGTGTGAAGCAGCAGCAGGTAAATAATCAAATACCGCACCACTTAGCATTTACTTTGCAAGTATGTTGGAAGATTGATCCCTGTATCCTACTGTTTAGGCTTTTCAAAGCTTTGTTTGGTTGTTAGAGAAGACTTGACATCTCTGGTCAAGCTTTGCAAACGCTTGCTCCTAATTAAGTGCTTAAATTCTCTCTTAATCAGGCCTGCAGAGGGCAGCAGCACTATACAGTGTGAGCATCTAGCCCAGTAAGCACAAAGTTGAGAGTTTGAATCCCAGGATGCTCTAATGTGTGCAGTTAGCCCCACAGAACCTTTGTAGGTTGTGACTGTGGCTGCAGATGGTAGATACTTGAAAATAAACTAATAACACTTTGTTATGACCATAAGAGAGATCTCATGACAGAGACAAACCATCCAGAGGTTGTGCATGGTAAATGTTCTGTTGTTGTCAGTGTTAGAATGAGGTGAACTTGTTGTCCCGGTAGCCCAGTCAACTGAGATTACAATCATTTCACTATTCATTATTTCACACTCTTAGCATAATGTTTTCCTAATCCAACTAGGTTGGCACTGTCATAAGAAAGCACATTCCATGTTCTTTATGTCTGTGAAGGTTCTCAGTCATCCAGGTCATCGTAGTCAAAGGGAATGTTCTTTATATGTTTGGCCAGCTTCTTATTTTAATGCATTCTAAATATCACTGGATCTTCACTTTTTACTGAATCCTCCTGCTTCTCTTCACATAATTAGTTAGCTTTTGACATCACCATTGCTAAAGCGCTTTCTGGATGGATGCAAACTGCATTTCGTTGCCTTGTACTTGTGATCTGTGCAATGACAATAAAGTTGAATTCTATTCTATTCTAACAGACAGCAGTTGTATGAAAATGTCTATGTGCAATATGCTGCAGTAGTCACCTTTGGATTACAGATACTTGTCAGCCTGGTAACCTAGAAAAGTCAGCTTTTGAACTTATGTGTAACAGTGTTAGTGTCGGAGCTAGTTTGTGTATGCATGAGCCAGTGTGTATCCATCACTGGGCAGAATTACCAGGAAATGTCAGATTTGCCAATATCTATACTTTGATTACATTTTTAATACAGTGAATACATCTGAGATTGTATAGCCACACTGTATAACTGATTTCTTCTATGCTGTAAATCATCATTTTGTTCCAGAACAGTCTGATGGCTGTTCCAGTATAACCTCTGATCCCACAACATTTTGCCTATTGTCAGAAAAATGAATATTGCTCACATATGTGAATTTGTCAATAACAGTTAAAGTAAATACAGCAATCTAACTGAAATACTGTTTCTCAAGCAAACCTGTTTAAACTGCATTGGTGATTAAAATTATACATAAATAACGGTGCTGCAACTTTAAGTGACATGTTATTGGTGTTCATTTGTTCAACCACTTGTTGATTTTTTTAATTTACTATTTAAAATTATTTTGTTTCGTTTTTTCATTAAATATTGCCATGAATTATAAATGCAGATTGCTAACAATGTTATCAAGTGCTTGAATAAACTAATATTTCGACAATAAGGCAGATGGCATAATCACAGCCAGCAGAAATGGACACACCAGGTTGCTCTGCTAGCTAAGTTGACTAATGTTAAATGTAAAGGTAAAAATAAATGAATAAATACACAATAATAATGTGATGCTGGTGGGAGTTATTTTACAGACTGGAAGTGTTCAGTTATTTAGTATTATAATCTTTATTAGTTGCTCCACTTACAAGTTTCTTTCTTTTTTCTGATCTTGCTCCTTTTTCTTTTTCAATCCACTAAGAATACCTCTTCATTTTCTCTCACTGGCATCAGTCAATTAAAATGCAAACTTTGCACATTGCCACTGCTGTAATTTAAAATTTGCAGTGACAGTTGTAAACTGCTCTGACCTGGGACTTCAAGCAGTTGTCAACCTTCCCTGGTGGTAAGCAGCACCTCTGCTTTTAGTCAGGGTGTCACAGTGTTTACTATTTTTATTTCCAATTAGACAGACAACCTTTTGCCCACATCCAACATTGCTAAGCATGTTTAGTTCCATTTAAAAAGCAAAAAACAAACAAACATAAGTTTTTCGAGCAAGAGATTGCTCTGTTCCAAACATTAAACAAATGCATGTTTTAGTCCTTCCATCATGTTGGCTCTTAGCCTCCAAGTAACCTCTTGTCTTCAATAACTTGCCCCTCTATATGTTGTATATATTGGTTTGTTGTATAACTCTGAAATAAAGATATAATAAAAAAGGGTAGGCAGCAGGTCATGATGTCCGTTTTTAAGATAGCCATTGAAATTTAACAGGGTCTAGCCTTTGCTAACACTATGTATTTTTCTAATCTGTCTTGAAAGCCTATGCAGAATGGAGGGACACAGAATGCACTTTATTTCTTTATCAGCAGGTAAGAATCAGTGTTGGATGTAGCACCATACAAAGTATGCAAAGTTGTGCCAGTGTGATAATTAGTGCTTGTCTGCTGTTAAGGAGCACTGAGTACAGTTCCACAGCATTAGTAGTGAGCAGAAGAACAATGTTTTTGCTACAGTGCCAAAGCCACAATGGCTAGCTTTAAGCCAAAACAGTCACCTTTAACAAGCTTGTTGCTGAGTCACTCCACTTGCAATAAACACTGAATAAAACTATTTTGGGATATCTTATCAAATGAACCCTCCGCCTGGAACAGTTTTATTGATATTGTCAGTTACTTTTCAGCTGTTATTTGCTCTCTAATTAATATTTTTGATTGGGCAGAAGTAAAAAAAAAAAAGGTGGAAGATGGAGGAGTGGCTCTTATCCATGAGGTTTAAGCTGTTCATTAGACTATACTATACATTAGTAGAGTTCCTATTGATTGAATATGTTGATGTTTCTGTCTGTGAAACTTTAATATAAAGGCTACAACTTTTAGGGTTAAAAGACAGGCTATGAAATTTTGGAATGTAAATGTGATTTTTTTAGCCTTATAATGTATACTACTGTATTTTTTTAGACCTTAAGGCACACCAGATTATAAGGTGCACTGTCGATGAACGGGTCTGTTTTCATAGATAAGGTGCACCGGATTATAAGGCGCATTAAGTGAAACAAAACAGTCAGATAAGTCAAACTTTACTCAACTCACATTAACATTAACATGTGTGTCTCTGTATTAACAAACATGGCATATTGGCCAAGTTTATTTTTCTTATCATTGTTGTGAGGAGACCATAAATAGCATTTGTATTTTCTGTTGTACAGTTAATTTGCTGTTATGGATAAAAAGTATATTTTTTTGTTTCAAAATAGCTGATAACTATTCGCTGATAGCTGCCAACATCTGCGAACAAATATAATTCTATAAAGTGGTTCTATATATTGCCTAACTGTTCATATAGAGGGTTATTAAATGTATTGCTAATGCAATCATATGACTTCTGAGGAAATTTTAAATGGCACTCGTCATCAGAAAGGTTGCCTACCCCTGGTTTACAGCAAAGGCGTAGATTTGGCTTTGGCATTGGTGGGGACGGATGATTCAACCATGAAACCCTGCCCTGGTTTTTTTCTTTTTCTTTTCCTTTTTGTCTTTGCTTCTTGATAAAAAAAAAGAAGAGGAAATATACTTGCCTACATGAACCACCAAGTCATCATCCAATTTCACCTGTGATCTTGTATCACCATTGCTCTCTGAGCTTTGTGTTGGTTCTTCTGTCACCTGACAAATAGGACATATATGACAATAAGAATAAAATGGGTTGCTGCTTCAGTGTGTCTGTCAATTTGTGCAGATCTTGACTCATCAGTAATGTTTGTAGGGTAGTGCATTTTTAAAACAAGTTGTGCAAACTGCACTACAAGGTGGAATATTTGCAAAATCATGACTAACTATATTTTGTCTCAAAAATTAACCCTATTAATATGTCAGTACCATTAGGATGAAATTATTCTGTCACCAACATTTTAACGTTAGACATATAATTTTAACAGCCTCTGTAAACTTATATCCTGGCTTGCTCGTTTGTTTCAATAAAAAATTTGAAATGCTACTCTGGGAGACTAGGATAACAAATAGTGCTGCCTGTTGTGCAGTTAGTTTCCAAAACACGTTATTCATGGTTACATACAATTTTAGACTTATGTGGGCAAAAGCCTAGCATAGCCTGTAACGTTATTATGAGTGAACTTGACTTTAAGTGACTTAAAGGTTTCTTTGAAAAATACTTTCTTATATCCAGATTCTTCCTTTTTGCTGCCATCCTCCTCTCATCCTCATTCATCCTCCAGCTTCACTGGGTTTATGTTAGGCTAACATAGCTGTGTGGCTGCGATAATGTAGCACATCATTATATACCAGCTAGTCCGACTTCAGTAACCTTACAAACGTCACTGCTGTTTAGTTTTCTGTCTTCATTTATGTTGTAAGTTGTAGCAGAGCTGTACGTTTTAATTTTTTCAGAAATCTCTCAGTCAGAATTTGGTATATCATATTTAGGTTGAAACTAGCAAGCTAACTTCCTGGTAACTTAAATTTAATAAATTCTGTTTTCATAGATGCCTGGATGTTAAGCTTAATTGTTACACCTGGTAAAGCAGCAAGGCTGATCATTTTATTAAAGATGAAATAATTTAGACAGTTTTTAACTCTCAGTGATGCTGCAGTATTCGTTTGACTTTGGGACCTGAAACAGAGTTTGGACCCTGGATTATTCCATGAGTCTCCTGACTGCGGTACCCGTAATGCTCTGACAATCCATCAAGCGGTGCAGCTTCGTAGCTTACCAAAGTCGTACTAAAACATTTTTTGACAGATTTTTAAGCGCCGTGTACCACATAAAATCGGTTTGAGCTCAATAAGCACAACCAGAATTCGCACTGTCAATTTTTGAGGAAATTAAAGGATTGTGCACTTTATAGCCCGAAAAATAGTGAATGTTTTTTCATATTAATTATGGTGAGGTGGACTTCAGAATCTTGTACAGACGAACACCCAAATGGAAACAACTAGTCGTACCTCGCCTGTACCAGCCTATGGTATTGAAACATCTTCATGTCCAGATGGGTCATGTCGGTACTGAGAGGGTCCTTCATCTCGCACGAGAGAGGTTCTATTGGCCTCACATGAAGAGGTGCATAGAGGACTATGTCACTAAGAAATACTGTTGCATTAAACAAAAGAAACCCACAGTCCATGTGCATGCACCCATGGGCAACCTGAAGTCCAACTCACCGCTTGAACTTGTCTGTATAGACTACCTACATCTTGAGAAAAGCAAAGGCGGGTATGAATACATTTTGATGGTGGTCGACCACTTTACACGGTTCGCTCAGGCCTACCCAACCAAGAACAAATCCGGGCGGACTGCAGTCGAGCGGATCTACAATGATTTTATACCTCGCTTCGGGTTCCCCAACAAACTCCATCACGATCAGGGGCGAGAGTTCGAAAATGAGCTCTTCCGAACTCTTGGGCAGCTCTCAGAGGTTGGTCATTCTCGGACATCCCCATACCACCCCCAGAGTAATCCCACAGAACGATTCAACCGCACCTTGCTGCAGATGTTGCGTACCCTGACAGACAAAGAAAAGGAAACAAGGAAAGATCATCTCCCACAGGTTGTACACGTGCATAACTGTACTCGTCATGAGTCCACTGGTTATTCTCCACATTTCTTGCTTTTTGGTTGTCACCCCCGCCTTCCGGTGGATCTTTTGTTCGGCCTGGTTGAGGAAACTGAACCAGTGTCGCACAGGGGGTATGCTGAAAAGTGGCGTAAGAGAATGACATAGGCCTATCAGGTTGCTACCAAAAATAGCCTCTCGGCTAGTGCTAAGGGGAAGTCGTACAATGTTCAGAAGGTGAGGGGAGTGGTACTGAAATCAGGGGACAGAGTGTTGGTGAGGAACTTAGGCGAGCATGGTGGACCCGGCAAATCACACTCCTACTGGGAGAACAGGATATACTGTATGTGGTCAAGGAACAGGTTTCGGATAACCCAGTGTATGTCGTCCATCCAGAGGGTAATGACCAGGGACGAACTCGGACCCTGCACCGGAACTCTCTCCTATTGGTCAATGATTTGCCAGTAGAGTTCCCACCACAACCAACTAAACTAACCTTAAGATTGACACACAAACAGACCAATGATCGAGTGAGGGGTAAATACAGGGAAGGACGGATAGAAAATGCTGAGACCTCTGATTCAGATGACGACCCAGGCAGTGGCTATTGGCTGAGGGTACCACCAACCCAGGCTGAGTTCAGAACAACTGTCCCTTCCGAGAAACAGGCTGTCAGCCAGGACAGATTGGAACCGGGGAGGCAGACGCAGGCTCAGTTTGAAGGAGGATCTGTTCTGAGCCTGAGGGATCTTGAAGAGCCAGGACGAAGAACACCTGTGACAGATGCCGAGGACATTGTTGAGAATCTGTCAGAGATGGCTGGAGCCCACGAGGGAGGTCGATTAGGAAGAGAGGGTCCCATGGCACCTGAGAATAGAGATGAAGTTGAGACTCACCAGTGTGACCGCGAGGGGAGTAACAGTTCGGCAGCCCTTAGCTTGTCTCAGTCAGAGGTAGAACCCGAGTCCCCTCAACATGAGTGCTGTGATGAGCAGGTAGGAGACTCTCAGTCTAACTCACCTGCCCCACTGAGGCGATCCACCCGACAGAGGCGTCGAGGCCAAATGCTCACCTATTCATCTCTAGGTCATCCAACATACCAGTCATGGCCCACTGTAAACATGGTAGATACTTACCTCGTGCCTTCGGCTGCCTTGTGGCCCCCACAACCAAGCCTATCTTCATTCCATGGCCCACCGGTCGTCCAGTTCCCATATATCTCTCTTCTCTACCCCATATGTTTGGTATTTCAAGATGGTGCCTCCGATGGCAGCCTCGGTATTGCGCTCTCTCGCACTTTTCTTGTTTCTGTTTATTTTCTTGCACTTTTGGTCACTCAGACCACATCACTTTCTCCAGAGATCAACTGCTAAACATCAGGCAGTCGTCTCACTATAGTTCTTATCCATTTTTCACAAACCCGGAAAGTTTTTTGGAGATTTTAGTTGGAGGCGCAGCAGCTCTCTGTGGCTCCTGGAGAAGACGTAGACGAGGGAGTCGTGCTGGTGCGCTGGTTAAACTACGTCGGTGAGGATTCCGCACGGCACTCTCCTCGCCTCCATTCACCTCGCGAATCTCCGCTCTCTTCCAAACAAAGTCGACGAATTACTGCTCTTAAACCGGACTAACAAGGACTTTGCACGCTCTGCTGCCCTCCGCTTCACTGAAACCTGGCTCAGTGAGCGAGTCCCAGACGCTGTCTTAAATCTGCCGGGGGAGTTTTCTTCCTTCATGCTGGTTGGAGTTTACATCCCTCCACAGTCCAACACGAACAACGTACTGTGCGAGCTGGTTGACCAGATTACTACCCTGGAGAGGACATTCCCGGATTCCTTTACAATTATTCTTGGGGATTTTAACAGAGCAAACCTAAACCACGAACTCCCTAAATACAGACAGTATATAGACTGCCCCACCAGGGACAATATCCACTGTTACACCACTCTAAAAGATGCCTATCGCTCTGTGCCCCGGGCAGCTTTGGGACATTCTGATCACTGCATGGTCCATCTTATTCCAGTTCATAGGCAAAAACTCAAACGTGCGAAGCCTGTAGTCAAAACTGTGAAGAAGTGGACTAACGCAGCAAAGCAGGAATTGCAGGACTGTTTTGACTCCACTGATTGGACTGTTTTTGAAGCTGCATCTGAGAACCTAGATGAGCTAACGGACACTGTGACAAGGAGGACGCCTACAGAAGTGGTGACAGGGCCCTGTACAAGCAAGCTAGGAACACACTGACCAAGGAGATCAAAGCAGCTAAAAGGATCTACTCCCAGAAGCTGGAAGAACGGCTCTCAGCCAATGACCCAGCATCAGTGTGGAGGGGCCTGCAGGAAATCACCAGCTACAGACGCCGCCCACCCACTATTGAACCAAACAAAGACCTGGCCAACGAGTTAAACACTTTCTACTGCAGGTTTGAGATGGACAGACTCCCACGCCTCACCCTCCCCTCCCCAGAGACATTGCTTCAGACATTGACCCCCAACACACCTTCCACCTTTCCCCCCTTCACCCTCCCCCTCCCCAATCCATACCCAACGACCACCACCACCCTCCCCAATCAAGACTCAACGACCACCACCACCCTCTCCAATCCAGACTCAACGACCTCCACCACACCTCTCACCCCCCTTTCCTCCTCCCTGAAACTCAGAATACACACTGAGGATGTGAGCCGACTATTCCAGAAACAGAAGCCCAGGAAAGCCCCCGGACCAGACGGTGTCTCACCCTCCTGCCTCAAAACCTGTGCTGAACAGCTGCCTTCCATCTTTACTCACATCTTCAACAGATCTGCTTCAAATGCTCCACCATCATCCCTGTTCCCAAGAAACCCACCATCACAGGACTGAATGACTGAATGAAAGTAAGGGATTACTATTGCAAAATCGGTAATTAGATTACCGTTACTTTCCCGTAGGAACGCTGCGTTACTGCGTTACTAAAACCGTGAATTTTTTGCGAGAATGTCTCATGACAGTGACGTAAGCGAGTGCGCCGTTGGTGACAACAGCTGTGTGCAGATCAACAATGGATCATATATCGATTGTGGGAGAGAGTATGAGCGTGCAGCGTTTAAAGCGTGGAAGTACTGACCTTACTTTGAGTTTGATTCCATAAAAAGTGACAAAAACATTAGCGTCCGTTGTGCGTGGGAAGAAAACTTTTTACAGCGAAAAAAACCCCTAAAATTCCAAGGAAGCACCGAGTGCGCAATGATGTAATGGGAAATTCACAGAGAAACTCGCGGATTCTTCAACTGACCGCGGCACACCTGCACCAGGGTAAACCTCCGCCTACCGCAGTCCTGCTTTACAGGTGAAAATAGAGCAACAGGACCGCTGAGTCTGACTTTATTTATTTTCTGCTGTGTTTTACTTGCATCTATTTGAAAGACTGAGT
Source organism: Rhamphochromis longiceps (assembly GCF_057381845.1). NCBI lineage: Eukaryota > Metazoa > Chordata > Actinopteri > Cichliformes > Cichlidae > Rhamphochromis > Rhamphochromis longiceps. The sequence goes on from NC_140571.1 coordinate 33,879,101, forward strand.
GTAAACACAAAAAATATTTAATTTTATGTGCTGGAATGTGCAGAAAATAGGTTTAAATGTTAAACTAATTTATTCAAGTCAGAGAATGTTGCATATAATTAAATTTTTGCTTGATGCGTAAAGTTAAAAGATTAAAACTGATAAAACAAGTTAAAAAAAGAGACTTTTCCATTTGATTACATTTTGTATGATGGATTATGCAGAAAAAGTAGAATTGGGCTTTATCACCTCTTCAGGTTGTAAATCGTGTTTTTAAAAAGTAACTAAGTAACTAAGTAATTAATTACTTTTGAAAATAAGTAATCAGTAAAGTAACAGGATTACTTTTTTGGGGAAGTAATCAGTAATTAGTTACTGATTACTTTTTTCAAGTAACTTGACCAACACTGGTGATGAGTCTGCATACCGGCAGGAAGTTGAGCGGCTGGTACTCTGGTGCAGTCAGCACAATCTGAAGCTGAACACTCTTAAAACTGTAGAGATGACAGTGGACTTCAGGAGACATCCCTCAACTCTGCTCCCCCTCACCATATCAGACAGCCCTGTGTCGACTGTGAAGATCTTCAAGTTCCTGGGTACCACCATCTCCCAGCACCTGAAGTGGGAGACCAACATCAACTCCATCCTCAAAAAGACCCAGCAGAGGATGTACTTCCTGAGACAACTGGGGAAGTACAGTCTCCCACAGGAGCTGCTGATCCAGTTCTACACTGCGGTCATTGAGTCTGTCCTGTGCTCCTCCATCACAGTCTGGTATGGTGCAGCCACTAAACAGGACAGGAGCAGACTGCAGCGGACTGTAAGGGCAGCAGAAAGGATCATCGGCGCCCCCCTGCCCTCCATCCAGGATCTGTACCTCTCAAGAACCAGGAAACGGGCAGGGAAAATCATCACAGAACCCTCACACCCTGGACACAGACTTTTTGATCTGCTGCCCTCTGGCAGACGGTACAGAAGCCTGCAGACCAGGACCACCCGACATAGGAACAGTTTCTTTCCCCTCACCATCTCCCTTCTAAACAGTTGACCCGTCACACTGCTCCCACTGCCAGACTGCAACTTCACCTTATGTACATTCTGTAGTATTCATTCCACCTCATTTCATTTCTGTATTTTATGTATATAAGTTTAGATTAGTTATTTATAGTTGGTTTACACAGCATTGTGTATGTATGTGTATGCATGTGTAATGTGTATATATAGACACGTGTGTGTGTGTGTGTGTGATTTACATTGCTGTGCTTGAGAGCCACCATCTACCGCAACCAAATTCCTTGTATGTGTCTGCACATATACTTGGCCAATAAACACGATTCTGATTCTGATGTAGTTATTAGGAAGGAGCCCTAAACTATGGTGGTTACCTAATCCTAGAGAACCAAACATTCCTAAGTGCTTGAAGTTTTAATTTAATGGTTTTGATTATTCACTGTGTGCGATTTGATAAGAATACAGAGACTTGTAAGTGCAAATTTGTTTCAAATGTCAGGAGCCACTTTTGTTGTAGGGGAGCGTGTGGCACCCCTGTGAGGGAATGACCACATTAATGTTATTTTGTGTAAAACACTCACGTAACGGGACATTTTTCATTACTATATGTATTTATTTTCAGTTTCTTTAAAAGGATAGAAAATAGATAGAAAAACAGGGATTCTTTTTATGTTAGAAAGCAGTGAGGGCGGGACTTTGGTGGTTGCTCCAGGGCTTCAGGGTGCAGTAAGTGGAGCCCACCTTCCGCTGCTTCCTCAGACACGTTCTGGAGGAAAGCAGAGATGCATCGTGTCTTCCTTACTCCACTCTTCACCTGCTTTTACAGGTCGGTAAATGGTGCTTGCACAGAAAATGTAGTTTATTGTTACCATGGTTACCCACGTTAATGGGAATGAGAGAGTTTAAGGCAGTCCGCCCGAGTTATTTATATGTAAACACGGGAGAAACCAGAGGAATGTCCCGCGCGGCCGCATCACGAGCCCAATCGTTAGGTTGGAGCGCTCGTGAAGCAGAGTCAGTGCGCTCCTATGCTCTGTGCAAACGTGTTGTAATGCTCCAATCAAATCAGTTCTGTGAGATGTGAATGTTAATAGTTATGTTAAAGTGACTGCGTAGGTTAGTTAGTGTAACACAAGCACTCTGAGCAACTCTGTGTAGCTAACAGAGGCATTCACAGGTTAATTAAACAAGCTGGGTTTCATGATGCACTAAATAGTGATTTTGCCAGTAAATTACTGAAGGAAACAAATGTGATGTGTTTATGGAAAGAAGTGTGAATTTGAGAAACTGAACCAGTTAAAGAGAGTATATTTCACTGAGGTTGTGAAATAAGTAAATGTAATTGATGTGAATGAGGAACCAGCTGAACAGTACATTGAAAGCTCATGTTTAGTGTTTATATAGCATTTATTTGTGTGAAATAAATCAGACTCAGACACGTTCTGGAGAGAAGCAGAGACGCACCGTGTCTTCCTTACTCCGCTCTTCACCTGCTTTTACAGGTAACATATTTGTCATCGTGGTCTTCATCCTTCGGACCCGTAACATAGGTAATGAAGTCCATGGCTCAAAGGATGCAAATTAGCTTAAGCTAACTCTGGTACAATGCATTAAATGCCAACATTTATGTCAATATTGTACAAGGTCCTCTTCAAATAAAATGAATCAACTGATAATAATAAAAGGATCAATCTAAAATGGGCATGATGCCTTTGAAAATATAGTATTTTCCACAGAGAAATCCTAAGTTGTGGCAGTCCTCCCTCACTCACTGAAAAGCAATGATCCAGTCTTTGGTTCAAAATGAGGATGGACCCCTAATATAAATTCCTGCATTTAGGAATGCAGAGTTTTTGGTCTCTTACTGCAAACTGTAGAATCTCTATCTGATTCTACTAATTTGGTACTGCTGAGCAGAACGTTATCTGCCTCTTTGGGGCAGTAATCCAAAATGAGATAACCAAAAAGACTCATCATGAATGTTTTTTTTTTTTTTTGTGTAAAAGAGCTAATTACTTTACTTTGGATTGTTCAATTTATTGCCATTTGCATTATGAGCAACAGAAAATTAAAACTTTCATTAGGGAACCATAAGAAAAAACAACCTTTAAAAAAAACACTCCAAAAGCTTGGATAGATGCATGAGTGACAAAAAATGCCAAAAAGATCGATGCTTATCATGTATACACAGCAGCTTACAGGAGCTCTGAAAAATATCTTTGGCATCTATAAGCTTTATTACATACGTATCAGCAGTACAATTTTCTTTAGAGTGGAAGCGATTCAAAAGCAGTGAACAGTAGAATCATCTACCGCAAAGACCCAGCACAGTAGCTGATTCTACCATGCCACATGCTAAAAATAAGGTTAGTTCCAGTCATGACTGCCAGCCTGAGGCTTTATACACCGATCATGCATGACATTATGACCACTGACAGGTAAAGCGAATAACACTAATTATCTCTTTATCATGGTACCTGACGGTAGGATATAGTGGGAAGCAAACTAACATTTTGTCCTCAAAATGTGATGTTTTAGAAGCAGCAAAAGTGTAAGGTTGTGAGTGAGTTTAATATGGGTCAGTTTGTGATGGTCAGATGACTGGGTCAGCGCTGGGTTTCCAAAACTGCAGGACTGGTGTAATGTTGCTAATCTGCAGACATCAGTATCTAATATGGTCTGAGGAAGGAACAGCAGTCAACCAGTCATGGGCAGCCAAATCTCACTGATACACATGGGGAGTGACGGCTGTGTGGTTTGATATAACAGATGAGCTACTGTAGCTCAAATTTCTGAAGAAAATGAATGTTGGTTCTGACAAAAATGAGTCAGAATACTCTATGCATCCCTTTGTTTGCTGCATAGCTGCAGACCAGTCCGAGTGTCCATGCTGACCCTGTTCACCGCCGAAAGTGCCAACAATGGGCACGTGAGCATCAGAACTGGATCTTGGATCAATGGAAGAAGATGGCCTGATCTGATGAATCACATTTCCTTCTACATCACATAAATGTGCATGTATGGAACACGAGGGCACCAGAATGCACTATGGAGAGAAGGCAAGCCGGTGGAGGCAGTGTGATGCTTTAGCCAATGGGCTGGAAAACCTTGAGACCTAAGCATTACTGCGTACCATGTGCACCATTTCATGGAAACAGTGTTCACTGATGGCTGTGGCCTGTTTCAGCAGGATTGTGCCTTACCACAAAGCGGTGTCGGTGTCGCCTTAATCCCCTAAGTCTCCAGATCTCAATACAATTGCACATCGGTGGAATGTACTGGACAAACAGACCTCGTAACTTAAAGGATTTAAAGGATCTATTGCTAACATGTTGGTGCCAGATAATACAGTCTAGTGGAGTCTGTGTCCTCGCATGAGTATGCTTCAGTTTGTTTTGTAAGATATTTCACAAAAACATCCACCTGTTTTAAAAACTTTAAAATGAATTAGGACATTACATTCATGTTTTATTTTCTTTCTAGTTAAGTAAGAAGCCAATGTACTGACATAGGTGGTGATGTGCTTTTATAAGGTATGGCCTTTAGCAGAAGAAAATAATATTTCATTAAAGACGAGGTGTGCTTGAGGTAAAATGCCAACCATGGGTTTGCGCCTTCATTACTTCTGATCATTTTCCAAACGTAACATTTCTTATTTAGATAAAGTTTGCTTTCACTAAAACTTCTTTATCTTCTTTTCAGCCGCCACTTAGGAGAAAGGTCATTAAGCCTATTTTAGCCACATTTTAATAAGAATATATTTTGAATCAAACCTCTTACATTTATTTTGACCCTAGAGAGCCTATAAAATTTTAATTTGGGAAAAATCTATATCCAAGACGTAGATGTTACCCTACTCCTAAAAAGTTCACCAGCCATGGGGTGGATGTTAAGAGATTATCATTCTGGTCAGTTCTGACAATATGTTTGCTTTCTGTGCTAATTGTGAGTTCAACACAGTCTTGACAACAATCTGCTAGCACATACACAAACATCAATCTTTATTTACATCGCCACACACATAAACTCAACACTATGCACTTCTCAGAGCTTGCCAAACAGGTTACCCACATTTGTATTCTACACAGTAGCTCTTTCTAGAGGCAGTTCACAGCCTATGACTGGCGGTTATCATTGTACTGGATAAAAACGAAGAGTTTGATGAGAAAATGCACAACAGATGTGCCAGTCACCTGACCCATTACTGCTCCCTGATTCACCTCTCCTCCTGCATCTGAACTGAAAATCACACACCACTAGCACAATGTTACTATGAACTGATTCCAGCTATCATTTGTACTCAGCCAACTAGGATCCAATGGACGAATATTTCTTGCCTTCCGAAAACACTCCACTTTACCCACATAGCAGACAGGTCTGGCCTGGATCTGGTGTCAAGCCGGCACTGCTGGCTGACTTCTGGCATTAGGCTGACATCTGGGGCCAGAGCTGAAACTGTTCTGGGCCAGCACAGGGCCAGCAGTGTGTCTGCAACTGGCCCGTGGCTGCACACAACTTACACATGGCCCACATACCGCAAAGAATGATGGCCCTTTGGTGGACCAAGATCAGGTTTGTCAAAGGTAATCCACACATGGGCTACACAGGACCACCAGTGTGTCTGCAAATGGCCTTGTGCTGGCCCATGTGTGGATCACCTCTGGCAAACCAGATCTGGGCCACCAAAGGGCCGTCATTTTTTGCGGTATGTGGGCCATGTGTAAGCACATTGTGCAGGCCAGATCCAGGCCATACCAATTTTGCTATGTGGGTACATTTGGTCTGAGCAAAGCTTCATGGTCAGAAAATGGCAGCATCTACATCAAGGACAGCTGGTGCAAAAACACAAAGACTGTAGACAGCCATTGTTCCCCGGATTGGGAATATTTGATTGTGAAATGCAGACCCGTCTACATACCTTTTACCGTTTACTGTTGTCATGGTAACAGGCGTGTATGTACCACCCGATGCTAATGCTAACTCGGCCATGGAGGAGCTGCACATGACAATAAGCAGTCAACAGAACTCCCATTCTGACACAGTGCACATTATAGCTGGGGATTTCAACCATGCTCACTTATGGTTAGTATTCCCCAGATGTTGCTGTAGGGAAAAGCCTACAGCAACATCCAAAAAGGCTACAGAGCAACACATCTACCACATCTAGGTTTGTCAGACCACATGTCCATGCTACTGATCCCTGGGATCAGGGAGTTTATCACTTAACCAACTACAAACCTGGCAATACCACGTTGACTGAGGGCAATGCGGCGCTTGCAGAGTAGCTGAACCACTTCTTTGCACCCTTTGAGGTGAAGGGACCAGAGGCAGCAGCTAAAACATTGGACAGCTACAGCAGCCCAAGCCTCATGTTGTAGGATTATGAGGTGAGGCGCACACTGAGGGCAGTGAATCCCAGGAAGGCCTTGTCCAGATGGAGTAACCGGAAGCCTTTTAAAGAATGTGCAGGCCAGCTGGCTGGGGTCTTCACTAAAATCTTCAACGCTTCACTGCATCCTGCTGCGCCTAAAGTTGGCCACAATTGTCCCACTGCCAAAGTGGACCAATATTAGTAGCCTCAAAGACTACCGACCCGTTGTTCTAACAGCTGTTATAATGAAGTGCTTCAAGAAACTGGTCCGACCTCACATTATGTCCTGCCTGCCGCCCACACTTGACCTGCTCCGGTTCACATACAGAGCTAACAGATGAACTGAAGACGCCATTGCTACAACGCTCCATACCACCATCTCTCACCTGGAACAACAAGGGCGTTACGCCAGGTCTTTGTTGACTTTAGCTCTGCTCTTAATATGATACTCCCGGACAGACTAATAGTAAAACTGCTGGATATCGGACTTTCTTCTACCACCTGCCGCTGGATCAGAGACTTCCTCGTGTACAGAGAGTTAGAGTGGGGCCTCATCTTTCCTCAGCCCTCAGCCTTAACACCGGCTCTCCACAAGGCTATGTACTAAGTCCCTTACTGTATACTCTGTACACACATGACTGTGTTAGTTCCCACCCAGACAACGTAGTCATTAAGTTTGCTGATGATACCACCTTGGTGGGGCTCATCTCTGAGGGAGACGAGACGGCATACAGAGCAGAGGTTCAGAGGCTGTCAGATTGTCAACAACCTGGACCTCTATGCCACCAAGACAAAAGAGCCTGTGGTCAACTTCAGAAGGAGGAAGTCTGAGCTGCAACCAGTCAGGATCAACGGGAAGTGTGTAGAAAGGGTGTCCAGTTTCAAGTTCCTGGGTGTGCACATAGACATAGACCTCCAATGGAGCTCAAACACCTCAGCAGTTTTAAAGAAGGCCCAACAGCGTCTCCACTTTCTGAGAATTCTCAGAAAAATGGACCTGAAGAAGGAGCTGCTGATCGTCTTTTACCGCTGCTCCATTGAAAGTGTGCTGACATACTCCATCTGTCTATGGTTCTCCAGCTGCACCACGGCACACAAAAAAGCACTCCAGAGGGTCATTAATATGGCCCAAAAAATCATTGGACATCCTCTTCCCGCCCTGAAGGACCTGTACAGTATGCGCTGTCTCAAAAGGGCATGTAGCATCCTACGGAACTACAGACACACAGGACCCCTGGGTCCTGGGTGTGTGTTGAAGCTGCTGCCGTCTGGCAGGAGGTTCAGGCTGCTGAGGTTGTGGACAAACAGACTCAAGCACAGCTGTTACAACAGGGCAATAGCCCTAATCAATGCAAACAGCTGAACTGATTGGCTACCCCTTTTTGGGGGGGTAACAACAATAACAATAATAATATTTATATTTATAACAATAACAATGTGCAATACACATACACTTCTTCTTCTTACTTTTATTACTTAAGTTACTGTGTTGTGTTGTGATGTGTCGTTTCGTGTTGTGTTGTACGTAGTGACGACATGGGACAGTTTTCCAATTTCATTGTACTATTGTACTCTATAAGACTGTGCAATGACAATAAAGAGTTATCTTATCTTATCTTTGTTTGTATCTTTGTTTTTCTAAATTTTTCTCAATTTTAATGTGTCAATAGTTCAGAAAGCATTACAGTACAAGTAAACCTAATATTAACCTGGTGGATTATGAGAGGTTTAAAGTCACACTGTTTATGATTGACTTTGAAAAGACTTATGTCATTTTAAATCGGGCAGAAAATACATTTAAGTGGTTAAAGTATTCCCTCAAGCACTCACTGACTTTCCTCAAGCTCCCCCACCTTTCACTGCATGGAAGGTATATACGGCAGCAATACATACACATCATCAGATTTATGACTACGTGCAGTAAGTGGTAATTAGGGTAGCATATCTAGAGGCTGCATGCCACACGAGATGCTTTGATGTGGATTAATCCATAAAAAGATATCAGAAGACGTAACTGCAATCAGCTGCTATTAATATAGAAAATAAAAGAGGATAAACACATACAAACACTCAACTCGCTTAAAGTGATGCATGCATTTCCATTTGTAAGTCCCTAAACATCTAAGGCCAAGCGCTCACATTTGATAGTATAATGTTGTAGTGCTTTCATTTGCAGCGTCTGGTTGCATCTGTTGCGAGAATGTCACAGCATGATGTTTACAAATTGAGATGTCTGGGAGAGAAATTCTGACAGCCGACCCAGGAGGGAGGCACAAAAGGAGGGAGAAAATTTAGAAGGTTGGCATAAAGAGGAGCTCAGATGGCTCAGAGGAGCCATCATAATCTCTTTTTCTGCCTTCCCAACCCTCTGAAAGAGATTCTATAAATCTATGAGCCGAGCGAGAGTAGGAAACTAGAGGGAGTCAACCATCTTGCTGCTCTTAAAGTCTAATGTTGGAAATGTTCCGTTTCTTATGAGTGTGGTTAGAACTGCATTAAAGCAAATAGATGCAGTGGCAAAAATCTTCATATCTTATCTTTTGATTTTGGATCAAGATTTGCAGCACCCAAAGAATCTGGCTGCTGCCGATGGAAGACTTAACCCATGCAGGAATCTCAAAACGTTCATTTCCCTCATGGATTCAGCTTATCAATATTGGGAATCAATTATCGCTGGAGCTGACACCATCCCATTTGTTAAGGTGATTAGTCCGTCACTTGCTCGGCTGCATTCAATTCTGCCTGTTCTTGCAGCTTTACATGTTGAAACAGTATTACTTTACAGAGGTAGGATGAAACAGAAACAACAGATGGTAATTGGAGATTGCTAAAAGTGAGCCTAATCATGCTCTTTCCATCATAAGTTGCAATTCATAAGCAAAAAAAAAAAAAAAGAGCGTGGCATTCTTTGCTGTAGAAGTAGCTCTACCTGTTCTCTGGAGCAAGCAGGTGTTTTTTTTTTTTTTTAATTATAATAAGTTCTAGGTGGAAAGGGATTAAGGGATTATAGAGCAGTGACACTTGTCTCCAAGACAGAGGGGGTCAAAAGTTCAGTGCAACCCAGGAGTGTCAGGGTGGCAGAGCTCTTTCCAAAGCTGAGGCTGTGATGCTGTGCCAGAGCAACTGGGCTTCCCAACAGTCTGCCAGAGCAGAGATCTCAGTGCATGGCAGGAGATAAAAACATCCTGCTGCTGGTCGATAATAGTGAGAGGACTCATTTGATTCTCATTGAGAAGAATTCCAACAGTATGTTTGACATTGAAATCATGTCTATGCAGTCAAGGTCAGAGAAAACATCTCAGTATAGGCTGAGATTAGGTGAAATTAACTCCCCGGTGAAACAGTGCAGGTCTGTACTGTAATGGTATTAAACTCTGAGTTAGTTTTAGAAATAAAAACTGTCTCACACATCAACACACATCAGAGCAGAGTGAATAAGGTGGGTTTGTAGACATATAAATGTATTAAGCTTTTTAAGCCAAGATGTAAGGGTGACACAGAAAATCATTTCATGTTTTACCAAAATGTATGGATTTTAATTGGATTTAGAACTAATTTGTGGAACAAGATGGTCAAGTAATTTGATATAGGAATTTTTAAAGAATGTTCAGACAAAGCACTTACAACTAGGAAACAGCACGTGTGTGTGATTGGGTGAAATAAAATGTATTTAACCCAATCAAACTAACAAACAGATTCCCTCTCTTTCTGTTCTCCCTTTTTTGTGATAATACTCAGTCAGTGTATCCACTCTTCAAATAGGTGCATTCACTTTATAGAGATCAGAGGATGAGGACTGATGGTGTGTGCTTATACATATCTGTAGTGAGTCTGGGTTATGTGTGGACAATATGAAACAACAGTGCAATTGATTAAATGCAATATGAAGATAATAATAATTATAATACTGTTATAATATGTATACTACTGTTTAATGCATTAACAGAAAAACAAGCTAAATATCGCTTTGACTGGTAAATTATTGGGAACACTCTGACTATCTCAGGCAGCACGAACAATAATACAAAGAGCCTCTTTCTGACCGAACACAAAATACTGTGAGCTTATAATGGACTGGTATTATCTAACTACCCAAATGATAAAATGTTCATTCATAGTGAAAGCTTACCTTGTGTATCAGTGTCCAAAGCTACTCTGCATTCAAAAATCACAGTATTAGCAACAATCCAGCTAGCCTTTACCTTGTTAGCAGATGATAAATGATGAAATATTTTTTTAAATTACTTTTAAAAAATGTTCCAAATTTAAAGTCGCTAAACATTCAATTCAATTCAATTTTATTTATACAGCGCCAAATCACAACAACAGTCGCCCTCAAGGTGCTTTATATTGTAAGGTAGACCCTACAATAATACATACAGAGAAAAACTCAAAAATCATATGACCCCCAATGAGCAAGCACTTTGGTGACAGGAAGAAACCTCCGGCATAAAGAATAAAACATTGAAATAACATTTAAATTAATTCAATTACAACTGGAAATCCCTCCACTCACTGCAGAAATTTGTCAAGTGTATTTGAAATCCAACATCTAGGAATTTTAAATTTACAGTATAGACCCTTTGTATCTAAGCATGCATGCACATTTTGGAAACGGATGTATGGCAAAGTCTAATATTTGGTCACCCTATGTTGCAATTAAGTCCAAAGTGCCACAGCATGTTTTTCTATAATATCCCCTTAATGGACCTGACCGTAATAACTTTTTGTTAGGAGTACAACTGAGATTTAGGCATGAAGTTGTTGTGAAAAGAAATGTAAGAGAAAGTCATCAAGTGCATTTGCACTTCTTCTGGTACAATGACAATAGTTCTGTTAACATATTTAACTACCACATAAAGGTTTATGTGTTTGGCAATAGTCTGTCTCCATCCATAGTTATACAGCAGGTAAAATAAGGCAGATTATTCAAGACCTTGTATATGATGAGAAGGAAATTAAAATCACATCTGGATTCAACATGGAGTCAATGAAGAGAAGCCAGTATTGGGCATTTTGAAACAACTGGATAAGGAAAAATCCGTTTCTGACTCCAGCTTGTCGGTGATCCATCCGTCACCTGACTCAAACAGGCTCACCTCCACACTGTTCTCACTCATAAAGTGCTTTACAAAACCAATCGGCTGTACTGAAAGGGGAAAATCCCCTTTCAGCCAAACAACAGAGAACTACTTACTGCTGAAGCGACAGAGAGTGAAAGTGGACAGTATAGCTTTAGTTTTAACATCAAACTCATTGTTAGAGTCAGGGTGAGCACAAACGTGACCCCCTTAAACTGATTTTTAGTCTTAGTGTCCTTAGTTTCCCCAGAGTTATTGCTTATGTTACTAGTAAGCAAACATAAACTAATGTAGGTCTACTGACCACAAATCTAGCTACACAGACATCTATGTCAGTTTTTGAGGGCAGGGCTCCATGCTGTAAATTAGATTTTATACATGAAGTGTTTCATATCCACTTTAATTTTCTTAGTTAGTGGAGTAAATAAAGCACTGAACTTCAGAAGTTCAGTTCAGATATCAATTGAGAGAATTGACCATGATATTTGTAGGTCAGGTTTGCATTCGGTAGCAGTACAAAAACAATCAAGACGAGGTTTTTCAGTGACACGTCTTCAGTTGCTTCTTACACACATCAGTGTGACCCTTTGCACTTCTTCAGATACATTTCAGATAAAAGCAGTTTATGATATAGTTCAGTTATGCTCAAGTGCTAAATATTCCCGAAGTAAACATCCTTGTTAGAAGAATTTCATCAAATGTTACCTTTGTAGAAAGAGACTAATCTTTTTAATTCCCCAGTCAGATCGCCCTTTAAATAGAGTGACAAACACATTAGGTGGATTTAGAGGTAGAAAAGGGCAGCCTGCTTTTCACAGAAAAACACTTCAGGAGATCTGGGTGCACCAAAGCTAAAGCACAGTGAGACAATGGGTTGTCCTCGCCATCAACATACTTCACTGTAGGGTTTTTAAAGTGATATTTTTATGCCAAGCTTTCAAAATGGTGATAGTAACAGACTATCAAACTTCAGAGACTCAAGCATAAATAACACAATAATATCCTGAGAACGTCCTATCCTTCTTCTTCTCATTTTTCCTTCTACTGTTCTTCTGCTCCTCTCTTTTGGCATTGCCACCCGTATAGGATAGTACCAAGCATGTCCTCAATATTTGAAAAATGTTTTCACATAAACATGGCTTTTTACATCTTTATCATGACAAAGTAGATGAGGTAAATAGGGTTGTGGATAAAATAATGAATTTACTGCTAATTAAATATTCCACGAAATGTGTGAATTTTGGTAGTCCACTTTTGGAAATCCTTAAAAATCTGTACCTGGATCAATTCATTTTTGAACAACCAGGACAAAAGTGAACTGGATTATGCGATGTGCAATGAAGCAAATGGATTACCATTACAGTACACCTTTTGAGTAACTGGGCCCAGAGAGTGGGAAGTTGCTAAACTATCCTAACTAGCCGCTGTTAACAGCTTCATACTGAAATTTCCAAACTTATTTCAGTTACACCAAATATACATAGGAAAAAGAGAAAGAGGGAAAGAGAGAGATCTGTCTCCATAAGAACTGATTGGGTCTTCATTCAGATGTGCTTATTACCAGGAGATGACGCCAACGGATGCAAACTGTTGCAAGTTCCTGGTATGCTGCAGAATCCCTTGTGAGAAACCCAACAGGAGGGTGTCACCATCAAGGTGCTTTCAGCTCACTGACATAGTTTAGAGATCAGAGTTTTATTTAACATCTTTTTAAACACAAGTGAGTTAGACAAACAAATAAAATGTAAGAAGAATGGTGTAGGATTTATCTTTGTGGAACTTTTCTCAAAAGCAGCCAAGTATTTGTACCAAATAATGTTTAGACATTTTGTGGTGTTACATCAAATTGTTTAAGAGCAGTAAATGAAATTGTTTATACAATGCTAAATCCTGTATTATCCAAAGCCTCTCAGAGATCTATAGTGACAGCATATAACAGGTGCTGAGATAAGATGCAAAGATCCACTGTACTAATTTCACCTCCCTAACAATATATACTGCTGTATTTATACTAGATCTTCAAAGCCTAGCCCATTAAAATATCACAAAGGTAATACCTTACTGAAGAATGCAAGTTTCAGCCTTTAGTCTTAATACCTGCAGTTCATGGCAATATAATGAATTTCATCCTGCCATCATTAATCTCTAGCTTTTATCATTTTTTCAAATTGTATTAAAGACAGCACCTTGCTGGAAAGAGATTTAAAGCAAAATGCTTAGGATATCCCTGGCTTGTGAGCCCAAGCAACAATTAATCCCCATGAAATGGAGCTCTGTGTCACTGACTGCAAAAAAGGCCTATCAGAAAGTCAAGAGGATCACATGGCCAGTGAGTAGAGTACCATCATCCCTGCCAGCTTGATGCACCAACTGATGAAGAGTTGATTGTGTCATATTCCAATGGATCGAAGAGATATCATCTGGTAGCACGCTATGCTATCATAAAACTATGTGTCATGTTAATGCAAATTACTAATCCCTCTACAAAAATAGCCTTAAAAATACATGCAGCAAAATGTTTCAAATTAACCGACATGTTGCTGGCACTACTGTTCACGGTACCCACAGTTAACAAGTATAACCACCAAGTACCTGCAGACAGTCAGGCAAGTCCTGAGAAGTCAGTTGATGCGGGGTGCCAGTTATCAGGTACCCTGCTGGGATAATAATCTGGCCAAAGGAGGAGATAGAAGCCACTGACATCAAGACCAGGAAACTCCTCACCACGCATGGAGTGTTTCACCCCAAGTCCAGCACCCTGAGACTAGACGCTAAGCGGAAGGAAGGAGGCTGGGGACTAGTGAGTGTCAGCACCACGATTCAGGATGGGAAAAGGAACATCCACGAGTACATCAGGCCCCAACTGACCATGTGCTCAGTGAATACCTCAGGCAGCAGGAACCCCCCCAAAAAAGAGGAGCAAAAGGAGGAACCATCATGGAAGGACAGGCCCCTGCACAGTATGCACCATCGTCAGATAGAGGAAGCGGCTGACATCAGAAATCCTACCAGTGGCTGGAAAACAATTGGCAATAGACAGCACAGAGGCAATAATCATGGCAGCACAGGAACAAGCTCTGAGCACAAGATCCATAGAGACTGGCGTTTACCACACCAGACAAGACCCCTGGTGCTGTGCAAAGATGCTCCTGAAACAATCCAGCACATAAGAGCAGGGTGTAATATGCTAGCAGGCAGGGCATACATGGAACGCCATAACCAAGTGGGCGGCATAGTATACAGCAGTGGTTCCCAAACTTTTTTTGTTGGGTCCCCCTTTGTTTTACAAGAAAAATATTCACCCCCCCTGCACGCACGCATACACACATCCTCCAACCACATACACCCATATTTTGCTCCATTGCGGTTTATTTCACACCTCAAATATTTAGTAAACAATTAAGGTTAGTAAGGTAGTAAGAAATTAAACTACTAACTCTTTTACGCTGCGTCCGCACGTACACGGGTGATTTTGAAAACGCAGCTGTAAACGGCGATTGGAATCACCGAAAACTGAGATTTTTTAAAACTCCTTTTTTGGGTTTATGTGTGGATGAGGAATACAGAGTTTGTCACGCAACATTAAAGGTATGTGCCTTTTTCCATGTCACACTGTGCTCCACGTTATTGTTTACATGAGATGAATTGCAGAATGGCAGATAGTCAGATTAACAGTATTTTGCCTCTATCTTATGGTTTTACACGCTTACATTTACACACACAGTTAATGTCCCTCTATTTAGAAAGGCAGAGGCGTCACGGTGTAATTATTTTACATGTAGTTGTTTTTTTCCTGTGTAATAATGTTCAACACTGCTATCAACAGAGATAGGCAGTAACGCATTACTTGTAACGCGTTACTGTAATCTGATTACTTTTTTCAAGTAACGAGTAAAGTAAGGGATTACTATTGCAAAAACGGTAATTAGATTACCGTTACTTTCCTGTAGGAACGCTGCGTTACTGCGTTACTAAAACCGTGATTTTTTTGCGAGAATGTCTCAAGACAGTGACGTAAGCGAGTGCGCCGTTAGTGACAACAGCTGTGTGCAGATCAACAATGGATCATATATCGAGTGCGGGAGAGAGTATGAGCGTGCAGCGTTTAAAGCGTGGAAGTACTGACCTTACTTTGAGTTTGATTCCATAAAAAGTGACAAAAACATTAGCGTCCATCGTGCGTGGGATGAAAACTTCTTTTTACAGCGAAAAAACCCCTAAACTTCCAAGCAAGCGCCGAGTGCGCTATGATGTAATGGGAAATTCACAGAGAAACTCGCGGATTCTTCCATTGACCGCGGCACACCTGCACCAGGGTAAACCTCCGCCTACCGCAGTCCTGCTTTACAGGTGAAAATAGAGCAACAGGACCGCTGAGTCTTTGACTTTATTTATTTTCTGCTGTGTTTTACTTGCATCTATTTGAAAGACTGAGTGTAAACACAAAAAATATTTTATTTTATGTGCTGGAATGTGTAGAAAATAGGTTTAAATGTTAAACTAATTTATTCAAGTCAGAGAATGTTGCTTATAGTTTAATTTTTACTTGATGCATAAAGTTAAAAGATTAAAACTGATAAAACAAGTTAAAAAAAGAGACTTTTCCATTTGATTACATTTTGTATGATGGATTATGCAGAAAAAGTAGAATTGGGCTGAAAGATCTATCGCTTTATCAACTATTCAGGTTGTAAATCGTGTTTTTAAAAAGTAACTAAGTAACTAAGTAATTAATTACTTTTGAAAATAAGTAATCAGTAAAGTAACGGGATTACTTTTGGGGGGGAAGTAATCAGTAATTAGTTACTGATTACTTTTTTCAAGTAACTTGACCAACACTGGCTATCAATACATTTTTCAAAAATGTCTCCCTGTGCAAAATGGGTTTAAAAACATAAACAGCTGTGGGATCCTGTTTGTCCGTGATTAGAATTCCGGGGGAACAAATCCTGGCAGGATCAGCCTGATATTATTCGTATCCCACTGTAACTTTACTGTATAAAGAGCTAACATCTCCAAAATGTCAGGAGTAGTTATTTATTACAACAAGTGTTTGTGAACTAAAAATCAAGAATGTGGGATACTGTTTGTCTGTGATTTGGAGAGCCCAGCGCGTGCTCTCAACACAGGGCAAACCAATTCTGCAGGGGAGACCTACCTCGGCACTTGTGCAGGTGAAGCCAAAGGGCAGATATGCTTCACCATATTTTCTAGTCTTTGGCTTAGAATGAAGTTGGTTTGGAAACATATTCAGCTATGCTTCATCTCCTGCTTTGCGTTTGTGTGGGCGTCCTGTTCTAGCAGTGTCCAAGCATTGTTTTGTTTTTTCCCTTTTCATGCCACGCCCCCCCCCCCCCCCCCCTGCAATGGCTCTTGTAGCGCAAAATTGAGTATTTTGGTCTAAATAACCCATTTTGAAATATGATGTCCACATACACTCAACAAAAATATAAACGCAACACCTTTGTTACTGCTCCCATTCCCCATGAGATGGACGTAGAGACCTAAAATTCATTCCAGATACACAATATAACCATCCCTCCCAAACAGTGGTCACAAATCAGTCCAAATGTGTGGTAGTGGGCACATCTGCCATATTGAGATAATCCATCCCACCTCACAGGTGTGCCACATCAGGATGCTGATCTGACATCATGAGTAGTGCACAGGTGTACCTCAGACTGCCCACAACAAAAGGCCACCCTGGAATGTGCAGTTTTGTCTCACAGCAAAATGCCACAGATGCCACAAGCAATGAGGGAGCGTGCAATTGGCATGCTGACAGCAGGAATGTCAACCAGATCTGTCGCCCGTGCATTGAATGTTCATTTCTCAACCATAAGCCGTCTCCACAGGCGTTTCAGAGAATATGGCAGCACATCCAACCGGCCTCACAACCGCAGACCTCGTGTAACCACACCAGCCCAGGACCTCCACATCCAGCAGGTTCACCTCCAAGATCGTCTGAGACCAGCCACCCAGACAGCTGCTGGAACGATTGGTTTGCACAACCAAACAATTTCTGCACAAACTGTCAGAAACCGTCTCAGGGACGCTCAACTGCATGCCCGTCGTCCTCATCGGGGTCTTGACCTGACTCCAGCTCGTCGCCGTAACAGACTTGTGTGGGCAAATGCTCACATTCGATGGCGTCTGGCACGTTGGAGAGGTGTACGCTTCACGGATGAATCATGGTTCACATTGTTCAGGGCAGATGGCAGCTGAGAATGTCCCAGTTCTTGCATGGCCAGCATACTCACCGGACATGTCACCCATTGAGCATGTTCGGGATGTGCTTGACCGGCGTATACGACAGCATGTACCAGTTCCCATGAATATCCAACAACCTCGCACAGCCATTGAAGTGGAGTGGACCAACATTCCACAATTGACAATCTGATAGACTCCATGCGACGATGTGTTGCACTGCATGAGGCAAATGGTGGTCACACCAGATACTGACCGGTTCTGGGTCCCCAGACCCCCAATAGCGCAAAAAAATGCACATTCCAGGGTGGCCTTTTGTTGTGGGCAGTCTGAGGTACACCTGTGCACTACTCATGATGTCAGATCAGCATCCTGATGTGGCACACCTGTGAGGTGGGATGGATTATCTCAATATAGCAGATGTGCCCACTACCACACATTTGGACTGATTTGTGACCACTGTTTGGGAGGGATGGTTATATTGTGTATCTGGAATGAATTTTAGGTCTCTACGTCCATCCCATGGGGAATGGGAGCAGTAACAAAGGTGTTGCGTTTATATTTTTGTTGAGTGTATGTGGACGCCAGGTCCTAGGAGGTTAAAGCTGCACTCAAAGAAACAACATAATTATTTACTTTGTACTGCTTAAGAACAGATATGCACCCTTTTAGTCCTCAAAAGCATACACATAGTCACCCTAGGGTGCAATAAATAGCTCCGGATGAGTTGCTGTATACCTCTGTTGATGTTTTTTTATTACTCTAATTCCAGATAATAGTTTAGTCTTCTTAAATTGTTTTTAGATGTTGTAAAATTTTTATCCACTGTGTAGACAATATTTTTTTCAGTTATGGTTTATTGTTTGTGGTTGCTTCTTGATTATTAGCGATCATATGTATCTTTCATTATAACCATAAACACAACAAAAAGTGCAAAACTCAGAAGGCTGTTGTTAGGTTTGTAGCATAAACCTATTCGCTGGAACGTTAAGACAATATAATTACACTGCTAAGCAAGACACAAATAGGCAAAGTTCTTCATGTTACTCGTGCACGGGAGAGAACCGGACAACCGCTTGACTCCAGTTGGTCTCGTCCGTTCTCCCATACACTGTCCTTTTATTGAGGTTACATGAATATGCATAGGTTCATTAACATACGACGTCTACATACAAACAAAGAGTACCTTGCCTGTGTGTGTGTGTGTGTGTGTGTGTGTGTGTGTGTGTGTGTGTGTGTGTGTGTGTGTGTGTGTGTGTGTGTGTGGGGACTGCTGATCAAAGGGTCAAACATCCTTGGTCAGGAAGAGGGTAGCCTCCCCCTCACCCTAGATGGTTCATCCTAGATAACACGGTGAGGAAGTCCTGCAGTTCATCTAAACAAAGAGCACTTAGACTAGAACAGACGCAACTACGTTAATCCTACCATAAAACAATAAGACACGGTATGACCTCTCATGCTCCCAAAGTGCTGTCTAATACACACAAAGTTTGCAGACTATCAAGGATCAAAACCTCTACCAATCTACAACTAATTACAAAACTCTAAGCATATATAAGTAAATATTTCTAAGCATAAATGACAATCAACAATACAAATCTAACATTTCCCCCCTTTTTGACCTTTATGCTTAAAAAGTTCCCAGGTATGAATACCTCATGTCTGACAGTTTCAATGCAAACCTTTTTATACTCAGCATATGTCAAATCACCCTAAATTACTGAAAGGTACACAGTTTAATAAATGTATTAGCAGTTACCCCATTCATTGAGCTCATCTCATGGCAAACTGCATCTTACGAGCAACCAAAGAAATTGTTAATTTAATAGTGAAACTAAAAAAGTAACATTTTCAAAAACATCTCAACTTGGTGATGCTTCCTCCGGGTGTGCACATCACATGTCTTTCTGCAGAGTGGTTTAAGCTCTGCAGGGCGTCATGAATGTCTCTTCCAGTTGTTTCCATCACTGTCCATAGGACCAGAGTCCAAATGTATGTAGAATAGACATTCAAACATACTAGTTGGTTTTGTGGTTCGTCAACATGGGTCTCAGCTATTTCCAAGCTGCAGACCTCTCGGCACTCTAGTTTTATGGCCTCTTACCAGCCCCCATCACCTGACTTCAGACCTTCGTCTTGTGAGGGGGATATTTATGACTCCTTAATTGTCCACGCTCTGCAGAGAAACACCTCTGTGGAAAGGGTGCAGGGTTCAGTTGTCTTACTGCTGTTATGATCCCAGCAGCCTTCAGAGTGTCATCGTATGCACAGTATAGTGGCACAGCATTAGGTGATGTTCATAGGAAACTGCTGTCATCACCACCATAGCTTCTGGTTCCTGTGCTTTCACAGAATCATGATGTCATCCTCGAACTCCTTCTGCGCTGTCGATGGAGCTTGGCACGCTCCCCTCATCCCACGAGTTTTCATGTTCCAACGCTGCTGAAGGTTTAAGGCAGAGCACGTCGTACACCTTAGTCGTCTTCCTCAGCGTCAATATTGAATCTTTCATTTTATTTAAAATCTTGCTGTGGGAAGTCTCCTCTTGATTTCCTGGAAGCTTAGTAGCACAGCTCTCTGTGTGATGTCTGCTGTGCTGAAGATGATCTCTGATCCTCCTGAAGCCTCTCTCCCATCTTGTGGACGATCCTCTCCTCTATTTTGCAGGCAGTTTCATGGTCCTTGCTGTGGCTCCAAGGTCTGATTTCATGATGGGCCCCAATCAGCTTGATCTTTGACCTCAACCACTGCCTGGTCCTGTCAGCTATGCGCTTCTCACTGGGCCTCTGAAGATTTCTCAGGAGATTACTGCTGCACCTGTATTTCCTTGCTAGGAAGACAAACTATTTGGAGAGTATGTCAACAATCATCAAACCACATTCTTTAGTTCAGTGAACTTCACTTATAGGCCATCAAAGCCTCATCTGAACATGGATGCACCACTTGCATAGGTTTAATATTTGTAAATAAAACGGCTAATCACACAAATCACTGCAACAATAATAGTAAACATTGTTTAATGTTAATCCTTGCACTCCACCTCTTGACGCATGGACATTCCCATGCGTCAACTCACCAAACCTGGATCCCTGTCTTAAAGAAAAAGATTAGCTAGATCATGTCCCAGGCAACATCAGGGCATCTCCTCTGGAGTAGCTCCGTAACCCTGCAATAAAAGATGTTAGCGTGTGTTGCATATTAAGTTTGCTTAACACCTGGCTCTCCCAGGAGCCTGCATACACACCATCACGGCCTGGAAAGCAAAATCTGGAAGTGAAATCAAACTTCATACCTGTAAACAATTGTATCATAAGAGTAATAAGCATTCAACATCAGCAAGACAAGTGTCATGTGCAGGTTTTCTCAAATCAGTAACTACAACTATTACCCTAATTCACCTCAGACATGGATTATCCCATGTACTCTGTTAACATTAATGTAATCAGTGACTTCTCTTAAGCAAAGTCACTCCACTCATATATTATTATTATGGGTTCAAAAGTGGCCAGCAAATGAGCCCATAATAAACTATTCCATAAATACCGTAATCTCTTATTTGTTTTACCCATGTCACTTGTCCGGTTCAGCTGAATCTTCCACAGCATTCTCAAAGAAACTAACATTAGCAATACACATTGACTGTAGTCAGACAGAGGTCAGACACAGGTCAACAGGTTCCAGAGGTGCCATAAAAACACCATAAAGTCAACCCTAGCTGTGGAAAGAAGTAACACCAGTTCTCAACACAGGAAATTTCACACAGGTTATTCACATTATCAAAGTAACCTTCACATTTTCCCATCAACACAATGCAACAGCATCACCACTCATAACCTGTAAACACAGTTTCCCTCACACATAAACCCAGAAATCCTGTAGTAGGAAAAAACATCAACCAGTTGTCCTGGTATAAATCGCATCATCAATTCACATGAAGAACTGGCATGCTGTAAGAAAAGAAAATGCAAATATTAGCGCTTGCGCAGGCGTATGCATACTTTGTCACAGATATCTCTGTGAGCAACTCAAGCCTATGAATAACACACCTGATAAATGCACAGACACAGAAAATGGCATTTAAAAGGTTAAATCATCATGCAACCTCGAGTGTTGCTGTCATCTTTCTGCTCCTGTAAAAGGAAACACATGGGTTCATCTGCACCTTTGTCAGGTGGGGGTTAGCTTCACACAATCATGTTCAGTCAGTCAGTCAGATATTTTAAAATTCTTACTCATTCACTCAGTGGTTCCTTCTTTTGCTAATTGTGGAAATTATCATCGCATTCGTTTCCACGCTCAGCAAAACGACGTTATTTCAAAAAGAAAAATAATTTAGACTGGATTTCCTCGTTGAATCCTTTTTGGGGGGGACTCTCATTTCCTAATTGTCCCAAATAAGTGGCTTTCTCCTGAACCCATTTTAAATGTGGAGAAACTCACTTGCAACAATTTTCTTGACGACGTGTAACGCTTTTAATTCCCGACTTGCAGATCTGCTCAAAGAAAAGAAATTCACAAGCAAAAATCAGTGCTTGTTCAAAAATGAAAAATAAAAAATAACAGAGATTATCAAACCAAACTCTCAGTGCACTGTGAAAGTATCAAAATAAAAAGGCCTTGTTAAGTCATGACACAAGCTCCCCATCTCAGGAGGGTAAATCATACCATTAGCATGGTTTATCATACCATCATACTAATCGGCAGGCTCAACTTCACAACAAAAGAAAAATCATCAGCTAGATTCACTCCAAATCAACCATCAGCTGCACAACACACAACATAATCCTAATGTCTTATTAGCTATGAGTTTAATTACCAGGTCTGTGCTCTTCACTCATTTAGGCCACAGATCTATTTTATTCAATTTTCCTTTTCCCTTCATCATAAAACATGTGACATGCTGTCATGCACTTCACAAAACAGTCTGTTCTGACGTATTCAGAGTTGTGTATCTAAATACAGGATTCACTCGCACATCAAAGCAGGAAACTCAGTGTTTTAGAGTCTCTACTCAACACACAACAACTCCAACACATCTCATTCACTCATACTAGAATTCAGTCACCTTTCATTAATCTAAAACCAATCAACTAATTTGCATATCAGCTATTAACCCACTAAGTTGACAGGACGACAGAAAAGCATGTTCAAAATAGTATCACAAAAGACAATTTCCCTCATACAGTAAATTACATGTGCTGCCTCAATCAAGCAGGAAGCTTCTCCCAATTTACCATTTTAACAACTAAATTTATTGTCTGATCACTGGTTGGTCAAACCAGGATCTTTTTTCTCACAAAAGTTAAATTGTTGTCCTGCAACTTGGAGAGTCAATTTTTTTTCTTTAGGATAAATTCAGCATTTGATAACAAGTGTCTGCTAAATTGACACTATTGTAACACTGATGAAAGATAACAAGCTAATTTTCATTACATGTGTTTGTGTTATTAGGCAGGTCTAATGCATGTCTGTGGAGCTGCATCTCCAGCAGAGCATGTTCTTAAAGCTGCCTTTCCTACACACTTCTCTGCTATTATTTAATCATTTCTTAACTAATGTGCTATGAGTCTTCATGAGTCATTTTGTGTTTGGAATTGTTAGTAGGGTTAATGCATGTTCTGCTTGTGTGTGTGTGATTTTGTATATGTTTCTATTTTCGCAATGTTTCAGACTCCGTCTCAATTTTCCAACTTAAGCAGTCAGTTTTCTTTTCCCCAGGTTTGCTAACCCAAATTTTGATTTCCCACATTAAATAATTCCTATGTGTTCTCACCTAGTCTTCTCACTCTGTTGTCCTCTCCCACTTCAACAGTCCAACAGCCGGCAGTTCTCCTTCAGCTTTGTCCTGTGTCCCACTGTCTCTTCTTGCCATTTTACTCCACAGGTGGCAAATGTCAAACTCCAACTGTTCAGTTCTCCTCAAACGTTTTCTTCACATGCACAGTGAAGTCACAGCCACTCTCACTATTGTCCTCTGATGCGGTTGACTTCGTGCTAGTGGCTGAAGTGCTGCTGCTGCTGCCTTCCTGGGCGACTTCTTAGCAGCTGCTGCCGGTTTCTTGGCTTTGGCCGCGGCGGGCGTCTTAGCTTTGGTCTCAGTAACCCTGTTCATCTTGAAGGATCCGGAGGCCCCGGTGCCCTTGGTCTGCACCAGAGTGCCCTTCGCCACCAGACTCTTGATGGCGGTCTTGACACGGGCCTTGTTCTTGTCCACATCGTAGCCTCCGGCAGCCAGAGCCTTCTTGAGAGCGGCCACGGCTTTCACAATCAGCTCGCCCACGCTGAGGCCGACCTTCTTGGGCTTGGAAGTCATCGTCTTCTTCTTCTTGGCCTGAACCTCGGCGCAGGGCGTGTTTATGATGGAGCCTTTCCCACCACAGCGCTGGCACGTTGAACGCATCATGAAGGGTCCATTTCTTTCATGTCGCTAGCCAGCATGCTAGCTGCATGTGGCTTGCCCGAGTCACTCAGTCCTTTTTGAGCATTTCAACATGCTGCCACCGCCATCTTGCTCGCCCCTCCGTGGAATTCATCCAATCAGACAGGAAGATGGGTTTGCTTTCTTCTGCTGCTGTTTGTCCACATTGCTGCTGCTTTGCTGGGACTTTTTGTGCTCAGGACTTGCTGCTGTCTCTTTATCATGGAGCTGCATTCCTTATCTTCAGGGAGGAGTGAGCTCGCTTGTGAGGTTGAGAAACACATGGCACTGTAAATAAGTCAGCCAGAAACTTGGCCTGCATGTTTCCAATGATGTTAAACTATAACTTTCTTCCGACCGCTGCATGTGGAAAATTGATTCAGGTCTGCTTTTCACCTGAAAGTGACAACTAAGACATTTCATTATTATCATCACTGCTTAATCAACACATATCTCTCTCTCTCTCTCGCTCTGTGTTTTTGTGAACAGTCCTTTCTTAAAAGCAGAAAATGAAATTATAGTTGTTTTTTTTTGGTTGATCAACACAAAACCTTTTTCCTATGATTATTTTTTTTCTACAATATAAATTCTCCCTCTTATTCACTCTTTTTTTTTTTTTTTTATTTACAATAGCTGGTGACCTGCAAAATCACCGCTGTCACTCACGATCAAAGGCAATTACTCTTGCACAGTGCACAGAAACACTGTGATGTCAGACACATTCACACTCACTTCGTCATCTGCAAAAATAAATCACATGGCTGATGATATGTGCCATGGTGATCCGTAAATATGATCACCAGTTTATTTAACTATTTTTCAACCCAACAAACAAATAATCAAAAACATGATGCTGATGTTATGAACACTCTACACACAAGTCAAGATGCAGGAAAACTGCTCATGGAAACGTTGCACACTCCAGTTATCACAGTTATCATAGCGCTGTTTCCCTCTCTTAGAGTAGTTCTCAGACAGCTCTCGATCTGATAATGTGTAGCTTGCTCATCAGCTCAGAAGAAAAAAAAAAACTGCAACACAACATCACACAGTAGTTGCTCTGCCCACAGCGGCAAAGTCTTACACTTTCATATTCAACTCAGCTTCTCCATCATGTACTTTTAGATGTTTCATACAGGGTTCAGCATATTAGTTGTTTTCACAGGTGTGCTCTACATCCCAACAATGGTTCATAATAAGACGAAAGTCTTCCACACAGGTCAAGTGCCTCTATGCACTTCATTAGTTGAAATATTTACCTATATCACTTCACCTCACATGTCATCGTACTGAATTTAAGCAACCACAAGCGTAATGTAGATGACTTTTAACAACTATCCACCTCAATTACGTCTATGGTCTGGCACACAGGCTGAAGAGTTAACGTTTTGTGTCAGCAAGGGGTGGGGGGACAGCCACCCACCAGAGCATAGCTGCTGATGTGGGCTGGCCTTCTCCACACGCTCTTCAAGGCTGGTGTGTTTTCTGAAAACTTCTAACATTTTAATCTCTTCCATTTTTAAGCCTGCGATTAACCGCACGGCTCAGGTCCGCGTGAAACCCGCGTGACCGCGCTCGCGTGAACCCGCGCAGCTGTGGAGCCGTCGCTCCCTCTCTTTTTTACATAAATACTTTGTGCTGCCAGGAGCAAAGTCCAGCACAAACGTCTGTCTCCCTCCGACTCACTCTTGGTTGCTTAGAAACCCATGATAACAACAACAGTCGGTGTCACAGACCACATGTTCTGCTCCGCACACACTCACACAACAACAACGACGACGACGACAACAAAAACAACACAAAATAGGCCTATCGTCCAGCACAATCTGGACCCCGCGGAACTTCTCAACGCCCCACAAAGCGGCGGAGAACTCACCTCTAGCCACACAAAGTAGCGAGGAACCTCTTGCTCCACAAAGTAGCAAGGAACCCGGGTATCGCTACACAAAGTAGCGAACTTCTCAACGCCTCACACAGTGGCGGAGACTGCACAACGACACGGTTATAGAGTCGGCCTCTTCTCAATGCCTCACACAGTGGCGGAGACTGCACAACGACACGGTTATAGAGTCGGCCTCTTCTCAACGCCTCACACAGTGGCGGAGACTGCACAACGACACGGTTATAGAGTCGGCCTCTTCTCAACGCCTCACACAGTGGCGGAGACTGCACAACGACACGGTTATAGAGTCGGCCTCTTTAAACTTACTTGGCGTTGCTTAGAGTGTAATATCAGCCCGAATCCCGCCGACCGTCATTCATCGAGGAGAAAGGACAGACCGCGAATCCACAGGAACTTCCTGGCTGACGTCAGTCTGTCAGCGTGCCTCTCCTCCCCTCGGTGAATGCGATTCCAGGGCTCCGGCATCGAAGGACCAATTAATGTTAGGTTTGTAGCATAAACCTATTCGCTGGAACGTTAAGACAATATAATTACACTGCTAAGCAAGACACAAATAGGCAAAGTTCTTCATGTTACTCGTGCACGGGAGAGAACCGGACAACCGCTTGACTCCAGTTGGTCTCGTCCGTTCTCCCATACACTGTCCTTTTATTGAGGTTACATGAATATGCATAGGTTCATTAACATACGACGTCTACATACAAACAAAGAGTACCTTGCCTGTGTGTGTGTGTGTGTGTGTGTGTGTGTGTGGGGACTGCTGATCAAAGGGTCAAACATCCTTGGTCAGGAAGAGGGTAGCCTCCCCCTCACCCTAGATGGTTCATCCTAGATAACACGGTGAGGAAGTCCTGCAGTTCATCTAAACAAAGAGCACTTAGACTAGAACAGACGCAACTACGTTAATCCTACCATAAAACAATAAGACACGGTATGACCTCTCATGCTCCCAAAGTGCTGTCTAATACACACAAAGTTTGCAGACTATCAAGGATCAAAACCTCTACCAATCTACAACTAATTACAAAACTCTAAGCATATATAAGTAAATATTTCTAAGCATAAATGACAATCAACAATACAAATCTAACAGCTGTCACACAAGAATCTCAAAATAAATGCCAAAACCTAGGCACAAAAATGCGTCCATGATAACTTGGGTCTTCTTTATGGTTCTGGATCTGAATAGTTGGGGATATCTCCCTTTTCCATGTCTTCAAGGTCATATTAGAATATCTTTATTGGTCTATATTTGGGGCCAGTTTATGTAACTTTCTGTATGTCGTTTTGTGTGTTTCTATTTGATTCAATTTTATTTATGTAGCCCCAAATTACAACAACAATCTTCCCAAGGCATCTCTGTGATTGCAAGTGTCTTTTAACTGTTACCCCCCAGCCTCACCCCTTAACCCGATGCTTTAGGCCCCTGAGTCAGAGCCCTGTAATACATCCATGCTATCTTCTGTGCTTATTTAAAAACTGAAAACATTCTACCTATATTTATATTAAGGTAAAACAGGTCCCTTGTTTAGGAGCTTCATGTCTCTGTTTGCCAGAAGATCTGCTGTTAAATCTGCATTGTATGTTGTTTGAGAATGCCACTTCGAAGAGTCTCACTATTGACTAAGAGGTCATGTTAAAATGGAACACCTTGTGATATTTGTCACTCTCCCATTCCTCTCGCTTGAAGCAGTAGTGAAATTAGAGGCTGAATTGTTTCATATCTGGTAACTAATTTGCCAGTAGGAATGAAACTGTATGTCCCCTCGCATAAATACAAGTATAAATAGAAGCAGGCAGTTACATATGCAGAAAATGTCAGCTGGGTAAAGCCAACCTATGGGCCACCTTCAAGATAATGAAGTGAGGAGGTAATAAGTGTAGAATTGACACACTGAAAACATTTAATTAACAATGTTTTCTCATGTTTTCCACCTCCACCACAACACCTTGCAGTTAAATGAGATTTTATTGTGGGTGACTTTGCAATTAATAGATTTCACTATAAATTAACATAAATTCATCCTCTTACTCCCAACCAAACAAGATTCTAAATTTGGAACAATCTTGGGTTTTGGAAGTCAGAAAAAACATCAGATAAAATTTTAGTGTGAGTTAATGAAAGCGAGACAACAGCTAAAAATCTATGACCAAGGCTTGATCACTATCCAGAGGCCTTTACACCCCATGGGAACATACATTTCTTAACGCCAATTAACCAATTACCATCGATTAGCATGATAGTACTGATTTATGGCGAAATTGCCTCAACTGCAAGAAAAAAAACGACCTTTTGAGTACCTTCTAAGTGAATTGCATCTAGTAATTTTAAGAGGAATCGATGTGTTTACAAAGCTGTCTGCTTGAAATCCTAAGGCCATCAGTATATTTAGCTGCTGTGCCTGAAATGGCTGCTGGCTGAAAGACCCCTCCCTTGCTAGGATTTATTAATTCAAATGCTTTATGACAGCTATATAATGCAAAACATCAAAGTTATTAAAGTTATCAGTGATGACCTGTCAGAATTTTGATTTTCCTTGCTATTATTTTCTTTTAGAGGAGATATAAGCCACTTGGCTCATCTTAGTTTATCTATATCCATTATGTTATCTATAAAGACCCATTTGAAATTATTATACAACCCCTTCCAAAAATCATCCCATCTTCTTTAATTACCCTGGGTGGTTGAATTCTGTCACTCTTCTAATTATATCTTATCCCATAAATATTTTGGCCTTAGGCTATAATAAAGGAATTCTAAGGATATTATAAACCATTGTCCTAGCTGAATTGGAGTAGCTCTGACTTATGAGGCACTCTAGATGTGTAGTCAGTCATTATTTTAGGTTATTAAATAAAAAAAAGGATACTACACTCATAAATATCCATAGAATAGTGTGTAGCCACATCTTTCAACAAATTGTTCTCATGAAGTTATAATTAATGTATTAAAAACACATAGGATTTGCGATGCTCCCCCATCGTATTTGAATACCAGGGAATGTTTCAACTAATGGCATTTTTAAATATGAGACTATGTGAAACATTAAAGTCAGAGAAGAAGAGAAATTGTAGATGTTTGGTTGCCATAAAGGGGGGCATTTAAACTCAAGATCTGAAGGTTTATGCTTGTGTTTTATCATCTTCAGCAAAAAAGTACAAAAGGTGAAGCAAAGAGACAATGCACTGGCGTCTTTATCATATGTCATCCTCTTCCTCCTCACCTCAAGCCTCATCTCCTGAACCCTGAACTGAAGTCAGGACTCTGCTACATGAAAATGTGCGTAAACATGCTCATTTATTCCCGATGCTGTTGAAATGAGTTATTGTCAGCAGATTAGACATCCCCCCCCCCATGTCCAGGCACCTGACAAAAGCCAGCTAAACACCTAAACACCACCAACGGGTAGTTAGAAGTTATATCAGAAAAGGCCACTTTAATACAGCAAACAACTATACTGTTCTTGACTCAGAGTAATGTTGAAAATCTGGTTCATGCATCAATTACTTCTAGGCTAGACTATTGTAATTCATTATTATCAGCATGCCCTAAAAACTCCCTGAAAAGCCTCGAGTTGATCCAAAATGCTGCAGCAAGAGTACTGACAGGGACTAGAAAGTGTGAATGTGTTGTTCCTATATAACTCATAGTACCATATCACCCCAAAAGAGCACTTTGCTCGCAGACTTTTGGCTTACTTAAGGTTCCTGTGGTATTAAAAAGTTGAATGGGAGGCAAAGCCTTCAGATTCCAGGCCCCTTTTCGGTTGAACCAGCTCCCAGTTTGGATTCAGAAGACAGACACCCTCTCTATTTTTATGATTAGGTTTAAAACTTTCCTTTTTAGTAAAGCTGGTATAATTAGGGTGGGATCACGTTACCTTACCATATAAAGCAGCTTGAGGCAACTGCTGTTGTGATTTGGCATAAAAATAACACAGAATTGAATTTATAGCATCTAGGAAGTGAATTATGCTGGCATGGATGAAGTATTTAAAAGAATGTTTTTTGTTTTTGAAAATTTGACAGAATAAATTACATGTAGCAATAGTTGTCACTGTGGGATTGTGTGTGTTTATTTGCAATGCTCCTTCCAGGAAAAGCCTGCGGACTAGCAAAGTGATACAATGTAAAGATGCTCCACCATGGTGGCCAGTGCATCCACTGAGAGTCTTATGTGTTACTGGAGAGCCCTGAGAAGGATGCGAAAATCTTTCAGTTTAATGTAATAGTTAGATTATAGCAATTAACATTAATACGATTTTCCAGTAGCTACAATTTACAGGACTTTGGTCGTGTTGCAGGCCAGAGTTTGTGGGTCTGATGTGACTATTACTTAATATACACTCTACTCTGCAATGTTTTAAGGGAATTTACTAATTTAATTTGCGGATTAAATTTAATACTGTCTAAAATAATAATAAAGGAAAATAATTGCTTCCATAAATCACTATATATAGATATTTAACTTGTAAATGGCAAACTAAAAACTACATTTAGCCGTTCATCAGAACAGTCAAAAGTTCTGTCAGTGGCCCAAAGCACTTTGAGTTCATTTAAAAAAAATAAACAAACAAACTTCCAATTCAATGATATAGAGAAGAACAGCCACGAGGATTTCATGAGTGTCATAAACTTTTATGGGCAAATAAATGAAGTTCCACTGCGAACATGTTTAGCCACATCTTTTTAAAAACAAGTTTTGCATTTTTTAAATTTAATTGTTAAATGTAACATTGTGTATTCAGTAAGAGTCATAAAGCACTATTTAAATAATAATCCATTTGCAGTTATTAACTTTGTTATGTTCTAAGTACAAGTACGCTAGAACAGCATTGGTGGTTGTTAAACAACTTCTGAGTAGCAAGTCCTCTTGGGTGAGAGTCTCCCTGAATTCATCAAGGCTCTGCATGTTGTGTCTTGAGTGACATGCCTCTGGACAGGCGATTGGCAGACCATGGTGGTGATTCCCTTTTAAAAGAAGGACTGAGAAGTATGGTCCAACTTCATGAGGATCACATTTTCCAGCTTCCTTGGGAACATCTGTGTTGGGGTACTGGAGAAGAGAGTCTGATGGCTGAACGAACCTCAGGTTAAATAAAGTTTATGTTCTTGTTATGGAAAACTGGGCCAGGTCTTTGTCCTTCCAAGGATACTCAAGGGTTTGTGGAAGTTTGGTCAAGCAGTCTACATGTTTTTGTGGCTGTAGAGAAGGCATTCAACCATCTCCCACATGGGGATCATGCAGAGAGTGTTTCAAGGTATTTGGCGTGTTGTTATGGGCCATTCAGAAATAACGCATTTAAAATGAAATCAACCTTTAACATGTACAGCAGTAATATTAATCTATTTAACACTGATGGGGAACAGTTTTCATCAGAATAATTATTTTTACTTTTGATGTTTTATGCAGAATTTTCAATAATACTGTTTTATGTCTATTGAGGTGTTTAAATAATGTTTTATTGTTTCTTTTCGTAAAGGTATGACTTGAAAAGTTCTGCGCCATTTATCATTGTCAGCTAACAATAAAACAGTTTTTCTTGCTTCCTTGATGTGTCTTGTGACACTGTGGTTAAAAAGTAATTCCTGTTATGCTGAAGTCCACCACCTTCCGCGTATGCATAGTTGGTGCATTGTAATACGAATTCTCCACAGACCTCTGTATGGACACTATCACCTAATGTCTGATGATGAAATTATGTCACTTAGGCCTGGGCAGGGACCCTAGAGGACCCCCGGATACAGAAAGTATAATTAAGTCTTCAGACTTCACGGAGTTAAAGACATGATGATAACTTAATGGATTATGCCAACTTTGTTTTAATAAGGTGTGTGGGCTTGGGAAAAAAGTTATTGGCCTACTTTGGCCAAGTTCAGCTGTATTACATGAATGGGAAATGAAAAGCCCATTTTCCATATAATGCAGCTGAAGTTTTATAGTGGGACTAGTTATGTAGAATACTGTGTGACGACTGAATGATTCTCAAATGCTCATTATATAAGAATGAATGGACAGTTACAAACTTGATGAAACTTCCGCTCTGAAATCAAAGCAGCCAGCTGCATTGGTTACAACGTTGCCAGTGTGGAGAAAGCACAGTATAATTAGTTGATTTAACAAGATACCTCAGTGAGGCTGTGAGCCATGCTGTTTGCTTTCTATTTACTTCAGTTTGTCATGTAATTAACACAATTATTCTTTTATTTCACAGCGGAGTAAACAAAACTACAAGAAAATAAAAGTGTGATAAGCTGTAAACAAGGCTGAGGTATGCCCACAGTAATGTACACAAGAAATCAGTCTTTACTTATGTAATAAACTCCTTTCAGTCCATTGATGAATGTCAACTGAAGGACGCTGCGCTGCCTTGAAAAAAGAAAAAGAAAAAAAGACTGTTCAATTATTTGGGAGGCAGAGCTATTCAAAAAGGTTTCCTCTTTCCCTGCTGCCTAGAAGCTGGTGCTCTGTCTGCATATGTCACCTGTAACATTCATTTGAATACTAACTGAATAGTCCTTCTTCACTGTTACCTTCCCCTCCATTGGTCTCGTAGCCCCAGTGGGGTGTGAAAGGTCGTCTCGTTCGCTTCCCTGTTGCTCCTAACATGTCTGTGGGCGTTGCGAGACCTTTCAGTCTGAGCAGATGCTGAATGTCAGCGCACTCAGCAGGATTTTCTAAAGGTGTCCTAAACACTGAATGATGAAAAAGTATCACTTAAGAAAAGGGATAAATGGGATTTTGTCATTACATTAAAGATTGTACAAAGTTACAGTAGAGGTTAAATAGAGTGCACCATCTATTTCTCTGGTTAAACTCTTTACATCTGTCCACACACACACCCTGAACTGAGCACGTGGTAAGCACAATCACAAGCATGACTCCCCTGACTCACTGACAAAGTCCCATCGCAGGACATGCTTGCGGATGCGAACGCTGCACTCCACAGCCTACCCACTATCAGCAGTGTAGTGTCACTACACTAGCGGTAATGCTCTAGTGTACACTGCTCTGTCCACGAGGCTGAAGAGATATACCAGAGAAGCAGAGGCCAAAAGAATAATTGGCTGTTCTCCAAAGAGCCGTCCAGAGTGTACTCTCAACTACAAGGGAATAATAATAATAATAGGGCAGACCCACCCAACGCTGAAACTGCAATACTGGAAGAACATCTTGGAGAAAGAGTTGTCACATATCACCAAGGCCAACTGGCTGCTGGACCAAAGACCAAAGAGCAGACCATAACAACCTCCTAGAACAACAAGAGGTTGTTAATCAAAGCAGATGTCTAACATCAACTCCCCAGAATGAAGAGTTGGACAACGTTAAGACCTGACATGATCAATGCTTACTTTCTAAGGAGGTTAATAGAACACCATGAATGCTGGTGGGTTGAGAAAAGCAGGCACACATCCAGACTGGATAACAGAGAGTAGAACAATCCTGATCATCACGGATCTCCATAAGAGAGCAAGACTATCAAACTACTGAACAATTACCTGCCTCTCCACAATATGGAAACTTATCTCAGGCTTGATAGCAAAGGCAAAGCATGAAAAGGACACGCTGGACCGGCATTTGCCGTGATAATGGATTGAAATGCAAGGTATGGACAGCTTGTTGTACTTCTTAGGCACCCCTTTCTTCATCACAACTTTCTACAGTTGCAATAGTTGGCTAACTTCCTATTGTGCTGCCTTGATCTTGCCCCCCAGTCTCCTTCTTCATGGAGGGTACTGCTCCTTGTGGCTGTTGTTCATCTTATAGCCAAGCATGTTGAGGGTTGCTGTTGCTGTGGTATAGATCAGCTGGTTGGTTTGAGTGATGTTTTGGTAGAAATTGTCTATAATACTTAAACATAAAAAAACAAGAAAGAAAGAACAATATAGTATCCTCATCTCCACCAAACAGTAAAATAGTTAAATAAGAATTAAACATTAGATGTCCATCTTTGAAGTCCTGGTCAGTAAATTATTTCATAATTGATCAACATAGTGATTTACTCTGCCATACAGAAACCTGGTAAATGAATCAATGCACCCAAGTCATACTGACTAACCGAAACCTCGAACCACAGGCCGAGGAGAGGGGGGTGGCAAAAATATTCCACTCATCTAATTAATCAACTATAGACCCAGACTGAATTTTAATTCATTTGAAAGCCTAACTCTGAGGCTTGTCCACCCTAATTTGACAATTCAAAAAACAGTTTTATTTATTGTTATCTGAGTTCTCAGACTATTTATGTGATTTAGTGCACAGCTCAGAGATTTTAACATCCATGGAGATGCAGAAACTCCTCAACAATACATTTAATCTATCATTAGACTCAATTGACTTTGCTCAAAATGTAAAAGAGTCCACCCACCACTTTAATCACACTCTTGAGCTTGTTTTGACATATGACATAGAAACTGAAAATTTAATAGTGCTCCCTGAAAAAACTCTTTTGTCTGATCGTCTATCATTTAAATTTAAAATAATGGAGATCACAGTGGTGGCGAATATGTTTCATTATAATACATGTCTTTCTGAAAGTGATGTGACTAAATTTTGTGATATAATTCATACACTGTTAACTTCTTCAATCCTATGTACCAACACAGCACAGAGCAGCTACCTAATCTCTACACCCACAGAAGTCAATTATCTTGTTAATAATGTTAAAACCATATTATGTATGACTATGAATACTCTGTCTTCTCTGTTAGAGAAAGCCTCAAATCAGAACTACTTGTCTCCCTGGTGTAACTTTCAAATTTACACCTTAAAGCAGATAACACGTAAGCTTGAGAGGAGAGGAAATGGAATCTCACTAATTTAGAAGATCATGATTTAGTCTGGAAAAAGAGTTTGCTGCTCTATGAAAAAGCCCTCCGAAAAGCTAGGACATCTTAGTACTCATCAATTATTGAAGAGAATACGAATAACACCTTTCTTTTCAGCACTGTAGCTTGGCTGACAAAACAATAAGAACATCGCAACTACCATGTCTGTGAAATAGTACTAAATATTTTGTTCTCTCTGATATTTATTTAGACTCTTTCTGTATGACTGAGTTTTGAGTCAACTTTAGTAATGATTTCCTCCAAACCATAAACATGTCTGTTAGCCCCATTTAAGACTGCATAAAGAAGTCCTCCCATTAATGCTTCAATCTTTAATATGATGAGTCTGTCTTCATTAATGGGCTATGTACCACAGGTCTTTAAGGTGGCAGTAATCCAATAATTTCTTAAAAAGCTGTCACTTGACCCAGCTGGCTTAGACATTATGGGCAATATCCAACCTTCCTTTCATCTAAAAAAATCTTGAAAGAGTAGTTGTAAGACAACTAACTTATTATCTGTAGAGGAATGGTTTATTTGAAGAGTTTCAGTCAGATTTCAGATATCATCACAGTACCGAAACAGTTTTGGCAAAGGTTACATCTTTAGGCCTGAACTGCAGTTTTTGCATTATATTCTGTATTTATATTTTTGCACATTTTAATAAATTGCTGCACCCATGTATTATTTCCTGTTTTATTTACACAATATAGAGCAATTTGGGAAGCCCAAGACTTTTGTACATGCATATGTGTGTGTATAAAACAGAAGAATTGTAAAAACAAATCCGTACAAAAAACAAAATAGATATTCAGTGTGACAGTTTTAAAACTATGTTCAGCAAGTGGCTAAAATGTAACCTTCCTCTTACACTAACCATGAGTGGTTTGCTGGCAAACCTAGTGGATGTTAAGAGTCTCTGTACTGAAAAACCCATCTAAAAATCTCCATATGCAAACCCAAGTGAGGGAAGTCTTGTTGCAGTACAATAATTATTTCAAATATTTTTCATTCTCCAGTTCTGCACCTGCTCCTCATTAGGCCCACAAATAACGATCCTGCTGCAACGGATGGAAGAAAAAAAATGCATTATGTTCCTATGTAGAGTACAGTCATCAACTTTTGTTTTTTCTGGATTCCAACACCATATCCTTCTTTGTTTTGGATTTCTTGTGAACTTTGCACACTTCAAAGCTGTCGGATTGACAGTACTGCAGAGTGAGAGATCCTCTTCATCTGACTTTTGGAATTATGCAGACATCTCTCCGGAGCGCCACTTCAGAACCTCATCTCTTTACTTTAAATATCTGCCCTCTCCATAACACCTATGCAGCATTCTGAAAAAGAAAATATGTGTGAAGAAGTGGAGGAGGAAGGAGAGGGGGGGGGGGGGGGGGAGACCTAGTTTAACACAATTCAATTGCAGATCAGTTAAACATCTGACACGCTGATGAACAAAATGACACCAGCAGGCATTGTTAAGAAATGATATCTTGGAGCAAAATAAGCACAATTTTCTCCTGGACTGAAGAATGAATCTGGTAACAAAAGCAAAATAAAGCCTAATGAAGTTTTTGTCTCACTTTGTCCCTGTCAGTCTCCTGTCCTTGGGCGAGTCTCCAGCTTCTCAAGTTTTAGTCTCTGTTTTTAACCATTGCCTTGCCAGCATAGTGCGAAGCCTTGACTTCCCGCACCACACTGCTCTTGTTGCTGCTTCCATCACTGCTATCATTTATCTGTTTTACATCAAAGAGATCTCCATTCTAAAAAACACCCCTGAAATTCACCCACACAAAATTAATGTGACATAAAAGACTGTGTGTCACAGACCCATTTTTGTACCAGTTATGCCATAATCAGTCAACAAGACCAACAGCTAATCAGCTAATACCAATACTTGGTACATTGTTGTGTACTGTAATATAACTTCTGAAAGTCAGACCATTTCTTTCAGTTTCGATTCCTCTGTAGTAGTCAGACTAAATCTTTCTAACTTTAACAAATGCAACTCACAGCTTGTTACAAAACTGTAAAACAGTCCAAAAATGACATTTACAGAATAAACGACAGAATAAACCACCACCCAGATGTGACATAGTGCAAACGCAGAATTTTGTTTCTGTGACTCTTAAATATTTGTGGTCCTCAAACAAAGTTGTGACCTCTCTAACCAATGGCTATCACCACTGTGGCTATGCTCATTTTTCTTTATATAAAGTTAGTGATTTAGACATTTGATCATCATTTCTAGTTTATTATAGTTGGCAACTACAGGTGGTATAACCTTACACCAAACTGACATAAAAATCTCTTCTCCTTTTTTATTTTTTATCTTTTAACATTTTTTAAAGTAACCTCCAGTTAACCATGATTCATAAATAAAGTTACAGTAAGTAAGCAAGTAACTGGTCAAAGCAATCCTACCATTAAGTAATGTTTCAGCAAGGAGAGATCATTAAGAGGAATTTAACATGATTTATTGACATACAGAACTTAATTAAGGTATTTTATGTTTAGACTCTGAAGGCCCTAGTCCTAGTCCCTATCACCATTACAGAATCCCAGTGGTGACAGGGCCCCCGAAGTCTGGTGGTGTAGATGAAGAGGGAGGATTGAATGAAGCCTGAGTAATAAGGTAGAGGCAGAGATGGGAAGGAGGTGGGTGGGGGAGAATGACAAATGAGCAGTGAGATTTAAAGTACATGGAGTGGAAGCTGATTGGTCTTAGAAGGCCGGCAGAAAGATGATTGGTCTAGACCAGTGATGTCACAATGAACTTGACAGCATGGGAAAGTGGAAATAATGTAAACCAGGGGTGCCCAATCCCGGTCCTCGAGAGCTACCGTCCTGCAGCTTTTAGATGCATCCCTACTCCAACACAGCTGAATCAAATGAATGGCTTGTTATCAGGCCTTTGCCAAACACGATGGCATGCTGAAGAGGTAATCAAACCATTTGATTCAGCTGTGTTGGAGTAGGGATGCATCTAAAAGCTGCAGGACGGTAGCTCTCGAGGACCGAGATTGGGCACCCCTGATGTAAACCTTCGATTAGCCAACAAACACCTGGGAAGCAGACAGATGTGTGACTACAGAACTTCTTTAGTGAACTTACGCATGAGCTTAATTTCAATTTTAACCATGATTTTTTTTTCACGTAAAAGGGGGATCGTCCTTACACAGTAAGTTGTTATGTTATGGAGTTCCACAGAGTTCTGTGCTGGGACCAATTCTATCTAGATGCTCTCCTTAGGTAGTATTTTTAGAATTTATCAACTTTATATATCCATGAAGCAAGATGACACACAGCAAGTAGTTATACTGCAATAATAAATGTGGTGTACAGATATACAGGAAAAGGAAATTTCATTCTTAGCCTGCAATGTCTTGAATTAATTACCATCATTTTAGAGGTTAGAGCCACTGGGGCAAGTGTAGAAAGGTCCAGGACAGAGTCCAAAGGGCAGAAAGTACATGGGAAATCTGAGTTCCTCCTTTGATAAGCCCACCACTTTCCAAAATTTCAGGTGACAACCTGGGTAAGTAATAATACAAAAGTATAGCAATAAAAAGAGTTTGATACATGAAAAAAAACAACCTAACACATATTTAACTGGACATTTTTTTACAACATAATCAGAACTTGTGACCTTGTCATATCATTGCAGAAATATAAATACATTTACGAACGTTTTTTTTTCTTTCTTTGTGATATTGACAATGTATTATTAGTATTCATATTAGTATGAAGCATTGTCATCTTAATTAGACTATTTTTCAACAATGTTATGCTACTTTCTGAAAAAAACAAGACACAACACAATTCAAGGCTTACATACAATCCAAAATTCGACACCCCTTGGCAGCAGAGTCAATCATATTGAAAAGCACTAAGGATTTTATAGGCTAACCGGTTTGGACATTTTGTGTGTTGTTGTGTTCATTTGGTAAATTGAGTGGTTCTTATATAGTGGTTTCTACTTTCTGTGAGAACTCAAAGTGTTTATACTACAACCCCCATTTACCCATTCACAAAATCATACAAGTTAATCATTAGTATCATATCCAAAGGTATTTTGACCACCCATCGCCCACCCAGGTCTGGTCAAACGCTGTTTTGTTTTTGGGCTGTCAGGAGCCGGCCCTTAGAGAGGGGGTACTGTCATCGTCCTGGGTCTAGTGACCACGTGTTGAAGTGTTTTTGAGTTTTGTTAGTATTCCTTGGTTTTGTGCTTATTTATAGTTTCTTTCCCCTTTGTCACATTATGCCATATTTGTCCCAGTTAAGTCCTCAGTCTTCCCCTGTTTGTTGTTGCATTCCCTGCATTAGCTATGGGTTCTGGTCATGTCATGTATACCAAGTGTATTATTGTAGTTCTAGCTCTCCTTTTGTTTTTCTTTAGTTTTCATGTATTTTTATCTTTAGCTTTAGCTCGTCTTTCCAACAATAAAACTGCTGCTTTAAGTTATGTTTTCTGTCTCAGAGTTCTGCATTTGGGACTTAACCTAGCCTGTACACAGCTTACCATGACGTGAACCCAGATCACTTCCACTGACTCGGCCTTGTCTGCCTTGGTTGGTAAACAATAAACATTTATCACAATGTGCTCTCAATTATTACCATGTGGAGTTTGTTAGGTATTTTATGTAAAATGCATCTCCAGTTAGTAACAGTTAGCCTAATGATGAGCATACCAACTTGATTACAATTAGATTCAGTCAAATTGGAAAAAAAGAGGCTTGTTGCTGTGAGAGCTAAGATTTAGACCATACAGTGTAGATGCAATCAATATGTTATGACCGACTTTGCTTTGTAGAATGCACTTTGATTGCTGCAGAAATTGCAACAGTGTGATTATAAGACTAATTGTGCATAACAGAGTAATTGTGTTTTAACCACGACAGCCTCTGTAGTATCATGAACATCCGTTGAGCACATACAGGATGTGTACTTCTGCTGCTGAACTGGCTCTTCCCCATGCAAGTTGTAGTAATTTTGGAGGTATAGGCAGCACTCACATCACATTTTTTCAGCAACTCGAGGCACCCACGCCCATTCGAGAAGATGAACAGGTGTTCTGGAGACAGATAAGTGGCTAGGCAGAGGAATCCATCTGACCGTTTACTTCCTGCATCATCCATCATCCCTGACAGCTTTCGATCATCTCTCATATTAATAAAACCATCACATCAGTATTATGGCCCAAGATAAGCTCCAGTGAGCTACTCTCTTAGTATCTTTGTAAAGATGTGCACCATAAATTCTAACCTCGAAATTGTTGGTAAATTATCCCCCATTTTCCTTCATACAGTGGATATACTTTTTGAAGAAAATGTAAATAAGCTGGAGTAGAATTTCTAAGCACTATGTAAACACATTGTAAAATAATCCTATTTTCATTGGCATAAAGTACTATATAAATACAATTAAAATAAGCTATGACAATGTTAGGATAGTTTCCACAGGAATATCAGACTCAGAATACTTTAATAATCCCTAAGGAAATTATGTAATGTGTATTTTGATATAGGTTAAATTATCTAATATATGAATTATTGCTCGTCTCACACCAACTTTTGTGATTTATAGAAGCCTTTGTTATAGAACTATTTCCAGAACAAGAGTTTTGTTGGCATTTTATTATTTTTTTCATCTTTATAATAGAATATAATGGAGCACCTGTCATAAAAGGATGTAGGCAAATAGGAAGACTTGCAATGGCTATACCATCATAGGAGGATTTTATATATCTTCTTCGTAGAAAAACTTATTGATGCCTTCATCAACTCTAGATTGGACTACTGCAATTCTCTTCATTTGGGTCTTGAACACTTATCTCTTCATCACTTGCAGTTAGTCTAAAATGCTGCTGCATGGCTTTTAACAGGTGTTTGAAGTTATGAACACATCACTCCTGTTTTAGCAAATTTACGCTGGCTCCCTGTCCCTTCAAAGTTTTTAAATGGTATGGCGCCCGGTTATGTCACGGTCTGGCT
The DNA here is from genome assembly GCF_057381845.1 of Rhamphochromis longiceps. NCBI lineage: Eukaryota > Metazoa > Chordata > Actinopteri > Cichliformes > Cichlidae > Rhamphochromis > Rhamphochromis longiceps. The sequence goes on from NC_140571.1 coordinate 33,919,896, forward strand.
GGCAGACCGTGGGGATGTGTGGGGAAGGAGGACCCAGGCGCGGTGCTCTATGTATAAACAGTGTGTTTATTTACAGTGTGCAACAAAGTAACAATAAATCCCCGTGTTTTCCCAGACTCCCGTGTTGTGTCTCTCCGTGAATAGTCCGTGTCTTTGTGCTCTCCGCTCCCGTGTCAGCACCCCCCGGTGCTCGCTGCTCTCGTGTCTTCCACGCTCCTCCTGTGTGAAACAATAGACGCAGCCGTCAGGACACAAACAACTGCGGGCATACACGCACACTAACTTAACTGAACAGAAGACTAACGTGGAGTCTCATGCAATGATCCCGCGTCGGTGGGAGCTCCAAGACTCTCCTAAGTAGCTCCCCCGACGAGCCCTGATCAGCGGCAGGTGTGTGGCTTCGGGTGTGGCCAGTCCCTCCGCAGGGCCACACCCCTCAGGCCTGCAGGTGGCCGAGCTCCATCCTCCAGGCACACCCGCAGACATACACACCCATACCTCGCCTAAACATATGAGTGGGACACAGACTAACACAGCACAGAGAAACACACATATGTACACGCACAGAGAAGGGGAAACGACACCAAAAATACATAATAATACACAGGTCCATGACTGCCCAGGGATCCTGGGTCGCCCAGTCCCAGGACCCTGACAGTACCCCCCCTCTAAGGGTCGGCTCCCGACGACCCAAAAACAACAGTACAACCAACCCAGGGCGGGCGGCGGGAGGTCCAGGACGGAGGGCAGAACCAAAACAAGCAAAAACCACCAAAGAAAACAACCCCCCCAAGGTCACAGTCCCAGAGTCCGACCGCGCATCCCGCAGCGGAGTAAGAAAAAGAAAAAACGCCACAAAACAGTCTCAGGCGGCCCATCAACATAACAAAAGAGTTCAGGGGGCCTACCTCGAGTCCAATGGTGGCGACATTGCAGCTCCGGCGGACGGCCACGGGTCCGGCAACAGCAGAAAAACAGTTCTGGGGGCCTGCCACTGCTCCAGTGGCGGCGGCACTGCTGCCCCTCCGGTGGCGAGCCCCGGGCCCAGTAGCGGCGGCGCTGCTCCCCAGGCGGCCTGCCCGGGATCCAGTGGCGGTAGCGGCGCTGCTGCTTCTCCGGCGGCCTGCCCCGGGTCCGACAGCGGCGGCGCTGCTCCCCAGGCGGCCTGCCCGGGATCCAGTGGCGGTAGCGGCGCTGCTGCTCCTCCGGCGGCCTGCCCCGGGTTCGACGGCGGCGGCGCTGCTCCCCAGGCGGCCTGCCACGGGTCCGGTGGCGGCGCTGCTCCTCCAGTGAGCAACAGCGAGGTGTGGCACATGGTTCATGACGCGCTGGTCGCTGACGTGGATGCAGAGGACGTGGATGGCGTGGATGGCGTGGAGGCCGCGCCAGACGTGGAGGTCCCTCCGGTTCGCTGACCTCCGGCTCCGGCTGAGCGGGTCCCTCCTTGGCTGGCAGCGACAGCTCCTCCTCGGCTGCTGGCAGCGACAGCTCCTCCTCGGCTGCTGGCAGCGACAGCTCCACCTCGGCTGCTGGCAGCGACAGCTCCACCTCGGCTGCTGGCAGCGACAGCTCCCCCGGCTCGCCGAGCTCCTCCTCGGCTGGCAGCGCCGGTTGTTCCTTCCGCTCGCCGAGCTCCTCTGCTGGTGGTTCGCTGAGCTGCTCCTTCTCGCTGAGCTGCTCCTTCTCGCTGAGCTGCTCCTGCCCGCTGAGCTGCTCCTGCCCGCTGAGCTGCTCCGACTCACTGAGATGACGACGGTGTTACAGCTGCAGATGGTGAAGCAGCGGGTGGTGTAGCGACCTCCGACCAAGGTGATGGTACCTGCACCGTCAGCTCGTCCACTGCAGACACAAACACAGATGATGAGGAAAATGAAAAATTGTCCGTACTACTCACCACAGCCGGCTCTTGAGATGTCTGTGGCTTTGGCTGCGGTGAGGAACGCCGGCGGCGCGAACGTCGTTTCCATGTAGATGTCGGGGCCGGCGTCTCAGGCTGTGAATCCACCAGCTGACCGGGCCGGTGAGCAGCCTGAGGAGGAGAGTGGAGGTGGAGGGTGGAAAGCAGGAAGTCCAGGACTACAGAATTAAGGGAGTCCACCAGCCAGGGGAATTTCAACAGCATCCCCTACAGCCGCCTCTCCACGGCGCGACGCAACCCCTCCGCGGGCTTCTCCCACCACAACTCACACATGCGGTAAACCTTGTCCATAACCTCCCTCCTGAGCCTCTCCTCAGAGACCGCTGGGTCCATACGTGGCGGGATCATTCTGTCACGGTCTGGTTGGCAGACCGTGGGGATGTGTGGGGAAGGAGGACCCAGGCGCGGTGCTCTATGTATAAACAGTGTGTTTATTTACAGTGTGCAACAAAGTAACAATAAATCCCCGTGTTTTCCCAGACTCCCGTGTTGTGTCTCTCCGTGAATAGTCTGTGTCTTTGTGCTCTCCGCTCCCGTGTCAGCACCCCCCGGTGCTCGCTGTTCTCGTGTCTTCCACGCTCCTCCTGTGTGAAACAATAGACGCAGCCGTCAGGACACAAACAACTGCGGGCATACATGCACACTAACTTAACTGAACAGAAGACTAACGTGGAGTCTCATGCAATGATCCCGCGTCGGTGGGAGCTCCAAGACTCTCCTAAGTAGCACCCCCGACGAGCCCTGATCAGCAGCAGGTGTGTGGCTTCGGGTGTGGCCAGTCCCTCCGCAGGGCCACACCCCTCAGGCCTGCAGGTGGCCGAGCTCCATCCTCCAGGCACACCCGCAGACATACACACCCATACCTCACCTAAACATATGAGTGGGACACAGACTAACACAGCACAGAGAAACACACATATGTACACGCACAGAGAAGGGGAAACGACACCAAAAATACATAATAATACACAGGTCCATGACTGCCCAGGGATCCTGGGTTGCCCAGTCCCAGGACCCTGACAGGTTATTTAAGCAAACTCCTCAACATCTCAAAAGAGCACTGAGATCTTCAAGCCAGATGCTCTTAGTACAGCCGAGGTCTCGATTAAAACATAGAGGAGATCGGGCCTTCTGGAATAACTTGCCACCTGATATTTGTACCTATACAGTCTTTCAAATCATTTCTTAAAACTCTCTTTTTTACATTGGCTTTTAATTCAAGTTCAGTTTGAGTATCTTCAGGCTTGTTTTATGTTTGTTTTGTTTTGATGTTATATATTACCATTGCCTCATCTAATGTCTTATTTTTCTGTATTTGTTTTTCTATTGTTTTCTCTTGTTCATAACTAATTGTGAAGCTCTTTGGTCAACTCTGTTTCAACAATTTCCTTACTTTTACCCAATAAGAGTCAAAATTTGAGCAATGACACGTAAAGCTGATGACATTCAATCAAGTTAAAACAGAACTTGCACCAACTAAATCATTACATTTCTTTAGCAGCTTAAGAAGCAGTCAAAATGCCAAGTTGTACCTGTCATGGTTTCTCTGTCTTGGATGCTGGGTGTTGAGTTTTTTGTGAGTTCACGATTCCTTTTGGTTTTGAAAATGATTTCTGTTTGAGACTTTTTATTTTTATTTTTTTAATATTGGTTGTACTTCAATACCTTCCCAGCAGGCTCTTGTATATATTTTGTTTATATTTGTGATTTATTCCCTGGTTTTGGTGTTTAAATTAGAGTTCCATCTGTAGTAATTTCTATGTTCCTAGTATTGGTTTCTCATAAGTTGAAGGTTGTATATACTTAATTCCCTTTATGTATCTTTGTGTCTCTATTCTTTGTTTTTCTTTCTGCCTTACCCTGCATTGTTAATCTCTTCCCCCTGCTTAATTGTCTTATATCTGTTTTATTTTGCTAGCTGTTGTCCTCTGTGTGTTGTTTCATCTTCCCCTGTCTCTCTATGTTAATTATCTTCAGCTGTGTTTAGTTCCCCACTAGTTTCCTCTTCCCTCCTTATCTCCCTTACCTCTTTTGCATATATTGTTTCAGCTTTCCTTTGCCCTTTGCCATGTTGTCCAAGTGTACCTTTTAGGATGAGTTTCTGTGCTTTCTAAGGTCTTGTATTCTGAGAAATGTTTGGATTTTCTGGATTATGTGGCTTTGTGCTTTATTTATCCTGTTAACAGCATTAACAGCTTGTTTTGAGTTTAATGTCTGTCAAACTGCATCTTTCTTTAGGTCTGCAAAAATATATCTTCAAAACACACATCGGTATTTACATTTCCTTTGAGCATTGCTAGGAGGAGATCATAAGGTCATATAATTCAAAATTGCTCTTAAAAATTATATTATTTTGGGGCTATTTAAAAAAACATTTTTATGTATAGTTGATGGCAAAATATATCTTGATTTGGGACTGATAACACTATCAGACAAACGTTTGGACACACCTTCTTTATTTTTACTACTTTCTACATTGTAGATACATACTGTGGACATCAAACATATGAAGAAAGATATATGGAAATATGTAGCAAAGAAAGAATTGATAAATAACTCAGAAAATATCTTATATTTTAGATTCCTGAAAGTAGCCACCCTTTGCGATTGTGGCAATTGTGGCTCAAGAGTTGGGAGTTCGCCTTGTAATTGGAAGGTTGCCGGTTCGAGCCCCGGCTTGGATAGTCTCGGTCGTTGTGTCCTTGGGCAAGACACTTCACCCGTTGCCTACTGGTGGTGGTCAGAGGGCCCGGTGGTGCCAGTGTTCGGCAGCCTCGCCTCTGTCAGTGTGCCCCAGGGTGGCTGTGGCTACAATGTAGCTTGCCATCACCTGTGCGTGAATGGGTGGATGACTGGATATGTAAAGTGCTTTGGGGTCCTTAGGGACTAGTAAAGCGCTATATAAATACAGGCCATTTACCATTTGCTGTTGACAGCGCTGCAAACCCTTGACCTTTTCTCAATGAGTTTCATGATGTAGTCACCTGAAATGGTTTTCAGGTGTTAGAATGCATATTATGGCAAGAAACAATCAGCTAAGCAAAGAGAAATGACAGTCCATCATTATTTTATGAACTGAAGATCAGTCAGTCCAGAAAATTGCTAAAACTTTGAATGTGTTGCCAATTGCATTAGCAAAAACCATCAAGTGCTACAATTAAGCTATCTCAAATAAGGACCACCCCAAGAAAAGAAGACCAAGAGTCACCTCTGCTGCTGAGGATAAATTCATCCAAATCACTAGTCTCTGACATCGCAAGTTAACAACACCTCAGATTAGAGCTCAGATAAATGCCACACAGAGTTCCAGTAGCAGACACATTTCAACATCAACTGTTCAGAGGGGACTGAAGAAACCACTACTAAGGAAAAGCAACAAGCAGAAGATATTTGTTTGGGCCAAGTAGGGATGGGTATCGAAAACCGGTTCTTGTTGAGAACCGGTTCCCACTGTTTCAATTCCTTGGAATTGTTTGCCATTTTTGCAAACGATTCCCTTATCAATTCCAGTCGCCCCGAATGACGTCATCACGTTGCGGAGCGTCATTTACCTGGCAGGAAACACGGCGCGTAAGCGGCTCAAACGCTCACAAGTTTGGTTATACTTTACGAGAACGGATGACAACAGGGCAACTTGCAATACTTGCAAAGTAGATATTTAATTTAAGGGAGGAAACACTACGAATATGCAAAAGCATTTGCTCACAAAACACGCGATGACCTTAAATGAATGTCGTGTTTTTAATTCCGCTCCGGACTCGTGAATCTCAACCCAGCAGCAGCGGTAACGTTTGCACGTCCTCTCCCGTTAATGCGGCAGGTAAATAATCAACTAATAGTGCATATTATGTTAGCGCGATCTGCCTTATTACAAAACCTGCCATTACTGTGCATTTAGGTGACCGTGATGAGAGAGACAGACAGAGTCTGGCTCAGATGCTGGCAGCTCTCGCTGCAGTCTATCGTTAGCGTCTCCTTTCAGGCCAGGATAGACGAATGTCACCGAGCAGTGACTAAGTTTGTGGTAAAAGGCTTGAACCCATTTGCCACAGCAGATGCCCCTGATTTTTGGTAAGTGAATGTGTTTAATTGTAGGCAGGGACATTTCTGGATATTCTTGTGTAAGTGCTACAGAATAATTTATGTTATACTTTGTTATTGCTACAGAAGAATATTTATTTTATTATTTTACATTTACAATTTTTTTTCCTGGGGACCCTGTGACACCTCATTGAAGAGCCGTAGGCTGTGGATCTCTTAAGATCTCACTGTTGGGTTTGTAAGGCCATGTTACTCCTAAATTTCTATCTTGTTCAAAGAGAAGATATAAAACAAAGTTCTAAGCTAATCGACCTTAGTGTTCTCCTTTTTTAAAGAGAATCGATAAGAGAATCGATAAAGAATCGAATCGTTAAACAGAATCGAAAATGGAATCGGAATCGTGAAAATCTTATCAATACCCATCCCTAGCGCCAAGAAGCACCAGAAATGGACATTAGACCAGTGGAACTCTGTGCTTTGGTCTGATGAGTCCAAATTTGAGATCTTTCATTCCACCCGCCATGTCTTTGTGCAACGCAGAAAAGGTGAAGGGATGGTCTCTACATGCATGGATGTGATGGTGTGTGGGTGCTTTGCTCATGACTCTTTTGGGGATGTATTGAAAACTGAAGGCACAAATGCAATCCCATCCTGTTTGCATTTGGTTGGTTAGTTGTGTTGAGTATTTTGCAACTGGACAATGAGCCCAAACACACCTCCAGGCTGTGTGACCAAGAAGGAGAGTGATTGAGTGCTGTGATTGAGTGCTGCGCCAGATGGCCTGGCCTTCACAGTCACCTGACCTAAACAAAATCTAGATGGTTTGGGATGAGATGGACTGCAGAGTGAAGGCAACAGGACCAACAAGTGCTCTGTAGTGAAACTCCTTCAAGACTGTGTGAAAACTATTTCAGGTGACGACCTCACGAAGCATGAGTGTGCAAAGCAGTAATCAAAGCAAAGGGTGGCTATTTTGAAGAATCTAAAATATAAAGCATGTTTTGAGAAATTTCACACTGTTTTGTTTGCTACATTATTCCATATGTGTTAATTCATATTTTTAATGCCTTCAGTGAGAGTCTACAATGTAAATCGTCATCAAAATAAAGAAAAACCATTAAATTAGAAGGTGTGTCCAAGTTTTTCACTGGTTGTGTAGGAAAGGCAAGGCAAGGCAAGTTTATTTGTATAGCACAATTCAACAACAAGGTGATTCAAAGTGCTTTACAGAGACATTAGAAACAAAAACAAATAAAAAGCATGATTTAAAATTGATTAAAACAAGCAAACAAACAAACTAACTAATTAACAAACAAACAAACAAACAAAACAGTATATAAAATCAAAACAGATAAAATCAGAACAGTAGATAAAATCAGTAGTTAAATGTAAGAAAAGACTGAAAAGCAGAGATCAAGGAAATCAGCAACTTCAGCTTTTTGTAGCAATGTCAGGCAAAAATAATCATTAGTGATTAATCTTAACTTTAAGGCATTTAGACTGAAATGACTATCAACTAGAGTAAAGGATACTGTTTGAAAAGTGAGGTCAAAATGGGAGACGCCCCCTAGCTTTGTGGAGAATGGTCAAGCTAAGATCCTGATCCCTTCCAGATAGAGATGGACAAAATGGTAATGGCTAACCTACCGGACATAGTAGTGATAGACAAGCAGAAGAAGACGACTATAGTGATAGATGTAGCTATACCGAATGTCAGCAACATCAGGAATAAGGAATCCAGGAAGCTTGAGAAGTACCAAGGGCTCAGAGATGAGCTGGAGAAGATGTGGAGGGTGAACATAACAGTACTCCCAGTGGTAATTGGAGCACTATGTGCGGTGACTCCCAAACTAGGCGAGTGGCTCCAGCACATCCCAGGAACAACATCTGAGATCTCTATCCAGAAGGGCACAGTCCTAGAAAAAGCAAAGATACTGTGGAGCACCCTGAAGCTCACAGGCCTCTGGTACAGGACCTGAGCTTGAAAGAAAGAAAGAAAGAAAGAAAGAAAGAAAGAAAGAAAGAAAGAAAGAAAGAAAGAAAGAAAGAAAATTACTTGCATTACAGTAGTGTGCTTCAACTGAGTTTGCCATTCATAGTCCTTGTGCATGGCCCTCATGAAAACTAGTACACTAAAGTACTGAATCAAGGACTCTAACTTGTCTCCATTGAGTAGATGAATACATTAGTTGAGTGGAAATTTAGGTCTAATGCAGATTATATAAGTAAGCATTAGTTTTGAAGGTCTGTGAGGGGTCACAGTGATGGGGATGTGACCAGAATAATGCGCTGTTGGATCTCTGAGAACTTCAAAAAGCAGAGCATTCCTCAGATGTAATCTCCTTTACCTGGATGAAAGGCCCAGTCATAATGGAAGGTCTCCTGCTTATGAGGCCTCTGTGGAACAGCTCTGCTGCTAGAAAGAGATTACAATGGATTTACAACTGATCTCACACACTCCACCAACCCCTCTGTACAGCTGCTACTACCTTTACCTCCCAAAAATGCTTCTCTTGTGTGTTTGTCCCCAGCTTTGTTATTGCTATGTGAAGCAATCGCTGATTAGCTAAGACTGAAAGCTTTGAGCCAAAGTGGAAAGTTTACCGTGCAGTCATTCAGAGGGAGCTACATTCATGTTCTACTTAACTAATAGTGATTCTTCCTCTCAGCTTAGGAGTTTGTGGAAATTTGGGTCACTACACAATAATGGGTTGAGGATGCAATCATAAGGATGAGGTCATGAGGGGAGCTGTTCAAATCTCTCTCTGCTCTGCTGATGAAAAACCTCGCCGTCTCCCCTCAAAAATGCAATATAGGACAGTCCTGAAAGGATCTGTATGCAGCACATACACAAGAGGGTGGTGCTGGGGGTTGACAATGAATAATTAATTCGACTGGAAAGTTAGGGAAATAATCCAGTGTTTGTGCACCAAATCAACGGGATGAACAACACCTAGCTGTGCATGCGGTGCAGCATCAAAGGGCAAGTATCAAGGGACAATGCATAGTTGTTAGTGATTAGTCATGTTTATTACTGCACACATCAGAAATTTCCTATATGGAGGAAATGGAAAGAGCAAGGATTTCATTATGGCACTTCCAATCTGTTCAGGTGAATTTGTCATGACAGCAACACGATTGTTTAAATGGAAGTCAGTGTATTTAATTTCATGAAAAATATAGAAGCAGACTTCAAATTATGAACATATTAAGAAAATATCACTATTGCATGTCTGCATTTAATTTTCTTTCTGCAAAATATCAGCTTCTGACAAGTAGTGTCATTAAACTGGCTGTAGCTTAACTAAAACAAAGCACACATTAAATATCTTCATCATCTGAAATGAACAGAAGTTTGTTAGAAATGTGTGCCTGATGTTATAATTAACTTAGCCTGTATGTAAATCCTAGATCTCACTTAAAGTTCAAGACTCAGTATTCACAGATTCGCCTATATGTGGATGTTTTCATAAAGCATATCTAAAATATTCAATAATTTCATTTAATTTTACTATTTGGCTAAATAGATTTTTATGACAAAAAATGATTTACTAATTTCCAAATATTAATATTAATGTAAACATGGTGAAATATCAATAAAATGTTTCTCAAACATTGCCAATCGATGTCAATTCCAAACACAAAGCCTTTAGAGGGGGTCTCAAGTTTTTTTCTGGATTTTAGCTATTTTTGGGTGGTTGTGGTCACTAACTATCCATCCATTCACTTCTGCTTATCCTTTTCAGGGTCGCAGGGGGTGCTGGAGCCAACACACAGAGACAGACAACGATTCCCACTCACATTCACACCTAGTGGCAATTTAGATTTTTCAATTAACCTATCCCCACAAAGTGCATGTCTTTGGACGGTGGGAGGAAGCCAGAGTACCCAGGGAGAACATGCAAACACAGAAAGTCCCCAGACTGATGGTGGAATTGAACTCAGGACCTTCTTGCTATGAGGCAACAGTGCTAACCACCGTGCCACTGTGCTGCCCTATCCCAGCAAATATTGGGGATCGACCGTATTTTATGCACTGAGCCTTGGCGTATTAAATCTTGCATATTTGCCAGAACTAAAATATATTTGCGTGTTTGTCACTATAATAGTAAACAGACAAGTGTTCTGCAAAGCACATTGCAAAATCCATGTTGTGATTAAACTTGTACTACCGCTGTTCTCTTGTATTACTGTTCAGCTAGAATCTAGGTCAGAATGCACCTTGAAATTGTAAGGATTTTTTCAGTGGCACAAGATTAAGGAGCTCCCGGAGAAAACCCAATTAAGCACAGTGATAACAGGCAAACTCCACACAGAAGGGCCCTACTCAGGTTTGAACTCTCTTGCTATGCTAACTAATAGTGCTAATTATCACCATGCTGCTAATGTCTATGCTGTATTTCACAGTATAAAGAATACAATGAATCTATAATAAAGAAAAACAAAACCTTTGGCAATAATTAGTCTTGTTTTTGTGATATATTTTTAAAGATATTCAAGTGTAAGGATTTGTCTGTGCATTAATTTTGGGACAATAGCTATAGAGAAGACAAATTAAAGTAAGATGTACAACTAAATGAAAAAAGATTCACCATGTTTTTTGAGTGGTAGAGTGGATATGTTATGGTTGACAGAAGTTTTGAAGATGAAAAATATACCCCAAAGAATATAAAACAAAACATCCAAGCATACATTGTGTCATTTTCTCTTAGCAGCATCACTTAAAAACTGTTTTATGGTGTACAAACACATGGTTTGATGTGAAGGAATATGAAAATTATGGACAACAATAAATAAAATCAAAGGAAATAAAACGAAAATCATAACAGTTAGACCCACTTTCACTGCTCAAGTTTTCTTTTAAAATCTTCATATATCATTCTTTCTTAATTATTCCTTCTACCTTGACAAAATTCCTTATTCGAGAGAGACCAATCCCACCACCATTTTTTACTGTGGCAATGGTGTTCTTTGGGTTGTAGCCCTCTCCCTTCTTTCTTTAAACAAACCAGCATCTCTGAGACCAAAGAGCTCTGTTTTCATCACAACTGACCAGCTGTGATTTCAGCTGTGATTCAGGAAACATCACAAAGTCTTTCCTGAAGAAAGACTTTGTGATTCAAAGTCTTTCTTCAGGTTTTCCTTAGCATACTTCAGACAGAAGTGGAGTTTCAGCAAAAACTTCACCTCTGCAGAAGAGTGGAGTTTTTCTTGGTCTGCAGCATTGTAGTCCATTCCTGTGCTTCTGGTGATTGTCTTTATTGAGACTACAATTCCAGTCTCCCAAATAGTGTCTTGGCAGTTGTTTTGGTGTCTTTGCACATCTCTCACACATCATTTTTTGTTTCCTACCTCTGCCAGCCCAGTTCTGTACTGTGTGCGGCTCTCTTTGAATTTCTTGATAATACTTCTCACTCCAGTTCTTGACTGGGTCAGAAACCCTGTGATAACTTTGTGTATCCAGCTCCTGTTTTGTGAGCATCCACAATTCTCTTTCTCAAGTCTAACCCGATTTGCTTTAAGAATGAAGGTTTCTTAGGTGACAGCTAAATCCTTGCAAAGTTTTTATATTGTGTGTAAAATGTATAATACACCTCGGGTTTAACTGGATTTTATAAGTTTCAAGCATAGTTAAGCAAATTAAAGCACACGATTGCACAGCAATCGTTTGTGCTATGACACAGTGAAGACAAAAAAAATCACCTTAATTAATTCAAAATTTCACCTGTGTTTGTCTATTTACCTATTTTTATATTTTGAGCCCTTAAACTAGTCATAAAATTCAACCTTTCTCGTTGAACCTAGCACATTGCTTTTTTCTCTTACAATTTTATTAGTTCCCACACCAGATGGCTACTTGGTCACATTAGTGTGAATTTTATTTTTAAATTCAGTTTTTTATTGTTGTATTTCTCATTTAATGGATGAGTGGAAATAACTGAAAGCTTTTTTTGTTATTGTGATGCATCCCTGCTGTTTGCCTTCTTGGGGGTTCTTTTTCATCTTTTTGAATATTTCACTCTACAGCTCTCGTGTTATACTTTGCTGGTTTCACAGCTTACTTACTTTTAATAACAAGAATATCTGATGTGTTTGACTATCTCATCAGACCTATTTAGAAAATTAATCTTATAAAGGTCTCATTAAACCATTATGCATAAAGAACTTTTTAGAAAATGGACTGAAATGCCCTAAAGAACAATTCGTATTGGAGAATAACTGAAGCAGAAGAAATGCTGGATTTCTTCAAAATGTTACCTTGAGAAGACAGTGCCATTTATCAAATGTGACAATTATATAAATCATGGCCTTAAAGTTTTGTTTTATATGGTTTATTCTTAATAATAGTCTCATATATCTGCCTTGTTTGTTGTCTTCGACAACATCGAGATGGCCTACCTGGAGGAGATTAGGAACCTGGAGAACTGGTGCCAGGAGAATAACCTCCTCCTAAACATCAGCAAGACTAAGGAGCTGATCGTGGACTTCACTACAAAGCAGGCAAGGAATTACAAACCCCTCATTATCAGTGGCATGCCAGTGGAGAGAGTGGACAGTTTCCGATACCTGGGTGTCCACATCACTCAGGACCTGTCATGGTCCTGCCACATCAACACCCTGGTTAAGAAAGCCCGTCAGCGTCTCTTCTTCCTCAGAAGACTTAGAGACTTCCATCTGCCACTGAAGGTGCTCAAGAACTTTTACTCCTGCACCATCGAGAGCGTCCTGACGGCAAACATCTGCACCTGGTTTGGGAACAGCACCAAGCAGGACAGACGAGATCTGCAAACAGTGGTGCGCTCAGCCGAACGCATCATTCAATCAGAGCTCCCTGACCTGCTGTCCATCTACACCAAGCGGTGCAAGTCCAAAGCTAGGAAGATTATGATGGACCTCTCCCATCCCAACAATAGACTCTTCTCACTGTTGAGGTCTGGGAAGCACTTCCGCTCCCTTAAGGCCAAAACAGAGAGAATGAGGAGGAGCTTCTTCCCCCAGGCTATTCGGACCAGGTGTAGGACTGGACTCTCCCACACACATCACTATAAGACTGGACTCTCACACACATCACATCACCACATGCACCACCACACATTTCCTGTAATTTATAATTCTTATAATCTCTTTCTGCTATTTGCACATTTTTTACTTTAAATTTCTAAGATAATTTGTAAATTTTGTAGTAACCTGTAAATTGTAAATACTGTAAAACTTTTTTCTGTCATTTAATGGTCGGGCATTGTACAACTATAAGCATTTCACCCCCATGTCATACTGTGTATGGTTGTGTGTGTGTGACAAATAAAATTTGAATTTGAATTTGAATTTGTTTGTGGTGCTAATGTGTACTACTGGATTCATTTAAATTTTATTTTGGTAATATCTGTCTGTGACTGGAGAACACAAATTTCCACAAAATGTTTTTATGATTATCATCATATGAAATTTGAAAGATTAAGTGGTCAACCAAGACATAAGCCATTCTTCTATTCTTTTTGTTATAAACCTTTAATGCACAAGACTTTTCTGAAACCTACAGACAACTTTATTCTTTTAAAATGTTCCCAAATTTTCTAAAGTTACAAATATATAAATATTTAAAGAAAACATCTTCCTATAGGATCAGTTTGATAAGGTGTCTGTGAATAATCACCAGCCATTATTAATTAGTCATATGTAAGAACACAGCACTTCAGAACTGTGAACTCTTCATTTTGATCTCACTTAGATCTTTTTTAAAAATTTGTAACTAACTTCTAACTAGCTAACTTCTTGCATAGTTGTGACACTGTTGCAATATCCATCCAGAAGTAGAAATGATTCATTTCATTAGGAAGAAATGAATTGCTGTAATTAGCTAATCATGTGGTCAAAATTTGTAAAGCTTGTGTCAGGGTCCTGGGACTGGGCGACCCAGGACCCTTGGGCAGTCATGGACCTGTGTTATTATTATGTATTGTTGGTGTTGCTTCCCCTTCTCTGTGCTTGTACATATGTGTGTGTGGGTGGCTGTGTGTCTGAGTACTTGTTTATAGGCGCCGTCAGGCCTCGTCAGGCCTGGGGTGTGTGGCCCTGCTAGGGGACTGGCCACACCCGAAGCCACACACCTGCTGCTGATCAGGCCTCGTCGGGGGAGCTACTTAAGAGAGTCTTGGAGCTCCCACCGACGCGGGATCATTGCTTGGGACTCCACGTTAGTTACCCAGTCTAGGTTTTGTCATAAAGTGTATGCCTGCCATTACTGAGTGTCCTGACAGCTGCCGCTATTGTTTCCCGCAGGAGAAGCGTGGAAGGCTTGGAGAGCAGCGAGCACCGGGGGGTGCTGACACGGGAGCAGAGAGCACTAGGAGGACACGACACGGGAGTTTGGGGGAAAACACTGGGATTCATTGTTGCTTTCTACCACACTGTAAATAAACGCACTGCTTGTAATTTGAGCTCCGCGCCTGGGTCCTCCTTTCCCACATTCCCCCACGGTTTGCCACGCCAAACCGTGACAGCTTGGTATACTTGGGTTCTGCTAATGTTCAACAGAATGAGGGGAAAAAAGGATTTAGTGACTCTGAGCTTGGTCGTTGGCACCAGACCAACTACTGGTTTGAGTATGAAACACATTGGGTGTTAGCCTTAATGGTAATTGGTGAGTTTACTCCAAGAAACATGAAGCTACAAAATCTTGTGACCATAGCTAATTTTCTTCAAGGTTCCGGAGCAGGCTTTCCCTTTTTTAAAAAAATAAAGTTTATAGTTATACCTTGAAACATCCCATAGTTACAATGCAATAGGCGTAGGCTGCTGGGGGCTTCTGAAGATAAGTGTGTCTTCTTAACTGCTTGATCTGTTTATACACTATTATTGCTTTTAATTATTTTAAAACTTTGGCTCTATCCCACATGTGTCTTTTGTGCTCTCTCCCACTGCTCTCTTATGCTTTCCGCCACCCGAGTCATGGCAGATGGCCGCCCCTCCTGAGCCTCATTGTGCCGGAGGTCTTTTCCTGTCAAAGGGGAATTTCTCTTTCTCACTGTCGCCAAGTGCTTGCTTAAAGGGGTCAACTAATAGTTGGAGTTTTCTCTCTATCATTCTAGGATCCTTACCTTACAATATAAAATTTGTAATTTGGCACTATTGTCGAGTTTTTCTCTTGTGTCCTTACCCTACAATATAGGGTTCCTGAGGTAACAGTAACTGCAATCACCAACCACTTGGTTGTGTATCTCGTTGTATGCTGTCCCATTTTGCATTTTAAATTTAGCTACTTTGTAATGAATAATCTCCTGGGCACCTTTGCACAGCCTTGGGCCCTGTCAGCTGTGTTAGTCCCAGCTATGTTAATGCTTGCAGCCTGTTCTTGTTCTGCCATGCTGTCCTTTTGATTGACCATTTATAACCACAGGTAGGATTTGTTAATGCCAGCCACTTCCATTTGCCGATAAGACATCCCATGCAGGGGCTTGGTTGTTCGTACAGTTCCTCATCACCATTTGTCTTTAGCTGCCTGAAGTACTCATGGACCCGCTCTTTTTGGGGGCCATTTTTCTCATATATTTTCAGATGTTCCATACTTCATCTTGGATTGTGGCCCTGACACTCATTAGTTCTCACCCCCTCTCTTATCGTATCTCATAGAACATCAGGGACTTTTTGATGAAGATCTCCGTGGGTTGTGCGGAGTTTTGATGTCTTGACATCTATCTCCTCCCATGGCCAACTTGTTATTTCAGCTAAGTATCTAATGACCAGTAGAGAACAGGTTTTGATAGCTTAGATTTTATTACTACCATTCTGATGTGTTCCCTGTTGGAATAGCACACAATTAATATTCAGTTAATTGCCACTACTAGTATGTAACTAGTAACACAACCACAAATGTTTATAAATGACAACTGTGTTAATCAGCAGGATGTACTTTTTTAATTTTTTTCTTCGACTTCACAGTCTGAGTACAATCAGTACAGTTACACTGAATTATTCATGTACACAACCTTATCATGTGGCAAAATTAGTAATCTTCTTCATTTAAATGTGAAAGTGGCTGAATGTTGATGTGCCTGACTAAATTTTATTTTATAACCGTAATAAGGCAGCAAAATCCCCTGTCATAGGGGCTGGCTTGAGAAACTAAGGGTCACCATAAACAACAAGGACTGAGACTTTATGAGACCCAAGAGATAAATAGGAGCTACAGAAAAAGAATTCTTGTTAGAGAACATATGTTCAGCTAACTTCTCCTGTGTAAAGGTCACAGTGAGAGAGTAATAGCTCTGGTATATTCATTGTCGTGCATCTTCATCCATTTGGTGCAAATGAGCAGTGGGGACCCCCACATCATTTACGATGGTGAAATTATGTACTCAGTTGCTGCAAGGGGAAATGCAGAATTATGAGTTCCAGTATTATTACTTTCCAGGGTCTAATGAAGATTTCACTTTGGTATTGAACTGCACAACTGTTGCTGTTTTGTGCTCTATTTAAATATATTATTGAACATTTGTACACCTTTTAATAGAGTTGGCCACTCTACAATGTGTTTTATAGTCACAATGTCACCATTAGTACTTCCTTTTATTTATTTCCTCTCTGAATCTATTAACTGAGCACCCTAAATGGATATTAATTATTTCATGATTTTTTTCATTGGTGGTCAGTGAGCTGTAGTAACAGTGGCAGCTTTCTGCTATTGCTTCCAAGAATTTTCATAATGGGACAAGTAAGCTACACAATTAAAGCAGAAACATAAGCAAGGAGGTTGTTTTTCTTTTGTTTTTTTATTAAGATGCAGAACTGAGATCTGCATAATGTTTTACATCATGAGGACTTTGTAATTTCAGGTTTTGTATGTGGTCGGGGTGAGGGGTAAAGAAAGAAGAGTTTCAAGTTTTTAGAGCATACGTATATTGCAAAAACAGAAAGCTCACAGTGCTTTTATTTACTTATGTATTTATTTAGAAACAGATTATTTTACCAGTGCAGTGCAGACAAAATTGCCTAGTGCACACCAGAGCCAGCAAGTTGCCACCACCACAACAACATGTACTAATTAGTGGCACTATAAGTCACCTGCACCTACAGTATTTATACTTACCTCAATGCATTATTTGGAGTAATGTGTGACTACAGAAGCTATTGTCCTGGATCATGCATAGATTGTTGTTTGCTATATAAAATACTTTCAGAAATAACACGTTTCATCACAGAAACAAAAAAATCTGTAGATAGTCTAATATGATTAGAACAAAATTCTGGAGTTCCTAGATGGTACATATAAAGGAGAAATATGTTACATATGTAGTGAATATTTTTTATTTTTAACACCTTGGTCAGTTTCTCTCAAATGAAATCTAATTTTTATTTTCTATTAAACGTTGTCCAATTTGCAAAAAAAATGTTATGATTCAAAGTTTGAACATATGTAATAGTGTATAATATATAAACATGATATTTTACACGCTACACACACACACACTTGCTTGATCTAATTTCCAAGCACTAACATCAGCATCATATTTCAAATATATGCTTTCTTACAGAACATATTATAGATCATTTTTTCTGCACTGTCCTCTTTTGCACTCCTGTTCCATCCTGTAATGCAGCTTGATGAAACTGACAGACTGCAAAGCATCAGGGAATTGCAAGGTTTGACAAAAAAGCTACTAAACTGAAAGCAAGAACCCCATATATCTTTCTTGGCAACTGCAGAGTGTGCTGTGTCAGTGTTAAAGGTCAGAGGTCCAGTCCATTCGGTGCAGTTTCGATTCTTAAAGCAGAGTCATGTCTCAACACAACATAAAGCAGCAGTGGCCGAGGGCTACACTGAAAGCACACATCTTATGAAGTGGAATGGAGTATGGAGTAAGGGAGATAAACAGTCTTGTGTTCTCAGCTTTTAGGTGAAGGGGGAATATTATCCACATCAAACACAAGTCAAATATCTCTGCACATATGAAGGTCATCATTCAGTTTTATTTGTCACTATTCCTTGCTTTTGTTGAAGTGGGTACGATTTAAACTTGCCTTGCACCACTTGTTTCTTATGTTCGGTAAAAATTTATAAGTGTATCCAAATATTTAATATTTATGGATGTTACAAATAAAACCTTTATTTTAGAGTACTTCCTGGTTAAAAATCCGGCCCCAGTAATTGCACAAAAAAACTCAACTTGCAGAACTTGACAGGTAAAATATAAAAGACCATAATGTTAAATGTCCATGAACCAACTCTATCTTCTCAAGCAGAATTTAGACAGTAAGTTATGGTAAAATTAAATTGCAGTAGGGGGTTTGAGGTCCTTCTTATCCTTAAAGACATTTTTTGGCTTTCATCAGTCAGAGGTTACAACAAAGCAAGCAGTGATATGCAGGAAAAGGTCTGGGGCAGACTCAAAACCAGGCCTCTGCATTAGCCCTTGGCATATTAATCACCTGCTCAACCGAGTCTGAAGTTGAGGTGCTTAGCTGACTTATGTGGGTGAGATTCTTGTGGTTTATCCAGCGTGAGTGGATATTCTTCCCCCCCAAGCCAGCGTCTCTATTTCTCCAAAAGTGGGTTGGCTCCCAGCAGCTCCTGCTTCTCAATACTGCAATTGTGCTCTTGGGGGAAAATGAAATAAAATAAGAGAAAAAACAAACAAACAAGAACATAGCTCATCAGAAGTTGACCATTACGAGTGGATGGCAGCGACCCCTTTGCTGGAAGCATCTAATTCCACAGTGAAGTACACTGAAAAATCAGACAGGAACAGGACTGGCAAAACACTTATCATGTGCTGCATCACACTTCACATTGTTTAGCAATTTGAACTGGACCCTGTTTTTGTTTTATTTAGTAATGAGACAAGAACAGGTAGACAATCTGTATGGAACTGTATGGCCACATTTTGTCTGTTGGTTGTCTCTGACAGACCTCTGTAAGCTCATTAGGAAGCGAGCATTCAAGCATAAATAAATATATATATTGCCTTTTCTTTGATAAATCTCCCATCGGTTCCTGCTTTTTACATCTTTGTGTGAAATTACAATATAACTTTGGGGCTTTTATTTTGAAGACCACTGAAGGCAAACAAATGCAGCTTCCGTGTTTATGCGTTGGGATTGATGTTTGAGAGAGCGATATAGAATATATAGAATATAGAGTTTTTAACAAGACATGAACTTCTGAGTATTTATTAACTGAAGTCAGAGGTATAACTGCGTACTTAGAGCGGACTGCTGTGTTTAAGGAACGCCCCCCAGAAAAACAATAATTTACAAAAAATACTCGTACTAAATGTGTATCTGCCTAGCTGTATTTTCTCGGGGCCAAGACTGTCCTCCTTAAAAAAAATAAAATTAACAACATTTTTCTTTTAGCTTTATATCATTGGATGTACTAATAACTCTCAACAGATAGCTTTAATAGTGACGACATTTTAAAAACCTCTGACTATATTTGTACAATATAACTTGCCTAAGAATCCCCTCATTTCTTCATGCTTGATATTGTCATGATCCTGGGTTTTGAACTCAGTTATGGACTCTATGGGATCTTTCTTTCCTATTAAATGTCTTCTATTTGGTTTATTAGTGTGCATACTTGTTTATCATTTTGAAGCTTTGTGCTTTGCTTCAGTTAATGTTTTTGCCATTCGTATCCCACTTAGAATTTATTCTCTATAGTCTCTTGTTTTCTTACTCTTCCCCTTGTACCCTTCTGTGTCAAGTTTGTACGTTGGAGTCTGTTGTCTTTGTTTACTTCCTGTCCTCTTTTGGTAGTATTTGGCCACTTGTGTTTTGTATTTAGTTTTACTTCCCTTGTCTTGTCTGTGGCAATTAGTTCATCTGTGTCTTGTTTTCCCTAGCTGTCTCCACTTGCCCTGATTGACCTTCTGTGTGCATAAGTAGTGCTATTTCCCCTTAGTCTTTGTGAAAGTGTTTGTTTTTGTGCCCCTCACTGCTGGGTCTGTTTGTGATAGTTTTCAGTTCCCTCTTGGACTTTATGTTTTGCCTGTTTGACTATTTTACAGCATAATAAAACAAATCGCTTTCTGTTGAATACTGTTTGCTTCTGGGTTTGCATTTTGTGTCCTCAATTTCACACTCCACACACTCTGTAAGCTCGGATGACTCATGACAGACCTGTATGTCCAATGATTCAGAGTAAAGAAAACCTTTACTAGTTAATTTGTCAAATTAAACTTCTGATGTGAAAAAGGCTACAAAACGGGGCTTGAGCAGTCTGTCTCACCCTGGTAAAGCATACATATGTTATGTGTCTTTGAATCAAAAAACATCAGGCTTTTTCTTAAAACTTAGTAGAATATGTAAAAATGACACA
Organism: Rhamphochromis longiceps; assembly: GCF_057381845.1. NCBI lineage: Eukaryota > Metazoa > Chordata > Actinopteri > Cichliformes > Cichlidae > Rhamphochromis > Rhamphochromis longiceps. The sequence continues at coordinate 33,940,172 of NC_140571.1, forward strand.
TTGCAATAACGTCACAGATTGCTGATGAAAGCACACCAGCTCCTGCATCTTGGCCTCGTTGGACCCTTCAGAAGAAAAGCAATATGGTAGACCTTTAACTAGTGACTAATAACAGGGTTGGTTCATGTTTATTGAGACAAGTTGCATTCTTATATTACCAGTAACTACTGCTGCATCCCAGTAATTATCAGTGAATTTGACTTTCATAGATATATAACCATGAGTAATGTTTCTGAGACTTAATTATGTGTTACAAATGAGTTGTTAATTCCACCAGTGACTTCACCAGGTTCATTATAATCCAGGCAGATTTCATGTGCCAATTCCAGTGCATTACATTCCTTAGGTTTTTGGATCAAATGGAGAGGTGAGAACTAGTGAATAGTGTGGGGGAAGCAAGGATGAACAGCACAGACTGGAGACTGATACCATACTGGGAAACAGGGAAACACAATGTTAGTTGGAGTTGGTAGAGACTGGGCAATGGTATTCATTGAGATTGTCTTACTTGTGGTCCAAGGCAAAAAGGTGGTGAGTTAATGTGTCAGTTGGCAAATTGGATTCCAGATCAGGGAGAGCTGGCATGGTAGAGAGCAGCCAGGCAGCTTTGTGTCTGGTAGAACAGATTTCAGCATGTGAGAGTGAGCTGGAGGTAAATGTGGGGATGAATATACTAGAAAATCCTTAAGATTGATCCAGTTTGTCCTTCAGATGAGTAAATGGGCACTGGGTCTTGGATTCTGTATGGAAGATGGGAAACAGTTGCGAGAATACTGTGAGCCAAGGAATTCAAAGACATAAGCTGGAGCCAATTTACCACTAAAGTGAAAAGTGCAATTTGGCAGAGAATCCGAGCCTCAGCCTGTCCTTAAGTTCTCAGCCTCCTGATGGCTAATGGCTGGAAGGTGTGGGGAAGAGAGGACCCACCCAAAGGTGGAGGCATTGAAGGAGCTGCCTAAAATCACCCAACCTGTCCTGGACCTTAACAGATAGAATTCTTTGTAATGGTCAGTCCGATTTTCAACACAGTTTCTATAATTCATTTTACATGTTTATATGACAAAACCTGATAACAGCAGGGTTTTATGTTTGTGAACTGTTTAACGAAGCAATGTGACATCTTGATGTTCAGGACTGGGCACAGAGTGGATGCTTATTTTGTGTGCATAAAGTTTGTGTTTAATCTGCTTGGCTGAACACATCATTAACAATTTACATTTGTTCTTAAAGGATAAAGAGGTCAGGGCGCACTTATAGATTTCCAGACAATGATAAAACACCTTGATTTGTGTGTCAAGCAGCAAGCTCAGGACCTTCACAAGAAAACAGGTGCTTATGGTGTGTCTAATGGTTTTTATTGCAGTACTATGTTGCTCCTGTTTGATTGTTTTCAGTCTATTTTTGTGTGTTGGTGGTATGTATAGTTTTCATTAACAGACCAACAAATAGTGTTATGAGGTGTCAGATTCATGAATAAGGCAAAAAGACCAAAATAGTCTTCTCTGCTATGGTAGAAATGGCATATCTGATAGTGATGCTTTCGTATGGCAGCTGCCCCTTGAAGGTATGCTTTATATTAGTTTACTTTAGTAATATTAAGAAATAATATAAGTGTCCTGTGTTCTTTTAATTATAGGCACGGTTGAATTCACTCCAAAAAGAAGGTCTGTGATAAGATGATGGCTGTGAGAAGGCTTGAAGAAGAGGACATGGTACTTCTGATAGAAATGAGGAAACACTGGATGGAAGTTTCGAGAATACCATATGTGGAGGAAGGTATGAAGAGAGGATGGGTATTAACATAATTTCTTAAGTATGCAGAACCTTAGAAAGAGCTTTTTAAAACATTTAAAATATTAAAGTTTAAAAAAGTTGATCTACAAAGTTGGTCTACATCGATTGCCTATTAGAAGGGCATTATATTATACTCAGGCTTATATTCATTTTTAAATTTATCTTACAGATATGCAAAATTCCCAGTTTGCACGTTTCTTCCAGTACTAAAAATGTGGCTTTCTTTATCTGCTTTCATCTGGCAGTTATGTCAAGTGAAACGAAATGAAAGGAAGATGGATAACTGTGTTGTGTTGTGTGTGACCGAAAGGCGCTGATTCAGGTCTGCGGTGCATACTGAGCTGGAAGCTAAACAGCAGGTATACTTGAATACCTCAGGATCTTCTAGACTCTCAGGACTCAGGCAGAACCGCTGAAGGGGCTTGATGATGAAGATGACAGATGGATGATTGACAGCACTTCAAAAAGCTGTTTGAATGATAAGGATGTGTAACTGTGTGACACCAGAAGAGGAGTAGGTCTTATTCACTAAACATTTTCTAATCTTTTTCTATATTTATATCTGTTTGATAGTAACTTTGATTTTTACTTGGGCCCTCTTCTACCAAGGCTTTTGCGATGACCCTATTGCCCGTCTTCCCCCCTACATACCTGGGAATGACAGCAGACTGTTCTGTCGCGCTTTTTTATAAAATCTGTTAGAGTCCACAAATAAAATGCACAATACTTTTGTAATATCTAGCAGCTTGCTCCTCAAAGTCATCCAGCTTCACAGCAAGTGTGTCGCGAAGCTGTCAATAAGAAACAAATGGTCACCCATTCTGAGCATGTTGTTTCGGTTCACTATAGATAAGACTTTTCACCGAATGTGGATCTGTGTTAAATCTTTGGCAAAAGTGTTTTTTTCTTTAAAATTACAGGTTGCAACTATTTGAGATTTTATTGGTGTCACGGTTTGCCGGGGCAAGCCGTGTGGAGGTGAAGAAAGGACCCAAAAGGCGGCAGCTCTGGTGCAGGTGAGTGTTTATTTACAGCAGTGGGTACAAACAGCAACGGGGTGTGAACATGAAACCGAAAACCTAAACTGGGTAAACTAATGACACCAACAAGGAATGACGGTGCAGGGAGATCCGGGGAAATACACATGAAGAGACGCAGGGAGACCGAGGGGAAACAACACAGACGAACCAGCGATTACTAAGACAGAAAATACAACTTAAATACACTGAGAACACAGGGAGGTGGGAGACACAGCTGGGAGTGATTAACATGACGAGACCAGGGAGGCAAACTGAAAACACTCGCATAAGACGCAGACCTTCACAATAAAACAGGAACACACGGGGGAACAGGGTAAATACCAATTAGAGAACAGAACCAAAATCGCGAAGAGAAAACACAAAACGCTGGGTCAAAAGGACCCAGGATCATGACAGTACCCCCCCCCCCCCCCTCAAAGGCTGGCTCCAGACAGCCCAACAAGAAACAAAACAGCCAGAAAAAACAGAAAACAACCCGACCAGGGCGGGCGGCGGGGGCCCAGGAAGGAGGGCTCGAAGCAAAACAAAACCGGAGCACCAGAAGGCCAAAAGACAAAAACAAAAAACGAGCCCAAACCCAAAAGAAACGAAGCACACCAGAACAAAGGAAAAACAGAGTCCAAAATAGAAGAGTCCAGGGGGCCGGCCAGGGCCCGACAGCACAGGAGTCCAAACAGTGCAGGGGGCCGGCCAGGGGGCCGACAGCACAGGAGTCCAAACAGTCCAGGGGGCCGGCCAGGGGGCCGACAGCACACGAGTCCAAACAGTTCGGGGGGCCGCCCGTGCGGACGGCAACGTGGACACAGTTCGGGGGGCCGACCGTGCGGACGGCAACGGCGGCGACGTGGACACAGTTTGGGGGGCCAACCGTGCGGACGGCAACGGCGGCGACGTGGACACAGTTCGGGGGGCCGGCCGTGCGGACGGCAACGGCGGCCACTCAGGCGATGGCGATCCGGGGGCCGGCCGTGCGGAAGGCAACGGCGGCCACTCAGGCGATGGCGGTCCGGGGGCCGGCCGTGCGGAAAGCAACGGCGACCACTCAGGCGATGGCGGTCCGGGGGCCGGCCGTGCGGAAGGCAACGACCGCCACTCAGGCGAAGAGGGTCCGGGGGCCGGCCGCGCGGAAGGCAGCGGCGGCGACTCAGGCGATGGCGATCCGGACCAGGCGAAGCACAGGCTGAAGCTGGACCAGGCGAAGCACAGGCGGAAGCTGGGCCAGGCGAAGCACAGGCGGAAGCTGGGCCAGGCGAAGCACAGGCGGAGGCTGGGCCAGGCGAGGATGAAGAGGCGGAGGCTGGGCCAGGCGAGGCTGAAGGCTCTGCGGCTGGACCAGGCGAGGCTGAAGGCTCTGCGGCTGGGCCAGGCGAGGCTGAAGACACGGAGGCTGGGCCAGGCGAGGATGATGATGGAGCTACAGCAGGCGGCTGGACGGGCTGAACGGGCCCCTCGGACCCTCCAGCGGAGGCAGGAGGCTGAACGGGCCCCTCGGACCCTCCAGCAGAGGCAGGAGGCTGAACGGGCCCCTCGGACCCTCCAGCGGAGGCAGGAGACGAAGGCCGGAGCGGTCCCTCGGACCCTCCAGCGGAGACTAGAGACGAAGGCCGGAGTGGTCCTACGGACCCTCCAGCAGAAGTCACCACTAAGCCAGCAGTCATGGAGTCCTCTGGCAAACACGAAGGCAACTGGCGATGCACTGAGCACTGGCTCTGCCCAGGCAACGCTGACATGGTGCAGTTCTCAGGTGGCTGCATAGACTTCAGGGGTCCAGAATCAGCTGGGGACTGAGACCTAGCCTCTGGGGAAGCCCTGGAGCGGCAAACTGTGCCAATGGCGGCTGAACCGTGAAAAGCACCTTGAGGTGAAATTAGACTTTCTCCCTGCATGGAGTGAATGAGTGAAACCGGGGATACAGGGGCCTGCGCTACAGGCGGCACTGGGGCTACAGGGGCCTGCGCTACAGGCGGCACTGGGGCTACAGGGGCCTGCGCTACAGGCGGCACTGGAGCTACTGGGGCCTGCGCTACAGGCGGCACTGGAGCTACTGGGGCCTGCGCTACAGGCGGCACTGGAGCTACTGGGGCCTGCGCTACAGGCGGCACTGGAGACCGAACTGAGGGTGGCACTGGAGACCGAACTGAGGGTGGCACTGGAGACCGAACTGAAGGGGGCACTGGAGACTGAACTGAAGGCGGCACTGGAGACAGAACTGAAGGGGGCACTGGAGACTGAACTGAAGGAGGCACTGGAGACTGAACTGAAGGAGGCACAGGAGACTGAACTGAAGGAGGCACAGGAGACTGAGCCGAGAATGGCTGCGGGGGAGCTAACCGAGCTGAGAGTGGCTGCGGGGGAGCTAACCGAGCTGCCGGTAGCTGCACAGGCGATAAGCAGCTCGCGTTGACATCCGCCACACAAAACGCAGCCCCTGAATGAACAGTCATGCAGTCCGAAAATGAAAAACAGTCCTCACTCACCACAGCCGGCGATTTAGAAGCCCGAACGTCCGGCTGTGGGGTGGCGCGCTTGCGGCGCGATCGGCGTTTCCTCCCCGCAGACGGCTCCGACGGGCCGGGCAAGATCACATCCGGCGAGTCGGGCAGCGAGGCAGGAGTGGCTGAGAGAAGGTGCGGTGTGAGCCGGAGAAAAGCCTGCATGGTCGGAGGAAGCGACTGCAGAAGCCATGGCAGGCCAGAAAAGAGCCGTTGTAGCCGACTTTCCACGGCACGACGAAGCTCCTCTGGAGGGTTCTCCAGCCATAGCCCGAGGAGAATCTCCACATTGTACGCAATGTCGTCCTGGAGCTCCTCGGACGGATTTACTGCCGCTGGGTCCATGGTGGCTGGTTCGTACTGTCACGGTTTGCCGGGGCAAGCCGTGTGGAGGTGAAGAAAGGACCCAAAAGGCGGCAGCTCTGGTGCAGGTGAGTGTTTATTTACAGCAGTGGGTACAAACAGCAACGGGGTGTGAACATGAAACCGAAAACCTAAACTGGGTAAACTAACGACACAAACCAGGAATGACGGTGCAGGGAGATCCGGGGAAATACACATGAAGAGACGCAGGGAGACCGAGGGGAAACAACACAGACGAACCAGCGATTACTAAGACAGAAAATACAACTTAAATACACTGAGAACACAGGGAGATTACACACAGGTGGGAGACACAGCTGGGAGTGATTAACATGACGAGACCAGGGAGGCAAACTGAAAACACTCGCATAAGACGCAGACCTTCACAATAAAACAGGAACACACGGGGGGAACAGGGTAAACACCAATTAGAGAACAGAACCAAAATCGCGAAGAGAAAACACAAAACGCTGGGTCAAAAGGACCCAGGACCATGACAATTGGTACTTTTTTGATGTTGTCTTCTAATTTATTGTGATGTGACTACAAAACAAGCCTATGTCTTCTTGCTACCATCCAGGATAGGCATTATTTATGTACTTTATATTTTCAACCAAAGATAAAATTAAAAAGCTGTGACAAAACAACACTGCATATGATATTACCTTAAAACACAGGTTAGCATGTTAGCAGAAAAAAATACCACCTTAATTGTTCGTGTTTTTTCTAGACTTCTGCATGTCATGTAATTCAATATAACATCATACTCTATTATGATGATGACTGAAATAAATCTTGAACCTTTTAAAAAAAGTGTGAATGTTTTATATACTGTATATTTTACAGTTTCATTAAACCTGTATGGCTGAAACTGGAGATTTCTGTAATTATAATGCGAACATGTACTGCACTGTAACTGCAAGACATTCTTTAGATCTTTATGTATAATGACATTTATGTCCTACTAATGCAACCACGTTTGTAATTCAATAAAAAAGAATTCTTCTCTGTTATTATAGGTACACATATACTGTAATAACCCTAATTTTTATGTGTTTATTCACTGTGTTAAATTACATTTTACATAAACCCAGTGAAATCACAGCTGAGATCTATTCAGCTATGATTGCTGACCTCTGCTAATGCAGTTAAGTTTATCGTTCTGAATTCTGCTCCATTATAGGTACATGCAGTGGGGAATATAATTATTTGATTTGGATTAAAATTAAGCTACCATAAAATTAGAGAGTGCTCAATTTCTTTGTAAGTGAGCAAAGTTACAAATTCAACATGAGAACAAATATTTTCTCCACTGTATCTGCAGGCCTGGTTTTAGCCTTTATCAAAGCATTTTTATTACAAAACAGAGCCGTGAAATTCTCACAGGTAACTCTACTCTTCAGTAATATGGTTAATTTGCCATAGCTAACACTATTTCGATATGAAGCCATATCCTTTTTGAATGTACAGGGTGGGCCATTTATATGGATACAGCGTAATAACATGGGAATGGTTGGTGATATTAAAGTCCTGTTTGTGGCACATTGGTATATGTGAGGGGGCAAACTCCTCAAGATGGGTGGTGACCATGGTGGCCATTTAGAAGTCGGCCATCTTGGATAAAACTTTTGTTTTTTCAATGGGAAGAGGGCCATGTGACACATCAAACTTATTGGTAATGTCACAAGAAAAACAATGGTGTGCTTGGTTTCAACGTAACTTTATTCTTTCATGAGTTATTTACAAGTTTCTCTTTGTTCACAGCCATTGACATGTCGAAGAGGTTAACACGTGAGGAGTGGATCGAAATTGTGTTGATATCTGGTGAACGCAGTAACCGGGTCATTGCAGCAGATTTCAATGCAAGACACCCTACGAGACTTTTATCTTTGGGGTCATCTGAAGGCAATTGTCTATGGCAGCGGTCCCCAACCCCCGAGTCGTTTGGTACAGTTGAGGCTCGTGTGAAATGTATGGTTTTCAGGGTTTTTATCGGTTTTCAGCGTTATTTTGTTATCGTTTTTATCGTTAACTCGGTTTTCCTGGGTCTTTACACGTGTGTTATGAATAAATCTTATTTTTTTCTGTACTGGTTATAGTTTTATTTTGTTGTATTTATTCGCGACACCTTAAAGGCCGGTCCGTGAAACTATTGTCAGGCATAAACTGGTCCGTGGCGCAAAAAAGGTTGGGGACCGCTGGTCTATGGTGTGAAGATACGAGATGTGCAGCAGCTGAAACTACGGATACTGGATGCCTGTGCTGGCATTTCTCCTGCGGTGTTGCTATCAGTGTGTGAAGAGTGGGAGAAGAGGGTTGCATTGACAATCCAACACAATGGGCAGCACATTGAACACATTTTATAAGTGGTCAGAAACTTGTAAATAACTCATGTTGAGTTGAAACCAAGCACACCATTGTTTGTCTTGTGGCATTACCAATACGTTTGTTGTGTCACATGGCCCTCTTCCTATTGAAAAAACAAAAGTTGTATCCAAGATGGCCAACTTCTAAATGGCCACCATGGTCACCACCCATCTTGAGGAGTTTGCCCCCTCACATATAGTAATGTGCCACAAACAGGACTTTAATATCACCAACCATTCCCATGTTATTACGGTGTATCCATATAAATGGCCCACCCTGTATTCTGAGTGTGTGGGTTGGTGTCTCTATGTAGTCATTTTTGGGAAAAGCACATTTTCAGTAGATTTCCATGTAGAGGTCTTTCCACTGGAAGATCATATTTGAATTAATGAATCACACAACTGAGTTACATGAGGCCAGTTTTTAATTTCCCTACAAAAAAAAAGAAAAAAATGACAGCTGTTAAATTTGCATATTTAGTGATATCATATGGTTCTGTAATTTGACACAGATGGGGTTCAGTACATTAAATTGTCACCTGACAATCTGTAGCAGTAGTGTCTTGTTTAAGGGGTTCTCCTTTTGAATTAGTCAATCAGAGCTAATGAAAGCAATCCAAAATAAAAATAAAAATATTGCATAGCTCTTAGAAATGTTCTAATTTCCAGCATAGGTAAGCATGACAAGTTCTCCAAAGCATAAGATAAGAATACTTCATTTTTCCCATAAAATTGGAAACTATTGTTTTACAGCAGCCAGTGAAAGAGCATTCAAAAGATTTTCAGAAAACTTCACATCTGACCTTTGACCTTGAGATTGAGGTTACTAAGATTCGAACTCTGTCCAAGAGTTTTAGTAGATGCATTTATGGTCTGTGACAAACCCCAATATGATACAATAAAGAGTTTAATTGTGAGATGAATATAGGTATTAAGGTAAGCTATCTATCCTTGTTGGGCAAAGCTTAAACAATTACTACAGAAGGTGTTCAGCTGCATGTCCAGTAAGTGTGCAGATGACAGAAACAATTCATGTATTATCTGCAATTGTTACACACTGAGAGAAGACAAGGTTCATCCAGGTGCACGTGAAGGTTTATTGCGCTGAAACACAGCAAAACAGTTCAGTGTTACTGACGGCTTTGATTGCAATAACTGGCCTGCGATACTTTTATGAGGGATTATTTTGCCAGTCACCCGTGTGTCTGAGCCGCCACTGCCACCTACTGGCGTAACTAAATATCACCCCAACATACTTTTGTGAAGCATTACGTGTAATGTAATCAGCCCTTAGCACACAGAGAAAATGACCAGTAAACAATAGACAACATAACATGTACTGGCTGGTCTATTTCCTATAACTTTAACTAAAACCAGCTAACAGTTTTCTTTCACATTACTGATGGAACAACACAGTTACAGAGATTAATGCAGGAAGCTAACATGACTTAGCTAGCGCACAAACGTTACTAGCGTTATTTACGGATAACGTGAAACAACTCTCTTATTCACTCACATTAAACACCATATAAAACAAGAATTACACTCAAACATGTTAAATAAGTATCAACTTTACATAAATGTATGTAGCGCTTATATATTGCTCTCACCTGAAACACAGCAAAACAGTTCAGTGTTACTGATGGCTTCCATTGCAATAACTTGCCTGCGATACTTTTATGAGGGATTATTTTGCCAGTCACCCGTGTGCCACCTACTGGCGAAACTAAATATCACCATAACATCGCTCTGTTATGATGCAAACTAGTGTCACAACAAATAGCAAAAAAGATGATGATGGGGGGGGGGGGGGGGGGTACACACGAACACATAAGGAACACATCTCAGATTTGTTCTTGATGCTCAAAATACTCAGGGTGCCACACAATCAACAACCACAGCTATAGCCATTTGGATGGCCTCTGTTTCAGCTGATAGAGAAATCTAAACTATATGTTGGCTGGATACAAACAGCAATGATCGATTCTGTTAGTGCAGGACCTGCGTCACTCCCTGTGCAAAATTCACTTCAGTTTTTACTTAGATAGCAACAAATCACAACAACATTGTAAGCTCAACATCCTATGATAATACAGAGAAAACCCTACCAATCAGATGACCCCCTATGAGCAAGCACTTGGTGACAGTGACAAGGAAAAAAATCCCTTTTAACAGGAAGCAAACTTTGCCAGCGATAGGCTCAGGGTGGAACACAATGCTGCAGTGAAGCATGTGCAATGTAAATAGAATTGGTCAGAAAAAGACTCGTCATTTATATGAACAAATTAGAATCTATTAAATACATATGATTGAAACCACTGCACTGTAGTACCTTTATTACCTACAGTTAAGCAGATTAACAAGTAATTAATGCAACTATTCAGCAACTACTAGGAAAGGCAAGCGTGTTAATAGGACACAGTTCGTGATGATAATTTGAAGAGCTTTGCATATGCAGAGCAAAAGAAATGAAAAATAGTTATGTGTAATAAATCAGTTAAAAGAGTTGCAATATTAAACCAAACAGAAACAGTTTTGAAGAGTTTTGAGTGCACCTGAAACCAGCCACGGAGAAATTGCTTTTCTTCAATAGGTATTGCCTGTATATTTCTCTACAGTGATAGGTCTATTGCGCACTCATAAAACCTTTTTAAGAGGTATTTAGATCATTCTTTGCAAAGAAGCCATAGTGCTTTCAAAGCCTTTCTGTGACAATGCAATGACAAGGTATGTGATTCATAAATGACAATATTAGTCCAATGGGAATATTCTATTCTAAATGATCATATTAAAAAGGTAAACTGTACAATAGGATTAAAAAATGTATTTGAAATCTGTGACTGTTTAATTCTGGATGCTAAATGGCATGAACTGCATACTGGAAAAACAACAGCTGTCATTAGATGCAAACAAAAAGAGGAGGCAGTGCATTCTCACACTAGATTTTTTCTCATGTGCCTTCTACAATCATTTAATCCATGTTTTTAGAAGAGAAAGCACTGACAGGTTAACAGTATTTTCATTCACTATCTGACTGGCTCAGGTGACTTCACCTGGATAGTACTTGTATTTCAAGTCACTCCATTAAAGAACATTTCATTGTGTGAACACATAATGACAATAAAATGATTATTCTAATGCTGTATGCAAAACATACTCTCACCTTTTGATAAACTCCATCAACTCCAATTTCCATCATGGAAATAATTATATTATATTATATTATATTATATTATATTATATTATATTATATTATATTATATTTTACTGGACTATTTTTAAACACAGGTATCTGTCTGTACTTTTACTTAAATAAAGAATGTCTATACGTTTGGCACCTCTGAACAGTGATGACTAATTTACAGAAATGTTGCATGATGTGGTTCATTTCAGCAATGTTATCTGAATGTCCTTGTGGAGAATGTTAACCCTTTAAGACCTACCATAGAACCAAGTCCACCAGAGCTTATCTTTATATTTTTAAATGCTGTAGTGCCATTTTTGGGAGCATTTCAAGTTGCAATACATCAATGCAACCGTTATAGCCCAAATTTTAATAATATATATATATATGCATTTAGTCCATAGTTATTACATAAATTGCAAAAAAGTGTAATAAACTATAAAAAAATTGAAAATCTTTTTTGTCTTTTTTTGTGTTTCTAGTTAGAGAAATTTAAGAGTTTATTCCTGAAACTGTAAATACAAAAAAGTTGCACAAAATAGTTTCTAACAGGAAATTTATTTTGAGTGTCTTCATAGTTTCATTTTTGAGATACACCAATTTTTAGATACTGCAGGAAAAATGAAAATAAATATTATAGTGCAAATTTGCAAAAAAAAAAAAACCCAGCATGTGCATCAAAATAAACTATTTCCAGCAGTGCAATTTGAGTTCTAAGCATCCCAGAAACTATACAGAAAAGCATGAAGCCAAATATGACTTTTAAAAACACTGGTATAGGCTTATAACGCCCTGAACGTAAAAAACGCCATTTTCCGTGAAAATGACGTCACTTCTGGTTCCGGGCAGGTAATGGTGGACATACAATAGATCACGCCACCTAGAAAGTGTTGTGAACAGCTGATCGGATCAGCGTGTTTCTGGAATATTGTGTTTTTGTTGCTGCAAGCACTTTTTATGTAATTTTAGCAAAGCTACATGTGGAAGGAAAGCGTGACCTAGGACAAGCTAATGGCATAACATGTAAGTACAAGTCCTTCGGTTTCATATGCAAAAAAATTTATTGTGCTACCTTACGTGGTTCCAGTTCAAAAGCAACCTGAGTCTGGCACAATGACATTGCTTTAACAGACTGAGCAAGCGAGACATTTTAAACTGAGCAAGACCGAAAGGGAAACAATTTCAACAGCCGTGATGTCAAAGTGATGATTCTTACAGTGTCCTCATATCTTGAGCTGTACCTCATTCTTCTTCTCTCTCTGGAGCTGTTCATCCAATCATATTGATATGAATGCGAAAAAGTATATATAAGTGAGCGTTTAGCCAAGATGAACAAATGTTCATGACCGTATAAAGAAATAGCCTGCAGGCAGCAACTGAATAAAAGGAGACCTACCTACAGAGTCTTATACAGTATTTTCATTTTCTCAGTGATTGCCTTGGCAGTCTCCTTTGTCAGGGAGATTGCAGGTGCAGAAACATTGTGATCACTATGCCTTGCCCTGGGATTTCATGCATCCTAAGCAGAAGAATGACTAACAGATGGAGCAACTTAAGTTTTTAGATCTAAAAGTGTTGAAGCGTACCATTTAGCTATTTCAGAGAATAAAAAAATGAATATTTCTAGTAGATGATCTGTGATATTATGACAGTTTTATGTCTACCTGGTGAATATTATATAATACTTTATGTACGTTATGTTGTTGTTTTTAAAAACATTTTCCTGTTGTTGGTGCAGTGGCACTTTGGTTTCATGCATATGTGTAAATAACTGTTGATCAAACAGTGACGCTAACAGTGCCTGTAGTTGATTATGTTATCTTATACAATCAGTGTTGGAGAGTAACGGAATACATGTACCGCCGTCACGTATTTAAAATACAAAATATGAGTAACTGTATTCCGTTACAGTTACTGTTTAAAAAGGTGGTATTCAGAATACAGTTACTTTGTTGAAATAAATGGATTACACTGCGGTACTTTCCTGTTTCATTTTGTCGCGGGTCAGGACTGTTTGGGTTTTGTTTGACAGCTACGTTCTGTTGTTCCAGGTGGCAGCGTTACGGTTGCCATGGTTACAGGGCGACGCTCTCTCTCTCTCTCTGCGACTGTGTGTTTCCTGGGTGAGAGAGCGCCTTTTCGTTGTTGTTGTGCTAAGCTAACAGGCAGAATGCTACAAGCATAGCTCTAAAGAATGTAGCATCATGGGCAATGTTGTCCGTGTTGCAGGGAGAATGGACTGCCATACACGTTATGGGTCTGTGAGTGCGAGGAGGGAGAAAAAGGGGAGTGGAAAGGTACGTGTTGTCATCGAGGAAAAACGGGAGCTGGAAGCATGTAAATATAATAATAACCACTTCAGCCAAGAAGAGAGCCTGACGAGCCCAGTTGTAAGTAAGCTATTAAGACTCGACTGTACACCGTGTTCGTGTTTTCCTCCGAAAACAATAAGTTCCGTTGGAGCAGTCTTTCAACGCCTCTCTCTGTCTCTCGCAAGAAAAGTTGACCCAGACAACAAAGTAAATCTATATTTCGGCTACAAGCCGACAGGGACCCCGCCGTATTAGTCAGAGGTCCCTTTACTACAGTTCGGAGTCGCGGACCTTCAGTAATAGTAATAAATCACACAGCAATAGTACATTCACGTTGTTGTAAAAAGCATGATAATATATTAAGTAATCCAAAGTATTCAGAATACGTTACTGTCATTGAGTAACGTAACGGAATACTTTACAGAATACATTTTGGGGCATGTATTCTGTATTCTGTAATGGAATACATTTTAAAAGTAACCTTCCCAACACTGTATACAATAAACATGTAGCTTGCAAAGAGGAAAACCAATAAATGGCAGTTTTTATTATTTTTATTTTGGTGTTTGTGAACAGCTGTTTTTTACCATGTTGCTTTATACAATGACAGATAGAAGATGAACAGAAAGACATGACTGGTGCTGTACTGTACTGTTTTGTACAGCTTGCCACATTCAGACAAGCACTTCTTTCTATCCCTAAGTACTTTTCTGACATTGTGTGATCTAGACAGAAGCCAGAAAAGGCATATGACAACATTTTGAGCATTTCCAAAATTCTGGGAACAATCTTATTCCTATCACAGAAAGTTGATTCTGTTCATCTGGATGTAGCGTTTTCAGTGGGAGAAACATTTTGTCTCTCATCTAAGGGACATCTCCAGTCTCAGCTGACTGCAGCTTTCCCCAACCTTATAAACAGTACATTTGCACAATGACTGAAGCTAGCACCACTGAATGAACAATGGGCTGTGAGGTCAGTTTATGATTATTGATATGCAAATTGTCATGACCATTGACCAACAACCACTGATCAATGGCCATGAGTACATTCACAGAATTGGGAAATGGCTGCAATCACAGCATTGTAAGATGGTGACAGATGTACCCTTAGGCCCCCTTCTCGATTCAGAGATGGTCTTTCCCTTTTCAAGTAAATGGCCTCCTTGACTCTCCGGTCAAACCAGCGTTCCTCCCTGTCCAGGATGTGTACATCCTCATTCTTGAAAGAGTGTCCACTGGCCTGTAGGTGTAAAGAGACTGCAGAGTCCTGGCCAGATGAGTTACCTCTTCTGTGTTGTGCTAGCTGCTTAGCCAGAGGTTGTTTGGTTTCCCTTATGTATAAATCATGGCAATCCTCCTGGCACTTAACAGCGTACACTATATTACTCTGATATTACTCTATCCTGATCCTTGGGGTGGACCAGTTTTTTGGCGCAGCATGTTTTGGGGTTTGGGTATAGTGTTTAGATAAAATGGGTCTCATCCGTTTCAGATACACTTGACACATAAGGGATCACTAAGGGTTAAGGCTCAACACAATAAACAGAAAACAACAGCTACCAAAATAAAACAGGAAATAAAACATGGTTAAACAGGGGAATGGGGGATAGGGAAACACTACAAGACAGAAGAAAAACAGAGAGGTGAGACTGAAAGGAAGTTAGATAGCCTTCAAAGGCATCAGTACTAGAACTGAAGACGTAACAAAAATATAAAATAAAGCTTAATAAGGCAACCATGAAAATCATCCAATAAATAAACAAGACTTCTGAACTTCTAAATAACAAGGAACTAAAATAAAGCAAAAAAAAAAAATTCTACAAAAAGCAAACTAAATATTAATTAAAACAAGAAACAATTCTCCAAACAGAAATGAACCACAAACAAAAAGGAACCAGGTGTCTAAAGCTTGTAGAGGTACATCTAAGGATATTGGATGTTTAAATGTAGGTTTTGTAAATGTAGGTAAAAATTAAACACACTGAAGTGTATAAAAAGTGAAGAAGTCTAAATTATTTCTGGCATGCTGTTTGTTAAAGTATACCAGAGTTCATCTGTAACCTGTTTGCTGCCTATTTAAGGCATGGTGTGCTGAGTCATGGGGCATTTGGGTGCTGGTGAAAGCATCTGAAATCTGAGCTACATGGAAGTTGGCTTGCGTACAACAGTAAATCAATGACATGGTTGTATGGATATCAAACCCAGATAACACAGAATGAACATGAATGTGGTGGAAGAAGAAGACCTTTTTATTTATATCCTGCTTTTCAGCGTTAGGGTTAACTTTGACCCTGCTGCTTAGTTAAAGTGCGGAGATGTGTAGGTGTGAGATGTGTAGGTGTGAGATGTGTGTGCTTGTTGGTGAGATGATCGTAGCCTGCAGGCAGGCAGCTGGGGCCTCCTAAGACATGAGCTTACGACCCTAAAATCACGCACTCCGAGGCACAACAAGGCCTAAGCAGCTGAAATTAGACCCCCTCATTCGCAAGCACACACACACAAAGAGAGACTCCACCCCAAACTTTCACCAGCGTTGGCCACCGAGGTCTGTTAGGGGACAAATGGGGAAAAGAAGTCAACATCATTCTGACTCCACTACCAGCAACCAAACATGACCATCCCTGCCTTCAAAGTGCCAAGCTAGTAGTTCACGCCTGACATTGATCTGTACTTCAGAACCTCAACAGAGCCTCATGTTCCATCCCTCAGCTGACAGAGGCGATTTGTCGAGATGGGTACTCCACAGCCATGGGTGCTGACAACTGGCAGAAAACCCCCTCCCCAGCCCAACCTTTCCACCCCACATCTGAACTGACAAGTAGTGTTTTTGTTTTGCAATGCAAAGCAGGGTTTTGCTCTGTGCTTTTCTGGTATTTCAGCACATGACCAAACACACGTGCCACCCAGGCAGCCAGGAATGTCTTTTTCCATCGGTATCCATCAGCAGAATGAAAGTGAAAAAAAGCAATTGAGGTGAAGGTCAAGCAATTCACTAACTTGATACTGCAATTCACTGAATATTTATGAACCCTTTTTTTCTTGAAAACATGACTTCTATTTTAGGTCACTGAGTTTATTTCTTTTAAACTTTTGAAGCTAAATAGAAATAAAACACAATTAATAAAACTGTCAATCAAACACATATCTTAATAGCAGGCCTTAAAATGTATTTGGAATGATTCACTCTTTAGACCTATAATGTGTGTGTGTGTGTGTGTGTGTGTGTGTGTGTGTGTGTGTGTGTGTGTGTGTGTGTGTGTGTGTGTGTGTGTGTGTTAATTTAAAGTATCAGCACTATTGAAATCCAGAAAATTCCTTATAATCTGCCTCAAGATTTGGTTTACACTTTATATACATGTACTCAATGTAACATCATCTTTTACTTAAAAATAAAAGATTGATTCATAAGTGATTATTCAAACTCAGTTCAGTGCTGCTACTGTCTAACCTAGTGTCATACCTATAGCCAGCTATGGATTTAACAAGTTATTGACTTTAATGTTTCTGAGGTAAAAATAAAACTTTAAATTGAATGTAAAAAATGCTGTCGCGAACAGTTCTTGTTCAAATGTTCAAATGTCTACAGTATATGGGGGGAAAAGGGTGCAAGCTCTAGTACCCAAATGCATGTTCAATGTTATCACTTAGTTTAGATTCTGTATCACTACTAGTCTGTTTAATTCAATTTGGTTAAATTTTATATTTCAGTAGGATCAAGGTGTTTTATATTTTAAGGTAAAAGACCCCACAATAATAGTTTTACTCATAATTTAATATTATCTGTATGTTAGGGTTTCCTCACAAACTGTCTAAATTGACTCTTGTGAAAAAATTCACTGTAAAAACTGTTAAATGTCTGAAAGAAACGGTTGCTTGCTTTAGAAAAATATCGCTGGGTATTTCATCATTAAAAAGCTATACAGATTTCATTTTTTCAAATAGGGGATTTAATTCTGGTACATGAAACTGATACTTTTGATTGTGCCACCTGTGTCTGAAGAGGAAAATATGAGACTAAGAATACTGCACATATTAATTGCATTTAAAAAAAATGTATAAAGACAGTGGTTAGATGGTTAAGTTCTGAAGTTGTTTACTTGAAGTTACATTGATATCTGTAAGGTAAAATATATTCTAATAGGCTTCAAGGAATATAGAACTAGTCTGGTATAGTTTGTTTACCATTTATTCACAGAGATTCATTTTTCCATGATAATACTGGAATGACAAGACATACTTGTATACATAACAGGGATATAAAGTTACTATGACCTTAATACCACAATAAAGTCATGGACTGAAAATTCAGTCGCCCAACAGCATAATGAAAAATGTAATTCTTAATCTGTAATCCATGACACAAGACTTAAATGATGGCATCTAGACACTTTTAGAGCCTACATTGTTCCAGCCAGAACAAGAGGAAAAACAGACAAATTATATGACTTATGTTGGCACCAGTTCTTTGACTAAATCATCACAAAAAATCTTCAGAGTTTAAGAAGTGAAATTAAATTCAGTCAGTTCTTCTAAGTCAGCCCTACTGGAAGCTTGTTTAGGCTAGAGTGCCTTTCCCCTTAGCTACAAAGTGACCCAGAGGACCCTGTTTGCTGCTTAACCTCTAAACTTGAACCTTTCGGGAGTGGTGGGGATAAGTGCCAGATCCAAGCTGTTTCCCAGAGATGTAATTTACATTTGTGAGTGAGTGAGTAGATCTCAGATCAGACTGGGAGCAGTTGAAGTTTACTGCAAGCTGTGCTATGTTTCCTATCAGCAAACTGCAGACTTTTCCAGCCAGTTGTTGCTAACCCCCGCTGACGACAAATTCTTTACGCTTCCCCTACGCTATTCGTGTGTGATCCTAATTCACCCATAGGCCTGTAAACTGCCCCTAAATGGAACAGCTCAAGTGACTCTTTGATTTGTCTCTGCACCCAACAATATCCCTAAGAAACACAGCCGTGCCAGGGGAACAATATTTCATCCATGCATAATTCATGTTCTGCTTGACTTTTAACGAGGTGCTAAAATCCAGACATGTGGCCCACTCAACACTTGATACCGCAACATAAATTCTTAATACTTCTTTATGAACTGCATCACTCTGATGTGTTTATCTATAATAAAAATCTTAAATGGTAACTTAGTGACAAAACATTACTGCCCCGCAGCTCAGAGAACATGAATTAATGTCTCATCTCAGGGTTTTTTTCTCACATCGCCATCAGCATCAGCTCTCCTGTTAGCGATTAGCTTGAGTGAGAAATACCAACCAAGGGTACCCATGTTGTTCCTTGTTATTCAACACTATTTATCTGAAAGCGACGTGAATTTGCGCCTCAATGCATTTTAATGGTCTGTTTCTCTGTCAGCGACTCGTCACAGGCCCAGACTGTCATTACAGCACCAGCTGCAAATACATTGTTTATCGGGCTGCCTTTCTTTAACCAGGAGGAATATCCACATATGTGGGTGTGCAATCTCAATATAGTGTCATAAAGAAGCCGTTCGCCACTCGCATTCCTCGTCTCGCTATCTCTCAGCATGAGTAACTAGACAATATTGTCTGAGCTTATGATAAGAGGTGTGGGGAAAAAATAAGTCTCCGTGGTTCTGGACCATGAAAACGATTCCATGTGCTGCATGCTCACGCCTGCCTTTCTCCATAGCTCAAGATGCGAGTGGGCGGGAGTTTCACACAGCGAGATGAATATTGTGGCAAGTGTGTCATGTTTTTTGGAAATGACATGACCTATAATCAGCATAACCTTCTCCTGCCTTTGAGGTTTTTCTGTTGGCAGAAGAGTGAGCGTCCCCCACTGAGGCGTCTGGATTCATTTGTCCAGTACAATGTAATCATTTTTATTAAGACCTTTCTGTGCAGGTTGCAACAAATCTTTTTGGTGTTAAGAGTCAATTATTACGTCTGCCCTTCTATTTGCTGCAAAATATTCAGACATCTAACTCCTAGACCTTTGTAATCTGACAAATCTAAAGATAAAGAGTAATTAAACCAAAACTACTGCATCAAAGTATATATGTATGCTTCACAGCAATTTGGTAGATTGTTATCACCATTCTTACAGTTTTTGCAGATCAAGGATTCATGTTTAAATGTTCCATAAACAATGGACAAGTAAATTGACCTTTACGCGAGCCGGCGTCAGGAACAGGCTGAGAGCTCGTGCACACCGCACACCTCTGCCTAGCATCCTGCCTAGCATCCTGCTCGCCAACGTCCAGTGACTGGAGAACAAGCTTGACGACCTCAGGGCCAGGATAAAGTTCCAGAGAGACATTCGGGACTGCAATCTCCTCTGCTTCACCGAGACATGGCTGAACCCAGCGGTGCCGGACCACGCCATCCAGCCGGTCGAGTTCTTCTCGGTTCACCGCATGGACAGGACACGGGACTCGGGGAAGTCAAGGGGAGGCGGCGTGTGTTTAATGGTGAACAACAACTGGTGTAACAGTGCGAACGTTGTTCCTCTCACACGCTCCTGCACACCAAATCTGGAACTACTGTCCATCATGTGTCGTCCTTTTTATCTACCTCTGGAATTTACATCGGTCATTATAAGTGCCGTTTATATTCCACCACAAGCGGACACGGTCACCGCCTTATGCGAGCTGCATGAGGCACTCACACAGCACCAGACACAACACCGGGACGCTGCGCTTATTGTGACGGGGGACTTTAATAGCGCCAACCTCAAACGCGCAGCGCCGAACTTTTATCAACACATCACCTGCCCCACCAGAGGTGAAAGGACACTGGACCACTGCTACACTACGGTCAAGGACGGCTACAAGGCACAATCCCGCCCTCCGTTTGGCAAATCTGATCACGCCGCCATCTTCCTCATGCCAAAATACAAACAAAGGCTGAAACAGGAAGTTCCGGTTCAGAGGAAGGTCGCGCGCTGGACGGATCAATCGGTGGCCGCGTTACAGGACGCACTCGATGACGCAGACTGGGGCATGTTCAGAAACAGCTCCGACGATGACGTCAATGTGTTTACGGAAGCGGTTGTGGGATTCATCGGGAAACTAGCGGATGATACCGTGGAGACAAAGACTATCACAACGTCGATTTCACTGCCATCAAATATTACAGCATGACTCATTTTCTAGTTTTGAACTCCAGCTGTTTGAGTTACACCTTAATCCTGCTGCGCCTCTGCTGTGTGCCCTCATATATCGCCCTCCCAAGTTTAATAAGGATTTTATCAAAGAGTTTTCTGATTTTATGGCTGGAATCGCTCTTAAATACGACAGCTTTTTGATCCTTGGCGATTTTAATATTCATGTCTGTTGCGATTCGAAACTTTTGGTCAAGGACTTTTTAAATATTATTGATTCCTTCAACTTGACCCAGTGGGTTTCTGGTCCCACGCACGAAAAAGGTCACACACTGGACTTGGTGCTTTCCCACGGGTTGGAAGTGTGCATCACGGATATATCCGAATTACGCATTTCCGATCATCTTCCTGTGTTGTTCACTCTAACACTGCGCTGCTCGATGGACAAGTCGAACGCCCCACTGCGCAAAAAGCGAGCGCTTAATGTACTAACAGCACCTGCCTTTTCTGCTGCCTTTATGGACTCTGGAATATTGAACTCCAATTGTAAAAATGTTGAGGACCTTTCGGCTATTCTTCATTCTACTTGCACTTATATCTTGGACTCTATTGCACCATTCAGAACTGTGCGCGCTAAGAATTCATCAGAACCGTGGTTGAACGATTACACCCGCTCCCTCAGACGCGACTACAGTTGCGCTGAAAGGAGATGGAAAAAGGACAGATTGTATGTTTCCTTACAGATTTTAAGGACTTGTCTCTCTGCTTATCAAGAAGCTGTAAAAACTGCAAAAACACAATTTGTCTCAAACTTAGTATCAGCAAACGGTCATAGGCCTCAGGTACTTTTTAACATTCTTAATCGCTTTTTTAGTTTATGTGATAATCCTGGAGTTACTTCTTCACCAAGTATGTGCGATGATTTTTTAGCATTTTTCAATAACAAGATCTTATCGATTAGGGCCCTTGTTTCGTTGTCTGTTGTCTCAGTTCAAAGCCCTCCACCTGTGTGTTCAGCTGTCTTAGAGCAGTTTGATCCCGTCTCCCTTAAGGACCTGACCGCGATAGTTAGTGGCCTAAGATCATCACACTGCCCCTCTGATTCTCTTCCCCCGAGTCTGCTCAAAAACACTTTTAATATTGTTGGCCCTTTTATTCTGAAATTGATTAATACGTCCCTTACTACAGGCTGCGTCCCACTATGCTTCAAACAAGCTGTAGTTCAGCCTCTTCTTAAAAAACAAAACCTGGACCCAACTGTTCTGTCTAATTACAGGCCCATCTCAAAGCTTCCTTTTCTATCTAAAGTTTTGGAGAAAGTGGTCTATCTACAGTTGCAGGCACACCTCGATTCTAATATGATCTCAGAAAAATTTCAATCTGGTTTTAAATCATTACATAGCACTGAGACAGCACTTTTAAGGATTTTTAACGATATTCTCTTAACTATGGAGTCTGGCAGCCCTGCTGCCCTTTTACTGTTGGACTTGTCAGCAGCTTTTGACACGGTTGACCACGACATCCTGTTATCACGGCTAGAATCGCATGCTGGCCTAAAAGGATCTGCCCTTCAGTGGTTTCGCTCCTACTTGACAGAAAGGTTCTTTTATGTCAATATGGGCCCCCACAACTCCAAATTAGCTCCTCTTAAATACGGCGTTCCTCAAGGCTCTATTTTGGGTCCCGCCCTCTTCGCACTCTATTTGCTGCCATTGGGCTCCATCTTCTCGCGGTACAGCATTTCATTTCATTGCTTTGCGGATGATCTACAGATTTATCTACCTTTAAAATCAGGATCAGATCAACCCCAGCTCTTATTACGCTGCCTTGACGACGTTAAACAGTGGTTATCATTAAATTTTTTACAGCTAAACGAAAACAAAACTGAGGTTGTCATTTTTGGCAATTTCAATCATATCGACAGCACGTTGGGTACCCTCTCCTCGTATTGTAAAACACATGTAAAAAACCTCGGAGTTTACATTGATGGTTCTTTTAAATTGAATAAGCAGGTGAGTGCAGTAGTTCAGTCCTGTTTTTTTCAGCTAAGACAGCTAGCCAGGATAAAGCCATACCTTCCGGCTGACGTCTTCGAGCGTATCATCCACCTTTTTCTTACTTGCAGATTGGACTACTGCAATTCATTGTATTATGGCCTAGATCATGCCACCATCCATCGCCTTCAGATGGTTCAAAATGCTGCTGCTCACCTGCTAACCGGTACCAAACGGAGAGAGCATATAACCCCAATTTTAGCCTCTTTACACTGGCTCCCTGTCCCCTACAGGATCCAATTTAAACTCTTACTTTTTGTTTTTAAGTCACTCAACGCCCGAGCCCCCCCCTACTTGTCAGAGCTCCTCTCTGCCTATGCTCCAGGAAAACCCACGAGATCTAGTTCAAAACTATTGTTGTCCATTCCACGGACTAACCTCAAATCTCGTGGTGATAGATCCTTCTCTGTGGCAGGTCCCAGACTTTGGAATAGTCTCCCCTTTAATATTAGATCTGCTCAAACTCTTGAGCAATTTAAATCTTTACTAAAGACACACTTTTACGCTCTGGCTTTTAACACATTATGACCCAAGCATTTTGGATTTATCTGAATTAGTTAGTATTGTTTCAATTCTTCTATTTTATTGTTTCTATTGTTATTATTGTATTACACTGTAGTTTCTAATTTTATTGTTATTGTTAAGCACTTTGTGCAGCATCGGCTATTGGAAATGTGCTATACAAATAAATCTGACCTTGACCTTGACCTTGACAACACGGGACTCACGACGGGGGACATGGACCCGTACAAAGCCGCGTCATATAACGTGCGGAGGGCGGTGAAAGAGGCGAAGCAGCGCTACGGGAGGAAACTAGAGTCACAACTCCAACAGAGTGACTCTAGGAGCCTGTGGCGGGGACTAAGGACAATAACGGACTATAAAGCACCAACAACTGGTATGACGAATGCGGCCGTGACTCTGGCAGACGAGCTGAACACTTTCTATGCTCGCTTCGAGGCTGCAGCTAAGGACTCCAACAATGCTAGTGCTAGCGGCGCTAACGGCTGCAGACAGGAAGATACTGCCAGCACCGGAAACGTGCTCGTCATCTCTGAGCATGAAGTAAGGAGAGCCTTCAAAAGAGTGAACACCAGGAAAGCAGCAGGACCAGACGGCATCCCAGGTCGTATCCTCAGAGACTGCGCATACCAGCTAGCTCCTGTGTTCACTTAGATATTCAACATCTCCTTATCTCAGTCGGTGATCCCCACATGCTTCAAAGAGTCCATCATTGTTCCTGTCCCGAAGAAACCCCACCCTGCTTCTCTCAATGACTATCGCCCTGTAGCCCTCACCTCAGTAGTGATGAAGTGCTTTGAACGCCTGGTCAGAGACTTCATCATTTCTTCACTACCAGACACACTGGACCCACTACAGTTCGCTTACCGTCCAAATCGTTCCACAGACGATGCCGTCTCTCATCTCCTCCACACATCACTCACTCACTTGGACACTAGAAGGGGGAATTATGTTAAAATGCTCTTCATAGACTACAGCTATGCATTTAACACCATAATTCCCTCCACACTCACCACCAAGCTGGAGCATCTGGGACTCAGCTCATCTATGTGTCAGTGGATCTCCAACTTCCTAACTGGCAGACCACAGGCAGTAAGGATGGGCGGACATGTCTCAGCCTCCACCACTCTCAGCACTGGAGCCCCCCAGGGGTGTGTTCTGAGCCCCCTGCTGTACTCTTTGTACATATATGACTGTGTGGCCACTACCAGCTCCACCACCATCATCAAGTTTGCTGACGACACCGTCGTGGTGGGCCTGATCTCTGATAACAATGAGACGGCCTACCTGAAGGAGATTAGGAATCTGGAGAACTGGTGCCAGAGGAACAACCTCCTTCTAAACGTCAGTAAGACAAAGGAGCTGATAGTGGACTTCAGCACTAAGCAGGAGAGGAACTACCAGACCCCCGTCATCAACGAGTGCCCAGTGGAGAGAGTGGACAGCTTCAAATACCTCGGAGTTCACATCACGCAGGACCTGTCATGGTCCTGTCACATCAACACCGTGGTGAAAAAGGCCCGTCAGCGTCTCTACCACCTCAGACGCTTGAGAGACTTCCAACTGCCCTCCAAGGTGCTCAGGAACTTTTACTCGTGCACCATAGAGAGCATCCTGACGGGAAACATCTTAACCTGGTTCGGGAACAGCACCATGCAGGACAGACGAGCTCTACAGAGGGTTGTGCGGTCAGCTGAGCGCACCATCCGCTCCGAGCTCCCTGACCTGCACTCAATCTACAGCAGGCGGTGCTGGACCAAGGCCAGGAAGATCGTGAAGGACCTCAGCCATCCCAACAACGGACTGTTCTCTCTGTTGAGGTCAGGAAAGCGATTCCGCTCCCTGAAGACCAACACAGAGAGACTGAGGAGGAGCTTCTTCCCGCAGGCGATACGGTCTCTCAATCACACCACCACACAGTACTGACCCACACATATGGTTCTTACACACACACTGGACTTTCTGGACATTGTTTTCACTTCATCAATTAATCACTTTAAGCATATTTGCACTGCACAAGACATAATGTGGATTGCACAACACTGGACATTATATTTCTTTATTTCCAGTTAATACTTGTACAGCTGCTGTTATTGTGTATATATTTATTTATATTTATTCATACATTCTTATATAGTTCTATATTGTGTATTTTGTTGCACAGTTATTTTATTTTCAACTTTAATTTATATATTTTATCTTACTCTTTCCCAGTTAAATTTACCCTTCATTCTAATTTGTGTTGTACAGTTATTTCATTTTTAACCTTAATTTATATTTTATTCCTTCCTAGTTAAATTTACCCTTTTTAATTTTTCATATTTATTTCCCATCTTATTCATAGCCTTTTCCTTTTTTTGTTTTCTTTAGGTCACGAGCTGTTGTCCAAGCATTTCACTACATATCTGTCACGATCTGGTACAGGGATTCAAGCCCACAGCGGTAAGGTATCTCCAAGGTGTGGTTTATTTACAGTGCAGTGCAATATATGTACAGTGAAGGGATCCAAAACTCCGGGGGGGAAATCACAGGGTAACTCGCTCACGTCTTCTTCTCTCACACTCACACACTTTCCCGCAGCAGGGAGGTCGCAGGTCCGGGGGGGGGGGGGGATCACCAACTAATCACAAGTCACGGATATGAAGCACAAGAGCTGTGAGAACACTAACGTTAGGGGTACAATCATCCAGCGACGAGAGGATCTGTGTTCCAGCCTCAAATAGTGCTCCCGGTGATGATGGGTGAGTGTTGTCAGGTGTGTGTGTGGGCCAAGGGCGGGAGCCCACAGTGAGCTCCGCCCAGGCAGAGAGGGAGAAAACAGCAACAGCAATTGTAGCCTTGTGGGGCCGACCGGGCAGGCACGGAGACCATGACAGTACCCCCCCCTCAACGGGAGCCTCCCGGTGACCCACCAGGCTTACCTGGATGCCTGCGGTGGAAGTCCCGGAGCATGGCACCATCCAGGACAGCAGCTCGAGGCACCCAGGAGCGTTCCTCTATCCCGTAGCCCTCCCAGTCAACCAGGTACTGAAAACCCCGACCCCGGCGCCGGGAGTCCATGATGCGGGTGATATTGTAGACCAGCTGACCATCCACGAGCCGGGGGGGCGGCGGGGCCCTGGAGGGAGGGCACAACGGGCTGGAGAGCACCGGCTTGACCTGAGACACATGAAAGACATTGTGAATGCGCATGTTGCGCGGCAGCTTGACGCGGACAGACACAGGGTTCACAATGGCCTCAACGGGAAAAGGGCCAATAAACTGAGGAGACAGCTTCTTCGACTCAGTCCGTAGCGGCACAAAACGGGTAGCCAGCCATACTCGTTGACCGATGGTGTACACGGGGGCCGGTGTCCGGTGACGGTCAGCGAGGGTCTTGTTCCGCTCCTTAGTACGGAGCAGGGCAGCCTGAGTCGCCCGCCAGGCACGATGGCACCCGCGGAGGTGAGCCTGTACAGAAGGAACGGAGTGCTCACCTTCGATGGCCGGGAGCAAAGGTGGTTGATAGCCCAGGGACGCTTCGAAGGGAGACTTGCCCGTGGCGGAGGATGTGTGGCTGTTGTGGGCGTATTCGATCCATGGAAGCTGTTCACTCCAGGTCGATTGGTTGTGCGAAGTGACACAGCGGAGGGCAGCTTCCAGCTCCTGGTTGGCCCGCTCCGATTGCCCGTTACTCTGTGGATGGAAACCGGAAGACAGACTGACCTTGGCCCCCAGTGCGGAGCAGAACTCCCTCCAAACACGGGACGTGAATTGCGGCCCCCTATCCGAGACGATGTCCTCGGGGATCCCGTGAAGACGGAACACATGGGAGGTGAGGAGCCAGGCCGTCTCCAAGGCCGAGGGGAGCTTCGGGAGGGCGACGAAGTGTGCAGCTTTGGAGAAACGATCGATAATGGTAAGTATGGCGGTGTTACCAGCGGAGGGAGGCAGGCCCGTGACAAAGTCCAAAGAAACATGGGACCATGGTCGAGCTGGTGTAGGGAGAGGCTGCAGAAGACCCGGTGGAGGGCGGTTCGAAAGCTTATTCCGGGCGCAGGTCGAACAGGCGGCTACATACTCCTTGGCATCCCTAGTCATAGCAGGCCACCAGAAGTAACGTCGGAGGAACGAGCAGGTGCGGAGGACCCCAGGATGGCATGAAAAGCGGGCGGTGTGAGCCCACTGGAGAACCTGAGAGCGGACAGCTGAAGGAACGAAGAGGCGACCAGGTGGACCAGTGCCAGGATCCGGTTCGGTCTCCTGCGCCTCTTGGATGAGCCCCTCGATCTCCCAGGAGATGGCTCCAATTACGCAGGCGGCCGGGAGGACAGGCTCAGGGTCCGAGTCCTCCCCAGTGATGGAGAATTGCCTGGACAGGGCGTCTGGCTTTACGTTCCGTGTTCCTGGCCTGTAGGTGATAGTGAAGTCAAAACGAGCGAAAAACAGTGCCCACCTGGCTTGCCGGGAATTGAGACGTCTAGCCGAGCGCAGGTACTCCAGATTCTTGTGATCCGTCCAGACGATGAATGGTTGTGCTGCTCCCTCCAACCAATGTCTCCACTCCTCCAGGGCCAGCTTGACGGCCAGAAGCTCCCGGTCCCCGATGTCATAGTTACACTCTGCTGGGGAGAGACGGCGAGAATAAAAGGCACACGGGTGCAGCTTACCGTCCATCTGTTGAGACAGAACTGCCCCAACCCCGGAGTCCGACGCGTCCACTTCCACAACGAACTGCCGTGTAAGGTCCGGTTGCCGGAGTATGGGAGCGGTGGTGAACCTGTCCTTGAGCAGGGTGAAGGCTCGCTGAGCGGCAGAATCCCACTGGAAGGGAACCTTGGGAGAGGTGAGTTTAGTGAGAGGGAGAGCGATTCTGCTGAAATCACGAATGAACCGTCTGTAAAAGTTGGCGAATCCCAAAAAACGTTGCACTTGGCGGCGATCAGGAGGAGTAGGCCATTCCACCACAGCCCGCACTTTCTCCGGATCAGTCCGCAAGTCCCCCTTCTCGATAATGTGGCCCAGAAAACTCACTGACGCCACGTGGAAATCGCACTTCTCCCCCTTCACAAAGAGCCGGTTCTCCAGAAGGCGTAGCAGGACCTGCCGGACATGGACCTTGTGCTCCTTGAGTGTCTTAGAAAAGATCAAGATGTCATCCAAGTACACAAATACACAACGGTTAACAAAATCACGAAGGACATCATTAACCATCGCCTGAAACACTGCGGGGGCGTTAGTCAGCCCAAACGGCATCACGAGATACTCAAAGTGGCCCCGATGCGTATTGAACGCGGTCTTCCACTCATCCCCCTCCCTGATGCGCACCAGGTGGTAAGCGTTGCGCAGATCCAGCTTGGTAAAGACGGTCATGCCTTGAAGCAGTTCAAAGGCGGAGGAAAGCAACGGCAAAGGGTATTTGTTCTTAACAGTGATCTGATTAAGGCCCCGAAAGTCAATATACGGCCGCAGCGAACCATCCTTCTTATCCACGAAAAAAAACCCAGCCGCGACAGGGGAAGAGGAGGGGCGAATCAACCCTGCCGCCAGCGACTCCGAGATGTAACGCTCCATAGCATCCCTCTCAGGCCGGGAGAGGCTGTACAGGCGGCTAGACGGCAGCGGAGCTCCAGGAAGAAGATCGACGGCACAATCGTACGGGCGGTGCGGGGGAAGGGACCGCGCCCGATCCTTACAAAAAACATCCCGCAGATCATGATAAACCCGCGGAACCATCGAGAGGTCCGGGGCGTCCGACGGCGAGGCCGTGGGTGGGAGCGAAACGGGGGAAGCCGCAGCCCGGAGGCAGTTCATATGGCAGGCCACACTCCAACCTAGTACGGCACCCTTCTCCCAGTCGATATGCGGGTTGTGGAGGACAAGCCAGGGGTGACCCAGAACCAGCGGAGTGAGAGGAGCCTTAAACGAAAAAAAACAAATCCTTTCTGCGTGATTGCCAGAGAGAGATAATGAAAGGAATTCAGAAACATGAGTGATGTCAGGCAGGCGCTGGCCCGACAGTGCGTGAACGCGGAGGGGGCGTGACAGAGGCTCCAAGGCGATGTTCAGTTTGGCGGCGAGTGAGGTGTCAATAAAGTTCTGCTCAGCCCCAGAGTCAATGAGAACGGAGAGAGAATGAGAAACAGTCCGAACACGCAGAGTAGCCGGCAAAAGAAGCCTGGGGAGAGGGATTTCACTCGACAGATCGCCCACCAGCACCCTCACGATCACTGGTGAGCGCGCCCTTTTGCCAGCGTTGGGCAGGAGGAGACAGAGTGGCCTTTACGGCTGCAATAAACGCACTCACCGGAGGCAAGACGGCGCTGGCGCTCCGCGGGCGACAGCCGTGAGCGCCCAAGCTGCATGGGCTCTTCCCCATCCCCGGTGTCGGCGTCACACGACCCATGGGCTGCAGTAGGGGTCCCACAAAAGTCCAGCGGGGCATGCCCCGAACGCGCGCGTGCGCTCCGATGTGCGCGCACCTGATCGTCCACCCGCATACACAAAACCAGAAGCGCATCCAGGGAGGAAGGCAGTTCACGGAGCATTCTTTATTTCCTCATTAATATTAGTGAGCAATGCACTTTTAAGGGCCTCTTCCCCCCATTTCGCCTGTTCAGCCAAGGTAGAAAAGTCAATAGAAAAATCAGCCATGCTGCGTTTACCTTGTTTAAGCGCAAGCAAGCGCTGGCCGGCGGTGGCAGTTGTGGCTTTCCTGTCAAACACACCTTTAAACTTAGTAAGAAAGTCAGAAAAGGTGATGTCCGGCTCCGCCTGAAGCGCAGCTTGAGCCCAGGTTAGAGCACGGTCCTGGAGTAACTGGACGATATAAGCGATTTTCGCACCATCAGTAGAAAAGGTTTGCGGTTGCTGGCGAAACTGAAGGGCACACTGAGTGAGAAAACCAGCACATTTATCAATCTCTCCCGTGAAAGCCCTGGGAGTAGGGAGGAATCTGTCAACGTGAACAGGTGGCGCGACACTTACAGCTGGAACTGGCGCCTCCAACGGAGGAGCGGCGACCAGAGGAGCGGCCGGTAGCGGTGTTAGCCGAGCCACGGCCTGTGTGAGGTTCGCGAGCTCTGCTCGAAGGTGAATGAACATCTGCTCGTGGCGTGCCAGCATCGCGGCCAAAGTGGCGAGGGTGGGAGTCGAGACCGCTGGGTCTGCTGAATCCATTTCCGAGGCTGGATGATTCTGTCACGATCTGGTACAGGGATTCAAGCGCAGAGCGGTAAGGTATCTCCAAGGTGTGGTTTATTTACAGTGCAGTGCAATATATGTACAGTGAAGGGATCCAAAACTCCGGGGGGGAAATCACAGGGTAACTCGCTCACGTCTTCTTCTCTCACACTCACACACTTTCCCGCAGCAGGGAGGTCGCAGGTCCGGGGGGGGGATCTGAAGCAGACGAGAAGGCAGGTCACCAACTAATCACAAGTCACGGATATGAAGCACAAGAGCTGTGAGAACACTAACGTTAGGGGTACAATCATCCAGCGACGAGAGGATCTGTGTTCCAGCCTCAAATAGTGCTCCCGGTGATGATGGGTGAGTGTTGTCAGGTGTGTGTGTGGGCCAAGGGCGGGAGCCCACAGTGAGCTCCGCCCAGGCAGAGAGGGAGAAAACAGCAACAGCAATTGTAGCCTTGTGGGGCCGACCGGGCAGGCACGGAGACCATGACAATATCGTACTGTGTATGACTGTGTACGTGACAAATAAAATTTGAATTTGAATTTGAATTTGAATACAGTGCATACTAAAACTCCATGCAATGTTCTGTGAAGGCACAAAATGGCTGTAAATTAGCCGGGCATTGATATAGTTGTCCTCAGGTATCCATCACCAATATATTGGCACTGGCTTCTCTGGTCTGACTGATCACTCAACAGATAACTTCACTTCCTTTGTCTCACATCTATGGCCAGTTTAGAATCACCAATTAGCCTAGCATACCTTCCTTGGCCTGTGGGAGGAAACTTCACAGGAAGACTTTAACTAGAATCTCATTAGAGCAATCTCAATCATGAGTGGTAGTGCTCTAATGGTAGCTTCACCCTGCTTCTCCATGTCATCCAGTGGTTCCTTTGAGGCCTAATGAGTTATGAGATAAACAGGTAAATAGTTAAGGCTCCTCTTCATGCTTGTTCAATAGTTTCTAAAGAGTTTTTGAGTTGTGGCGCAGTATATTGTCCTGCTGTCCTTTAACAGTTACATAAAAGCCATGACCCAGGATTTCTCAGCAGAACATTGCACTGTGTTATTCATTAAACCTACCTTTCTTTAGTAGCTTAAGATATTTACTGATGTTTCTCACACTGTCTGTAGTGGAATAATTGCTTTTCATGCACCAAGAACTTATAAATTCAATTTGTTTTACCTCATAGGTTCACCTAAAGATCACCTTTTTTTTCTTGAGCGTAATCATTCTAAACAATAATTATATATTGCTTAAGAGCTTAAAGCAGTTTTTATATCCTTAGAACTGTACTGTCTGCCTCTAGAAGGCACCCCTGGTTATGTCAGACCAAATGTGGCCTTAGCAACAAAAGCCCTGCATGAATTTAATTCACCAAGGCTGTGTTTTACTGTTCACATACCATTTAAAAGATTTTTTTTTATCTCTTAAAACAAAACTTTTTTTTCTTTAAAACTATTTTCTTTTAAACTAGATTTCATGATGCATTCCTGTCTGAACCTAATACAGATTGTGATATAATCAGAAGCTGAGTAGGTTCTCTCATCACTTCAAAATTACAGGGACTGCTTTGATGCTGGTAATCTTTTCATGTAACAGAAGCTAAAATACATTTCATGAAGGATCTAGTGGGTGGCTAAGTCTGGATGAAGTGCTCCAAAAAAACCTTTAGCACCGTTTCTTCAGCACACTTCTCAGTTATGTAATTCATCATGAGGCCCATCAAGAGTTTTGACCAGAAACACATAGTAAGCGTACTAAATCTGCTAATCAGAAATGCACATAACCAGGCCTAATTATTGGATTGATCCAGGCTAGGAATGAGCTATATTGACTAAATGGCAGTGACCTTGTGACAGCACTCCACCATTTGTTAACATGGGTCATAGAGACATGCTCCCTGCTGAATTCTATTGATCTAGCTGTGTAAATACTGCCACAGTTTGCTGCTTAACACACCACAGATGTTTTCCAGTAAATCTGCCAATACACTCTCTGTCTGTTTGAATTAATTTTTCTCATCCTAACTTGAGCTGCTCCAAAGTCCACAGGCTGAAGTCATGCTTAGGTAGAGGCTTGTAGACTTTACTGTTTTCTTTGACTGACTTTTACAGTCCGTGTTACAATGGCCGTTCATGCTTGTGTGCAACTACACAAGCACGCCATCGTCCTCTGTCAAAGCCTGATCACTATAACAAATTTATGCACCTGGCCTGCTGTATTCGCCCTGTGAACTCACAGTGAGCCCAACATCATCCTGGCTGGTGACAGCACCTTCAGCTGTTTCTGTTGGCTAACTTGCTGCCTGTACTGTTATAACTATTAGTACCTCTTCGCATGACCCCAGACAACAAAACTTTGAAAGCTCCCCTTTCATTAATAGTATTACAGCAATTTTCATGCATAGCTATGACTACAAACATACTTTTCTTTAGTTTTGCTGCTTAATTTGAAAATGCAGTAGTGATTATTGTATCATTATTGTGCACATGGATGAATCCATCATAGAGGAGGAGCTTTATTTAATAACAAAATATTGCAACAGCTAGCCTCATAACAAAGAAAGCACATTAAATACACAAAAAACTGGTGTAACTGATAATGTGCTATTTGCTAAGACAGAAAAAGTGAGGAAGAAAACATAGAATACTCACATTGTGCCGGTCCAGTGATTAGTTCTAAATTTCTTCTTCAATTTTTCTTTTTTTTTCTTTTTTGTTTGTTTGTTCAGTTGTAGTAATGTGTTGTGTTAGTCAGCCTAGGCACTAATGAAGGACTAATGAAAAGAACGGATTTGGATATTTGTTACACAGTGGCTGTCCTCTGATTGAATCTGAGTGCCATGCCACTGTTATTAGGATGTATGTATGTTACTGGAAATATGATGCTTTATTTCAAAGTTCGTGGTGTTTTGTACATACCTCCAGTATGTCCAACATCTCTGGTTACTGTAACAATACTGTGCACATAAATGTTTACCATAAAGAATTACACTGTACTGATAAGACAAACAACACATGATAACAAGTATCCTCATGATTAATCAAGAAATGTGCTCATTTTTGTGTGTTCTGAAACTTCATCTTTACACAAGTGTAATTTTTCTCAAATAGACTGAAGGATTTCTGTGGAAGAGCTATTTAAGTGACCAGTTTATATGAAAGTTGACTATTTTTAAAGAACCTCTTGTGAGATCTCTCACTTAAACTGGACCCAGCATGTCAACCCTGACATACAAAATACTGTTGCTGTTGGTCTGCTGCCTTTACACCGCAAGTTGACAGTGAAGCGCATAGGGGCCCTTCTTTTTCCACACCAGCTGACAGCTGACACCTTTCACATGAGCCCAAACTAAACTAACAGAATGCATCAAAAAATATTAAGGCACCTCAAAACATGATTTATGTACAGTAGTAGCACTAGTAATACAGTATTAGGTTGTTTAAAGACAATTTTATCACAAGTCATTTTTCCAGCACAACCTTAAATTTTGATTTCAGCTTAATAAGCAATAAGTGAAGAGCTATGGTTGTTCATTCTATTGATATTTTTGTATGCTTTTCTGTCATTTTGATGTGGATATCCTGGGAAGCTAAACAAAAGTCTATTACTTGTTATTTTTACCCTTATAGACAGAGCAAAAGGTTCTCGTCTTTGTTCCCCTCTGCACTTTGTTAGCTAACAGGCTAAACATATTACAGGTTAGAGACTGAGAGAAATTGACAGAAAAAAAGCAAGTGCAAATCAAAAAAGTTGCAAAAGAAATGCAGAATGTTTGCAAGCTGAAGTATGGAAATAAGCATGGATGGGGTGTCTTGACAGCTCATTGAGGTACGTGGTGCGTCTCCTCCTTGTGACCTTTGTTGCATGTCATCCTTTCCCTCTATGCTGTCTCTTCTGTCACTCCCTGCTGTCGCTGTCCAGCAGAGCAGAAATGCCACCAAAATAATCTTAAAAAAACAACCCAGAATTAGCCATGACAAATCAGTGAAGTGTTTCAAAAACTCCCAATACCACTCTTTGTATTGAGCTATTTTTCCTTCGTGCACAGATGCTGGTCGATACATCTGTGACAACTGGAAGCAGCTGCCGTGTGCAGCATTCCTCTGTAAATTGTTCAAATTAGTAAGGCCAATATCTGATTTCCAGTTAGAGGCACTCATGTGAAGTTGTGGCATATTAATTGAGTGCATGCATGTCAGTAAGACGACTTTGAGAGTACCATTAGATGGAGAGTTGTGGAGGCCCTGTAGTCAGACAGCAGGATGTGAGCTGCATTGAGTGGAATTGCTACATGACTTTAATGATCAATCCACTGGGTAGATGATGACTGGCACATCAGATCGCACAGAAGCGCTTATAGCATTATTGATGATGGGGGACTTTTCAGTTCAGAGCTTTAAAGCTGCACTACATTGATAATATAAAACCATAAAGCATCAAATCTAATGTGTTGCTTGTAATTAGAAATCCACTGGGAATCCAACCCTGTTTCCCTTTCCTTCATACAGCCATTTAGCCTAGCCTGGATCATTAACAGGGTTATACAATGAGCACAGTTACAAACACTAGCCCTCATTCTAAATCATTGTCAGACCTAATTGTTTAAATTGATCTTTTGCACAAACCTATTAGTTTTGGACTACCTTACATAGTCTAAGGAGCTTGGAAAGAAAAGCGTCTGGACTTCAAGTTTCCTTGAAGACATTTCACCTCTCATCCGAGAAGCTTCTTCAGTTCTAAGAGTAATTGGTGGAGAATCCCACCAATTGCTTACGACACCAACTGTTCGTTTATAATCCAGTTTTGATATTCCTTCCCAGACACCTTAACGCCCACTTACATCCTGGGCCATTTGATCTCTGTAAAAATCACATGATTAGGGGACTAGGCTTCTCAGTGTGATGA
Source organism: Rhamphochromis longiceps (assembly GCF_057381845.1). Taxonomy (NCBI): domain Eukaryota; kingdom Metazoa; phylum Chordata; class Actinopteri; order Cichliformes; family Cichlidae; genus Rhamphochromis; species Rhamphochromis longiceps. The sequence continues at coordinate 33,975,468 of NC_140571.1, forward strand.
GTAGCCTCAAGACCAGGAGGCTCAGGTTCAAATCCTGCTCATGGCTTCTCCCAACACCTTGACTGATTGTGACCTACACCCATTTTCACACCGTGGCTTGTGTGATTAGGCAGAGGATCAATAGGGGGTCCATGACCCTCTTGGGGGACACTCCCATAGGCCTTAAAATCTGGGACTTTCCACCAGTTGCTCTTAGAACTGAAGAAGCTTCTCGGATGAGAGGTGAAACATCTTTAAGGAAACTTGAAGTCGAGACGCTTTTCTTTCCAAGCTCCTTTACTATGATGACCTGGATGACTGAGAACCTTCACAGACACCAAATTACATAGGACTCAACTTTAGCCACATGCTAAAGAAGCAGTATTTTGGAATCCAAATGTTACCTTGCAGAATCTCCCATTTTTCATGTATATAGTTTTGTTATGAGATTTTAATAGGGTATGCCAGATGGATGAGCATTCTATATAAAGAGGTAGATATGAACCTGTTCCTAGTCTTCAACATGTTGTTAACCTGATAAATGTGAGTTAACAGATGTCTGTTCACAACTCTGAGAGTCTTAGAGGAAGGAAGAAATTTTTTATTTATTTTTTATTATTATTATTTATTTATTTATTTGATAAAAATTGAACCAGAAATTAAGGACTGAAGAGGCAACCAAAGGATATTTACAATGGGGCTGGGGTTGCAGCCCAGGAAATATTACATTAACCAGTGCACACGTCCTCTATTGCAAAGGCACACAGGCTCGTTATTGACAAAGGCAGGCATGGGAAATCAATTTCAATAATTTCATTTAAACCTAAAAATATGGAGCTCCACCAAAGAACACAACAAATTAAGTGGCAGGACTTAAAATAAATAAATAAATATACACCACAAGACATTTTCAATTAAAAACACTTTATTATCAGACATTGCTAAAAACAAGATTCATGCCACTGTGTTGCTCTAATTAAAATAGCAGTTCTACAAAATAATTTCAGCAGCTGGGCCCACGTCCTTATTTTAGGCTTGACAGTGTTTTAGTAGGTAAAAGTGAATGCTTTGACATGAATTGAGCTGCGGTTTGGGGAAGGCCTCGAAGGGGACTGGCGACGGCTCCCGGGCCTGGCAGATCCCCATGCACAAATAGAAATGAGGAAGTTAAAGAACTGAGAACAAGGAGGGAGGAAGGGTGGGGCACGTAAACGAGAATGAACAGATTGTAGAACTGGGGGGGAACCTATATCGATGACCCACTACAGTTCGCTTACCGTCCAAATCGTTCCACAGATGATGCCATCTCTCATCTCCTCCACACATCACTGTGTGGCCACTACCAGCTCCACCACCATCATCAAGTTTGCTGACGACACAGTCGTGGTGGGCCTGATCTCTGATAACAACGAGACGGCCTACCTGAAGGAGATTAGGAATCTGGAGAACTGGTGCCAGAGGAACAACCTCCTTCTAAACGTCAGTAAGACAAAGGAGCTGATAGTGGACTTCAGCACTAAGCAGGAGAGGAACTACCAGACCCCGTCATCAACGAGTGCCCAGTGGAGAGAGTGGACAGCTTCAAATACCTCGGAGTTCACATCACGCAGGACCTGTCATGGTCCTGTCACATCAACACCGTGGTGAAAAAGGCCCGTCAGCGTCTCTACCACCTCAGACGCTTGAGAGACTTCCAACTGCCCTCCAAGGTGCTCAGGAACTTTTACTCGTGCACCATAGAGAGCATCCTGACGGGAAACATCTTAACCTGGTTCGGGAACAGCACCATGCAGGACAGACGAGCTCTACAGAGGGTTGTGCGGTCAGCTGAGCGCACCATCCGCTCCGAGCTCCCTGACCTGCACTCAATCTACAGCAGGCGGTGCTGGACCAATGCCAGGAAGATCGTGAAGGACCTCAGCCATCCCAACAACGGACTGTTCTCTCTGTTGAGGTCAGGAAAGCGATTCCACTCCCTGAAGAGCAACACAGAGAGACTGAGGAGGAGCTTCTTCCCGCAGGCGATACGGTCTCTCAATCACACCACCACACAGTACTGACCCACACATATGGTTCTTACACACACACTGGACATTCTGGACATTGTTTTCACTTCATCACTTAATCACTTTAAGCATATTTGCACTGCACAAGACACTAAATAATGTGGATTGCACAACACTGATCATTATATTCTTCATTTCCAGTTAATACTTGTACAGCTGCTGTTATTGTATATATATATTATATTTCTTCATACATTGTCCACACATCTGTTTCTGTGTGGACAATGTAACAACTTGGAAACGACTCCGTGTGTTCCCTAATAATCCACCCTGGATGACACACGGAGTTCAACAACTTATTCGAACGAGGAACAACGCTTTCAAATCCGGGGACCAGGAGGCATACAGTGCTGCCAGGACCAACCTGAGAAGAGGCATCAAGACTGCCAAGCAGCAGCACAGGAGGCGTATCGAGGCCAGGTTTGAGAACAACACAAACCCAAGGCAGGTCTGGGAGGGCATCAGGGCTATCACGGACTACAAAAGGAGAACACCATCACCCTCAGCCGACAGTTCTACTCTGGCTGAGGATTTAAATCTCTTTTATGCCCGTTTTGATAGGGAGAACACCGGCCCTGTCCTGTCCCCTCTCCCCTCAACCGACCCTGCTCCAGTCCTGAGCACTCATGAGCTGAGGCGTGTGTTCCGGAGCATTAACACCAGGAAGGCGGCCAGGCCAGATGGAGTGCTGGGCCGGGTGCTAAAAGACTGTGCTGCGGAACTGGCGGATGTCTTCACCTCTATATATAACACCTCGTTGTCCTGTTCACTGGTACCATCCTGTTTCAAAGCAGCAACCATCGTTCCCATCCCAAAACAGTCAAATGTCACATGTCTGAACGATTTCAGACCTGTGGCACTCACCCCCATTCCCGCCAAATGCCTGGAGAGACTGGTCATCAAACACATCAGAGCTGCTTTTCCACCATCCCTGGACTCGTACCAGTTTGCATACAGGGAGAACCGGTCAACCGAGGATGCGATCGCCATAGTGCTGCACACATTACTGGAGCACCTGGAACACAGGAACACCTATGCACGGCTCCTCTTTGTAGACTACAGCTCGGCTTTTAATACCATCCGGCCATACAAACTCCGTCCCAAACTCCACCAACTGGGACTTAACTCCTCTCTGTGCAACTGGATTGTGGACTTCCTCACTAATCGCAGACAGAGTGTCAGAGTGGGTAAGAACACCTCTTCCACCCTTGTGGTCAACACCGGTGCCCCTCAGGGGTGTGTCCTGAGCCCTCTGCTATACACTCTCTTCACCCATGACTGTATTTCCTCCTGCGCATCCAATCTTATTGTTAAGTTTGCCGATGACACCACAGTGCTCGGACTTATATCCAACAACGATGAGACAAACTACAGGACAGAGGTGCAACAACTAGAGTCATGGTGCCACGACAATAACTTGGTCTTAAACACCAAAAAGACCAAGGAGATCATTGTAGATTCCCGTCGGAAGGGTCATAACAACCATCTGCCTCTCTTCATCGGCAGTGAGGCGGTGGAGAGGGTGAGCAGTTTTAAATTCTTGGGGGTAACTGTGACCGAGGACCTGTCCTGGGGCAACCATATCACCTCAGTTGCACGGAAAGCCCAACAGCGCCTCTACTACCTGAGGAGACTGCGGAGCGCACACATTCCCAGATCTCTGTTGAACTTCTACAACTGTGCCATCAGCAGCGTTCTGACGTATGGATTTCTAGTGTGGTTCCCCAGCTGCACCAAGGCCGATCAGCAAGCACTCCAGCGGGTGGTGAAAGAAGCTGGCAGAATTATTGGAATAAGTCTGCCAGAGATTAGTAATATCTTCCCCACTCGCTGTCTGCACAGTATTCTGCGGGACCAACATCACCCTGCGCGCCACCTTTTCCACCTGCTGCCCTCAGGGAGAAGGTACAGGTCTATACAGGCCAGAACATCCAGACTGGCCAACAGCCTGTATCCACAGGCTGTGAGGCTCCTGAACTCTCTGCCCCCCTCTCACGGACAATAACCATATCCAACTTCTTAATAGCACTGAACTTACTTGTCAGGTTCTCATGTTTACTTGTCATGTTCTCATGTTGTTGCTAAGGATTGTCTTATTGCACTGGAGTCACACTGGGTTAAATATTTACCGTATTTCCCGGACTACAAAGCGCACCTGAATATTAGCCGCACAAGCTAAAATCAGGGGAAAATCCTGTTTTGTACATACATTAGCCGCACCTGACTAAAAGCCGCAGGTGTTTCAATGTTGACTTATCATATGTAAGAGAATATGCACAAAGGGAATTGTCAGGAAAGAGATGGCTGTTTGGAGACACACCCCTTTTATTAATATTTTGAAAAACAAGTTATGGGTACATATTTGCACATGTAGTACATAACAGTAACCTACAGCACACCAGAAAAATAGATTCGGACTACCTTTTAGGCTCAGGTGCAGTGACACGGCTTTAACAAGAAGAAAAGTCAGTCATTCACCATCTTTCTCTTCTTCCTGCGCACTAAAACCACCAAAGTCCTCTTCTCCAATGTCGGAAACGAACAGGCTCAGGATGGCTTCGTCATCCACTCTCCGCTTCTCTCCTTCGTTGTCACTTTCAAAACCAAAGAAATCCTCGTTGTCAGTGTCAGAGTCGAACACCCTCAGAAGGGCCGTGGCGGTGTCCTCCTCTCCATCATGCAGCAGTCCAGCCCTTCAAAATCCGTTGGTGATCGTGGATGTTTTCGCACTTTTCCACGCTGTCAGAATCCACCGGTGGAGTTGGGCATAACTTGCTTTTCGCAAGTTTATCGCCGCTCGTCATCCACGCCTCCCGCTGAACGCGTAGCGCTACTTTGAAGTTTGTTTTTCGCGCTACTTCGTACGGCACTACGTTGCCTGGCGGACGGACATGTGACTAACATACCACTCTTGAACCCCGATCCTTCCGCCAGGCAACGTAGTGCCGTACAACAGCGGAACAAACAAAACAAATCGTCTTACGATATCACAAAAATCATGGAAAATCCATAGAAAAGCCGCACCTGACTAAAAGCCGCAGGGTTCAAAGCTTGTGCAAAAAGTAGCGGCTTATAGCCCGACAATTACGGTACACTTGGGTTTTAAGGGGTATTTATTATTTTCTTCATTATTTTATTTACGGGTTGTACGGAAGCCCCAAATGCAATTTCATTGTTCTCTGACAATGACAATAAATAAATAAATACTAAATACTAAAAATATTCTTATATAGTTCTATATTGTGTATTTTATTGTACAGTTATTTTATTTTTCAACTTTAATTTATATATTTTATCTTATTCTTTCCCAGTTAAATTTACCCTTCATTCTAATTTGTGTTGTACAGCTATTTCATTTTTAACTTTAATTTTTATATTTTATTTTATTCCTTTCTAGTTAAATTTACCCTTTTTAATTTTCATATTCATTTCCTATCTTATTCATAGCCTTTTCTTTTTTTCTTTAGGTCACGAGCAGTTGTCTAAGCATTTCACTGCATATCGTACTGTGTATGACTATGTACGTGACAAATAAAATTTGAATTTGAATTTGAATTTGATGACAACCGGAAGGAGGGTGTTTGGAGGCGTGGTCCCACTCCTGAAATTCCGATACATAATCTCCAATAATACAGTCAAAGATGGGCCACTTGCGAGGTAGCCTACAACCTCTCTACTAAAACAAAAGTAAGTAAAATAAAACAAACACAAATAGCACAACTCAGAAAATATAAAAACAACAGTATGTATAACACCTTTAATCCAGTTAAAAGTACCATAAGGCACACCCAAGCTGGGTACCACCAAAGTGCAGCAGAGCAGAGGTGCATACAAACAGCACACAACAAGATTAAAACAAAAGTTAAAGACAACAAGGCAGCAGCAGGGTAGACCTATAACAAAAGAGAAGAACAGTTATCTGAGATCCACCTTCCTGTAAACTGCACAACCCATACGGGGATCCTTCTCACCACACTGTACAGCTACATAGTCAAACAATCGGCAGGAGAAATGAATCAGATCTACAATGCTAAGTTCATGCTGTGATCATCACTGCCATCTATGACAGGAATGAGTAGCAAATGCCAGGAGTCAGCGAATAGGCCACAGCTGCTCCTTATAACCAACCTCTGATTAGTGAGCTAGGGGAGGGGTAAATGGAACATCTTTTCTTGTCCTTTGTTCTCTTGTACTCTGGACTTAAACTTCTCTTACGTTTTAACTTCAACTTCCTGGGTCCTGCTTTTGGGTCTGCAAAATAAACACTCCACATTCTACATAGCATAATATGAAAGCATGACATGGACTCAAAGTTCATCTGCAAAGTTCAGCTATTACAATGAGTTTTAATTCCAGGTTGTTGGGCTTCATGGATAATGGGCTACTTCTTTCACCCTTGAGAGGAACAGGTCAGTCCCAACTCAGGTTAATTGGGTCGTTTTATCCAATCTGAGTCACGCAGAATATGTAGTCAAATTTTTGTGAGACTGCGTGATGTCCAGATCCTTGCTGTATACAGTAGGCCTCTCACTGCTCCATCCAGTCAGCAGCATGCCGCTACTGCAGCAAGCCACCTCCTCACCCCCACTTCAGACAGCCAGCTCCTCACTGCTGTGTAAGGTAAAGTGAGACACGGGTTCATTATTTGGCACTGCCAGAACCAGAGCTGGAGTTACTGCCCAGACTTTTAGCCTCAAGTTTGCCTTCAGAGATCCTGTTGTCTGGGCAGTCAGAGGTCCTGCTGCCTGGTGGGGTGTTTTCCCCTCCATGCCAGGCCCAGCTTCATCGCTGTGCTGCCGTGGGCAGAAGATGCCCAGTTGGTTGCCTCTGTTCCACAAACTCCCTTTCCAAGAAGAATTGGAGCTCTTTACTTCATTGTTCCCCACGACAGGTCAGTCCTGCTGCTCTGCTTACACCCCACGACGCCAGTCGCCAGCCAGAGCCTGCACCAATATCTGCTGATGTTGGGCCCTGGTACTCTCTGTACCAGTGCTGCCTCCTCTAGTGAGGTCTAAAACAATGTGTGAAGACTTAATTCTTTGTTTTTAGGATTGCTGATACTAGGTATTATTTCTCCTGTCATTGATCTCTGCTTACATACCAACCTCTGTTGCTTTTGACTACTTCAGTAGTCTCAGTCATTACTGAATTAAGCAGTTAACCATCTTAACCATCAACCAGAAACCAAGATGTCAACAAGATGTTTTTTAGATATTCATGTTTTATTTTGCCTGTTAAAGACTGTTTTTAACACAGTGGGAATACAGTAAGTGTGGTGTCTATTATCTAAAGGGTCACTTCTGGAATCAATGGCGGATATGAAAATTGATCTGTTTTAGTACATTTAATTAATATATTAAAAAATGTTCATTCTCAGACAAGGAGAATTAAATATTTTCATTTAGTTCCTAAAACTGGTGTGTCATGCCATTTCAGCACATTGACTTGGCTTTAATTCTCATTAGTACAGGCTAACAAATTATATTTGCTCTGTCCCCTCCCTTTAACTAGGTGACAAATGCATTTGCAAACGTTTGGAAAATGACACATCTAACTCAACAGTGAATACCACAGGATACAAAACTGTTTAACAGAGGCGCTTGTTGCAAAGGCTTTTCCAAAGAGGTGACCATATAACTGCTCAGTCTCTCTCCTGTTGCCCTATTTCAATGTGAGCTGTCACATTTTGATGGCTGAACTTAGGTTTGGAACAAATTATGTGTGGGAGTCCAATAGAAAATATGCTGGCTGCTGCTTGACAATGTCTAATGAAAATGGATGCCACTATAGTGCAAATGGAACCAGGCACCTGACAGTCTATTGTCTCCTTCCATCAGTGCAATTCACAACACTCAGCTCAATCTGGTCACACATCTCTCCTGATGGAAATGAAGATGTCCTGTCTAATGCTAGGCATAAATACTGTGGACAGATGGAAGACATATCGCTTTAGCCTAGATTCCGTTGCTCCATAATGAAGGCATGGCATGTTGACAGATAAGGGTTGGAGAAAAACAGGAAAGAGTGGTGTGTCATTGTTTAGTAGCCAGACTTTAAAGAACATATAGGACCATGCCAAAATACTCCAGTGTGTGTGTGTGTGTGTGTGTGTGTGTGTGTGTGTGTGTGTGTGTGTGTGTGTGGTTGTACATAATATAACAACCTGTGAGTGTGTCAGGGAAAAGTATGGATGGGCTCTCCTGACTGTCCCCTGCCTCAGAGCCTTGGGTCAATACAGTACATGTACACCAGGATATGAGGACCCTGGCAGGCAGGTCATGTCACTGGCTGTAAAAATAGCAGCTGGCAATCCAATAGCTCTGATTTATGAAGCATGTCAGTACTGAGATTGTAACAATGCACTAGCTGGGAGATGATTGGTAGTCTCTCAGTTGGGCAATAAGCACAGCCTTCCTGGAAGATTGACACTTTACACAGCACCACAAAGCCATCATCTCAGCTGTAAAAGGACTCAATGAGTAAAAACTTATTTTTTCTTTTCTGGGATTATTCTTTTGTCATCTGTGACTTTACCACATATTCTGAACACAGCAATGAAAACAGTTACTGTAACCAGATCCTTAAAGAAGCATCTATTGGCCAATATGTGAGAAGGGAAAAGAAAGCACTAACATACAGCGTTAGCTAAAGATTACCTGTTTAAAGTTCTCACAGGTATTTGTGGTAATATTCAGTTTCTCACTATATGAAATTCCCACTTTACCTCCTACTATTCCTGACAAAAGGCTGGAATTCAATGAGATTTTTATTATGCGTAACAATTAATTTCATTTCATTTTTAAAGATTTAACCTTGAAGCATAGCTTATGCAAGAAGAGTGACATGAATCATCTTTAATTTGCAAATTCTGAACCCATTTTTATAACCACGGTGATTTTTTTTTTCATTTAGTTTTAAGATGTTGATCATGCTATGAATTGAGACACAGCTTTTTTTATTTTCCAGGGAAGCATCAACTTACATTCTGTCAGCACTGGGATACACTCTTACCAATGGGAACTGGGAAAGTGCTGAGTAGTACAATTGTCATTAATGAAAAATGGAAACACAGAGGAGCAGGAAAAATGCGGGTGTGTTTGCGGGTGGTGGTGGTGAGGCTGTGCCACTGTTTTTAGACACAGTAAAAAAGAGGGGCACATGTTGTGTTTTAGGAGTGTTTCTGTCTCAGGTCACCAAACATCAGTGTGTCCTCTTATCAGGGGTTGCCTTCATACCCCTTTTATTAAACCACCCCAGCCCTCGATCCCTTCCATCCCAAGCTGGACACATCAAAGACAGAGAGGGTGAACAGCTGAGTGGGGGCTTGTAGTACCACCCGAGTCTGACCAGTACTCAGGGGTAATGGAGCCTTTTTTATAGTGCATTTTTAGAGAGGCTATGATAAAACATTGAAGTACATTTGATGATTAAAAGGATGAAATGAAGGAACACAACAAAGCTGTATAAATGAGTAAAGCATTAATTTTTCACAATTAATGACAGCACTTCCCACCATCCAAAAGAAGTTCAAGGATCTGATAAAACAAAAAACCAAAAAGGACTGTCTATACAGTTACATAAAAGGTTATGTGTTACTATTATCTTTGTATCCTAAAAAAGGCTTAACACCTTCCCAATTACATTTGCACTAAACTTTGTTTTCATATTATTCTTGTGCTGGAACAAAACGACCTTTTACTTTCTTGCATCACAAAAGTGAATATTAGTCATTTGTAATTTAGCTCTAACAGCAGTAATAAATCTAACACCTGCCTTTGATTAATAGTCAGATTTACAGTTTAGAAATTAAAGAGGATGCCCATGGTTATTTTTGCTGTTTGCTCTATTTTGCATGTGTACTTGTAAGAGTTTTGCTGTCATAGTAAATTTACTAGAGCAAACATGTGGAGTGGCTGTGCTCAGGAGGTCATCTACTAATTATTGGAAGGTTGGTGATCCGATCGCTGGCTGCTGCAGTCTCCATGCCAAATATCCTTGGGCAAGATACTAACCCCAGGTTGCTCTCTGATCAAGTTGCATCCATCCGAGTGTGAATGTGTTTGAATGTTAGCTATAAAGCACTTAAAAATTCTACTCAGGTAGAGTAGAAAATTGCTGTATAAAACCAGTCGGTTTAAGATGCAAACAAATTGTCGTTTACTAAGCATCACACAATTTACTACAAATGATTGTGAATTTAATGTACGTCTTTTTGTGCTTACTGTGATTGTGATATTTTTTGTTAGTACATAACACTACCTGATTGTGTTAGTTAATTGACCTGCTAATTTGGCCCACTCTTAGCAGAATGGCAGCAATAACAGAAATAAACTGATGCATCTTTTGTTTACAAATTAGAACATCGATAGCAAAACACTAACAGAACTTTCCACTCCCATCAACACATATTTGCAATGGCAGCGTCATGCCAATTTACACCGGTTTCCTTCTTGCTTGCTCTCTATACTAACTAACGCAGTATTTTAATAATAATTATTTTACAATAATTCTGGTCTCATGTCCATGTTTTTCTATTCCTGTTGTCAGACAACAGAATGATAGAATAAGCGCAGGGAAAACCCGCTGACAGGCTCCAGCCATTAATCAAGCCACTACTCTGCATCACTGAAATCAACGTTGTCTGACAGTTCCACAAAATGAGCTGCACTTCTCTTACTGGCTGCTTCTCTGTCTCACTAATGAAAAGGGCGTGTGCAGCAGCCATTCTAGTTCACTTTAAAGCAACAGAAACTGAAACAGACCAAAAACGAAATGCCGAGCCACAGGTATACAGACGTATAGTTATGAATCACGGGACTCTATGTAGTCCAGGGCTGCCCAATCCCAGTCCTCGAGAGCTACTATCCTGCAGCTTTTAGATGCATCCCTACTCCAACACAGCTGAATCAAATGGTTTGATTACCTCTTCAGCATGCCATTGTGTTTGGCAAAGGCCTGATAACAAGCCATTCATTTGATTTGGGTGTGTGGGAACAAGGATGCATCTAAAAGCTGCAGGACGGTAGCTCTCGAGGACTGGGATTGGGCACCCCTGATGTAGTCCTATAAGATTAAGAGGGTAAAAAAAAAGTTTGGTTCTGCTAATCAAATGCACGTGATTAATTGATCGTCAGAATGTGTGACCCCGCTATAGAAAGGATTTCTGCAGCATTCAGGTGTGAGTTAACACAGTGCCACAAATCTCCCAGGTCAGATCAAAACTCAAGATCTACATATCTGAGTCTATAGGTTTCAGATAACATGTTAAATGTTACAGCCTGTTCTCTTCAAAAAGAACATGGCAGGGGGGCTTAGGTTTAGAAAGTTGCATCTGAACAAACCACAAGAGTTTGGACCAACAAGATCAAATGGAGACCGTACTGCACAGCACTACAAAACACAATTTCATATAGTTTTGTTTTCAAAAGTCACAAAAAGTGTTGTGACTTCCGTAAATAATACTTTTAAGGCTTTTTCTTTTTACATCATTTTCATATGAGAACTAATGCTTTCCCATTTAAAACAAAAGTCCACATTCAAAAGATTTTAGATGACTCTTTCATCCAAGATTGAAAATCTTATCTCAGAAGAGGACATAAAAAAATAAAGAAGGTGGTGTAAAAAGACCTCTTGCTTAAGATGTCCCATGTCTTATTTATTATCAAGTTTACTATTCTCCCCAGCTCAATAATAAATACTAAAAGAACATGTTTGCCACTACAGCTGTCAGCTTCTAAAAAGCCCTTTACCCTCCAGTGTTATCTGGGAGTTGCGAGATGAAGAAAAACATCTTGATTCTTCCAACGCAGAAGCCTCACCCCATGGTGAGCTGCAGAATGGAGTGGTGGCATCATTCCATGCATTATTCAGCAGTGTAAATTAACCCTGAGTGGAGATACTCCATCAATCAAGAGTGATGGGGGTGGGGCTGCAATAAAAGTATGCTGGCTGGGAGAGAGAGAGGAGTGTGAATGGAGGGTGGAATGCCGGTGGTGGTTATCTGTGTGTATCTGGGAGTCTGTCAGATGGAATGTAATGGAGAGGGAGTCAGAAGTCAGAACTAGAATTAGCCACCCACTATTTCAACAGGTGGCCCTGACAGTCACAGGAGGCATGTGGACAGGCTCGGGCAGAAACTGTCTGACCCAGTGTGAAACCAAAGTGGACCTGAATCAGAGGCTTTGAAGTTATTAGAAGGCATTGCTTAGAAAAAAGCAAATTAACGCCATGCTGTTGCTATGCAGTTGCTATCTCAGGGTGAAGTAAAATAAGAGATAAAAAATACTGCTTTTGTCCTAGACTACCAGTACTTTCAAATTTCCTTAAATAAAATATTTGTAGAACCACTGATTTGTTACCAAAAAAAAAAGAGGGGAAAAAAAGACAGTTTAGCAATTAGTTAGTAAAACAAGTAAGAGTCAGAGCCTGCTTACTAGCTTTATCTTCTTACCTTTCAAGAATATTTGGGGTTTTCCTCAGAGGGCCAAGTTAATTCCTTTCTCTCTTCTTTTTTTCCTCAACTTTTTAGGAAACAAGGAAAATAAAAATAACAGCAGCATGGCTGTATGTATGTATGTATGCAATGACACACTTGGTTTCCAGACAGGGATGACTGATGAGTCCCTGACAGATGATACCATGGGGATTTGTGTTGATGTCACAATATCAAAGTTTATTTTCTCCAATAAATAAATTGTTATACTTACCTTAAATACCTGCAAACCTGAAAGCATTCTGATCAGCTATATTTTTTTGTGATAACATTAGTATTTGCTCATCATTTACTTGAAGTTTTAGTGTAGTTGTAGACTCTTAGCTTTATACTTCTTATTGTGTTCTGTGAAGAAAACGTCCCTTACCACCGTAGACTCATTGTATGTCACACTCCATCAGTATTCACATGAAGGCAGTGTACATGGTTTGGTTTACTAAAGAAAACATGTCCATAACTTGCTCTGGCTGCCAAGTCTGTGTTTGCTTGTTTTGTTTTTTTTTCCAAATTAAAAAACAGGACATTATTGTCTAATTATAACAGACTTACCAATGTCTATGTATTTAAATTTATTGTATGTGTCTGTTTCTAGATATATTTGCCTATGTGTAGTCCTGTAAATTCCCCGTGCCTTAGTCAAATGCTGATTGGCTGACAAGTGGGCTGGAAAAGGGAAGGGAATGGTAGTGGAGTTCATAAGGAATGGGAGAAGTGTGAAAAAAATGCCAAAGATAAAACAAACAAACAAAAAAAATATAGACAGCGGCTGCAGTGGAAACCTTTCATTATTTTTAAACATTTTTTTGTCACCTTTTTAATTTCAGTTCCGTTCTCTATACTGTATGTTATAAATTCACTCTTGTGCACCGCAGACGAGAGTAAGAAACCAACCAGTTGATGACATATTTTTGACACTGCTCCCAGCTGATCACAGACACTGTCTGCAGGTTCAAAACTCCCCATAGACCCTCATTGCCCTACCACTGCTGAACTATGATTTAACCAATATCCAGAGCTAAACTAAAATCACAATTTTTAAAGTGATATTTCAGAAATAAAAAAAAATAAAATTTTTTTTAAATACAATATATTTGGCAGCATTCCAGCATTGTCTCATCCACGCCTGGTGAAGGCACATCGTTTAGAAATCTCCATGCATTCTTCTACTTATCCAACCCAAGTGTCCTGGGGGGCTGAAGCCTGTCTCAGCTGTCATAGGTCAAGAGGCAGGATACACCTATATAGGACACACTGCTAATCTGTGGCTGGGCTAAAACATACAGACAGCAACCATTCACACTCACATCCACACCTATGCTAAATGTAGAATCTCAAATAACCAAACCTCATGCATGTCTGTGGATGGTATGCCAGGACCCTGGCATAAGTTCCCAGGCGGTCTAGGTATTGCAGGATGTAATGCAGCCCCATGTTCACTGCATCACCCACTGACCTGTTTACCCGGTAGGCAAACTGCAGAGGGTCCAACTGGTGGCCTGTAATGTCCTTCAGATGGGCTAACACCAGTCGCTCAAAGGATTTCATGACCACAGACGTCAAGGCGACAGGTCTGTAGTCATTCCGTCCTGTAATGGTGGGTTTCTTGGGAACAGGGATGATGGTGGAGCGTTTGAAGCAGGAGTGAACTTCACACAACTCCAGAGATCTGTTGAAGATGCGGGTAAAGATGGGAGCCAGCTGTTCAGCGCAGCGCAATCAATCAACTCAATATGGAAGATGATAAACGCATATTGGCCCTCTCGATGGGAAATTTGACTATTAAAAATATAACAAGACGGAACAGTCGACCGAAATAAAGTATTATGACCATTATGCAAGAAGGAATTTTCTTTTCACCGAAGCACTTCCAGCTTAAAATATCACATTGACACAAAGCATACATTAGCCGAGGATGCTGCTAGGACTTTGGCTAACGCATCACCCAGCTTGCGACAAACCACTCACAGAGCATCGGGGACTCAGTAAGACTACCTCGGACATATTGACCGACAGATTTGCTAAGTGGATTGCAACAAACTGCAGACCTATATCGGCAGTGGTTAAAAAGGCCCAGCAGCGTCTCCACTTTCTGAGAGTGCTCAGGAGGAACAACCTGGAGGAGAGGCTGCTGGTGACATTTTACAGAGCCACCATAGAGAGCATCCTAACGTACGGCATAACAACATGATATGCAGGTTTGAGTACTTACGATTGTTTTTTTGTACTTTTTATATTTTACATTTATATTTATTATTGAAACTTGCACCAAGGGAGTGGCACTCCAATTTCGTTGTACTCTGTACAATGACAATAAAGGCTATTCTATTCTATTCTGTTCTATTCTATTCTATTCTATTCTATTCTATATCGTTGAGAACACGCTCTTTACATAGCTTTGGTTCCTCGTTTCAAGGACTTGAGGTGCCTCCCCAAGGGTGACAGAGAGAGTTTTTTGTTAACATGAATGTGTAAGATGTTCAATAAATATGTTAAGTGCGTATATTTTCCCTTTTTTCTCGAATCTGTTTGCTCATGCAAAATGCAAAGCGATTAATATAGAATAAAAATGAATGATATTTAACCATGATTAATCAAAAATTAATCCACAATAACCCTGTGATGAATCTGATTAAACATTTAAAAAAAATCTGATTAAAAAAATGCTCATGCATTTTTAATTTGTCATTTATTAAAATTATAAATATATATTTTAACTCAAAAGTACAGTTTTTAAATTTAATGTTGCTGAAACAAAAAAGTAATAAAAAAAATAAATATATCTCAGGGCTCGCAAAATTTCAAAATCCCTGGTAGCCCTTCGGGCAGGGACTCTTCAGTATTTGGTAGCCCAAAATAAATTTAAGTAGCCCGAATAAAAAAGAGAGCAATTTTTTGATAGATGTTTTGTTTCCTTTACAATATTATACATTAAAGTATAATATTGTAAAGGAAACAAAACATTAATCAAAAAATTGTTGAAACACAAATTACAACATTGTATACAAATTAAAATCATCAACTCAAATACTTGGTTCTAATTGAACAGAAATTTCTATGAACTTGTAAGAACTGTGTAGGCCATGAATCAGTCTGTGTCAGATCCTGAATTTGAAATTTCCACTGAAGTCACGGGTAAGAGGCAAGTTGAACCAAGATCTAGGCCATTTGCTTTTTGAAGTTTGCAAAGACTGCTAAATTTTGCCAATGGTAGTTCACTCTTTGCAACATAGTAAGCTGTTTTAAACTGATTTTCAGGTTTATTTTTAGTATGTTATTTGCAATTGGTGTTTGTTCTGGGAAAGAACATTTCTCATGGGTTCTAATGGGGGCCTTTCTTAAAATTACTGGTCCCAGTAACAAAGGCGCTTGTCGACTCAGAAATCGAGGGAAAACCAACAACACACCCGGCAGAACATTATGTTATTTACACGGGTGCACATAAGTGGTCCGCATGTGCGCATTCGCTGTCAAAATAAAAGACGCGCACCAGATAAGAAGTTGCAACGCGCAACTTCTTATCTGGAAAAGAGAGTTTATTACAGAGAAATGTCTCTTTCCAAAATAAAAGCTATACTATACGCTTCTTCTGGGCTATATTCTCAGCAGCATATTAAACATATCAGGTCCCCATAAGGAGAATCATGTGCTAACGGCTGTCTAAATGACTCAGGTAAAGTTTGTAGCAAGCGTGCTTGTTGTTTTTGTCTGCTTCCACTTGTCTTTGCACTAGGATGCTGTCGGAGTAAATGTGCAGTCATATTCGTTGTGTTCCCACTAGTGCTGTCAGCGTTAATCTCGTTGAAATGACGTTAACGCCACAACACAGCAAATCTTCGTTAACGAGCTACCGCGGATCGCCCCGTGCATGGGGCTGGACGGCCAACACGTTAACTAGCTAACTGCGCTAACACACTAGTTCCCACCCATGTAATTAGGCACTGCGTGGCACATCCAACATACTGTTTTACTTTAGTCCATGACGCGCTTACCTTCAGGGTCATACGTCACATGAAAACCAAAATAATTCCAAACGCCAGATCTGAATGAGGGTGGGGGAGGTCCATGTTACAATGAGAGCTTAACTTCTGTCTCGCTAGCTTGCCCTGCGCTCTTCCTTCTGACGATGCTGTCTGTGTTGAGCGCTCAGTGGATCTGCGTTCGACAGTGCAGCCTAGGCGGAGTAGTCGAACGCAGATTCACTGAGCGCTCAACACAGACAGCATCGTCAGAAGGAAAGTTGATAAAATAAATTACAAATTTTGTATTGTTCGATACATATGCGTACCGAACCGAAAGCACTGTATCGAACGGTTCAATATCGATATGAATATCGTTGCACCCCTAATATATATATATATATATATATATATATATATATATATATATATATATATATATATATACACACCCAGCACGCCCCTGCGGGCGGTTTATCCTTCAAGCTCGGGTCCTCTACCAGAGGCCTGGGAGCTTGAGGGTCCTGCGCAGTATCTTAGCTGTTCCCAGGACTGCGCTCTTCTGGACAGAGATCTCCGATGTTGTTCCCGGGATCTGCTGGAGCCACTCGCCTAGCTTGGGAGTCACCGCACCTAGGGCTCCGATTACCACGGGGACCACCATTACCTTCACCCTCCACATCCTCTCGAGCTCTTCTCTGAGCCCTTGGTATTTCTCCAGCTTCTCGTGTTCCTTCTTCCTGATATTGCTGTCATTCGGAACCGCTACATCGATCACTACGGCCGTCTTCTTCTGTTTGTCTACCACCACTATGTCCGGTTGGTTAGCCACCACCATTTTGTCCGTCTGTATCTGGAAGTCCCACAGGATCTTAGCTCGGTCATTCTCCACCACCCTTGAGGGCATCTCCCATTTTGACCTCGGGACTTCCAGGTTATACTCGGCACAGATGTTCCTGTACACTATGCCGGCCACTTGGTTATGGCGTTCCATGTATGCCTTGCCTGCTAGCATCTTGCACCCTGCTGTTATGTGCTGGATTGTCTCTGGGGCATCTTTACACACATATTATATATATATATATATATATATATACTATATATATACTTTTTTAAAAAAAGTTGTATTTCACAGGAACCTGTGCTAAAAGATTGACAAAATCTATTCAAATTCTCTTTGAATTTAAGCATACATTCTTTGTGTTTATTCTGCATTTACTTCATTAAATTGCATAAATGTCAGTTACAAGCTTAAATATAAAGTTGAAAAAAATTAATTGCAACCGGGCTATTGATCAAGTAATTGCAATTAATCGCAATTAATTACAGAAAATTGTGAGATTAATTAGTTAATCTCTTTTAATCTATTGACAACACTAATTTACATATATATCTTTATCATTGCTAAAGATGGAGCACAGCTCAGCCAGGATTTCTGTATATCAATTAAGTGACAGTCACAAATAACAAAGAAATGCATAGGTCTGTCAAAAAAATGCACCAAAGACTCATTTTAGGCCATGTGTAGGTTCGTCTGGAAATTCTGTGTACCATCTCGACCTTCTGTATAGCAGTAGTTTTTATGTGTGTGCATGTGTATTGCATGTCTTTGGACATTTCAAAAGTTCAAACTGTTGTTTTCTTCTCACTTGGCGCCCTTTTCCCAATTCATTTATTCGTTCCTTCATTCCCATGTGAGATTCAGGAATGTATTTTATTGATTGCAAAATAGCCACATGGGGACATTTCCTGAGGCATTTTTACACCTTCTGTACAAGAACACTGTGTTTGTCCGTTCCTCCTTTTATTCAAAAGGAGCAGAAATGAGGAAACACAAGATAAAACACTTAATTCTCTGGATTGTAATGCTGAGCAGTGCAGAGGCAGTCATGATGATGTTTGGAGACGGATTACTGTCTAGAAAGTAGGCATTTTCTTCAACCACATCTTCCCTTAATTTGAAAAAATAACCCAACTTTTTCACCAATGTGTAGCAGAGGAAATCAGGTTCTCTCAGAGGAACACTAAACTGCACTCCTGTGTATGCACCACATTACAAATTCAAGGCATTATTCAATAGAGAGAAAGGCTATTAACTCTGCTGCTTTCTGGGATGCAGTCCAAGTCAGATCAGAATTCTGGTGTGGTTAAATCCCCATAAGGGTTCCTGAGACGGGGCTGGTGCTTTCTTCCCATCGACAAGCCGAGGACACGAGCATAATGACTTTAGGCACGGTGGTCCTGTTTGGATGCTTGTTTGTTTAACAGCATATTCATTGGCTGTTTGCTGATAAAACTAGTGAGCACCATTGCAAAGCCACTGCTGATGAATTGGTACAGAGGTTTTTTTGGTGATCTCTATTGCTTGTTTCTCTTGACTGGGAGAAACAAGGCCTCTCATCAGGAAGGGTAAAACTGTCTTTGAAAAGCAGGATAAGGCTGGTGTCAGAGGACAGCCCGCGGTTCCCTTCATTGCGTTATGTAACCAAAGTCTGCTTTTGATGGAAAAGAGGAGATTTGTACAACTCCTGTTAAAACATATGGGCGTTTTGTAAAGACAGATAAAGATATAACACATATAAAATGACAGTAATTGTCAAAATCTGCTTATGTTCAAATACAATATTAACAATTACGATTGCTACTTGCACAAATGAAATCAGCTCTTTGATTAAGCGCTTCTCTATTCACGGCG